>NC_135633.1:17610000-19100000 GCF_053574225.1 Canis aureus
GGGAGAAGCAGGCTTCATGCCAGGAGCCCGACTTGGGACTCGATCCTAGGACTTCAGGATCGGGCCCTGGGCCAAAGGCAGGTGCCAAACCACTGAGCCACCCAGGGATCCCCTCATACCCACCTTTACATCAAGCTCTTGCAATAAGTTGTTTTGATTAAAGTATAGTAAGAAAATCAGGTCTCACAAATATATATTTGGCGAAAAGAGGAATATTTTAATAACTTTTTCAGGGATCCCTGGGTGGCACAGCGGTTTGGCGCCTGCCTTTGGCCCAGGGTGCGATCCTGGAGACCCGGGATCGAATCCCACATCGGGCTCCCGGTGCATGGAGCCTGCTTCTCCCTCTGCCTGTGTCTCTGCCTCTCTCTCTCTCTCTCTCTGTGACTATCATAAATAAATAAAAAATTTAAAAAAAATAACTTTTTCAGATAATTATGGAAATTCTTATTTGAATATCACTGTATCAAAACTCAAGTGGTAATTTCTTAAAAATTAGTTGTAATATGAAATCTGTAAGCGTATCAATGAACTTTTCATACTGTTACATTTTTTTTTCGTACTGTTACATTAAAGTCTGTCGGTATACTTAACACTTTGAATGAGTTTTTAATCTATGCATGATTTTATAACATACATTGGTCATTTTGCAAATATGAAATCAATGAGTTATGCAGATCTTCAAATATTGATACATATTAATATATAATATTTTAAATATTATACTAGTTAATGTTATTGTCACATTCATCAGAAATACAAAAGCTAGGAGTCTCATGATTGTGCTTGAACGCTCATTTATCATTGGTAACACATAGTCTCTCAGATCCTTATCTTAAAATGATAGGCTTACTTTGTTTTGAGAAAATGTCTGCTAAATACATAAGTCTGTATATTTGTCTGTCATTTATTCTTTCTAGTAAAAATGGTGTTCTTGAAAAAAAAAGGCAGCTAGTTTAACTCATAACTTAAATAATTACACAAGCAGCTTTTCTCTGAACAACTGTAATGCTTCTAATATGCAGCAAGAGTGCTTTATATGCATTATTTGAAACAATATTTAAAAAGTTATATACTCAAGGGTCAAGTTATAATGAAATTAAACTATGTATTGCTTCTTTAAAGACATTTTAAACTGAAACTGATTTTCTTTTTTTAATTGCAAACATGCAACTGTGTGAAGAATACAATGACTACAAGTATAATTTGGCGCTTGCTGCATTCATTTCTGTTAAGGTGCCAGCAGTGCTAACTGCCATGACTTTAGCACTGTCAATGTAAATGTCAACAAGGTGAAAGAAACCATTAATTCTTAGTATTATTATAAAAATAATTTTTACCACTGGGACTTCTGTGGCTTTTATGCACCACTCTTTGAGGCTTGCTATTCTAAAATTTAAAATACTTATCACGGCCACAAGCACTTGGATAGATAATTGTTGAGGAGAATGTGTTATGTGTTTATGAGAAACGTACACATAAAGAAAATGACAAGTCAACTTTTCTGTACCAGATTAGTAGAATAGCTAATAAGTTCAAGGGAAATATATAAGAAAATGTTGTTGTTATTATAATAAATATGTATAAAATGGTTTTGGAACACAGGAAAGGAACTTCTTGATTGTTGAGTGTAGAAGGTGCTGGAGATACTAGGAAGTTACAGAGAAGTATTCAAAGAATAAATGATACTCAAGTACTCAATAAATATTTGTTGAATAGCTATTTCAAAATAAAATGTAAAGAAACATGTTTTCACTTACTTGCTAATTAGTGTATTTTAAGCTTTTTATGCCATTTTAAAAAATTCTGGTGAAATCTACTTATGAAAAAGAGTCTGGTAGAATTTCTATTTTGGTAGAGAAGCTTTGAACATGATTACTGTCTCTCTCCAAATGTAAGAAATTATCCAGATCTCCCTTTCTGATGTCTCATTAGACTCAGTCAAGGAGGCAATGAGACAATGAAAGGAGGGGCAAGGGCAGGTTTTGGAAGAAACAGAAGGAGAAAGAAAATGTTATAGATATGATGACAGTAGCTAAAGTTGGATCCGATGGGGTAATGTTTACTTCACTGGATTATATGCCAGGGGCTATTCTCAGCACTTTGCATGTGTTAATTTATGTAGACTTCCCAAGCACACTAGCAGGTGGTTAATGGTCTATCTTTTATAGACAAGGAAACTGAGGTACTGAAGGATTAAATAAATTGCTCAAGGTTACAAGTTATTGAGCAGAATAACAGAAGATAATCTGGTACAGAGAGCTGCTGTATTGGTGAGCTCATTTCTATTTTTGTTCCATCTCTTGAACAATACTACTAATCAAGATATCTTATTTTCTTCAGATTTTTGAAAATGGACTTCACTTTTTACAGCATACACACACACACACACACACAGACACTAGGAAGAGCAGTTTTAGATTCACAGCAAAAGTGAGCAGAAACTAAGAGTTCCTATATACTCCCAGTTCCCAAAACACACGGCCTCCCACACTATCAATATCCCAGCCACAGTGGTACATTTGTTAACAATTGATGAACCTCCCTTGGTTGACATATCATTATTACTCAAAGTCCATAATGTACATTAACATTCACTCTTGGTGTTATACATTCTGTAGGTTTTGACAAACGTAGAACGGCATGTATCGACCATTATATAGTATTATACAATTATACCATATTGTGCATATAGTATTTATTATATAGGTTCCATGCCCTGAAAATCCTCTGTATTTTGCCTGTTCATGTCTCTGCAATGCCCTCAGTTTCAGATAACCATTAATCTTTTTGCTGTTTCCATAGTTTCTCATTTCTCAGAATGTCATGTAGTTGGAACTACACCACGTGAAACCCTTTTGGATTGAAGTCTTTCATTTAGTAATATGCATATAAGGTTCTTCCATGCCTTTTCATGGCTTGATAGTTTGTTTCTTTTTAGCACTAAATAATATTCCATTATCTTAAATGTGCCACAGTTTATCCATTCACCTACTGAAGAACATCTTGGTTGCTTCCAAGTTTTGGCAATTATGAATAAAGCTGCTATAAACATCCATGTACAAGTTTTGTGTGAACATATGTTTTTAACTCCTTTGGGTAAATACCAAGGAACAGAATTGCTGGATTGTATACTAAGAATATGCTTAGTTTTGTAAGAAACTATCATACTATCTTCTAGCATGGTTGTCTGTTTTGCATTCCTACAGTAATGAATGAGAATTCCTGTTATTCACCATCTTTGTTAGCATTTGGCATTGCCAATATTTTGGATTTTGGCCATTCTAATAGACAATGTGACAATATCTCGTTTTAATTTGCAATTCTGTAATGACATAAGATGTTGAACGTCTTATCATATGCTTATTTTTTTTCTGTGTATCTTCTTTAGTGAGGTATCTGTTAAGATCTTTTGCCTGTTTTCTTCAGTGTTATGTTGGCTCTTCTGGATCTTTTTTCCCTCCATCTAAACTATAAAATTAGTTTATCATTATCCACAAAGTAAGTTGCTGAGATGTTGATTGGGATTGCACTGAACTATATAGATCACATTTGGAAGAACTGATACTTGACAATATTTAATCTTCCTGTTCATGAATATAGAATATTTCTCTCTCTATTTACTTCTTCTTTGAGTACTTTTATTAAAGTTTTATAGTTTTCCTCGGGTAGATTTTATAGAAATTTTGTTAAATTTAAACTAAGTATTTAAGGTTAAATACTTGGGGAAGGTTCTAATGTAAATAGTAATATATTTTTAATTTTAAACAACAGTTCTTGTTGGTATGTAGGAAAGCAGTTGAGTTTTATATATGAACCTTGTATCCTCGAACCTTGCTATAATTGTTTATTACTTTCAAGAGTCTTTTTTGTTGATCCCTTCAGATTTTCTACATAGACAATCATGTCATTTGTGAACAGACAGTTATATTTTTTTCTTTGCAATCCATATACCTTTTATTTCCTTTTGGGGGGGTTGTCTAATTGCAATTTTGAAGAGTTGTGGTGATAGGGGACATCGTTGCTTTGTTATTACCTTAGTGAGAAAACTTGTAGCTTCTTAATCATTAAGTATGGCATTAGGTGTAGGATTTTAGTAAATGTTCTCTATCAAGTTAAGGAACTTCCACTCTATTCTTAGTTTTCTGAGAGTTTTTATCATGAATGGGTGTTGGATTTTCTCAGATACTTTCTCTGCATGCATTGATATGGTCCTGTGATTTTTTAAATCTGTCTTCTTGATGTGTTTAATGTACTTTCAGGTGTTGAACCAGCCTTGTGTACCTGCAGTAAATCCTACTTGGTTGTAGTTTATAATTCTTTTCATACATTGTTGGATTCAACTTGTAAATATTTTGTTGAGGGTTTATGCATCCTCTCAGGAGGGAAATTGGTCTGTGGTTTTCTTATGATTTTTTACCTACTTTTGCTGTTAGAGTAATGCTGGCTTCATAGAATGAATCAGGAAGCATTTCCTTGGCTTCTGTCTTCTGGAAGAGATTTTAGAGAATCATATAATTTCTTCATTAAATGTTTAGTAAATTTACCAGTGAACTTTCTATTTTGGAAGTTTATTAATTATTGATTCAATTTATTTAGTAGATATAGACCTGCTCAGATGGTGTGTTTGTACTTGTATCAGTTTTTAAAAATATTTCATTTATTCATAAGAGAGAGAGAGAGCGAGAGAGCGAGAGAGAGAGAAGCAGAGGGAGAAGCAGGCTCCATGCAGGGAGCCTGATGTGGGACTTGATCTTGGGTCTCCAGATCAGGTCCTGGGCAGAAGGTGGTGATAAACCACTGAGCCACCCGGGCTGCCCCATTCTTGTATCAGTTTTATCAGATTGTGTCTTTCAAGAAATTGATCCATTTCATCTAGTCTGCCAGATTTGTAGGCATAGAGTTGTTTAGAGTATTCCTTTATTATCTTTTAATGTCCTTGGGATCTGTAGTGATGTCCCCTCTTTCATTTCTTTCTTTTTTTTTTTTTTTTAAAGATTTTATTTATTTATTCATGATAGTCACAGAGAGAGAGAGAGAGGCAGAGACACAGGCAGAGGGAGAAGCAGGCTCCATGCACCGGGAGCCCGACGTGGGATTCGATCCCGGGTCTCCAGGATCGCGCCCTGGGCCAAAGGCAGGCGCCAAACCGCTGCGCCACCCAGGGATCCCCCCTCTTTCATTTCTGATATTAGTAATTTGTATCTTTTTTTCCCCTTAGTTAACTGGTTAGAGGCTTGTTGATTTTACTGATCTTTTCAAAGAATTAGCTATGGTTTTTAAGAAAATTTTCTCTGTTGATTTTTCATTATCTATTTCATTGATTTCTGCTCTAATTTTTATTATTTCTTTTTATCTGCTTACTTGGTATTTAATTTGCTTTTCTTTTTCTAGTTTTCTGGGATAGAAGCTTAGATTATTGATTTTAGATCTTTCTTCTTTTCTAATATATGCATTCAATATTATAAATTTTCCTTTAAGCACTGCTTTTGCTGAATCCCAAAAGTGTTAATAAGGTGTATTTTAATTTCTATTTAGTTCAAAATATTTTTCACATTTCTTTTGAGATTTTATCTTTGACTCATGTATTATTTAGCAGTGTATTGTTTAATCTCCAAGTATATGGGGACTTTTTCAGCTATCTTTCTGTTACTAATTCAGGTCTGTTGTAGTCTAAGGGCATATGTTGTATGATTTCTAGTCTTTAAAATACATTAAAGTGTATGATATAGCCTATAATGTGGTATATCTTGATGAACAAGATACCTTTTTCATTGTATTGAAGACTTAGATTAACGAAGGAATTGTAAAATAATTCTATTTTCTGTCAATGATAGATACTTAGCACTTTATCTTCAACTCATTTCATGATTTGTTCTAAAGGGGGAAGTTGGGATCCCTGGGTGGCACAGCGGTTTGGCGCCTGCCTTTGGCCCAGGGCGTGATCCTGGAGACCCTGGATCGAATCCCACATCGGGCTCCTGGTGCATGGAGCCTGCTTCTCCCTCTGCCTATGTCTCTGTCTCTCTCTCTCTCTCTCTCTCTCTGTGTGACTATCATAAATAAATAAAAATTTTTGAAAAAAAAAATAAAGGGGGAAGTTTTTCATTTATGATGATTCGTTTCTATGTATGCCAATCTGTATCTCAGAATGAGTGGCACCTGTGGGTAATCTTAGACTGTCTTTATAAAATGTATATGTACATTAAAGAAAGTATTCTACATTAGAAATCTGTACTTAAATATATATATATATACAAAATATATATTTATATAATGGGTTAGGTAATATATCACATTAGGTGGAAATTTTTTTTTTTACAATGGAGGGATATTTAACATTTCACAAAAATTTATAAATAATAAATTTTCATTATACTTTTAAAATGTGATAATTTTTTTCTATCCCATTTAGTTTTGTCAGCCTGGCGGGTGGCAGCTGTCCAAAGAGAGAAAGCAGCCAACATTTTTTGTGGTGGTCCTGACAGATATTGACTCAGATCGACATTACTGCTCGTGCCTAACCTTCTATGAAGCAGAAATCAATCTTCAGGTATAGTAACTTTTCTAGCCAAAGTACAAAAGAACAACATTTAGGAATCTTTTTTTTAAATGCCATATTTGTTTTTGTTAGAACTGTGAGTTTAAGTTCTTTGGACTACTTTAAAAAGGCTGAGGTACTATACTGTTGGAGAAGACAGGAAGAAAGTAAACTTTGTTTTATTTTAATATTGATCGTAATCTGAATATTTCTAAGAAATATTTATGAATTGGTTTATTAGGAAGATTTGTGTACTCTCATGGAAAAATTAACTTTCTGTCAGTCCTTTTCCTGAGAAGTCTTTCACAGAATAGAGAGCATTTAATCAGAATGCTTATAAATCACCTATCACAGTGCTTGATAATATTTTTTAAGTACTCAACTAAATGTCAACTCTGGTGGGAATATCAACATGGCAGGACTGAAATTCATAGAACCATAGAAATGAAAAATACTAGGTTGCAAAAAGTATTTGTTGGGGTTCTTAGTTTCAGACAACTGAATCTACTTTCTTTAATTTATGCATAAAAGGATTTATGATAAGGTATTGGGCAGTTTATGTAATTTCATGGGTGAGGGGTGAGCAGGGAACTAATTTTGGGTACTAGGAACTGCCTAACTTGGGTCTGTTTTAGGAGAAACCATACTTTTTCTGCCTTTGACCACTTGGCAGTTTGAGTTTGAGTACAGTTTGAGTACACTTTGAGTACTAGACAATATAACCTTTACATGTTGCCCAAAAAAATCTAACTTCTCATGTGCAACCTGTCTCACTATCTTACATTGGTGACTTCGGCTTTATATATCATATGGGTTGTTTCCTTGTGGAAGTCAGATTGCATGTAGGTCACACCCCCCTGGAAAGGAATCAGAAAAACTTTGTTGTTGTTGTTGTTATACATTTGTTTGTTTTGCTTTGAAAACTCTATAACAAGAAGGAAACTATAAAAGACTTTGGAGGAGGTTGAGTAAGCCAATCTGCATTATCTGCAGTACTTTCTGCTACATGCAGATGAAAAGTATCACTGCCAGAGTGAAAGATTGGCTTGCTTTCCAAAATGGCCTCACAAAGAAGCATTTGTTGTTTGGGCTACTTTAATTAAACTCCAATATCTGAATTTTCTGGATGCAGAAATCTCAATTTGCAGTACAAGAGGAGATAAATCACGTTTCTTGACACAGATTTACATTATCCAGATTCACCAGACTGATGTATTAAAACCAGCATGCTAGTTTATTAATTTACAGTGATAAATCAAAAGGCTACATAGAACAAAATATTCATCATCTGTATTACCAATACATTCTTTGTTGTCAGATCTTTGTGGGAAGCCATATTAAAACCTGAAGGGAAAAAAAAAACCTGAAGCATTTTATTTGTGGGATTGAACTAAAAATATTTTATGTCAGATATTTAATGCCTAATAGACTAACATAGCCCATTGTTTCTTTTTTAAATTGGGGATTATATCCTTAATGGGGACAAAAACTTAGAAGTAGATGACAATAGCCATTTCTATCCTGGATAATGTTTGAGTGGAGTTGCCAAGAAATAACTAATCAAATTCTCATTTTTGATCAATTCAAGCAAAAGTGTTCTACAGCCAAGATCCTCTCTATCTCTATTAGATGACCTTTTATTTCTATGTTGATTTTGAGAATTTAAGATAGTTCTGAGAATGCAGTGTTTTATTTCTCTATCCTTGACAGTACCTCTTCAGAACTCCCTAGAATTGCCTGATGAAACTAACTGATTATTCGGGTTCTTTGTATTTCTCCTTCATTACCAACCCCTCTTGCCCCAAAATAACTGACAAAAAAGTAATAACATTAAGACAATGTAGGGAGTTCCTACATTATTGATGGTGACCTAGGAAACTCTTGAACTAAGTTCCTCCTACAGACACCAGATCTACAGCTACCATGGAGTGATTCCCTCTGAAAGAAATCTAGAAACTAGCTGAGCAACTCACATTGTGCAAACAAGAAAATACCTACACTGAAACGAGTAGGAAAGGCAAACTCATACCATAAACTCTACCCCTTGCGCAGTGACGTTGGGAAGGAATTTACAACTTCTAGCTTTTCCCTGAGGTGTAAAGTGTTTATTTATTTATTTATTTTAGGCGTACAGTGTTTAGACCCAACATCTAGCCCCAGCTTTTAACACTAGCACATGAAGGATGGGCATCCAAAACACCTAACTTTGAAAACCAGTGGGGTTATGCCCATGAGACACACCAGACTATAGCAAACAATGAGAGTTCTTAACAGGTTCACCAAAATTCACTGTGGCTCTCCTCCCACAGCTCAGAATGGAAGAAACAGAAATGCCCGTCTTCCAATCTTTCCTGAAAGAGTCCTATGTGCATGCTTTAAAAGCTCCTGCCTTAAGGTCAGGTGTCTAATTTAGCACATCTCTGGGGTGTTACTGGAGACCAGGAAGGCTAGTGGGTGCCATCTCTGTGTTGTCTCTCTGGCTCACTTCACCAGTTTTCCCTTGTGCACATGTCTGGCACTTTAGATTTGCAGTTGCTGCCCAAAGAATGTACCCTTTTTAAATTTTTATTTTTATTTTATTTTATTTTATTTTATTTTTTATTTGTGATAGTCACAGAGAGAGAGAGAGAATGAGGCAGAGGGAGAAGCAGGCTCCATGTACCGGGAGCCCGACGTGGGATTCGATCCCGGGTCTCCAGGATCGTGCCCTGGGCCAAAGGCAGGCGCCAAACCGCTGCGCCACCCAGGGATCCCGAATGTACCCTTTTTAATCCCCTGGCTCTCGTGGCCAGGAAGGCTTAAGCTGTCATCTCCCACAGGACTTTAGAAAAGAAAGAAAGTTCTTAACTGGGCATCCTCACCCAGGAGCAGACAGAAACAGCCATCTTCAAGTCTTTTTTTTTTTTTTAAGATGTGTATTTGTGTACATTAAAAGCTGCTTTCTGAGGATCTGGCTTTTAATCACTCTGAATCTAGTTGTTAAGATCCTTCTCTTTAGGACACTGACAAGTCTTGGCACACACTTAAATACCGGAAGCACTAAGAATAGGGCAGTCTGACAATCACAAACATTTGTAAGATAGCCAAGAACTATGGCAAGAATGAATGATAAGGTTCATCCTCCTCCAAGAGGCCTCTTCTTCAAGATTAGGAGAGGTGGTTGTTTTATTGAATGCATAAAAACTAACAAAGAGAATCAAGGAAAATGAAGAAACAGGAATATGTTACAAATGAAAGACTAAAATTAAACCTCAGAAAAAGGAGAAATGGAGTTAAGAGATTTACCTGATGAAAGGTTCAAAATAATGATTATAAAGATGCTCATTTAGCATAGGAGAAGAATGAATGAACAAGGTCAGAATTTTAACAAAGAAAACTTAAGAAAGTACCAAATAAAAATCATAGAGATGAAGCATAGAATAACTGCACTGAAAAATACCAAAAGGGATTTAACAGCAGACTAGATGAAGGAGAAGAAAGGATTAGTGAACTTGAGGACAGGGCAGTGGAAATCACCCAATCAAAAGCACAAAAAGAAGAAAGAATGAAATAGAGTGAAGATAGCTTTAAGGACTTATATGACAACATCAAATAGACCAATGTTCATAATTTAGGTATTCCAGAAGAAGAAAAGAAAGAGAAGGGTCAGAAAATGTATTTGAAAAAGTAATGACTGAAACCTTTCCTAACATGGGGAAGGAAACAAGACATTGAGATCCACGAAGTCCATGGAGTTCCAATAAAGATGAACCCAAAGAGAACACCACCAAGACACATTATAATTGAAGTGGCAAGAGTTAAGAACAAGCAGAGAATCTTAAAAGTAGAAGAGAAAAACAACTTGTTCATACATCTCCCATGCCTATGAGCACATTTCTCAGCAGAAACTTGGTGGGCCAGTAGGGAGTAGTAAGATAGATTCAATTAAGAATACTCGACTTGGCAAAGTTGTCCTTCAGAATTGAAGGAGACATAAACAGTTTTCCAGATAAACAAAAGCTAAAATAGTTCATCACCACTAGATTGACCTTAAAAGGATAAAGAGAGTTCTTTAAACTGAAATGAAAGGATACTACTTAGTAACAGGAAAACATATTAAAGTATAAGTCTTACTTGTAAAAAATATCTAATGTTGTGAAGATATTGAGTTAATCAATTACAAAGCCTACTATGAAGGGATTTAAAGACAAAAGTAGTGGGGTGCCTGGGTGGCTCTGTTGAGTATCTAACTCTTGATTTTGGCTCAGGTCATGAACACAGGGTTGTGAGACCAAGCCCCACATTGGGCTCCATGCTCAGCTCCTTCTCTTTGTCTCCCTCTACTCCTCCTCTTTCTCTGTCAAGTAAGTAAGCAAATAAATAAATAAAATCTTAAAAAAAAAAAGACAGAAGTAAAAAAAAAAAAAAGGACAGAAGTAGTAAAAATATAACTACAAAAACTTGTTAATGGGTATACAAGATTACAAGATAAAAAAGGTGTAAATTATGACAGCAGAAAAACATAAATTAGGTAAGGAAGGATTAAAAATGTAGAGCTTAGAATACTAAGTTGTTATTAACTTAAAATAGACTGTTATAAATATAAATTGTTTTATGCAAACTTCATGGTAACCATAAGGAAAAACCTATAGTTGATATAGAAAATACAAAGAGAATGGAATCCAAGCATGCCACTAAAGAAAAATATCAAGTCACAAAAGAAGAGAGCAAGAGAGGAAGTAACAACGGAATTACAAAATATCCAGAAAACAAGGAACAAAATGGCATTAGTAAGTACAAACTGATCAATAATTACTTTAAAAATGTAGATAGATTAAATTCTCTAATCTGAAGACTAACAGTGGCTGAAAGGATTAAAAAGAATAAGATCCAACTAAATGGTACCTACCAGAGACTCACTTTAGCTTTCTGGATAGGCAGACTGAAAGTGAAGGGATAGAAAAAATAGGCCCTGCAAATGGAAACTAACTAACTAACTAAGCTACTGTAGCTATACTTATATATACTGTAGCTATAAGTCAGACAAAATAGACTTTATTATTTTTTATTTTTTATTTTTTTTAAATTTTTATTTATTTATGATAGTCACACGGAGAGAGAGAGAGAGAGAGAGAGAGAGAGAGAGAGAGAGGCAGAGACATAGGCAGAGGGAGAAGCAGGCTCCATGCACTGGGAGCCCGACGTGGGACTCGATCCCGGGTCTCCAGGATCGCACCCTGGGCCAAGGGCAGGCGCTAAACCATTGCGCCACCCAGGGATCCCGACTTTATTATTTTTTTAAAGATTTATTAGAGCGAGAAAGAGCCATTTGCAAATGGGAGAGGGGCAGAGAGAGAGAATCCCGAGCAGACTCACCACTGAATGTGGAACCCAATGTGGGCTCAGTCTCACAACCCTGAGATCATGATCTAAGCCAAAACCAAGAGTGGGATGCTTAACCGACTGAGCCACCTAGGCGCCCCCTATATGACTTTACCTAAAAACTATAATAATAGACAAAGAAGATCATTATATATAATAAAGTAGTCATCTCCTCAAGAGGATATTAATAATTGTAAATATTTATGTACCTAATGTCAGAGCACCTGAGTAAATAGAATATTTAATATTTAAATATTTAATTTAATATTTCTCCCTTTTTTGCTCTCCAGTATAGAATGCAGTTTAAAATCACATATAAAAAAATAAAATAAAATAAAATCGCATATGGCTTTTAATTATCATTTCTCTTTGTCTCTTTCTGTATCTGGAATAGTTGTTCACCTTTTCTCTGTTTTATGATATTGACACTTATGAATAATACAGGGCTCTTGTCCCCTTTTATTTTATTTTATTTTTTTTATTTTTTTTAAGATTTATTTATTTATTTATGATAGACATAGAGAGAGAGAGGCAGAGACACAGGAGAAGGGAGAAGCAGGCTCCATGCCAGGAGCCTGATGCGGGACTCGATCCCGGGACTCCAGGATCGCGCCCTGGGCCAACGGCAGGCGCCAAACCACTGAGCCACCCAGGGATCCCCCTCTTGTCCCCTTTTAATAGGATATTCATTATTATGTGTTTTTTTCTGATGTCTCTCATCTTTAGATTCAGGTTATACATCAAGAGTTGGAATGCTACCAACATTTGAAATACTAAGTGTATTTCTTATAATGGTATCCATCTATTATGTTAATTGTGGTAACTTGATCGGGTGATTGCCAGATATTTCCATTCTATAGTTGCTGTATTTTGGCTTGGAACTAATAAGCAATCTGTGGGAAGACACTTTAAAACAGTGCAAATATTTTATTACTCATTAATCATGCCTCCCTAGATTTACCAGTTAGTGATGATTCTTGCCTGTGCCAATTTTTATTATGATGGTTGCAAAATGATTATTTCCCACCTCCCTACCCTTACAAGTCAGTAGTTGACATTTTACTATAAGCAAGAAAGAGCTTTCCTGTGTCTTGTCTATCTGAGCTATATACTTATTTATTCCACTTTATTTTTTCTTCAGTACTATGTAATTAATGGTTTTCATGCATAAATAGTCCTAGGTTTGTGCCCTTTAGGTTGGTTCATGTATTCTTTTGTTAAGACCCTACCATTTTTAAAAGCATTTTTGAAACTTTTTGTCGTAATAAGTGATCCAGGATCATCTTATTCCTTCCTTACCCTTGGCCTTGAAATCAACCATTTTTCCAAGCATCCTTGGCTTATTTGAGTGGAGAATAATATTAGAAACCAAGATGTAGGTTCTTGTGTATGTGGAATCAATGTTTAAAAACTTTTTTTTCTTTTAAGCTCAAATATTTGCCCATTTTCCATTTTAAGTGGACCAAAATTATGATTTACTTAGTTCTTATAATCAACTTACAGAAGGTTAGATTCTGCTTCTAAAAGTTTTTCCAAGATTTTGAAAATGAAAATAAGCTGTAAGAGTTCTGGCTCCTATAGAATTGCACTGAGGTAATTAGGTACTCACCAGAATTATATGATAGCTTTTCTGTGCTCATAACAGAAAGTTAATATTTTTTGGAATTGGTCCTCCAAAATGGCACAATGAGGTAGAATTTGAGAAAATAATATTAAAACTTAAGATGATATTCCTTTCTAGGTCATCATCAGTGTTTTTCCCATTTTTGGTGTGAAGTTAACTATGTTCTTTTTTTAAAAATGTGTTTTTCTTTTATTTCTGGATCATATCATCAGTTCAAAAATAGATCTTCTTAATTCTCATTTGATGTGAATTACTTCATACCAAATATACTATGACACATTATTTGGAAGCCTGAAGAGGAGGAACTTAGGGACACAAACCATCCAAAGTATGATTGTACAACTATAAAAATGTTGGCTCTTACCTTTCCAGGATACAGTAACACTGTCAGTAATCACAAGCAAAATCTTTGCATTAAACTTTTGAAAGCATGTTCCCAAAATTATTCAACTAGACAAAATGATTGTAAATTTCTTTGTATGTAATGAGTAAAACATGATTGATGTAAGGTTGCTTTTTATGGCCTATCTAAAAAATGATAGACCTGTCTAAATTTGTATTTAGTTGTATCTTTTTAAAGTCTTTTTAATGTGTTTATAAGTGTGTTTTTGAACCAATAATAATGATGCAATTCACAGTAAAGACTGGTATGTCAGCAAATAAATGGTCAAAGGATGGGAGGGGGAAATGATTCAAAGTAAATGAGGAATAAAGAAACAGGTACATAGAAGGAATAAGATATGTTTCTTCATCTCAAATGGCTTAAACTCTGGTGGGAGAGGGACGCCTGGGTGGCTCAGTGGTTGAGCGTCTGCCTTTGGCTCAGGGTGTGATCCTGAGATCTGGGATCGAGTCCCACATCCGGCTCCCTGCATTGGAGCCTGCTTCTCCCTCTGCCTGTGCCTCTGCCTCTCTATCTCTCTCTCTCTCTGTCTCTCATGAGTAAATAAATAAAATCTTAAAAAAAAAATCTAGTGTGAGAGGCAAAACCAAAATTTAAGTATAAAGATACTCATAAGTACCTATGCTAAGTACCAGTTCAGTGATTAAGTTAATAATTAAAGACAGGGCAGTGGGATTAAGTCTTAACAGAGTTTAAAGGACTCAGTGGCCATTTAAAAAAACAAGAGCTAAAGAAAGCTTAGAGTAAAAGAAATAGAAATAGAAAGGAAATAGCTTTTTACCGGGACTGCAAAAAGCTTATGGATAGAAAAAAAGATTACTGTGTTCATGATACATTGAAGGCTGATTAGTGTTCAGGCACTGTGCTAAAAGTTTTATAGCACTTTTATTTAATTCACAGGTAGTTTATTTTACTTTATTCTCTCAATAACACCACTTGGTAAGTTTTAACATTCCCATTTTATGGATGAGGCTAAAAGACTAACCCAGGGACATTCAGGTACTAAGTCAAAAAGCTTGAATTTGTCTGTCTCCAAAGACCAAATATCAATATCAAATGCTAAAATATATATTACAAGGCTACAGAAATTATATCAATGTGTTACTGGTTCAAGAAAAATTGTCAAAAGTAAGACTGTAATTGGTCTTACTTATTATCAATATCTGACAATGGAAACATTACACATCAATGGAATCTGTGCATCTTAACAAGTATTTTAAATAGTTATTGCACTTTGTGAGAAAAAATAAATTTAAATGCTCATAGTAAAATACAACAATTCCAAATGATTGAGCAATTTATCTGGAAAAAATGAAATAATAAAAATGAATTTCTAAACTGATCTCTTGTTGGGGAAACTTGGAACAGTGTAGGAAATCACAAAACATTTGGTAGATTTATCTGTAGAATAGCCTAGTCATTTTTTCTTTGTTTCTCTTTTTCCCTCCTTGATTATCAAATGCTAAATTGTGCTCATTATAGAAGATTTAGAATGTATTGGGAAAAAAGTAAAAGAATAGAAAAAAATGGATGTATTTTGTTTCAATAATAAGGGTTTTTTAAAAACTAAAACTCTAATGTCTACATACTAATTGACCATATGGATATAATATATTTAAGCCATCTCCTAAAGGACATTTAATTCCCTTCTTATCAATATTACGAATATTAGGATATTCAGTGATGAATATCTCTTTGGAATAATTTTGATTCCATCAAGGAAGGTTTTATCAGTAATTACTTCACTGAATAGAAATCATAAATAGAGAAGAGTGAGAACTGGGCTTCCTGGTGGTAATACAGTCAACATTATACTTTGTTTTTAAATACTTTGTTTTTTAAGTAATCACCACACCCAGTATGGAGCTCCAACTGACAACCCCAAGATCAAGAATCACACACTCCACCTACTGAGCCAGCCAGGTACTCCACAATCAACATTATACATGATGGTATCCTAGACACTAATCCTCAGACCTTATTCAACAAATGAGTCTAATGAAAACTAGCATAGGTAACATAATTCAGACAGAGATAAAAATTGGGGGGACATATATCCTGAGTTTATTCTAAAGTTTGATAATTTGCAGCATATGCAAATATCCATATAGGGCTCTCTTTATAGTAGAAATGGTGAAGATTATGCTTTTTGTCAAAGGGTCTTTTCTCCATTGTCTCCCCTTTCCTGTTTAATAGGCAGAATGCTGTATCTTAACAGTCCGCTGTAGGGAGAACATTTCATTGAATTAGTGATGACCGGGGATCCCTGGGTGGCACAGTAGTTTAGCGCCTGCCTTCGGCCCAGGGCGTGATCCTGGGGTCCCGGGATTGAATCCCACGTCGGGCTCCCAGCATGGAGCCTGCTTCTCCCTCTGCCTGTGTCTCTGCCTCTTGCTCTCTCTGTGTCTCTCATGAGTAAATAAATAAAATCTAAAAACAAACAAAAAAAAAAGAATTAGTGATGACCAATTAGTATTATATTCTTAAAATGCTGAGACATTAAAACAACAGGAGAAAATTTGAGAACAGGCTCCCAAAGTCCTTCAGTATCAAATGTCTTTTCTTAAATTTCAACAGTTTTATACTAAGAAGTGCTGCAGCAAGAACTGTATGTTGTTAATACTATTTCATTTAAATGCAAGAATTATTACATGCAGCTATACTTAATGGAAAAAGTATAAACATCTTTCTAGATTTATAGTTCGGCTTTTCATATGTCATCTCTTCTAAACAGTTTCTTTGAACTAATACCTATGTTTTATAAAGTCTGTATATGAGTTCAAGACAGTGGAAAGAGAACTAGACCAAGAGTTAGAAGATTTGACTTATTAATCCTCATTTTATGTTGAATGAACAGTATATCACAGCAAGTAATTTCATATCTCCGGGCATGAGACTCTTTGTATGTAAAATGAAGTAGATACTTCTTGTACTATATTACTTTTATTATTCTATCATGTTAACTACATCTGATTTTATACTTAAAAAAAAAAGATTTATTCACCTTAGAGAGAGAGAGGGAGCACGTGAGTGTGAGTAGAATGAGGGGCAGAGGAAAAGAATCTCAGGTAGACTCCCCACTGAGCAGGGACCCCAATGCAGGCTCAGTCTCATGACTCTGAGATCATGACCTGAGCTGAAATCAAAAGTACAGTGCTTAACTGACTGAGCCACCCAGCACACCAATACTTTTTTTTTTTAAGTTTTATTTTTTAAGTAATCTCTACGCCCAATGTGGGACTCAAACTTAACTACCCTGAGATCAAGAGTCAGAGATGCTCTTCTGACTGAGCCAGCCTGGCACCCCTAACTACATCTGATTTTAAAGATAGATTTTAATTTTGATCATAGTAGATACAAGCTTTCTATCCAAACTGTGATCCACAGAATACTATTCTTACTCATCTGAGTAAGGCCAACTTTTTAGACCAATAGGTCTAATATGACCAAATGTCTTATGTCTTTATGGAATGTTTCAGTATGCCATGTTACATGATCACTCAAGTATCAACATCTATTCTTTAAGAAAATAAAGCTGAAATCTTGAATCTTAGTCCAAGCCCAGCATATAAACTTCTAAATTAGGGATTCCAGGGAAGTACATTTTATTTACATTACACTTAAACTATGAATTTTTTTTGACTATGAACTTAAAAACTTAAGTTCTGTGATCCTGTAACTCACCAAATATAATTTTTTATCTAAAAACTAATTTAATATTTTAGTTTCTTCATCTAAAAATTAACATTTTATCATTTCTAATCTTTTTCACCAATTTCAACACATAGCAGAAAAGAACTTTCAAAAGAGTCCGTTGACTTTGGTGGTTCACAAAATAATATTCTTGAATTTATGAGAATCTAATTTTGAGTTGGTTAACCTTGTTAGAAAGAAGTTTACCTGCAGTTTCCCTATCTCATAAAAAAGTTTGTACTCATTTCTTTTTCTTCAGAGAAAGGAATTAGCTTAATAGTATTTCTCATAATGTTAACATTTGAAGTCAGCCTTAGATTTTCTTAATAATTTTATAAGATACACCAAAGAGGGTAGCCCGGGTGGCTCAGTGGTTTAGCGCCGCCTTCAGCCCAGACCTGATCCTGGAGACCTGGGATCGAGTCCCACGTCGGTCTCCTTGCATGGAGCTTCTCCCTCTGCCTATGTCTCTGCCTCTCTCTCTGTGTCTCTCATGAATAAATAAATAAAAAATCTTAAAAAAAAAAATACACCAAAGAATTCTTGAGTACTATCTAACAATTGATTTGAATTAATTATGTTTTGGAGATAAAGGATGAGAAACATAGTGCCAGTGACCATATTCTTCAGTTTATGATGATTAATTTATTAACCGTGATTTATTCACTGCATATTAACTGGAGGGTAAAAGGTGTTTAAAAAAAGATATGCAATAAGAATTACTGAAATAAAAGATGCCAAAAATTAAAGCTTCTACAAATTATCATTGTTATGCTTTTTATATTAAAAAGAATGTTACAAATTATCTACTAATAATGTGAACATAGGCAACAAATTTTAGTTAAGTACGCCTACCATAAAAATTTAGTGTTTAGCTCATATTTTTAAAAGGTATATAAGGGTTAAAATTAGGAAAATGGAAATAAGCAGGATAGATATATAGTAAAATTCAAACTGGTCAAGTACATAGCATACCACCTTTTTTAAACTTGACCTCTTTAGATGCTTTGATTTGTTGGATTTCTTCTTTTCCTATTCCCTTTCCTTCTGACTGTTCTATTTTCCTTTAAGTTCCAGCTCACTGCTGTGGGCCTCCCTGATTTCCCTTCTCAGAGTTTCTCAAGCACTTTAAATATGAACTTCAAAATGTTGCAATATTGTTCTGCATTTTTTGCTGTTATTTCACCTGTGTTGGTTTTAGCTCGTAAGCTAGATTATAAATTTCCTGACACAAAGAATTGCACTTTATCCTTCTGTGACACCTGCTATGTGGCCAGCCATTTAGTAAGTGTTTAATAAATAAACACATATGGATACATTATTATTTACCTTTTAAAACTTTAAACTTTTTGTTATAAAGATAGTATAAGAGTAAACATTTTAGCAAATTATTTTTCACTAGGTATGTGTGTGCTTTTATGTCATAAATGTCAACCATAATCCCATGACCCAAAGACAAATGCTAAGAAAAATACAAATTTTTTGGAGTATAATTTCCCAGGCCTTTTCTCCTCCATATTAAAAATGTATACATGTTTAACACTTCTACTGTTTACTAGTTTTTAAACTTGTTGCATTTAGTATATTCCTGTGTCATATTTATGATTAGCTTTAAATTGTTTTTATAGCCATTTTTTAAAAATTGAGACATAATTGACTTTATAGCGATTAAGTATAAACAGAGCTTTAGCTTCTTGCTGTCCTGTTCTTCTAATAATGGAAAAACGGATTGAAAGAGGAATGGAGCTTTTTAAAATATGCAAGACATATTGTTTCCTGATTATTCCCCATTCCTTTATTCCATCTCCATTCCTTTCTTCCATCTCCAGCCCCAAATTGTATCCTTTTTAGTTTTCTAACCTCAGTAAATACCATTACTGTCCATCCATGTTTTCAAACAAAAAACCTAGAGTTACCACTTATCTCCCCTTTTTTCATCCTTCACATTCTAGCCATCAGCAAATCCTGTCAATTCTACTTCCAGATTGAATCCTTAATCACTACTTTTCTTCTGTCTCCCATTCTACTCTACTATATATCTTGCCTAAATCACCAGACTTCTAAAAATGACTTCCTATTTCAACTTTTGCAAACTATTCTCCATTCAACATTAGAGTGATTTTTTTCTTTTATTTTCTTTTCTTCTTTTCTTTTCTTTTCTTTTCTTTTCTTTTCTTTTCTTTTCTTTTCTTTTTTTAATTTATGATAGTCACACACACAGAGAGAGAGAGAGGCAGAGACACAGGCAGAGGGAGAAGCAGGCTCTATTCAGGGATCCCAATGTGGGACTTGATCCTGGAACTCCCGGATCATGCTCTGAGCCAAAGGCAGATTCTCAACCACTGAGCCACCCAGGTGTCCCAAGAGCGATTTTTTTCAAAGCAGAATTGAAATTACCCTCCTTGCTTAAAACTCTTCAACAAACAATTTAATAAAAAATGCACGGAGTAGGGCTCCTGGGTAGCTCAGTTCGGTTAAGTTGCTCTGACTCTTGGTTTCTGCTCAGGTCATGAACTCAGGGTCCTGGGATTGAGCTCTGCACTGGGCTCTATGCTTAGCAGGGAGTCTGGTTCAGGATTCTCTCTCTCCCTCTGTACCCCAACCTCCCCCGCTTGTTCTCTGTCTCCAAATAAATAAATCTTCAAAAAGAAAAAAATGCCCAGAGGACCTAAATAGGCCTTTTCCCAAAGAAGACATATAGTTGGCTAACAGACACATGAAAAGATGCTCAGCATTGCTCATCACCAGGGAAATGCAAATCAAGACCATAATGAGAAATATCACCTTATACTTCTTAGAAGGTTAAAATAAAAAAGACAAGAAATAGCACATGTTGGTGAGGATTTAGGAAAAAGGTAATCTTTGTGCACTATTAGTAGGAATGTAAACTGGTACAGCCACTATGAAAAATAGTATGGAGATCTCTCAAAAAATTAAAAATACCATATGCTTCAAAAATTCCATTACTGGGTATTTACCCAAAGAAATTGAAAACACTAATTTGAAAAGATATATCCATCTTTATTTTTGCTGCCAAGATTTGGAAGCAACCTATGTGTACATTTTTTAGGAAGAGGCATTTAAAAGTAAACCTCAAAAAAAAAATTAAAAGTAAACCTCGGGGGATCCCTGGGTGGCTCAGAAGTTTAGCGCCTGCCTTCAGCCCAGGGCTTGATCCTGGAGTCCCAGGATTGAGTCCCACATCGGGCTCCCTGCGTGGAGACTGCTTCTCCCTCTGCCTGTGTCTCTGCCTTTCTCTCTGTGTGTCTCTCATGAATAAATAAATAAAATCTTAAAAAAAATAAAAGTAAACCCCAGACACCATATTTTACCTATAGATATTTTAGTATGTGTCTCTAACTGATAAGGACGTTTTTACTTTTACTTATCAATCTAGAATTATAATATTTAACAAAATTAATTATGATTTTGAATAGTGCCTTAATATCATCTGGTATCCAATTTAGTGTATCAAAAATGTCTGAGTTTGTTTACATCAGAATCCAAATAAGTTATTGTAATGTTGATATTTCTTAAATTTCTTCTGTTACAGCCCCACTTTCGGGAGTGGTGGAGAAACTGAGTCATTTGTCCTATGGAATGTCCTACATTCTAGATTTGGCTGATTAATTCCCTATATTTTTATTTAATTTGTACCTCTGTTTGGTTTATTTTCCATAAAGTGATAATTAGATCTAGAGGCTTGATTAGATTCATATTCAGGTTTTAAAGTAAGACTACTTCAAAGATTGTGCAGTACTTCCTATTTTATCGTATCAAGAGGAGCTTAGTTTTTGGTTGCTCTTTTTTTTTTTTTTAAGATTTTATTTATTTATTCATGAAAGAGAGAGAGAGAGGCAGAGACACAGGCAGAGGGAGAAGCAGGCTCCATGCAGGAAGCCCGATGTGGGACTCCATCCCAGGTTTCCAGGATCACGCCCTGGGCTGAAGGTGGCGCTAAACCGCTGAGCCACCTGGGCTGCCCTGTTTGCTCTATTTTTAATAATGTTAAGATCGATTTGTAGGTTTGGGGTAACGCCATTCTTCACTTAATTGTTTTTGTATCTCTTGATGATCATTGCCTAAATACATTATTTCAGTAGGAATTGCAAAATGGTATTTCCTCATTCTGTTCCTTATGTATTTATAAACTGAATAAAATTCATCTATAAAATAGAACTTTTGCAACTACACTTAGATAGAAAAGAATAATTATTCCTTTTTAAAAAAATGTTCAGAATAGTAGATTAGAACCCTAACCATTGTCACTAGTGACAACTTAAAAAAATTGTCATTATGAATTAATGGATTTTTGTGTTTGAGGAGTTTGAATCAACTAATTTTTATTCATTTTGATCCTGTTGTTCTTCGACACAGTAAGATGAATAGGCTCATTTTGTACATTTTTCTGACATTTTTTTTAGAATGTCATTTTTCCAAGGAGTTCTGGTTTTCTTTACTGGGAAATAGTATTTCTTTTTTTTTTTCTTTTTTTTTCACAGAGAGAGAGAGAGAGAGAGAGAGAAGGGCAGAGACACAGGCAGAGGGAGAAGCAGGCTCCATGCACCGGGAGCCCGATGTGGGATTCGATCCCGGGTCTCCAGGATCGCGCCCTGGGCCAAAGGCAGGCGCCAAACCGCTGCGCCACGCAGGGATCCCTGGGAAATAGTATTTAATAACATTTTTGTATAAATGAATTAATACCAATAGTATAGTATAAAGTATATGTTAGTTATTGTTATTTTCTTTTATATTTTCATCTTAATTTGTCCTGAGCAGTGATTCTCAAAGTGTGATCCCTGAACCAGCAGTATCAGCATCATTGGGGAACTTGTTAGAAAAGTAAATTCCCACCTCAGACCTACTGAATCAGAAACATTAGGAATTGGACTCAGAAATCTGATTTAAAAAGCCTTGCATGGTTTGATGAACACTGAAGTTTGAAAACCATTGATTAAGAGTAGCAGTTCCTAACAAACTTAGTGAGAAGGGACCACAAGTATGCTAAATATTTTCCTGGAGTAGTTATGTGGAAACCTAGCTCCCAGCAGCCTTGTCTGTTTTCTAATCTTCAAATCTTATCTTACTTTATGAAATATGAGAATTGATGAAAGATATCAACTAGAATATTTATGAAATAAGTATTCTGTTTACCAAAGGATATAAAACCTATGAACATAAATGCACTTCAATTTCACACATTTTGTGTTTTGAGATAGATGATAACCCTTTCCCAATGTTTGTCCCATAGGGCACTAGATCCTCTAAATGTTCTATAATAAAGAGATTTCATTAGTCCAGTAAGTTTGAGAAATATTTTATATCTCCTTTACTTGGCATTGCACAAATAATATTTGCATATCAAGTCTGAGAAACCCTGCAGTAAAGAAGACTATTTAACTTGACTTTACCTTAATGTTTCCAAAATTCTTTGATTAGAAGACCTTTTTGCTAAGTAGTGTTTATTAGCTTTCAGCAGAAAACTCTTTGGGAAATGCTGCCTTAGTATATCTTAACAGAATAAGAACTTATAGACTATGTACCACTTAAACATAGGAAGCTTACTGGGTGAAAATATAGTAGCTCTACAAATGAATTTGTTCTACCTTCAGAATACTATAGAACCCAGAAGCTATTGAAGAGGGAAAATATCTGGATATTCTCTTTCCTAAAGGTAAATTCAATTCTTAACTGAACACTATTGGCCCTGATTTGTCTGAAGACTTGTTATCCTAATATGTGTATTTCTCATGTGGTCATTATTTTCCAGACCAATGCAAGGCAAAACCAGGTTTTATCATGTGGACATGTCAACATGATTAACAGATTATTTGGCAAGAAATGAAGTAGTGGGCAGCCCCGGTGGCGCAGCGGTTTAGTGCTGCCTGCAGCCCAGGGTGTGATCCTAGAGACCGGGGATCAAGTCCCACATTGGGCTTCCTGCATGGAGCCTGTTTCTCCCTCTGCCTGTGTCTCTGCCTCTCTCCCTCTGAATAAATAAATAAAAAATCTTAAAAAAAAAAAAAAAAAGAAATAGCTTTTCAGGGAGATTTATAGACCTTACAGAATTTTGCAACTACTTAGACTCCTTTATTTGCAATTTTGGAAAGTTTTAAAGTCCTTAAATTGCATAACTGAGGCAATTTTATATAGTGATACACTGTAATTAAATTGCTTATATTTCAAAAAGGAAATGTAATAGAACTGGTAATTTTTTACTTCTGTGATTACTTTTATCCTCTTTTTTTTTAAGATTTTATTTATTTTTTTATTTGAGAGAGGAAGAGAGAGCATGAGTGGAGGGGAGGGGCAGAGGAAGAGGGAGAAGCCGACTCCATTCCAGGATCCTGGGATCATGACCTGAGCCGAAGGCAGAGGCTTAACCGACTGAGCCACTCAGGCCACCCACCTCCCCTTATCTTCCTTTTTAACTGGGATGTTTAAAGAAATACTGAAAGAAGAGTTTTAGTGTGAAATAGTGTTGTTGAAAAATGAGCTGACACAGAGATGATATTGGATTCAACAGTTTTTTTCAAAGTAAGAGATAGGAACCCAGCATCAGGGATCCCTGGGTGGCGCAGCGGTTTGGCGCCTGCCTTTGGCCCAGGGCGCGATCCTGGAGACCCGGGATCGAGTCCCACATCGGGCTCCCGGTGCATGGAGCCTGCTTTTCCCTCTGCCTGTGTCTCTGCCTCTCTCTCTCTCTGTAACTATCATAAATAAATAAAAAAAAAATTAAAAAAAAAAATCCAGCATCAAGAATGCAACAAAGATGAAGTTGACGTATTCAACCTGTGTAACAGGATGGACTTCATGAATATTATGCCTATGGAGTCAGCCCATAAAAATCAGTAACCTAAGAATTCTTAGCATTTTTGTCTCAGGATATGTTTAAAGGGCAATAGAGTTTTTGGGGCAGATTGATATGGTGAGTACTAATTTATCCCATATCATGGAAGCACAGAGACTGTGACCTACATAGAAGGTAAACTACATGGAAGCCGAGAATCCCATAGCACATGTAGTCCATAATAATAACAGGTAGGAAAAAATCTATAAATGGGCAAGTTGTGGCACGTGCTTGTGATAGGTACAAGAGATAAGGTGACCTTGTAAGACAATTCAATAGAGTGTTTAAGATAAATTTGTATCTTTATAAAAGATAGATTTGTATCTTTAATGGGACCTTCTAGAATTAGGAATAATCTTAGGTTAATAAAAAGGTTGCAGATATTGTTTGGTGAGATAAATATGTGAAATTTTTCTGATATAAAGTATTAAATTTCAAAGCATTATTATAACACCTATTACATTCATAGCCTGTTTTGAATTTCCTGCTTATTTTTAAGCTTCTCATATCTTTTCAATATGTGAGAATCTATATTATAAAATATGAACCAAATACGACCAGTATCATCATTTAATTGTTACACAAAAGCTATTCTAGTAGGTAGAGAGAAGAGGCAGTATTCCTTTAAAGGATAAATTATTTATAGAAAAATTTTATTCAAAAATACCATATTACTGTGGCCTGGAACAAACCTTATTTTATTTTATTTTATTTTATTTTATTTTATATTTTTATTTTTTTTCAAGCACACGAGGGTTTATTAGCAAGCTCGAGCTTGGGTCCAAGTATACCTGACACAGCAGAGCAGGGACTTGGACCCAAACCTTATTTTAAACAACAGTTTTTGGATTATAAAAAAATTTTATCATAAAACTACATTTTGCTTTGAATAGAGGAGTATGAATTTTCTTTAAATTTGTGACATTTTATTCTTGTAGGAGAGCTGTTGGAATTAAGAATAATGTCTTATGATTTATAGTACATTTATGAAGTAAAAGCCTCTGTAATAAGAAGTCATGTAAAGATGCACGGAATTGTTTTTACTTAATACTGATTTACATTATATTTGGCCCTTTTTGTTGTTGTTAATTACTGTTTCATTTAGTGAATGTTTAGTTAAAGAACAGCTTTAAGAAATGACCAATGCATTGTATTTTGTGTTTTGGTCAAAGTAGGTTAATAGTCATTTATTTGAAATGGTTATCTACTTAGTCAAGTTGGCTTCTAATGGTACTCTAGGGCATTTATCACAATCTCATAAAATGGATAGCTTTATCTCTTTGAGGAATTTTAGTCATTCTTTTGTCATTTCAGATTTGTTAGTAATCTATGAAGAATATGATTCATTATGTGTGGAAATCTTTGGCAAATTCATATTCATCACATTTTTATTATTTCTAAGGATTTCAAAAACCAACCTTTTAGCTTTTGCTTTGTAACAGATGAAAATCTTTCAAGAGCATAGGGACCTTATGACACATATAAAAGTAAACAGATAGTTCCCTTTGGATGTGTGCATTCCATAGACATCTAATACTTGGTTATATTTCACTGTACTAGAAAATATGTGAGTGCCAAAGGAGATAGAAAATACAGTTTTTGGCATCTATAGTGGGGGGAAAAAAGACATCCTTAGTAAAATACCCAGGAAACAATTCCAAGAAAGTTCATTCCTGCATGTATGTAGTAAACAAATATTCAGAAAGTACCAACCATGTGCCCAGCTCTTGTATTAGTAAGTGGGAAATTACCAATGAACAAGACAGAAATCCTGGTCTTTGTGAGCATATTCTAATAGAAGAGACAGACAAACAAAAAACAAGATAAGTGAAATGAGTAGTATGGTGGATGGAACTAGTGCCATGGAGAAAAATGAAGCAAGGAAAGAGGATAGAGAATGTTAGGAATTGTAGTTTTGATTAGGGTGCCAGTGAAGGCTTAACAGCAGAAGTCACTTGAATGAAGACCTAACAGAGATGAGGGAATTTATCATTAGAATATCTGTGAAAAGAATATTCTAGGGATAGGAATAACAAACAGTGCTTAAAGACCCTTAGCTGGGAACTTGCCCCACACATTTTAGAGCAACAAGCAAGTAAAGTGGAGCTAAAGAGGAATGTAAGAGACTGCAAGAGGCTGTTAAAATAATCCAGACAAGGAATGATTGTGGCCCATAGTATTGTGGTAAGAGTGGTCATGGTAAGTAATCAGAATTTGCTGACAATTTGGATAGGGGATATGAAAGAGAGAGGCATCAATGTTTGATTTGCCAAATGGAAACATAGGATTTCCATTAACTGAGATTGAAAATACTGTAGGAGGAATGGAGTTCAAGGATAAAGACTGGAGCTATATTTTGGACATGTTTAAGATAACTGTTAGTCATCTAGGTGCAGATGTCAAGCAGGTAATTGATATAGCATTTTGTGGCATTTTGGGGAGAGATTTGATGGGAGAAATGAGTTTGAGGACATATGATATGTTGGTGAACCGTGCTGAGAAGTAAGACTAGGAGAAAAATCAGTATAGGAAAGGCTTCAGGAAACAAGATAGACTTTTGAGCTGGAACTTTTATTAATGGAAAAGAAAGAGGAGAGGATTCTAGTTAGGGAAAATGTCCGGCATCTTGGAAGATTGTCTAGGAATAAATCTGAATGCTTTACTGCTTTGTCTTTTTTTTTTTCTCACCTTAAAAGTTTTATAGAGTATCATAAAATATTACGGAACAACAGATGCACAGGGAATATTTGTTGACATATAAATGGGAATAATAGTTTTCAGAGTTTATTTAATTAACCAGTATTTTTAGTAATTGAAATGTAAGGTGTCTTTTATTGTAGATGTTTTTACCGTGCTAAAAAATACATAAGATTTACCATTTTAACAATTATTAAGTGTAGAGTTGAATGGAACTAAGTATATTCTGAAAGTTTTTGTGTATAAAGATATTTTCTCTTCTCAAAAAATCAACATTGTTGCTTATGAGCAAAAGGAATTTCAAGCTGATTGGGCTTTATTTCTAAGAGTGGGCATTGCACAAGCCTTAGAATCCTAAATGATTGTCATTTTTGTTTGAAATATTGGGACCACTAGAAAAACAAGAATGAAAATTACTGCCTTCTAAAACAGATCTTTTCTTAAAAGCTGACTTTCCGTTTAAGTGAGTGTCATTTTTAGTTTTTCAGATCATATTTAAAATAATTTGAATGTATCTTCTTTACCTTTGATTACTAGTACTTTCTCAGAAATCAAATGCTCCCAGAAAGTTGTGGTATATATCTGCAGTATAACCAACTTTTCAAAAGTGAAATAAGCATGACTTCATTTATAATTTCTTTGCCTACTTACTTGCTTTTTAGATTCCTGTCAAAGTATGTATTTGAGTTTTGTAAATTATAAAGTATATTATATAATTAATTTTGTATTTTGTAAATTATATGAAAATGTGTGATATGTCTGTTTTGTGTAAGTTATAAGCCTTGAAAATTCTGTCAGTTGATTACAGTGCATCTTTTTCTAGGGAACAAAGAAGGAAGAGATTGAAGGTGAAGTGGAAGTGTCTGGTTTAATTCAGCCTGCAGAAGTGTTTGCGCCCAAAAGCCTGGTGTTGGTATCCAGATTAGATTATCCAGAAATTTTTAGGGTAAAGAACTCATAGTTGTCATTATTGATTTGTATTATTGTGTGAATCTATTTTGAGTGAACCATGGTAACAAGATTTTGTATTTAAAATGTCTTTAAATTGACTTAGGGATTCATCAATAAAATAAATTTAGTGTGAACTGAAAAAAAATGTGTTCATGTTGGATGAAATAAATCTATAAGTTAATTTGTGAGTATTTAAACTTAAAGGATGTAGTGTTTGCTTTAAAATAGATCCCATGGCTACTGACCCCCAAATTTATGAATCTATAAGAAATTATATGATTGCCTGTAGCAGATTTAAAATGCCTCAGTAACATAACAACCTTGTGTATTTTTTTTAAAGATTTTATTTATTGATTTGACAGAGAGAACGAACACAAGCAGGGAGAACAGCAGAGGGAGAGGGAGAAGCAGGCTCCCTGCTTTTTCCCAGGACCGTGGGATCATGACCCAAGCTGAAGGCAGATGCTAAACTGACTGAGCCACCCAGGCACCCCAACTTTGTGTGTTTTTATTTATTCTCTTTTGAGAAATCCAGGCTAAGTAAACAGAACGGATATTTGCAATTTCAGATAGTTCTAACTGCCAACATACCTTTAAAATAGCTTACTTCCTGGGACGCCTGGGTGGCTCAGTGGTTGAGCGGCTGCCTTCGGCCCAGGGCGTGATCCCGGAGTCCTGAGATCAAGTCCCACATTGGGCTCCCTGCATGGAGCCTGCTTCTCTCTCTGCCTATGTCTATGCCTCTCTCTTTCTGTGTCTCTCATGAATAAATAAATAAAATCTTAAAAAAGATATTGTTTACGTCTAGATATTTTCCTTTTTGAGACATGTAGAATTTTCAAATGCAAGGAAAAAATTTTATTTAGTTATAAATACATTTAAGCTTTGAAAGAAGAGGGCTTGTTTTTCTTATTTCAGTTGCTACCTTTAGTAATAGTAATGTTGATTATTGTCCAAAATCACAGATCTCTTTGGAAAGTATAAAATATATCTTAACTTAAATTTCCCAAGGACTTGGGAATTTAATACCTAATTTCTGGAAAACTTTTCCATATTGTTGAGACTATATATATTCTAGAAAAATTAACTTAATGTCAAGATTTCAATGATAATGGGTAACACCTAACAAATACTAGTTTTTTACAGTCACAAATTTTAATAAACTGAAACATTCATAAAGATTGCATTTTGTCTTCCATGTTGTCATTTACCTTTCTCTGAGCTTAAAACATTTATCATATCTCTATTTTGCTAACCTTTGTAATAATTAACAAAAATTTTTCTGTAGAGCAGGTGTTCCAAATTTATAAGATTCACAAAAACACAAACTTTCTAAATTTTTATCTTGAAATTTGGAGTTTTGCAAAGTAAATTGAGACAAAAACAGTTTTTAAACCCCTACAAATTTGCTGAAGTGGTTATCTGAGTGCAAGCACCTGTTTTACAAATTACGGATTTCTGCTTTTTATAAACTCCTCTCAAAAGCTCATTTAGAGCTTCTGGTCAAGAAAGAAAATTTAATAAACTTAATAGTATTTGCTGCTTAAAATTTATTCCATGGCAGCTTTTTACTGGCTTCAAAGAGAAATTTCCCTAGGAGCAGATGTCACGGCAATTTGTTTTCAATGCATACTTTTTCCATGACAAAACTACATGCATCTTCTCTTTGCAGGCTTGTCTAGGTTTGATCTACACTGTGTATGTAGACAGTCTGAATGTCTCCTTGGAAAGTCTCATTGCAAACCTGTGTGCATGCCTTGTCCCAGCGGCTGGAGGGTCTCAGGTAAATAGAATGAAAAGGGAGATGAAGCAGGACTGTTCCTCTTCTCTCCTCCAGTTAATTTAATTTATGAAGAAAAGAAAAAAAAATTCCTTAAATAATTTCATTTAAAGAGGATCTTAGTTAAGCATTGTCCCTATGGTCTGCCTTCTGGAGACCCAAGATTCCATTCTTTTCTTAGGTCATGAGGTTAATTTTAACTCAGGGTTCACCTTTCACATAGCATAATTAGAAGTCATATTTTGTGTAACTTGAACTCTAGTTTACATTTTCTTGGAAATATACTTTTTTTTAAGGTGAACATTTAAAATGCATTCTTTCTACCTTTCTTACTGCTTTATGTATTAACATATCAAATATTTTTTCAGTGATAAAGATTAGGGGATAACATTAAGAAAACCCTCAAAACAGTTCTTTATTACATTTATAACTACTTCTGAGTAGATTTATTTATTTATTCATTTCCCTGGGTAGCAGCAATTATACATGATCCTAAAACCATTTTGTGTGTTATGTGTAGAATAGCTTGCATGTAAGCTTTGTAAGAAGGGGGCATATTTTTCTTATTTCAGTTTGCTACCTTTAGCAATAATAATGTTGACAATCATCCAGAATCACAGATCTTTCACAAAAAGTATAATCTATCCCTTAAAATTTCCCCAAGATTTTGTCATATATTTAGCCTTAAGGGAAGACATTAAATTTTTTTACTTACAAAAAACTTTCTCAAAGTGATCGTGGGTTTTTCATCTCGTTTGTCTTAAGATTTTCATTTTCATCTCTGAAGTGGAAAAATAAGAACCTCAGTTTCTATGTCTCAGTGTTTCTAGGGAACCATACTTTTTTTTAAAAAGTCTCTTTTCCTTAATTCCTAAAACTGATTCGTTGTTCACTTATTCTGCTTATTCTTGTGTAATACTATAGAAGAGGACAGCCCTCTAAAAACTCCATTGTTTATTCTCAGTCTGACAGAGATGAGACTTCCATTGAAACTGCCACCCTTTTCCCTTGCCCTTTGACTTTTAATTGTCTTTGTCTAACCTGGAATCTTCTGTTACTCTTTAGTTTTTATCTTTTTTTTTTCTTCCTGTTCCCTCCTCTTTCAGTCTTCTCCCTCTACTCCATGGGCAGAATATAAAATGTGAGTTTGGTCACAAATGGACCTAAACTTTAAAGCGGAATTGTTTTGTGGACCTTTATCATGATGGGATTTATACTGACTTTATTTTGTTAATTTATTTTTTAGTTGAAAAAACTTTTTATTGTGGCTACTAGAAATTTTAAAATATTACATATGTGGTTCATATTATATAGTTTTTGTTTCTTCAAGTTTTATTGACATATAATTGGCATAAAAATGTTGACTAACATTATTTTTTAGATAAGTATGATTGTCAGTGATTTTTATATCATCATTATTAAATTTCAGCTCTCTAATTATTGAATTTTCTTATACGATGTTCATTTGGGCACAGTGTAAGTTGAATATTTTCGGTTACATTATTACTCTTGACATCTCCTAATTGGATCTTACAGGATTATCACTAACTCTAAATTTGAACTTTAAAAATGGAATTTGAATTTCAAAGGAATTTTTTTTTTGTCTTAAGAAAATGTCTGAAAAGAAATAATTTATGTTTGTGTGTGTGTTTTTGTCCCATTCTGCAGAAGCTGTTTTCCTTGGGTGCAGGAGATAGACAGCTGATCCAGACTCCTTTGCATGATAGTCTTCCTGTCACAGGCACTAGCGTGGCTCTCCTGTTTCAGCAGTTGGGTATGTCTTTGCTCCCATTGGCAGTGTCCTCTTGTGGATTTTTTTTTAAGCTCACATTGCCTAACATGAATCAGGAGAATTAAAAGCTAATGATTAAATACCTAATATATAAAATATATAATTATGTGGGTTCTAATCTTAAATGGTATTTATTCTTTTTTCAAAATTTTTAACTCTAGGGCGGCCCCTGTGGCGCAGCGGTTTAGCGCCGCCTGCAGCCTGGGGTGTGATCCTGGAGGCCCGGGATCGAGTCCCACGTCGGGCTCCCTGCATGGAGCCTACTTCTCCCTCTGCCTGTCTCTCTGCCTCTCTCTCTCTCTCTCTGTGTCTCTATGAATAAATAAATAAAAATCTTTTTAAAAAAATTTGTTTTAACTCTGGCCTCTTTTACTCTGGAATCAATTAGACTATAGAAAATAGGCAGATTTTCTTTATGCTTTGAAGATGAATAGATAGTCTATTTTGCTTTTCCTTAGATGAATTACTTTTGTAGAAACCTCGTCAGATGGAACAAAAAGTCCTGTCCTTCTAATCCATCATCTGGATCAGGACTTTATCTCTGATTTTATAGCAATGGCAAGGCTGAAGAACTGCAGGGAGGACACCAGAAAGTGCACTCTGTCCATTGGACAGCTTGTACTTCATTTAAGGAATAGTATAACTTTAAAGTAAAGACGTTTCTAATCAGGGCTGCCAGAGAATCCCATTTACTTTCCCTCTTACTTGTGCTTTGTATGTGCTGGAATAGGAGTGTCCTGTTCTCTTTGAGTCTCATGTTTGTCAATGTTCTTCATCTGTCTTTGTCTTTTTTTAAGTTTTGTTGAAACCTTCCTTTACCTAGGGCTCACATTCTTTTCCATGAAATTATTAGCTCCTTACACAAAACTTCTACCCTCTTGTTTCCCTTCTGTCTCATGTTGAATTTTGCTTCTTGCTTAGCTCTGTAATTTGTCACTCCTTTTTCATTAATGGCCTCATCCTTATTTTTCTGTTATGACTTCAGTTGTCAAATTTAGAAAGCCTCAAAAGAAATTAATGTAAATATACAGAGTTTTAGCGTATCCTAATAAAGATTAATGGTGATACTATTCCCAAAGTAGTAGTTTTTCCCCCATTACGTCTGCTTCCCTTCAGGAGTTCAAACACTAAAATGTAACTTATTCCTTCTTCTCTCCCCTCTGAAATCTTCTACTACTCACTGCGTCATTTCAGTTAAGTCCTAATTTAAAACTATTTTTTTCTTAATGTGTGAAATAGATAATCTCTCCCTGGTGGCACTTAATTATCTAAAGACTATTTTGTTGATTAAATACTCTTTCCATAACTTTTAGAAAAATTTTAGGGGGTTCATGGACTTTTTGCAGCCTGTCCATGGTCCGTACTAACCATTGACTTAGTTGATTTTAGCCAAGCACTATTCACATGACTTTTTTTACTTTTAGAAGAGACTGTATACCCCTCCACAAATAAAATAATCTACCTTTTAACTTAATGGGTGTTTTATAAACCTCTTATATTTTTGTGTTTTTACAACAATTTGACAAGGGGGAAGGGAAGGGATATTACTGGCATTTAGTGCCCAGGACTAGGGAAATTAAATATCTCTTGTTCATGATGTATATGCACCAGAAGGGTTTTTACCTCAGTAACATTGGCACCACTCCCACTGAGAAAAATTACTGTAGATAAAATATAAATTTGTAAAACCAAACCTCTCTTTATAAGGGTGTGGTCTATATAATTTAGACTAACCTTCTTAACAATGACTACTAGAAAAGCTACATAAATATAAACATCATCTTCTTGAAAGCATCAGAAGCAGTAAAGATGCCTAAACGATGGTCCAAGAAAAGGAGGAAACCTAGAGAAGTGAGCCAGACATTTGGAACCAGTTTTTCCCAGAGCATCTGTTGATTTTGGAAGAAATAAGTGAAAAGCTGATCACAGCACTATTGGTATCCCATAGGGAGAGAGAAAACCGAGTTCAGGTTTTACCAAGGGAAATTTCTCTATAAGGCTCTCATGCTTTGATTTGGGATTACAAAGGATGACAGCCTAGGAATGAGTGAATCACAAGTAGACGAGGTCCACACAAAGTCCCTTGAGGAACTGAAGTGGAACTTAAAATCCTTTCAGTTCCTAGAAATGGATTATCATGATCTTTGATGTTACTGTCTCTAGCCATATAGTACAAGCAAAAGTAAATTCCTCTCTGGAGGGGATCCCTGGGTGTCTCAGCAGTTTAGCCTCTGCCTTTGGCCCAGGGTGTGATCCTGGAGTCCCTGGATCGAGTCTCGCATTGGGCTCCCTGCATGAAGCCTGCTTCTCCCTCTGCCTGCGTCTCTGCCCCCCCCCCCCCCCCAATCTCTCATGAGTAAATAAATCTTAAAAAAAAAAATTTCCTTTCTGGAACAAGATAACCATATTCTAGGCCTTCACTTCTCTAAAGAATGTCTACAAGATCAAATCAATAAATAATCACTCAATCAAAAATAACCAGAAATATGAGGACTAATCCTATATGAAAGAAATACAGAAGAAACCATAGATAATGTAAAAACCCACAGGGTCACCAGAAGATAGTTACCAGATTCACATATTAAAATAATTGTACTTAAGGGCACCTGGGTGGCTCAGTTTGTTGTATCTACCTTTGGCTCAGATCATGATCTCAGGGTCCTGGGATCAAGTCCATGTCCAGCTCCCTGCTCAGCAGGGAGTCTGCTTCTCCTTCTCCCTTGACCACTCTCTCTCCCCCTGCCCTTGCTCTCTCTCTGTATCTCTCAAATAAATAAATAAAATATTTAAAAAAGACAATTGTGCTTAAAATACTGAAGGAGATAAACAGTCAAGAGTGAGAATTTGGGGAGTGACATCCACAAGATGGCAGAATAAGTCCTACTCCTTTTGCTTCCACAGAAACATTGCTTTAACAATAGTATACTGACCAAAATACCTTTATGAGAATTCCAGAATCCAGCTAAAAATTTGCAATACCCCAGATGATCACAAAGCTGAGAACAGACACATTAAAATGGGTAAGAAGAGCAATTTCGCTTTACTCAGAGAGCCTCTCCCACATGCCTGCAGAACTCAGCGCTGAGAGGGGATACCTCAGCTTGCAGCTTCTCCTTGGGGGAGGGGAAAGGAGAAAAATGGAGTATGCATTCAATTTTCCAGCTCTATGGAGGGCTGCCTGAGGGTCAGACTGTCTCACCTCATTCGGAATACTGACAGGATTGGCATAGTTTGGATGCCACTGAGAACAAAGAAGAATTAAGGGTAGCTTGCTGTACCATCACTGCCTGTTGCAGCTGAGAGAAGGGGCAAAACTTGGGGCATATCCCTTGGGAGGGAGGGAGGGAGAGGAAAAATAGCATTCCAGCTTTTCAGAGAGCTGCCTGAATATTGGCAAAGTTGTAGAGGAATTGTAAATTTAATTCACTGCTGATGAGAATGTGAATTAGAGCCCAGTTTAACTTTCTATGAAAGTTAAATAAACCAAATAATCCAGCCATCCCATTCCTAAGCCTTTCACTCCATTTACCTAAGGAAAATGATAGCATTGTCCATAAAACACTTGTATATGAATGTTCATATACACTTTTTTATAATAGTAAAAGCTGGGCAAGATCAGTGTCCATCAATGGCAGTGGATAATGGTGATGGTAATGGATAAATAATCTCTCATATATTAAGACTACTATTAAGAATACTAGTTAGCAATACAAAGTAATGAATTATTGATACATGCTACAGCATGGATTAATTTGAAAATAATTATGCTAAATTTAAAAAAGCCATACACAAAAGAATGCATATTGTATGATTTGGTTTCTATAAAGTTCTAGAAAATTCAGTCAAATCTCTAGTATTAGAAACAGGTCCCTTGCTACCCTGGGGGTGTGAAGAGAGGGATTACAAAGAGATATGAGGGAACTTTGGGATGTTTGTGTTCGTTATCTTGATTGTGGTGATGGTGTACAGTGTGTATATATATATATATATACACACACACACACACATATATGTGTATACACACACACATATATATATACACATACACACATATATATATGTTAAAATACCTCAAATTATACAAGTGAATTGAAAACATATATTCAGTGCCTGGGTGGCTCAGTTGGTTAAGCATCTGCCTTCGGCTCAGATCATGATCCCAGAGTCCTGGAATTGGGTCCTAAGTCAGGCTTCCTATTCAGTGAGGAGCCTGCATCTCCCTCTCCCTCTGTCCATCCTCCTGCTTGTACTCTCTTGCTCTTTCTCTCAAATAAATAAAATATTAAAAAAGGGGAAATGTATAAAAATGTTTATTCATACAAAAACTTGTACATGAATATTCATAGCAGTATTATTCATAATAGCCAAAAAATGGAAACAAACCAAATGCCCATCAATGCATAAATGAATAAACAAATGGTGATATATCTGCATAATGGAATAATATTCAGTTATAAAAAGGAATGAATTGTTGATATATGCTACAAATGGACAAATCTTGAAAACATGTGAAGTGAAAGAAGTAATACTTAAAAGGACATATATTTTATGATTCCATTTATAAGAAATGTCTACAATAGGCAAATCCATGGGGATAGGAAGCAGATTAGTGATTGCCAGGAGCTAGGGGGAAGGGACAATGGACTGACTGATGAGAATGGAGTTTCTCTTCGGGTCATGAAATTGTTTCAGAGTTAGAGACTGGTGATGGTTTTACAGCTTGTAGCTGTATTACACACCACTGAATTATACACTTTTTTTTTTTTTTTAAGATTTCATTTATTTACTCATGAGAGACAGAGAGAGGCAGTGACATAGGCAGAGGGAAAAGCAGGCTCCCTGTAGGGAGCCTGATACAGGACTTGAACCCACAACCCTGGGATCACAACCTGAGCCAAGGGCAAATTTTCAACCACTGAGCCACCCAGGTGCCCCTGAACTGTATACTTTATAAGGGTGAGTTTTATGGTATATGAGTTATATCTCAATAAAGAAAAAAAACCTATTAGGGCCTTGTCAAAGCAATTCAGGAGCCACCTTGAAGAGATTTGTGATTGATCTATGGTGGTATAATTTGAGCTTCATAAATGGTGATAATTTAAAAAGAAATTTTTAAAAAATTCATTCATGAAAGAGAGAGAGAGAGAGAGAGAAACGCAGAGACAGAGGGAGAAACTGGCTCCATGCAGGGAGCCCGACATGGGACTCAATCCTGGGTCTCCAGGATCAGGCCCTAGCCTGAAGGTAGTGCTAAACCGCTGAGCCACCCGTAAATGGTGATAATTGCAATTAGTTGAAACCCAGCAAATATTTTTATTTTTAAAATTTTTAAATCAAAAAGCTTTTTTTAAAGATTTATTTATTTATTTGAGAGAGAGAGAGAGAGCATGTATGGACAGGGGCAGAAGAAGAGGAAGAGAATCTCAAGTAGACTTCCCTGCTAAGTGCAGAGCCCAACATGGGGCTCAATTTCACAACCCTGCCTGAGATCATGACTGAACCAAAACCAAGAGTTGACACCTAACTGACTGACCCACCTAGGCACCCCTGGCAAATATTTTTAAATCTATGAATTCATAATAATATTAAATAAAAAATTATTGCCTTAGGATATGACAGGGAAATGATTTGTTATCATGAAAAGTGATCATAAAAGAATGAAACATTCTGTCTTTATGAACTGTAGCACAGGGTAACTCAATAGTAGATTTAGAAAATTATCTTTTTTTTGAAGTATCCTATCAAGGGCAGCCCGGGTGGCTCAGTCGTTTGGCACCACCTTCTGCCCGGGGCGTGATCCTGGAGACCCAGGATCGAGTTCCACATCAGGCTCCTTGCATGGAGTCTGCTTCTCCCTCTGCCTGTATTTTTGCCCCCCTACCCCATGTCTCAAATCAATCAATCAATCAATCAATCAATCTTAAAAAAAAAGTATCCTATCAGTAATTGATAAAAAATATAGTACTAGAACATCATCATTTTACAGTCTTTAGTAAATGAAGATCTGAGCATCAACAAGATTATCACAGGAAGAAAAACAAACAGATACATATCTAGCCTTGCCAAGCACTACCTGTAGTTTTGTCAGAGGGATTAAATCTGATTGCAGAAAACACAGAAGATAGGGGAACATATTGAACTATACAAGATTGCAATTGTCAAAATCTGGATTCTTAGAAAATATATATGTGTATACTGAAATATTATTCAACCATAAGAAAGAATGAAATCTTGCCATTCGCAACAACATAAATGGAGCTAGATAGAGTATATACTGCTAAGCAAAGTAAGTCAGAGAAGCCAAATACCATATGATTTCACTTATATGTGGAATTTAAGAAAAAAAACAAGCAAAAGGAAAGAGAAATACAGATTCTTAACTATAGAGAACAAACTGTTGTCACTAGAGGGGAAGAGGGTAGAGGGAGTGGGGGAAATTGTTGAAGGGGATTAAGAGTACTCTGATCATGATGAGCACTGAGTAATATATAGAATTGTTGAATGACTGTATTATACACCTGAAACTAATATTACACTGTATGTTAACTATACTGGAATTAAAATTTTAAAAAATCTGTATTTGCAGAAACTCTATTGGTCAAAGGTCCCAGATTCTTTAACAAATAAATTATAAAGAAAGGGATGCAGGAGTAGCCTCTAGATTAAAAGTGATTTAAAACATCCCAATTTTTATAGAGTGAGATTGAACTATAATATCTAGGAATGCACATGATAAAACTATAGGAAAAAATCAGGAAAATGGTTAATAGAATAAAGTCAAGATAAGGCTTACTTACGAGAATAGAAAGGTAGTTCTGATTGGGGGCTCATGGAAGGGGCCTTTAGGGTTGGTGGCAAAGTTCTCTTTCTCGACTTAAGTAGTGTGTGAAAGTTAATTCATTAAGCCATCCATTTTATTTGTATGGTTTTGTATATTTGTGTTTAATCTTTCAATAAAAATATATTTTTTGAAATTGATAAAACTAGAGTCCCCTGGGTAGCTTAGTCACTTAAGTGTCTGACTTAATTTTGACTCAGGTCATTATCTCAGGGTGCTGGGATCCAGCCTGGCCTTGGGCTCTGCACTCAGCACAGAGTCTGCTTATCCCTCTCCCTCTGCTCTTCCTCTCCAATCATGCATTCTCTCTCTCTCTCTCTCAAAGAAAGAAAGAAAGTCTTTTAACAAAAAACCTGACAAAGCTATTTTAATTCTTTCTGTGTATATAATTTTTTTTTTTTAAATATAGTGCTTAAACAAATTAGATATTTTATCCTCAGGTAACAGAAGGTCTAGAGGTAGGCAGGACAGGGCTGATATGTTTCATTCCCATATGTCTTCAGGGATAGTATGGAAATTCTACTCCATGCTTTTTTCCTATTTATTAATAAGAAGTTTTCCCTTATAAGACTGTGAGCTTTAAGAACTTCCTTATCTTATTATTCTGTGTGTCCTCTATATTTGGTATAATATCTTGGACTCAGAAGACATTAATATTTTCAGAATAATTGAGTGAATATATTAGCTATGAAGAAAATGACAATCATTATTTCATTAGAAGATGTTCTACATATGGATGAAATATGCCGGAACATATGATTATTAGTCATTTGAAGATCAAATTTCATTATTTAGTATCTAGTATGTTTAAGCTGAAATATCTTTTGCTTACATATTCAAAATTTAACTTTTTTAGGGAAAAAATAAGGAAAAGATAAGAAAGGGAAGGAGAAAGAAGGATGCCTCTAAAACAGCGTAGAGTTGTAGTTTCCAAAACATGTGGTACTGATAATTCTGACTAAAAGCATGTTCTTATCACCAGTCATTTTGGTTGGACTGTTGTTGAAGGCCATTATTAGACCATTATCAGAGTTCACTACCTGGGTTGGGGGTGAGATGGTGGTGGTGGATTTTATAAAGCACAGACAGGAAGCAGATAAACCTAAGATTCTTTGTAGCCTTGACCAGTTTTCCTGTGGAAGGTCTAAATGTAATGATAGCATTTCCTTGGTTCTTCTCTCCAAGGATTGTTAGATAATGAATTTGTTTTTCATAGCCTGAGATGTCTCTGTGTTTTCCTGAAATAGTTATGTGGACTTCTACCATCACCCCGTAATTTCCTGTCAATCACCTTCATCTCTTACTTGCCATCTTATTTACTTGTTCCCTGTTGTAGCTATGTGACCTATTTTTGTTTACCTGAAGATTTGTGTTTTAGGTGTGGAAAACTGTAGGGTTTTTTTGTTTTTATTTTTTTAATGTTAGTAGGATTGCCTTCACAGGACTGTTTTTTTTTTTTTTTTGTCGAATCCATGGCTGTTTAACTCAAATGTCCCTCCTTAACTCAAATAATTTTGTGAAATTCTCATGACATGTTTTGCTGTATATGTTTAGCTATAATTTGTATTTTAACAGCAGATGCACTAGTTTTAGAAAACGTATTCCCCAGTTTTTACAGTATATTATTTATTAGACATTTTTAAAGTCATAAACTAAAATGATCTTGGGCCTTCAGCTATCATTACTCTATTTCCATAGTTAAACAGTAGTCTTATATCATCTGTACATATATGTTTTTCTCCAGTTTTGTTGAGGTATTATTGACACATTCCTTACTTACTTAAGTTTAAGGTTTACAAATGTGATGACTTGATACAAATATATATTGTGAAATGTTTACTACAGTAAGGTTAGTTAACACCTCTGTCCACTCACATAATTATGATTTTATATGTGTTTGCTGATACTATTTAAGATCTACTCTCTTAACAACTTTCAAGTATGTAATTCAGTATTGTTAATCACTGTGTTGTACATTAGATCCCCCCAATTTATTCATCTTATACCTAGAATTTGTACCCTTTGGCCAGCATATCCCATTTCCCACACCTCTTAGCCCTTGGCAATCACCATTCTATTCTCTGTTTCTCTGAATTCAGCTTTTTTTGGATTCCACATATAAATGAGAACATAGAGCATTTGTCTTACTCTGTCTGACTTGTTTCATTTAACTTAATGCCTATAATGTCTATCCGTGTTGTCACAAAAAAGGATTTTCTTCTTTTTTATGGCTTAATAACATTCCATTGTATTACACATGTTTTCTTTATTCATTCATCCCTTGATGGACTCTTAGGTTGTTTCCATGTCTTAGCTGTTATGAATAATGCTGTAATGAATATGGGAATGTAGATACCTCTTGGAGATAGGAATTTCATTTCTTTCGGATGTACAATCAGAAGTATGATTGATGGATCATATGGTAGCTCTATCTACCTGTTTATCTATTTCCTCAGATACCTCCATATTGTTTTCCATAAAACCTGCACCAATTTGTATTTGCACCTAGAGTGCTCACAGGATGCCTTTTTCCCCCCACCTTGCCAATACTTGTTATCCTTGTCTTTTTAGTAATCATTCTAACAAATGTAAGGTGATAACTCACTGTGATTTTGTTTTGCATTTCCCTGATAATTAGCGATGCTAAGCATCTTTTCATGGCATTTGTATGTCTTTGGAAAAATGTCTATTCAAGTCCTTTGCCCAGTTTTTATTTTATTTTATTTTATTTTATTTTATTTTATTTTATTTTATTTTATTTTATTTTATTTTATTATTTTATTTTATTTTAATTTTTAAGATTTTATTTATTTATTCATGAGAGACACACAGAGAGAGAAAGGCAGAGGCACAGGCAGAGGGAGAAGCAGGCTCCACGCAGGGAGCCCAACATGGGACTCCATCCTGAGGCTCCAGGATGAAGCCCTGGGCCAAAGGTGACTGCTGAGCCACCCGGGCTACCCTGCCCAGTTTTTAATGAGATAGGTGGTTTTTCGTTTGTTTTGCTATTAAGTTGTATACGTTCCTTATATATTTTAGATATTAATCTAATCTCTTATCAGATGATTTGCATATATTTTCACCTATTCTATAAGTTGCCATTTCATTTTGCTGATTTATTTCTTTTGCTGTGTAGAAACTTTTTATTTTGATATTGTCCCACTTGTTAATTTTTCTTTTGGTGTCACATTCAAAAAATCTTTGCCAAGACCAATGTAAAGGAGCTTTTCCTCTAGTAGTTTTATAGTTTGGGTTCTCAGTTTACGTATTTAATCCATTTAGACTTATTTTTTTTGTGCGTGATGTGAGATAGGGGCCCAATTTCATTGTTTTGCATGTGAGTATCCAGTTTTCCCAGCACCATTTATTGAAGAAATTATCTTTTCCTCATTGAATATTCCTGGCTTCTTTATCAAATATTTGTTGACCTTATATGTGTGAGTCTATTTCTATGATTTCATTTCTCTTCCATTGATCTCTGTGTTTGTTTATATGCCAGTATTATACTATTTCTATTACTATAGCTTTGTAATACAGTTTTAAATCAAGAATTGTGATGCTTACAGCTTTGTTGTTTCTCAGAATTTCTTTAGCTATTTGGGGTCTTTTATGGTTCCATATAAATTTTAGGATTTTTTTTTTCTGTTTCTGTGAAAAATATCATTAGAATTTTGATAGAGATTGTATTGAATCCATAAGATGGTTTTGGGTAGTGTGAACATCTTAATATTAATTCTTCTGATTCATAAACACAGGATATTGTTCCATTTATTTGTGTCTTTTTTAGTTTCTTTCTTCTTTTTTTTTTTTTTAACTTTATTCATGAGACAGAGAGAGAAAGAGAGAGAGAATCAGAGACACAGGCAGAGGGAGAAGCAGGCTCCACGCACGGAGCCCAACACAGAACTCAATCCTGGGTCTCCAGGATCATGCCCTGGGCTGAAGGCGGCACTAAACTGCTGGGCCACCAGGGCTACCCCTTTAGTTTCTTTCATCAAAGTCTTGTGGGTTTTAACATAAAGATCTTTCATCTCTGTAGTTAAGTTTTAAAACATTTTTTAATTTAAATTCAATTTAGTTAATATATAGTGTATTATTAATTTCAAAAGTAGAATTTAGTGATTCATCAGTTACATATAATACTCAGTGCTCATTACATCAAGTGCCCTCCTTAATGCACATCAGCCAATTACCCCATGCACTTTCCTCCAGCAACCCTCAGTTTGTTTCCTATAGTTAAGACTCATCTTTCATGGTTTGCCTCCCTCTGTTTTTATCTAATTTTTTTTCTATCCCTTGCCCTACGTTCATCTGTTTTGTTTCTTAAGTTCCACATGTGAGTGAAATCATATGGTATTTACCCTTCTCTGAGGTATTTTGCTTAGCATAATACCCTCTAGTTCTATCCACATCATTGCAAATGGCGAGATTTCATTCTTTTTGATGGCTGAGTAATATTCCAGTGTGTGTGTGTGTGTGTGTGTGTGTGTGTGTGTGTGTACATACATATGTACCTATGTACATACAGCATCTTCTTTGTTCATTCACATGTCAATGGACATCTGGGCGCTTTTCCATATTTTGGCTATTGTGGACATTTATGCTGTAAACATTGGGTGCCTGTGCCCCTTTGAACCACTATATTTTTTTATCCTTTGGGTAAATACCTAGCAATGCAATTGCTGGGTCATAGGGTAGTTTTATTTTTAACTCTTTGGAGGAACCTCAGTATTGTTTTCCAGAGTGGCTGTACCAGTTCATATTCCCATCAACAGTGTAAGAGGTTTCCCCTTTTTCCACATCCTTGCCAAATTCTGTTGTTTCCTGAGTTGCTAATTTTAGTCATTCTGACTGGTGTGAGGTGGTATCACATTGTGGTTTTGAGTTGTATTTCCCTGATGCTGAACAATGTTGAGCATTTTTTCATGTGTCTCTTAGCCACTTGTCCATAAGTTTTTAATAATTTTTTATGCTATTGTGAGATTGTTTTCTCTATTTTTCAGATAGTTTTTTGTTAGTGAATAAAAAGGCATATGTTTTTTTTGTTTGTTGACTTTGTAGCCTGCAACTTATCTGAATTAGTTTATTAGTTCTAATAGCTCTTTGGTAGAGTCTTTAAAATTTTCTCTAGGGGCAGCCCTGGTGGCTTAGCCGTTTAGTGCTGCCTGCAGCCCGGGGTGTGATCCTGGGGACCCGGGATCGAGTCCCACGTCGGACTCCCTGCGTGGAGCCTGCTTCTCTCTCTGCCTGTGTGTCTCTCTCTCTCTCGCTCTGAATAAATAAATAAATAAATAAATGTTTTAAAAAAATAAAATTTTCTCTATATAAGATTATATCATCTGCAAATAGTGACAGTTTTATTTCTTCTTTTCTTATGTGGATGCTTTTTATTTTTTCTTCTTGCCTAATTGCTCTGATTAGGATTTCCAGGAATATATTGAATTGAATGGTAAGAGTGGGCACTCTTGTCTTATTCCTGATCTTACTAGGAAAACTTCAACCTTTTACCATTAATTAAGATGTTAACTGTGGACTTGTTGTATATAGCATTTATTATGTTGATGTACATTTCTTCTATACCCAATTTGTTGAGAATTTTTATCATGAAAGGATGTCGAATTTTGTCAAATGCTTTTTCTGCTCCTATTGAGATGATCATGTGATTTTTAAATCTTTCATTCTATTAATGTGGTATATCACATTGATTGATCCTAGGAATAAATCCGATTTGATGATTGTATATGATCTGTTTAATGTGATGCTGAATTCAGTTTGCAGGTATTTTATTGAGAATTTTTACAACTATTCATCAGGGATAGTAGCCTATAGTTTTCTTTTCTTACAGTGTCCTCACCTGGCTCTGTTATCAAGGTAAGGTCGGCCTTGTAAAATTAGTTTGAGAGTGTTCCCTCCTCTTCAATTTTTTTGAAAGTTTGAGAAGCATTAGTATTAATTCTTTAAATGTTTGGTAGAATTTACCAGTGAAATAGTCTAGTCCTCGACTGTTCTTTGTTGGGAAGTTTTGATTACTATTTCAATCTCCTTACTCATTATTGGTCTGTTCAAAATTTCTATTTCCTCATGATTCAGTCTTGGTGTAAACTTTTTATATGCGTACTTTCTTTTTGCTTACTCAAATTAACGTTAGCCAGTTTTTCAAGAACTATTATTAGGTCAGTATTTCTGTGTTGATTGATTGTCTCTAATACTAAATATCGATACTTTTAATAAAATTATTAAAATAAACAGAGCTTTTTCCTCAGTTTACCTTACATTTTTACTTTGTACATAAACATCCTTAAAATGTTGAATGTAGCTGTAACTTTCGATTCAGAAATCTTTTAATTTTAAATATTTTAATGGAAACATTTTGGTATTCTCTTTTGTCTTTCCCTGGAAAACCTTCTGTCTATAACACTATATAAATGACATTAACTTTTACAAGAATATAAAAAATAATTTATAGTCTTCAAATAGAAAGATGAAAAGATGCCAGAGGAAATAATGAAGGCTTAGGTGGTAGAAAATATTATTTTTACATGAACACCTTTATGAAGACTTTGATTGGTTAATTTATGAACCATATGATTAATGCATCAATTGTAGAATAATTTTTGTTTTTTTATGTTAAGAGTTTGAAATCTAGTGCCTTGGATCATGTTTATGTTTTAACTAATTTTTTCCAGCTCATTCATATGAAATTATTTTTTGTTTTAGTCTTATTCTTAATTAAAATGGGAAAAAATTAAGTAGTAATTTTCATTCTAAATATATGTAGTTAAAGAAATAGTTGTAGAATTTGAACATATAAGTGTTTAGACCATTACTGTGAATGGCATATTGTGCTCTAAGTGGAAATGGGAAATTTAATGTTTTACTATATATATGATTAATCATTTTTTGACAGTTTGAATATCAACTATTTTCTGTGGGGATTTGAAACAAATTAAATCTCCTCACTAATCTGTTCTGGAATACTTTTCTGAAGGAACTGCTTACCATTTGTACTCTACTCTGGAGACCAAAGGATCTCTTGGGACAACTGTTTCAATTTAATTTTTTTGTAATAAATAGCACAAAAAATAAACTTCCTCTAATGTCCACCTGCAGGAGTATTTTTTTTTTTTTTTTATTCAATGGTTTATAAAACCAATACCATATGCCAGGTCTGTGCTAGTCACTAGTGATATAAAGATGAAACTATCACAGCCCCTTCTAGATATACTTTTAACCTAGTAGAGAAACATAACGTATTTTAAAGATTATATTACAGTATAATTAATGCAATACTAGAGGTACCAAGAGCTAAGATACCAAGAGATACCTTACTTGCTAGAAAAGAGGACAAAGGGATTACAGGCAGAAGGAAAAAGGTAAGTAATGGTATAGCACATAAAAGGTCTTCATAAAATTGTAAGAGGCTTGATAAAGCTTGAATATAGGGCTGTAGGAAGTAGTCAGATCAGTAAAATCATCACTTCTCTTTTGTAAATTAAAGATTAAAAGTTTATGCTAGTTTTGTAAAAGAACCATTTTTAAACTACCAGAGACTGACTGACAGTGACCAATTGAGAGCTTGTTAACTAATATACTACTCTTGCTGGATTAAACATAAAAAAGCATGTGATTGTTACATGATATAATTTGAGGACAGTTCAGAATAATCCTTATTCAAAACTATCTTCTCCCTTTTCCTTTTATGGTGCTTAAATGCTACTATTAAATAGTTATCTCTCTCTTTGTACTGTTATCTTTTAATGAATACCAATGCTTTGAGGCAAGACATCCACCAGGAAGTTGTCCTTCGTGGAGCACCTGGGTGGCTTAGTTGGGGTTAAGTGGCTGTTTTTGGCTCAGGACATAATCTTGGGATCCTGGGATTAGAGCCCCACTTAAAGCTCCCTGCTCAGCGCGGAGTCTGCTTCTTCTCCTTCTGTCCCTTCCTACCGCTCATGTGTGCTCTGTCTTCCTCAAATGAATAAATAAAGTCTTTTTTTAAAAAAGGAAAAAGAGTTGTCCTTCATTCTCACAAAATTCTCTTGTCTAAAATTTCATTTTGTTTTTAGCACTTAAAGATTAATATTCTTACAAAATATGGCTACTCTAGTATTGAAGTATGCAATTAACTAATGATGGCAGGGTAAATTACCCTCTTTTTCTGTGCCCTGTAGCAGTTTGTGTATGTCTCTATTCTATCATGTTTAATTATTTACTTACCAACCTGCCATCTTCACTGAACTGTGATCTCCTATGGGCCTGCCTCACATTTCTTTTTGTCCCTCCTTAGAGTTCAGCAATTTCTTATATATCTCAGCAGCTTGGTAAAGGCTTAACAGTGGAGGAAAAAAGGAAAAAGAAGAAAGGAAGAAGTTTTAATTAAAAGAATTATTTTGGGGGATCCCAGGGTGACTCAGCAGTTGAGCGCCTGCCTTTGGCCCAGGGCGTGATCCTGGAGTCCCAGGATCGAGTCCCACATCAGGCTCCCTGCACGGAGCCTGCTTCTCCCTCTGTCTGTGTCTCTGCTTCTCTCTCTATGTTTATCATGAAAAAATAAATCTTTAAAAAATATATATAAGTAAAAGAATTATTTCTGCCAAGGTAATTCCTTTCTGTTTGATCCTTGCTTTAATTCTTCAGTTACTCAATATATTATCCTTCCCTTTTGTTTGCTATTCTATTCCCAAGACCCCATTTGCTTCCCTCTTAAATTTAGATGTTAAAGAGATTTAAAAACTGGTCAGTCAGAACAGGCACAGGCTAGGAATCTGGGCCATTTGAGATTCGAATAATCTGATGTAATTACCCCAGATTCAGAATCAATTGTAGAGTTAAACAAGAAAAGGAATGCATTGTACCTTTTTACACAGTTTTGGTTGAGTTGGGCCATTTATGGATTGTTACTTGGGAGTATCTCAATTTTAGATTTGAATTATTTGTGGTCGTATGTATTTGTTAATTGACTTCTTATATTTAAAGATTACCATATTTCTCAGCTGTATTTATAGGCTCATAAAGTATATTTAATTCATGTCATACTGAAGGGAATAGTCCATGTTCATAACCACTAAAATATACATGGTTACCCAATTCAGTTACCTTTTTAAACTATTTTTACTTAGAAGATTTCCTTTTCTACCATATTTAGAAATGATAAACTGAATTTGTAGCATATTAAATGTTGCCTCTCAGTGATAGTTATAAAACTAAAGTATATAAACTTAAATAAAACTTTAGTTAATTTGCAAAAGTAGAGATCTTGTTTTTCTTTATTGCTAAGTTCCCATACTTGAAATATGGTAGATACTTAACAAATATTGATTGAAAAAAATGTGATATCTCCTTTTCCTTGACTTGTGTCAAGTCGTGACCATTATTAATTGTTTTCTCTACTGTGGATTTATGTAAAAGAACTATAATAAATTATTTAAGCTTTCCTAAAATATATCCTGTCTTGAAACGATGGCATTCAGTTCCTCAATTTGCCTATTTAAATGCTGAGACATAGTGTTGTAAATCTGTGCAACATATCATTATTATTCAGAGAAGGGGACAATTCTGGAGAAAAGTTTTTGGTGGTGTTTCAAAACAGGAAATAAATACATTTGTTAATATGTGATGCTATGAATTCTAGAACTTTAACCCCCAAAGAAAAGTTAAGATCAGGAAGTAATTTTTCAGAATGTTTTACTATTTGAATAATCAACAGGATGTGTGTGAACCATTGTAGTGAAATCAGTAGTAATTATCACTGGAATGTTTGTTTGTCTTCTTTACTGTTATTGTGCAGCTTTAGATGGACATTGACTACCAAAGGCTAGGAAATAATTGAAGATTATGTAGAAAACGGATTATGACTTGCAATTCAAAAAATTTTAATTTCTAAATAACAGCATAGCTGTAAACACAGCAACAAACATTGCTAGTTAGGAATAAAAACATTAATTTCTTAAAATATTTGAGACTTTTAATTATCTGAAACTCAAGAAAGCATGTAATATTTAAGAATATAAAATTTAATCTTCAGTTATGCATGGGTAAATTATTTGTATATATACACTATCTTATTTTCTGGGTAATAGAGAACTTCTCCTTTAAGCTCTAGAATATTGTCCCTAACTCATATCTAATAGAAATCCTAACGTAAGTCATGTCTTAGTAAGTATAGTGTAATATTTCCTCTTGATATCATAAACTGATTGTTTTTACTGATGTCAGTGGTTAGAGTCCCTTAAAACTTCATGTCTGCCTTCTTCACATTTATCTAATACTAAATGATGCCCACTATGAATTTTATCTTCTCATGGATTATCAGTATGGATTCTTTTTTTGTGGGGGATCGCACAGGGTTCAGATAGGAGTGGAGAGGAAAAGGTTCTTCCCCAGAGTCTGTAGGAAAGAAAGCCTGGATTCTTTTTCATGGTATTTGAATTCTTCTTGAACATGCCCTTGATAAAACCACTTACAGATTTCTTAGTGCCTTTTCCTCCTCTATCCTTTGTTTCTTTGCATGTTGCTTTCTGTCAGCTTTGAAAGCCTTTCTGCTTTTCTCTCCCTCACTAACTTCTGCTTATCCTTTAAAATCTAACTTGAAAAAAAAAATCTAACTTGAGGGTCAGTTCTTTTGTAAATCACAAGAGCCTTTATTTTATTTATTTTATTTTATTTTTCACAAGAGCCTTTAAAAGATGAAAGACAGAGACAGAGGAGTCAGTGTCAGAGTGATACATTCTGACATCACATAAATGAGAAATCTCGACTGGATTTTTGTCAGCTTTGTAGATGGAAGGGGGCCATGAGCCAAGGAATGTGGGCAGTAGCTAGAATTTGGAAAACCCTAAAATAGGGCTTCTGTCCTGTTGAACTTTAAGATAAATGTTTGTGTTTTTTTCAACAAATACTTTTAATTATAATTTTAAGTTAACTTATATTCACATTTATATACATGTTTCCATAAACCAAGAAAAACTGAACTATTATGTACATTTTTTAAATGGTTAACATGTTTTGAAGAGTTTTTATTAAAAAGTTATCAGGACCTGGTTGAACTTTTTCCCATAAAGTATCTATTACTGTTTTTATTCATAACAAATTCAGATCTAAGCTTCTACAAAAGCTATATTGCCTAATAACATAATAGGGAGGACTAAGTACTTAACATCTTCCCTCTTAAGCACTGGCTTAACATAAAGTGATTATTTTAAGAAACAGCTTCCCCCTGCCCCACCTTCTCTCCCTATTATAATTACAACACAGACACTAATATTTTTGCTAAGTATTCATTTAATCATGAAATAGAGACAGGTAGATGCAGGATTTTAAAGAAAAGAGCATATCAAAACCTTTTAACTTTTATCAAAGGTTTTGACAATGAGAATTTTATAAAATATCATGAAATTCTATTTGCTATGCAGTAAACATCTGCTAAGTAGGAGATATATGCCACATTATAACAAACATTTTAATGTGTAAAATAATTCTGAATTCTTACTGTAAAAATATTTGGCTAAAATATGAAGCATCTTTGCAGTAAAACTGACAATGTAGCTTAAGTCAGATTTCAGAAATGTCTACTGGGTAAAATGGGAATGTTTCCTTTCACCAGATAAATTCTGAACAGTTAAGGTGCCATAATCTAGACAAAGCTAGTAAGGAATATCTTGTTACTAGAAAAAAACAGTATGTAATGTGGACTTCCTCCACGTCAAAGTGACAACTACTTAATGACAATGACCTATACATTAAAATAAAAGAATATAAAAGGGAACATATTTGTGTTGTTTTAAGCCACCAAGTTTATGGTAACTTGTCATAGAGACCATTGGAAACTAATATCAACTACAGAGTTCTTTTACATAAATTTTTTATTAATTTATTCATGAAAGTCACAGAGAGAGGCAGAGACACAGGCAGAGAGAGAAGCAGGCTCCCTGTGGGGAGCCTGATGTGGGACTCAATCCCAGAACTCTACAATCACGACCTAAGCCAAAGGCGGATGCTCAACCACTGAGCCACCCAGTGCCCCCCCAATTTTTTATATTAAATACTTTGATTCAGAAGTAGCTAAATTGGCATAGAAACTCCTGAAGTATACATCATTCACATCCTCCCAACAGTAATATTTTATATAATTATAGTACATTGTAACAAAACCAGGAAATTGATTCAGCCTCGTTGAACCAGGGCACAATACTGTTAATTCAAGAAAGAAGTAACACTTCTCTGAGTAGACCTTTTTATATAGATTTGACTTCTGAAAGTATATGTAGGTCTTACACGCTCAGAAAATATACTAGGTGAGTCATGATGGGAAGAAAAAAAAATTAAAACTGAAAGCATACAAAAACAAACTCTTCTGTCTTTCAGGTGAAAAACCTAACCACACTGAAGAGGAAAAACTACTCAAAATAACTTATGTACATAGTATTTGACTAACCTCAGTTTTGGACAGGTTTAAGGAGAGAATTTCAAACAAATTGTGAATTCCTATTTAGTTGGTGTGGTATTTTGAGTTAGAATGACTGAAGAAATTTTTAAACCATTTTATATGTAATAGAAGATGTAACAAATGAATAAATATGTGTATGTTATTAGTATCCAGAGTTCTCAGTGGAAGAAGAGACAGACAAAATATCTATTGGAGTCAATGGGGAGACCTTGGAGGAGTGGATTGAAATAAAAAGTAGTGGTGTGGAGGTGCACCTGGATGGCTCAGTTGGTTAAGCGGCTGACTCTTGATTTCAGCTTAGGTCATGATCTCAGGGTTGCAAGATAGAGGCTCTGCACTGAGCATGGAGCCTGCTTAAAATTCTCTGTCTCTCTCTCTCTCCTCTTGCCCCTCAACTCAAACTATCCCCCCCCCCCCATGCACACTCTCTCTCCAAAGAAAATAGGAAAGTTATGTTATGAACCCAGGATTTCATATCTATCTATCTATCTATCTATCTATCTATCTATCTATCTATCTATCTATGTGTGTATACATAAACACACCATCTCTTCTTTATACATTCATCAATTGATGGACATTTAGGCTCTTTGTTGATAATGCTGCTATAAATATCAGGGTACATGTATGTCTTCAAATCAGTATTTTTGTATCCTTTCTATAAATTCCAAGTAGTGCAAGTGCTGGATCATAGGGTAGTTCTATTTTTAACTTTTTGAGGGACCTCCAAACTCTTTTCCAGAATGACTGCACCAGTTTGCATTTCTACCAACAGTCCAAGATGTTTCCCCTTTCTTTGTATCTTCACCAACACCTGTTATTTCCTGTGTTTTGAGTTTTATTAATTTTTAAAAAGATTTTACTTGTAGATTTTGGATACTACCCCTTTATCAGATATGTCATTTGTAAATATCTTTTTTTATTAATATATTTTTTATTTATTCATGAGAGACACAGAGAGAAGCAGAGACACAGGCAGAGGGAGAAGCAGGCTCCTCCCAGGGAGCCCAGTGCGTGACTCAATCCCAGGACCCTGGGATCATGCCCTGAGCCGAAGGTAGATGCTCAACCACTGAGACATCCAGGCGTCCAAAAGTGCTCTTGGTATTTTGATAGGGATTGCAATTAAATGTGTAGATTGCTTTGAGTAATATAGATATTTAAAATATTTAACAATATTTGTTCTTCTAATCCATGGGCACGGAATGTCTTTCCATTTCTTTATGTCCTCTTCAATTTCTTTCATCCGTGTTCTGTAGTTTTCAGAGTACAGATCTTTCATCTCTCTAGTTAGGCTTATTACTATCTTAGTGTTTTTGGTGTAATTGTAAATGGGATTGATTCCTTAATTTCTCTTTCTGCTGCTTCATTATTGGTGTATAGAAATGCAATAGATTTCTGTACATTGATTTTGTATCCTGTGACTGCTTAATTTGTGTATCAGTTCTAGCAATTTTTTGGTTGAGTCTTTTTGTGAGTATCATGTCATCTATAAATAAAGTTTGACTTCTTCCGTGACTATTTGGATGCCTTTTATTTCTTTTTGTTGTCTAATTGTTGTGGCTAGGTCTTCCAGCACTATGTTAAATAACAATGGTGAGAGTGGACATCCCTATCTTGTTTCTGACCATAGAGGAAAAGCTCTCAGTCTTTCACCATCGAGGATGGGGTATTAGCTGTGGGTCTTTGGTATATGGTCCATATGGTCCATATGGTATATGGATGTTGAGGTATGTTCCTTCTATCCCTATTTTGTTGAGATTTTTAAAATAAAAAATGGATGCTGTATTTTGTCAAATGCTTTTTCTGCATTTATTGAGAGAATCATATGGTTCTTATCCTTTTATTTTTTTTTAAAGATTTTGTTTATTCATGGGAGACAGAGAGAGAGGCAGAGACATAGGCTCCCTGCAGTGAGCCTGATGTGGGACTCGATCACAGGCCCCTGGGATCACGACCTGAGCCAAAGGCAGGTGCTCAACCACTGAGCCAACCAGGCATCCGCTTATTCTTTCTTTTATTTTTTTATTTTTTTTAATTTTTATCTGTTCATGATAGTCACAGAGAGAGGGAGAGAGAGGCAGAGACACAGGCAGAGGGAGAAGCAGGCTCCACGCACCGGGAGCCCGACGTGGGACTCGATCCCGGGTCTCCAGGATCGCGCCCTGGGCCAAAGGCAGGCGCCAAACCGCTGCGCCACCCAGGGATCCCTATTCTTTCTTTTATTAATGTTGTGTATCACATTGATTGATTTGTAAATATTGAACTACCCTTGCAGCCCAGGAATAAATTCTGCTTGATCGTGGTGAAGAATTGTTTTAATGTACTGTTGAATTTGTTTTGCTTGTATCTTGTTGAGAATGTTTGCATCCATGTTCGTCAGGCATATTGAGCTGTAATTCTTCTTTTTAGTGGAGTCTTTGTCTGATTTTGGAATTAAGGTGATACTGGCCTCGTTCAATAGTTTGGGAGTTTTCCTTGCATTTCTATTTTTCTTTTTTTAACACTTTGAGCAAGGTAGGTATTAACTCTTCTGTAAATGTTTTGTAAAATTCCTCTGGAAAGCCATCTATCCCTGGACTTTTGTTTGTTGGGACTTTTTTGATCACTGACTCAATTTCTTTGCTGGTTATGGGTCTGTTTAAATTTTGTTTCTTACTATTTCAATTTTGGTAGTTTATATGTTTCTAGGAATTTATGCATTCCTCCAGATTGTCCAGTTTGTTGGCATTTAAGTTTTCATAATATTCTTTTATAATTGTTTTTCTGTGGTGTTGGTTGTAATCCCTCCTTTTTCATTCACAATTTTATTTATTTAGATCCTTTCTCTTTTTCTGTTAAGTCTGAGTTGGAGTTTATCAGTTTTATTAATGTTTTCAAAGACATAACTCCTGGTTTCATTGATCTGTTCTATTGTTTTTTTGTTTCTATGTCTTCTTTTTTGCTAAAACCTTTGTTATTTCCCTTCTTCTGCTGGCTTTGAGCTTTATTTGCTATTCCTTTTGTAGCTCCTTTAGGTATAAGTGTAGGTTGTGTATTTGAGACTTTTCTTTCTTCTTGAGGTAGAACTATACTTCTGTACACTTCCCCCTTATGACCACTTTTGGTGTATCCAGAAGTTTTGGACTGTTGTGTTTTCATCTTCATTAGTTTACATGTATCTTATTTCTTTTTTTTTTTTCTTTTCTTTTTTAGATTTTATTATTTGTTCATGAGAGACACAGAGAGAAGGCAGAGACATAGGCAGAGGGAAAAGCAGGCTTCTCGCAGGGAGCCTGATGTGGGACTTGATCCCAGAACTCCGGGATCACGCCCTGGGTCAAAGGCAGATGCTCAACTGCTGAGCTCAACTGCTCAACCGCTGACACCTGGGTGGCATCCCTTTATTTCTTCCTTTATCTTCTCTTTAACCTCTTCATTCTTTAGTATGATGTTTTTTAACCTCCATGTGTTTGTGATCTCTCCAAGTTTTTTCTTGTGGTAGACTTCAAGTTTCATAGCATTATTGTCTGAAAATACCTATCCATTTCAAAGTCTTCTAAAAAATAGAAACAGAGGTAACATTTCCAAACTCATGTGATAAGGGTAGTACTACCCTGATACCAAAACCACAGACGTTGAGCTTGAAAAAGGAAACCACAATCCAGAACCTCAATTAACAATAGAGGTAAAAATGCTCCACTAAAATCAATTTCAGGGGACATCTGGGTGGCTGAGTTGGTTCAGCATCTGACTCTTGATTTCAGCTCAAGTCTTGTTCTCAGGATCACAGGTACCCCATCAGGCTCCATGCAGGTCTGCTTGTCCCTCTCCTTCTCTGACTCTCTCCCTGCTCTTGAATGTGCATGCTTATACTCTCTCTCTTTCTCTAATAAATAAATAAAATCTTAAAAAAAAATTTAGCAACATGTTAAATGGTTTATACACCATGGTAAAGTAAGATTTATTCCTGGGATGCAATGATGGCTCAGCATAAGCAAATCAACATGTTGTTCTCTTCAAATTGGTTAATATGGTATGTGAATTTTACCTCAGTTAAAAAAAAAAAAGATTGTGATAATGTTTCATATTGAATAAGACTAAAGAAATGCAACAGCTAAATGGAGTGTCTGATTCTAGAACAAATCCTGAATGTAGGGAAAAATTTCTAAAGAACATTAATGGGACCAAAAGCAGTCTTGAGAAAGAACAAAGATGAAATTATCACACTTTCTATTTTCAAACTGTACTACAGAGCTATAGTAATCAAACAGTATGGTACTAGCACAAAAACATATAGGTCAATGGAATAGACTAGAATCCAGAAATATACTTATGCTTATATGTCAGTTAATCTCCAAAAAAGGAGACAAGAATATACAATGGGGAAAAGACAGTCTTTTCAATAAATGATGATGGGAAAAGTGGACAACTTCATGCAAAGGAATGAAACTGGATCACTTTCTTAATCTACGTACAAAAATTAATTCAGGTGGATTAAAGATTTATTTTTTGTTTAATTTTTTAAAAAATTTATTCAGAGAGAGATAGAGAGAGGCAGAGACACAGGCGGAGGGAGAAGCAGGCACCATGTGGAGAGCCCAATGTGGGACTCGATCCCAGGTCTCCAGGATCACACCCTGGGCTGCAGGCAGCACTAAACCGCTGAGCCACCCGGGCTGCCCGGATTAAAGATTTAAATGTAAAACTGGAAACCATAAAATTCCTAGAAGAAAAATTAGGTAGTAATAAGCTCTTTCACTTTGGTCTTAGCTGTATTTTTTTGGATACGTTAACTTCGCCAGGGGTAATATATTTTGAATTATTATCCTTTTACATTTATATACTTTCTATGTAATTTCTCTTGGTCTGAGATGTGTCCTTATTTTTTTATGTTGTTTTTTTAAAGACATTTTTATTTTTATTTTTTAAAGACATTTTTAATTTAAAATAATTTTAATTTATTAATTTTGTAATTTATGATATGTATATTTTGTACTTTCCTTATCTGAATTTTCAAAGATATTTTTGACATCTTTTAATGAAAGTTGTAATATCTTTTGATAGTGACTCATGTCACCATTCAGAGAGCTTGTCAGTTCAGTGAAACAGTTTTGAGTGCCTTATATATATAGTTAGTACTTGGCAAGGGGGTTATAGCAGTGTATAAGGGGATATCATGCACTTCATCTTCATTGATGAACAAAAGAAGCAGAGATATCAAACTAAAAAAGGTGCTCTAAGAGGTAGGTTAGTTTCATATTGATCATACAAGTGTGGGAGGTGGCAACTGGGTTGGGAATACAAATGTAAAACCATAAATATATTTGGTCATGGAGTTCATATTTAATCTAGTAGGTCAGATGTCTTCAAACATTTTTAGCATCAGAACCCTGACTTCAAAGGAAATTAATGGTAGCAACTACAATACTTACAACAATAATCTTAATATCAGCTAATATGTCTTGATTAATTATCATAGTACCATGCTGACATGGTTATCATGTATTATTTCTTTATAGCAATCCTATAAGATAGGTTTTTAAATTATCCTCATTTTACCAACTGAAACAAGATTAATATATAAAATAGGTTGAAGCAAAGCTTCTCTTTATAAATTGCTTCTTTGGAAAGGAATACATTTGAAAATAGTTACACAGAAGGATGGGAAGATACTGAAGGGTTTGAAGCATGAAAGTAACAAAATCAGATTTGCATTTCATGTCTATCATGCTAGACTGTGGAGAATAGATCTGAACTGAATAAGGACTGGATTAGAGACACCAGTTATGAAACTCTATGTTAGTCCAAGTGAGGTAAAATTAAAAACCTGAATTGTAAATTGTAAGTTCAGCTATATCATATGGTTTAAGTTGGGAATGATAAAAAAGGATAGCAGTTATAATGCCTCAAGAAGAAATTTGCATGCTTCATATGAAGGGACAAGCCATGGTAAAGGGAGTTATAGAAGGTATTTTAACTCAGAAAACTAATAGTCACTCTTGATTTAGTGTGTCCATGTCATTAAGGTTCACTGATATTTTTTAAAAAAAGATGATTCAGTAGTAAAAAGAATAAAATAAGAAACAATATATTTATTTAACTTTATTAAGTATGAATGCTGTATTTTCTAGCAGTGCCACTAGAAAAATAGAAACAGGATTTATAAACTCAGCACTAGAAAAAGGAATAAAAGAAGGTCCTGAATAGTTATGAATCATTTAGAAAGGGGGGGAAACTCTCTCTGTGTGTCTCTCATGAATAAATAAATAAATTATTAAAAAAAAAAAGAAAAAAAAGAAAGGGGGGAAAGGTAGAACAAGTAAAAATATTGAATAAGTTATTATATGTATGTATATATAGAAATAATCACCGTAAGTATAAGTCAATTAAATGACTTATTTAAAAGACAAAGGTTGTCAGACTGGATTTTTTTAAAGGTCAACTATGTTTCTAAGAAGTGGAGAAAGGCTGAAGTGAAAAGGTGGAACAAGACATATCAGGAAAATTCAACAACAAAGTTGGCATAGTTATATTAACATCAGACAAATGGACTTTGAGGAAGAAGTTATTTGAACAATGCCAGCATCTAAAACAGGAATTTAAGTATAGTCCTTGGAGATGAAGTTATAAAGAAGGTAATAGTACATTTCCAAACAGCTAATACATTTAATGAGTGTTACATTGATTTGAAGAGTAATGACAAACAAAATGTAAGTTTGGGAAAACAAATACTCATAGGTTATATGGAATTTATAGTTTAACTAAATAGTTTTCCTTAGAGATTTAAAAAATAATTGGCTTTTTCATTCCGTGTCATATTTTGTCTGTTTGCTGGCAACACTTATAAAATGAAGTGCAGGGGATCCCTGGGTGGCTCAGCGGTTTGGCGCCTGCCTTTGGCCCAGGGCATAATCCTGGAGTCCCAGGATTGAGTCCCACGTCGGGCTCCCGTCATGGAGCCTGCTTTTCCCTCCTCCTGTGTCTCTGCCTCTTTCTCTCTCTGTGTGTGTCTATCATAAAATAAATAAATAAATAAATCTTAAAAAAAAAAAAAAAGAAGTGCATTTGGTAAGCATTTGCTCTTGTGTTTTCAGGAATTCAAAATGTCCTCAGCCTCTTTTGTGCAGTTCTCACAGAAAATAAGGTTCTCTTCCATTCTGCAAGTTTCCAGAGACTGAGCGATGCTTGCAGAGCTCTGGAATCTTTAATGTTTCCTCTTAAATATAGGTGAGATTTTTAACTTGGTACTTTAATCTATTCCCAAATTCTGCATTATTTACTGATGGTTAGTTGAAATGTCTTAGCAAAACAGTTTTGAACCTCAAGGGCATATTTTACAAAGTTATGCTGTACACATGATTTTGATGAAAATCTAACCTAGAATTTGGAAATTTTCCAAGTTCATTACTGATTGTTGATTAATTTAGTGAAAAATAATTTGAATTGTATTGTCAGCAACATTTAATTCTCTTTGAATATAATTGGTGGTAAAAGTCTTAAGTTAGTTTTACCTCATTATTTGATATTAAAGAGTTACTAATTTTTAGGAGTTATAATGGTACTATGATTTATTAAAAACTATTCCTTACCTTTTTTTTAGATACCTACTAAAGTATTTATATATAAATGATATGATGTCTGGGATTTGCTTCAAATAATACAGTAGGGAAGAAGACAAAAATGGGTAGAAACATATATGAGACCTTGCATTGGTAATTGTCAAATCTGCCTTGGATGCATGAGGCTTCATTTTCCTTTTTTCCTCTGGACTTTCTGGGTGAAGGGGGCATGTTAAAATTTTCCATAGTAAAAAGTAAAAAGACAAAACATCTAAACAATGATGCCCTGATAGTGTTATGAATAGAATATTTTATTCTAATATATTGTTTCATCGATTTGATAATAATAACATTTTGGAAACTTAAGTTCATACAAACTAGAAAAAATTTAGATTGTTTCCAGATTTTATTTAAAATTTAAAAATTTTTAATTTTCAAAAATTTTTTTCTTTTTTTTTTTTTTTTAAACCTTTGTGCCTTTTGTAACCCCTAGGTAAGAGAGCATTCTAGGCCTTAATTTTGTACTTTGCTATTCTGATTGAATTCAAATATCAAATACAGAAAATAGAATTTGAATGATTGTTTTATTTAGATGAATCATTATCAGTATTGAGGGAGAAGGCCTATTAAGGGGTCGTTGTTACCTGCTGATGTCAGATTTTTATGTAAGGAAAAATGCTTTCAAGCAAGATTAACAAACTTAAAGAGACTGCTTGCCTTAGAGGGATAAGGGATAAGGGAGCTGCTGTGGGTTCCATTTACTTTACATCTTGTTACATCTAATCATCTCTTTCACATAAAGATTTTTTTAAATATTTCTTTTAAAAATTTAATATTAACAACCATGAGAATATTATTGATAATTTCTAAATGCAAGATTCTAAAATTCAGACCACATAAAAATGAAAGAAAATATGTTCATATTATGGGAAAACAAATATATCTCACATATGCTTTTATTATTTCCAGTTATCCTTATATTCCCATTCTCCCGGCTCAGCTACTGGAAGTTTTAAGTTCCCCAACGCCTTTTATTATTGGAGTGCATTCTATCTTTAAAACTGATATCCATGAACTTGTAAGTATTCATCTTTAAATTGCCAGTTATTGAAGCCAAAACCTTATCATAGTTCTTTGAGTCCACTAAGGTTTCAACTAATTACTATTTTCAGTTCTGTTGCATTCCCAGTAAGAAAGATTAGCTGGAAGAAAAGCATCACAGAAAAATAGAAATATAGAATATAACATGAATGTATTAACATTTTAAAATGCCCCTCTTTTGGCATATTGATTTTATCTTTCTGTATTCTCCATCTTATATATGAGAAAGGAAGTTAAAATAGTATTCTGTTTATTCTTGTGTTATGAGTGCTTTAAGATATTTATATTTTGAAATGAGGTCTGTGTTAATGCTGAATGGCTGGTAGCTTAAAAGCAAAAGCTTTTCAAAAGAATGGAGGATTTTAGTGGAATATAAATTATTCTATTCTTAATGCCATATGAATAGAAATACCAAAGGGAAAAAAGGAATACTCTGTATTTAAGTCAGTTCTGGAATAACGTGTTTAGCTCTCTGTACTGAACTTATTTAAGAGGAACTGTCACAAAGTAATGTGCTTCGAGAAGGACATCAAGGACTATCAAGACTAGAAACTATATCCTGTGAGACCCTTAAGGAAATTTTCTCAGATAATAACCTGATATTGTTTGATAGCTAAAGATAAGTACTTTTTTGTAGCTCTGAAAGGCTGAAAGAGAATCAGTGGATGTAGTGGGTATAGAAACAAATTTCTTCTCAGTATAAGGGCTTTCAACTAGTAGAGCTACCCAATGATGAAGAATGGGTTACTTTATGTGAGGAATGTACTCTCAACTACTGTAAGTCGAGTGCAAAGAGCAAATTCCATGTTACTTTTCAGGGATTTTAAGAAAAATTCTTTTTTGAAAGATTGGTCTATATGACATCTGTGATCGACAGATTCTTCAAATTTTGTAATCCTCCTTTTGTTTTAGTTTTAAATGCCAGCAAAGACATAAAGAGCTTATGTCTTTGGTGCTTACACATGATTATAATTGTAATCAAATCATAGGTGTCATTAAAACTAATGAAAGACAATTCAACATTGTAATTATAAACAGGACATATATTAATTATTTTTCTTCCTTTATATGTTGATATCTAGTTCCTATTTAACTTTGATATTATTACCTTGTAAAAATATGTGTAAATCAATAAACATACTTAGTAAAACCTAGTTAGTATTAATAGAAGCATACCTGTCTGGTTAAGAGGTAATTTTTTCCACTAACCACAAAGTTTCTAAGGTAGGACAAGCCAAATGTTTCCAAAAATAAATTTCTTAATTTTTTTAAAAAAGATATTATTTATTCATGAGGAACACAGAGAGGAGAGAGAGAGGTAGAAACACAGGCAGAGGGAGAAGCAGGCTCCATGCAGGGAGCCCGATGCGGGACTCGATCCTGGGTCTCCAGGATCACACCCTGGGCTGAAGGCAGCGCTAAACTGCTGAGCCACCTGGGCTGCCCAAATTTCTTAATTTTTAATGAATAAATTAGAATGAATTTTAAGCCTATTATCAGCATAATAGCTTCAGTCTTGGCTATTTTCTCTATTCCATTTTTGTGTAAGTTATTTTTAAAGACTTTTGTAAAATACTAAAAATCAGTTTCTTAAACACTCAAACAGTACCATTTTGTTGTACACTAGTTCTTTAACTCTTGTAATGAGTACTATATTATTTAGGATATGACTAAACTATACCAAAGCATCCAAAATACAATGGTTCAAACAAAATGTAATTTTATTTAACATGAATGCAGCACTCCATAGTGGTGTTCCATTATACCAGACCGACTTACTCCATGAACTCATTCATGGTCCAACTTCTTTCCTTCTTGTTTCTCCACCAGAATCCCCTCAGGCATTGTTATCATCTGAATGTTCAAGGTTAGGTTGTTGCCAGTTCATAGATTGAGTTTTTGGAAGGAGAAAGCATAGGAAATCCTTACGTCCTTTCTGTTCTGAATACCTGAAAGTGTACACATCACTTCTCACATTGCATTAGCAGAAAATCACATGCCACACCTAATTTCAATGGAAGCTAAAAAATACATGGTAACTGGGAAGTCATGAACCCAACATTCTATTGCTATGGACAGCCAAGAGTCTTCCACACCTGGTTCTTCTCATTTTGGATTAATGAAGACCGGGTTAATTTGCTTAACAATAAATACATTTTATTAATTATTTATTAATTTTTTATCTCCTTTAGCTAGATGTAATCATAGCAGATTTGGATGGAGGCACTATTAAAATTCCTGAATGCATTCACCTCTCTTCCCTCCCGGAACCACTTCTACATCAGACTCAAGCAGCTCTTTCTTTGGTATGACATTTTTAATAGTAATTTTCTTTTGATTTAAATGTAAACTTAGGTAACTGGAATTAGATATCATTGGCAGTATGCTTACTTTAAAAAGAGTTATATGTTCTTAAAACATGGATATATTATCACAGAATATTTAGAATAGAATTCTTCACTAGATATTACCTGAAGAATACACTTTAAATTCTGTTTGTTCTATATTCACTCTTTCACTCAGCATAGTTATTTAGTAGTTAATATATACCAAATACTGTGTTAGGTATTGGAAACATACCAACACACCTGTGAAAATAAGACCAGGCTCTACCTCAAAATCCCTGGTTTCCCTAATATCCCTTATTGGAAGGGATATTGCTCCTTATCCTTCAAGCTCCTTATTGACATCTCATTCCTTTTTAGTAGTTGTGCTACTTGCAAAACAGTGTGATACTGTCTTGCCAATGTTTTCAAGTTACTAAAAAAAAAAAAAAAAACCCTGTAACTTACTGATAGATTAAATATCTAGCATTCTTCAAAGTAAAGTTTTTATTTTTTATTTTTTCGAAGTAAAGTTTTAATACATCTTGTTTCTTGAGTGTTTCTCACTGGCACATTTAATGTTTTTATAGTTATTTTACCTTAGTTGATTTACTTCTTTTTTACATTTTTTTTAAGTAGGCTCCATGTCCAATTGGGGCTTGAACTCATGATCCTGAGCTCTAGAGTCACATGTTCTACCAACTGGGCCAGCAAGGCACCCCTTACCTCAGTTGATTTTTTAAATCAGAGCATTTTATTTTACTGACAAAATTTTAGGTGCCAATTAATTCATCTTCAGAAAATTGAATCTTAGAAATTCTGCATTTCTTTTCAAGCTAGAACTAAAGCCTTCATATTCATTTCTTTTTTGTAAGGAGGGGAAGGGCAAAGGGAGAGGTCAACCTCTATGCCCAGCACGGAGCCTGACACAGGACTCAATCTCACAACCCTGAGATCATGACCTGAGTTGAAATCAGGAATTGGATGTTTAACTGACTGAGCTACCCAGACACCTTAGTCCTCATATTCTTGAATAATATTCCAATATGAGCTGTTTTAAAAACTTTACCCTGATGGGGTGTCTGGCTGGCTCAGTTGGAAGAATACCAACTCTTGATCATGTGTTCAAGCCCTGCATTGGGGTAGAGATTAATAAATAAATCTAAAAAAATTAATTAAAATTTCCCCCTTAAGTAGTAACTTAAATAGGAACTCAGAAGTCTAGGATTATCAGAAAGGATTTTATTTTTAGAATATTTTCAAATTTATATTAGTCCGTATATTGTTAATAGTGGTATCTATAAGATGTGAACATTTAAAGACTGACTTTTCCTAACATAGATACAAGGTGTGGTAGAGTGGAAAGAATATAAGGGCATGACTCAGGAGACCTAAATTCCACTGTACATCTTGCCACTTGGTACTATTGAGCAAATCACATTATATCTCTAGGTCTCTGTTTCCTGGACCTTATCTATAGGATGAATGTTGTATGCATAGGACGACTAAAGGACTGTATTTGTCATAATAAAAATAGCATATAAAACCTATGCTTTCATAGGTAATATCACCTAAGAAAATACTAGATATAAATAGGTAAGTTGATTTAAAGACAATTTAAAGAAAAATATTAACTAAATAACAGCATGGGTAGTATATGAATATAGCAGAAGTTGAGAAGGTAGTATTTGAGTGATTAAAAATGTTTACTATTTCTATAAACCATAAATAAGTTTCTAAATATTATATATGATTACCTAATGATGATATTTATAGTTATTTGGGGATTAAGTTAAAAAATTAACAAATTTAAAAATTTTAGTTCTTAAGTCAGTGTCTCCTGGTATAGATTTTGCTGCACACTGATATACCTTAACCTGCAATACCTGTGGCATCAAAATTGATCAGTGAGTTTGGTAAAACTGAGTATACTTGTTTTTATAGTTGTCAAGCAAAATGGTGAATTGTGTAGTACAGTGTGGTACTGTAAATAAGACATAAGAACATAGTGTATTATCAGACTAGAACCAAAAAGAAATCATGTTTGATGAACTGGGTGGGAGCTTTGACACACAATTATAGGAGCTTCATTTGGTTAGTAAATAATTGTGATCAAATGGGAACACAGTACTTGAACTGTATAATAACCATGGATGATTTTCTAGACATGAATTATACTATATTATTATAATGATGATTAGGTAGTTGGATTACAAATATTGTCAATACCTTACTGTCAGTTTTAATTATTGTTATGTCTTTTCATCTAGTATAAGTATGCTAACAAAACCTGAGTATTTGAAAATGATTTTGCAAAGACAAAAATTTGCTACTTGTGAAGTTTTATCTTTTTCTCATTAAGTCTTGCATAGATCTTTACCTACCTGCTCCCCAGCCTGATCTTCTTCAAAGCCTAACTCAAATGTTACCATTTTTTTTTTTAGCTTTCCTTAGGTTGAATTATACTTGAGGTCTCATATATATTATTATTTATATGGTTATAGTACTTGCATGTTGTGTTGTCCTTTTACCCTTCTAGACTGTGAAGTCCATAAGCTTATTCATTTGATCCTCAGTATTTCAGTTAATTAATTTTTAATTACACTAATAAACATAAAAGCAAATGCTTGTTTAACATTTTCAGCTATATAGACAAATCACTCTGCCCGAGCCTGTTCCCTTCCCACAGGTAACTAATATTTCATAGTTCAGTGTATATTCTTTCAGGACTTTACATTACTATGTTTATCAGTGTGTGTAGATAGATAGATAGATAGATAGATAGACAGACCTTTTCACAATAGTACACACAGAGCACCTCAGCTAACTGCATTATTTCCTGGAGGGAATATATTGTTATTTATGTACTGACACTTTTTCCTCTCAGTACTCCAAGTAAGTTAGTTAAATAATAGGTTTTATTGAAATTTAGATTTTGTACATAACCAAATTTCTTTACTTTAGATTCTACACCCAGATTTGGAAGTAGCAGATCATGCTTTTCCCCCTCCACGAACAGCTTTATCCCACTCAAAAATGCTGGTAAGAAGTTTAATACTTAAATTTAATGTTTTTAAATAGAGCTGTACTTTTATTTGTATGGTTGTTAAAAAAGCTGAGTGTAGTGACAGTCAGATGTACTGCTTAATAATAAGTGTACCGAATTAGAAATTAGAACTGTCACTGACTGATCTTGTTACCTGCTCCCAGAGGATCCACAGGGCAGCACATTGACTGGGCTACTGTTGCCCCAAGAGGCAAGAGTAAGTTGGGCTATAGCGTGGAAAACTATGCGAAGTATTAAAATGGAAAGGACCAGCAAAGATTAAAAGGGAAGCTTGCAAAAAATGGAAACACATATAAGAGAGTCAAGTTTGATGGGTAGATGAAAATAAGTTCTAACTGGAAGCCATGTATGTAAGGGTTAGTATATATAATAAAGTCCCCTTTAAAATTTTGCTCAGTGCATTCCTTAGACTTGAGCTTTGTGGCCATCAGAAGCCTTATAGAACTGGATACCTTTGATAAGTTATTTAAACATTCTTGAGCATTTCTTCATCTAGGAGTTGACCACATAAATCTGTAAGTTTCCGTTCAGTTCTAAAACTATGATTTTATTAAAACCTGAATTATCAAAACCAAAGTCCTACCTTATTGATATAGGAATCGATTTTTGTAAGTTGGATAAACTTTGAAAGAATTTCATAAGCTTTTAAAATACAGTCTTTTGAGATTTTTTTCTTTTATATTTGTGACTATAATTCTTTTGATGGATATAAAAATCAATTGACTTGGGAAAGATGTCCTTCTCTAACTTGGTGAAGAGGGAGACTGGCTTTTTCTGAGAGGAAAATTCGATCTACTAAAGGCAAGCTTTGTTTGGCTCCCTTGAAAAAAACAACTATTTAACAGCCTACTATGTTCAACAATGTTTTAGGCTAGATGCCTAACACCCAGGGCTGCCAGGAGTAAGACTTATGTGTAGGAAGTGCAGAAAGATTAATTAAATAATCTCTCAGGTTCTTTTCAACTTTTGTCTTTGTAATATTTCATTTGTTTTTTTAAAGAAATTCAGTTGCCTAACTTGTTTTGTCTTATATTTTTTAGGATAAAGAAGTGCGTGCAGTTTTTCTTAGATTATTTGCACAACTCTTCCAAGGGTATAGATCATGCCTACAACTTATAAGAATTCATGCAGAACCAGTAATACATTTTCACAAAGTAAGATGATACAGTACTGTGTTGTATGTGTCCAAAACGTGGCCTCTAATTTAATAAAACAACTTAGCAACTTAGTTGTCTTCTTCTAGCCATGCATTTTGACCTTAGTTTATCAAATGTGTTTTTTTTACTGTGGTTATTTTTTAAGTCTCTGCTTTGTATGATTAGATGATAGTTTTTAATAACACTATGAAACTGACATGTTTTCTTTAGAGTTCACTTAATTTTAAATTGGTTTTCCTTTTAAAAGGATTTATTTGGTTATTTTGGAGAGAGAGAGTTGGAAGAGGGGTAGTGGGAGAGGGAGAGAGATAATCTCAAGCAGACTCCCTACTGAATGCAGAGCCCAACTACACGGGGCTCCTCCATCTTACCACCCTGAGGAAATGACCTGAGCTGAAATCAAAAGTTGGCTGCTTAACCAGCTGGGCCTCCCTGACACCCCTAAATTGGTTTTCCTTTTCAAATTGAGTGTTAATTTTTTGTTTCTTCTCCTGCTTTATCAACAAACTCATATTTATTCTAATACAATATTTCAGGTATCAAAAGTCCTTTTTGAGAGAATATATTTTATAACCCCACATTTATGCATGAAGATATTTATTCAGTCTTTGATCTCTTTTTGTTTTGACCATTCATCCATTTTTAGGTGATAAATTATTCATTTTACTTTTTTCTTTCTTTACAGACAGCTTTCTTGGGGCAGCGTGGTTTGGTTGAGAACGATTTCCTCACTAAAGTTCTTAATGGAATGGCATTTGCAGGTTTTGTTTCAGAAAGAGGTCCTCCCTATAGATCCTGTGATCTCTTTGATGAGGTATAGTTCTTATCAAATGAATGCATATTTACAGACAAAATTGGACTAGTGGTTAAAGTAGAGAAATAGTATTTTAATCAAGATCCTAAATATATTATAAATTAAATATCAAATAATACAAATGTTATTATGCTTATTAGATCTTGATATTTATAATGTGGATTTGAAAAATTAGAAAAATATAAGATGTCACAGAAATACATTAAGTATCTTGAACAACTGAATTTAAATAGTTCATTAAAATCTTTTTGAAAAATTGACAAGCTTATTTTTTAAAGCAATAAGTACAATGATTCTTTTTATCAGTTTCATGGAGAGAAAGGTCTAGGTTTAATATATAGGTATGTGATTTCAAACTATAGTTACATTTAGTCTATTAGCATCATAAAGCCATAGTTTGGCTCAGTGGCATTCTTTCTTTTAGGATTTAAATTCATTTAATTAACATATAATGTATTAGTTTCAGAGGCAGAGGTCAGTGACTCATCAGTTGCCTATAACACCCAGTGCTCATTACACCTCCTTAATGCCCATCACTCAGTTACCCTATCCCCCATCCGCCTCCCCTCCAGCAATCCTCAGTTTTTTTCTATAGTTAGGAGTCTTTTATCATTTATTTCCCTCTCTGATTTTGTCTTATTTTATTTTTCCTTCTCTTCCCCTATGATCTTTGCTTAGTGGCATTCAACATTAGTCTATCTCCCGTAGGAGATCTTAAATGTATGGAAGACAGATTTCATCTCTATCTTCAAGGAATTGGCCATATAACGGGAAAATTAGGACAAATGTGACTCCAAATAAGGATGCTCTTTTGTGTTAGTCGTGATTTACTTTAACACATCTTTCCATTTATCATTTAACTGCATTTACAGCAGCTCGTTCTGGTGGATAGAACAATGAATATTATTCCCATTTCAGTTTCTGAAAGAGCACTATATTGGAACCAATAAATCTAAAAGTTCTGTGAAGTATATGAAAGGAAAACACTCTTAGCACCTAAGATATTGGAGAATAGTAACAGTGATCATGTTTTGCTGCAAGTGGTTTTATTTTATATAAAGAATATAGGAGCCAAGTTCTATCCTTGGTTCCGAGAAAGATCTTTTATTTTCTGCAAAGATAAGTAATCACAGATAATGAATGAAGGGGCACATGCTGTGGTTCTGAGTATGGAGATCTACACCAAATACCTTAGTTAATAACAAAAGCGTTTAAAGACTTAGGAGAGATGCCCGGTGGTGTGTAGTTCTTTCTGATCAATTAATAATCACTGATCCCCTAATACCAACATTTAATATGATTGATCACTAGCATACTAATATATGTATATATCAGCTTTTATATCCTGAACTAAGTAATTGATATATAATGTTTTATGGAGTTACATTAGATGTTCTCCAGAGTCCTTTCTAGTTCTCGAATTTTATTAGTCTCTAAAGCATTCTGAATAGTAACATTGGTTTATATACCTTACTTTTTTGTCTATCTAAATTCTCTTAGTAACTCATTCTGGCAGCTTCATCACAACTACTAAGTCAGATTGATTGCCTGCAGAACGCTTGCTTGCCATGATCTCTGACTATTGTTGTACATCTTTCCCTTGCCTGGAGTATCCTCTGTCTACCTTTCATTGTAACCATGGCTTCCTAGTTTTCATGGTCTGCTCTTGTCTCACCACTTCCTCCAAACTTTCACAGAGTAAATGACTCTTGAGAGCAGCCAAAGGCCTCAACGGAATGAGATGCTGACCTAAGTAATTTCTCCTTCCACCCCTGTTAGGCCATTTAATTTGCTTGAGTGTGCTTTTTTTTTTTTTAATATTTTATTTATTTATTCATGAGAAAGAGAGAGACAGAGAGGTAGAGACACAGGCAAAGCAGACTCCATGCAGGTTGCCTAACGTGGGACTCGATTCCGATCTCCAAGATCACGCCCCGGGTCAAAGGCGGCACTAAACTGCTGAGCCACCCAGGCTGCCCTTGAATGCGCTTTTAAAGAAAAATAGCATTTGCTCCTGGGAAAGGGATCCTTGTTTTCATTTAACCTAGGGCAGTCTACCAGTCTGAAGATTTAAGAGGCTTTGAGAGGCTACTTACCTTGTGTATTGTCTTGTCCCCAATCCCGTCAAATAGGCCTGTTAGAAGGAAAGGTATATTTACCTTTGTTTGACAATCTTTCTGAATCTTGGACTAAAATAGGTGAAGTCATAGTTTTGTATGTTTGTCTTCTTTAGTGAATCTGTTAGTTTCCAGAAGGAAAAAATCCTATATTTTACCCTTTAAAAAAAAAAAATCATCCATCTATTTACCCTTCTTTCCCATATACATATTTTTCCTGTTAATATTCTTCTCTCTACTTCAAATGGATACACCCACACAGTTCTCTCTATGATACACTAAATTAATTTACTGGGGGAAATGGATTAGAGTTATATAATTTGAGAACTAGAAGGAGGGGTCATTTTGTTTTTCCATCTGATAGTAGAGATGAAAAGACTGAAGCTCAGGAGTTTTATTGACTTGTTCCAAATCACACTGTCAGCAGAGCTAGGACTAAAGTCTGAGTGACCTGACTTGGACATTTGGTTCATGTTTTGTGAGTTAGGGAAGTGTTTGTAGACTTTCTGATCATCTGAAATTCTCTGAGTGCAAGAATTCTCCGTATGAAGCCTGGAAAATGAGAAGGTCTCTCCCAATTGCAGAAATGACTTTTCCCATGAAGAAATCAGGCCCCAAATCATCACGGAGAGACCACCAAACCATCAAAAGACTTGACTGATTCTGTAATTCTAGAATAGAGGTGAAACCCAGCAAAAATGTAAAAGATTTTGTTTTAATAATAGCATGTATTTTAGATGCTTTTTGGTTTGCAAATTGTATGAAATTGTCACAGTTTTCTAATTTAGCATATTTTGGAGTTGATGTTTTGCCATTTGATTCTTTTTCCAAGTTGGTAGCTTTTGAAGTAGAGCGAATTAAAGTTGAAGAAAATAACCCATTGAAGATAATAAAGCATGTCAGAGAACTGGCTGAGCAACTATTCAAAAATGTAAGTAAATATATTTTAGATAGTCATTAATTTAATTTAATTTTTTAAACGATTTATTTGAGAGAGCACATGTGTGTGCACAAATTGGGAGTGGGGCAGAGGGAGAGAATCTTTCAAGCAGCTTCCCCACTAAGCATGGAGCCCAGCTGGGGGCCTGATCCTACAACCAATGAAATCATGACCTGAGTCAAAAATCAAGTGAGGTGCTTAGCCAACTGAGCCACTCAGGCATCCCAGATAGTTAATTTTAAAAGTATGTAATTATCTTATTTAAAAAACTAAGAAGCTTCATCTTTCTAGTAATAATCTTTTTGTTCTGACTTAAAACTTTTCGGATTATAAGTTACAAGATATTACAGTTCAAAGTGATTTTCCTGTCAATCAGCTATGCTACAAAGATAGCTTAATCATGGTTTTGCAGTCTGCTATGTGCCCTTATTGTGATTTTCATTTAGGTCTCTGTGTTCTTAAGAGCATACTGCTCATTTTTAAGATGTAAAGATTAGACTCATTGGAGACCAGAACTAGAATTGACTGATATGCTCTGCTTTAGTGTGGTGCAGTGATTGTCATCTGGATCAGGAAAATTGTTTGAGTTGTATTGTTTTGAGCAGATAGAGAGTAAAAAGCTGAAAGAAAGAAAACCAATTATTAAGTGACCACAGAAACTCAAGGATGGAAATATTCCTTGTATAGAAGAAATGCAGTAAGTTATAAAGATTGAGATGTGATAAAGTGTGAAGTAATCGTTTGGATGCCAAGACAGAAAAGAACCTAAGGTGATAAGGAGATTATGTACATGCAAAAAAATGGTTTTTGGCTAATGATTATTAGTCATACTTCCTATGTGTGAAGCCACCCAGAGTTGAAACTTTTACTAAGAGAATGGAAAGTATGGTATTCCAGGGGAAAGTTAAGGGAAGATGCATTTTTCAGGAAATATATTTAAGAAGGATTTGGGGTTGGTTATCCTAGTATTGTTTAAATTAATTATTTGAATAGATGGACCTTTTGGACATGGGGTCATCAGTCAGTGCTTTGTCACATTCATGTGAAATCTGAGACACAATTGGATAAAAACAGGAATTCTAAATTGTGTTTGTTTCATATTATTCAATTATTTATATATTTTATTTCTGAAGTTATTTTAAAATCTATCCCTTTAACTAATACTCTATGCTCCACATATAACTATGTCCAGTATAAATCTATTTCTTGATTAATATGCTGAAACTTAAAAAAAAAAGTTCTGTGAGAAGGAAAATGTGCGTTCTGTACTGGTCTTTGCCATTTATGATGGCTGTGTAGAACTAATGTATTGCATGACCACGTGAGAAATTTCTGTTGACTTATTGTAATAGTGATGAATATTGAGTGTTTAGCACAGTGTACCAAACATGGGAGTAAGCACTTTTATATGCATCATCTGTAATCTTCATAACCACAGGTTAAGATAGGTGTCATTATCCCCATTTTACTGAGGATAATTGACTCAGGATCGTATGGCTATGAAGTGATTGAATCCATATTTTAAATTCAGAAACTTCCATCTGTCCAATTCCTAAGCCTATTTTCTTTCTCTCCATTAGGCTGGCTCATCTCCAACTGGAAAAATAGTGATACTTCCAATGACAGACTTTATACTTCATTCTTTATAAAGCACTTTATCATACTTTTGCATTTGATCTTGTAAATAACCCTGTGAGATAAATAGGGCAGATGTTAATAGGTGAGGAAATCAGAGGTAGAAAGTTTTTGTCTTGTCCAGTAGGAGTGATTTACTGATAGATTTCAAAAAATAGCAAAACATCCAATGGGAATCAGTGTTTGAGATTTTGGGACTGATCCCTTGAATAACTGTATATTTATTTCTTAGATCTTTATAAGATTATTCTGAGCTGTAAAATTTTATAGCCTTTAAGTGACCAGAGCTGGGGTTTTGACACAGATTTGTGCCTGTTATATGACTAAGTACATCGCATATGTAAAGTACTGTGCCAAGCCACTCTGATGCAAAAACAAAGTAATTTCCTTTCTTGCCATCCTGGAACTTAAGTTTTGTGATAGCTTATACTACATACTACTAATATGTAATACTACATATTACATAGCTTACACTAAACTGACACAAAACTGAAAACTGAAATAAATAATAGTTATATATTCTTTTTTTTCTCTTTAAATAGACACGTTATTATATCCATAGGTGATAAAAATCCCAGAACTACTGTTAGGCACATAAATGTAAACCCTGCTGAATATTTAATGTTATTGAGCTTGTGCAACCCCAGCATGGTTTTTGTTTTTTTTTTAAGATTTTATTTATTTATTCATAGAGACAGAGAGAGAGAGGCAGAGACACAGGCAGAGGGAGAAGCAGGCATCATACAGAGAGCCTGACATGGGACTCCATCCAGGGTCTCCAGGATCACGCCCTGCACTGCAGGCGGCGCTAAACCGCTGCGCCACCGGGGCTGCCCCGCCCCCCCCCAGCATGGTTTTGAGGCCAGTGACCTCTTTCTGTCTTCCTGTCTGGGTGAAACCCAGTCTTGCCGGGCATGATTTTCTGTCCTTGCTTCTAGCATCTTCCTTTCATTCAACAAATGCAGTTATTTCACCATGTTCTTTTCTAGATTGAAGTCTAATTTGGTATCTGTTTGGACTTTGATTACTTCATCCATTACTTGTTCTAACTGATGTAGTTCAAGGTTTGTTTTCTGATTTTCTGCTCTGAGGGCTGAAAATCTCTCTTCTCCAAAATAATATCTTTTTTTCACATTAGTAGCCTAAGACATTATTTGCTGAGCGGCAGTCTCCTGCTGCATCTTGGTGACCATATATCCTTGTAGATGATATCCACGTTGGTGTCTATGATATTTTTTTTTTAAGATTTTATTTATTTATTCATGAGAGACACACAGAGAGACTGAGAGAGAGGCAGAGACACAAGCAGAGAGAGAAGCAGGCTCCATGCAGGGAGCCTGATGTGGGACTTGATCCCGGGACTCCAGGATCATACCCTGCGCCGAAGGCAGGCACTAAACTGCTGAGCCACCCGGGGATTCCCTGGTGTCTATGATCTTGACCAACACAGCCAGTGATTTTTGCTTGCTGGGTTGTGAACCCATTTTCTTCAAGTAAACACACTAAGGCATGGGTATCAAAAGTAGAGCTTCTTGTTCCCAAAAGAGGTGAAATCTCTCATTTTGTGCTCCAGATCTCTCTTGAAGGAAGACACTCAGCTGTGGCACAGACAGAGGATCCTGATGTCCCTCAAGGGGCCCTGCCTGGATGCAGGGGAAGGGATGGAGGTTCCCGGGCACCAGCATTCCTGGTGGACAGGAGGCTGGCCCAGGAAAGGCAGAGCAGTTAAAAATTATACCTTCCTAAAGATAAATGTAAAACATACACAACACCTATCCTTTAAAAACAACACTTTTAAAGTGATCACCATGAGGGACTGTATTACTAGGTAAGAGAAGTATATTGCCCTTCATTTATTAACCCTTATTGGGCATTCCTCCCCATCAGTCTTATTATATTCCATTTAGTTTAATCACTTCCATTTTTTCAGTATGTATTTATAGGCATCTGCTAGTGTGAGGCATTTTCTAGGTATACAATTCCTCTAATATCCTTCAAAAGAAATACATGTACCTGATCAGTAAGAGTTTCAGAATATCCCCTGGATTGTCATCAGACTTTCTGAGATTCCTTCTGGTTGTAAGATTCTAAATTCTGCAAGTTTCCAACATTCCTGAAGTGAATACATTACAAAGTTAAAAAGCAGAGCATGATGGTAAAGTTACTTTTTTGGGTCATGCAGGAAGTCTAGGGGAAGGAGGGAGGATGATCTCAAAGCAAGGAAAATAATCCAGATGGTTCTATTTTTAACTAGTCAGGGATTTTTTTTTTTTTTATCACATTCTAAAATTCCCTTTTGGTAAGCAAGAATCAACCATATAATTTGACTGTTTCCTTATTATTGGGTTAGAATTGAGACCTGGTGATTCCACTTAGATGTTTGTAAATACTTTGTTGCAGTGAAGTCTGGTATGTGTACCTAGTCTCTGTGCTTTGCTTATCTTCGAAGTACTCAAAAGGAACCTTAATTTCTCAGTTTCTTCTCACCACTCCTTTATATTGCTTTTTAGTGAGTCAGAATATGAATGATATGAGTTGGATGAATTGTAACTCATTTTGGGTGCTCTTTTAACTTTCTGGAGTTTCCTAATAACTAAGGAAAGAATTTGGTGACTTAAGTAGAGGAGGGGAATGGTAAGTGGACATGAAGGAGAAGGAAGGAAATAACTCCATTTGAGACAAGTTGTGTTAAGCATTGGCAAGTTTTATACCATGAAGATTATCTGACATTTATTATACAGCTTTTCTTTCCATTCTCAGTTGATAGTACTGGGTCTGGGTCTGCATGAGTTGGCTTTCAGACTCCTCTTGTCTATATGATAGCACATTTATGTACTTACTAGCTTTGTCTCTGTGATTTTCGTACACACTTATAAAGGACCACTAGCTATGCACAAAATGAGAATGTTAAGGTAGGCCAAGATAAGAACTTTATAAAACCTCCATTCCAAGGCATCAAGAAATCAGTTGGACATGTATTTTACAGTTTTACAAAGAACAGTTTTTCTAACTTGCTTTGTATATGTAATAGTACGTATTTGCTAGACTGTAATTTGACAGTTTTCTTAAAATTTAAAGGAAAAATGAGAAGACTTGAGGTTTCTTGTAGAATAATATGAGATTTCTATTTGTGCTGTAAGAATATTTTTTTTGCCCAGGATTGCAATGAATAGATTTTGAAATCCTAATGGGAGAACAAAGCCCACGTACAGGAATAGCCTTTGTAAGTCCCATAAGATCTATACCCTTTACATTGCCACATAAAGTTAAATTCACTACCAAGCAAATTTAATCTACACTGATGATATTAGTACTCTTTGCTAACTGTAAATAAAAGGATTTTGTTATTGTTATAGGAAGGAAGTAAAATACTGTGATTATCTTTAGTCTTAAAAAGTCAAAACATAAACCACTTACTTAGATTTTTGTGATGAAGTCCCTAACCCAAACATAAAAATCACACTTTTCCCCTTATTTGTTTAAGTCACATTTGCTGTGATACAATTTACATATAGTAAGATTTACTTTTTTTAACGTACTGTAGATTTTGACAAATGATCTTGAAATGAAAGTATTCAAAGAAATGAAATGAAACTATACAACCATCACCATTACAACAAGGACAGAACATTTTTGTCACCCTTCAGAATTCCTTAATTTGTTATAATCACTTCCTCCTACCACCTCAAGCTCTTAGTAACTGATCTGTTTTCTGTCTCTGAAGTTTTTGCCTTTTCTGTAATGTCAGTATGTAGCTTTTGAGTTTGGTTTCTTTCACTTAGCATATGCCTTTCAGATTCCTCTTTGTTGCTGCATATATCAGTTGTTTATTTCTTTTCATTGTTGAGTGTTATTCCATTGTATGGATGTATCAAATTTGTGTTTATCCATTAGCTAACTGTAGGGCAATTTTGGCAATTATGAACATATGCAGAACATAAATGAACATAAATTTTCATTTTTCTTGGGTAAATATTTAGAAGTAGGATGCTGGGATATATGGTTAACAAAATATTGATTTTATAAGAAAACTAATAACTGCCAGACCGTTTTCCCAAACATCTATACCATTTTGCATTCCCACCAGCCATATATGAGTTCCATTTGTTCCACATCTTTACTAACATTTGGTATCATTGTTTTTTTGTTTTATTTTGTTTTTAGCCATTCTTATAAGTGTGTGGTATCTTAGAGTTTTAATTTGCATGTCAGCAGGTGAGTGAAAGTATAGGTCCCTTACCTAGTCATTACATGATCCCTCAGCACTTGCGAAGAGTATTTGTCTTAAAATACTCCATCTCGAATCATGAATTAGAGCAGTGGTTCTCAACAGGGGCAACCCCTCTCCTCTAGAAATTTGGTGTATGTCTGGAGACATTTCTCTTTGTCACAGCTGGAGAGGATGTGCTACTGGTGTCTAGTACACGGAAGCCAGGAATGCTTCTAAATATCTTAAAATATACAAGACATTCACTATCCCTCCCACCCCAAAAAAGAATTATCTAGGTCGAAATGTTAATAATGCCATGGTACAGAAACCCTAGATTAGGGCAACCATCACATTAGATATTAAAGTCATATACCAAATTTAGTTGTATTAAGGATGCAACGTTAATTCAGTAGGATGATCATTAAAGGTCCTGTGAGGATGGAAAATTGAAAATGTTTCCTTGCATCAGTATTGTATTCATAGCTAGGCAAAGCCCAGTTACATTTTGTCAGTGTTCAATGACTTTGTCCAGTAATAGTATTGATTTCAGCTATGTTTGAAAAAATTTGTATAACATGATATTTCATACAAATCTATGAATAATTGGTGCACATTAAATAATTTTTTTAGAGATTTTATTTATTCATGAGAGACCCAAAGAGAGGCAGAGACATAGGCAGAAGGAGAAGCAGCCTCCTCACAGGGAGCCCGATGTGGAACTTGATCCCAGAACCCCAGGATCACGCCCTGAGCCAAAGATAGATGCTCAACCACTGAGCCACCCAGGCGTCCCAGTGCACATTAAATAATTATTAAATACCTAAATTAATACGGGGAACTTGGTAGCTGCAAACAAGGTCACATTCATTTGTCATGCACTGCTAAGACCAACATGTGGAAAGAAATATTTTCCCCAATGTTGCCTACTTGGGATTCCCAGTAGAGTTTGGGGCTTTTGTTTTATTTTGTTTGCTTTGCTTTTATTTGAAGTGCATTCTCAGCCTTGTTTTCCTTAAGCCCTAGGCATATTCTCATTTGGCTTGCCCCCCCCCCAAAAAAAAGAAATAAAAGAAAAATCCATGTTTCCAAACCAGATGGTATGTGTGTCATTCTTTCAAGTCTGAGAAAAATCACTGTACTTCCCATTACTATCATATATTCTCAAAGCAGGATTACAGAGCCTATTTCTTGAAAATCATTACTAATTTAAAAATTCCCTCTAAACAATAGTGCATTTTGCTGGCTTTTTGGGGCAGTTTATCTTGGTTGCCTTGGACAGAATTGTTACCGTGTTCACCATAAGTGTTTAGTTGCCCGAATTCTTGGCTAGTAATTTATAATTTCATTTCTGTACAATCAAAGATGAAAATTTGGCAGCTGCTTTATTTTATTGAAAATAATGAATTTCCTTGTTTCCACAAAGATATTCAACAACAAAATCGGGCTGTGGTTTTTAATGAGCTCAGTAATCTTCAAGGGACTTGCCCAAATGCAGTTGAAACTCCAAGTAAGAACAGATGTTTCTAAGAATATGCAGAGTTCAGTGTGAGCCTTAAACTTCTCATTTTTTGTCTTCTAAAAAGTCATTATGTGACCAAGTTGTCTATAAGGTAGCAAATGTTTATTTATATTTACCACACTGTCCGTTAGAGGGCAGCAGTATACAGACACAGTGACCAGAAAACCAAGTATTAGTGTTTCAGGAGCATGAGCCATTTTTGCTTTTGCATCTTTTAAACACAAATTGAATATAATTTAGTAATTTTATCCCATAATCTGAATTTTTATGTAGACTATCCATACAACTACAATAAGCCTCATCTTTGAACTTTGTTTTAAAATGATTAAAAAATGCTTTTTAGTCTTAATTGTGTATAGATTTGGTTTATAATATTTCAAATCACTTATGAGAAGAAAAACAGTATTAGCAACTAATGGCAATGTCTTTTCTTTAATAAGTGATTCCTGTTTTAACTCTTACTGACTACAGTTATTGTTGTTGTTAAAATATAAGTAGCTGGTGATATGACAAGAATCTTGGGAAAACAACATGATTTAAGTTTTAGAGGCATGGTGTCATACCAAAGAATATGTAATGAATAAGTATTTTTCAAATGAATGTACTCTAAATGTTTGAAAAAAGCTTTCATATTTATTCTGTGTGTGCGTGCGTGTGTGTGTGTATGTGTGTGTGTGTTATAAAAGGCTTCCTCTAACAACTCATTTTGTCCTCACAAGAACCTTATGAAGTAGATTCTGTAGAATTATCTAGATTACAGATGAGGAAACTAAAACACAAGTGGTGAGTGAATTGACACTGCAATTGACACTGCATGTGACACTGTCACATGACTGGTAAGTGGCTAAGCTGGAATTTGACCCAGAGATCTGACATCAAAAGACCATGCACTAAAAATACCTTGTTGTACTACTCTTTCATTGAATTGTCTGACCTTTCCTCTGAATTGTAGTGCCACCTGTGTTACATTTTTACACATAGTCCTGTTTTGGGCTCTTTATTCCATTAACCTTTTTAACCCTTACTCATACCAGTTGCCATATTATATTAATCATTACAGGTTTATATAAATTTTAATATCTAGGAAGTTTGACTTTTCCATTTACTCTTCTTCAGAATTATCTGGACTATTTTGGAATCTCTATTCTTCCTTACAAAATTTAAGATGAACCTATCACATTGCAGGATTTTTACTAGAAATAATATATGTATCCTTAATTTTCTAAATAACCTTAAGTCTTAGAACAAGACTGAAGAATATATACATTAAGAGAGATGGATAAAATATAGTTAGAAAAGATACTAGCATCACTAAGTTTTATTTTCTACCTTTATTTTCCATGTTTTAAAATTTGTTACAATGAATATTATTTACATCATGGAAAATAAAGTTTTAAATTTTATTATAAAGAAAATAAATGTAAATAGAATCAGAAGTAATGAAGAATGTATTTTATTTTTTAAAAAAGATTTTATTTATTTATATAACAGAGAGAGAGAGAGAACACGAGCAGGGGGAGCAGCAGGCAGAGGCAGAGGGAGAAGTAGGCCTCCTGCTGAGCTGGGAGCCCAATATGGGGCTCAGTCCCTGGACTCTGGAATCATGACCTAATCCAAAGGCAGACGCTTAACCAACTGAGCCACCCAGGTGCCTCTGAATAATGTACTTTAAATGATTCTGATTCAGACCCTCAAAATCCACATGAATTACCTTTCTAGCCTGAAAAAAACTACCAACAAGTTTTAGAAAACTGGTATTTGTAACTTTAAGAAGATATCTTAGCTATTGTGTCTGAAGAACAGAGAAAAACAAACATACTTTTGAAAAGGACAGTTTCAGAAACTATAGACCAGTGAGGTTGGTGTTAATCTAGGCATAATTTTAGAACAGTTTTTTCAGCATATAGTGTAGAAAGTAGTGATCATGAAGACTTGGAGAGATATTTATTTATCTATCTATCTATCTATTTATTTATTTATTTATTTTCCCCTGCCTTTACTAAAAATACAAAGGGAAAATACAAAGTAATGAAGGTTACTTTGGCAAGAACAAGTTTTATATCTGACTTCACCTTCTTGGGAACCTTGTAAGAGAAGCCTAAGTATATTACTTAGGCAAAGTTACGTACCAAGCATTACATAATGAGTAGAACAAAAACTAGAACCCAGGCTTTTTTATACTTAAAAGAGTATTAATTCCATTGTGTTGCTGAGATATGCTACCTGTATCATCTACCTTGACCCAACCGTTTCTTTATCTGGGTCTAGGCCAAATAACCATAAAGAATTGTGGGGAACAGCTCTAGTAGGTGATGACAGATGTCCATTTTAACTGTATGAAGAACATACACAGTAGTGTTGAGCTTAATCTACAATATGAATAACAGGTTCAGGGGGAAAGAGAATTTCCTGGTTGCAAAGAATAATGGTGGTAAAGCAGCTTCCCTAGATAGACAATGTTATTAAAGGATGGATTCCATTCTGCCTTAGTATTTGAAATATAATCCTACTTAACTGAGTGGCTGGATAAAAATTGACACCAGCCTTAAGGGTCTATGTAAATATTAACTGACACATTTAATTCAATTATTGCAAGCCTAGTAAGTGTTCAACATTATGTCCCACTCTTTGGAAAACAGTAGAAAGTAGTTTACAGTGCCTGCTATGTGCCAGGCAGTTTCTGGATACAACAGGTATACAGCAGAAAACAAAAAATATTTTTTGATTGGCTGAAATGTGGGCCCTCGCAGAGCTTCATTTTAGTAAGAGAAGGGTAGACAATAAACAAGTAAAATTTGTAGTATATGAAAAAGTGGTAAGTACTAAGGAAAAAATATAAGAGGAAAAAGGAGTGTGTTAGGGGGTATAGTTTAGGTAGGGTGGCCAAGAAAGGTGGCATTTGAGCAAAGAAATACAGGAAGGAATAGAGGTTACTGTTCAAATTGTAGGGAGATGGGCAGAAGGAATGTTTAAGTGCAAAGGCCTTGAGGGGAGAACAAGAAGGTCTCCATGGCTAGAGCAAAATGAAGAATAGAGTCTTCATGTAAATTATTTTGTAAATTATTTTAGGAACTTTGGATTTTACTCTCAGATGAAGAGCTAGTTTGAATAGAGTATGTGATGAATGAGTAGAGTAGGTGATGGTTTGACATATTTTTAAGATCATTCTGCAGTGTTAAGGATAGAGTAAGGGAAGGAGCAAGGGTGGAAGCAGAGAGACTGTTCTGTGGTAATATAGAGATGTTGACATGAACCACAGTGTTGTTGAAAAGTGGTCAAGTTATGGACATATTTGAAAGGCAAAGTCTGAAAGATTTATAGAAGAATGGATAATTAGGTATTAGAGAAGGGCATTAAAGATGTCTATAAGCTTTTCACCTGAGTAGAAAAATAAATATGCCTTTTACTGAAGTGGGGAAGACTATAGAAAGCAGATTTGGAAGAGTAAGTGCTCCATTTTGGACATATATTTAAGATGTTATTTTAAATCCAAAAAGAAATAGTATGTGTGGATAGTTGAATATTTGGGTATGGCATTCAAGAGAAAACTCAGTGGGGGATAAAAATTTATGATCATTGGCATTTTTATGGTTTAAATACTGAGAATGGAAGCTGTCACCAAGGAAGTAAGTAGAAATAGAAAAGAGGCCCAAAGTCTGAACCCTGGGCTCAGATAATAATTCTGAGTAGACAGGTGAAAAGTAGACAAAGATATAGCAAGAAGACCTAGAAACCAAGTGTGAAAGTGTTCATGGAAAAGGAATAAGAGTGATCAGCTGTATCAGATGCTATTGATAGGTCATATAAGAAGTAAGATTCTGGTTCTCTTTATGGCATGTATCTGAATTATGTATAATCACTCATCTGTCTGATTTCAGTTTGTGGCCCTCTGAGCTCCCACTCTCTAGCTGGCAGTCTACCATTGTTATTTTAACTTCTGGTTAATTATACCTGTTTGATGTTGCAGGAGAATCCCAACCCTCATATGGCATTCCAGAAAGTTCCACGTCCAACAGAAGGATCCCACTTGCGAGTACATATTCTTCCTTTCCCAAAGATTAATGAAACTCGGGTACAGGAATTAATACAGGAAAATCTTGCTAAGAACCAGAATGCACCTCCTGCTTCACGAGTGGAAAAGAAATGTGTTGTGCCAGCAGGTCCACCTGTTGGTATGTATTTATCTGGGAGTTTTTTTGTTTTGTTTTAGAAGTAAACCTTTTATCAAGATATAAGACACAAAATTGAAAGTGTACCACTTAACAAATCTTTACAAAGTAAACAAACTTGTGTGACCAGAATTGGAGCATTGTCAACATTCAGAAATATCGTTCCATTCACTGTCTCTCACAAACAGTAACCATTAACCCAGAAAAGAAAAATCGTTTCTTTTTTAAAAAACAGCCATATTGAGATAGAAGTCACACACCACAAAACTCGCTCTTTAATACTCACAATTCCCTGATTTTTAGCATATCCCAGAGTTGTGCACTCATTTTCACTAATTTCAGAATGCTTTCATTATGCCAAATAGACATACCCCATACCCATTAGCAGTCACTCCCCATTATCCCCCAAAACCAGCCCTTCCCTAGCATTAGGCAATAATCTTTCTATCTTTATAGATTTACCTATTCTAACATTTTATATACATGGAGTTATACAGTGTGTGATCTTTTGTAACTGGCTTCTTTCACTTAGCATATTTTCAAGGTTCATCTTTCTGGCATGTGTTAGTACTCCATTGCTTTTTATGGCTGAATAATATTCTATTGTATAGATATGTGTGTGTGTATATATATATTTTTTTAACTTTATTTTTTAATTTTTATTTATTTATGATAGTCACACACACAGAGAGAGAGAGAGAGAGAGAGAGGCAGAGACATAGGCAGAGGGAGAAGCAGGCTCCATGCACTGGGAGCCCGACGTGGGATTCGATCCCGGGTCTCCAGGATCGCGCCCTGGGCCAAAAGCAGGCGCCAAACCGCTGTGCAACCCAGGGATCCCCTTTTTTTTTTTTTTTTTTTTTTTTTTTTTTTTTACATTTTGTTACCTGTTCACCAATTGGTGGATAGTTGGGTTGTTTCTCCTTTTTGGTTACCATTTTAAGAATGCTGCTGTGAGCATTCATGTGTAAGTTTTTGTATGTATATATGTTTTCAATTCTCTCAGGTATATACATGGGTGTGGAATTGCTGGGTCATATGGTAAACCTATGTTTAATGTTTTGAGGAACTGCCAGAGAGTTTTCCAAAACAGCCGCATCATTTTACATTCCAACCAGCAATGTATGGACATTCTGATTTCTCCATATGCACTAATGTTGTAGAGCATCCTTTTATGTACTCACTTACCATTTTTATATCTTCTTTGGAGAAATATGTATTTAGATCCTTTATTCATTCTTAATTGGGCTACTTGCCTTTTATTATTAATTCATAAGAGTCCTATATATATTTTGTATACAAGTCCCTTATCAGATAATATAATTTGCAAATATTTTTTCCCATCCTATGGGTTGTCTTTCTTTATCTTCTTTTTTAGCTATTGAGAGAGTTGTGTTCAGGTCTCTGGTTATAATAGTAAAATTGCCTATATCTCATTTTAATTCTATCCATATTTTTCTTCATATATTTTGAAGATGATTTATTGGATGCAGATATATTTATAAATATTATAGCATCCTGGTGATTTATCGTTTTATCATTATGAAATGTTCTTGTCTCGTTCTTGTCTCTAGTAATGCTCCTTGCCTTAAAGTATACTTTGATGTTTATATAGCTATACCAAGATTTCCTTTCTTAATGTTTGTATGGTTTATCTTCTTTTATTCTTTTATTTTCAAACTTTCTAGGGCATTTTATTTTATTTTATTTTATTTTATTTTATTTTTGGGCCTTATATTTTATGAATGCTTCTTATAAACAGCATGTGGTTGGTTTTTTTTTTAAAACAGTCTATCTTAGTATACTACTTCTATTATTGAATAATATTACTTATATTTATATAAATGTAATTACTGATATACTAATGGCTTTAATGTAGTTTACTGGGTTGGTTTTTTTCTATTTAATCTTCCTGCTTCATGTTTCCTCCTGCTTTCTTCCTTTCTTTTGGATTAATAAACTATTTTTTTAATTAAAAAAAATTTTATTTGAATTCAGTTTGCCAACATAGAGTATAAAACCTAGTGCTCAGGGAATCCCTGGGTTGCTCAGCAGTTTAGCGCCTGCATTTGGCCCAGGGCGTGATCCTGGAGACCCGGGATCGAGTCCCACGTCAGGCTCCCAGCATGGAGGCTGCTTCTCCCTCCTCCTGTGTCTCTGCCTCTCTCTCTCTCTCTCTCTCTCTCTCTCTCTATGTCTATCAAAAATAAATAAATAAATCTTAAAAAAAAAAAAACCCTAGTGCTCATCTCATCATGTGCCCTCCTTAATGCCTGTCACCCAGTTACCCCATCCCCCCACACCTAATAAACTATTTTTCTTATTCCATAATTTATCTCTGTTAACTTGTTGTTTATATGTATGTTTATTGTTGTTTTAGAGGTTTACCTAGAGGCCATAGCACACATCTACTTTTGTCAGTTCGGCTTTCACCAGAAACTTTGCTGGTCAGCTTAGCCATCTGCCAGAGTCAACCCTGAGTTCTCAGCCTCCTGTGTATACCCAGTATTGGCAAATCTTCTGGGGAAAAAGTAGATGTGTGTGTTAACTCACCTCTCTAGCTTCTTTTCCCTTCTCTGGAATTTTAGGTTCTCCAGTCCTTCTGCTTCTATAGGAATTTGATATATTTAAGAAGATCATTTTGCATTTACTCTGACTTTTGTAATTTTTCTTGGTAGGAATTTTGGTTTGCTACAAACTATTCCATCATACCTTAGAAGTGAGTGTAATTTTATTACCAATGGATAACAATATAGTCATTGTATATTTATGTAGGAATGTTAATTTGCCATTCTTTTCCTTTTTTTAAATTTAAATTCAATTTGCCAACATAGAGTATAACACCCAGTGTTCATCTCATCATGTGCCCTCTTAATGCCTGTCACCCAGTTACCCTATCCACCTATCCACCTCCCCTTCTGCAACCCTTTGTTTGTTTTCAAAGTTTTTGCCATTATTTTCTTAAGAATTAATAGCTTTTACTTAAGTGTTGATTGGACTTTAACATAGAGAGGGGATGGAGAAGGTAGACAAGTTAGGGTAAATAGTTATCTTTTGAAGGAGTTAGGTAACTTTAATATTCATAAGCTAGCTGAGTACTTTCTTTAAATACCTACGTGAAGAGATGAGAAATTGTTTAAATTTAATTTACTTGAATTGTAGCCTTGTCTCAATATTATCTTTGTATAGTCTCTTTACTTTCCTCATTTTCAACCCATGTCAAATTCTTTCTTTAGATATATGTGGAGTATCTCATTGCAATCAGTGAGAGAGGTACACATAACTTAGTATTTAGCCCTGTGTATAAAATATGAATGAATGAATGAATGAATGAATGAGCCTATGTCCAACTTTCTGGTTCATTTGGGTTGATCAGAATCAGGATTTCCTTTGTACTAAAATTAAAAATTTGAATGTTTCATTTTACATGACACTCATTTAATATGACTGTAAAATTGCTCTGTATGAGGCATTCACATTTTGAGAGGTTAATTAGTTTCTACCCATTCTTTAGAGGAGCCAGACTAATGAGGATTGGCTAGAACTAGCATTGGAAAGCCAAAGCTTTAGAAAGGAAACCCTAGTAAGTCAAGTACCCATAAACCAGAGTTGTCATCAGATGTTAGAAAGTGAGTATTAGAATGCCACAGCTGGGGATTTGGCTAATCTGAATATCAGTAACTCCAAGTGAAGAACTTTCTTCTGGGAGTGAACTAAGTCATAGTCTTAAATAATTCCCAGATGGTAAAAGACTTGCTACCAGAAAATCTGTTTTGTTTTTTTTTTAATAGCTTGCCCTAAAGAAAATTTAAAATACTGAAGAGATTTTAGAATTAAAAGTTTATAAACACAGGTTAAAGATGTTGCTCAATAAAGTGTGTGGTATTATTTGGATACTCTAAGAAGTTTCTTACTCTAAATATAGATAGATTTCTAGTTCAGCCTATTCCACTGACTTACATGTGTGGGAAGCACCAGAGCACACAATTAAGAATGAACATTTTATACAGAAGTCATGTGAGATAATATATTTAACTATCATGATAATGCAGAATATATCAGTGTTGCATGATTAAAAACAATATGAAGAAAACTGGTAAAATTTGATTTCTGTTGTCTAGTTAATTATATGGTGCCAGTTGATTGCCTGATTCTGATAAAGCATTATAGTTAGGTAAGATGTCACCATTGAGGGTAAGCTGAATGATGAGTACATGAATCTTCTCTGTGCTATTTTGTAACTTTTTGTGAGCTTAAAATTATTCAAAATAAAGTTTTAAAAATGATTTAAAGGATATAAGATTTTGTAGTAATGAAATGAAAAGGATGCTAATAAATAAGAGATGATAGTCTTTCTTCTTAGATATGAAGGAAGTGAAGGGATTATACCTTTAGATTCCAAGAGCAGCCATAAAATAAGAGATCTTAAAGAAAAAGCAGAATCAGACCTCTAAATGTAGAGAACAAGGAGGGGTTTGGGTAAAATGGGTGAAGGGGAGTGGGAGATAGAGACTTCCAGTTATGAAATGAATAAATTACAAGAATAAAAGACATAGCATAGGGGCATCTCAGTGGCTTAGTTGGGTGAGTGTCTGCCTTTGGCTCAGATCATAATCCCAGGGTCCTGGGATGGAGCCCCCTATCAGGCTCCCTGCTCAGGGAGGATCTTGCTTCGCCCTCTCCTCTGTCCACCCCACCTTCTGCTCACTCATGCTCTCATGCGCTCTCTCTCGCTCTCGCTCTCTCTTATAAATAAAATCTAAAAAAAAAAAAAAAAAGATATAATAAAGAATTCAATGATATTATAATAGCTAGACAGATGGTAGCTACACTTGTGGTAAACAAAGCATAATGTATTAACTTGTCAAATCACTAGGTTGTACACCTGAAACTAATGTAGCATTGTGTGTTAACTACACTCAAATAAAAAGAAAAAAATATATAAAGAGTCTTTCTTTTTTAGCTTAGAATTATTGATACTACATGTTTTGTACCAATGATTTGGTAAAGTTCTTGGTGAAATTATACTTTTATTTAACTAACACTACTTTTATTTATATCCTTCTAATACTCTTTTAATAAGAAATTTATTCTAATTTTAGGCTATATATTAGTCTAGAATTATTCAATCTTATGGTAAAGGTGACTGGTACGTAGTTCATAGGACTAAAAAACTACTCCCAAGTTTATATAGTAATTCATAGGCCATAACCATTTCTCTTTTTGTATAGTGCTTTCTCAAGCCCCCATTACTCATATTTGTAGAATCTGATTTTTTTGTGGTATATAGTTTTTCTTTGGTAATGTCTTAGAAATATCAGCTTCTTTTTTTGTTAGTAGTCCTCTCACGTATAAGTATTAGCCACTTTTGTCATGATACTGTACCCCAAACACTTATCATTTTGTTTACAATTGAAGTTAAAAGTAGATGTTTACTTTTTCACAATCTTACTGTGCATTATGAATTAATTTGCATAATAGTTTAGTTTGTCATTGGAATCTATCCTGTGAAATTATCCTTAAAGGCTGTTGACTAACCTGACACTTCAAAACCTAAATATGTAATCAAAGCCATGAAATAGAATACCTTCGATGCTATGCAACCATAAATTCTAAATGTTGGTCATGTAAATAGGTACAACCATATAAACTGTAAACAGTAATATTTCCTTTGCTTTTGTAATTGCTGAAGAAGTTTAATTTGTGTTGTCTTTATATTCTTCTCCTAGTTTCGATAATGGATAAAGTGACAACAGTTTTCAACAGTGCACAGAGATTGGAAGTTGTTAGAAACTGCATCTCATTCATATTTGAGAATAAAACATTGGAGACTGAAAAGGTAATAAAATGCCTTCTTTCCCAAGTAAGCATTCATCATTTCCTTTTCAGATTTACATGTTTAGCGTGCAGAATGATCTCTCCTCTAATTACATCTCTATTCCTTATCAAGTGTCCTTTCATTGTTTTGATCATTTTATTTTATTTTTTTAAAGATTTTTTAATTTTATTTCAGAAGGAAAGAGCAGAGTGAAGGAGAGAGTACAAGTTGAGGGGAGGGATGGAGGGAAAGGGAGAAGCAGACTCCCCACTGAGCAGGAAGCCTCATGTGGGGCTCCATCCCAGAGTTCTGGGATCATGACCTGAGCTGAAGGCAGCCGCTTAACTGACTGAGACACCAGCTGCCCCTGATTTGATCATTTTAAATGAATTATGTCTAAGATTTAAAATCTTAGCCAAGCATAGATAGATACATGGCTACCGGAAAAATATAGTGATTTTTTCCTTAAACATTTAAACATTGTTCTTTAAATCCTACTTTGACATATTACTTAGAAATTTAACATTTTAAATATAATTTTATTTATTGCAAAGAATCTAGTCAGAATAAGAAATGAATTATAAAAAAAGTGGTATTCAACTAAATGTGCCTCATTAAAGCATATTTTCTTGCCTTCTTTAAGAAAACATGTTAAATATAATATAACCTTTTTATTTTAGTGACTCATTATAGCTCTGAATATCTATTACGAGGGACTAAACCATGAAAAGAGTAACATCCCCCTTACACTTAGGGTAAATGACCCCAAGCCTTTTTAGGTTTTGACTTTTTTGGTTTCCATTTTGTCTTAGGCTTAAAGTGTTAAGACTTCCTTTTGTTTTCTTGCTTTCAGGTTTTATATCCTGTTTCTTGTACCTGCCTATAACAATATTATTATGCTCTCCTACACTCAGACTTCTTCCTTTCCTTCTTATTTGCTCCTCCAATCTGTATTTTTTAGGTTTACAAGGTTAAATAAGCTTGTTATTATTTTATATAAAGTATATTAACTAAGCTCTAAATGGTGAACTGGAAGAGACATTCTTCTGGGTGATGAAGTGAAAGAATTTTAATGCATAAATCTAGACATTTGTATTTGTTGATCTGAGTCTTTTTTCTTTCTTTAATATGATAATGAAGTGAGATGAGGAGATGTAGAAATCTCTAGTCATAAATTAAAATTGACTAGTGATTAAATAACTGACCAATTTAAAAGTATAAAATTACCTGTGTTTCTTGTCACTTTAATTTTTCTTTCTGTTCTTGCCACAGAGATGTGGCCAGTTATTGAAAGAAGGCGTCTAAGTGTCATGAATGTTTTGGTGACCAAAGTTTTGTTGAGTTTTTTTTTAAAGTGAAGTTAATGTTTTTTTTTTTAACTTATAGTATAAATCAGTCTTATTTTTCATGCTGGCTTACAAATAAAAATAACTATAAACCTATCTATTTTATAATTATTCTTAATAGCAAATCAACACTTTTCTGTAAGTTTAATTCTAATATCTTTGTTAAGGTTTATTGGGTACACTTGAATTTTTAGTGTGATTGAAAGTTGTTATTTTCCATTGAGACCTTTTGTTCACTTCTACTCTCTTGTCCTCAGACCCTTCCAGCTGCACTGAGAGCCCTTAAAGGAAAGGCAGCAAGACAGTGTCTCACTGATGAGCTGGGATTACATGTCCAGCAAAACCGGGCTATATTAGACCATCAACAGTTTGACTATATAATAAGGATGATGAACTGTACTCTACAGGTAATTTTTAGTTCTTTCAGATTATTTCTAATATTTGAGAATGCTTTTTATTTTCCCAGGAGATTCTGTAATTACTGATATGTCAAGTTCTTAAGCCTTCCGTACATAGTGAATAGAATAAAGAATCAATATCCATAACATTTCTGTCAGAAACATTTATTACTTGTCATAAATAATGAGTTTTCATACTATCTTTGTATGCTCTTGAAGAATACTTTAAGCCAACAAATAGGTAAAAATAGGTTATTTTGTTCTTGAAGCAAGCCTTCTGAAAATGAAAAGTTGTCTTTAAAACAGTTTTATGTTACATAATGTTAGATTATTTAATAATTAAAAAAAAACAAAAAAAGATTATTTAATTACTTAATTTTTCATTTCATTCAGTTTTTAGTGGTACTATTAAGAGAGATGATAATGAATGATGGATAATCCAAATTATAAATGAATTACTCAATTATATAATTGCTAAGCACCATACATATAAATAAGGTAAAAAAATACTTCTAGTTGGCGTCAAAATATATATGTTATCTTACAGAAATAAACTTCCCATAGAATAATGAAGACAGTTTAGGAGAAGCAAATAATAAGATTTCCCCATCCTCTCTCACATGTTAGATACTGACATTGGCATCATATTGTTTATAGGTGATACAGAAATTATTTCTCAAACATTTTGCACAGGAGAAAAAAATGTAATTAAATAATTAAGAATTCAAAGACTATCTGTGGGACTCTGAAGTAAACAAAGTGCATGTTAAATTCTGTTAGATTGGAGAATGAGAATTACTAGGTATAATTAATAATGAAATTTCTGGATGAAAGAAGGCCTAGATAAATGGAAAGATACACCATGTCCATGGATTGGAAGACTTGATATTGTAAAAATATCATTTCTTCCCAAAATAATCAATAGAGGCAATGCAATTTCCATCAGAATTCTAACTAGAAGAGCAAAAGCCTAAGAATTACCAACACAGTCCTAAAACAGCAACAACAAACTTGGGAATTGGTCCTGTTAGATACCAAAAATTAGTTTAAAAGAAGACATACCAAAAAAATAAATAAAAAATAAAAATAAAAGAAAACATACAAATGGCCAAAAGGTACAGGAAAATGTATTCAACATCACTAATCATTAGAGAAATACAAATCAAAATCACCGTATCACTTCACATTTGTTAGAATGGCTATTCTCAAAAAGATAGAAGATAAGAAGGGTTAAGAAGGATGTGGAAAAAAGGGAACCCTTGTGCACTGTTGGTAAGAATGTAAATTGATACAGACACCATGAAAAACACAAAAGTAAAACCAGAGCAAGCATATTAATTCCAACAATCCCACTTCTGAGTATGTCAGAGGAAAACAGGTATTGAAAGTTATCTGCACCCCCCATGTTTACTGCAGCATTTTTAACAATAGCCAAGATGAGAAAACAGTGTGTCTATCAACAGATGGATAGAAAAAGAAGATGTGGTATATAAAAGCAAGGAAATTATTTAGCCACGAGAAAGAAGGAAGTCCTGCCATTTACAATAACATGGATAGCTGTTGAAGGCATCATGATAAGTGAAATAAGTCAGACAGAGAAAAATAAATAACATGGCATAACTGATATGTAGAATCTTTAAAAAAAAAAAAAAAAAAAAAAAAGGTCAAACTCTTAGAAACAGAGAATAGAAAAGTGGTTGCCAGGGCATGATGAATGGAGGAAATAGAAGTTGGTAAGAAAAAAAAAAAAGAAGTTGGTAAGAGATGCAAATTTTTACCTATTTGTTGACCAAGGCCTAGGGACCTAATATAAAATGTGGTGACTATAGTTGATAAAACTGTATTACATACTTGAAATTTGCTAAGAGAGTACAACTTAAATATTTGCATCAAACAATAACAAAACATAAATATGGGACTCCTTTTACAATGTATGCAAATGTCAAATCACCACGATGTACACTTGAAATATTTTACCATTTTATTTATCAATTATACCTCAATAAAACTTAAAACAATTTTTAATTAAGACTGTAGAAATCAAAGACAGTATGGTATCGGCACAATCATAAACAGATTGACCAAAAGAACAGAATATAGAACAGAGTTCGTAAACGGATGTTGATAGATAATAAACAGAGGTACACATATATGGGAATGTGATTTATGACAAAACTGACATTTCAGATCAGTGACAGAAGAATGAAAAATTAAATAAATTGCTGAGAAAATTAGGTGGCCATGTGTACAAAAAAAATGTACAGATACCTTACTGGTGTTTGTATATCACACTATATACTAAAAACAGTTTATGAGGATTAAATATTTAAATATGAAAAGACAACCTATACAATTTTTCAAACAAGCTTTAAAGGAGATATCCTTGACATTGGGATAGGAATAGATTTGTTACACAAGTCACAAATAGCGCTGATCTTAAAAGAAAAGATTGATAAATTTGGCCACATTAAAATTAAGAACTTCTCTTCATCAAAAAAAAAACAAACAAAAAAAAACCCATGAAGATAGTGAAAATGCAAGCCTCAGAGTGAGAGATGTTTGCAAAGCATATAACTGCTGACAGATTAGAGCTCAGATTATAAAAACTCTTACAAATCAATAAGAAAAAGGCAGCAAATTTTTAATGAGCTAGAGACTCTAAAAAGTATAAAAGTATCTCAGAATAAAGGAAACCCACTTGGTCAGTAAGAGAGGCTACTCCTTCATCACAGTTCTGGAAAGAGAAGATATGTGCAGCTAAGTTGATCAGAGCCCAGGTGAACCCATCAGAGTTGTGGTGGAGCTGTAACCCCATGAAATGTGAACAAGAAATAAACATTTTTTTCTTATAAGCCACTAAGATATTGAGGTTAAATTATCTAGAAAAAAGATCTATGTCAATAATTGACGAAGTGTAAAATAATTAATTAATTAATTAATTAATTAATTAATTAATTAAAAATATCTTGTTTATTTATTCATGAGAGACACAGAGAGAGAGAGAGGCAGAGACACAGGCAGAGGGAGAAGCAGGCCCCAAGCAGGGAGCCCAATGGGGGACTTGATCCTGGGACTCCAGGATCACACCCTGGGCCAAAGGCAGGCGCTAAACCACTGAGCCACCCAGGGATCATGTAAATGTGTAAGTTTAAATCATTATGCTAGCCTTTTACATTCACTATTTTATAATAATTTAAAAATCAGAATACCAAGTATTGGTAAAGTTATGGAACAAATGGAACTTGTAAACTTTGCTAGTTAGAGAGTAAAATGTTATATAATTCCTTTAGAAAATTTAGTAAGATATAACACAGGAAGAAATAAGATAATTTGTTATTTTCCTATGAAGCTGAATATGAACTATTCTGTGACCCAGTGATTCTCATTTTTGTAGGAAGGAAATCATGGAGTACCTTTATGAGAAGAATAAAACATAATAAATTTGACCTAAATAAAGCTATGTGTTTTGTTACTTTGCTGCAGTTTCTTTGGTATTATAATTATAGAGAACAAAGGAATTTGATTAACAGATGGAGGTCTCTAGAAGCCCTAAAGTTAGGTAATTTCTTGATACCCTGTGATTGCTGATAAAACTATAAAATCTGTTTTAGAGAGCTTTTTTTTCGTTAGAACTTTTTGTGCTATTTATTAACTGAGGAATTAAGTTTTAATGTTTCTTTAAACTTAATTTTAGCATATACCTATTAGTCATTTATAGAAGAGTGAGGTACCCTCAGGCTATGAATATTTTCCTTTTTCACTTGAATAATCATATTTCTGGGGAGAAAAAGGCATGGATTTTTTTTCTGCTTTCAAATACACCTGGACTAGGGCACTTAATATTTTTTTTATTCAATATTTCATAAATACATAAAAACAGATACTGCCTTTATTCCAGCACATGCTGTTGTTTAACGTTGTATAGAGGCTTCTCAGATATAAATGGGTTCACATGTGACATTCTTATTTTAATAGGTTATTTATTACTAACTTGGGATTTGTTAGTATTTATATTCTTGTTGCAACAATGTTACTTGTGGGGATTTAACGTGACATTCTGAACATTTTTTACAAAAAGCATAGAGTTTCAAGGCAGAGAGGCCAAACATCTGTGTTGGTATTTTAAGAAAGAAACCTTAACTAAATGAACTAATTTTTAGCTAGCAATTTGAAAACTTTAGTAATTTTGCTTTTCGTGATTTTGAAGTTATTCTGTCCTTCCCTGTCCTCAAGGGGAAATTAAGTGGAACTTGAGTACTGCAAGGGATTATTTTATTTATTAGGTTCTTTCAATGCCAAGGAAATTTTTTAAAGGACTGGTTTATAAAGGCTATATAGATTATTCCTATATATCATCTCATTTCAAATAACTAATCATCTTTTGGGTGCTTTTATAACTGAGATTACTATAAATCTCTCCAAAAATATCATGGCCTTAACTCTTTCATTTTTATCAAATACATGATTAAAACTTCATGTGTCAAGATCTTAGCTAAAGTTTTTTAACAATAAATTATAATTTAAAAACCCGTGATGTCCTCCATTTTCAGCATCGTAAACAACTGCATGCTAGAGGAACCCTCTGACTAGTATAGTAGAAATAGATCTTAGTATAGTATAGTATAGAGGAACCCTCTGACTAGTATAGTAGAAATAGATCTGAGAAAAATTGTATTAAAAAAAAGAAAAATAGCCATGTGATTTGGTACATTGTTTTTTCTAAGAAGAAAAGGAAATTTCTAATAGGCTCTTTTTCTACTCTCAGGAAAGGGACAAATACGGAAAACCAAATTCTCAGCAATTAGCAATTAGGAAAACCAAATTTGTGAGCACAATTAAGCATTGGCCTCTACAAGGATTGCTGTTTGACCCTGAGAGTTTTGAAATAGGCTAAGACATAAAAAGGGGAATAAAATAATTCCTATTCAATAGCATACCTCTCACCTTGTCTCTAGAAGAATCAGTTGTAAATCTTTCCTGGAAGAATGTATCCCCAATTTAAGATTCAGGACTCCCACAGATTAAATTCAATAAAATATGAACTCACTATTTAAAAATGACCAAATACCAGGGAAGTGAGCCAGTATGAATTAGTGTCAACAGAAACAACCAACAACAAATTATATATGTGGCAAAGAACTGGTATCATGTTTATATAAAGAACTTCTACAACTTAAGAAGCCAAACGAACCAATTCTTTTTTTTGTTTTTTTAAATTTTTATTTATTTATGATAGTCACAGAGAGAGAAAGAGAGAGGCAGAGACATAGGCAGAGGGAGAAGCAGGCTCCATGCACCGGGAGCCCGATGTGGGATTCGATCCCGGGTCTCCAGGATCACGCCCTGGGCCAAAGGCAGGCGCCAAACCGCTGCGCCACCCAGGGATCCCCAAACCAATTCTTTTTTTTTTTTAATTTTTATTTATTTATAATAGTCACAGAGAGAGAGAGAGAGAGAGAGGCAGAGACACAGGCAGAGGGAGAAGCAGGCTCCATGCACCGGGAGCCCGACGTGGGATTCGATCCCGGGTCTCCAGGATGGCACCCTGGGCCAAAGACAGGCGCTAAACCACTGTGCCACCCAGGGACCCCCCCCAAACCAATTCTTAAAAATGGAAAATTTAAACAGATTTTCACAAAATAATGTGTGAATAGTCAATAACCACATGAAAAAGGTCTCAATATCTTTAGTCATCAGAGAAATGCAATTGAAAATCACTGTGAGATAGTACTGTATAACCCACCCTTAGGCTAAGATTAGACTGACAATACCAAATGTTGGCGATGTTGTAAAGTAACTGGAAGTCTCATACTTTATTGTTGAGAACATAAACTGGTACAGGCACTAAAGAAAATAAGTCTGAGAGATTCTTATAAAACTAAGCATATACCTATTCTGTGATCTGACAATTTATAGATGTCTGCTGTTTATTTTGAAATGGCACTAAAAATAATATGGATTAATGGATAGATAAATGGATAAATAAATAATAAAGCAAGTCTAGTTAACTGTTCATGATATAATCTAAGAGGAAATGTACAGGTGTTCAGTATAAAACTCAACCTTGAGGGAACCCTGGGTGGCGCAGCAGTTTGGCGCCTGCCTTTGGCCCAGGGCGCTATCCTGGAGACCCGGGATCGAATCCCATGTCGGGCTCCCGGTGCATGGAGCCTGCTTCTCCCTCTGCCTGTGTCTCTGCCTCTCTCTCTCTCTCTCTCTGTGACTATCATAAATAAATAAAAATTAAAAAAAAAAAACTCAACCTTGATGTATGTTTGAATTTATTGCTATAAGTAAAAAAAAATACATAATTACAAAAAATGGATAGGTTGAATATCACATGCATGATGCTGCTGAGACATTCATATTAATGACCCAGGCATTCTTATTACTGGTGGTCTGCACATAGGAGTGGTGGATTTTCACTGAGATTTCTACTTCATGACCACCACTACACTTTGCCCTTTGCCATGGGCCCACAGCCTTGTGATGAATCAGCCTGTTTTGGCAGAAGGAGTTGCAAGCCTTCAGGTTATTGGCTCGGTGCTGTATGTCTGCTTATTCCTATTTATCAGGAAGCTGGAACAGTTCCCCATGACCATACATTGTGCATAGGCAGACATGGTGGCATCTACTCTCACTAGCATGGCTGGAGATGGAGAGATTTTAAGGACACTCATGCACTGTTCGTATGTATGAGGTAGCAAATTTGGGGATTTTGTTCAGTGCTGTCATATGAATGTATCCTCCCAGATTCACATGTTGGAAACTTAACCCCCAAGGGGATGGTTTTAGGAGGTAAGGCTTTGGGGAGGTGATTAGATCATGAAGATGGACCTCTCATGAATGAGATTAATATTTGTAAAAGAGAATCAACAGAGCTCCCTTAGTCCCTTCCACCATATAAGGATATGAGAAGTCTACAGCCCAGAAGAGGGCCCTCAGCTGACCATGCTGGCATTCTGATCTTGAACTTCCAATCTCCTGAACTGTGAGAACTAAATGTCTTATCATTTATAAACTACTCAGTCTGTGGTAGTTTGTTATGGCAGCCCAGAACAGACTAACACATTAAGAGTTTATTAATCAGTAGAATACATCTTACTTAATCAGGATAAGTTTTTACTTCTTTCATCTCTTCTCTTCCTTCATTTACTAATTTCTACTGTATACTAGTCTCTATACTAGTTATGGAGGTACACTTCATACTGAAATGATTAAGAAAGATATCCTAGTTCTTAAGGAGTTTGCAATCCAGAAGGAAAATCTCACAGGTAAATATATAATATAGTAGGAGATGTACTGTGTAAAAACACTTAACGCTATTACGGGATTACTAGATTTTGAGTGGGAAGGACATGGTCACAGAAAGCATTTGTCAGACAGAGGTTGAAAGAGTATTCCAGATAGAGGAAGTTGTTAGTAGAAAAAAAAGTATAGGAAAGGGCCTGTGTTTTTAAAATTTGAAAAATATTAATGTGATACCAAATGTAGGGTAGAAAGATGTTGTGAGATGAAAGAAGTCGATAGAGTAATTTCTGGTTAAAGTGAACAGATTAAATATGGACATTTGGTTTCAGCTATGACCTCAAACCTTAGTAAAACAAAAGTAAATGATTTTTTTAAATGTAGAAACCCACAGGCAAAACAAGAAAGGAGACAAGAGCAATGACATTTTAGATACTGGAAAGCTAATGGTGAATGATTTTAGTTAGCCTATTCAAGACAGCTTTTTCCTAATTGATGGTTGCAAAAGCCTTGAAGAATCCAAATTGCAGAACTGCAAAAGGCTCAGGGATTGGGGACATAAAGTTATCTCTGAAAACAGGAGGTTTAGTTGGGGCTAAAATTTAAAAAAAGGATTGGTTGAAAGTCCCCTTAAGATGCAGTTGGGTTGCCCTTCTAGATAATTTTTCAGTTCTGTATAAACAGCCAGCTACCCCTCCTTTACCCTGGTAGAATATTAGAGGTTTGTTTGTTTGTGTATGTATGTATGTATGTATGTATGTATTTCTAAGATTTTTAATTTATTTATTCATGAGAGACAGAGAGAGAGAGGCAGAGACATAGGTAGAGGGGGAAGTAGGCCCTGAGCAGGGAGCCCGACGCGGGACTCAATCCTGGGTCCCCAGGATCAGGCCCTGGACTGAAGGCGGTGCTAAACCACTGAGCCACCCGGGCTGCCCTGTGTATTTATTTTTAAGAGAGAGGACATCACTAGGCTGGGAGACCCTAGTCCTGGCTGAGGGAAATTTTGATTTTCTGCAAACAGGGGAGTTAAGTGAATGACAAATACTGAGAATACCAGTAGACTTTCTCCCTTCTGCTCCCAGAACTCTGGCACCTTGTCCTCAAGTCAGGAAATTGGACAATAGCTCTTTGAGAATTGTGGCCAGCCAGAGAGAAAAAGATCTTACCAAAGATACTGAGATTAGGAGTTTCTCAACAAAGTAGCTCAACTGGATCATGCTAAAATGAAGCTTGCAAGTCAACAATCTTCACCATGTACACATTCTTTTTATTTTGTCATTCTTTGCTTTACTTTGTGTAGAGTATGACCGAAGCAGAAGAGGCCACTAAAGTAAAGTCAGCTCCTACCATCGTTCCTCAACTCTGCTTTCATTCCCTACTCTCCCTTCTGAGAGAACCATCTAGTCATTATCCATAATTGTCCTGTGCTTCTCCTTCTTGGATATGTGTATCACTGTGATGGCCTCAGACAACCTCAGCATTCTTTTGCTCAGAAACTGGGTTAGCCACAGTCATTACTACCTTCTGGAAATAAGCCCAAAGAAATTAAATAATTTTCCCAAATCACAGAGTTTATAAATTGAAGAGGTGAATTCTGAATCTAGTTTTTGTTTTTATTTACTCTATGCTTTTAGCTCACTGATACTGTGTCCTTCAAAACACGATAGGTGGCAGTTAGATGCTCTATAGCTAAATTTAAGTGTAGATCAGAAGACTGTATTCTGGAAACTTGTGGATATTTCTTTTTCAGTTTTTAGAATAACAATTGGTCTTGAAAAACTCAACCCTAACTGAATAAAAACAGATTTTGTATTGTTCATTATCATACATCCAACATCCAAAGCAGCACCTGATACATAGAAAGTATTCAGATATGTTTGAATATATAAATGATTATATAATTATTTTTTCAAGTATAATTTTTAATAAAGATAATTATAAAAGATGGAAAAATTAGCCCAGAAAGGCCAATTACTTCTTTAGTAGGTGAGTTTTTGACATAATAATTCATATCAGTTTTAAATACTATCACATAAAGCGTAATGAAGAAAATTAATTTTACTTCATAATTAGAAAATTCACAAAACAGACCAAGAAAAACAAAAACAGCCATTTTGAAAATAAATACAGTTCAGGGATCCCTGGGTGGCGCAGCGGTTTAGCGCCTGCCTTTGGCCCAGGGCGCGATCCTGGAGACCCAGGATCGAATCCCACATCGGGCTCCCGGTGCATGGAGCCTGCTTCTCCCTCTGCCTGTGTCTCTGCCTCTCTCTCTCTCTCTCTATCATAAAAAAAAAAAAAAAAAAAAAAATACAGTTCATGTCAAAGTAGTATAAAATGAAGCCAGAAGTCTTTAAAAAATTTTTTTTTCTTCCCAATATTTTCTCACTCTTTTATGGTTTTTGAGATTGGTGAAGGGTTCAAGGCTTGAGATTCAAGGGTTACTGAACTCTTCTGATTTAGCACCTTTGGTATCTGTTTTTTCACCACTGCCGTTCTTGAATTTGGAAGCAGTAATTATTAAAATAAGTAACTTTGAGGGCACCTGGGGGGCTCAGTTGGTTAAGCATCTGCCTTTGCTCAGGTCATGATTCCAGAGTCCTGAAATAAAACCCCACCTGGGGCTCCCTGCTTAACGGGGAGCCTGCTTCTCCCTCTTCATCTGCCTGCCTCTCCGCCTGCTTGTGTGTATGCACGTGCTTCTCCCTCTCTCTGTCAAATAAATAAAATCTTTTAAAAAAAGAAATAAGTAACTTTTTTAAGTTGCTTATTAAGGCACTAACTTGATTGTTAATAGTTTTGAGTTTCAGATTTAGGAGAAAATTCATTAAGAAGTTCATTATTCTGGGGCACCTGCGTGGCTCAGTGGTTGAGCCTCTGTCTTTGGCTCAGGTTGTGATCCCGGAGTCCTGGGATCGAGTACCACATCAGGCTCCCCACAAGGAGCCTGCTTCTCCTTCTGCCTATGTCTCTACCTCTCTCTGCGTCTCTCCTTAATAAATAAATAAAATCTTAAAGAAATGAAAAGAAGTTCATTATTCTAACAGCTATAAAGTTTAAGCCAAATCTTCAGCTACCACTACTCAACTAAGATCATTGGTAAGAACTTATTGATAAATATAGTGGAAACTTTTCAATCCTTATTTGACATTTGGTAACATTTCATGATGCTCTTTACAAAACCTTCCTCTCTTATCTTTGATGGTAATATTTCCCCTGGTTTTCCACTTCTTTTGAATTTCTTTTTCAGTCATTTTGATATGGCTCCTCTTCCATCACCCTTGCAAATGGTGATGTTCATTTGCATCTTTAGACCCATCTTTAGATTTTCTGCCAGTCTAAGTTTCTCATAGGCGATCTTACTGATCTCCATTACCATCTTTTACTTATGCCTTCCAAATTTGTACCTCAAGCCCAGATCTACCTCTTGTTTCAGACTAAATATCCTGCTGGTTATTGTCCATGTGTGCTTGAATGTCCCAAAGCTATTTAGCTGTTATGTTCCAAACTGAAATAATAATCTTTTACTCCCATTTCCAGCTACTACCCACAAACTCTTCTCTTGTTTCCTACTTCAACAAATGGCACCTATCACCCAAAACCATGGAATTAGACCTTCTCTTAGCTTTACCCTCCTATTTAATCAGCCACTGAAGCCTATATATTCTACTTCCTAAATATCTCTCAATTCCATCTACTTTTCTCTGACCTTAAATTCCAGTATTCTGATTTAGTCATCAACATTTCCTACTTGCTCCTGCACTAACTTAACTGGTCTCCCTACATCCATCCTGACCCATCCCCCTATCATATCTATTTCCTTTCTTTACCAAAGTGATATTTCTATAATTTAACTTGGATCTTGTCACTTCCCAGCTTAAAATTCTCCCCTTTTGCTTTCAGAATAAATTCTAATCATATCTTGGCTCATATCTAACTCTGTAGCATCATCTTTCACTGCTCTCAGTCTTCTGACCTTTGCACATCTTACTGCCTTAGTTTGGAACACTGTTTCTTTCTAATCCCCATTCCCTCATTTATCCCTTTCACCTAGCTGACTCCTACTCATGCTTTCATTTCAGTTCAGATGTCACTTCCTCCTGGAAGCCTTCCTCTGCCCATTAATTATGGATTGGTAGCCACTTCATTGTGCTTCTGCTGTATCTCATATTTCTCCTATCCTATCCGTCATGACTCTGCAAATGTGCTTATTACAAATAATGAAATTGCTTGTTTTGACTTCTCTGTTTTTTCCATTATGTCTGGTATGAAGTAGTTTCTCAATAAAAATTTGATGAATGAGTAAATAAGTGAATGTAATATAAGTAGCTATTACCTCAGCTAGTTTAAGTTTCAGTTTTACACATTTTCCATCCCTACACAGGTTTGTAGCATTTATCCTTTCTTTGTTACACAGTAGGTTTCCCCTTATGCATAGTTTCACTTTTCCCCAGTTTCAGTTATCTGTGGTAAGCCACAGTCAGAAGCCCATGATCCTCCTTTTGGCTATTCATCAGTAAGTCAGTAGGTCAATAGTAGCCTAACACTGTGTCGCAATACCTATGTCATTCACCTCAATTCATCACATCACATAGGCATTTTATCATCTCCAAGAAAGAGTGAGTATGGTATGATATTTAAGAGAGAAAGAGAGGGACGCCAGGGTGGCGTCCAAGAAAGAGTGAGTATGGTATGATATTTAAGAGAGAAAGAGAGGGACGCCAGGGTGGCTTAGTTGTTGGGCATCTGCCTTTGGCTCAGGACGTGATCCCAGGGTCCCGGGATCAAGTCCCACATTGGGCTCCCTGCTTGGAGCCTGCTTCTCCCTCTTCTCTCTGCTTCTACCTGCTTTTGTCTCTACCTCTCTCGCTCTGTCTCACATGAATAAATAAATATATTTTATAAAATAGACAACATCAACATAATTGTTATTACAGTATGTATGCCTGGTATGCAGATCTTTGTTTCTAAATACCAATCTCCACTGAAGGGAAGAAATGACTCCTTGAAAAAATGGCTACAGCCAGGAATACAGCAAAGAAAACATAAAGGCTTGGAGTATCTTCACATTCCAAAAGATACAGACTGCTCAAAGAATGAATGGACTCTAGTTGGATTTTTGATTATGGTAAAACATATATAACATAAAATTTACCATTTTAAGCATTTTTAAAAGTACAGTTCAGCAGCATTAAATAACATTCACATTGTTAGGCAGACATTTCTGCCATTCATCTCCAGAATGTTTTCCATCTCCCAGACTAAAACTGTATACCAATTAAATAGTAACTCCCAGGATCCCTGAGTGGCTCAGTGGTTTAGCATCTGCCTTTGGCCCAGGGAGTGATCCTGGGGTCCTGGGATCGAGTCCCACGTCGGGCTTCCTGCATGGAGCCTGCTTCTCCCTCTGCCTCTGCCTCTGTCTCTGCCCCTCCATCTCCCTCCCTCTCTCTCTCTCTCTCTCTCTCCCTCTCTCTCATGAATAAATAAATAAACCTTTAAAAAAAATAGTAACTCCCATTTCTCCTCACCCCACTCTAGCCCCAAGTGACCTCCATTCTGTTTTTTATCTTTATGAGTTTGACTACTGTAGGTGGAATTGTGTAGTATTTGTCTTTCTCTTACTGGCTAATTTCATTTATTCATGTTGTAGCAGGTATTAGAATTTTCTTCCTTTCTAAGGCTGAATAATATCCTACTGTATGTCTACACCGTATTTTTCTTATTTACTTATCTATCAGTGGAAACTTTAGGTTGCTTCTACGTTTTAGTATTATAAATAATGCTACAATGAACATAGGTATACAAATATCTCTTCAAGTCTCTGCTTTCATTTCTTTTGAGTTTGTACCCAGAAGTGGAACTGCTGGATCAAATGGTAATTCTATCAATTTGTGGGGAATCACTATATTGTTTTCCATAGCAGCTGTACCATTTTATATTCCCACCAGTAACACACAAGGATTCTAATCTCTCCACATCCTCACCAGTGCTTGTTATTTTTTGTTCTTTAAGAGTGAGAGGTGGTATCACACTATGATTTTGATTTGCATTTGCATAATGATGATGGTGGTATTGAGCATTTTTTCATGTGTTTATTGGCTGTTTGTATATCTTCTTTGAAGAAATGTCTCTTTAAGGGATGCCTGGGTGGCTCAGCAGTTGAGTATCTGTGTTTGGCTCAGGGCGTGATCCCGGGGTTCCAGGATCGGGCTCCCAGTGAGGAGCCTGCTTCTCCCTCTGCCTGTGTGTCTGTCTCTCTCTTTGTCTCTCATGAATAAATAAATAAAATCTTTAATAAAAAAAGAAGGAAGAAATGTCTTTTTAAGTCCTTTGGCCATTTTTAAATCACTGTAGTTGGAATTTTTGAGGAACTTGATAATACTCTAAAATTTATTTGAAAGAACATGAAGAGCAAAGAACAGGAATTTCCCTATCAGATATCAATACTACTTTGAAATCATCATATTAAAATTAGTGTTGTATTAGAAAACAAGAGACTAATAAACCAATAAAATAGAGTATGTGGAGACGTACTAGTGTTTATGGGAACTTAATAGGTATCACAAATCAGAGAACTTATTTAATAAATGCTGTTGGGAGAAGTGGATCACTATATGGAGAGAAAGTATTCCTCGATAGTAACACTTATAAAGATGTTCTTCAGGTAGATTAAACATCTATATGTAATGCTAGAACTACAAAGTTAATAGAAGAAATGAAGATGAATATCTTTGTGTCCTAGGGCCAGGGAAAAAATATTTAAAATTTAAAACATAAATGCAATAATACAAGTAAACATAAATACAAGCAATAGAAAACCAGATGGATTTTGTAAGTTATTAAAAGTTTCTTTAAAAATATTTATTTATTGGGATCCCTGGGTGGCGCAGCGGTTTAGCGCCTGCCTTTGGCCCAGGGCGCGATCCTGGAGACCCAGGATCGAATCCCACATCGGGCTCCCGGTGCATGGAGCCTGCTTCTCCCTCTGCCTGTGTCTCTGCCTCTCTCTCTCACTGTGTGCCTATCATAAATAAATAATTTAAAAAAAATTTTATTTATTTATTTATTTATTTATGAGAGAGTACACATACACGAGTTGGGGGAGGGGCAGAGAGAGGATCTCAGGCAGACTCCCTGCTGAGCTTGGAGCTCAGTTTTACCCCATGAGATCATAACCTGAGCTGAGATCATAACCAGAGCCAAAATCACAATAGACAATAACCAACTGAGCCACCCAGGTACCTCTAAAATTCTTTAATCAAAGAAGGACAGCATGAATGAAGTCAATATACAGATGTTAATTAATAGACCAGAAATCTTATTTTACTCTCTAAAATCAACAAGAAAATATCTGGGATATACAAAAAAATTCTCTAAATCACCAAGAGTTAAATAGCAACTGCAATGAAAATTGAAAAAAGTAGAGCACCTGAGTGGCTCAATTGGTTGAGCATCTGCCTTCAACTCAGATCATGATCCCAGAGGCCTGGAATTGAGCCCCACATCGGGTTCCCCACTCAGTGGGGAGCCTCCTTCTCCCTCTCCCTCTGTCCCTTCACTTCCCTCCCCTGCTCATGCTTTCTCACAGTGTACTTTCTGTCTTTCTGAAAGAAATAAAATCTTAAAAAAAAAGAAAATTGAAAAAATATATGAAGAGGCTCTTTATAAAAGAGAGAACTCAAAAAGCTACAAGGATACATAAATTAAAATAGTAACTTTATATTCCTAAGGCTGGAAAAAATAGAAAGTAGAATAGTAAAGTATTGGTAAGGCTGTAGCAATATAGGAATCCTCATGCATTGCTGATGAAGAACATAGATAGGAATCATTATTTTGGGGAACAATTAGGTGGTACTTAGAAAGAGACCATGTATATAGTATCCTTTAATGAAGCAATAGTTCTGGATAAATGATTGATGGAGAGAGGGGAAAGGAGAGGGATATTAAAGGAATTATCAGTCATCCCTTGTTATAAAGTACAATGTTTAGATTTTCCCCTGCTTAACATGAATTAAAATATAGGATTTATCATATATCTGTAATTAATTGATGTTTGTAGATTATTTAGTCCATATATTTACCTGTTTTGAAGAGGGAGAGAGTAAGGACAAATTGGAGCCCCTGCTAATCTCTCACTGCCTTTAAACCTTCAACTTTGTTGATGCAGTTGACTTGCAGAAAAAGTTAATTCCATTTACTACAGAGTTGCACATACACTAGTTCAGAATGCAAAGAAGCTGAAAGGAAATCCAATAAGAGCTTGGAGGAGCTACAGACTTGACTGACAAAATAAGCCAGAAGGTTGTTGACACTACCATGACCTCTAAACATAAACAAGTGTGCTGTTCCACTTCCACCTTTCAAGTCTCTGGCAACTCTAACTCAGAACCATCTAGAGAAGGGAATTCTAGAGAACATAGTTCCAGTTTAGTTAAATTGACATGGTACAAATCACTATTCTCTTCTTCCCAGTCAGTACTCTAATTTAACATGAGACCCTCTGAGGCTGTGAACTGCAGTTGTGTTGTAATTCAGTCACCTACAGGATTAGACTTTGTTATGATATTTAGATTTCTCAACCCTGCAGCTACAGGATCTTATTTATTTTTAAGAGCGATCAGAGAAACTGTCTGGTCCTTATATCCTTGTGATATAAATTTAACACCCTGAGTTTATTAAGATCTTTTCTTCAAATTCTCTAATACATTTTGAAACAATGGACTAGCCTCATTGTTCCTCTTATATGAATTAAAATATTTATGGCAACAATTACTTGATTATCTATAGGCACTCAATTATAGCTATCTATTGGTGGTAATTTGTTTTCAGTTGAGTGCCATGGACTACCAGTTAACTATTTTTATTAATTCTTTTTTTTTTCAGATTTATTTATTTATTCATGAGAGACACACAGAGAGAGGCAGAGACATAGGCAGAGGGAGAAGGAGACCCCTCTCAGGGAACCCGATGTGGGACTTGATCCCGGATCCTGGGATCACACGAGCTGAAGGCAGACACTCAACCGCTGAGCCACCCAGGCGTCCCAATCTTTTGTTTTTAAAACATTTTTAGTTTCACAGCAGAATTGAGAAAGTATAGAGATTTCACATATAAGTATAGATATTTCACATATACCCTTTGTCCCACACATAGGTAGCTTCCCCCTTTATGAGCATTCACCACCTGAGTGGTACATTTGTTACTATTAATGAACCTATGTTAACACATCATAATCATCTAAAGTCCATAGTTTACATTGTTTCACTCTTGGTATTATAAATTCTTTGGTTTTAGATGAATATATATTGAAATGGATCCATGCAAGTATTTTTATTGCACTAAAAATCCTCTGTGCTCTACTTATTTATCCTCCTTCCAATTACTACTGCTTTTGAATCAGATCTAAAATCCAATTTCAGATTTCCACCCTTAAGTTGCTTTTCTTCTGAAACAATTATTGGTACAGATCGGGAAGTTCCTTAAGTAGCACTCTTCATTTTCTGCAAGTTTGTTGTATTATAGTTCTCTCAGTTACATCTGTCTAAATGTGTAGAAAAGACCAACAATAATTTCCAAATATTCTGGGCAATAAAATAATTGTTTTTACAAATGAAAAATAAAATACTATCTTAACTAGTTATATCAGATTTCATTGAGCGTTTACTATAATATCTAAGGGATATTTAATAGAGATTTAACAGACTACTGACAGTCATGGATTTGATATTCTTTGTGTTGACCAATTGAAAACAATTTATGATAAATAGTAATTTGTATTTTTGCTGAAGCAGAAATTTGAGCTGTGCATGTAATGCTATTATATGCTGGTCAAACACTTAGCTAGTATGGAAACTTTGCTAATCATGATTCATTCTGCATCTCAACTTGACCTTGTTTTCAAGTAGTCATTGTGTGACTCATGAAATTCTATTTGTGAAATATATAATATTTATGACATATGTATTGTTTGAAGAATAGTAGTAAAATAGATACACATGTACCCAACACCCAGTTCAAGAAATGAAAGATTAACACTGAAGTCCTTGGGAGCCCCACCACAACTCTTCCTGCTCTTCCTCTCCCTTAATGCCACTCTCTTAAATTTGATATTACTCATTCCTTTGCTTTTCTTCATGTTTTTACGTCATAGTTGTACTCTTAAATATAATGCAGTTGAGTTTTGTCTGTTTTGACCTTCATATAATTGGAGTCATTCTGTTTTTTTCATTGATACAATCAGTATTTGTTGAGCAACTGCCTAAAATACTTAATCCATTTTGGTGTATAAAATTATGGTTTGTTTACATTCATTGCTGTATGAGTCCATGCTACTGTTGAAGGCTATTTGGTAATGAAAACAGTGTTGTAACTGAAAACATTGTTGCAGTAACTATTCTTATACACTGATGCACTTGTGCAGGAATTTCTCTTGAATAAACACATAGGAATGGAATGCTGAGTCAAGAGTATGTGCAACTTCAACTCTACCAGATTATGACAAATTGTTTTCTAAAATATCTTTATAAACTTATACTCTAACAACAGTGTGTGAGAGTTACTATGACATTATTAATTTTAAATTCTACTAGTCTGGTGATTGTTAAATGGTATATATCATTGTAGTTATAATTTGCATTCCTTAATAATTAATAAAATAAAACAGTTTTTCATGTTTTTTAGCTTTGCATATTTTCTATGTAAGGAAAGGACTATTTGCCTTTTTTGCCCTTTTTTTTCTTTTGCATTATCTTTTTCTCATTGATTTATAGGAGTTCTTAATATGTTCTGAATTCCAAGCCTTTCATGTGGCAGATATTAGTTTCTAGTCTGTGGTTTTCTTTTGCTTTTCTTTGTTGTTGTTGTTGTTGTTTTTTGTTGTTTTTGTTGTTGTTTTGGGTTTTTTTTTTTTTGCTTTTTTTGTTTTGTTTTGTTTTTTTGCTTTTCTTTCTGATAATTTTTGGTAAATATAAGTTTATTATTTTAATCTAGTTAATTTCATTAATTGTTTCCTTTATGGTTTGTACTTTTTTATGTCTCATGTAAGAAAACCTTCTCTACTGTGAGGTCATAAAGATATTCTCATATCCTCATTAAATATTTAATAATTTTACCTTTCATATTTAAGTCATTTATCTAAAATTAATTTTTTGTGAACTGTATGAAGTACAGTTCCAGTTTATTTTTCCCCAAATGTATAATCAATTGCCTGTAGAACTAGTTGTATAATAGTATATCCTTTCTCCAATGATTTGCTATGATCCCCTTTTCATGCATCACATTTCTATATATATTGGGTCTGTTCAGGATTTCTGCTTTGTAAATCTATTTACCTATTTTCCCAAAAGCATCATATAGTCTTAATTAAAGTTTTGTGTGTGTGGTTTTTTTTTAGATTTTATTTCTTAGAGAGAGAGAGAGAGAGCACACAAACAGGGGGAGCAGCAGGCGGGGGAGAGGGAGAAGCAGGGAACCTGATGTGAGGCTCCATCCCAGGACCCTGGGATCATGACTTGAGCCAAAGGCAGATGCTTAACCAAGTGAGCCACTCAGGTGCCCCACTTAATTAAAGTTTTATAATTTTAACATCTGTGAGACAAGTCCCTGTACTGACCCCAATGAAATCCTAAGGAATATCTTCCCTGTTTTTTGCCCTTTGCTTTTCTATATACTTTTAAGAATCACCTTACTGAATTCATGAGAACTCTTGTGGGACTCTGATTAAAATTGTGTTGAATCTGTAGGCTAATTTAGGTAAGAACTGATCTATTCACTAGTCTTTCTATCCATAAGCATAGTATATTTCTTAATGTATATAAGCCTTTAATGTGTTTTAATAACTTTTTTGCATTTTATTTTTTTGTTAAATGCTTTTTATAAGTTTCAATTTTAGCTCGTTAGTTAACATACAGTGTAATATTAGTTTCAGGTGTACAGTGATTCAGCAATTCTATGTCACCCAGTGTTAATCACAAGTTTACTTCTTAATCTCTGTAACCTATTAAACCTGTCCCCGCACTCATCTTCCTTCTGATGACCATCAGTTTATTCTCCATAATTAAGAGTCTGTTTCTTCATTTGTCTCTCCTCTTTTTTTCCCCTGTGCTCATTTGTTTTGTTTCTTAAATTCCACATATGAGTGAAATCATATGGTGTTTGTCTTTCTCCGAATGACTTATTTCACTTAGCGTAATATTCTCTAGCTCCATCCATGTAGTTGTTTTTTTTTAAAGATTTATTTATGTATTTATTTATGATAGAGGGAGAGAGAGAGAGAGAGAGAGAGAAGCAGAGACACAGGAGGAGGGAGAAGCAGGCTCCATGCCGGGAGCCCGACGCGGGACTCGATCCCGGGACCCCAGGACCGCGCCCTGGGCCAAAGGCAGGCGCCAAACCGTTGAGCCACCCAAGGATCCCCCTCCATCCATGTAGTTGTAAATGACAAGATATCATTCTTTTTTTAATGGCTGAATAATATTCCAGTGTGTGTGTGTGTGTGTGTGTGTGTATGACATCTTCTTTATCCATTAATCTATGGATGAACACTTAGGCTGTTTCCATATCTTGGCTGCTGTAAATAATGCTGCTATAAACATAGAGGTGCATGTATCCCTTTGAATTAGTGTTTTTGTATTCTTTGGGCAAATACCCAGTAATACAATTGCTGGATTTTAGGGTAATTCTATTTTTAACTTTTTGAGTAACCTCCATACTGTTTTCCAGAGTGGCAACATTCCCACCAACAGTGCACAGGGGTTTCTTTTCTCCATATCCTGGCCAAGACCTGTTGTTTCTGTGTATTTGATTTTAGCCATTCTTACAGGTGTGAGGTGATATCTTATTGTGGTTTTAGTTTAAATTTCCCTGAAAGAAAATGATGATGAACATCTTTTTCATGTCTGTTGGCCATCTTATGTCTTCTTTGGAGAAATGTCTGTTCATGTCTTCTGCCCATTTTTAAATGAAATATTTTTGGGGGTATTGAGTTTTATTAGTTATTTGTATATTTTAGATGGTAACCCTTTATCAACTATATTATTTCCAAATATCTTCTCCCATTCTATAGGTTGCCTTTTAGTTTTGATTTAATAACATTCTATGATTTTTCTCCATGACAGTCTTTACATATCTTTTGTTACATCTATCCCTGGTTATTCTATCATTTTGCTTTTAACTGTTGTTGCTATTGTAGATGGTATCTTTAAAAATTACATATTCTAGTTGCTTTTCTCTGATGTATAGAAATATATTAAGTTTCTTAATATATTTGCAAACTTCATTGTATGTAATAATTTGTCTGCATATTCTTTTTAGTTCTTTATGTTGGTGGTCATTTCATCCAGTGTCATCCATATCATCTAGTAATAAGTTTTACCTTATTTTCCAAACTTTATTCATTTTATTTCTTTTTCTTATTGTCTAGCAAAGATTTGTAATATAACATTAAATAGAAGTGACACCTTTTAAAGTTTAATCATTAAGCTTTCTATTTGTTAAAGGTTTTTTTTTTAACAGCGTTTAACATTTTATTTTTAATTTAGTTTTATTATTATTTTTAACACTGTTAAATTAGTTTCAGGTATACAATATAGTGATTCAACACTTCTATTCAACACCTGGTGCTCATCAAGTTTGGTTAGATGTTCTATAAAAAGTTCTATTTCAAAACAAAGTAAAACAGACTTAATTAAAGATAATATAGTATGGGGAAAAAGTCTTCTTCCATTCTTAGTTTGTTCAGAGTTTTTAACATTAATATGTGTTGTTTCATGAAATGCTTTCTCTGCAGATACCAATTTTCATGAATTATTGAACTTGGTATGTTAGAAATTTTCTCATGATTGTTTCCATCATTTGAGATTAGCCTATAAAATCTCTTACTGTTTTTGACTGGTATTGGAGCAAACATATATACTTAGTGTCAGAAAATGAAGTAAAGGAGCACCAGGGTGGCTCAGTCTGTTAGGCATCTGACTTCAGTTCAGGTCATGATCCTTAGGGTCCTGGGATCGAGCTCCGCCTCAGCTCCCCACTGAGCGGGGAGTCCACTTCTCCGTATTCCTCTGCCCCTCCCCCTACTCATGCACTCATATAAATAAATAAAATCTTCTTTTAAAAAAAGAAAATGGGGGCGCCTGGGTGGCTCAGTGGTTGAACCTCTGCCTTTGGCTCAGGTCGTGATCCCAGGGTTCCAGGATTGAGTCCCACATCGGGCACCCTGCAGGGAGCCTGCTTCTCCCTCTGACTATGTCTCTGCCTCTCTCTGTGTGTCTCTCATGAATAAATAAATAAATCTTTATTTATGAATGAAATGAAGTAGAGATTGTTCCTCTGTATCTCCTATCTGAAAGAGTGAAGGTTAGACTGAAATAGCATGTTCCTTAAAAGTTTGTTAGAATTCACAAGTAAAGCCATCTGAACCTAGTGTTCTCTTTGTAGGAATATTTTATTTTATTTATTTTTATTTTTTATTTTTTTTAATTTTTTTTAAAGATTTTATTTATTTATTCATGATAGTCACAAAGAGAGAGGCAGAGAGGCAGAGACACAGGCAGAGGGAGAAGCAGGCTCCATGCTGGGAGCCCGATGTGGGATTCGATCCCGGGTCTCCAGGATCGCGCCCCGGGCCAAAGGCAGGCGCCAAACCACTGTGCCACCCAGGGATCCCTGTAGGAATATTTTAAATATCCAATTATAGACTATTCAGATTAGTAATTTTTTCTTGAGTTTATTTGGTAATTTTTTCCTAGAAACTTGTCTGTTATGGATTTCTTCTTTTTTAAAATTGGTTTTGTCATTTTTATTACTCTATAAACCCTTTGCTTTTTTTTTTTTCAGTTTTTAATTTTCATTCCAGTATATTTAACATACATTGTTATATTAGTTTCGGGTGTGCAATATAGTGATTCAGTAATTCTATACATTTATTCAGGGTTCTCAGACCAGGACACTGCTCTCAAGGCTGTATCCTAGCTAAGCCTGCTAACCTTTATTTTATTTTTTCTCTTCACTGTATAATTATTTTTTTTTAATTTGAGTTCAATTAATTAACATAGTGTATTAGTTTCAGAGGTAGAATTGAGTGATTCATCAGTCTCTATTCAGTGTTCATTAAGAGCACATTTTTTTGTGTTCTTTTGTGTGCTCCTCCCTCTCCCTCCCCTCCACTCTCCCTCCCTTTCCTTCCCACACTCTCCCACTCTCCTTCCCTCTTCATCCCACAACTCTCCCACTCTCCCTCCCTCCCTCACTCCCTCTCTCTCTACCACTCTCCCTCCTTCCCACTCTTCCTCTACCTACTATCCTCTCCCTCCCTCTCCACTCTCCCTCTCTCTCTCACTTAGCCTTCTCTGTAACCACAGCTCCCTCCCCTCCACAGCACCCTTAATCTCTTTCTCCCTTAAACCACATCTCCTCACTTCCTATTTTCATCCATGTGGCTTCTTCTCTCTTTAGTTGTGGAATTTGTTCCCTCAGTCTTATGGCTGATTTCTGGAGTATTTAGGATGATTTGGTGGTTACCTAGTTGGGTTTGTGGCACGAGAATAGCCCAGAGTCCAGCTCCTTGGATGCCATCTTTGTCCTACATGTGTTATCCAAACCCTTTGTTTTTGTATCTTTGTTTATTTATTTTTGGCTCTATTTTTATTATTTTCTTTCATTTACTTTTAAGTTTTATTCTTCCTTTTTTTTTTTTTTTAACTCCTTTAAGCTACAGATTTAAGATGTTCCCAAACTTCCTGAGTTTACAGAGTTCTTCTATCTCAGCAGTTTTTTTCCTTGGTGCCTGCTGGGCAAAAAGAAATGCCTAACAGTTTCACTTATTAAGTGGACCAACTTAATATGTATTTTTGTCCTCACAACTGAAAATATAGGGCAGCCCGGGTGCTGAGCGGTTTATTGCCGCCTTTGGCCCAGGGTGGGATCCTGGAGACCTGGGATCGAATTCTGGGTCGGGCTCCCTGCATGGAGCCTGCTTTTCCTTCTGCCTGTGTCTTGGCCTCTCTGTCTCTCACTCTGTCTCTCACGAATAAATAAATAAAATTTAAAAAAAAAAACTGAAAATAATATATGCATATTTGAAAAAAATACACATAAATTCTAAAAATCAATAGTTTTATTTCATTTTTAAATAACTGTAACTGCTTGCTAATGGTATGTGTACTGCTGTTAAGTACTACACAGTTGTTCAAACCATGGTTTGCACCCCCTGCATTTCCTGTTCCACCTTGCTTTTAGCATAGTACTTGCTTTTACATTATAACCACCATTGAATAACCTAGCTTCATAAAGGTGTGATGTTGTACCACTATCAAATGTTGAAACCATGATTTACCTCAAGCTAGTTGTTCATGAAATGTTAAGAGATGTTGAAACATGTTGTGTTTCCCCTAAAAATTAAAATTATAGGGGCAGCCCGGGTGGCTCAGTGGTTTAGTGCCACCTTCAGTCCAAGGCATGATCCTGGAGACTCAGGATCGAGTCCTGCCTTGGGCTCCCTGCATGGAGCCTGCTTCTCCCTCTGCCTGTGTCTCTGCCTCTCTCTCTCTCTCTCTCTCTCATGAATAAATGAATAAAATCTTTAATAAAAATTAAATTAAATTAAATTATACCATGTCACTCCTGCGATTTGGATGTAGCACCCCAGGGTGACTCATCTCACAGTTTAGGAACCAGGACTTTAAGGCATTCTTTGTAATAACTGCATAATATTTCATAATGTGCCAGCAACTCAGTTTTTTTGAAACATTAATCTGTTGATGTGAATTCACCTTCTGTACAGTTTTTTTTTCCCCATGTTAAATAAAACTTCAGTAAACAGCCTTGTGCATATGTCTTTATGCACTGGTAGTTTTATATTGCTGTAGGTTAGATTCCTAGAAGAGAATTGCTAGATTAAATTGCTTATGTATATTTAGTTTTAACGGGAATTACCAGTTTGCTTTTCAAAAAAAGCTGTTATGATTCATGTTTCTGCCAGCAGTTATTGAAAGTATCTTCTTCTCCACGTCTCTGCCAAAAATAGGTTCAAGGTTCAGTAGCTCTTTACAATGTTTGCTGTTTTCCAGATGGGCAAAGATTATATGATGGAAAGTACATACAAAAGTCTTGTTTTAGTTCACTTCTGATACATAGCACCTAACGCAGTGCCTGAACCATAGAAAGTTTCAATGACTATTTATGAAGTATATGAATCAGGAATAAATGAATCTAACCAGTCGTCCAGTCAAACAATTAATCTCATTGTTTCTTTGATTTGTAATTTTTTGACTATAAGTGAATTTTATCATCAATTTATTTATTTTTTTTTAAATTTTTATTTATTTATGATAGTCACACAGAGAGAGAGAGAGAGAGAGAGAGGCAGAGGGAGAAGCAGGCTCCATGCACCGGGAGCCTGACATGGGATTCGATCCTGGGTGTCCAGGATCGCGCCCTGGGCCAAAGGCAGGCGCCAAACCGCTGCGCCACCCAGGGATCCCTTATCATCAATTTAGATGTTTGTTTAACCTTTCCAGATTTGTTCTTTTGTGGCTTGCTTATGGATACCTCTTGCCTATTTCTCTTTTGGATCATTTTGTAAAAGCATTTATAGTTTTTACCCCAAACGCATCATTTATTAGCTTTATATTTTATCTTTTGCCATAGCAAAACTTTTAAGTTTTTGCTCAGATTTTAGCTGTTTTTTTTAGCTGTTTTTTAATAGCTTCTATATATTTTCATTTTTTATTTTTTTATTTTTATTTATTTATGATAGTCACACACACAGAGAGAGAGAGAGAGAGAGAGAGGCAAAGACGTAGGCAGAAGGAGAAGCAGGCTCCATGCACTGGGAGCCCGATGTGGGATTTGATCCCCGGTCTCCAGGATCACGCCCTGGGCCAAAGGCAGGCGCCAAACCGCTGTGCCACCCAGGGATCCCTATTTTTTTTTTTTAAAGATTCTATTTATTTTGCAGAGGGAGAGAGAGAGAGAACATCAAGGGGAGCAGCATCAGAGAGTGAGGGTGAAGTAGGCTCCCTGCTGAGCCGAGAGCTTATGTGGGGCTCTATCCAAGGATCCTGGGATCATGACCTGAGTCAAAGGCAGATGCTTAACTGAGCCACCTAGGTGCCTCCTGTATTTTCACTTTAATTAAGTGATTTCTTCATTTCCAAGATATATGTGTTGTCTAAATGTTCTTGTAAGATTCTTAGTCCATCTGGAACCATTTTTTTTTTTTTTAAAGATTTTATTTATTTATTCATAGAGAGAGAGAGAGAGAGAGAGGCAGAGGGAGAAGCAGGCTCCACGCAGGGAGCCCGATGTGGGACTTGATCCTGGGGCTCCAGGGTCACACCCTGGGCTGCAGGTGGCACCAAACCACAGCGCCACCGGGGCTGCCCTGAAACCTATTTTTATAATTGCACAGTTTATTATAAGTATCCAATTTATTTTCTTCTGAAAGGATAGCCAGTTAATGCTTGCACATGTTAAATAATTTATAGCTTTCCCACTGAATTGAACAACCACAATTGTCACATATAGAGTTTTCATATATATTATGATTTATTTCTGCATTTCTTTTTCTACTCCATGGATATTTATGTATATCTAAACTAATAATTGATTTTAGTAAGAGGTTTTTTTATGTTCTGATACCTGATAAGGCAAATTATCCTACACTGATACTCTTTTTGGTTCTTTTTAAATCATTCCTGGCCTCTGATTCTTTTGTACAAATATCAAGATGATAATATTGAATTTCCAATAAGAATCTATTAGAATAGAGAATGCAAATCCGTTAAAATTGCATGTAACATATATGTTAATTTGGGGAGAATTAATATCTTAATATACTAAGTCTTTCTGCCCCCAATAACCAGTACATTTGTTTCAATTTTTTTTCCTTTTTATAAATTCTTAAAGTTTTCTTCTTGTAAATATTTTGCTTTATTAAATGTATTCCATAGTATTTATAGTTTGTATTGCTCTTGTGAATAGAGCACTTTTCCCATTTCCATTTCTAGTTGCTTTTTGCTAACAAAAATAAAAGATATTGGGATGCCTGGGTGACTGAGTGGTTAAGCCTCTGATTTCAGAGGTCATGATTTCAAGCTCCTAAGATCGAGCACAGTGTCAGGCTCTTCACTGAATGTGGAGCCTACTTAAGATTCTTTCTCTCTCTACCCTCCTCTCTCTTTCTCTTAGAAATAAATAAATGAATAAATTAAAATTTTAAAAATTAAAAAATCAGTTATTGATTTCATATATTTATTTCATATTTATCCATTTTACCAAGTTCTCTTTATATTTATTTCATATTTATCTATTTTACCAAGTTCTCTTATTAATTTTAGTGTTCTATTAAAATCTTGGGTGTTCTAGGCATAGGGTGGTACCAGTCCCTCCAAAAGATGTTTTATTCCTTCTTTGCCAGTGTTTATACCATTTATTTCATTCTCATATCTGTTTGTATTTGCCAGAATCTCTAAGATAGTATTAAAAAATTTCATAGAAGTCATCTCTTATTCCTAATTGAAATAGTGTTTTATCATTTATGATAATACTTATTTGGCTTTAGTAAATATTCTTATTATATAATGAACTTTTTTCTATTCCCATTTTAGTTAATTATTATGTGTATTGCCTGATAAATATTTTGATGGCTTTTTCGCACCTAATAAAGTAGTGTTTTTCTCTCCCTTAGTGCATTGATAAGATGGATTAAGTTGATAAATTTCCCTCATTGAATTACACTTGGACTTTTTTACTCTACACATGAAACTTGTGTTTTCTCTGTGGAAACTTGGGTCTTCTCTTTGACTCCAGTCTTTTAAAATTTCACAATGTTCCCCGATGTCATTGGGCTATTTGCATGTGTTTTGCTGGGTACTTGATACGTCCTTCCAGTCTGTCCTTAATTCTGGGTAATTTTCTTAAATTGTTTTTTTGGATTTCTGTTCCTTCATTTTATCAATTTACTCTTTTATGATATACTAAAGATGTTGACCTCCCTGGAACAATCTTCTAATTTTCTTTTCTTTTCACTACCTTTTTCAGTCTCTGATTGCTTTACCTTTTGGGAGATTATCTCAACATTATCTTCCAACCCTCCAATTGAATTTTCATTCCAGCTCATGTTTTCTAATATCCAAGAACACTTCTTAGTCTCTGAATATTCCTTTTTTTAGTATTCTGATTTTGTTTCATGAATGTAATAATTTCACATATCTTTCTGAGGATATTGATTGTGTGTGTGAGAGAGAGAGAGAGAGAGAGAGAGAGAGAAATTTTCTTATCCTTGCATGGTTCTCTTTCTATAATTCCTTTGACCAATTTTTTTCTTTTGGTCTTTGTCTTTTATATTTGAAGCTTTGGTTACATGTCTGGTAATCTTTAGTTGTATACTTACTTGAGAACTCTTAATATATTTAACTCCTTTTTTCCCTTTTTTTGGGGGGGAGGCGTTAAGGGTGGAGTTAGGGAGCTGTTCAGATTTCCCAGAAAATAATCTTGTCCTACCTAGAATGTGAAGATCTGGCTGTCAGAGTCCTAGGAGCCCAGTAGAGTAAGAGGGCTAGGTGTTTTTAACATTCATTATATAATATTTTACTTAATTTTGCTAATTTTCAATTTGGTACACCAACCTTCAGCTGGGTCCACTGTTTTTCAATTTAGTCATCCTCTATTGTACCTTTCCCAGGTGTCTGCTGGGGTTCCTTCACTCAATTTTGGAAGCAGCTATTTATGGCCAGTTCATAAGCCTTTGATGATTTTCAGGTATAAATTGGATTGTTCTTGGTTTTTCCCCATTGTCAGTTAAGGGTTTAGTGTTTCCATTTCTACCATTTGTTCATCTGCTTTTCAGCTTTCCATTTCTATATGTTCTTATAAGTGTATAGTTATATTGCGTACCTTTCTTAAGGAAATAATAAGTGGGGTTTTAGGAGGAAGCAAATTTGGAAGTGTTAAAGTCTTCTAGCCTTATATTGATCACTACCTCTCATCTTACTAGTTTAAATTCCACTCAGCCAGCTTTTATATAGTATGGTAACAGTACAGCCACCTTTTGTACAGTATAGTAACCAAAAACTACTCTTTGCCTTTGTACCTTTGTTCATCCAGGATTCTTGTTCTGGAATGTCAATTACCTTCTAATTTCCCCTAGTTCTGGTGAACATAGCATTTAAGCTTCAGCTCAACTTTTATCTTTCATGCCATGCTCAGATAGAAATGGCCTCATCTCCATTATACTCTTACCATAGCACTGATAATAGTCTTTTGTAACATTTTAAACATGTAATAAACTGAACTCTTGATACATAATAAACGTAACATATTTCAATTGTCCAACTTGATAACATTTTTAATAAGTATAAACACCTATGAAACTATTACCACACTAAAGATAATGAACTTCATCCCCAACTTTGCTGATAACCTCTTTGTAACTCTTCTATTAAAACACCAACAGCATTTTTCATAAATACAAAAAAAAAAATCTTAAAATTTATATGGAACTAAAAAGATCTCAAATAACCAAAGCAGTCTTAAAATAGAAAAAGCCAGAAGTATCATAATTCCAGACTTCAAGTTATACTACAAAGGTGTGGTAATCAAAACAATATGGTACTGGCACAAAAGTAGACACATAGATCAATGGAACAGAATAGAGCAAGAAATAAATCCACAATTATATGATCAATTAATGTACAACAAATACAACAATGGAGGCAAGAATGTGCAATGGGAAAAAAAATAAAACAACAGTCTCTCCAACAGATAGTTTTGGGAAAACTGGACAGCTACATGCAAAAGCATGAAACTGGACCATTGTCTTATACCATACATAATGGAAAATGGACTAAGGACCTAGAGGCATCTGGGTGGCGCAGTCAGTTAAGCATCTGCCTTCAGCTCAGGTCATGATCCCGGGGTCCTGAGATCGAGCTCCATGTTGGGCTACCTGCTCAGGGAGGAATCTGCTTCTCTCTCTCTCTCTGCCCCACCTCCCCCCACCCATGCTCTCTCTTCCCTTCTGCCCCTCCCCCCTGCTCGTGTTCTCTCTCTCTCAAATAAATAAAATATTTTTAAAAGGTGGATTAAAGACCTAAATGTGAGACCTGAAAACATAAAAATCCTAGAAGAGAGTATAGGCAGTAATTTCTCTACCATTGACTATATAAGATTTTTCTTGATATGTCTGCCTCCTGAGACAAGAGCAGCATTAAAGCAAAAATAAACTATTGGGACTCTTGTCATAATAAAAATCTTTTGCACAGCAAAGGAAACAATCCACAAAACTGAAAGACAGCCTACTGAATGGGAGAAGATGTTTGCAAATGATATGTCCGATAAAGGGTTAGTACCCAATATATAAAGAACACAACTCAACACCAAAAGCCAAATAATCTAATTAAAAAATAAGGACAGGGATCCCTGGGTGGCGCAGTGGTTTGGCGCCTGCCTTTGGCCCAGGGCGCAATCCTGGAGACCCGGGATCGAATCCCACATGGGCTCCCAGTGCATGGAGCCTGCTTCTCCCTCTGCCTATGTCTCTGCCTCTCTGTGTGTGTGTGTGTGTGTGACTATCATAAATAAATAAATAAATAAAAAATAAAAAAATAAAAAATAAGGACAGCCCTGGTGGCCCAGTGGTTTAGTGCCGCCTTCGGCCCAGGGTGTTAACCATGGAGACCTGGGATCGAGTACCCTGTCAGGCTCCCTGCATGGAGCCTGCTTCTCTTCCTCTCCCTCTGCCTGTGTCTCTGCCTCTTTCTTTCTCTGTCATCAATCAGTCAATCAATCATGATAGACATTTCTCCACAGAAGACATACAGATGGCCAACAGACACATGAAAAGGTGCTCAACATCACTCATCATTAGGGAAATGCAAATCTTTTCTTTTTTTTATAATAAATTTATTTTTTATTGGTGTTCAATTTACCAACATACAGAATAACAACCAGTGCTCATCCCGTCAAGTGCCCCCCTCAGTGCCTGTCACCCATTCACCCCCACCCCCCGCCCTCCTCCCCTTCCACCACCCCTAGTTCGTTTCCCAGAGTTAGGAGTCTTTATGTTCTGTCTCCCTTTCTGATATTTCCCACACATTTCTTCTCCCTTCCCTTATATTCCCTTTCACTATTATTTATATTCCCCAAATCAATGAGAACATACACTGTTTGTCCTTCTCTGATTGACTTACTTCACTCAGCATAATACCCTCCAGTTCCATCCACGTTGAAGCAAATGGTGGGTATTTGTCATTTCTAATGGCTGAGTAATATTCCATTGTATACATAGACCACATCTTCTTTATCCATTCATCTTTCGATGGACACCGAGGCTCCTTCTACAGTTTGGCTCTTGTGGACATTGCTGCTATAAACATCGGGGTGCAGGTGTCCTGGTGTTTCATTGCATCTGAATCTTTGAGGTAAATCCCCAACAGTGCAATTGCTGGGTCGTAGGGCAGGTATATTTTTAACTCTTTGAGGAACCTCCACACAGTTTTCCAGAGTGGCTGCACCAGTTCACATTCCCACCAACAGTGTAAGAGGGTTCCCTTTTCTGCGCATCCTCTCCAACATTTGTGGTTTCCTGCCTTGTTAATTTTCCCCATTCTCACTGGTGTGAGGTGGTATCTCATTGTGGTTTTGATTTGTATTTCCCTTATGGCAAGTGATGCGGAGCATTTTCTCATGTGCATGTTGGCCATGTCTATGTCTTCCTCTGTGAGATTTCTCTTCATGTCTTTTGCCCATTTCGTGATTGGATTGTTTGTTTCTTTGGTGTTGAGTTTAAGAAGTTCTTTATAGATCTTGGAAACTAGCCCTTTATCTGATATGTCATTTGCAAATATCTTCTCCCATTCTGTAGGTTGTCTTTTAGTTTTGTTGACTGTATCCTTTGCTGTGCAAAAGCTTCTTATCTTGATGAAGTCCCAATCGTTCATTTTTGCTTTTGTTTCTTTTGCCTTCGTGGATGTATCTTGCAAGAAGTTACTGTGGCCACGTTGAAAAAGGGTGTTGCCTGTGTTCTCCTCTAGGATTTTGATGGAATCTTGTCTCACATTTAGATCTTTCATCCATTTCGAGTTTATCTTTGTGTATGTTGCAAGAGAGTGGTCTAGTTTCATTCTTCTGCATGTGGATGTCCAATTTTCCCAGCACCATTTATTGAAGAGACTGTCTTTCTTCCAATGGATAGTCTTTCCTCCTTTATCGAATATTAGTTGACCATACAGTTCAGGGTCCACTTCTGGGTTCTCTATTCTGTTCCACTGATCTATGTGTCTGTTTTTGTGCCAGTACCACACTGTCTTGATGACCACAGCTTTGTAGTACAACCTGAAATCTGGCATTGTGATGCCCCCAGATATGTTTTTCTTTTTTAAAATTCCCCTGGCTATTCAGGGTCATTTCTGATTCCACACAAATCTTAAAATAATTTGTTCTAACTCTCTGAAGAAAGTCCATGGTATTTTGATAGGGATTGCATTAAACGTGTAAATTGCCCTGGGTAACATTGACATTTTCACAATATTGATTCTGCCAATCCATGAGCATGGAATATTTTTCCATCTCTTTGTGTCTTCCTCAATTTCTTTCAGAAGTGTTCTATAGTTTTGAGGGTATAGATCCTTTACCTCTTTGGTTAGGTTTATTCCTAGGTATCTTAAGCGTTTGGGTGCAATTGTAAATGGGATTGACTCCTTAATTTCTCTTTCTTCAGTCTCATTGTTAGTGTATAGAAATGCCATTGATTTCTGGGCATTGATTTTGTATCCTGCCACGCTACCAAATTGCTGTATGAGTTCTAGCAATCTTGGGGTGGAGACTTTTGGGTTTTCTATGTAGAGTATCATGTCATCGGCAAAGAGGGAGAGTTTGACTTCTTCTTTGCCAATTTGAATGCCTTTAATGTCTTTTTGTTGTCTGATTGCTGAGGCTAGGACTTCCAGTACTAGGAAATGCAAATCAAAACTACTGTATCACTTCACACCTGTCAGAATGGCCAAAACTAACACACAAGGAACAAGTATTGGCCAGGATATAGAGGAAAAGGGACCTTTTCTGAATTTCAGACTGATCTCTTGTCTCTTTTATCTGACTTATTTTTTGAAAAACACTTTTATTACCTAGTTCAAAATCTCCTGTTTTTTTAGCCTGCAGAGATGGACATTTTTATTATTCTTGAAGGAATTAAATGCACTGGCTTAATAGCCCCTGCCATAAATTTTCTAAATTGTATTTCAAAAATTGCAGTCAAAACTCAGGAATAGCGTAGTTGTGGAAGAGAAAGGTGGGGAAAAAATTGGTTTTCATAGCTTTGGGTCTACAAGACTCAGATATTAAAGGTATTACAGTCTAATGCAGCATTACTTAAGATGGTGCATAGAACTAGATACCAATTATGTGAAAGTAGCTAGTCCAATTTGAGATGGCTGTGAGCATGAAACATACCCTGGATTTTGAATACTTCATTTGAAAAAGTATAAAATGCCTCAATACTTTTTATATTGATTGCAAATTGAAATGATTGTACTTTAGATATATTGGGTTAGATAAAATATTATATTTAATTTTATCTGTTTCTTTTTTACTTTTAAAAATCAGACTACTAGGCAGTTTTAAATTATTTGTATAGTTCACATTATATTTCTGTTGGACATTGCTGTAGAATCCCACACTCAAGCCTCAGCTCAAGACATTGATCCTGCTTCACTCTACCCTATATTCATTTTCCTTTGACCCTGATGATAGAAAATTGGTTTTAAAAAAGAATAATTGAGAATAACAAAAGTCTTCCAGAGATTTCTCAGTGATGCTTTTTAATAGTGGACTTAGCAAAAAACTCATCCCAAGCTACCAAACTTTCTGGTCTGTAACTGTGTGTTGCCTCACACTTTACACTTTAGTAAAATCCACATAGCTTGGATCTTAACTGCAATATTTGGCTGAACTTTAGATAGGCATTTGGGGCCAGGAGTTAGAGATGCACTCTTGAAAGTCTATCAGTTAGGAAAACCAATTAGGTATAGACACTTGTCCAGTAAGTTGGTACATTCCAAAAGGTCACTGCTACGTCCTTCCTTCTGCAGTTCACAGCATGACCTCCATGTGCCAGGAGCCAGACTAAAAATTGATAAAGATTTACAACCTGTTTTGTTGTCAGGAAGATGTGTCCCTTTTTTTTTTTTTTTTTTTTGATGTGTCCCTTTTTATAGTAACTTTTCATTCTTCAAGGTTACTGAGCCTTTGACAGGTTCAGAATTTCACAACCATAGTATACAGTTGCCATTATATTCCTGTGCATTAAGAATTATATTTGGACTGAAATATCCTAGCCACGTTTTCAGCGTATCATCTCCCCTCAAAGTCTATCTCACAGTTGCAAAATTTCTTCCACTTGATTTAAATTTCTCAGGCTCTCCTTTGTGGAATGCAACTTTGGCCTTATCTGTGGTAGTGTTGTTGTTGTTGTTGTTTTCAATTAGGGTATGTTTCAGAACAAGTTCTGCAGTTTGAGGAATGACTTTTTTATCAGTAATGCATCAGAAAGTTGTTCAGCCAAGGTTTTGACCACTATCGTGGCCTCATGAGGCACTTCTCGTTAAAGATGAAGTAATGTAATTTTAAGGACAATCTTTCCTAATGCGGTCTGTCATGAGCAGGTTTTGAGCCTAACATTGTGTTCTGTAAACTTCATGCGACTAGCTTCTGGAATCTACTCTTGTAGCCAAAGTATTTGCAGAGAATATTTGTCTAGATAGCCACAAAAAGAGACATTCCCTTTCTTGATGAATATTTTAATAATTGAACCAGTTGAAATCATAAATGGCACTTAAAACAGTTTAGACAAAAATTTAAAAATAAAAATAAAAATCATTACAAATTGCTGAGTCCAAGCTCTTTTCTAGGTGAGAAACTAAGTTCCAGAGAGGTAATGTGATTTGCCTAGATAAGATCACAGCAAAGATAGTGGCATACAATAGATAAGAATATGCTCTAATGATATCTTTAATCATGTCTCTGTGTAGATAACAAACTGGTCTTCTGGGGGGGAAAAAAAGATATCGTATAATGATGTTCATCCCTGTTCTTTTTCCAGTGTACTACTCATGATCTTTAAACCATAAAATAGTGTTTGGTCTATAACCATAACATTTCTTCAGATTTATTTAAGGAAGTTTTTTAATTCATTTAAATAAACATAAACTAGCTGAATGTTGGAAACTTCTCTTGAGGCAAAACATAATGCTTTTCATAAAAATAAAAATCAGTGGGCCTGATTTCTAATGCAGAATATATATATAGGTTGTTGCATTCAGCTTTATATTTAAAATACTGCAATGAAAACCATATGCAAACTAACAGCCATTAACTAACGGCATATAGGAGGAAACAATTAGAGATGTGAAAGGAGAGAAATGAATCCAAAGAGCCTGTTCATTTTCCCGTTCAGCTTAAATGCCTAAATTTATAAAGCCTTTTCTGATAGCAATGGCAGTATCACTCCCTATTCTGTGCCCCCATAACACCTTTTTCTACTTCTAGTGTGGCATGCTAAACACATTGATTTGCATTAGCTCATGTTCGGCCTATCTGTCTATTCCACTAGTTTGTAAGCCCCTTGAAGACAGACTAACTCTAATGATAGTTACCATATCTGAGTTTTCACTTTGTAGGCCCATATTGAAAAATGAACACACAAGTATAAACTTAGATAAACTTTTATAAAACAGATTTTATTATTTTTAATTAATTCATTTTAGAGAGAGTGGGGAAGGGGCAGAGGGAGAGGGAGAGAGAGAATCTCAAGCAGACTCCATGCTGAGCATGGATCCTGATGCAGGGCTCCATCTCAGGAGCTGAAATGGCCTGAGGTGAAATCCAGTCAGCCGCTTGGTGTCCCTAAACACTTAGATTTTAGTCTAATGAATTTAGTGCCAGTTACTTTAAGCAAATGTAGAGTAATATGAATAACTTTATATCACACATTCACATGACTCTAAAATCAAGTCAGAAAAAAATAAAATAAAATCAAGTCAGATATAGCCCTATTTTTTTAGATGTTCAAGGTCATATCAGAAGGACAATATTGGTACACTCTTGGCCAGTGTTTCTCAAAGTTTAGCATGTGTTAGAATAACTGGAGAGCTTGTTAAAACATATTGCTGGTCTCTACTCCTAGACTTCTGATTCAGTAAATCTGGAATGGACCCTGAAAATTGTCATACTTAACAGGTTCTAAGGTCATACCTGCACTGCTGGTCTGTGGTCACATCTTGTGAACCACTATTATAGGCAAATAGACTAAGAAAAGAATAGAAGCAAACTGAAGCAGAGAAAGAGGGAAGTGGGAGCAATGGAACAATGTACACACTGAGAAGATTAGTGATAGGAGCAGTTGCAGAGCCCCAAGCATTAAGAAAACACATCCTCTTCCCACTTCTTACTTCCCTATTAGGATGCCACTGTCCTGACAACTGGACATTCTCAAAAGTACTCTTTACTAACCAATCAGTTTTGTTTCACAAAATTAGCCTCTTTCTGCATTTAGTCTTTTTAAACCAGTACTTTGAGGGTTGACTTTTCTGCCCAGCACTAAAATCTTAAAGAGAAAAAAAAAAATCTTAGATAATGTCTCTTTCTTTCTTGGGGAAAAAATAATTTTATTACTCAAAAAGAAGAGAACATAATCATCTTCATTTTTTTTTTACAAAATCCCTTTATGCTGTGAAAGACAGACCAGGGAGGGCTTTTTTATTTGTTTTTATTCTTTTATTGAGATGTAATTGATGTACAATATTAGTTTCAGATGTACAGTATAACAATTTAATATTTGTATATATTGCAAAATAATCACCCCAGTAAGTCTAGTTAACATCCATCTCCACACATTGTTACAAATTTTATTTATTGTGATAAGAACTTCTAACATCTATTCTCTTAACAACTTTAAATTATACTTTATTAGATCCCATGACTTATTTATTTTATAACTAGAAGTGTATACCTTTTGACCTCCTTCACCCACTCTCCTGTACCCAGCTCTGGCAACTACTGATCTGCTGTGTCTATGACTTTCATGTTTTGATATTTTTTTTAATTGTGCATATAAATGAGAACATACAGGATTTATCTTCCTCTGACTTACTTCACTTAGCATAATATCTTTTACTTCCATCCATATTGTTATAAATGGCAAGACTTTCTTCTTTTTTGTGTGGCTAAGTAATATCCCATTGTGTTTATATACCATGCTTTTTTTTATCCATTCATCCATTGATGGATACTTGGGTTGCTTTCCTATTTTAGCTATTGAAAATAATGCTGTATTGAACATGGGGGTGCATATATCTTTTCAAGCTAGTGTTTTCATTTCCTTTGGATAAATACCCAGAAGTGAATTGCTGAATCATATGATACTGCTGTTTTTAACTTTTTTAGGAACCTCCATACTGTTTTCCATAGTAGCTACACTGATTCACATTCCTACGTAAGGGTTCCCCTTTCTCCCTTTCTCCACATCCTTGCCAATACCTATTATTTCTTGTCTTTTGGTAATAGGTATTCTAACAAGTGTAAGATAATGTCTCATTGTAGTTTGGATTTGCATTTCCCTGATGATTAGTGATGTTGAGGATATTTTCAAAATGTTTAATTAAAACCAGAAAGAGAATTTAATAGGCTGTCATCCCAGTGATTTGACAAACTTTTGTGTTCCAAAATAAAAAACTTAAACGGTTTCCACCTGAGATTTAAGGCCCAATGTGTATGTCACTTAATATTTACACAATATTAAGAGTTATCCATGGTTGTTACACTCCCCTAATACACCTGCCTACTTACTGAATTTTATTTCCTATTTCCTCACTATTGGACTTAGAAGACACTAATTAGTTTTTAAAAAGGAATGAAGTAGAAGCTGTTTCAAATCTTGCTGGAAAACCATGTAGCTAGGAAATGTGAAGGAAAAGATAAAAATATTCAAACAGTGATGGCCTGGAGAAACTTCTAGAAATTGTAAATTCTAGAATGTCCTGCTGGTTTGGGCTCCTGGTCAATTATTTCCACACATTTAGTTCCACTCCACTCCTAAAACACAACTAAAAATGATAGTAAAGGGATTGTTTTTTTAAGATAACATAAACCCACAAAAACAAATAAAACAAAGAAATGTTAGCAAAAAAAATTTGGAAGACAGAAAGCAAATGGGCAAGTGGTTAAGTGACTTCACAGACATGAGAAAGCTAAATTAGGAGCATGAGAAGAAAGCAGAAAAGCATTCTGATTTAATTTTTTTTTTTTTTCATTCTGATTTATATAGTAGAACAACCCCCAAAACTCAGGAATCAATAGGAGTAAAAAAGTTAATGGCCATGGTGAAAGTCCAAATAAAGGTAGTGAGTATGAAGATGAGGGAACACATGACAAACGTGGTGAAAACAGAATCAACAGCATTTGATTAAGCTTCAAGAAGGTGATGATTATAAAATTGTTTAATTCACACTCCAGCACAATGCACCTAGTTCAACTAAAGATATTTGTTGGGTAGATAGATGGAAGGAAGTTAGCATTGGAAGCATCACCTTGGTATCTGTTTGAATGTGAGAATATAATATGATAGATTTCTGGCTAGGTGCTGAATAGATGCTGGTCCTTTTTAACTAAGACAGTATAGAAGAATATCAAGTTTGAAGGTGAGGGTGAAGGGTAGGAGATAATTTCAGTTTAAGATATATTGAGTTTGAGGGATCCCTGGGTGGCGCAGCGGTTTGGTGCCTGCCTTTGGCCCAGGGCGCGATCCTGGAAACCCAGGATCGAATCCCACATCAGGCTCCCGATGCATGGAGCCTGCTTCTCCCTCTGCCTGTGTCTCTGCCTCTCTCTCTCTCTCTCTGTGACTATCATAAATAAATAAAAATTAAAAAAAAAAAGATATATTGAGTTTGAGGTGTTTGCATGGCATCAGTTTGGAGATATCTTGTCAGCTGGAGCTGAGGAGGGTTGTCTAGGCTGAAAATACAAATTTCAGTGGTACCTTATACCATAGAAATGGTCAAACCAGCCTATGAAAATAGCAACTGTAAGAGAGATCTAAGGATGAAAAAGGAGCTGAGAAATACTGATATTTAGAGGGTTGGCAGAATAATAAAAACCAATAAAGGATGTTGAGACGAAAGGATCATAGATGTAAGAGGAGAAAAGATGTGAAAAGAAAAAGTACGGTCAGGGATCCCTGGGTGGCGCAGCGGTTTGGCGCCTGCCTTTGGCCCAGGGTGCGATCTTGGAGACCCGGGATCGAGTCCCACGTCGGGCTCCCGGTGCATGGAGCCTGCTTCTCCCTCTGCCTGTGTCTCTGCCTCTCTGTCTCTCTCTGTGTGACTATCATGAATAAATAAATAAAATCTTTTAAAAAAAAAAAAAAAAAAGAAAAGAAAAAGTACGGTCATAGAGGTCAAGGAAGAAAATTAGTTAATAATAAAATGACTACTTTTTAAAAAGTTAAATTGTATGAATAAACATGATTTGTGATTAGGAAAAATACAAAATATTTGATACAAAGTATCAAATGTTAACATTGGTTGTTTATAGGGTTGTGGAATTTATCACAAGATGTTTTTCTTTCTTTTTTACTTACCTGTATTTCCTATGTCTTTTATAATGAAATGGAAGTTTGTATATTTTGGCTTTTTTTTTCTTTTTAAGAGAAGTAGTTTTTGTTTTTTTTTTTTAAAAGAAGCATGTATTTAATCTTAACGAATAGTATAGAGGTTAAATTAAATGTCTAAACATAATCCATTTGGTTAGCAAGTAAAAGAGGTTATTCTTGGTGAACTTTGGCAGTGAAAGTGGGGGCAGGGGTTCAAAAGGCCAAAGCCAATCTAGAGGGGATTGATCTTATGGCCAGGGTCTAGTTGTATGTTTTCATTAAGAAATAAGTATAGAACTCATACATTGTTTTCTTAGGATTACCAGGGCTGCTTTCATGTTCCTATCCTAACCTTATATAACATTTCATGTTTTACCGTCTTAACAGTGCTGTAGAAAAAAAATTTAACCACAGAGTTGATAATTCCTTGCTTATTTATCTTTAAGGATAGTTAGATGTGGTTAATTGAGTCTCACTTTCATGTATTAAATTTATTGTATGAAATCTGCTTTTGACTTTCAAAAAGATTTTCATAAATACTGCTGCTGAGTAGTTAAAGTCTTACACATTCCAGAATATTCTTCTTGAAAATAAGAGCTAAGTAAGGTTTTTCTGATTTTATGTTATTATTATTTTTACAGTGTAGATCATGTAGAAAATTATCTCTAGTTATTTATGATAATTGGTTATATAAGTATTTTCTCTCTTGTTAATATTACAAAGCCAGCATAATGGTAATTTATGGATTTAAAATACTAACAAGAACTCTGGGTTTTTCCTTATAACCTCACATACTTGAAGGCTTTTCTAATCTAGAAGGCTTTTTTTTTTTCCTATAGGTTTTATTTATTTATTAGCCATTCTAAATATGACAGATTAGCTACTCTAATTGTGGCAGATTTATAATTTACTTAATTTTTTCCCCATAGGAACTTACTTAAAATATGCTCTTTTGGGGGGAGGCGGAGCAAAGGAAAGCAAACAAAAAATACAGCATAAAAGCTACCTTGAAACTATGTAAACTATATAAATTATTAATGTTGTCTCTTCATGGTTAAGTCCACCAGCTTTTCCTTGCTTTAAAGATAGAGGAAGCTGTTTATCAATTAGAATTTCTTTTTGAAACATTCTGTTTCCTTGGCTTCCATGATGAAACATTTCCTACATATCCTCCTACTTCTCTGGCCATTCCTTTTCCATTTTGGAAAGCTTATCCTTCTCCACTTGGCTTTTAATTTGTAAAGCCTCATATTCCTTTTTTGTCTCATTCTGTATCCTCTTAAAGGATGATATCTTCCATATTCACAACTTAACTTGCAAATTTGTTTCTCTCCCCCAAACCTTGCCTCTGAGCTCTACACCCAGGTATCCCAGATATCCATCTGGCTACCTGATATCTCATTTTTATGTCTTAAAGACACTTTAACTTCAGTTACAAACTGAACTTATGATATCCTTTTTCTCTACCCCTCAAGCCTCAAACCTGATCCCTTTTTATTACTCCCAGTCTTGGCAGATGTACCACGATTGATCCAGTTACACAAACCAAAACCTGTGTCATCTTTGACACCTTTTGCATCATCCCCAACATCAAGTCACATTGATTTTTACTTCATGAAATGAAAGTATTTTAACTCAATCCAGTTCTCTCTGCCAAAATGATGGGTCTTTTCTTATCTTCTGGTCCCAGGGCATTAACAGTCAAAGTGCCTTGGTGACAGCTATAGTTTATAGATTAATGAGGTTCTTGTTTTGTTTCCTGGTAGAAGTGTTCTTCCTTTGAGGACTAGAACCTCTAACCTCGGGATCCCTGGGTGGCGCAGCGGTTTGGCGCCTGCCTTTGGCCCAGGGCGCGATCCTGGAGACCTGGGATCGAATCCCACATCAGGCTCCCGGTGCATGGAGCCTGCTTCTCCCTCTGCCTGTGTCTCTGCCTCTCTCTCTCTCTCTGTGACTATCATAAATAAATAAAAATTACAAAAAAAAAAAAAAGACCACTTTAAAAAAAAAAAATAGAACCTCTAACCTTGCAGGGCTCAGAGTTATATCAATGGAAAGTGCAGATTCTCCAAGTGGGTCACTATTTGTGATAAGTAGTCAGGGATTATGTTTCCTGGATCTCCTACAGAGCCCTTTATTGCTCTGAACCACACTCAAAGTTGCAGCTTTTTGTGTCACCTAGTAGAGCTAGAATACTAGGCCCAGATATAGATAGAATATGCTGTCTCCATAACCCAAAGTAGCCTACCAGAAGTTGTGCTTCCTTCACAACTGGGAGATATAAGATGCAACAAATTATCTTTTACTTTAAATTAGATGTCCCCAAATGCCTTCATAAGGCATATCTCTCATCCTCTGGGTGCATATGCCTTACCAAGGTTTCCAATATGGTAGCCACTTCTTTTTCATCTAGCCTGATTAGCATGTCGTCATCAATGTAGTACGTCAAACGCAATATTCTATGTGATGTTCAGATGGTCCAAATTTCTTCACAATGATTTTGGATGGAAGGAGTTTTAGTTAGCATAATCCTGTTTACCATTGTCCACTTCATATAAATGCAGACTATTTCAGATTGTCCTCTCTCATAGGGATAGAAAAGAACATGTTTGCCAAATCAATGGTTGTGTGCAACATACCTGAGATCATGATAATCTGCTTTAGCAAAGACAACACATCTTTGACACATAACTGTATCTAGTTTCTGCAGTCACCAGACTGGAGAATTAAACAGAGATAAGACAGAGACCATTACTCCTGAATCCTTTAGGTCCATGAGTGGAGCTAATTTTCTTTATCACTACCAGTAAATCCATTTCACCAGTAGATCCATTTAAAATAGAGACTAAAGTTTCATCCCAAATAGTGGGGGAAAGGGCTTGTTTTTAAAAAATATGTATATAAAATATTATTTTAAAATATTTAGGTTATGATTTTCACCATATGCTATTTTATTTTATTTTATTTTTTATGCTGACTATTTTAGAACTAAAGTATGAATCTGACTTTCATTTGGGTGAGGGAAAGGTTTTAAAATATTCTTTCTAACAAAATCATATGATGGCTTCCTTTGTGTTTGGCTATAAAGCACTTTCCTACAGATCATTTTTTGCAAAAATATTTAAAGTCTTCATTATTTTTCCCAAGGAACTCCATTAGTCACTTTGACATCAAATTGTTTCTTTTAATGCACATATAAAATCATCCTAATTCATTATCTTTTTTTTTACTTGATCTGACTTTGTTAAATTCTCCTTTGTCGGTATGATTTGATTTAAGCAATTCTTTTACATCACTGTGGTGAATTTCATGGCATCCTATATTGTATTCGCACATGTATATCTTGATGTGATTTGATGAAAGAGCCCAATGTTAATCAAGAAAGTATGGTTCAGGAGAGACTCATTTTGATGATGGTAATGATGATCCTGGTAATGTATTCTTTTTGTGTTGATTCTCTAGATCAAAACTGTGTTTGGTAGATTCATCTGTGATGTTGGATATACCTATAATTCATTCATTTTCACTTGGACATAGTATTCCTTTGTATTATTATACCACATTTTACTCATTTTGCCGAATACCTTTTTTTTGTTATAATGGACACCAGACTCTTTACATATGAAGACTAACTTCTTTTCATTATTTGTTTTACTTTCCCCTACCTACTTTCTCTGTTTTTTATCTGTAGCACCCCTATTAGGTTTATTTGAGAAACTTTGACTTGATCCCCTGTTTCTTAAATATTTCAAATTCCTGATGGCATAAAAGGATACCATGAGAAAAATTATCTTCCTGCCCTTCCTTGTATTTTAATTTTAGTAAGCACATTTTAAAATTTTCAATTACTTTTCATAGATGAAATATAATTTCAAACTCTCTTGAGGATATTATTTATAATTACTGGAAGATTTCTTCTTTGGTCTAAATTATATGTTTCCACAGATGCCAGTTTTATTTTTTTTAAGATTTTATTCATTTATTCATGAGAGACACAGAGAGAGAGAGAGAGAGGCAGAAACACAGGCAGAGGGAGAAGCAGGCTCCATGCAGGGAGCCTACATGGGACTCGATCCCTGGTCTCCAGGATCACGCCCTGGGCTGAAGGTAGCACTAAACCGCTGAGCCACCCAGGATTCCCCCGCCCCCCCCGCTTTTTTTTAAAGGAGATACCAGTTTTAGATTCCATGTCCTACCTTATTGCATTTGAGAGACATGAGGACAGAGGTTTAAAGCACAAATCTTGGGGACACCTGGGTGGCTCAGTAGTTAAGCGTCTCTGCCTTTGGTTCAGGTTGTGATCCCGGGTTCCTGCAAGTCCCACATCAGGCTTCCTGTAGGGAGCCTGCTTCTCCCTTTGCCGGTCTCTGCCTCTCTGTGCCTCTCCTGAATAAATAAAATCTTTAAAAATATAAAAAAATAAAGCACAAATCTTGGAGTGAGGATTTCTACCTGGTTTGAAATTCTGGCTCTGCCATTTGTAAAATGCCTTCTAACTTCTGAGAGCCTCAGTTCCTTCCTCCACAAAATGCACATAGTTATAGTATCTACCGTCTAGAGACATGAAAATTAAATAAAATAATTTCTATAAATTCATAATTAAAACTTGTCTGATACTTCATAAACACTCAATGTTAGCTATTATTTCTAGAACCTGGTGCAGTGTTCTGGTTTCCAGGCATATAAAATAGAAGCAGACTTGGGACATTCACTCAAAAACTTATAACAAAGATTGATATTATTTGTCTAGCCTAGCATTCACCATCTATCCCATTAGAAGTTATGTTACATATTAAGTAGCCATAGTGTTCAAAATTATGATACATTCTTTATGGTTGTGTAAATTAATTTAGTATTAAAATAAACCTGATGCTGAAACTATAGTAAGAGTCCTTTTGCTTATTTTGTGCTTAGCACTGTACTTGGAAAGGGTAGGAACATATGGGGACATCATATGGAAGTGCCAGGGGGCAAGAGTATAAATGACAAAGCGAGGCATGGATATTAGATGTGGTAGGAATTACTATGATGTGGAATATGTGATAAATAAAGCAGACTGGCTAGAGCTGCAGCTTTTTGTTGGGGGCCAATTTGGGCAGTTGGGTTTTGTAGTTAGGTCCACAAACCATGGAGGGTTGCTGGCACAAGAGTTGGGTTATATCCTGTAATGGTCAGGGATTTTTGAATGGAAGAGTATGATATAAAGAGGTCTTTTTGGCTATTGTAGTTTAAATTTCCATCCCTATGTGGAAGATATAAGTAAATTTCTCAGTGTTTTGGACAATTCAGAGAAACTTCTTTCTGGGTTATGTCTAATCTAAAGAAAAGTTAGTTCTATAAGACATTATGCCTTTCTGACTCATTTTTCTTTAATATTTAAATATTTCAAATTGTGAGATTCCAAAGTTTTGTGAAATAGGAATGGTGGGCCATGACAATTCAAAGGTATGCAGATTAAAAGTTTGAAGTAATTGAGGATAATGGGAAATTAAGATTGCAGAGCTCACTTTTCAGTTGTAGCAGGAAAATTAAGGGTAAACTACATAACAAAGTTCAGAATAAAACATGTATAAGTATTCAAGTCCTTGCAAGTTTATAAATTGCCTGTTATGTCTGCAGCTACATTGCTATTATGTGGCCAAAGCACAGGGGACTTCAGGATGTGTATTTATGGACTGATTGCCCAACAGATAACTGCACTATTCCGGAATGCTATTGCTATGTCAATAGTTTTAGGCCTATTGTTTTAAAATTTTTCCATTTTTCAACCTAATTAACTTAGAATGTCTCTAACGTGATTTACAAAGAATTTTATATTTATATTTTGCAATCAGCATTTGACGGCGCTCAGGTTTGAGACATGCACTACAATGTGTAAACATTTTGTACAATAATAAATAGCTCCTAAATGTTTTATGATTGCCTGGTCCCTGCTAATTGGTCATGGATTGAAAATCCCCATTGTTTAATTTTTTTTAATTTGTGGGAAATTTTTATAAATGAGCGTGTGGGGCTTCATATCACAGCTGTTGTCATTTAAAGTTTGGACAGCATCATTACAAATGAAGCCCTGCTGTGAAATCAAAGTCAAAAGGCATCTTGGCATCCCAACCATTTCCTTAGGAGAAGATTACGGCTCAAGTCTGTTGAATTTTATTGCCTTGGGCCTCATGACAGTCTTCAGAAACATGCTAGGCATTTCTGTTAAAGAAACTCAGATGTGCTAGGACACAGGGGATGACATTCTTGTGCATAGCAGTATCTTAAGCAAGGGAATGAGGAATAAGGGAGGAAAAGATGATTCACACTTTTTGCCGTGTTCTGGGATCATTTTATAAAATCCACAGAAGTGATAGAGACTATACAGTGGGTGATACCATATACGAAGAAGGTGTGATATTTTCCTACATGACCTGACTGTATATTTTTTCCAGCTTTATTGAGGTATAATTGACAAAATTGTAATATATTTAAAACGTACAACATGGGGCACCGAGGTGGCTCAGTGATTGAGCGTCTGCCTTTGGTTCAGGTCATGATCCTCAGTCCTGTAATTGAGTCTGGCTGGCATCGGGCTCCTTGCAGGGAGCCTGCTTCTCCCTCTGCCTACATCTTTGCCTCTCTCTGTGTGTCTCTCATAAATAAATAAATAAAATCTTAAAAAAAAAAGTACAATGTGACAATTTATATATTGTGAAAGGATTGCCACAATTGAGTTAATATATCTGTCACTTCACAAATTCATATATTTGCCTTTTTTGGAAGTAAGAACACTTAAGTTCTATTTTCTTAACAAGTTTTTTTTATACAATACAGTATTATCAACTCTAATCATATTATACATTAGATCCTCAGATCTAATCTTACTAAGTTTATACGCTTTTGACCATCTTAACCCATTTCCCACATACTCCAGCCTCTGGCAATGACCCCATTCTACTCTGTTACTGAGTTCAACATTTTTCTTTTAAAATTCCACTTACAAGTAGTATCATGCAGTATTTGTCTTTCTCTATCCAGCTTATTTCACTTACTAAAATACGCTCTAGATTTCTCCATGTTGCTGCAAATGGCAGGATTTCCTTTTAAGGCTAAACAATATTCCACTGTAAATATATACCACAATTTCTTAATCTTATCCTCCATTGATGGACACAGGTTGTTTCCATACCTTGGTTATTGTGAATAATGCTGCAGTGAAAATGGGATTATAGGTGTCTCTTCAAGATAAGGATTTCCTTCCCTTTGAATATATGTGCAGAAGTGGGATTCCTGGATCATATGGTACTTATATTTTTTTATTTCTTGAGGAACCTCTCTATTGTTTTCCTTAGTAGCTATACCAGTTTACATTCTGACCAACAGTATATGACACATACTCACCGCACCTGTAATTATTTGTCTTTTTGATAATAGCTATTCTAACAGGTATGAAGTGATATTTCATGATGGCTTTGATATGCATCTCCCTGATGACTAATGATGTTGAGTACCTTTTCATATACCCATTAGCCATTTGTATGTCTTCTTTAGAAAAATGTCTGTTCTGTTCCTTCACGCATTTTTAATTGGGTTATTTGGGGTTTTTCAAAATTGGTTTTTGTTTGTTTTACTATTACATTGTGTAAGTTCCTTGAATATCTTGGAAAATAATCTCTTACTGGATATGTAATCTGCATATATTTTCTCCCATTGCATAGATTGTCTTTTCACTTTGTTGATGGTTTCCTTTGCTGTGCAGAGCATTTTATGTAGTGCTACTTGTTTATTTTTACTTTTATTGCCTTTGCTTTTTGGTATCAAATTCAAAAATTAGGGGATCCCTGGGTGGCTCAGTGGTTTAGCGCCTGCCTTCGGCCCATGGCGTGATCCTGGGAGTCCCGGGATCGAGTTCCTCATCGGGCTCCCTGCATGGAGCCTGCTTCTCCCTCTGCCTGTGTCTTTGCCTCTCTCTCTCTCTCTGTCTCTCTCTCTGTCTCTCATGAATAAATAAATAAATAAATAAATAAATAAATAAATAAATCAATCAATCTTAATTTTTGAGTTTGCAGTTTTTTGTGTTTTTTTATTGCCAAGATCAATATCAAGAAGCTTACCACTTAAGTTCTCTCTTAGAAGTTTTTTACAGTTTCAGGTCTTGCATTCAAGTTTTTAATCTATTTTGAGTTGACTTTTCTGTGTAGGATAAGAAAAGAGCCCAGTTTCACTCTTCTGCATATAGATACCTAGTTTTCCCAGCCTGCTATCTTAAAATAAAAATGTGACTCCAAGGTAATGACTGCCTTCAAAATCATCTCTCAGTTGATTATATCATTTTCTTTGAAATGAGTTCTGATTCATCTTCTTCCTCCTTCCCCTTTGCCTCCCTCCCTTAGCTCTTAATTATCTTAATAATTAAGATTATTACCACCCCTCCCTCCCTCTTTTTCTTCCTCACTTTCTTTTATTTATTTATTTATTTATTTATTTATTTATTTATTTATTTATTTATTTATGATAGTCACACAGAGAGAGAGAGAGAGAGGCAGAGACACAGGCAGAGGGAGAAGCAGGCTCCGTGCACCGGGAGCCCGACGTGGGATTCGATCCCGGGTCTCCAGGATCGCGCCCCGGGCCAAAGGCAGGCGCCAAACCGCTGTGCCACCCAGGGATCCCTCTTCCTCACTTTCTAACACACACTCTTTTCTACTAGTATGGCTGAGAGACATTACTCAGTATTTTAGTCATTCTTTTTATATCTAAAATTTATGTTCCTGAATATAAAAACCAAAGATCAGGGGCACCTGGGTGGCTCAGTGGTTGACCATCTGCCTTTGGTTCAGGTCATGATCCCGGGGTCCTGAGATCAAGTCCTGCATCAGGCTCCAGGGAGCCTGCTTCTCCCTCTGCCTGTGTCTCTGCCTCTCCCTGTCTCTCATGAATAAATAAATAAAATCTTTTTTAAAATTTTAAAAATTAAAAAAAAATAAAACCAAAGATCACTTGATCTAAGTTTAGATCTATCCAACCTGTAACCTGACTCCAGCAACCATTTCCAAAGACACATCATGAATGAATATGGTTGTCCCTCATATTTTAAGGATGGGTTCCATTAAGCCATGGATCTATCTCAGCCCTATAAAATGTGTTCTTACTTGTCATATGTTTTCCCTCTTGGGACAGCTTTCTGAGTTCATTTAGATAATATTTGTTGAATGAATGAAAATTGTTATTGAAAGGAGTATTGTGCTAACTACTCTCAACATTCATTCTGGAAATGTAAAACTTACCAAGATAATTTGTTTCTACTGATCTTTATGCTTTGTGAAACTCTGGAAAAGGTATAAATCATTCATCAGTTTTCCATAAACACTGATACTGCTTCTTATTCACTGCTGTAAAAATACCATCAAAGAGCTAATAGTTTAGTAAGGAGATTGAAAAGTAAATAGATAATTGCAATGTAGTGTGCTATGCTAAGTATTTCCTAACCTTGGTGATAATGAAAAAAATATATATTGAATATTTGTTATGTGCTAGGTACAATTTTAAGTATTTTACTTGTATTACTGATTTTTAACTTAATTATAATGTGATCTGACAACCATACCTCTATGTTACTAATCTTTTGAAATTTACTGAAATTTATTTGATGACCCTGTATGAAGTCAGGTTTTCTAAATCCATCTGAACAGGTATATAGGGCTAGAGTATAAATAGATCCAAGTAGGTTTTTGTATATAGTGTTCTCTATATGTCCATTAGCTCTGACTTTTAAAAAAATCTTCTGTACTGATTTTTCTACCTGATTGAGGAATGAAATACTGAAAGTGGTATATTAAAATCTTTCAATGTGATTGTGGATTTATATTCTTTAATGTCAATTTTTGCTTTATATATTTTCAAATGAAGGCTGAGTTAAGTATATACACATTTAAAATTGTTATATCTTCCTGAATAATTGAGCTATTTTATATAATGCTTCTTTTTATTTCTTATAATACCTTTTTCCTTAAGATTATTTTGTATGATTGTTAATATTGCTATCTCAACTTCTTTTAATATTTGCTTGGTCCATCTTTTTCCATCCTTTTAACTTTTGTGTATTCTTAAGTTACAGATAATGTCCTTATAAAGAACAAATATTTGAATGCTAGCTTTTTTTTTTTTTTTTTTAGGATTTTATTTATTTATTTGAAAGAGAGAGAGAAAGCACAGCAGGGGGAAGGGCAGAGGGAGAAGCAGGCTCCCCGCTGAGCAGGGGAGGGGGCCTCCATCCCAGGACCCTGGGATCTTGACCTGAGCCAAAGGCAGATGCTTGACTGACTGAGCCACCCAGGCTCCCATAGACTCTAGCTTTTTATTCAGTGACAATCTTTTAGCCAGAATATTTGGTTTATTTTGGCTATTATAATTTTATTTCTTTCTACCATCTTATTTTGTTCTTTTCTGATTGTTTCTCCTTGGGGGTTTCTTTTCCTCTTTCGGGCTTTCCTTTGAGTTATAAGTTTTCCTCTCCATTTTTTTCTCTGTTAGACTGGAAGTTATAACCCATCCTATATTTCTTTGGCAATAATGTAGAAAATTTTAAATACTCAATTTATCAAAATCCAATTCCAGTCTGCCACCTCACAATTTCTGTCCTATTGCGGTTGTATATGTTACTTGTATCGTAATTTTCTTTGATACCCAAAGATGTAATTGTCATTGTTTTAGGTCACTGTATGTTTAGATTTACCCACATACTTGTCAATTTCCTTGAAGAATTATCTTTTTTATATCTCAGACTTTTTAACTGGTGTCCTAGGTGGTCCTAGGGATCCCAGCCTTATGGTATAGCTCTCCTAATGAACTTCCAAGTTTAGCAAGCACTAGGCTTTGTTTCCTCACTCATGACTCCTTTAATTGTTCAAAACTAATATTCAAATTTACTTTGCTCACAAGCTGCTTCTGAGGTAAAATTTTACTTCAGTGCTCTATATATCACTCCAATTCCACTTAATTTACATTTTGGCCTGAATATTCATTACTTTCTTGCCAGTTCATTGCTTTGCATTAAAAATTTTTTTATATTTTATCTAGCATCTTTTAATCATTCAACAAAAGTATCAAAGAATGAAATTAACCATAAGTCAAGAAAAAAGTCCAAGAATAACAAGTGTTGCCAGCGATGTAGAGAAAAGGAAACCCTCTTATACTGTTAGTGGGAAATGCAACCATATGGAAAACAGCATAGACGGGACACCTGGGTGGTTCAGTGGTTTTGCGCCTGCCTTCGGCCCAGGGCGTGATCCTGGAGACCTGGGATCAAGTCTTGTGTCGGGCTTCTTGCATGGAGCCTGCTTCTCTCTGCCTCTCTCTCTGCCTGTGTCTCTGCCTCTCTCTGTGTCTCTCATGAATAAATAAATAAAATCTTAGAAAGAAGGAAAGAAAGAAGAAAGGAAGGAAGGGAGGGAGGGAGGAAGGAAGGAAGGAAGGAAAAGAGCATAGAGGTTCCTGAAAAAAATAAAAAATAGAACTACCATATGAGCCAGCAATTCTACTGCTGGGTGTTTATCCAAAGAAAGCAAAAACACCAATCCAAAAAGATATATGCACTCCCCTGTTCATAGCAGCATTATTTATAATAGCTAGGATATGGAAGCAGCCTAAGTGTTCCTCAGTAGATAAACAGATAAAGATGTGGGGTGTGTGTGTGTGAGAGAGGGAAGAATGAAATCTTGCCATTTGGGACAAAGATGAACCTAGAGTAGGCATATTATGCTAAGTGAAATAAATCAGAGAAAGATAAATACTGTATGATTTCACTTATGTAAACCTAAAAAACAATATGAATGAGCAAACAAAACAAAACAGAAACAGACTCAGATACAGGAAGCAAACTTGGTTACCAGAGGAGAGAGTTGTTGGGGTATAGGCAAAATAGGTGAAGGGGGGGATTAAGAGAAATCAAGATCCAGTTATAAAATAAATCATGGGGATGTAATATACAGCATGGGAAATTTAGTCAATATTGTAGTCACTTCTTTGATGAGACTAACTAGCCTCATCATGGGAATCATTGGGTAATGTAGAAAAATATTGACACTATGACGTACCCCTGAAAGTGATAGGATATTAAACAAATAAAAGTCCATAACAGGTTTTATTTATTTATTTATTTATTTATTTATTTATTTATTTATTTATTTATTTATTTTCCATAACAGGTTTTAAAGTGATCTTTTGGTAGGAATTCTCTCAGATTTTTGATAATCTTGAATCATAATTTTTCCAAAATATATTTTCAACTGCTTTTTAAAAAAACTGTTCTTAGTCAAAGTAGGTTTGGAAATGCTGCCAACCAAATTTTCTCCATAACAGTCACAATGTAAAAACTTTGAAAAGCCCTACAGTTAAAAAAAAAAAAAAAAAAAAAAAAAAAAAAAAAGCACCTCATTTAATTTTGTTTAGCCAAATTTCCCCACAAGGAACAGCTATCAAAACTCTATAAAATTAATGTTTGTGCAAGTTCAAGTATACTCCCCTTATCATTCCTGCGGAAACCTTTTAGGTATGTTTCCTTGAGGAACTAAGAATTGAGTTGCTTTAACTTTGTGCTATTGTGAACATGAATGTACAAATAATCTATTCAAGTCACTTGTTTTGATATATAACTAGTAGTAGAATTGTTGGATCATATGGTAATTCTGTTTTTAAATTTTTGAGGAACTGCCATACTGTTTTCCTAGCACCTATACCATTTTACATTCCCACTGAGATTATCTGACTATCCCATTCCCCAGCATTTCAAAACCAATGAGTTTTGGCATTGGCAACATTTCTTGCCCAATTAATAACAAAATACCTTTTGTGCTCAATACTAATTTCATTTAATGAAATGAAATGACTAATGTCATATAACAGTTCCAATCAGTTATATGATGGATTCCAGTCTTGGAGAAGTTAAAGTGTGGGGGAAAAAAGTGTCATCTTAGAGTCCATGAAATACAGTAAATACACTAAGAGCCCCTCAAATTTTTTTTTGTATAAATTACACAGCTTTTAACAGTCTTTATAAAATAAGAAAGTAAAGGTAGCTGGTTACCAGCAGTGTATGAAAATAATTCCTAAAAACATATAAACTACCAAAACTGAAACAAGAAGAAATAGAAAATGTAAACAGAAGTTGAATCAATAATCAAAAAAACTCCCAGCAAATCAAAGACCAAGGCCAGAGGCTTCACAGGTGAATTCCACCAAACATTTAAAGAAGAGTTAATAACAATTCTTCTCAAACTATTCCAAAAAATAGAAAAGGAAGGAAAACTTCCAAATTCATTCTATGAGGCCAGCATTATCCTGATACCAAAACCAGATAAGTACTTCACTAAAAAGGAGAATGACAGGCCAATCCCTGATGAACTTGGATGCATAAATTCTCAATAAAATACTAGCAAACCGAATCCAACAATACATTAAAAAAACTCATTCACCACAATCAAGCGGGATTTATTCCTGGGTTGCAAGGGAAATTCAATATTCACAAATCAACATGATAAGCCATGTTGGTAAAAGAAAGGATAAGAGCTATATAATCATTTCAATAGATGGAAAAAAGGCATTTGACAAAGTACAACATCCATTCGTGATAAAAAACCCTGAACAAAGTAGGTTTAGAGAGAACATACCTCAGTGTAATGAAGGACATGTATGAAAACCCACAGCGCATATCATCCTCAATGGGGAAAACTGAGACCTTTTCCTCTGTAGTCAGGAACAGGACAGGGATGTCCACTCTCACCACTGTTATTTACCATAGTACTGGAAGTCCTAACCACAGCAATCAGACAACAAAAAGAAATAAAAGGCATCTAAGCCAATCAGGAAGAAGTAAGACTCTAACTATTTGCAGGTGACATGATACTCTATATAGAAAACCCAAAAGACTCCACCAGAGAACTACTAGAACTGATACACAAATTCAGTAAGTCGCAGGATAAAAAAATCAACCTGCAGAAATCTGTTGCATTTCTAATCACCAATAACGAAGCAGCAGAAAGAGAAATTAAGGAATCATTCCCATTTACAAATACACCAAAAACAGTAAGATACCTAGGAATAAACCTTACTAGAGACATGAAAGATCTGTACTCTGAAAACTACAGAACACTGATGAAAGAAATTGAAGAGAACACAAAGAAATGGAAGGACATTCTATGTCCATGGATTGGAAGAACAAAACCAATCTACACATTTAATTGGAATCCTTATCAAAATACCAACAACATTTTTCAAGAGCTAGAAGAACCAATCCTAAAATTTGCATGGAACCACAAAAGACCCCAAATAGCCAAAGCAAACTTGAAGAAGAAAAAGCTGGAGGCATCACAATTCTAGACTTCAAGCTGTATAACAAGACTGTAGTCAAGACAGTATGGTACTGGCACAAAAATAGACACATAGATCAATAGTACAGAATAGAAAATCCAGAAATGAATACACAACTATATATGGGCAGTTAATCTTCCACAAAGCAGGAAAGAATATCCAATAGGAAAAGAACTGTCTCATCAACAAATGGTGTTGGAAAACTGGACAGCTACATGCAGAAGAATGAAACTAAACCACTTTCTTACACCACACACAAAAATAAATTCAAAATAGATTAGAGTCCCGCATCAGGCTCTTCACAAGGAGCCTGCTTCTCTCTCTGCCTATGTTTCTGCCTCTCTCTCTGTGTCTCTCAATAAGTAAATAAATAAAATCTTTATATATATATATATTATATATATATATATAAAGACTAAATGTGAGACTTGAAACTATAAAAATCCTAGAGACAATAAAAGCAGTAACCTTTTTGATGTCAGCTATAGCAATTTCTTACTACGCAAGGGAAACAAAAGCAAAAGTAAATGACTGGGACTTCATCAAAATAAAACACTTTCTGCACAACAAAGGAAACAACAAAACTAAAAGGCAACCTTCAGAATGGAAGAAGATATTTGCAAATGACATATCTGATAAAGAGTAAGTGTCCAGGGATCCCTGGGTGGCGCAGCGGTTTGGCGCCTGCCTTTGGCCCGGGGTGTGATCCTGGAGACCCGGGATCGAATCCCACGTCGGGCTCCCGGTGCATGGAGCCTGCTTCACCCTCTGCCTATGTCTCTGCTTCTCTCTCTCTCTCTGTGTGACTATCATAAATAAATAAAAAATATTAAAAAAAAAAAAGAGTAAGTGTCCAGAATATATAAAGAACCTATCAAACTCAACACCTAGAAAAATGAATAATCCAATTACAAATTAGTCAAAAGACACAGACATTTCTCCAGAGAAGACACAATACAGATGGCTAACAGACACATGAAAAGATATTCAACATCACTCATCATCAGTGAAATGCAAATCAAAACTACAATGAGATATCATCTCACACAAGTCCAGAAGGGCTAAAATAAAAAACCCCAAAATAACAGGTGCTGGCAAGGATGTGGAGAAAGGGAAATAAGTGCAATACGTGTTATAATAAATATAACTATAGATGTATCTCAGACATACAAGAGGAAAAGATTCATGTTCCATGATAGATCAAACTACTTATATTTATATAAATCATAATAAGCTTATGTATAGACCAATATTGCACTGTTGGTAGGAATGCAAACTGGTGTAGCCACTCTGGAAAACAGCAAGGAGATTCCTCAAAAAGTTAAAAATACAACTACCCTATGGTGCAGCAATTGCACTACTAGGTATTTATCCAAAGAATGCAAAAATACTAACTCAAAGGGAATACATGCACCCCAATGTTTATAGCAGCATTTCTTATAATACCCATATTATGGAAAAAACCCACATGTCCATTGGCTGAATGAAAAGATAAAGAAGTAGTGGGGTGTGTGTACACATAACCACAAACACAAAGACATTGGAATATTACTAAGCCATAAAAAAGAATGAAATCTTGCCATTTGCAATGACCTGGATGGAGCTAGATAGTATTATGCTAATGAAATAAGTCAGTCAGAGAAAGACAAATACCATGTGATTTCACTCACATGGAATTGAATTGAAGAAACAAAACAAAGGGAAAGGAAGGAGGGAAAACCAAGAAACTTATGTAACTTTAGAGAAGAAAAGAATGGTTACCAGAGCGGTGGTTGGGTGGGGAATAGAGTTAAACAGGTGATGTGGATTGAGGAAGTACTTGCTGTAATGAGCACCAGGTGTTGTATGGAAGTGTTGAATCACTATTTTGTACACTTGAACCTAATATTACACTATATGTTACCTAATGGGAATTTAAATAAAAACTTTTAAAAAGTCTTTCTCAAACATATTTTTATCTCATTTCTAAAATAATGTGCCTCAAGGACAGTTTTGTTTTTCAATTTTACCTAAGTAAGACTTAGTGACAATTTGGAATAAAAGTAAAAACCCCGTAAGACAGTAAACAGTGTATCCTAGATTTTTTTTCCCATATATTTGTGATTTCTAGTATAAATGTCCTAATTATGCTTGTTTCTCTTTGTTTAAGGATTGTTCAAGTTTAGAAGAATATAACATTGCTGCAGCATTGCTCCCTTTGACCAGTGCTTTCTACAGGGTAAGTTTCATTGGTCTATACATAAGCTCATTATGATTTATATAAATATAAGTAGTCTGATCTATCATGGAACTACATGAATCTTTTCCTATTGTATATCTTAGATACATCTATGGTTATATTTATTGTAACACTTATTGCATACAGTTGACCTTGAACAACACAGATTTGAACTGCATGGGTCCACTTATTTGTGTTTTTTCTAGTAGAGTACTACAGATGTATTTTCTCTTCCTTGTGATTTTTTTTTTAAGATTTATTTATTTATTCATGAGAGACACAGAGAGAGTGGCAGAGACATAGGCAGAGGGAGAAGCAGGCTACTCGCAGAAAGCCTGATGCGGGACATGATCCCGGATCCCAGGACCATGACCTGAGCCGAAGGCAGGTGCCCAACTGCTGAGCCACCCAGGCGTCCCTCCTTATGATTTTCTTAATAGCATTTCTCTAGTTTATTGCAAGAATACAGTATATAATACATGCACCTACTATGTGTTAATCAACTATTCATGTTATCAGTAAGGTTTCCAGTCATCTCTAAGCAATGAATAGCAAGGTTTTGGGGGCGTAACAGTTATACACAGATTATTGACTACACAGAGAGTCAGTGTCCTAATCCCCACATTGTTCAAGGGCTAAAGATACTGTGTGTAGACAATTTAATATATAATATTAAATCATCTCCTAAGATGGAACCCCACCCATTCTATCCCTCCTTTTTTTGGGGGGGGGGGCTTTATTTTTCTTTAAAACATTTTGTAACACCTGAAATTATATATTCATTTTTTTACATTTGAGTATTTTCCTCTACCACAGAAAATAAATTCCATGAGGCTAGGATATTATTTCATAAATATTTATTGATAAGGCCAGGTTTATTTGTTTGTTTGTTTTTAAGTCTGTCCACACAGTTAGAGATCTTAACCCAAACGTTCCCCATTATTTGGAGCTCTTTCTCTGCTAAGTCACTGCATATCCCTCTTTCTTCCTACTTACCCCTCCCTTCCTCTTTGAAAACAGAAAGTGGAATTTATGATGTTCACACTTCTGAGAACTGGCAAGTCATACTGAACATGCTCAGGAAACAAGGACAAATCTCAAAAATATCAAACAAATGAATTCAAGGTTTAGAGGCTAATGACAACTAATGAGCCTCACCATCATCTTTTGGTCTTCCCTCCCCAACTTAAGCCTGGCTCCAGGCCCACTTCATATTTCCTTTAATGCATACATACTAGTCTTCTCTGAACTCCCTGATCCTTCATCTCATTCCCCTGCTAGCATGGAGAACACTATTACAGAAATAGGCCAGGCTATCCTGGATCCCAAACCATGTGGGAAATTTATCTCTGTATCTCAGAGCAGCCAGAAGACTTAGTCCTCTGCCTAACAAGCCTTCATATTAGGCCCTCACCTGGCGTTTGCTAAAGAAAATGACATTTTAAATCTATCCCACTTCCAAGATTTAAAAAATACTATGTAGAAATAAATAAGAAACATAGGGGGATCGCTGGGTGGCGCAGCGGTTTGGCGCCTGCCTTTGGCCCAGGGCGCGATCCTGGAGACCCAGGATCGAATCCCACGTCGGGCTCCCGGTGCATGGAGCCTGCTTCTCCCTCTGCCTATGTCTCTGCCTCTCTCTCTCTTTCTGTGTGACTATCATAAATAAAATAAAAAAAAAAAAAATTTAAAAAAAAAAAAATAAGAAACATAGGGAAAATAAGAATTGCAATAGAAACTCAATTGCTTAAGTAACCCATTGCTTATGATTTTTTTTTAAGGAGAGTCATTTAACCATTTTATAGTGTATATTAAAGAGGGTTTGATCAGGATAGCAGAAGTACCATGAGCGATATAATTAAGGAATTTATTATAAGGGACCAGCCCTTACTTATATTATTATAAAAACTGGGGGGAAAGTTTTTGGAAGGCTTTGAATTAGGCTCTACCTGTGGGCCTGAAGTCTCTATAGGTCATGACACAGGGAAGAACAAGGACAAAGTGGAATCTGTGTATATCTCTTACTTCTTCTAACCCAAACAGTGCAAATGACCTGCAAAAAAAGCAGCACTATTAGCCATAGAGCTACACAAGCATCTGGCCCTGGGCTAGGAGAAGCTGAAGGAGATGTGGCAGGAACTGGAAAACTCTGAGCTTAGTCTCGTCGCCATATCAATGTGAGCCGGCATAGCAGTGACAGTGTGTGAGCTGTAGCAGCACATCCGATATTACCTTCAAAGTGTAATGACTGCTGATTCATTTTTGTTCAAATCTTAGAGAAATTTCTCTTGTGGCCAACCCAAACCCTGGAATCATAGAGAAAAGAAAATCTGGGAAATGTCCTCACTTAGCTTAGTTTACACAGTACAAAACCATCATACTGATTTTTAGTTTTGTGGGAGTTTTTAAGTAGTTAATAAGTTGGGTTAAATGCCATATTGTTTCTCTGTGTTATCAAACAATAATTCAAACTTATGTTTTAGGAGTGGGTTTATGGATTTAATTCTTTGTTGTTGGCTTGGTTTGGCCATGAATTAGGAGCCAGAAACCATACCAGTAATATGTGCAGGAAAACCTTAAGTTATTAAGTAGTAAGTAGCAGGGGATTAACTCCCAAGAAGTAAATAGAATTCCAAAGAATACAGGCATATCAGAAATAGGGAGCAGCTACTACTTCTTGGGTGTAGGTAGAGTACCCAAGAAAGGAGCAAACTTGGAAGAAGGCTTCATCCCAATAAGACTTGTGATTCAAACCTTGCTAGAGCAATGTTTTGGCCACTGGATGGCATAGAAATTCATTGAGGTGCCACAGACCAGAGCTGTTAAGTGGGAAACTACCTCCTGAAGTTCTGGCAAAACTTGCTGGTAATCCCCCTTAGTAGAAAGCCAGTGAAACTTAATAAGAAGCCACTGTCTGGACCACCACTGAAATTCCAAAAATGGTGAGCATTTGGGGGTGTCCCGTACACCACTAGCAGGGGCATGCCATAGGAACTAGAAGGAAAAAGCACACCAGAACCAGGAAAAGAAACCACTTTCTACTGCATTGGCCCTTCAGCACTTTATACTGACAAAAGTTAGAATTGTGCCAGCTGGTAAAGGAGAAATGTTTATATGTCCAGTTCCAGTACCACAAAGCAGGGCAAAGAAAGGTCAATTTGGAGGAAAGACATTGCGTCAGTAACTGACACAGTGGGGTTAGAGAGGGTGAGGGTGGATCATACCAATTCTCAGATACTTTCTAAATTTCTAACTTATAGGGAATTATTTCTGGTGTATAATTGAGGAAAATTTTGTAGATGTAAATTGCACTATCCTGGTCACAGATTGCAAATGAGCCATGCTTATGGTGTTCAGCCAATATAAACTCCTGGGTCTTGCTCAGCATGCTTCACAGAATTGACTCAGCAGTTTGTCATATTTGAACTTACGTGAAAATATTTTTAATAATATTTATTGCACTTTTTTTTTCAATGCAACAAAACTTTATTGAACATCTCAATATACAAAGTTACTATGCCAGGTAACATATGGGCAGCCACATGAGTGAAACATTGACATGGCCAGTAGGAGCTTATATTAGTCTTTCTAATACCAAATAATAAACACATAAAACTGTTCCACAGTGCATCAACTGGAAGGGTATTTCCTTAAATAAGATATATATATGAGATTAGAAAATTCAGATACTACAGAAACATATAAAAATGCAAAACAAAAGCTTGTTTTCCCACTTCTACCCCATATCCTCTGACAGTTGGCTTATTCTTAGGGAAAAAAAAGTCACTCGTTGCCAGTAGATAAATACAGATAAAATTACTCTTTTTTTAAAAACTAATCAAATCATTTACATTGTTTTCTCACCTTGTTTTTTTCATTTAGTCATCTTGAAGATCTTTTTGTATACCTAATTAGTATATAACACTAATACCTAATTATATTAGGTATTAGTATGCAAATATATTTTTTCTTAATGAAAAGATAGTGTCTGTGTGTATGTGTGTTTATTTACCATAAGTATAAGAGCAGATTATAAAAAAAAAAGAGCAGATTATTTCATTGATCCAGGTGAAATGTGATGTTTGTCTTTTAGCATTTTCCTTTGTGTAAAAATATCTAAGATGTTTCACTTGTAACATTATATATCTTAGATCCTTGGGAATTTTTTATGCCACAACACCACAAATTTGAGGCATTTTTTCCCTTTCAGTTTTCTCACTTTTCTCTACTTTTAATGAGTTCTAAGTAACTCATGCTTCTTTAACTTATGAAGCCTTTCTTGAAGGTGATATTTTAAGAGCCAGGTTTAAATTAGTAAGGATTACTGGGGATACCTGAGTGGCTCAGCTGGTTAAGCATCTTCCTTTGGCTTAGGTCCTGGGATTGTGCCCGCTCCCTGCTCACTACTCAGCGGGGAGTCTGCTTGCCCTTCCCCCCCCCCCAATTTATGCTCTCTCTCTCTCTCTCTCAAATAAAATCTTTTAAAAAATTGTTAAGGATTACTTTAATGGTGAAAAACAATGTAATCATTTACATTTATATTAGCTTAACATTTATATGATGCTTTCATCCTCAGTTCAGCAAATAGTTATTAGGTACGGCAAGCCCTATGCTTATGTTTGTTGCCTAATTGCAAGTGAATAGCACATGGTCCTTACCCTGAAGAAACGTACTGTCTAATGGCCTTTCATATTCATCAATCAGCTTTTAACGGAGGAACATTTCAGTTACTGAATAACATTGGGTTACCTTTTGTTTACTTAGGTCCTTTTTATTAAAAAAAAATCATGTTTTTTTAAATTAATTGAAATATATACTCAAAGTTTAAAGCAAGGATTCTTGTGTAAATGTCACTTTTTGGAATAAAAAGAATTAAAGAGTAAGCTAAAACCCAATAGTTAGAGCAGAAATAAAACCAAAATAAGATACCCTTCTCTTAATCTTTTCCCATGATAGCCTTGGACAAAAGTAAAGGCCATGGGGCCCCTTCATCATGAGCTACTGTGTAGTGCCCTCTCCATGATCCATAAATCTTAGAGTCATCCTGTTGTAGTTCTTAATCACCCAGATAATCTAGAGAGTATCCTAGAATCCATCAAAATATGAGAGATCCCTTCTTTTCCTTCTTTGAGGCGCATTGGTTGGTTACTGATGCTCAAAATGAATGCCCAGAAGAATTGATGCTTTCTCCCCTGGTACTCATTGTAATTCATGTTTACGCTGGGAAGAAATAGAAATACCCTATTTGACTTAAATTCAAGCACCCTGAAGAGACACATTGCCAGATTGCAAAGATCCCCCCATACACGGGTGGCACTTTGTAGGTTATTTATTGATCAAGATAGGTCTTGCTTCGTAACAGCATTATTCAGGCTCTCATTCTCAATAGAAGTGGACTTATTTCTTCTTTAAAATTCTCATTTCATTCCAACATGTTAAAAAAAAAAACACTTATCTTCTCTAGTATCCAAAAGGATACTCCCAGAGGACTCATTTTTATTAACAGGTTTGTTGAAGTATAATTTGTATACTATAAAATTCACTCATTTTAAGGGTATATTTTAGCAATTCTTAGTATATTTACAGATTTGTATAACTCTCACACTATCTAATCTTAGAACATTTCCATCACTCCAAAAGAAATCTCCTGTCCATTTGCAGTCACTTCTCATTCCCAGGCAACTACTAATAGACTTTCTGTCCCTATAAATTTGTCTTTTCTAGACATTTCATATAAATGTAATCATATATGTTCCTTTATGTCTGGCTTCTCTTACTGAATAAAGTATATTTGAAGTTTGCCCATTTTGTTAGAAGATTTCTTTAGGACTGTTATTAATTAAGAATTCTTCATACCCAGAGTGCTTAGGTCACCTTCTGTATAGCTTTAAATTGTATCTAATTCAAGATGTAAAGTATAATTAAACTAATTCTCTTTTAGTAAATATACCAAGAAAAAAATGTGAGATGTAGAATCTAATTTTATAGTTCTTTAATTTTTCTGTTGCTAAATTGTAAATTTTGCTTATACTGCCTAAATGAATATCGGCTTACCTAATTGTAAATAAATTTGAGATATAGGTATTTATCCACTTCAAAATATAAAAGCCAAAGGCAAGTAGATATATTCAGGATAGTGTGTGTGATAGGAAAATCTGTTCATTACTACCCGAAAAAAGTCCTTTGTGTAAACCTAGCTTTTACCTAATCAGTCAGAGAAGGAAAAGTGAGCATTAAAGCATGGAGAACCAGAATTTCCTGAGCCACCTCCTAAGTAATGACCTTTCTGCCACCATACTAGAAGTATTTCTCCTCCCAAACCTTGACCCCCAAAATGAGCAAACTAAAATCTGTTTTCTGCATCTTTCATGTCAAAACCTGATATTTCTTGTGTAAGCAAGCCTATGTATCAAATAGAACATGGTAAAGAACAGAAGTCCAAAGGAAGGTGATAGCAATAATAAAGACAGCTCATTCTTACTACCTAGTACAAAGTGCTACATTTGACTTGCAGGGCCTAATCCAAATGAATGGATATTATTCCCATTTTAGATGAAGGAATTTCTACCATTTAGCTAGTAAGTAGCAGAGCCATGACTCAAACTCAGTGTCTGACTCCAAAGTTTGTATTCTTTATAATAAGATTCCCCAAGTGAGTCTCAATTTATATAGCAGAGTTCTGGGAGCTTTTCATCTTTTTGCTTAGAGGTACTGAATTGACATCACTCCTGTCCCCTCATTTCTCTGACCAATATTATCCTTATATCCAGCAAGGATACTTCATTAAGCTTTGGCTTAGAGTGGGCAAAGTCAGGAAATACTGGTTAATTGGATGTTATGATTAATAAATAATTGTCACATATTATTATATGTGAATCTCTAATTTCCACATATTTCTAATAGAAAACATACTAAGTACTCAGAATCACACCAGATGCACTTTTGTAATTCTCTGATAATTTAGAAGTTACTTGAATAACTAACTGGTTTTGCCCGTAAGTTAGTAATATAGACCCTACTTGTCCTACTTTTGATATGACAACATATAGATAGGGATCCCTGGGTAGCGCAGCGGTTTGGCGCCTGCCTTTGGCCCAGGGCGCGATCCTGGAGACCCGGAATCGAATCCCACGTCGGGCTCCCAGTGCATGGAGCCTGCTTCTCCCTCTGCCTATGTTTCTGCCTCTCTCTCTCTCTCTCTCTCTCTCTCTCTCTCTGTGACTATCATAAATAAATAAAAATTAAAAAAAAACATATAGATAATTTTAACCAATGGAATCGAGATGAACCTAATTCATGATATTAAGATTGTTGCTGGAAGAAAACTCTTACAATAACATAAAAAAAATAGATATTTCATCAGTTCTTCTTTCCCCTCTAATGGTAAATGACAAGAGAGATTCTTAAAAATCTACAAAATAGGAAAAGAATTTTGTTTTTCCTAAACTTCATGATCTGGATACATTGCATTTCCTACAATAGGTCTCAAAGGATGACATTTTTGGCAAAAATCGGCAGAGGGTGGTGATGAAGGGTCTTTTTTCATCTTTTTTCTTCTGTAAAATAAAATACTAAGCTTAAAAATAAATTAGCAGAAAAACATTTGAGAATGAAGACAGACATCAACAGTGGGCTGAATCCAAATTTGGCCTGGCAAAGATATGAATGTGCTTAATACAGCAGATACCTCCAGCACAGCAGAATTTTAGAATGGCCAGAGACAGTGTCTTGCTTTTATTTCCTCCCTTCATTTTCTTCTTGTTCTTTCAGACAACTTAGCATTCCTTCCTCCTCCCCTCTAAGCACAACCTCTTCTTGCTCCTCCTACTGTTTCTTTCCAGTTTTGGGTGGCTGCTTCTCTTCTAGTCCTGTAAAACCTCTCCTTCTGAGAAACTGAATTACTTTAGAATTACTGTTCTTTATCAACTTATCTTCACTGTTTAGTAATATAAGGCAGTTTGGAAATTTAAAGGAACATAGTTACTTATAGATATAAAGTTACATTAACTGCCTGGTAAAAAAATTGTATTTAAACTAATTTGCTGAGTGTCTCCTTTGTGTAAAATTCTGTATTAGGCATTGGGTGAGTTGCAGTGATACCTAAGACATGATTTCTGCCCCCCACGCTCCCCTGTAGCTGATTATCTTATAGGGTAGAGAGGAATGAAAATCACTACTAGTAAGCAGAATAGGAGGAAACAAAGTGAACTGTTATACTGAAGAATGTGCCAATGATGAAGGACACAAACCTTTTTTATTTGAATCCCTCATACTCTTATAGGCTTCCTTACATAATGACACTGTGATGTATGGTAACTATTTCCCCTTCTTCCCTTTCCCTCTGGGTTCAGGCCTTGATACCTGTGATTTTTGTTCCCTCCCTCATATGAGGGCCTTTTTTCTCAGCTTTCTAATCCACTCTCCATACTTTCCTGGGATTATTCCTCATTCTCCCCTCTTTTCCTTTTCAGAACCCTTTTTCTATTACTGCTTCTGCTGCAAGCAGTCTTAGAGCATCCTTCAACATTAATATACATGAAAGCTGGGGCACCTGGGTGGCTCAGTCAGTTAAGCATCTGCCTTCAGGGGATCCCTGGGTGGCTCAGCGATTCAGCGCCTGCCTTTGGCCCAGGGCGTAATCCTGGAGTCCCGGGATCGAGTCTCAATGTCGGGCTCCCGGCATGGAGCCTGCTTCTCCTTCTGCCTTGTCTCTCTCTCTCTTTCTATGTCTATCTTGAATAAATAAGTAAAATCTTAAAAAAAAAAAAAAAAAAGCATCTGCCTTCAGCCCAGGTCATGATCCCAGGGTCAGGATCCCTGTTCAGTGGGGAGTCTGCTTTTCCCTCTCCCTCTCCCCCTCTCCCCAGCTCATGTGCTCTTTCCTCTCTTATATATATATATATAATATATATATATCAATTGAATACAATCTAAAAAAAAATAATACACACACACACACGAAAGCCATACCAATCAAGACATTTTTATTAATATTATAGGGAAATTTATTCACAAAGGATAATCTGTTACCAATTTCAACCTCAACAATTGTTACATCTTTTTGTTGGATTATCCCTATTATTATTATATAGGGCCCTTCTTTGTATCTTGTTACAGTCTTTTTTTAAAGTCTAGTTTTTCTGATATAAATGTTTCTCCACCCCCTCACTTTCAAATTGCAAGTGTCTTTATTTTATTTATTTACTAAAATATTTTATTTAAATTAAAATTGCCAACATATTGTATAACACCCAGTGCTCATGCAGGTGTCTTTAGATCTAAAATGAGTCTCTGTAGGGGTGCCTGGGTGGCTCAGTTGGTTAAGCATCCATTTCTTGATTTTGGCTCAGGTCATAGTATCAGAGTTGGGAGATCAAGCCCCACTTCAGGCTTCAGACTCTATGGGGAGTCTGCTTGAGATTCTTTTCCTCCCTTTCTGCCCCTTTCCTCCTGTATTTTCTCTCTCTCTCTCTCTCAAATAAATAGATATTTTAAAATAAATAAAGTATGTGTAGGCAGCATAGAGATGGATCTTGTTTTTTTTTTTATCCATTCTGTCATCTGTCTTTTGATTAGAGCATTTAGTCCATTTACATTCAAAAAAATTACTGATAGATAGCTCTTTATTGTCCTTTTATTACTGGTTTTATTGTTTCTTAAGGTTTTCTGTGATCTTTCTTGCCTTCCATGTTTGCTGATTTTCTTTAGTGATATATTTGGATTTCTTTCTCTTTATTCTTTGCATATTTATTAGTGGTTTTTGATTTGTGGTTGTCATTAGGTTTGTATATAACCTCTTCTGCACATAGCAGTCTATATTAAATTGATGGCCATTCAAGTTTGAACCCATTCTTTACTCCTGTCCTCCCCACGTTTTAGATATATAGTGTCATATTTTACATCCTTTTATTTTGTGAGTTCCTTGAACTTTTTTTAATAGAAATATTCATTTTAATTGCTTTTGTGATTCCTACTTTCATACTATCGTTTTTGGTCTTTTTCCTCCACTCACAGAGTTCCCTTTAATATTTCTCATAGGGCTGATTTTAGTGGTTATGTACTCCTTTAATTATTGCTTGTCTGTGATCTCTTGCTTTCTACTTCTATTTTGAATGTTAGCCTTGCTGATAGAGTATTCTTGGCTACAGATTTTTTACCACTCAGCACTTTAAATTTATCATGCCACTCGGTTCTGGCTTGGAAAGTTTCTGCTGAAAAATCTGCTGATGAAACCCTTATGGGGTTTCCTTTGTATGTGACTGTCCTTTGTTGTCTTGTGTCTTTTAATATTTTTTCTTTATCTCTGTATTTTGCCATTTTAATGATTAGATGTCTTGGTGTAGATCTGCTTTTTGTGAATTTTTTCGGAAACATCCAGATCTTGCCTTCTGGATCTGGATATGTTTCCTTCCCCAGATTAGGGAAGTTTCCAGCCATTGTATCTTCAAGTACATTTTCTGCCCCCTTTTCTCCCTTTTTCTTCTGGAACTCCTATAATACAAATATTATTCTATTTGATGGAGTCACTGAGTTCTCTGAGTCTATTCTTGTTTGCATGGTTCTTCTTTCATTTTTTTTCAGCTTCATTGTTTCCATTTCTTTGTCTTCTATGTCACTAGTTCATTTCTCTGCTTCTTCTATCCTGCTGTTTATTCCATCAAGTGTGTTTCTCATTTCATTTGTTGAGCCCTTTAATCTCTGCTATATTATTCCTTATCCCTGTGTTAAAGGATTCACTAATGTTCCCCACTGTTTTCTCAAATCTAGAGAGTAACCTTAGTCATTGATTTAAATCAGGCATGTTTCACTTAGACCTATGGCTGTGGCCTTATTTTGTTCTTTCATTTGGGATAAATTCCTGCCTTTACATTTTGTCTAAGTCTCTGCCTGCTTCTCTTAGAAAAGCCTGCTCTTGAAAATAATGGCCTTGTGGGAGCACCTGATTGGCTTAGTCAGTTAAGCATCTGCCTTTGGCTCAGGTCATGATCTCAGGCTCCTGAGATGGGGCCCTGAGTTGGGCTTCCTGTTCAGTGGGGAGTCTGCTTGTCCCTCTCCCTCTGTTCCTCCACCTTGCTTGTGCTCTCTCTCGTTCTCTCTCTGTGTGTCTTTCACACTTACTCTCTCAAATTAATAAACAAAATCTTTAAAATAAAGAGAAAAAATAGCCATATGAAGAAGATGTCATGTAGTTCTGAGGCCTGAAGCTTTAAGGAACTACATGACCTGACATAACACAACTGCTGTTGTGTTCTGGGTGTTCAGTCCTTCAAGCCAGTCATCATGGAGGCTCTCTTTACCTGTTGTCGGCAGTATTTGGTCCTTGGCCTGAATGTGGCAAGTTTTAATTAGGTATACTTTGGTCTGCTTATAAAATAAGACCTGACACCACTTCCATAAGATAATGAGTCCCTGCAGAATTCTCTGGTCAGAGACATGGTGTGGGCAGAGTTTGTGTTAGTCTTCTGGGGGAGGACTCTGCACACAGGGACTGAGGGAAGTGTGACCAAGAAGGACAGTCCCAACCAGGAGCTTAGTGTAAAAGCAAGTTAGGCAGCCAATGCGTGCATTCTGCTGGTTCCTGCATGTGGCCTATGATTGTGCTGAGGGATAGGGATGAGAAATGTTGCTGGCCAGCTCCTTTGTTCCTGGAGCAGTGTCTAAGTGAATGCTGCCTCTCAAGGACATGCTCCATGAAGAGCAAATAATCTCCCCATTGTGTCCCATGCGCTCTTTAGCTCACTATTTCCACACTGTCTCTGCCATGGTTGTTTGCCCACCTTCTCTCCAGGAGCAGCCCTGATGCCTCTGGACTCTCCCACAGCGCAGCCCACCAACACTTAAAACTTTAGGCATTAAGCCCCTCTGCTTGCAAGAATTCACAAAATTCAGCCCTTCTCACTTTCCAAGCCAATGGCCATGGGGAAATACTCTACTCGTGCATTCCTGTGTGCCCCTCTCTCTCACCCTTCTCCATGACCACAGCTCCCTCCCTCCCCTCTGTAGCAGCCAAGATCTGTTTCTCCCCTAAACCATTTCTCCGCACTACCTACCTTCTTTGATGTGGCCTCTTCTGTATCTTTAGTTGTGGAGTTTGTTCTGCCAGTCCTCAGGTCAGTTTCTGTGGTATTTAGAATGATTTGATAGCTATCTAGTTGTATGCATAGGACAAGATGAGCCTAGGGTCCTCTTACTCTACTACCATCTTCCCCCAAGAATCTAGTAGGAATCTGTGCTTTTAACCACTTCCTAGGGTTCCATTGGTGCTTGAGCAGCTGAAAGAACTCAGAGAAACATGTTACTTGCTAGATCACCAGCTTATTATGAAAAGAAATAACTCAAAAAAAAAAAAAAAGATGTAACTCAGGAACAGCCATATGGAAAAAGATGCAAAGGACCAGGTGTGGGGAAAGGGTGCATAGTTTCTGTGCCCTCTCCAGGTGTGCCTCTCTCCCAAAGTCTCCCTGTGTTCACCAATTCAGAAGCTCTCCAAACCCCCAGTATTCCGTATTTTAGGTATAATTGTGTTACTTTTTTGTTTTTTTTTAAGTAGGCTCCACACCCAGCCTGGAGCCCAACACAGGGCTTACCCTCATGATGCTGAGATCAAGACCTGAGCTGAAATCAAGAGTCTTAACACTTAACCGACTGAGCCAGTGAGGTGCCCTTAATTGTGTTGCTTTTAAATTCTTCCTTAAGGTGTGGTCTGACTTCCTGTCATCTAAAGTCTGAGCTTATCTAAAACTCAGATATCTAAAACAACCCATGAAATAATTTTTCCCTCATGGATTTTCTATACTTGATAGTTCGATTTGTATTAGAATTCACTATGAAATAAAAAATATTTACCCACAAAGATATTATCAGTCAAAAATAAGCCATATTCAAAGCCATTTTAACTTCTTAAACCTCAGAAAAACATTTTTATTATTTTCATAATATATTAATATATATTATAGTAATATATATGATATAATACTTAGTCACATGTTATATTATTAACAGGTGCTGGGCTTTGTAGGGAATGGTGGGGCAATGGGTAATACCCAGCCACCATAAACCAAGGACTGAGAGCTGATTTCAGGAGAAAAATTGAGTTAACCCTGAATCATCTGTTATTTTATGCTGGCTTCCCTTCATGATTAGTTCAGGTTATAAAATAAAATTTTCCTTTTAATGGAAAGAGAAGTGCTCTTAGGTCAAATTTTCACCCACTTCTCTAGAATTACTTGCATTGACGGACCCAGATTGTATGTGATTACAATTCAAATAACATTGATTTATACTTAAGAAACATGTATTTTATGGAAAAAAATTACACTTTAAGGTAGAGCTCAATTAAACTTTTGTCTGATAATATCTTATTTAAGTAGCTAATGAGTGTAATCTCATGGGAGGAGGAAGCCCTGAGCCTCCTCCAGACAACCTAATGAACAGCTTACCTACTGCCCCCAAGTCAACTGCAGACCAGAGGAAACACTGCCTAGAAGAAAAAAAAAGAATTAGTATCTCAGCGGGACCCACAGGTTACAGAGGAGAGATCCTACATTCTTTCCCTCTGTTTGCATAAACTGACTATTCTTAGAGGCATGAGATTGTTAGGTCTGATATTTGGCTGGTTACCTCCCCTTTCACTTCTGGTCCTGGAGTAGTGGGAGGTGGCAATAAACATAGCATTGGGTGTTTAACTGAAGCCATTTAATGAATCGCAGCTGTATTAGTACAGCCCCTATCAATTTTCTTAAAGGAGGGGGTGGCAAGAGTTCTTGTAACATTTTTATGCATTTGGCTCTCATTATGATATACACTTAGAGACAAACCAATGGGAAAGATGAACCTCTTTCCCACCAAGCACACTGCCATTTGTAATTCATTTTCAGTAGATCTCTTAGAAATTGTTTATTGAGTATATAATTGTATTATATATAAGATGCTGCAAGGATGGTGATGATGATAATGATGATAGGATAGTTAAGGTGTATTAAGCATTTCCTTATGTGTCATGCACTGTGGCTAAGTACTTCATGTGCATTAATTAGATCATAATCTTTACAACAATCCCATGGACTAAGTATTATTGTCTCCATTTCATCTTTGAGGAAACTGGGTCTAGATAAATGTAAAGACCTTGTCATGGTCATTCAACAAGCAAATAGGAAATGGTGAAATTTGAACCTAGGGACTTCTAGTCTAGCAATATAGCACACTAAATATTCTGAAACACCCCTACACCTACAACACCACCACCAGCAGCAAAAAGCCCACCAAAAATGTAATATAAAATACAGGTATGTTATTAAGTACATAACTAAGCACAAGAAAGTAAGAGAAATCTTCAAGAATGAAAGATGAAAAGGAGGCAGAAATCTGAGGTGTTCTGCTTCCACTGCAGCTTAAGCTGCAGCTAACCTGAAGACATCTAGTAATACTTGGAACCTAGAGCCTTCAGTATTGGGTGGGGAGACTGAAATTTGTAAATATTTATAATTTAAGGAAACAATTTCTAATCCATGGTAATAGCTCTCAACTGAATTATTATCCTCTTACTGGTTTCCCTTGCTTTCACCTTTGGCCCTTACATTCCATCATCAGCATGGCTGCCATAGTTACCCTTTTATTTATTTTATTTATTTTTTTCATAGTTACCCTTTTAAAGCATAAGTCAAATCATGTCATTCTGCTCAAAACCCTACAGTGACTTCTCATCCTACTCAGAAGCACCTTTCCAAATTTAACTTCATAATTTTGTCCCTTAGTTTCCTCATGTCTTTGCCTAAATGTCAGTTTCTCAGTGAGGTCTATCCTGATAACCCTATTTAAAATTCTACCCATCCCTCTCCAACACTGTTATTCTCCATTCTCTGTTCTTATGTGTGTGTGTGCATCACATATACTTACTATATTTATCTTCTGTGTCTTGCCACATGAATGTAGGCTCCAGGAAAGAAGGAAGTTTCATTTCTTCACTGATACATCCTCATCACCTGGATTGTATCTGGTACATAATTGGTCCTTAATAATGATTGAAGGAAATTAATGAAATGTAAAAAGAAAAATACAATAAAGAAGACCAATAAAGCCCAAAGTTGTTTTTTGAAAACTAAAACTAGACTTCATACTCCATTTTGTCTAACTCCAGAACCCATCCATTTAACCGCTACACAGTATACAGCTTCCAAAATACAACTTCCTTCCACTTTCACAAAATTTGCCGTCTAGTAATTGGATATCAGAGTCACACTGACAAGGCCTTAATGGCTCTGTGGCCTTGGATGTGTTATTTTACTTCTCTGTGCTAAAGTGTCATTAACTACAAATAAAGATGATAATGGTACCTACCTTGTAGGGTTATTATGAGAATTAGATGCAATATAACATGTAAAGTGCTTCCTGCCCAGCACGTGATAAGCCTTCAATAAATGTAAATGACTGCTGCTGTCATTAACCACCCCCCATTTTCTTGTCGAGTTAACTCAGTTCTTCCAGGAGGTCTTATGAATGTGGTAAAAGCCAATCAAAAGTCCTATAGGTGGACACACTGGATGTTTAGTACAAGATTCAATACTCAAACCAACTGTGTCATTAATTGTTATTGGCTCTGTGCTAAGTTTTGATGGCAAAAACAGATCAATAATGTGGGGAAGGGTGGAGTTGAAGAATGGAGAACATGGTTTGTGTATTGCTTTTGGATCAGGAGAACTTTGGGATAACCCTCCAAAAGCTACATAACAACAAATCTCCTCCCCTCATACACAAACACCCTACTCTACTTAGCCTATATACTTCCTACTTAAAAGGTCATATGCTGGTTACTCTAACTGAAAACAAACAAGATATCTGACTAACTCCCCAGTGGTATCATGTCAAATATATGTTTAGAAGCAATCTGTCACTAAACATTCGTCACTTTGGGGTAGAAGGAATTTAAAAGTTCTATTCAAGCCTGCTATCTATTCTTCCTATCCTCTTTTACAAGATGACAAACTCAAATGCTTAAAGAAACCAGACAAATGTTGTAAATGATTGAAGAGGAAATCGTATAGAACTGAAGAATTCTTGTTTCATGTTAAAGGAACATTTATTTAGTTCCAGTCATTTCTTGTCAGGCAAAAACGTGGTCACAGTTTTCAAAGAAGACATCCACTTTTACAATTTTCCTAATTATTAATAACAAGATTCAGAACAAAAGAAGTACAAGCTGCCAGTCTGTAGCCTCTGCTACAGAACTTATATGTGGAGCTGTGTAGAAAATAATGAGAATTGCAGAATTTTAACTTGAAAGATAGTTCTGGTGAAAAATATGAATTTGAGAGTCTTGTAAAGACAGAAGACCACCAAGCCCAGTTGGGAGGAAAGAGAAGAAAAAATGATAGAGGTCAGAAACTTGGGGAAAAAACCTGTGGAATGAGATAAGGAGGAAAAGCCAAAGAATAAGACAGCATAAGATGCTCACATGTAGGAGATCAAAAGAAGTTGCTAAATTCCTACTTTGGAATAGAAATTAAAAGAAAGTTGCTAACTTGAGCAGTCTTTTAGTAGATTGTATAGTGCCATTAAAATCAACTAATCATTTATTTTGAGAGAAAACAATGAGGAAGGAAATATGAGTGGAAGCTAGGCTCTAATTTATTCCACAGTGGCATAGAATTTGATATATTCTGTTGTCCCCTCCAAGTATATTTTCTCTAAAAAGAATGCACTGAAAGGAGGCAGCATCCCATATGCTGAAAAGTCACACAGGAAGATGGGGGCAAGGCTGCAGAGGTGGGTCTTCTGTGTTTCTGATTCTGCCTCAGACTTAGTATATCTAGTATCCTGGATCCTATTAAGGATTCCAGGGCAGTCAAATCATTCCTTTGATTTAAAAATAAAATTTTACAGCAGAATAACTTAATCAAAACATGAAAATTTGTTTGAATATTTCCATCTTCTAGAGAAAATGAACTTCTCTCAAAAGTGTATTTCTTCTTACTTTGCTATAATCATGTATAGAATCTAGTATAAAATATTTATGTCCCCCAAATTGAGAAAGGAACCAACCAACTTTAATGTCCACTCTGGTTTTGCTTAGAAACAGTGAGATCTCTACTATTTCTACCCACTGTCCCACCTATTGTAAAACTTTGGCGGGGAGGCAGGAGAGCTGTGGTAGGGGAGATGATTGTGAATTATACAGCCATAGACTAGACAGAATTTTATTCATGGGCAGCATGAGGGTTGGAAGAAACTGTTAGATTATAGATTTAAATTATTTAGAGAATATTTCAAATTTTCAAGATAATGCAATTAAAAGTACACAAGCCACTTGGGAGAGTTGACATGATGTGTAGTAATGGGTAAATTTATACTATTTGAATATCTAGGTCCCAAAAAGCTTTGGTTTTTATATTTACTTCCTCGGGGTGTTTCCATGAAATCTTGGGAATGAGTTTATATGATTGAATACATAACTTATTTTTTTAGGTTTCCTTTTTTTTTTTTTTAAGATTTTATTTATTCATGAGAGGCAAAGACATAGGCAGTGAGAGAAGCAGGCTCCCTGTGGTGAGCCCGATGCAGCACTTGATCCCAAGACCCTGGGATTACGACCTGAGCCAAAGGCAGACATTCAACCACTGAGCCACCCAGGTACCCTTTAGGTTTTCTTTTAACATTACAGGGAACAATTAGAGAAAAGTGAATAATTCTTAATTTAGCTCAGAAGATACTGGTGACCATCTTAAGTGAGAAGTCAGAAGCTAGATACATAGTATGGTGCCTCCAACAGGGCTTGAACAGATAGGGACCCTCCTGGGGCAATATTCTTGTGAGCACAAGTAGTTTTTCCATCCACAGCTCTGTAACAGTTTTTTGTCCTCATTTCATTTGTGCCCCAAGAAGAGTAAAATCTGCAACGTTGATGTAAGGAGCAAGTGTGCTACCAAAACTATAAGAGGAAAATGCAGGGTTAGAGAGTCAGCTTCCTACATAGAAGAGCAGTGGGAAGCAATATAGCAGAGATTCCTAACCCTAACCTAACATATCTTTATACACAGTGAACTTACAAATAAGATTTCATTTGAAACTTAAACTCCACTTTCAAAAAAAAAGTCTGAACCCCACTCCCATCTTTAAGTGGTCCAGAGAGTGTCACCAAAAAATTTGTTGAATTGAGTTGATTATCCAGTGTTCAGTACAAGAGCCCAAGTCCTCTAATTCCAGATCAGCTCTTTGTACTATATGAGCTGTAATCCTTTGGCCTGGATCCATGACTCTCAACCTTGTTGCACATTAGTCACCTGAGTGATTTTAAAGACAGCAAATACAAAACTTCCATCAAAGCCAGTTGAAACCAAATCTTTGGGGGTAAGGTCTGGACATCAGTGCCTTAAAAGTTGCACATTTTAGTTGCACATAAAAGGGCACTGGGTGGTTCAGTGGTTGAGCATCTGTCTTTGACTAGGGGCGTGATCCCAGGGTCCTGGGATTGAGTCCCACATCAGGTTCCCCACAGGGAGCCTGCTTCTTCCCCTGCCTGTATCTCTGCCTCTCTCTCTGTATCTCTCATGGATAAATAAATAAAATCTTTTAAAAAAAAGTTTCATATTTAGACTCAGAAGTCTTTAAAGGTCCTAAAACCCAGAGAATCTGTTACCATTTGTGAAAATGCTGGTGCTGTCTCATATAGCTTAATAACATACTTTACCAGTAGACATTGTTTTAAAGATAGTACTCTCCAGAGTTGATAGAGAGAATGGTGCTTTTAGGACCTAAAAAATAACTCCCTGCCTTTTTTCAGATCTAGAAGTTTAAAATTCTGAAAGGTTAATGAAAAATAAGATACCTGTCTTAATTCATTGTACCTATTGATTTCTGTTAAAAAGTATGTATTCAGCTCTTTATGTTCACAACCCTTTGGTAAGCTAAATGAGGAACCTTAACATAGAAGATATAGACTCTATCTTTGAGGAACTTGTGATTTATTATAATTTATTTGGAAAAAAGAACTTATAAAATGCAATAATAATAATATACTTAGCATTGATTGTACATTTCCTAAGTACCAGAGACACTGTATGAACCACCTTACATGTACCATGCTGTTTAATCCTCACAGTCATAACCTTGAGAAGTATGAGATTAAAAACCCTACTTTTTTCTTTATTTAACAGATGAGGAAAATAAGACACAGAAAAACTAAGTAACTTACCCAAAGTTATTTAAACATAGGTAGTCTGAGTCCAGGACCCATTCCCCTTCACCATCAGTCAACCTATTAAGTAGTAAGAGATAATGAAATCGTTCTTTTTAAGCCACTAACTTTTGGGCTGTTATTTTTCAGAGCAATAGATAACAGAGATACTGGTACATAACAAGTGCTATGTAACACTTAGCTAATATTGATATTATTATTATGTAGATCTTTGATGCCAAGTTCTGACATCCAGATATCATCAATGAAGGGGCGGTTATAGGTGCTTGGGTCAGGGGAACAACATTAATTACACAATATTTTCTTAACTTTGTAGTGGAATATGGCTTAAAAGAAATCTTGATTAGTGTAAGAGAAGATTTTTTTTTAAGATTTATTTATTTGGGAGAAAGAGCAGGAGCAAGAGGGGCAGAGGGAGAAGAGAGAATCTTAAACAGACTCTACACTGAGTGTGAACACAGGACTCAATCTTAATGACCCTGAGATTACTAGATGAGTCAAAACCAAAAGTCAGATGCTTGACCAGCTGCACCACTCAGAGCCCCAAGAGAAAATATTTTTAAGAACTGTTTTTGGAAGATTCACAAAAGTAGAATATCATATATTGAAGTGTTAATCTGTGGTCTCATCATGCTAAATTACTTCACTTCATTATTACAAATATCTGCTGAAGTAAACAGTTGTATACTTTCTGTGATTCAAGAAAATATATCACCATTAATAATTCTTGGTATTTCTTGTGGTTAAGTCAAAATTTTACTGGCTTCATCCTAATACTGGTGAAATTGATAGCAGATTTTCTATAGAATAACAATGAAAGTACTAATTCATAATTTTCAGAGTTTAACAAATAATAAAGAGATTTGTTTTCTTTTTAAGCAGGCCCTGCAATGCAACCCCAGAAAGGCTCTCTGGCTGCCGTTTACATTTTTGCTATGTCTTAAGTTAAAAAGGCATTTGTATTAGACCAGAATTTTTATCTATTTACTAAATAATTGATTTCCCAATTGCATGTTTGATGGCTTGACTCATTATGTTATAAAGATCTATGGTATTACAAGGAAAGCTGTGGAAAAACAACACATTTTGCTTTACTGTTTTTCTTACCAAATAAATTCATTTATTTAATTGGAGGTGGAGGGGATTGCAGAGACTATACTTGGCCAACACTAAAATCTGTTATCTTCTCCATCCAAGAAAGTTAACTGAAGCTGACATGACTTTGAGAAGTGCATTGAGCTGACATCTGGGTGTGCCTCATACCAAAATGTTATCATGAGAGATTGGTCCAACAGGAATGGAATTTGAATCCTTTCAAAGAATTGAATTAAAAAAAATTATCTGGACTATATCACCTTTTTTGGAATTAATAAACTTGACGTTTTTACAGCACAATTCTATTAGTGGGATGTTGTGTCACAAATGTCAGTTATTTGTTCTTCCTAATGTAACTATATACTATCCCAATGGCTTCATCCCAATGTTCTAAACCTTGTACATGACAGTACATTTTAGAATACCATCATGGCCCCCAGCATAGTGCTAACCACATCTTTGGTGCTCTGAAAAATGTTCATAGTTAGAGTATAATTTATCCTTAGGTACCTATGCTGTGCAGAGAGCCCTCTTTCCAAATGCAAATCTTATTTTTTTTAATCATTGCTTAATTATTTTATATGTCATCACGTGTTTCTTTTGGGTCTTGAAAAAAATGAGCTTCTAATCCAAAAATGCTTTAGGAATGCTTTCTGGTGCTATAAAAGGCAAAGAAGTTTAATATCTTTACATTTATGGTTGACATGTATGTAATCTTAAAATACCACAGACTCCAGATATTTTTGTTTTCCATGATGAGCATTTGTTCAAAGTCAGTAAACAGGATTAAGGTATGCATCCTATAGGATTGATATAAATAATTACAAATATTTCCTGTTCTTTCTCCTACTTAAATTTGAAAATCATACTTCTTATTATCTCAGTTATTGATAAAAATGTTGGAAAGGGCAGAACTTTATATTAGGCTACTTGACACTTTCTTTTAGGATAGTGTCACTCTACTTAGTCATTAGATGTAGAAAATGTGATGAGTAAAATAATTTGGAATCAAATCACAGAATGCCTAGAATTGTCAAAAACCAAACTTTCTTCTCTGGAGCCAAAATATAACACAAAGAGAGTTTTGGGATAAAGAGAAACAGTAATTTTATTATTTTGTCAGGCAAAGGAGGTTTTAGCAGGCTGCCTTCAAAACTGCCCAGTATAAAAGACTGAGGGGGGACACCTGGGTGGCTCAGGGGTTGAGCGTCTGCCTTTGGCTCAGGGCATGATCCTGGGACCCGGGATTGAGTTCCTTGTTGGGCTCCCTGCGAGGAGCCTGCATCTCTCTCTGCCTATGTCTCTGCCTTTCTCTGTGTGTCTTTCATGAATAAATAAATAAAATCTTTAAAAAGCGGATATTAGAGGAAAATACAGAATCTGAGTGTTTTCCATAGGAATCTGGTACATGCTGCTACCTGCATTCATTATGTATTCATGGTGGTCACATGAGTAGCATTGGCTTCGACCATCCAAATCTCTCTCAAATCTCGTAACTAAGTATGTGTTGAAATCAGTGAGATGTCAATATCAATATGAGTTCCTAGAACAAAAAATTCTATAGAAAAACAAGTGAAGAGGATTGGGAGGCTTCAAGAATGAGGAAGAGAAAGTTTTGTTCAGTTTAAAGTCAAGCCTTGCTAAAGGATTAGTGTATCCATTTTAATTTCCATCCATCTTTACTTTTCTATAGCAGTGTCAGGATGTCATATTAAGGAGTTTAGACTAATATTATTCTCTAGTCACCAAGAAGAATCTAATATCATACTCTTGAACAAGGCAATGACAAAATTGTGTTTCAGAATCTTTTTTTTTTTAAGATTGTATTTATTTATTCATGATAGACATAGAGAGAGAGAGAGAGAGAGAGAGAGAGAGAAAGGCAGAGACACAGGCAGAGGGAGAAACAGGCTCCATGCTGGGAGCCCAACGTGGGACTTGATCCCGGGACTCAATCCTGGGACTCCAGGATCACGCCCTGGGCCAAAGGCAGGTGCTAAACCGCTGAGCCACCAGGGATCCCTTGTTTCAGAATCTTACAACAGAGTGGAAGATGTTCAAGAGGATTTAGAGGTTGGAGGAACAGAGGCCACGTAGCAGGCTACTATGACAGACAAATGTTGATTACAGTTACTAGAAATCTACATGGAAAGTTATCTATAGCATGGTTTGCTTTTAGCAGGGATTATAAACCAAAGAGGCCAATGAATGATGCAAATGAGTTAAGCAGGTCAAAGGAAGAACATATCTAATGAGGGCAGCTACCACTCAGCTCCATCAGTTGTCACCCTATAGGAATGCAGAAACATTGTTACCACATTTTTCAGTTTTTCAAGAGAAGCTGAAAATTTAGCCTTTAAATAAAATCTCATTTGTAAATGTTGGCTTAATTAAAAAAAAAAAAAAAAAAAACTCTAGACAGCTAAAACAAAAAATAAAACAAAACAAAAACCCTGTATCTGCAGCTGGTAAGATGCTAGCTTTTACAACCTATAGCTTTTAGCTTCTCTGGCTATGAATTCTTATTGTGTAGTATAGTAGGGAAAAGACCTAAGGGCAAGAATTAGAAAACTTCTGGTTAAGTACAGCCTGATAACATAATAGAGAAAAGAATGGAAAATGCAAAACTCATGACTCTTTTTATGGGTAGCAAAAGCCAAGATTTTATTAATAACTTGTCCCTAAAGAGCAATTTATAAATAGATTGCTCCTTTAGCTTAATTTTGCTTAGGTAGCATTGTTTCCTTCTTATTAGTCAGCATTGTTAGCATTTTTGAGAAATCATAGATTTAACAGAGACTTGTGGAGGAGCTGCTGACTTACAGAAGTTATTACAGCAGAAAATAAATTATGTGGTGCTATAAATACTTGACTCAGTGACTCAGCAAATTCCCTTTATGTACAAAGAGAAACATGTTGTACCTAACTTATGAGGTCTGTTTTTAATTTCTTCAGCTTTGCAGTCGTTCCTGTTTGTCACTGATAGATTTTTACATAATGTGAGAGACATAAAGATAAAGAGAGACCATGTTCAGCAGGAGATTTAAGTATTGGGAAATGAAAGCAGTGCCGGAACCCTCAGTCATTGGACTGCTTTTGTGTTGATGGCAGGGGATTACCAGGAAAAAGTCAGAGAACCATCTGGAATGGCTGTGAGAAATTAGATAGTTTTATTATGCTCTTGGGTGACATTTCCAACCAATAAAATTAGAATAAAAATTGTAATGTTAGAAGCAAACCCCTGGAAAATATATAATTAACTTCTTTAGAGTTCAACAAGCATTCTATGTATCTCTAATGTTCATATTTAAGGTACTTTAACTGGACATTTGAGTTGATGCCAATATGTGCCAGAAATGGTTTCTCCCTCAAAGGCCATTAGGGGAGAGACTATATGTACACAAAATTTTAAAATTATTTATGTTTAATTGATTAATAGTTCAATACTTTATTTATAAAACCTAGTATATAGAACCTAGTATATAAATTGTTGGTCTTTTAATATTTATGATCTCTTAATGAGCATGCAAAAACAGAACAATGTAGGAACTGATTTCATATGATACATCTTCTTAGAAAACAGTAGAAAATTATTTTGAAAAGCCCTCTATATCTTGATTATTTTCTGCAATAAAAATACTAATTCTCCTTATTGCTACTAAATAGAGCATAATGGCCACTAAAATCTGTCAAAAGCTCTTCCATCTTGGATAATTCTGAGAGATTCTAACATGTCATTTCAGCACATGCTTGAGTAAAAATGTCCTAAATGTAAAAACAGAATAAAGTAATTATTAGAGAAGTATAAACAAAGTTCTGCATAAGACAGTGTCTTGATCTGCTTGGGCTGCCATAACAAAATAGCATAGATCATGCCTTAAAGAATAAACATTTATTTTCTCATGCTTCTGGATGCTAGATATCCAAGATCAAGGTTCTGGCCAATTCAATTTCTTGTTAAGGACTCTGTCTGACTTGGAGCTGCCTCCTTGCTGTCTTTACATGACCTTTCCTCAGTGCATATGCAGTAGAAAGGGAAGGAGGAAGGGAAAGGGGTTGAGAGAGAGCACTCTCTGGTATCTCTTCTTAGAAGGACACTAATCCTATCAGATCAGGACCCCACTCTCAGGACCCCGCATTTAATCTTAATTACTTCTTTCAAATACACAATAGTGGGGGCTAGGGTTTCAACATATGAATTTTAGGGGGACATAATCAGTCAATTTATAACAAATTGGAAACAGAGCGGAAGCAACCAGGAAGGCATTTTGGAAAAGGTAGCATTTGAACAGAATCCTGGTGATTGAGTAGGATTTTAACCAGTAGAAGTTGGAAGGAGAGATTCCAAGTGGAAGAAATAGCTTAACCAGAAAGCAGAGTAGAAGTGCCTGGGTGGCTCAAGTCAGTTGAGCGTCAGCCTTCAGCTCAGGTCCTAATCCTGGGGTCCTGGGATCAAGCCCCATGTTGGGCTCCCTGCTTACCGGGGAGCCTACTTCTCCCTCTCCTTCCCATTCATACTCTCTCTCACTATCTCTGTCATTCTCTCTCTCAAATAATTTCTTTAAGAAAGAAGGAAGGAGGGAAGGGAAGAAGGAAGGGGTATATTTAGCACAGAGGGAATCAGTTCTTTCACCTGCAGGATGATATCTACATGAGTGGATAGTACTTAGGAAGTCAAGAGGATTGGAAAGATGTGGCCAAATTATTTTATACCTTATAAAATACCATTTTCTGGTTTTAGCACTTCTATAACTAGCTGTGTGACCTTGGTTATGCCCCTCTACTTCTGTGTGACTCAGCATCCCATATGTCAATGAAAAAATTATCTCTGGGGTTTCATTTAATTTAATGAGTCTATACTTCAAAACAAGTAAGTGATTTAAAGTTCACAAGTATTATGTGTATGTGTTTGTGTGTGCCCATATACTTCCACATTTGTGCTCTCACAGCAGTAGATGTGCACACTCATACAAATGTTTGATGATAGGCAGAAAAATCTACTGCCACTTATCAACATTGACTTGTATTCCTCCCACCTCTACATAAATTGGGAACCTTTTTCTGCATATTCCAGTGACCCAGACCAGACCCCTTAGGGAGAGGTGACCAGGCACACTGGGGAAAATATGTGATTTCCCCAACCTTGCCCTTTTCCAACTTCATTGGCTCTTTTATTTTCTCCTGCTGTAGATTCCTGATTCTTTAATGACAGTTTCTTTTGTCCTGTTAAGGAAACTTAATCTCAAAGCCTTCTTTCATAGTCAGTTGTAGGCACCTGGGTAAGGAATCCATAGACTCGAAGGGATATTTTCTTTTTACTAGGAACTAGGCCTTAAGCTATAAGAATGAAACAAGAACAGTAAAATTCTAGACAATAAATGGACATAGAGCTTGGGAATAGAGGTGAGGAGGTGAATGTTGTGGTGTTCCTAAAAGCCTTAGAGGTGGGAAATGATCCCCTGGAGCTTGAAGACCATCTTCAGTCCTAGAACAGTCTAATATACTTTACAACTATTTATTCTTAACCCTGGACCTGTCTTGGTTATTTTTAGCAAAATAATTACTACTATTTACTTATTTTCTAGAATTCTAGATATAGTTGTGGGCTTACCTGTGCAAACACTTTGATAACTTTGACCCAATCTATATGATTCAGTAGATAATTCTTCTTCCTGCAAAATGGCTACTGGGTTAACAGCTTGTTCCTTATTTAGAGACTTAGTTGTAATGAATCTTTCCAACTTGAAAAAGAAGCAGTAGAACTAAAGTTGAAGAAGAATTGTTTTCCTCAAAAACAGGGGCATATTTCTTTTTAAGAAATACATTTTCTTTCCCTACTATATATAGTCAGCATATAATACTAAGTTTTACTTCTCAAAAATAGGTTAGTGTCTGCCTTTTTCAGATACACATCCACGTCAAGAAGGTGTTATCTTCATAATGAACTTAAGCTACAGCTTGGGTGACTCATCTCAGAATATTCTATCAGTCAGAAACTGTTCAAGGTCCAACCCCAGTATTTACTGCTCTGTGGCCTCCACTTTGCGTAGGCACCACCTTAGTGAATCACACTGGCTATCCGTCACTCATTCTTTGAAGACCACAGTTTCAAAATAAAACCCTTAGAAAATGTAGGCACTGAAGTAACAGTTGCAGTTACTTCACCCACGGTTCACTGTACCATGAATGTAACCTACAATTTGAGTCTTTATTTGGTCATTGACAACGGCCTTAAATTTTTGAGTCAAAACTTTAGTGAAATTCAGAAATATAGTCCCTAAGATGTTGATTCTTTTGTTCATAGGAAATGCTTTCAAAACTTACTTAGCTTTAGTTCTAACAAAAGAATATTTTGGGGTTTTTTATGTTTTGTTTTGTTTTTTGTCTTTGGAAAAGTTGAATAGATGGAAACTATGAAAGGAAAAGATGTACTACAAAATTGTAATTCAATAGCACTGGTTTCTGCTTTCATCTAATACAAAACAGAATATAGTATAAGGAAGTTCATTTTTCTTACATTATTGGTAATAAAATTCAAATTAAAAATTAGAGCTTGCTAATTGTGTTTTTCCTCTAGGTTCAGTTCATTATCAGAATAGTCTCTCAAGTAGTGATAATATCCAAATTTAATCAGAAGGTTTAACTGTAAAGTTTAATCATACAAGTAATGAAATGTACACTTCCAGGGGATACATCTTTGTCTTTTTATCCTGATATAACAAAAAAAAAAAGGGACGTATTATATGCAGGTTATCTAGAGGTGAATGGCCATAGGCAGCTTTCTGAGCCTGGTCTGCCTTGCTACCTCTGCAGACCCCTAAAACTGTTTATTGTCTACCCAGGCAGGTGCTCATATTTTTCTAAGATATCCATGACTTCCCACATAGGCTTTCACCTGTTATACAATGACCTGTATAACTATGCCACTGCCTGCTCTATCTCCATGAGCCCCTGGCTACTGCTGCTGTTTACTAAATACATATTAAGTGCCAGATACTATGTTGAGTGTTTTGTTTATTGGATCTTCCCACTGCCATGGGGCAGAGCTACCCTGAAATGAAGTGAGCATATGTTATAGTATAATCTTCTTAGATTTACTTCCATAGTGTATCTTCTGAATTATCAGACTGTGGCGAATGACTACAACTACTATTCATGACTGTGGGCTAGTTTTTTCTTTTTTATTGTTGTTAAATACACATAACATAAAATTTACCTTCTTGACCATTTTTTTTAAAGATTTTTATTAATTCACTTTAGAGAGAAAATGTACAAGCGTGTGAGCAGGGGGAGCGGCAAAAGGAAAGGGAAAGGGACAATCTCAAGTAGATGCCCCACTGAGTGCAGAGCCTGACGCAGGACTTGATTTCATGACCTGAGCTGAAATCAGAGTCAGACGCTTAACCAGCTAAGCCACCCAGGCTCCCCTTGACCGTTTTTAAGTGTACAGTTCAGTGATATTAAATACATTCACATCACTGTCAACCACTGCCACCATATGTTCTTTTGAAGTGGAGGTGCTAGATCATATGATAATTCTTTTTCTGACTTTTTTTTTCTTTTTTTTTTTTTTTGAGGAACCACACAACTGTTTTCCATAGCGGCTGCACCATTTTACATTCCTAACAGCAGTGTACAAGTCTTCCCTCTTCATATCATCTCCAGCCCTTGTTTTTGTTTTTTTTTTTTTCTGTTTTTTTTTTACCCAGGTTTATTGAAAAATAATTAGCATACTTCACTATGTAAGTTTAAGGAATACAGTATGATTTTTTAATTTATTCATTTTTATATTATTTTTTAATTGAAATATAGCCGACACAAAATGTTACATTAGTTTCAGATGTGCAGCATAGTGATTCAGCAAGTCTATACATTATGCTATGCTCACAAGTGTAGTTACCATCTGTCACAAGACAATGCTATTGCAATACCAATGACTGTATTCCTTGTTCTCTACCTTTTATCCCCATGACTTACTCATTTCATAACTGGAAGCCTATATCTCCCAATCTCCTTCATCCTATTTTCTGAGTTAGCTTTTTTCTTTTTTGATAGTACCAATCCTAATGGGTGTGAGGTAGTATTTTACTATAGTTTTGATTTGCATTTCTCTAACCATTAGTGATATGAGCATCTTTTCGTGTGTTTATTGGCCATCTATCTTTTGTGGAGAAATGTCCACTCAAGTCCTTTAACCATTTTTTAATCAGGCTGTTTTTCTTGTTGTTATTTTTGAGTTTTAGAAGTTCTCTATATATTCTAAATATTAATCAGATACATGACTTGTAATATTTTTCAGAGTATGGTTATCTTATGTATGATGTGCAGATATTTTCTCTCATTCTGTGAGTTGCCTTTTTACTCTGCAGATAGTATCTTTTGATGCACAAAATTTTTAAATTTCGCGAAGTACAATTTCCTTATTTTTCTTTTATCATTATGCCTTTAATAATCTGAGAAATAAATCATTGCCAAGTCCAATGTAATAATATTTTTATACCATGAATTCCCACCTCTTTTAGACCTTTGTGATGCACTGTAAAAATTGTTTTATAGTGATCGCTTCAGGTCATCTAAAACATTCCCTAAGTCCTAAAAGGCAGTTTCCCCTTAATCTCTGATAAAGTGGAATCCAAGAAGTATCAGCTGTTTTTAGAGTGGCTAACCTATTATTTTTATCTAGGAACAGTATTCATTTTCATCAGTGGATGAATAAAGGTTACTCTAGAACATGTGCTATTTGGGGTAAATATATAGCCTCTTTGTATTTGTCATTTCATCTCTGGAATCTGCCAAACCAAAAATCCCTGGGCATTGAAACCGTTGACTCGTCAGTACCTCATCCACCCTCACTCTTTATGCCATCGCCTTATTTTGAATTTGCAATTTGCTTGGTAAAAATGTATTATCCTTTTATATATATGCTACATTTGATTTGCTAAAATTGTGTTTAGAATTTTTGCATCTATATTCGTGAAGCATATTGGTCTAATTTTGTAATGTCTTCTAGTTTTGTAATCAGAGATAACACGCTTATAGAATGAGTTGAGAGGTCTTCTGTCATTAATTATTTGGAAGAGTTTGGTAGATTGGTATGTTATTTCCTTTTTTTTTTTTTAATTTTTATTTATTTATTTATGATAGTCACAGAGAGAGAGAGAGAGGCAGAGACACAGGCAGAGGGAGAAGCAGGCTCCATGCACCGGGAGCCCAATGTGGGATTCGATCCCGGGTCTCCAGGATCGCGCCCCGGGCCAAAGGTAGGCGCCAAACCACTGCGCCACCCAGGGATCCCGGTATAAGTTATTTCTTAAATGTTTGAGAGTTTTTAGTGGAGCCATTCATGTTGGGGCTTTCTTTGAGAAGTCTTTTTACTACAGTTTCAATTTCTCTTATCCTTATGGGCATATTCAAGTTATATTTCCTCCTGAGTGAGGTTTGTAGTTTGTATCTTTTAAGGACTTTGTCTATTTCATCTAAATAGTCAATATTGTGGACTATAAAGTTGTTCATATTTCTTTATGATTTTTATAAAATGTCTGTAGAATGTTTGATGATGTTACCTCTCATTTGTGACATTTGTAATTTTGTCTTATTATTTCTAATCAGTCTAGCTAAAGATTTTAGTAATCTCAAAGAATCTGCTTTTGGTTTTATTGATTTTTTTTATTTTTCTGTTTCATTGATGATTGCTTTGATCTTGATTCCCTTCTTTTGTTTGCTTTGACTTTAATTTGCTTTTTTTTTTCCTATTTTTTCTAAGTGTAAGCTGTGGTTATTGATTTGAGACCATTCTTCTTTGCTAACACAGGCATTTAGTGCTATAAATCTTCCCAAAAGAAATGGGTTAGTGGCATCTCATAAATTCTAATATGTTTTCATGTTCATTTAATGCAAAGTACTTTCTAATTTCCCCTTTCATTTCTTATTTGATCCATGAGTTAGTTTCCAAATTTGGAGATTTTCCAGATAACTTTGTTATTAATTGCTAATTTAATTCCATTTTGGTTAGAGAATATATTTGTATGGTTTGAATCCCTTTAAAATATATGAAGGCTGGGGATCCCTGGGTGGCGCAGTGGTTTGGCGCCTGCCTTTGGCCCAGGGCGCGATCCTGGAGTCCCGGGATCGAATCCCACGTCTGGCTCCCAGTGCATGGAGCCTGCTTCTCCCTCTGCCTGTGTCTCTGCCTCTCTCTCTCTCTCTGTGTGACTATCATAAATAAATAAAGAAAAAATATATATATAAAAAAAAAAAAAATATATATATATATATATATATATATATATATGAAGGCTAACCCACCTGCTTACCTCCTCTCTCTCCCCTTCTCCCCAATAACTCCATCCCCCTTGCTCTGAGCTAGTTAACAACTTCTGTGTGCCCTTGCATACCTTCTACCTATTCCTTAAATTAGACAAACTCTATACATGGGGATTTCCTCCTCACCATTTTACAAAATAAAGAGGTTATAAAATTCTTTGCATTTCCTTTCTTAGTAAAAATACATAGTGGAAATCTTTCCAGGTCAATTGATAGAGAGCTTACTCACTCTTAGCCATACAATAGTCTGTGTTGCTTTATCTTCTGTGATGTGACTATACCACCATTTAGTCAATTATTTCCTTAGTGATGGTAATACACTCTGTTTCCACATTTTGTCCCTACAAGAAGTACTGCAATAAAATAAAATGCATTCTTAAAAAAAAAAAAAAAAAAAAAAGCCAAACCCAGGGGGTCTCCCAGGTGACTCAGTCAGTTGGGCATCTGACTCTTGGTTTTGGCCCAGGTCATTGTCTCAAGGTTGTGAGATAGTGCTGCTGGTCACATTGGACTCCACATTTAGCGAGAAGTCTGCTTCCCCTCTTCTTTTGCCCCTCGCCCTACTCACTCAACTCTACTTCTCTTTCTAAAATAAATAAAACCTTAAAAAAAAAAAAAAGACTACCAAACCAGGCAGAGGACTTGACAACAAGCATAGATTTGATACCTACTAGTTTTTGGACCACAAAGGAAAAAAAATTGAAATGTCATCTGATCTCTTAATATTTACTAAACAACTTAATACAGAGAATCATTAGAAGGATAAGTGGTTTAAGGACTTCATCCCTGTCATTCCAGCTACTGAAATTGGCATATCAAATGAATACTGGGCAATGCTGGTGAGTGAATATACTTCTTGTATAGGAATTGTGTGCCTGGATTTTCTAAGTAACCTGAGAGAAGTTTAGACCATTAGGAATTTGAGGTTACGTTCATTGTTCAATCTTGGAGTGTCAGGTAGCAGAACAGAAAAACTATAACAGTTACCTTTTTTTAATTACTTGGATTATTTACCATTCTATAAATTCCACTGACTAGTGCACACAATATCCAATATACTCCTTGCTTATAGGCTACTCTCTTTCTGCTCCTTCTGAGTTGTATGTTTACAGAGTTCGTTGTGTTTTGTCTCAATTAATTATATAGTTTAACTAAATGTTATATAAGTCAATGAAATATAAGTTGTATACTTTGAGAAGCATCATCAGTAAGGGATAAAATGAAACCTACAATATAACCCTGTATATGATTTGTGAATCATATACAGTATAAAAATCATATAAATGGGAGTGAAAAATACCTAATTCAGGATCATTGTTACCTCTGGATTCAGAGGGAAATGGGATCAAGAGAGGTACAGAATGGGCTTCAACCAAATCTACAATGTAAAATGTCCCGTTTAAAAAAAAAAATGCACCAAGCAAAGACATTTAAGGTTTGTTTAAGATTTGATAAATACAGGGACACCTGGGTGGCTCAGCGGTTGAGCCTCTGCTTTCAGCTAAGGGCGTGATTCCAGGGTTCTGGGATCAAATCCCACAACGAGCTCCTTGAGTAGAGTCTGCTTCTCCCTCTGCGTGTGTCTCTGCCTCTCTCTCTCTCTCTCTCTCTCTCTCTCTCTGTCTCTGTCTCTCATGAATAAATAAAATCTTTAAAAAAAAGTTAATAAATACTAGTTTTTGATTCACATTTTTCCTATTCCTATCTTCCTTTTGTTTGTCTCTCAGACTAAGCATTTAGAGGGGAAAAAAGAAAGGCAAACCATAAAATAGACCCTTAACTACAGAAAACAAAGAGGGTTGCTGGAGGGAGGCAGGCAAGGGGGTGGGGGTGGGGTTGGGTTAAATGGGTGTTGGGTATTAAAAGGGCATTTGTGATGAGCACTGGATGTTATATGTAAGTGATAAATCACTAAATTCTACTTCTGAAACTAATATGACACTGTTAACTAACTGGAACTTAAATAAAATTTGAAACAAAAAAAAATTTCAAATTCTTAAAGTGACTGAATATCTGGAATTGGTCTGGCCAGTGTAGAATCATAAAATGACTGGCTGGCACTGTCCCCAGACTGTGCAAAGAGGTATACTTTTATTCCAGTATCCAGAGCTAGATAGGAAATACCCAGCAACTTAAACAGTGAATCTTTGTATTCTGTGTTATTCTTTAAGACCATTACATATTTATGGAATCAGTCCTACTAGCTAGCTTTTTTTCCTGAAATCTGGTTTCCATCTGAGCTCCCTAATTGGAGCCTTGGGCCTAGAGAACAAACATGTCTAGCCAGACCTTAGACAGGCCCCTCATACTGATATCTTAACCTTTCCCTTGACCAACTCGTCTCTGAGATGATAAGTGTCCATTTATTTGGATTTGAATCTGGCCTCTTGATTGGTGAACCTTGTGAGTTTATTCTCCATATCCTATCCCTTGCTGAGGTTTCCTTTGAACGCTTTGTGGAAAATGAATGGCATTGCTTAATCTAGTACCATCTGGGTTATTTTTTTTCTAGATAAGGAAGGTAGTCAACGTATTTTTTAACATCTCATAAAATTGTATGGCAAAATATCATTTGTTTGTTTAGAGAAGAATCAAGAATTATTAGGAAGTGTAAATTAAATAGTATTGCCAAAATTGGAGGGAAAGAAGAAGAGATGTCATTTGACAACAGCATTGTGTCTCATCTTTGTGCAAAATAAAAGGTCATAAAGTTGGCATATAGGCCAATTTGAGAAACCATTTTAGGAAAGTTTTTTCTTCAAACGAAAGAAAATTTTTTCTTCAAACCAAAGATTAGAATCAGGAGATAGTTTTATAGATAGATGCCTGTTTTCTTTGTTTACAACTAATATTACTATCATAGGACATAGCGAGTTGGAAACTCTAAACAATCTTATCACATCTTTCTCTAGATAATTATAACATAGTTTTTGTTTTGTGGAATATCTTAATTTTTGTATCTTACAGAAGTGATGTTGAATAATAGAAAACCTTATTTCTATTCCTTTCTCCTCTACCCATCTTGCTGAATGACCTGGGGTAAATCCATTTTCTTCATAGAGCCAGTCTCTCAAATATACAGTGAAGATAGGCACTATTCACCTTACCACCTCTTTTCAAGACCAGCTAGACTACAATGCTCCATTTTTCTAATTCCTATCTAAAACCCTGATGTGATGTAGGCAGAATAAGATGCTACTGCCCTCTGCTGGTCCTAAGAACATACCCACCCATCATTGAGCAGCCCTGCCCATCCTAACAGTGAGAGACACAGTGGGCCTTGCTTGTGGCTGGCAAAACAGCAGGAAGCCACAAAAAAAAAGGAGGTGAATTTCATGTTTGGAAAAATAATCACATTTGAAGTATTTTGGGAATTAATGATTTCTTATGCATATATCAGATGCAATAACTATTGTGTGACTGCCTTGTCACCAAAAAGTATTCTATAGTCACTTCCCTCTGCTACAGTTTCTCACCTGGTAAACAAGTTGTGAGTTCTGACCTTTTGAGCCACTGTCACTATTTTATAACATCTTTCTGCCTTGAAACATATACAGTCCACTTTTGTTTGGAAGATTTAGGGGAGTTTTTGCTTATTCATTTTGTTTGTCAATAAATAGGAAGATGGGCAGCCCCAGTGGCGCAGCGGTTTAGCACTGCCTGCAGACCAGGGCATGATCCTGGAGACCTGGGATCGAGTCCCACGTCTCCTGCATGGAACCTGCTTCTCCCTCCTCCTGTGTCTCTGCCTCTCTCTCTCTCTATGTCTATCATAAGTAAATAAATAAATCTTTAAAAAAAATAAATAAAATAAATAGGAAGATGATAATTGATATGTGCCAAGGAAAGGGAATATGCAACATCAGGAAGAAAAGTGCTGAAAAAGAAAGGCAAGGCTTCATTATACTCTCAGATCCCTATGGAGCTCTGTCAAGTTGTAATAAGAGATCTATAATTGATAATAGCTTTTTTGGTGTGTCAATGATCCTAAAAGTACCTTATCTGAGAAACTGATAAGAATTTATTAAAAAGCTGTGGTTTTCTGAACTCATCTGTATTAATTTCAGAACTCTGAAATTTCAAGAGCTGCTATTTATTATTATGCACTTGTAAGAAATAGTGCTGCCTTTGACCGTACTTACAGGAAAGGCAACTGAAAATTATGCTTTTGTCTTGTTTGAATTTCATGCCTTTAAAATCCCTTTCAAAATAGGTCTGTGCACTGCTACTGAGATCATTGTTAGTCCTGAGAGTGCTGCAGGGCAACAACAACAAAAGTGCAACCTACACCCCAAGTATCTACAAGCAGAGTATAGGAGGAATATGTGATTCATATTGTGGCTTCTGCTTACGTATGCACAAACCACACACATTTTGCCCATTATTTCCCATTGGTAGATCGTAACTGTATTTTAAACAAGTATACAGGCATTATGAAGATCAACTGTGATCCTAATGCAGCTTCCCCTTGGGGAACTCTTGATTTTTGTTTCATAGTCAAGCCCAACTTATAGCCACCTGATAGGAGTTACATTCAGTCACCTCAGCAGCAGTACATAATCCTATCTTGGAATGCAGAATTACAAAGACTCTCAAAAGCAAAATCACAGCCATCCGACTTCCAACTACATAAGTACTACGTTTCACGGAATGTGTGGTGCCTATTTCCAGTTCTAGGTTTTAGTCTGCTCTAGACCAAAAAGGAAATTAGGATGTATTGAGGATATCATTTTTACCAGGTATCTTATTCATCTGTTAGGCATTCCTAAGAAATGAACCAACTATATATATAACCTTAATGGTAATCTTCAGTGTCCAATATTTAGTTCTACTCACAGAAAACAAACTTAATTCCAAAAAATAAAATGGACAAAGAAAATTGTCTATTGAGAATGTTACCTTCTGTTTGCTGAGAAATGATGGATTAAAATTTTTTTGAAATAGCTTTAATATGTGGAAATGAAAGCAAGAGCTGTGGAAAGATGGTTTAAATCATTAACTGAAACTTGATAGTATGTATCATATGTAAAAGTCAAAATACAATGTTAATCAAAATCATATCAGATTTTCAAGGAAGAATATTACTTTGGAAAGAAAATCCTAAAGTGCAGAAAAAAACAGCAGTGCTAATTAGTACTTATTTTATGATGTTCTTTTTGCAAGACAATTTGGTATAGAAAAAAATCAGGGGCTTTGGAACCAAACAAACTTTGGGCTTAAAAAAAACTAGCTTCACTACTTCTGTATTTTATTATCTGACTTTAGGCAATCACTTAAACCTCCCTGAACTTTTATTTCCTCTTTTTTAATTGGCAATAATGTGCAACTTATATTCGGTATTAAATAAGATATGTCAATATTTATGAAGTGACACAAGTACCTGCAGAGTTAGTTTTCCTTCTCTCTATTGTAAATCACAGAGTAAGGTTTACTTGTGCATTGAAGCCCAGCAAGAAGTCCTGGAAAAGAAGGTCTGGTTTGAGATTACCTCCTATGACCAGACTTGGTTACCAGAAAAGGCCCTCAAAGCCCAGGACAGTCTGCTAAAGGGGTATGTGAGACAGGAAGCAGCCTTGGTGGGGAGGAAAAGGGCTAGAGTAATCAGTAGGGAGGGTATGATTCTTCTTGAGTCCCAAATGCATGATCTGCCTTCATTCTGTGTGTAAGGCCAAGCTGCAGGCGCACTCACATTTCATTTTGTGCCCTCAAAAAAATGTACTGTAGAAAAAAATTTGAATTATCTGAAGTTTTATGTTTAGGTTATGATGGATTTCATTTATATATCCTAATTGTTATAAGAGCTACCAACTCTACAGTGTCTATTATGTGCATAGTACAATGCCAAGTACTTTTCAAATATTCTCTAAATCAGATAATAACTTTGATTTCTAGCTGTTGGTAAAATGTCCATAAAGTGACTGAAACCGTAAAGGGCTTCATAGCAAGCCCAAAGTTGTCAGTTAAAAATGAATATGTTGCTGATTGCTAAGCTTGTACTGCCGTAAAATACTGTTTAGATAAACCCTTTGATGATATCTGTGGTTAACCATGAGTCCTGTAATTTTCTGAATTGCCATGACTGTCAGCCCTGTGGTGATGCATATTGTATGTTCTCACAGAAACTGGCCCCTGGAGTCAGCCAGTTTGCTTACACCTGTGTTCAGGACCACCCCATTTGGACGAATCAGCAGTTTTGGGAGACAACTTTTTACAATGCAGTGCAGGAACAGGTGCGCTCCCTGTATCTCTCAGCCAAGGAAGACAATCATGCCCCATATCTGAAACAGAAGGTAAGAGAAGAAAGATATTAGTGTGGGACTGGCACCCTGTCTTCAAAGAAAGCTTATTCAGATATTCCTAGGGCAAAAGAATATCCAGTCACTTTCTACCAGTATATTTGAGGTTCATTTTAGGGAGTCCTGTGGTGAGCATCTTTCTTCTGTTGATTTCTGATATTATGTTTTTCCATAATAACTTCTTAATATCGTTCTTTAGTGGTAGAATTGTTTTATTACATTTTAATAAGTAGGAGTTCTTTTGAAACAATTATAGGAAGTTGAACAGAAAAAATAAGAAAGAAAATACCTGGGCAGATGTCTTTGTGCAATTAACTTTTTGAAGAAATGTCAAATTAAAGTTAAATGATTCTTATAAAAAGCTTTTGCACAGCAAAGGACACAGTTGACAAAACTAAAAAACAACCTCCTGAATGGGAGAAAACCATTTATAAATGTCTTTTCAGATAAAGGGCTAGTATCCAAAGTCTATAAAGAATTTATCAAACTTGACACCAGAAGCAAGAAATGGGCAGAAAAGGGACACCTGGGTGGCTCAGCTGGTTAAGTATCTGCCTTCAACTGAAGTCATGATCCTAGGGTCCTGGGATCAAGCCCCCTCATCAATCTCCCTGCTCAGCAGGGAACCTGCTTCTCCTTCTCCCTCTGTGCTCCTCCTGCTTATGCTCTTGCTCTTTTTCTCTTTCAAATAAATGTACAAATAATCTTTTAAAAAAGGAAATGAGCAGAAGACATGAACAGACATTTCTCCAAAGACATACAAATGGTCAACAGACACATGAGAAAATGCTCAACATCACTTGGCATCAAGGAAATACAAATAAAAACCACAATGAGATACCACCTCATACCAGTCAGAATGGCTAAACTAACAAGTCGGGAAACAACAGATGTTGGCAAAGTTATAGAGAAAGGGGAACCAATGCAAGCTGGTATAGCCACTCTGGAAAACTTTTTTGAAGTTCTTCAAAAAGCTGAAAATAGAGCTGCCTTATGACGCAGCAACTGTACTACTAGGTATTCACCCAAAGGATGTAAACATAGTGACCTGAAAAGGCACCTACACCCCAATGTTTATAGCATCAATGTCCACAATGTCCACAAATATGGAAAAAGCCCAGATGTCCATAAAAGGTTGAATGGATAAAGAAGATGTGGTAGATATACAATGGAATATTATTACTCAGCCATCAAAAAAAATGAAAACTTACTATTTGCAATTATATGGATGGAACTATGGGTATTATGCTAAGAAAAATAAGCAATCACAGACAATTATATGATTTCACTGATACGTGGAATTTAAGAAACAAAACAGAAGATCATAAGGGAAGGAAGGGAAAAATAAGATGAAAGCAGAGGAGACAAACCATAAGAGACTCTTAAGTATAGGAAACAAACTGAGAGTTGCTAGAGGGGAGATGGGTGGGGAGATGGGGTAACTGGGTGATAGGCATTAAGGAGGGCACTTGATGTAATGTGCTCTGGGTATTATATGCAACTGGTGAATCATTAAACTCTACCTCTAAAACTAATAATACACTCTGTTAATTAATTGAATATAAATAAAATATAAAAAACAAAAAGTTAAATGGCTCTAAAAAATATAAAACTCAATAGTTCTTAGAAGTATGTCAGTGATAAATCTAGTTTTCCTTTTAGGAATATTCTATATGTTTCCATATAGTTTATTCAGCATAAATTATACTTAAGAAAAATATCAAGAAAATATTTTAAAATAAGAAAATTGCAGGGTGCCTGGGTAGCTCAGTTGGTTAAGCATCTTGCATCAACCTCCATTTTAAGTTGATCTTATTTTATGTGAGGTAAATGAATTTAGATTTCTTTTTTTTTTATATATATATTTTTTTATTTATTTAAGAGAGAGAGGCAATTAGCCAGGAAAGAGGGAGAAACAGACTCCCCACTGAGCATGGAGCCTGATATGGGGCTTGATCCCAGGATTCTGGGATCATGACCTGAGCCAAAGGCAGAGGCTTAACCAACTGAGCCACCCAGGTGCCCCCATTAATTTAGATTTCTAACAGGAACTACATAGTAGTGTTCAGATATTTCTATGTCTCATGTAATTTTAAACATATTGTTTGTCTGTTCTTGAGTATGATAAAACAGAAACTTTAATAAAAAAATAGCACTGACATTTATCTCATATTCCAAATTTTTATTATATACCATTAGTATGAATTGTTTAATTTAATATAAAACTCAGATTTTTCTTTCAAACACCAAACGCATTTGAGTAAATGGTAACTATAACTGATGCAAGTTAGTTTGAGGTCATGTTCCTGAAATCTCTGGAGTGGTATGGTGCTTTTGATAGGTTTTTTAAGCAGTTACAATGCTTACATTGGTATAACTCAAAAGCCTTTGTAGAGCAAACATATGTCACTGCTACTCTGTCCTTTCTTCTGAGAAGTCTCTCTATGATGCCTAGATTAGATACAAGTGAGACTATATACATACTAGCTCTTCTGAACTTTTTAGCCTACTAGGAAATTCTTTAAAATCCCATTGTCAGATTCATGGAAAAAAAAGAATTTTGAGAAAATGGCTGCAAAGTAGGAGGATCATAGGCTTGTTTCATCCCACAAATATATCCAGTTGTCCTAAATACCCCAGAAATCAATCTGAAGACTGGCAAAACAAACTCCACAACTAAAGGTAGAGAAGAAGCCACATCAAAGAACGTGTAGAGATGCAGCTTGGGAGGGAAATGTATCATGGCCACTGCAGTAGGGAGAGAACCATGGATGCACAGAAGAGTGAGAGACAAAGTAGCACACAGGGGAGCACGTGGGGAAAAGAAATCCCCATAGCAATTAACTTAGAAAAAATAAGAGGGCCCAAATTTCATGAGTTCTCAAAACCAGTGGAGCTTAAAACCTGGAGTTTTAAGGGTCAGAAGACTTGGCTCAAGGAATTCCCAGAGGACATTCAGGCTGCTCTTGGAAAAAAAGCAGATCAAACAACCCAAGGACATAACAGCATGGAAACAGTAGTCTGAAGAATACCTGAGACAGACAGTGGGGAGGTTAGTTGTTCATCTCAGAGCATGTTCCAGAAAGGCAACATTCAGAGAGACCCCTCCAGTAACAAAGGAGCTAGCAGGTGCCATTTATCTCTCCTCAGCATAAACATGGAACTGCAGGAACTAGCACAGCACCAACACTCACTTCATAATTTGTTTATGCCAAGCCCCCTGCACTAAGTGGAACCACCCTTCTCAGTCCCAACATAGCAGATCCCCTCCCCTAGAAGACTGGACCAAATCCCTGCTAATACTACATCTCTCCACCTGGGAGTTTTGTTGGTTGTTTTTGTTTTTAATAATTTGTTTAAAAGATTTTATTTATTTGAGAAAGAGAGATAGCAAGAGAAAGCAGGAGGGAAGAGAGGGAGAGAAGCAGGCCTCCCCGCTGAATGGGGAACCTGATGCGGGGCTTGATCCTAGGACCCTGAGATCATAACCTGAACTGAAGGAGACACTTAACTGCCTGAGCCACCCAGGCACCCCGTGTTTGTTTTTTTTTTAAGCTTTATTTATTTATTTGAGATAGAGCATGGGCATAAGTGGGGAGAAGGGCAGAGGGAGAGAATCCCAAGAAGACTCCCCGCTGAGCACAGAGCCATATGTAGGGCTTGATCGTACAAGCCACAAGATCATGACCTAAGCTGAAACCAAGAGGCGGGTGCTTAACCCAGGCACCCCTCCACACCCAGGAGTTTTGTAAGGCCTCAGTTCAAATGGCAGTGGCAATAGGTCTCATTTCACAAGCAGACCAGAGCATACCTAATTACAGCATGCCACATTTGGGCCAGGAACCAAACACTGCCTACAACAGGCAAAGAGAGCCTCTGCAGATGACTGACCTGAAGGATAAAGCAGCCAGGACACAACAGCAGACCACACCAGGACATGTTGGAGACACATATAGAAGCACCAGGCCCAAGGAAATAGGAGACACTATACAATAAGACTTCTTCATGAAGCCATTATCCTCAAGAACAGGAGAAATAGTTGACTTCCTAACAAACAAATAGGCAACAGAGACTTAAATAAAATGAGAAAACAGAGGAATTTGTCCCTAATGAAAGAATAGGACAAGGCCACAGCCAGAGATCTAAATGAAACAGATATAAGTAACGTGCCTGGTGCAGAATTTAATCAGTGATCATAAGGACCACTAGACTTCCTAGACTTGAGGAAAGAGTGGAAAACATCCATGAGACAGACCATTAACACAGAGCTCTAAAGGCAATAACATAGTATAGACAAAGGGCTCAGTAAATACAATGAAAAATGCACTTGATGGAATGAATAGCAGAATGGAAGAAGCAGAGAAATGAATTAAAGACCTAGGAGACTAGGATCAGGAAAGTAATCAGGATCAACAAAAGAGAGAAAAAAGAATCATGCAAATTAACAATAGACTTAAGGAACTCTGTGACTCTATCAAACATTGTAACATATATATTATAGAAGTCCCAGAAAGAGAGAAAAGGGGGCAAAAAATTTACTTGAAGAAACAATGGCTGGAAACTTACCTAATCTGGGGAAAGAAACAGATATCCAGATCCAGAAGGCAAGGGGATCCCGAAAAAAATTCACATAAGCAGATCCACACCAAGACATCTCATCATTAAAATGGCAAAATACAGAGATAAAGAAAAAATATTAAGGACAGTTACACACAAAGGAAACCTTATAAGGAGGTTTCATCAGCTGATTTTTCAGCAGAAACTTTCCAAGCCAAATACAAGTGGCATGATATATTTAAGGTGCTGAGTGGTAAAAAAAAAAAAAAAAAAAGTCTGCAGCCAAGAATACTCTATCCAGCAAGGCTAACATTCAAAATAGAAGGAGAAATCAAGAGATTCACAAACAGTAATTAAAGGAGTACATGACCACTAAATCAGCCCTACAAGAAATACTAAAGGGAACTCTGTGAGTGGAGGAGAAAGATAAAAATTACAGTATGAAAGTAGGTATCACAAAAGCAGTTAAAATGAATATTTCTATTAAAAAAGTTCAAGGAGCTCACAAAATAAAAGGATGTAAAATATGACACCATATACCTAAAACATGGAGAGGATGACAGGAGCAAAGAATGGGTTCAAACTTGAATGGCCATCAACTTAATATAGACTGCTATGTGCAGAAGAGGGTATGTACAAACCTAATGGTAACTACAAATCAAAAACCACTAATAAATATGCAAAGGATAAAGGGAAAGAAATCCAAATATATCACTAAAGAAAATCAGCAAACACGGAAGAAAGACAAGAAAGATCAGAGAAAACCTTAAGAAACAATAAAACCAATAATAAAATGGCAATAAAGAGCTATCTATCAATAATATTTTTGAATGTAAATCGACTAAATGCTCTAATCAAAAGACAGAGGATGACAGAATAGATTATAAAAAACAAGACCCATATATATGCTGCTGACAAGAGACTCATCTTGGATCTAAAGACACCTGCAGATTGAAAGTGAGGGGATGGAGAAACATTTATCATGTAGATGGATGTCAAAAGAGTAGCAGTACTTATTTCAGACAAACTGGACTTTAAAACAAAGACTGTAACAAGAGCCAAAGAAGGACATTATATAGTAATAAAGGGGAAAATCCACAAAGAAGATATTTATGCACCCAACATGGGAGCACCCAAATACATAAAATAGTTGATAACAAACATGAAGGAACTAATTGATAATAATTCAATAATAGTAGAGGACTTTAACACCCCACTTACATCAATGGACAGGTCACCCAAACAGAAAATTAACAAGGAAACAATAGCTTTGAATGATACACTGAACCAAATGGATTTAACACATATTCAGAACGTTTCATTTTAAAACAGCAAAATACATATTCTTTTCAAGTGTACATGAAACATTCTCCAGAATAAATCACATATTAGGCCACAAAACAAGCCTCAAATTCAAAAACAAGGAAGTCATAGTATCCATCTTTTCTGACCACAGCACTATGAAACTAGAAGTCAAATTAAAAAATCTAGAAAGACCACAAATACATGGAAGTAAAATAACATGCTACTAAACAATGAATGGGTCAACCAGGAAATAAAACAAATTAAAAAGTACATGGAAACAAATGAAAATGAAAACACAATAGTTCAAAATTTTTGAGACACAGCAAAAGCAGTTCTAAGACGGAAGTTTACAGCAATACAGGCCTACTTCAAGAAGCAAGAAAAATCTCAAATAAAAACCTAACCTTACACCTAAAGAAGCTAAAAAAAAGAACAACAAACAAAACCTAAAACCAACAGAAGGAAGGGAACAATAAAGATTAGAGCAGACATAAATAATATAGAAACTAAAAAAACAATAGAGCAGATCAATGAAACCAGGAGCTGCTTCTCTGAAAAAAAAATCAGTAAAATTGATAAACTTCCAGCCAAACTTATCAAGAAAAAAAGAAATAGAACCCAGATAGATAAAATTACAAATGAGACAGGAGAAATAACAACACAGAATTACAAACAGTTATAAGAGATTGTTATGAAAAACTCTATGCCAAAAAATTGGACAACCTAGAAGAAATGGATAAATTCTTAGAAACATATAACTCACTGAAACTGAAACAGGAAGAAATAGAAAATTTGAACAGACTGATTACCAGCAATAAAATTAAATCAGTAATCAACAAACAAACAAAAGTTCTGGACCAGATGGCTTCACAGGAAAATTCTGTCAAACATTTAAAGAAGAGGTAAATCTATTCTTCTCGGGAATCCTGGGTGGCTCAGCGGTTAAGCGTTAAGCCTTTGGCCCAAAGAGTGATCCTGGAATCCTGGGATCAAGTCCCACATCGGGCTCTCTGCATGGAGCCTGCTCCTCCCTCTGCCTATGTATCTGCCTCTCTCTCTGTCTCTCTCATGAATAAATAAATAAAATCTTTAAAAATAAAAAATAAATAAAATAAAATCTATTCTTCTCAAGCTATTCTCAAAAACAGAAAAGGAATGATAACTTCCAAGTTCATTCTATGAGGCCAGCATTGCCCTGATACCAAAACCAAATAAATATGTCACTAAAAAAGAGAACTAGAGGCCAGTATGTCTCATGAATGTAGATGCAGAAATCCTCAACAAAAATGTAGCAAACCAAATCCAACAATACATTAAAAAAGTCATTTACCAGGATCAAGTAAAATTTATTCCTGAGTTATAAGGGTAGTTCAGTATTTGCAAATCAATTATCATGATGTATCACATCACTAACCGAAAGGTTAAGAAACCATAGATTATTTCAATAGATGGAAAAAAAGCATTTGGACAAAGTACAACAACGTCCATTCATGATAAAAGCCCCAGGTTTAGAGGGAACATACCTCAACATTATAAAGGCCATATATGAAAAACGATGGCAAGCATCATATTCAATGGTGAAAAAAACTGAGAGCTTTCCTGTAAGGTCAAGAACAAGACAGGATGTCCATTCTCAACACTTTTATTTAACATAGTACTGGAAGTCCTAGCCACAGTAATCAGACAACAAAAAGAAAAGGCATCCAAACTGATAAGGAAGTAAAACTATTTGCAGATAACATGATACTCTATATAGAAAACCCAAAAGACTCCATCAAAAAACTGCTAGAACTGATACACAAATTCAGTAAAGTCACAGACTAAAAAAAACACCGTTCAGAAATCGGTCATATTCCTACACACCGATTATGAAGCAACGGAAAGAAAAATTAAGAAAACAATCCCATTTATAGTTGCACCAAAAATAATAAGATACCTAGGAATAAACCTAACCTGTACTCTGAAAACTATAAAACACTGATGAAAGAACTTGAAGATAATGAAAAGAAATGAGAAATCAGGGGATCCCTGGGTGGCTCAGCGGTTTAGCGCCTGCCTTTGGCCCAGGGCGCAATCCTGGAGTCCCGGGATCGAGTCCCGTGGCAGGCTCCTGGCATGGAGCCTGCTTCTCCCTCTGCCTGTGTCTCTGCCTCTCTCTCTCAAATAAATAAATAAATCTTAAAAAAAAAAAGAAATGAGAAAACATTGTATGCTCATGGATTGGAAGAACAAATATTATTAAAATGTCTATACTACCCAAAGCAATCTACACATTAAATGTAATTCCTGTCAAAATACCAATAGCATTTTTCACAGAACCAGAATAAACAATCCTATAATGTATATGGAACCACAAAAGACCCTGAACAGCCAAACCAATTTTGAAAAAGCAAAGCAAAGCTAGAGGTGTCGCAATTCCAGATTTCAAGTAATATTACAAAACTATATTAATCAAAACATATGATACTGGCACAAAAATAGACACTTAGATCAGTAGAACAGAATAGAAAATCCAAAAATGCACCCACAACTATATGTGAATCTTCAACAAAAGAAGAAAGAATATCCAATGGGAAAAAATTAACCTTCAATGAATGGCATTGGGGAAACTGGACAGCAACATCCAAAAGAATGAAACTGAACCACTGTCTTTCACCATACACAAAGTAAACTCCAAATGGAATAAAGACCTAAATGTGAGACCTGAAACTACAAAAATCCTAGAAGAAAGCACAGGTAGTAATTTTTTTGACATCAGCCATAGCAACTTCTTTTAAGAAAGGTTCCCTGAGGCAAGGTAGACAAAAGCAAAGTTAAACAATCAGGATTTCATCAAAATAAAAAGCTTACACACCACAAAAGAAATAATCAACAAAACTATAAGACAACGTACTGAATGGGAGAAGATATTTGCAAATGACAGATCTGATAAAGGGTTACTATCCAAAATATATAATGAACTTATAAAACTCAACACTCAAAAAACAAATAGTCCCATTAGTAAATGGGCAGGATATAGAACAGACATTTCTCCAAAGAAGACCTACAGATGCCGAGAGACACATGAAAAGATGTTCATCATCACTTACCATCAGGGAAATGTAAATCAAGACTACAGTGAGATATCACCTCAAACCTGTCAGAATGCCTAAATCAACAACACAAGAAACAACAAGTATTGGCAAGGATGTGGAGAAAAGGGAACCCTGTGCACTGTTGGTGAGAATGCAAACTGGTGCAGCCACTATGGAAGACAGTATGGAGGTTCCTCAAAAAGTTGAAAGCAGAACTATCCTAGGACCTAGCAGTCACACTAGTGGGTATTTACCCAAAGAATACAAAAAGACTAAGTCAAGGGGATACATGCACCCCTATGTTTATAGCAGCATTATTTACATAGCCAAATTATGACTGCAGCCCAAGTATCCATTGATTGAAGGGGTGGGGCATACACACACACACACACACACACACACACACACACAAAAGCACACCTGGAATATTACTCAGCCATAAAAAAAAAATAATGAAATCGGGCAGCCCTGGTGGAATTTAAGAAACAAACAAGCATAAGGAAAAAAAAAATTCCTGAGAAATGTGCTCTTAATTATAAAGAACAACATAGTGCTTACCAGAGGGGAGGTGAGTAGGGGAATAAGTAAAATAGGTGATGAGGATTAAAAGTACAGTTATCAGGGGATCCCTGGATGGCTCAGCGGTTGAGTGCCTGCCTTTGGCCCAGGGCGTGATCCTGCATGGAGCCTGCTTCTCCCTCTGCCTGTGTCTCTGCCTCTCTCTGTCTCTCTCTCTGTGTCTCTCATGAATAAATGAATAAAGTCTTTTAAAAAATGTACAGTTATCATGATGCATACTGAGTAATGCATGGAATTGTTGAATCACTATATTGTATACCTGGAACTTATATAACACTGTATGCTGACTACACTGAAATTAAAATTAAAAACATAAAATAAAAATTTACTTATTTATTCATGAGAGACAGAGAGAGGGGGCAGAGACATAGAGGAAGAAGCAGGCTCCCTATGGAGGCCTGATGTGGGACTCAATCCCAGGACCCCAGGATCACAACCTGAGCCAAAGACAGATGCTCAACCACTGAGATACCCAGGCGCCCAAAAAAATAAGATAAAGTGAAATCCCATTGTTAGGTAACAGTGTGTATTATCAGTACCTATGTCCTGATAATATTTGACTCCCACATTTACAAGAAAATCTAGCTCTGTTTTTTCTAACTTTGGTCATTCTGTCTCCTCCCAAAGAGCAGAAGAGAAGAAACATACCAGAATATTAGTACATGCTACTGGACATTCATTTATTTATAGGTATTTCACGTCAACCCTTTTTTTATAACTGGCAGTTTGAAAGGATGGAGCTATAGAGATAAATAAATGCAATGAAATGTTAGCAGTGAAAAGTGTATCCATCTGTGCTTTGGTACTGCTTTCTTGGATTTATCACATTGTTCTACTCAAGGCTGGCTGGATGTAGCAGGGAAAAAAAGACTTGATTTTGTCTTGTTATTGTTGTTATGTTTTATTTATATATTTTCTTTTTTTGGTGACAGGTATTTAATAGATGGATAATTGAAACATTCCATGTTTTTTGAAGCTTGTGTCATAGATTTGCATTGTTCTGCTTCATTTTTTTAGGATAAGCTTCCAGATGACCAGTATCAGGAGAAGACTGCAATGGACCTGGCAGCTGAACAACTACGCCTTTGGCCTTCTCTGAGCAAATCAACGCAACAGGAGCTGGTGCAACGTGAGGAAAGCACTGTCTTCAGTCAGGCCATTCATTTTGCAAACCTCATGGTCAACCTGCTAGTTCCATTGGATACAAGTAAAAACAAGCTCCTAAGAACATCAGCACCAGGTGACTGGGAGAGTGGAAGCAACAGCATTGTCACAAACAGGTACCAAAATGTGCACATACAGAGACACTCCTGTTCTTGGCTTAGCAAACAAAAGAAAGTATTTTAGGCAAATACTGCTGTGCATATTTCAAAAATTTAAGCATTTTCCTTACCTTCAGACTTGCTTAACTCCTTTTTTTTCCAACTCTCCTATGTTAAAAGACATTCACTTCATCTGACTATTCATAACCATCTCCCACAGTCTCATTTCTTTCATGACCTAATTTTTCAAATGTCTCACCCACTACTGAATAAGCCCTTCAGTTACTTTCTGCCATAGCAATTTACAGAAAGCACTCTGGAAAATAACTAATGAACTTCTTACCAAAGTTATTGTTTCTCAGCCCTCCTTTTTTTCAACTTAGTCATTGCATTTGTCTATAATCATGTCCTCAACTATGCCTTGCTCCCAACCAGTGGTACCTTGTTCTGGTACCACTGAGAATAAACCGATAGACTATGAGGCCTAACAGGATTTGGCTCCTGATGACTTCTGCTCTGACCTTATTTCCTGTCATTCTTCTGTTGAGAAAACTGGTCTCCCTGCTAATGCTAATCCTCAGATACTCTGAGCATAATACTGCCTCAGGGTCTTTGTACTTGTTCCCACAATCTGGAATACTCTCCCCGAAATAGTCACATGAATCATTCCCTCACTTCATAAAACTCTGCCCAAATGTCATCTACCTGGAGAGGTTTCCTGACTTCCCTGTCTTAAGTAGTAGATCCATCACTCTTTCTCCTACCTTGCATTTTTTTTCTTTCATGCTATCTTCTACAACCTGATTTATCTTCATATATTTGCTTATTGTAAACCTCATTCATTGCCGAACCCCCAGCTCTTTGCATGTAGTACATGCCCAATAAATATTTGGTTGAACATGATTAAATGAATTAATAAATGAACTGCTTACCCAACAGTAATGACATTCTAACATTTTAGGTCTTCAGTGATGCTCTAACATGCTGGTAGTTCTTCTAACTTTTATAAATCCCTCTCAGGCTCTTTCAGGCAGCTTCTCTTTGCTGTCATTCTCAATTCCTCTTCCATGCTCCTCATACTCTCTTAGAAACTCATCCACAAGCCCACATCTCTGACCCCAACCTCTCAATCTCCCTATCCCAGTTACTTCATTTTTGTCAAGAACACCTGAGAGCTTCTAGTCTTCCACGCTAGACAACTTTTTGTTGTTTTGAAGTCAGCCTTTTACACCATGCAGTCGGCTGCACTGGTCTCTCATTTCTTCCTTCAGGGAGTTATTTTATGTGAACAATACAGCCTAAGCCTTCATCACTTCAAACTATAGATGACCGTGCTCATTGAAAGTCTAGTGAGTAAAAAAGAAAGTCTAGTGAGTGGCTAAGGCACTCAAGTTCTTTAATGCTTTAGAATGATATGAGGCCATATTCACTGTTTAGCTCTCCCTTAAAACTGATTCAGCTAATGTGGTTGGATTTGGAGGAAAGAGAACTAAGTTAGAACAGACAAATGAGTCTTTTCCATGATTAACAGTCTAAAAGAAGGCAGAGGAGGCAGGAGTATTTGTTGAACAGTGGGAATTGAAAAGCAGCAAGGACAGGGATTGCACTTTCACATCCTGTTTCAAATTCATTCCCTTCTATTGCATGATTTTTATCACCTACAGAAGATTGATGGCTTCAGAGTGACAAAGTATTGTGGTTCACCCAAAAGAGACAAATATTGGCAAGAGAAGGATTCACAGGACAGTTTGATTCTTTCATTTGGAGAAATATGCTATTTTCAGGGAAAAGTTCTTTTACTTTGCCCACCAGAGAACATGTCTCCCTGTTGTCAAAGGCCAAAGATAGCTGTATTACTTTGTCTGGCTCTATGTGGTAATTAGCTTGAGAGAACAGGTTTTTCTTAGAAGGTTCAAGTATCAGATAATAAATGAAAGAGTCTATTTTTGCTTTAGTTTCTGTGGTTCCTGAGTTCCTTTTTAGGAGAATGACAGAGGTATTTCTTACAAAAACAAATCTGGGTCCAAAGGACAATGCCCGATAGTAGCTTTCAAATATAGGCAAGTAGAAAATCATAATATGAGCAAATTTAAATTTTTATCACAATTGACTGTGATAGAGTAGACATTTGTTATTTGCGTACTGATCATGATTCCTTTCCTTGATTTTCTCAGTATTGCAGGAAGTGTAGCTGAGAGCTATGATACAGAAAGTGGATTTGAAGATTCAGAAAATAATGACATTGCCAATTCTGTTGTGCGATTCATTACCCGATTTATTGACAAGGTTTGCACAGAAAGTGGAGTTACTCAGGATCATATCAAGAGCCTTCATTGCATGATACCAGGTAATCAATTTGCAGATATTGGAGAACAAGAATATTGGAGATAAATGAGTAAGAACTGTTTTTAGGGATCTATTTTTTTCAACATAACACCAATAATACTTGTCTTCCATGTAGCTTAGCCATGCTATTTATTTATGTTCTGATTAATTTTTTAATATTTCTAAGTTATGATAAAATACATGTAACATAAAATTTGCCACTTTAAACTGAGTGAAAATATCAGTGAGAGAGACAGAACATGAGAGACTCCTAACTCTGGGAAACAAACAAGGGGTAGTGGAAAGGGAGGTGGGCGGGGGGTTGGGGTGACTGGGTGATGGGCACTGAGGGGGGCACTTGATGGGATGAGCACTGAGTGATATGCTACATGTTGGCTCTTTTATTTTGAATACCTGACTTATCCTAGGAATTGTAGCTATGCATATTGAGACCCTAGAAGCAGTACATCGAGAGAGTAGAAGACTCCCACCTATACAAAAGGTAATTATTTCAGACTACATGTTTTCAGGGTATAGCATCTCTTACTTAAAAACAGCAACAATAGACTGTTGTGCCCCCAGAAAGTACCTTCTGCTAATCATTTACAGAGACACTGGTTTTTTGTTTTGTTTTGTTTTTGTTTTTGTTTGTTTTTATTTTTTAGACTTCAGTTTTTTTTAATTTATTTTTTATTGGTGTTCAATTTACTAACATACAGAATAACCCCCAGTGCCCGTCACCCATTCACTCCCACCCCCGCCCTCCTCCCCTTCTACCACCCCTAGTTCGTTTCCCAGAGTTAGCAGTCTTTACGTTCTGTCTCCCTTTCTGATATTTCCCACACATTTCTTCTCCCTTCCCTTATATTCCCTTTCACTATTATTTATATTCCCCAAATGAATGAGAACATATAATGTTTGTCCTTCTCCGACTGACTTACTTCACTCAGCATAATACCCTCCAGTTCCATCCACGTTGAAGCAAATGGTGGGTATTTGTCATTTCTAATAGCTGAGTAATATTCCATTGTATACATAAACCACATCTTCTTTATCCATTCATCTTTCGTTGAACACCGAGGCTCCTTCCACAGTTTGGCTATTGTGGCCATTGCTGCTATAAACATCGGGGTGCAGGTGTCCCAGCATTTCATTGCATTTGTATCTTTGGGGTAAATCCCCAATAGTGCAATTGCTGGGTCGTAGGGCAGGTATATTTTTAACTCTTTGAGGAACCTCCACACAATTTTCCAGAGTGGCTGCACCAGTTCACATTCCCACCAACAGTGTAAGAGGGTTCCCTTTTCTCCGCATCCTCTCCAACATTTGTTGTTTCCTGCCTTATTAATTTGCCCCATTCTCACTGGTGTGAGGTGGTATCTCATTGTGGTTTTGATTTGTATTTCCCTGATGGCTAGTGATGCAGAGCATCTTTTCATGTGCGTGTTGGCCAATCATGAAATGGGCAAAAGACATGAAGAGAAATCTCACAGAGGAAGATTTAGACTTCAGTTTTAATGATACATTTAACTTTCAGAGGAGTTTATCATGTAGATCCTCATAAAACAGATACTGAAGGAGAATAGTAGATTCAACAAAGGAGCAATAATGGCCTCTTGTTGAGTCTGTTTTTATAGGCAGGGCATAAATTATGAACATTCTAACTTCTAAACCCAAGCCAAGATTTTATGCCCTGCCTACTTCCAGAAAAAAAGGACTTAAGGCAATTACTATAAAAATACCAGGTTCCTGAATCTGTTTACGTTATAGACATACATCACAAGCATCTGGGAAATCTATTAAAATTTGAGAATTCTGAACCCCACCTCAGCCTCCTGAATTGGAGTTCCCTGAGACTTGGCTTGGGAATCCATACTTTCAAGTACAAGCCTCCCAGATGATTATTTTGCAGCTAGTCTGGCACCAGTCTATGGACTTGGGTCAGGTCCCTCTTACCTATATCACAAAACTATTAAAAATAAATTCAAAGGAAAAATCAGAAGCCAGATGGATAGAAAAGATATTTATATGAGAAATCTGAAACAGGATGATCATTATAACTTTGGCTTTACATTTAGCTCTGAGCCTCCTTGAGCCAACAAAAAGAATAGTGCTGATTTATATAGTTTTTATTGCTTAGTAAAAAATAAGCATATCAGATCTTCAGGAGAAATTTTTTTTTCTGGCACGGATATCTTCAGAGGAGTGTGTCATGTGGTTGTATATTTCCCAAGGTGTGTAAATGTTCATTATTTGGCTATTCATTGTGTTAATCTTCAGTAAAGGCCAGGAAGGACAGATCCTTTTAAAGATATATCTATTTTTCTAAGGATTTGTTTTTTAAGTTGACAGAAGTAACAGTGTTCTTTTTTTTTTTTAAGTTTTATTTATTTATTCATTCATGAGAAACGGGGGTGGGGGGGCAGAGACACAGGCAGAGGGAGAAGCAGGCTCCATGCAGGGAGCCCGACGTGGGACTCCATCCCGGGTCTCCAGGATCACGCCCTGGGCTGAAGGTGGCGCTAAACTGCTGAGCCACCCAGGCTGCCCAACAGTGTTCTTTATATAAAATCAAACCATTAAAGAAATACACATTATACAAAGTGAGAGTCCTCTGTGGTCTTTCCAACCCCACCTCATCTCTACCCTTAACCATGATAGTACCACCTTTAATAGTTTGGTCCATATTCTCACAACTTTCTTTTTTCCAAAAAGAGGGAATTATAATATACACCCTGGTTTACAGCTTGCTTCTTTCACTTAACAATGTATTCTTGATATCTTTCTATGTTAATAGGTATAGATCTAGATCTTTTTTTCATGGTTGCAAAATGTTCCATTGAAGATATTTTAAACATCTTAGTAATTTCTAATGATTTTGCTGTTAATAAGCAAAAAATCTTTTTACATTTGGATGTAAAAACATCATTTCTGCCTCTTCCCAGATCTGTTTTCTCATTTTGGCTACCTAAGCAGTCTGACTCAGGTTTTTTAGATCTGCAACTGAAAAGATAACTTTGGTCTAAGTGTTGGATACCCCAGATTTGTGTTTAAAATACTTTCTCTGTTGTCAGCCCAAGATTCTTAGACCTTCTCTACTGCCAGGAGAAGAAATCATCTGTGAAGGTCTTCGAGTCCTGCTAGACCCTGATGGAAGAGAAGAAGCTACTGGAGGCCTTCTTGGAGGCCCTCAGCTCCTGCCAGCAGAAGGAGCCTTGTTCCTCACCACATATAGAATTCTATTCAGGGGAACTCCCCATGATCAGCTAGGTATGATCATATTATGCCACCAGAATATGGATATCCATGTGCTACTTGAGGCTTTGATTCTATTTGTGTGCAGTAACTTGTAGATCATTTCAGATTCAAAGTAAGCCTTTTATCACCAGGTATTTTTTAGAATCCTTTGTCTTTCAAAGCTAATGATAATTTGGATTATAGAGTCTTATTTAAGGAACCAAGGATATATTCTAAACAATAAGTCAAGGGTTCACATAATTTTTTGAGGCAGTATATTGTGATTTAGAGATATTCATAGTATATAGCTACTAACAATGTCTCCTGCTGATTTGTTCCACCTTTCTAAGTCCTACATTTAAATGTAAGGCTCAGGTCTTCCAGACACATGATCCCTTTTGTGGAAGGATATGCAAACCATTGCAGGGTTGTACAGTACTAACTAACCTCACTTTCTCTCATCATATTTCAGCTAACCCCATTTCCCTCTTGGCAGACAACTTCCGTTCCCTAACCACCCTCAACTTCTATTTCTATTTTCTACTACTCTATGCAGTCTTCCATATTAGAAATAAATAGCATGCCCTCTCAAATCCAAATTATCTTTTTAAAATCACTGTAATCTCTAAACTATCCTGGTTGTTGGGAAAAGCATAGAAGATTTGGGCTAAAACTTTTGGGCTCCAAATAAGGAGCTCAGATATAGATTTCTATTGACCAATCTTGATAACCTAAGTAAAATTCCTGACCTCTTGCTGGGTTTCAGTTTCCCCTTTCATAAAGTTAGGGAATTGGGAATTTTTTTTTTTTTTTTTTAAGATTTTATTTACTTCTTTGACAGAGAGAGAGCACAAGCAGGGGGAGTTGTAGGCAGAGGGAGAGAGAGAAGCAGGCTTCCAGCTGAGCAGAGAGCCCAACGTGGGGCTTGATCCCAGAACCCTGAGATCATGATCTGAGCTGAAGTCAGATGCTCAACCAATTAAGCCATCCCAGTGCCCCAGGAATTGGGCTTGATTGGCAATAATTCAGTGGTTCTCAACCTTGACTGCGTATTTGAATTATCTGGAAAGCTTTAAAAAAAATACCAACCTGGGCCCAACCCTCACACAGTTGAATTAGTACCTAGAATAGGATTCTAGAAATGGGAAAGACCCAGGTATCTGCATTTTTAAGCCCCAGAAGTGATTATGATCCATAGGAAGGATTGAAAACCATTGGGCTAAATGATCACTAAAGTTCCTTCCTCATCTGCAGTTCAGTTACATTTGATGAGATAAACTATATACCATATTTTGTTAGTGGACTTCAGATGTATAAAATGCAGTATCTTTAAAATCTCACAGTTGTGTGATTCCTTGGTTAGATAGAATCAAGATGGCTTATGGTCTTGTTCATAAAAGAGTACTTACCATATAATAACAAAAAGCTCATAAAATTCAATAAACAAAATGAATCTAAAGGAATAGTTGTATTCATTTGAAAAAGCGTGAAAATGGAGCAAAGTTTTTTAGCCCTCTCCTGTCATATCCTTATACATAAATTATATTTGTATTTGAAGGCAAATGTAATTTTAAAAGAAACTAAATATCCAGTAATTACAATTTCTTTTGCGAGTGGTTCAATGGCCACAACATACATTCTGAGGATATAAATATTTGAGATACTTTGTCACTTATGTTGTTCTAATTTATTTCTTTAAAAAAAATCAAAACCATACTTAATGTGAAGGCTTATATTGTTCTCTCGGTTTTTCCTGTCAATTTTTGGGTTAATTTTGTATTTTAGGGAATTTCTTTTTATCAGAAAAAGCCTTCTTATTTGCTTCTTTTATTTTATTTCTTTTTAAATATCTAATTTAAAATATCTCCTTTGGGGCACCTGGGTAGCTCAATCGGTTAAGTGTCTGCCTTCAGCTCAGGTCATGATCCCAGGTTGTGGAATCAAGCCCTACATTGGACTGTCTGCTAGGCGGAGAGTCTACTTCTCATTCTGCTGCTCTCCCTGTTTGTGCTCTCTCTTCTCTCTCTTCTCTCTCTCAAATAAATAAAATCCTTTAAAATTTTAAATTAAAAATCTCTTTTAAAAACACAAAGAAATCTGATAAATTTACATGTGTTATATAAGTATAGGTTGTTTAATAAATACTAGGACTTAAATTCTGTATACATCCTAATTTTGTTTAGCCTCTGGATATAAGCTCAACATAAGAGGATAAACAGAATTTTCCAGGTTAGGAATTGACAGATCCAGAGAATGAGAAATTCTGCTGATGCTATGTGGATATATGTATGAACTCAGATAAATCTAGTTCAAGTTCTCACCTCTCTGGCTTACCAGCCAAGGCACCTAGCCCATTGCTGCTCCTGTTCTTTTACTTGTACCACTTCCTGAAATTCCCCCCTCTTTACCTATGCTCTCTTCAAACCTCACTTAACCATTTCTCACATCTTTCAGGAATCATTCTCTAGCCATCTAGCATGCAGAAATCTCCCTTTCTGAAATATTTAAAGCCCTGTTCCCTCAAACCTAGGAGCTAATTACGTTATATTCTGCACGTGACTCTCCTCTCCCAGGGAGAACTTTGAACTGTCAAAGAGAGGCTTTATGTGTGATACTTATTTTCTAAACTTGCATCTTCACAACCTCTAGTAGTTGATAATTATTTGTGTTTTCCCTTCCTTGCTTTAATATTTAAATTCCTAAAACTCTTCAGCCTAAGTTTAGTCCTGTGTCTTCTGAAGGCACAAATACATGGTGTACAGCACCTTTTACCATGTATGGAAACACATTTTTAAAATCTTTTCTCTTTTGCTTTATATTTACATTAAATATCACGGATGCCCTTAAGATTAAGAATCTTATTTTTTTATTAAAGATTTTATTTATCTATTCATGAGAGACACAGAGAGAGAGAGGCAGAGACACAGGCAGAGGGAGAAGCAGGCTTCATGCAGGGAGCTTGATGCGGAACTCGATCCTGGGGCCCCAGGATCACACCCTGAGCCCAAAGGCAGACACTAAACCACTGAGCCTCCCAGGGATCCCCAAGATTAAGTATCTTAAAGATTGCCTTAAACCAGGTGATCTTATGTGGCACAGAGCAGGTTGGGGAAATAGAAAGAATGAAAGCAGGCAGACTGTTCATTCACTCCTAGAAAGGATTGTATCTCAGGAGTGAATTGTCATGCAATAAAATCAGTGATTGTGATTCTAGAATCAGGCATTTTCTCTTACTGCATTCCTGGGCATTGTCCTCTCCAGATACATTTCTTTAGCAGAGGCTGATAAAATGAGAAGCAGAAACTCTATAAATAAAGCTGTAAAGTACTGTTGCTGAGTCTGTGTCCTGCTTTCCTGTAGTTGGTGAGCAGACAGTTGTGCGGAGTTTTCCTATTGCCTCTATCACCAAGGAGAAAAAGATTACAATGCAGAACCAGCTTCAGCAGAACATGCAAGAAGGACTGCAGATTACATCAGCATCTTTTCAGGTATTAACCATTCCTCTACTATTTAAAAGTTTTCTACAAATGATCTGGCCACTTTCTGTGGTAATGGGGTCAGAAGTTCGAGGATGAGGAGGATCAGAGGGTCTGAGAGGGTAATCTTCAACTGAGTAAACCCCTGAATCATTTTATTTAATCCCTCACTTCCTGAACCCTTTGGCCAACTGAGTACCAACAGATTATCTGTCAATATTAAGTGATCCTAGAAATTCAGACACATACAGTTGACTTGTTTTCTGTGCCAAGTCTTACCTTTGTGTTTAATAAAGGCTTTAAATAGAAAGCAATTCTCTTGGCACCTGTTTCAGAAGGAAATGCCCTATCGCCCTTCTTGTGGAAGAGATAAAAGTCTTAGAATTATAGTCAGGGCTAAAGTACTATTGGTACTAACTAAATAAACCTCTAATTAGGCAGAGGTTTTTCTAGGGGGCTTTGAATGTGTCAGAACTTGTGGAATTACTGATACAAAACACTGGTACAAAAGACACTGGAAGAGTGATCTTTTCTTAGTTTTTCCTTTTTACAGTTCTCAGTAGGTGATACTTTGCTCTTCCTATTTTTATGCCTTGTCTCTGACTTTGCAGATTTCTGAGGGTGCCAGTTCTTAACCACATTCCTTCCAACCAGGAAGCTAGGACCTCCCTGTACTCATTGTGTGAATTATGATCTCTAAGCTCCAGACATTCTCCCATCACCTGGGAGCAGGCACATCCTTGGGATTTCTGTTCCACCTGCCAAAGGACTCTAAACTGGAATATGACCTGACTATATTGGTTAGGATTCTAGTCAAACACTTTTTCTTACTAGGTATATCGTATCTCTGGGTAAGAAAAGGCTTCCTTAGGCCAAATCCTCACCTAGAACCAATAGTTGAAAAAAAGGAGGACATGTTTCCTACTTCAGCCACTGTAAGTTAATTTCTCAATCCCATCATAGAACAGATAGTCTTAAAGAAAGTCTTAAAGAAACTCAGCTTTAAGATACATGATTTTCCTTGCCAGAAAACCATCTATAACAAATGAGCCTTTCTGGGCCTTTTTTTTTTTAATAAAAAAATTATATTACACTATATCTAAGGTCCCCTCAACCTCTGGACTTCTGCCATTTAATATTATTTTCTGTTCCTTCAGTCACTTGGGGATAAGTTATCTGGAAATCCTTAATCCTTCTGATGTATTTTTCTCTTTTGTTTCTAGTTGATTAAAGTAGCATTTGATGAAGAAGTGAGTCCAGAAGTAGTAGAGATCTTTAAGAAGCAGCTAATGAAGTTCCGTTATCCTCAGTCCATTTTCACCACCTTTGCTTTTGCTGCTGGACAGACTACCCCACAAATAATTTTACCCAAACAGAAGGAAAAGAACACCTCCTTCCGGTAAGAAGACAGATTTCTTCATGTCAGCCTTTTCATAGCTCCTGGTCAGGGGAAGTGACCCATCCTTCGTGTCATTGCATACATGAATGTTCTTTTTGTCTGCCATTCTGTCAAGCCTGTTGGACCAAACTCAGAAAGTTATGCAACAGCAGCACTGATATATGGCACAGGCTTCAAAAACTAAATGCTACAAGAGGTTTTAACCAATATGTCCATTACTCATGATCTGTTCTTAGATGTGAAATTCTTTTCCCCCTTTGTCCCATATTGATCCCTTGCTAACTGCCTTTGAGCAAGCCCTTCAAAGTTTTCTTTGATATCCAGGCTTAGCAGACAGTTTTGCCTTGACCTAGAGATAGTACCCTTTATTTTTTCTTTTTCTGTAACTTTTTGTTTTGGTACAATTTCAAATTTACAGAAAAGTTACAACATAACACAAAGAATTCCTGTATACCATTTACCCAGATTCACCAATTATTTATGTTTTGCTCCATTTTCTTTATCATTCTCTCATATATATTTTTTCTAAACCATTTGAGTTATATACATAGTGCCCCTTTATCCTCAGATGTATCAATATATATTTTCTAAGAAGAAACTATGGTTTATAACCAGGAAATTTAATTGGTATAAAATTTTTATCTAACTCAGAGTCCTTATTCAAATTTTGCTGATGATCATTTATAGGTACTTTTTTTTTCTGCCTAGTACAGGATCCAGTCCGGGATAAGGCATTGCATTTAGTTGTTATATTTCTTTGTAGGACCCCTTATTTTCTGATGAAAATTTTTAGTAATTTATGTTGAAACTTTTATATCTTATATCTTTTATATCTAACTTTTATATCTTTTATATCTTGGTTATTACAAAATAACAATTGCTTAAAATTTATCTTCAATTAGTGATAAAATATAGGGGCCAAAAGTTCAGTTCACTCATCATTAATCACTTATAATTTGGGCATCTGCCAGTACAAATTACCTATTAAGGAGTACTCTGCAGATGTTGGAGAAAAGCCCTTTCCTTTGCCTAAAAGTGGGGTAGGCCAGAGATTATAGAAGAGTTGAGGTTCCAGACAGTGTGTGATTACTAAATTACAGAGCTGACCACCTGTATCACTGTTACCTGGTAAGTGAAAGGGACCGTGCAGATCCAGAAATGATACACTAAGACATGAGCAGCTTCCTAGGTATTTACAGCAGTGAGCTAAGTATCTTGTCATAGCTCTGTGGAGTCACAGAGGAGCCTGTTACATCTATTATTCCAACTCTCTGTGGAAGATACAAAGCTTTATATGGTGTTTTATGTTTAGAATCTATGGACTATGGGAAGAAATACCAACATACATACACACACACACATATAAAATCAACCTTTTTGTATCAAGCTTAATCTATCCAGCTGCAAAAGAGATATAGCAATTTTAAGATTTAAAACACCTTAGAATTTTCTTGGCTATGTAAAGGTTTACAGTGTTAGAAGAAAGGACACCACACATACACACTTAAACATGGTGCCTAACTATAACTGTCCTATGATCTCAATGGAAAGCCTATGAGTTAGTAAAAAGAGTTTGAATTAATAGAGAAGGGGGCAGATTGGCTTCGATGCGGTAAGTCTTCTGCCAGCATAGTTTGTGGGAACTGGTGGAGGCAGTGGCATAGATAACCAGAGTGTGTTAGGTGCGTGTTTGACCAAAAAGCCAAACTGAGTTTAGATTTGAGCTAAGTGGCTTGTGTGCCACTCTACGTTCTTGCCTACAACTGTAATGATGACAACAACATTTTATAGGAAATTAGTCTATTGCCATATAAAAAATTATCTAAAGAAAGAAAGGCTTACTAAAGGTCTGGACAATCCTAGTAGTAGCTGTAGGTATGGAGAAGAAACGAGTTGAGCTATGTAGGTATCAAAAAATGTAAATGGTGTCCTCATATTAAATTGATTGTCTCTTTGATTTTATGACTTATAGCACCTTCTCAAAAACAATTGTGAAAGGTGCCAAAAGGGCAGGGAAAATGACAATTGGGCGGCAATATTTATTGAAGAGGAGGACAGGGACAATTGTGGAAGAGAGAGTGAATCGTCCTGGATGGAATGAAGAAGATGACATATCAGGTATGTGAGAACTCCTTTCTCCTTTATGAATCAGTTTTATTCTTTCTTATGTGAGTAAGAATAAGAGACTCAGATGTAGTTGCCCTTAAACTTTGACTTACAAGAACCTAGATCTCATAAGAAGATTGGAGGCACTTACCAGCTTTTCAGTTATTTTCTCAATATTCCATTGTTCAGATAAGATTTTGCTAAATTATACTTCTCTTTTACTAAATCCACAGACCTGGTTGGCCATTGTTACATGGGTCTCATCAAAGGGAGAAAGAAAGAAACCCCAGTGCATGGGAAATTTAGATATAAAGTAATCCCCTGTACCTTATTATTATGCAATAAGAATAAGAAAACAAGGACATTGGATATTCAAAATTAAAGATTTGGGTTTGAGATAAGAACACTGTGGGTACACTTAATCAAAATGAAGGACCAAAGATGAAGAGATTCTTAGATGGTAAGAAAAAAAAAGCCTTGTAAATATTTAAAAGGACAGAATCTGAGAAGCTGAGGTACCTCTCAGTTGGGAAAACAGAGTTAGGAAACCAATTGCAAAACGTCTTATTGACTGTTTTCTGTTCCTTAACCCACTGTGGAGTATGTTTATAAAACTAACACTAGGGAGAATCTGATCTCTAATAGGAGGCAGGATGTCTTTCCACCCTTTCTCTTTTCAGGATCTTAGAGCCAATCACCTGTGACTATACCACTATTACTTCTACTAATAACAATAAAGACATTTTGAAGAAAGAAACTTCATGTTTAGAGAGATCACTGGTCAAAAGTCCCCATTTCAGTGTGTGTATCTACATACTCTGAGAGCGATGAAAAGACCCACCATTGCATTACTGGAGTGACCCATTTGTTGGAACCCTGGCCTCCTTACAGTCACATGGAAAGCTGTAAAAAAATTAGCCATCAGTATTGATTCTTCTAATTTGAAGTTTTTATGATTACACAGAAGAAAAACTATTATTCTATGATATTTATTCCACCAAAAGACCAATTATATGATGCTTTTTGCTCCTCTGAAAATAAAAAGCCAACACAAAACCGATACCTGATAATATATTTGCATTGTGAAGTTCACAAACTAAAACACAAAGTCTTATGTTGGCAAATTGAATTAAAATTTTAAAAAATAAATTAAAACACAAAGTCTTGTATTTGTAGGGATAAGCTGTTAGGATTTTTTTTTCTTTAAATGCAAGAGAGCCATATCATTCCCTTTGACATTAGAACTTTGAATATATATCCAAAAATTCTGAAACCATAATGTGACTTCTCTCACTGTAGGAATAAGTAAGAAAGTAAATTAGGAGAGTTTTTAGCATGGAAATTTTTTTTTGTTGTTAGAACATGCAGTACCAATTAGGAATGTTGGGGGTTTTTCTTAAATCCTCCCTAAAATGCTTGATTATTGGGTAAATCCCTCCACATCTAAAATCTTAAGGGATTCTGCAACCTGTGATTGCAAAATTATGAGGGAGTTTCCCATGTATACCACATCCTCTGACAAAAATATTTTCCAAAAAACAGTATAACCTCTTGATACCTCTCTAAGAAAGGTCTATTCCCACAAGTGGACTTCTCCTTAATCTAGAAATTTCTAATAAAAGTCTGTGTTCTGGGACACCTGGGTGGCTCAGTGGTTGAGTATCAGCTTTTGGCTGAGGGCATGATCCCAGTGTTCTGGGATTGAGCCCTGCATCAGGCTCACTGGAGGGAGCCTGCCTGTCCCTCTGCCTATGTCTCTGCTTCTCTCTTTGTGTCTCGAATGAATGAATGAATGAATGAATGAATGAATATGTTCTGAAAAGTTAAATGAAACTTGGGTAATGAAGTTTGTGTAGTGATCATACTAAAGATAAATTTTACTTATGGGTTAGCCTCTGATAAGATTTAAATGTTTATTTTATAGAGTTCTAAATAGAAATCACTATACTTTGGCATTAATAAGCAAGCCTGAGGGCAGCCCCAGTAGCGCAGTGGTTTAGCGCTGCCTGCAGCCCAGGGTGTGATCCTAGAGACCCGGGATCGAGTCCCACATCGGGCTCCCTGCATGGAGCCTGCTTCTCCCTCTGCCTGTGGCTCTGCCTCTCTCTCTCTCTCTCTCTCTCTCTCTCTGAATAAATAAAATCTTAAAAAAAAAAAAAAAAAAGCAAGCCTGATTAAAACAGAAAAATGTGGCTAATGAATTCAAAATTTTACTATTTTTAGAAATTTTGAGTTAATTTCCCTGGCATTTTTTTTTAAACTTTGTTAATTTTTTTATTTAAGTAGTGTCTACATCCAATGTGGGACTCAAACTCACAACCCCGAGATCAGGAGTCACATGCTCTTCCCACTGCACCAGCCAGACATACCCCTTCTCTGGCATTTTGAGTTAATTTCCCTGACATTTTGAGCTCCTGAATTTTCTTTCCTGACTGTCCATTACTGTTTTAATATATGTTTGAACATAATGATTCTTCAAAGAATTAGCAGGACTTAATTTGTGATACACAAAGTGCCTGGAGCCCTAATATAAACCTCTCTTGGTTTAAGAATCCTCTACAAAAGGAAGCTTCTAATCTTCTAAGCTATATCATTTTTTCAAAATCTGTTTCTGCCTTCACAGTTTCAGATGATAGTGAACTCCCTACAAGTACCACTCTGAAGGCCTCAGAGAAGTCTACAATGGAACAGTTAGTGGAAAAAGCTTGTTTCAGAGACTATCAGCGTTTAGGTCTGGGAACCATAAGTGGCAGCTCTTCTCGCTCAAAACCAGAGTATTTTCGAATCACTGCCTCCAATAGGATGTATTCACTCTGCCGGAGGTAAGTCTCTTAGTGGGCCCCATAAAAACACTTTCTTTTCTCCCATTTTGTCTGAATAGGCTGTTTGTCCCCATAGCCCAGAGAGAGAAAAATATCAAAAAATTAGGAGCAAGATCTCCAGGGATATGTGTGTTTAAGGGACACTTTTTAGCAGCATAAGCAAGCATCTCCTTGGCATTCTCAGAAGTATAATTGTATCAGTGAACAGTGCCTAGGTTAGAGCGAAAGGATAAAGGTCAAAGTTTTTGTCCCCTTTATGATTTTTTTTCTTGTTTTTCTACCCCCATTTGCATCTTTTCTACCATGCCTGAAGATAACTTGAAATAAAAATAGGATTTGCCCAGACAAATAGTAGAGATGAAAGCCTGCTTGTAGGGCAGGGGTCCACAAACTTTCTCTTTAAAGGGCCATATGGTACACATTTTCAGTTTTGCAGACCATATGGTCTCATTGCACTACTTTGCCACAGAAGCAGTCATAGACAGTAAATAAGTGAATGGGTGGGGACTGTTTGGGCTGCATGCTGTAATTTGTTGCCCTAAGTGTAGGCAGGATTTTCTTATGCTAATTAGAATATTTTCAAGAGATATTTCTTAGAGAATGTAAATGAATGTATTTTCTTCTATTGTCATCTCTCACTGTTTCCTATGTCAGTTAAGTCCTATTCCATGCTTTTTTTTTTTTTTTTAACTACATTTCTGCCGTCCACAAGTTTAATCATTTTGATCTCCAGGTAAGTTGTTTCCTTTGCATTCATCAATTCCCAGTTTGACTGAGAAGAATAATACTGTGAAAGTACTTTGTATATTGCAAGCCTTGTATATATTTTAGAAAGTTATCTTAATGTTATTATTAGTTTCAACCTCTCTGATCCTGAAGAACTATGGATATCTTATTTTAAATGACAGTTTAAATTTACAAATACTTGTCCATCAGACACATGAAAAGATGCTCAACATCACTCATCATCAGGAAAATGCAAATCAAAACCACAATGAGATATCACCTCACCCCTGTCAGAATGGCTAAAGTCAAAAACACAAGAAACAACAGGTGTTGATGAGATTGTGGAGAAAAAGGAACTGTCATACAGTGTTGGTGGGAATACAAACTGGTGCAGCCACTCTGGAAAACAGTATGGAGGGGTTCCTCAAAAAGTTAAAAATAGGGGATCCCTGGATGGCTCAGCGGTTTAGCACCTGCCTTCGGCCCACGGCGTGATCCTGGAGTCCCGGGATTGAGTCCCACATCAGGCTCCCTGCATGGAGCCTGCTTCTCCCTCTGCCTGTGTCTCTGCCTCTCTCTGTCTCTCATGAATAAATAAATAAAATCTTAAAACAAAAAAAAGTTAAAAATAGAGCTACCCTATAGATCCATTAGTCACACAACTGGGTATTTACCCAAAGAATATGAAAACACTAATTCAAAAGAATATATGCATCCCTATGTTTATAGCAGTATTATTTACATTAACCAAATTATGAAAGCAGTCCAATTGATGAATGAATAAAGAAGATACACACAATAGAATATTACTCAGCCATAAAATGAATGAAATCTTGCCACTTGCAACAGCATAGATGGATCTAGAGTATAACATGGATGGATCTGGAGAGTATAGTGCTAAGCAAAAGAAGTCAGTCAGAGAAAGACAAATACCATATGATTTCACTCATATGTGGAATTTAAGAAATACAACAAATGAACAAAAGGGAAAAAAAAGAGACAAACCAAAAAAACAATTTCTTAACTATAAAGGACAGATTATAACCAGAGGGGAGATAGGTAAAGGGATGAATGATATAGGCGGTGGGGATTAAGAATAGTTATTTTGGGGCGCCTGGGTAGTTCAGTCAGTTGAGTGTCCCAACTCTTGATTCCAGCTCATGATCTCAGGGTCATGGGATTGAGCCCCGAGTTGGACTCTGTGCTCAGAGTCTACTTGGGATTCTCCCTCTCCCTCTCCCACTTTTCCTCCCCCTGCTCACTCACACACACACACACTCTCTCTCTCCCCCTCTTCTCTCTGAAATAAATAAAATATTTGTTTTATTTTTTAGATTTTTAAATTTTTTTAAAGATTTTATTTATTTATTCAAAAGAGACACAGAGAGATGCAGAGACATAAGCAGAGATAGAAGCAGGCTCCATGCAGGGAGCCTGATGTGGGTCGATCCCGGGACTCCGGGATCATGCCCTGGGCAGAAGGCAGACACTTAACTGCTGAGCCACCCAGAGATCCCTAGATTTTATTATTTATTTGACAGAGAGAGAAAACACAAGCAGGGGGAGCAGCAGAGGGAAGGGAGAAGCAGACTCTCCACTGAGTAGGAAGCCCAATGCGGGGCTTGATCAAGGACCCTGAGATCATGACCTGAGCCAAAGGCAGATGCTCAACCAATTGAGCCACGCAGGCATCCCTAAATAAAAACTTTTTAAAAAAGAGTACAGGGCTGCCCGGGTGGTTCAGCGGTTTAGTGCCGCCTTCAGCCCAGGGCCTGATCCTGGAGACCCGGGATCAAGTCCCACATCAGGCTCCCTGCTTGGAGCCTGCTCTTCCCTCTGCCTGTGTTTCTGCCTCTCTCTCTCTCTCTCTCTCTCTCTCTCTCCCTCTCTCTCTCTCATGAATAAATAAATAAAATCTTTTCTTAAAAAAAAAAAGAGTACAGTTATCCTGATGAGCACTGTGCAATGTACAGAATTGTTGAATCATTATATTGTAACCTGAAACTAACAACACTGTATTTTAACTATGTTACAATTAAAATTAAAGAAAGAAAAAAGCCAAAGACATGGATTGAGTGAGAAGTTTAAAGTAATTGGTGCTGAGGCACCTGGGTGGCTCAGTCAGTTGAGCATCTGCATTTGGCTGAGATCATGATCCTGGGGTCTTGAGATCAGGCCCTGCGTCAGGGTCCCTGCTCAATAGGGAGTCTGCTTCTCCCTGTCTCTCTGCCTGTTATCCCCCTGCTTATGCTCTCTCTCCCTCTCTCTGTCAAATAAATAAGTAAAATCTTTTAAAAAAATAAAGTAATTGGTGCTTCTATTGGAGATAATAGAGGAAAAGGCAATGTTAAGGAACTTACTGCTGGGAGGAAATCCTCAGGTCCAGGAAGCCAAAATGAATCCAAAGGAAAAAAATCCTCATTAGAGCTATTGAAGTGAACCCACAGACCATCTAAGGAAAAAGAGGACATCTTAGAAGCAGGCAAAGAAAAGAGACAAATCACCAAAACAGGAATATCAATGATGAATGTCATTTCAACAGCAACAATATAAGTGAGAAGGCAATGGAATCATATCTTCGATAGGCTGAGAGAAAATAATCATCAATGTAGGTTGTACACCCAACAAAAATATTTTCCAAAAAAAGACAATTGAAAATATTTTTAGGAAAAAAAATGTATTATAAATAAACACCAATGTGAAACTTAAGAAACAAGTTGGAAATACAGTTTTGAGATTTGGGCCAAATAAAAATTTTGCATTAAGTACTGAAAGATTGTGATTATGTTCAGTATTCAATAATTTTCCTGGATATTCTGTCCTTCTAACTAAATTCTCTTTGTAGGTAGTGTAAATAGTGGTATCAGGGTGTATTGTCCTGCTGTGTAGGAAGCTTGCTATAAAAAATCATGCCTGCTAATGCAAAAATAGGCCTCATTTATCATTTCAATCTGTCAGAAAGAAAATAAAATAGATCACTTATTAGAACACTTACAAAATGTTTATAGTGATATATATCCTTCAAAGAATATATCAGTAGGAAAGTAATGGAATAATAAAATAATCCAAAAGAAGGCAGGAAGGAGAGAAAAGGGAACAGAGAAAATAGAAAGCAAATGGTAAGATGGTAAATTTAAATTCAAATATATCAGTAATTGTAAAAATTGTTATAAATTGACTAAATATTCCAATTAAAAGAAAAAATATTACCAGAATTTTCTAAGAGCTTTATGCTGCTTTTAAAGGAGATATCATATATCAAGAATACAAAAAGGTTGAAAGTAATAGGATAGAACATTGCAAAACTGCCTTTAAAGAAAAAAATCACAGTGGGGAAGCCTGGGTGGCTCAGTGGTCAAGGGTCTTTGCCTTCGACTCAGGGCGTGATCCTAGGGTCCTGAGATTGAGTCCCATATCTGGCTGCCAGTGGGAAACCTGATTCTCCCTCTTTCTATGTCTCTACCTCTCTGTCTCTTGTGAATAAATAAATAAAATCTTATAAAAATTAAAATTAAAAATATTACAATGACAGTTCATTATGACCAAGTGGAATTTATTGCAGGAATACAAAACTGGCTTGAAAAACTGAAAATCAGGGATCCCTGGGTGGCGCAGCGGTTTAGCGCCTGCCTTTGGCCCAGGGCGCGATCCTGGAGACCTGGGATCGAATCCCATGTCGGGCTCCCGGTGCATGGAGCCTGCTTCTCCCTCTGCCTGTGTCTCTGCCTCTCCCTCTCTCTCTCTCTGTGTGTAACTATCATAAATAAATTAAAAAAATTTTTTTAAATTGAAAATCAGTCAGCATAATTCACCATCTTAAAAGAATTAGAAAGAAAAATATGTTGCATTCCAGAAGGCGAATCAAAGCAGAAACGGCTGTTGTGAACTGGTCCAAGGCATGCAGTGATGGAAGGTCCTGGAGACAGTACATAGCAGAACAACCAGACAGGAGATTCCTCTAGGCCAGAAAGGCAAGGGAGCCTTAGGGGCATGTGATCCTCAGGCCCACCGTTACCCCCTCCTCCTATGGAAATTAGTGCACAAACTTTGAATGTTTGCCGCTGGAGGATCTCAAACTCAAGCTTAGAACTTCCAGAACAAGTAAACTGTGAAAATGGGGCTAAAATATTTCCTTTTTTTTTTTAAGATTTCCAAATTAATAATATTTTTTAACTCCAAGAAAAAAAGAAAAACATAATTATATACAGAAAAGTATTTTATCAAATATACATTTATGGTTTTTAATACAACTCTTAGCAAACTAGAAATAAGCTCTTTTTAAAAAAATTTATTTATTCATGAGAGATACACAGAGAGAGGCAGAGACACAGGCAGAGAGAGAAGCAGGCTTCTTGCAGGGAGCCCGTTGCAGGACTCGATCCCAGGACCCCAGGATCACACCTGAGCCAAAGGTAGACTCAACCACTGAGCCACCCAGGTGCCCCAAAATAAGCTCTTTAGTGTCTAAAAAAATCCTACAGCAATAATTATTTTATGAGAAAATAGTGAAAACTTTTACTCTAAGGTCAGAACAAATTAAGGATGACCACTTTTACTCAGTGTTATACTAGAGACACTACAAAGTGCCAAAAGACTAGAAAAATAAACAAAGACATGAAGATGAAGAGAAAGAAAACTATCGTTACTCACAGATGACTTGATTATATACACAGAAAATCTGAAGGAATCTACAAATATACCTTTAAAGTTAGTACATGAATTTAGTTAGGCCACTGGTACAAGATTATTATACAAAAATTACCATTATATGTACCAAAAGCAAATAATTTAAAAATGCAATTTTAAGTGATTTTATTTTGGTACTACTGATACTATTTAGAGTAACTCTAAAAAGCATTTCTGAGGAATAAATCTAATGAAAAATGTGCAAGACTTCTACATGGAACAGTCAAAATAATACTGAGGATCATTAAATATATAAATAAATAGATATTTCATGTTCTTGAATTAGAATTACTCAATATTTGAAAACTATAATTTTTCCAGAAAATGGTCTGTAGATTGGGTGTAGTCCCATTCAAAATCCCAGCAAAATGTTTATGGAAAATAAAAAGATGATTCTAAGAGTTACATAAAAATACAAAAGGTCAGGAATAGTCAGTATAGTCTTATAGAATAATACTATAGGATGCCTAGACTTTTTTATAAAGCTACAGAATTAAAATAGTATGGGATTCACACAAGGATAGTCAAACAGACCATTGGGAATATAAAACAGCTTAACATATATGGACACTTTATTTTGGATAAAGATAGCCCTTAAGAGTAGTCAATAAAAGATGTTTTATCAGTAAATGGTACTAGATATCTATACAAGAAAAAAGTTGATTTTTATACGTACATTATACCACACACAAAAATCAATTCACGTTAGTCTGTAGATCTACATGTAAAAGGTTAAGACAATAAAGCTTCTAGAAGATAGGAGAATATCTTCATAACCTTGAAGTAAGAAAAGAATTCTGGGATCCCTGGGTGGCGCAGCGGTTTGGGCCTGCCTTTGGCCCAGGGTGCGATCCTGGAGACCCGGGATCGAGTCCCACGTCGGGCTCCCAGTGCATGGAGCCTGCTTCTCCCTCTGCCTGTGTCTCTGCCTCTCTCTCTGTGTGTGACTATCATAAATAAATAAAGAAAAAAAAATTAAAAAAAAAAAATTCTGGAGGAAGGAAAAGCACTATCCAAAAGGAGGGGATTAATAAATTAAGACCTTCTGTAGATAACATCAGAAAACATCGTTAAAATAATTAAAAGGCAATAAAAAAATGACAGGAGTCTTAAACAGTCACTTCATCAAAAAAGATATCCTTTTGCCAATAAATATTGAAAAGATACTCAAACTATTAATCTTTAGATGAATGGAATTTTTTTTTTTTTTTTTAGAAATTGAAGTCCCAATGAGACTACTTTATACCTGCAAAAATGGCTAAAATTTAAAAGACTAACAACAAAAGTGCTAGTAAAAATGTCAAGCAAATGGATCTCTCATTTATTGCTGGTGGGACTGCAAATTGATTAAACAACTTTGGAAAGCTGTCTAGCAGTATCTACTAAACATCTAAACATCTATTGAACATACATATAACCTGTTATCTGCCAGAATTCCCAAAAGACACCTATGGGAATGTTCATGGCAACATTTTTCTTACATAGTCAAAAACTAGAAACTATTCAAAATCAACAATAGATAGTGTAACCACATAGTGGGATACTGTACAGCAGTGAAAACAAACTATAGCTATATTCAATAGCATGGATGGATCTCACAGTAATGTTGAGTAAAATATGCAAAAGAATAAGTTCTATTTGTTCCATGTTTTTTTAATCCAAAAATAGGGGACACCTGGGTGGCTCAGTGGTTGAGTATCTGCCTTTGGCTCAGGGTGTGATCCCAGGGTCCCAGGATCAAATTCTGCATCAGGCTCCCCACAGGGAGCCTGCTCCTCCTCACTCTGCCTGTGTCTCTGCCTCTCTCTCTCTCTCTGTGTCTTTCATGAATAACTAAATAAAATCATTAAAAATTTTTTAAAGAAATAGAGGGCCCTATAGAAGACATGAATAGACAATTTCCCAAAAACATACAGATGTCCAACAGACACGTGAAAGGTGCTCAACATCAGTTATCATCAAAGAAATGCAAATCAGAACTACAATGAGTTACCACCTCACACCAGTCAGAATGGCAAAAATCAAAAACAAGAAATAACAGATGTTGCCAAGGATATGGAGAAAGGAGAACTCTCTTACCCTGTTGGTGGGAATGCAAACTTCTGCAACCACTCTGGAAAACAGTATAGAGATTCCTCAAAAAGTTAAAAATAGAGCTATTCCACAATCCAGTATTTGGTACTTAGCCAGTATTAGGTACTTAGCCAAAGAATACAAAAATACTAATTCAAAGAGATACACATATCCCAATGTTTGTAACAGTATTATCCACAATAGCCAAATCATAGAAATAGGTCAGGTGTCCATCAACTGATGAATAGATAAAGAAGAGATATATATATATATATTATATACTTATAATGGAATATTACTCAGCTATAAAAAAGAGTGCAATCTTGCCATTTGCAATGACATGGTTGGAGCTGGAGAGTATTTTACTAAGTGAAGTAAATCACTCAGAGAAAAACAAATACCAGATGATCTCACTCATATGTGAGATTTAAGAAACAAAACAAATGAGCAAAGGGAAAAAATAGACAAACCAAGAAACAGACTGTTAACTCTAGAGAACAAACTGATGGTTACCAGAAGACAGGTGGGTGGGGTCATGGTTCAAATAGGTAGGTGATGGGGATTAAGGAGTGCACTTGTGATGAGCTCAAGGTGCTGTATGGAAGCACTGAATCACTATCTTGTACACCTGACACCAACATTTCACTGTATTTTACGTAACTGGAATTTAAAAACTTAAAAAAAATAGAGGGCCATAATAATGGAATTGCTTCTTTTCATCAATTTGTAGTATAGAAAAATGCAGCATAAACTGCATTTTCTCCCCCTTCTCTCAGCATTGGCTTATATTAAGATAAGGGATTAGAAATTCTAGAAATGGGGGATCCCTGGGTGGCTCAGCGGTTTAGCACCTGCCCCTTTGGCCCAGGGCATGATCCTGGAGTCCCAGGATCGAGTCCCACATCAGGCTCCCTGCATGGAGCCTGCTTCTCCCTCTGCCTGTGTCTCTGCCTCTCTCTCTCTCTCTCTCTGTGTCTCTCATGAATAAATGAATAAAATCTTTAAAAAAAAAAATAAATTCTAGAAATGGGTAGTTGTGATGGTTGCACAATATAGTGAATGTACTTAATGTCACTGATTTGTATAATTAAATATTGTTAACAAATTAAATGTTATATTAGGTATATTTTACCACAGAAAAGATGATCAGGGGCATCTGGGTGGCTCAGTCAGTTGAGCATCCAACTCGATCTTAGTTCAGGTCTTGATCTCAGGGTCATGAGTTAAAGCCCTACTTTGGGTTCCATGCCAGGCATTGAGCCTTCGTCAGAAAGAAGATCAAACATAGATGCAAATATATAAAACTAGAGGTTGGGGGGTTACTAATATGAAATGTCTTTAGTATAATATTGCTAAATAAACTAAAGGAAATGACTCTGAAACCTGCCTATCTTCTTGTGTTTCCTAATCTATAAAAACAAAGTATTCAAAAAAAAAAGTATTCCTGTCTATTTTGTATTTTCCCAGCGTCATATCCTGTAACTTTATGAGCTAATCTTGTTTTAAAAATTATCAACATGTAGTGTTAATAAGATATTTAGACTTATTTTAACATTTGAGCATACTGTTTTATACCAGAAATCATTTGGTTTTGATTTTTAGTTCTTTCACTATCTCAGACAGGCTGCTATGAGTGTATTCTATGCTCAGTTGTCATTTCAAAATGCAGACTAATGAGTTGACAATTTGGCTTGTCATCTTTATAAAGTTTATTTTAATCCAGTAATCCTACAATCTTTAATTTATTTATTTATTTTTATTTTTTGAATAATAAATTTATTTTTATTGGTGTTCAATTTACCAACATACAGAATAACACCCAGTGCTCATCCCATCAAGTGCCCCCCTCAGTGCCCGTCACCCATTCATCCCCACCCCACCCTCCCCTTCCACCAACCCTAGTTCGTTTCCCAGAGTTAAGAGTCTTTATGTTCTGTCTCCCTTTCTGATATTTCCTACCCATTTCTTCTCCCTTCCCCTCTATTCCCTTTCACTATTATTTATATTCCCCCAAATCAATGAGAACATATAATGTTTGTCCTTCTCCGATTGACTTATTTCACTCAGCATAATACCCTCCAGTTCCATCCACATTGAAGCAAATGATGGGTATTTGCCATTTCTAATGGCTGAGTAATATTCCATTGTATACATAAACCACATCTTCTTTATCCATTCATCTTTCGATGGACACCGAGGCTCCTTCCACAGTTTGGCTATTATGGACATTGCTGCTAGAAACATCGGGGTGCAGGTGTCCCGGCATTTCATTGCATCTGTATCTTTGGGGTAAATCCCCAACAGTGCAATTGCTGGGTCATAAGGCAGGTCTATTTTTAACTCTTTGAGGAACCTCCACACAGTTTTCCAGAGTGGCTGCACCAGTTCACATTCCCACCAACAGTGCAAGAGGGTTCCCTTTTCTCTGCATCCTCTCCAACATTTGTGGTTTCCTGCCTTGTTAATTTCCCATTCTCACTGGTGTGAGGTGGTATCTCATTGTGGTTTTGATTTCTATTTCCCTGATGGCAAGTGATGCGGAGCATTTTCTCATGTGCATGTTGGCCATGTCTATGTCTTCCTCTGTGAGATTTCTCTTCATGTCTTTTGCCCATTCCGTGATTGGATTGTTTGTTTCTTTGGTGTTGAGTTTAAGAAGTTCTTTATAGATCTTGGAAACTAGCCCTTTATCTGATACGTCATTTGCAAATATCTTCTCCCATTCTGTAGGTTGTCTTTTAGTTTTGTTGACTGTATCCTTTGCTGTGCAAAAGCTTCTTATCTTGATGAAGTCCCAATAGTTCATTTTTGCTTTTGTTTCTTTTGCCTTCATGGATGTATCTTGCAAGAAGTTACTGTGGCCAAGTTCAAGAAGAGTGCTGCCTGTGTTCTCCTCTAGGATTTTGATGGAATCTTGTCTCACATTTAGATCTTTCATCCATTTTGAGTTTAATTCAAGTTGACAAAAAGTAGTATATAAGGCAAAGGAATCGTCAGTTTAACAGAGGGCTTTTTAGTAATTCCACATAGTTTTATTTTCTAAGTTTAGGTTATTCCATAGGAGTCTACAGTATTGCTAAAGCGGTCTTATTTCAAAAAAGGCTGTAGATTAATGAATTTATTTAGCTGCTCTCACCACCTCAGTTATTTCTTCTCAATCCCTAAAGAAATGAGTTGAAAGTAAGTTCCATGTTTAAAAAATATGTCTTCCCCCTCAACCAGTATGTTTCTGAGTCTTAGAAAATTACAGACTATGATGATATTCATGTTCTCATATTCTCTGTCCCCCCTCCCCATTTCTTTCCTGTTCTCCTATTCCCCCCACCCCCTGCCACCCAAATCATTCTCTCCTTTCCACATCCCTGAAGCTATCCTGGCCTTTTAGTTGTACCTCAGGCTGTACAAGACAGTAGTTTACCAAGAGTTGCACGCTGCTATCGACACAATCGCCTGCCTGTTGTATGTTGGAAGAACTCAAGAAGCGGTACCCTGCTTCTCCGATCTGGAGGATTCCATGGCAAGGGAGTGGTTGGTCTTTTCAAATCTCAGAACTCCCCCCAGGCAGGTAAGCATCTCTCTACAACACAGTTAATGATCCTTTCACTTCAGAGAATTCCTAAAAATAAAGGAAGTAATATCTGGGAATGTCATTTATGCCCTTATATTGAGCCTTCTCTCACATGCAGGCTTTCCACTGTGCAAAATAAAACATGTACTACTTGACAGTGAGGGCCCACACCTTGAATTTGACATCTTGGCTTAATATGCCTATCTATATATGGGTTTTAATAGAAATTATCATAATAAAATTTTTGGTTCTAGGCTATTTTTATTTCAGCAAGCCAAGGTATCCACAGATGGAACCTAGATTATGCTAACCTTTTTCTTTCCTTCTGGGAAACATCCCAATATATTTAACAGCTTCAGAGGCAAGTAGGGATTCTCTGTACCACGTAACATGAGATATTTTATCTCATTCCTACAAGTCACACACACACACATACAAGTCAGCAAACTAATGACCAAAAAGCTGCCTTAAAGACTCTCAAGGAAAGGATATTTTAGGAAGCTAGAGGAAGGCCAACTTAAGAAAGCAGATAGTGCTGCTGCCCTGTTTTCTGAGGATATTTTTAAACACTATCTCTGAGGTCTTGAAATCAGGAGCTATATTTTGCTGACCTTTCCCATAACTTCTAGCTTATAGTAGATGCTCAATAAAATTAAACACTAGACCATCAAGATATCAGATCCAATTTAGGGACGACTATGTTCTTAACTGTTTAGAAACGAGGTAAGTTCTATGGTTCAGAGGTAAAACAATGTGCTTTTGATATCTCTTTTTTATTCTCATATATTTCTCTCCTGAAAGTTAAAAATTGGCCAGTGCCTCTTTAACCATTCACTTGACTAAAAGCAGCACACACACATCATCATCATCATCATCATCATCATCATCATCATCATTATTATCCCACCTGTCTTGGAGTCTCAACATTGGTATAATTAAAGGCAATTGGCTTTGAACTATTTTTGATAACTGAGGAATCCTCCCAAGCCATATAGTAAATATAATAGAATGGAGCATATGTAAGTTAGGTAAAGTGAGGGAATCATTTCAGGAACACTAATAAGCATATCACTGAGCTTTTCATTGGAAAAAATTGAAATTATTTTATTCCACTGGTTTCTGATATTTTAAATCTAATATAAAAATATTTCATATTTTTTGAGCTCACACATATGCTTATATTTTAATATCTTTGAAATTGGAATGTGACCTTAAAATTGATGTGATCTGAAAGAATTGTCACATTTTAAAAGGAAGAATTTTTAATTCTTAGTACATAAAAGAATGGTGCATCTTATAATTGATGACATTTTAGAATTTATAATAAAATTTAGAATTTTATTGTATTTATAAAATACAATGGCATCTTAATGTTTGTAAAGTATAATTATGCTAATTTTTTTATATTCAAGATATAAGAAAATTTGTTGACACCTATTGTCCTTCTAACGAGTCCCTAATGATGCCTCTTTAAAGTGCCTGGGCCAATTTCAGTGATTCTTTGCTCTGTACAAACCAGTTTCAGACTACCTCAAACCTAGAATTGCTCTCACATTTATTTCCCTCTGTGCATCCCTCTGTCCCTCTCTTAGAAGGACCAGGGAATCTGGCAGTAGCTATTGCTACCTTCTCCTCATTTTCCTTTACTCTTCTGCAACAAACCCCTACAAGTTTGTGTGCCCTGTTAGACCTGTATGGCAGAACTAGAAGAAAGCTACTTGACATGGGGAATTCTCACCTCTGCGCATTCAGGGATGCCAAGGGAACCCACTCCATCCTCTGCTCCCAGATAGTAGCGTGGACAGGATAATTAAGGGAAATCATCAGGGAGATGTTGCCTTTTGTGACTCTTCACTTATGAATTGCTTACATAATGAGAAGCTACACCTATGCTTCAAACGACAGCCCTGTGCTGATTTTCCAGACCTGGGCTCTTTCTGGGAGGATGACGAGGCAACCAAGAATAGGTGTGGTGAAACCAATATCATAAGACGATAGCCATCTAATAATTTACAGCTTTGAGTGGGGCAAGTTTCTATATTTGGGTGTGGTAACTTGAAGATTATATACAGAAAGAATAAGATAGGTAGGTAGATAGATAACTCTTATTAACAGAGACAGTTTGTTTTATTCACTTTTTCTTTTATAGCTCCTACCTCCTCTTTAGAATCCTCCAGTAGCATAGAACAAGAAAAATACATGCAAGCCTTACTGAACGCAGTTTCTGTGCACCAGAAACTTAGTGGCAGTAATACCCTTACCGTCAGGCCAGCACTTGCTCTGTCTCCAGGTAAGTACTAATCACACTTTTCTTCTTGACAGCTATGAAAGGTCAGATTCATTTCCAGGATTGGTCTCTTTAATTATTTATACTGTTCGTTTAGTACGACCCCTTAAAGCTTTATGCTGTGGGGCTATAACTTTAGCTCCTTTTACTTAAAAATCAGCATATTACTGTTAATGTCTAGTAACAGTAACCAAATGCAGGGATTCAGTTATTTACTTTTTAAAAGAGTAATAGGAGTGGAGAACATAAAGTCATCTCTTTTTTTCTTAGAATCTGTTTTATATAGACTTTAACATATTATTACAAATTGAATGTATAAGTTGAATACCAAACTATTAAATGCATATGTAGTAAATCATCATGTATAATTTTGAAATGCCTGAAATTTCTGCAGCCTTTTGTGATTTGTAGTACAGTTTGTTTTCACTAGATTTGGATGAAGCCATTAAGACTTGTACTAATATTCTGTTTCAGTTATCATGTGATGGAACCCCAAAGGGTTCATGTAGAGGTAACCCTAATGTGTTAGACACAGGAGCATGTGACTTGAAAAGTTGGTCTCCTTGGCTTAATCAGCTATTTGAATTAGCTCAGCATAAGCAGAAAGTGGCTTTTCTTGTAAAGTAACACCATGCATGCCTTGCTTCATTTATCATTAAATTCTCTGATTGCACTTGCCAAACCTAACTCTCTATAATCTTGCAAATGTGTGTATCTCTGAGGAAATAGTAACAGTGCCTTGTTATCTCTATTAAAGCTGTGGGTACTTAAAAAGTACAATGTTTGGCAGCAATTAGACATGCTACACATGAAGATAACTTTTTGTCATTTGAGTAATGTTAACCTGAACGACCTGGTTTTTGTTCTTCTTTTTGGCTGACTTTCAGGGACTGAAAGGAGGACTTCAAGAATGTCCACTGTGCTTAAGCAGGTAGTGCCAGGACATTTGGATGTAAACCCATCCAATAGCTTTGCTCGAGGAGGTTAGTAAGATTGATTTTATAACTGAGCACTGATACAACCTTGAAATCAGAAAACTTTACTCTAGATAGTGCTATTTTAAATCAACTAATTATGGTTCAAATTGTCTTAATCACTCTTCTCTAAATACATGATCTAATTTGTTACTGGTATTGTGACAGATGAGTTTAGCCTCCTGGAACAAGAGGTATAATAATGCTGAAATCTTAGCTATTGATGAGTTTGGAAGCAGCAGCAGGAGGTAAGGGAAACATATCTCAATCAGTGGCCAGCCCTGCAAAACTCTACAGTGCTTCAGGTTTGCAGGGTAGAAAAGCTGACCACAGACGCATTAAGCAGCTAGAGGGAAGTAAGTAATCTGAGCCTCAAAGAGTTGTGCCTGTAATTTTTACTCCTGTTCTCTGAAATACTGGGTTAGGGAACAGAAGAGAATGATATCCAGGTTACTCTTTTTCCTCTGGGCTCTAGCTCCTGGCATAAGGAAGTAGAAAAAGGCCTGTATTGCTCATTTAGCTCCAGAGGTGATCCACTGTGGTCTCTGGAGATTATGTGAGATTCTTTTACTTTTCAGAGGAAATTCTGTATTTGCTCTTTTAGCTCCAGAGGTGATCCACATTGGTCTCTGGAGATAATGTGGGATTCTTTTACTTTTCAGAGGAAATTCCAAAGCAAGTATCTTGATTATAAAATCTCCTACTTCATACTGGATTCATAGAATCTTGGGCTTCTCACTCCTATGCAATGCTGAATCCCCTTGGAAATGTACCAAGTGAATGATCCCAGTTCTACTTGAACATCACCAGTAAAGGGAAATTCATTTCTTCCTAAAAGTAGTCTCTTGCGTTTGTAAGGAGCTCTTTATTTGTTAGAAAATTCTTTCTCATATTGATCTAAAAATCTGCCATTTTGTGGCTTTTACATATGGGCCCCCCTAGCTCAGCCTTCTTAAGTTAGAAAATTCTAAATCTTGATCTCCTATACCACAATCCTTTGAATTTAAAGCTGATACCATCTTTTCGCTCTTAGAATTTTCATTATCTCCAAATACCCCAATTCAAATGGTTGCCTTCTACTCACCATCTTTGTCACTTAGTGAACTCTCCATAGAGTTGAACTCATGCAGCCTAAGATTACATTAGATATGAGGATAGCTACATCACTAGGTTGACCCACACTTGAAATATCTTCCTATGTGCTCTTGTTCTTAATAATATACAGGACTAAAAAAAAAAAAAAAAAAAAATATATATATATATATATATATATATATATATATATATATATATATATACAGGACTAGCCTTGAGGATTGGTTTTTGAGCCTAAATATACCATGTGCTGTATCTATAAAATTCCATCTTTTTTTATATGGACTATTGTTTTAGACTTTGAATCCTGATACTGTCTTCCTGTGTATTAGCCTCTTGTCATGCATCAATTAGTTCTCTGCCGTCATGTAATTTGTTGTTTAAAAAATTGAGCAAACCAGAACTAAGAGCAGAAGTCTTCATCAAAATAATATAGAAGCCTCCTTAAGAAAGAAATTGTCTGTTAATATATAGTAGTTAAAACTCCTTCTAAAATCCACCTGGCCCATATTTCTAAATCTCTGCCAATCATTTTTTTTTAAGATTTTATTTATTTATTTATTTATTTATTTATTTATTTATTTATTTATATTTTGTTTATTCATAAGAGACACAGAGAGAGAAGCAGAGACACAGGCAGAGGGAGAAGCAGGCTCCACGTAGGGAGCCTGACACGGGACTCAATCCTGGGGCTCCAGGATCACTCCCTGGGCTGAAGGTAACACTAAACCACTGAGTCACCTGGGCTGCCCTCTGCCAATCTTTTTAATTCAATTTTTTCCATTCTTTCCAACTGTTAACTATATCACAAAAGATTATATAGTCAATTTACCATGACTCATTATAGGAATTAATGCTTTTTCCTAAGTAATCATAAATTATCCATTAGTAATCCATTATAGAATTTGGTTCAGAATCAACATAAAAGAAGGCTCTGTTTTACAAAATTCACTTTTTCCCCTTTTAGAAACCAAGATTACTATGCCCATCTCCTGGCTGTCATCCTGGTTCTTTTTTTTTTTTTTTTTTTTTTAAGATTTTATTTATTTATTCATGAGAGACAGAGAAAGCGAGAGAGGCAGAGACCTAGGCAGAGAGAGAAGCAGGCTCCATGCAGGGAGCTCGATGTGGGACTCAATCTCGAGACCCCAGAATCACATCCTGGGCTGAAGGCAGGCACTAAACCGCTGAGCCACCCAGGGATCCCCTGGTTCTTTAGATACTTTTTTTTCTGCCTCATTAGAACATTCTGCAACTGCAGGATTTCCTACTAGCTTTCAACCTTCTTCACTCATCTTCTGAATTAGTGTTTCAGGCCTGAAGGTCATTGTATTAGTTTGCTAGGGCTACTATAACAAAGTGCCACAAACTGGTTGTCTTAAACAATGATTGTCTCACAGTTCTCTGGAGGCTAGAAGTTCAAAATCAAGATGTTGTCAGGATTGATTCCTTCTGAGGGCCATGAGGCAGAATCTGTTCCATGCCTCTCCCCTAGCTGCTTGGTGGCTTACTAGCCATCTTTGGCATTCCGTAGCTTGTAGAAGCATCACTCAGGTGCCTTCATTTTTATCTGATGTTCTCCCTATGTGTCTGTCTCCAAATTTTCCCTTTTTTTTTTTTTTAACTTTTATTTATTTATGATAGGCACACAGTGAGAGAGAGAGAGGCAGAGACACAGGCAGAGGGAGAAGCAGGCTCCATGCACCGGGAGCCTGACGTGGGATTCAATCCCGGATATCCAGGACCGTGCCCTGGGCCAAAGGCAGGCGCCAAACCACTGCGCCACCCAGGGATCCCAAATTTTCCCTTTTTATAAAGACATTAATCATATAAAATTAGGGGTCCATCCCCCTCCAGTGTGACCTCGTCTTAACTAATTACGTTTGCAATAATCCTGTTTCCCAGTAGGGTCACTGAGGTACTCAGTAAGGGGTTAGGACTTCAACGTATGAGTAGGGGGTGGAGGCATACAGTTTAACCCATAACATTTATATATAGCTCTCCTCTGAATTTTTAAAATACCATTGTTTTAAAGTTTAAGATACATACGTCATTCTTATCATTTCTTTCTTGATGAATTCGAACATAAAATAGTACAATGACTGTCTCCTAAGGTTCCTGCCTGCTCTTTCTGTTGCCAAGAGCTCCTATCAGAATTTGGCTCAAGGTTGCAGTTCAACTTATTGCTTTGTTTACCATTGAAAGTTTATATTGTCAGTAAGGCATGTCAACAATTTTTCCCCATTCTGCTCATAAGTTTTGACTTTGTAAACTTCAAGAACACATTATTTATTCCTCCATTTGGCCAGATGACTTGTAATATAAATTTCAGGTACAAAATTACCTCTTCTAGGTAATTTTGCCTAGGACTTATGGATAGTCACCAATATGTTTGACCTACATTATCTTCTCTTTTTTCAATATTGGCCTCAGAACTCAGCCTTTTTTATGCAAAAGGATCCCAACTTATGGTCACATTCTAGTCATGAGTTCATTCTTTGCTATTCTCAAAGGTACCTAAAAGGCTATATTTACCTCTTACTGTCAAAAATCTATTTGATTTGTTTCTGACCCATTCTATACATAATGAGGCCATAATTATTATTTCTGACACCCTTCCCAAATATTTTCTTCTGAAAATTACTGTGAACATTGTGTTTCCTTACGACACTTTTTTGTTCCTAACCAGATGCCCATCGTTCTAGTATCTTAAACTAGGATCCAGAAACATAAATCTTACCTTTTTATTTCATCTCTTAATTCTTTTCTCCCAAAGCTTCCTAAATCTCCCAGGGTCCCAGTGGTTAACTGGAAGATGAGATGCTGCTGTTTCCTGGCGTGTTGGACTTATTCTTTGATCCCTAAAGCTGCTTCCTTTGTCTCTTCCGACAGTGTCATTCCTCCTCACTTAGAATAACAGGAATGGACTGGAGCAAGCAAGTTTGGGAAATCTTAGAAGATTCCCTATTAACATTGACTATGACAGGCAGACACAAACTCGTATGGGCCAAGTATAGACACTTACACACCTTACAAATAGTTCATTTCCTTGTACGTCCCCTCAATGAGAGGTTCTTCATTTTTCCAGATAGCTAGGCACCATTTCTTCAGAAGTTCCTCATCTACCCTGTGTGGGAAGACCCTCCTATCTCTAAATCTTCCATCTAACCTTCCTCTTTTTTTCTCTTCTCTGTATTTTTACTGTCTTTTCATTCCTTTCATTGTCATAGTCCTAGGTTCTGATTTTCTTCTTAGGTTATCTACACTATGTGCCTTTCTCACTGTGATGATGAGCCAGAGTTTAGATTGACCTCCACCTTCTCCATCACCCTTTTTTCAGTCAGGGCAATCACTTTGCATTCTGTGTTGATGAATTCCTAAGGCAGGGAAAGCAACTTCTTTTACACAAGAACCAATTAAGAAGTGAAGATGTGAATAAAGCACATTACTTTTCATTTATAAATTAAAATCACTTCCAAGCTTTATGGAGAAAGCATGTACTTCTAACTTGGATAAATTACTTTGTTGACTCGAAAAATGTCATGAAAGGGGCACCTGGGTTACCTAGTCAAGTGCAACTCTTGATTTCAGCTCAGGTCTTGATCTCAGGGTTGTGAGTTCTGTGCTGGTCGTGAAGCCTACTTTTAATTAATTAATTAACTTTTAAAAAGAAAATGGGTACTGCCTCCTAAATAAAAAATATAACAGCTCCGTATATTTGAGAAGTAACCACATGGAGGCTGGCTTTTAATTTTTCTTCCTATACACTTCCATGGCCCTTTATGTTTCTCTACATGTGGTATTTTATCCTTATAATAATCTCTAGGATATGTATTTTAAGAGTCTCTGAGAAATGAAGTGATTTGGCCAAGATCACATAGCAAATAGCATAACTGGTACTGGGATTGTTCAGTCCATTTCAATGCAGCATTCACTGAATATAGCTTGTACCTCATGCACCATGCTAGTCATAAGTCCACCTTGATAAATTCAGTATCCATCACCACATCCAACCCAAGTATCTTTTTCCTCTTCTCCTTTGGCCTGAACAGAGTGGAGGGAACAATACCAGTGCTTAGGAAACACTCATGTTTTGAACACCAGTGCATTCCCCCGGGTGGGATGAACTGCATATTTCTTCCCTGAAGCAATCCCCTTAGCCAGACCCTGCTGGACAGTTCCAGGACCACATGGTTGCTTACACAACAGGACACTAAGAGTTTGATTCAGTTACATTCAGGTTCAAACCACAGTGCTACCACTCAATGTGTGATTATTAAACAATTTAGGAAACCTTTTAATGCTCAGTGTCCTCATCTATAAAGTGCAGATAGTAAATAGTATCTAGTTTTAGAGTAGTTATGAGGAATAAGTGAAATAATGTATGTAAAGCACTTAGCTTAGTAACTGGTTCATAATAAGAACTCAATAAATGTTAGTTCCATGATTGCTGTTGTGATTATTAGTTATAGTTGCCTAATACTCCACTGAGATGGGAAGAAAGTCTACATTTGCATTTAAATTACCTTAAACCAGGTTGCTCCTCACAGGCCCAAGGCAAGAAAATTGAAGACTTATGCTCTAGGTCTAGGCCAATAATTTGCAAACTGTTTTGATCATGATTCATAGTTAAAAATACATTTTATATTATATTACAATATGTATTATATCAGGTAAAACTAAGTCACGATGCAAAATGTATATATACTAAAACAAAAACCACCAAGGGGGGTCTAATGCCTTTGGATAACATGACTGCCAGATGGCTTACAGTTCTCAAAGCCCTCTGCTGGCCCCATGTCACTAAAGGCCATTTGCTCATTGTTGATTTTCTGCTATGTAATGAACGTTTGGCAGTTTTTCATTAGTGAGCCTCTATTTGGGGAAGTGATTAATTTTTTTTTTATTATTTAATACCCTTCTTTTCATTCTCTCAGGGCAAATAATCAGAATTGAAGATACATTAGAATGGTCATAACAGCTCCAAATGTATCAATTTTCAAAAAGAAAATAATCCGCAACTGTTTGTAGTACCTATATATTAGGCTCTCAGCAAGGATACAAGAATAGATAGGATTAGGTCCCTACCCTTTGGAACACAAAATCTAGTAGAATAAAACTATGCAGTGTGATCACAGTTTAAATAGAGCTCTCTACAACTCTGGAGACAGTGAGGAATACTTTTCAGAGGAGTTCACATTTTTCCTGGATCTTAAGAGTTAGGGAGTTTATCAGGTAAAGGAGTGTGAGAATCTGTTCTAGGCAAAGGGCCCCACATACAAAACTGGTGTGTGTTCAGGGAATAGCATCTCAGAATCAGGAACCAACCAATCAGACTTCACTATAAGCATTTAGGAATCCCATATTCCTTTAGGAAAGCTCAAAACCTTAGCAGAAAATAAATAGCTGACCAGCACAGGAGGCCTTGTGCCTTTACCATGTTGTCCCATGGTCCTTGTTCTGTCTTGCAAAAGAATTCCTTGTGTGCAATCAGCCAGTGCCTCCGCAATCCTTAGCTTTTTTTTTTTTTTTTTTAAGATTTTATTTATTTATTCATGAGAGACAGCAAGAGAGAGGTAGAGACATAGGCAGAGAGAAAAGCAGGCCCTATGCCCGGAGCCTGATGTGGGACTCAATCCCAGGACCCCAGGACCAGGATCTGAGCCAAAGGCAGATGCTCAACCACTGAGCTACCTAGGCACCCAACTCTTAGCTTTCTGAATTCCTTTGGCCACTAAAGCCATTAATACCCTTTATTTTCTGCTTCTGACAGAGTGAGGCAGAAATGAAAACACTGCTAATGATTTTCCTTTTATCAAATTATGTGATATGCAGTTTTGCAGTATATAGCTTAATAATACTCTGTTAACATTTTCAATCCTGAATAAATACAGAATCATTTTCTTTAATTGACTTGAGCAGTTCTTTGCTCAAGAAATAATATAACTGTAACCTACTGCTCACCACTTTTGTTACTACCAGGTAAAGTTTGCCATAGTCACAGGGCACTTTTTTTCTGCCAGGAAAAAACAATATTACTCAAATTACAAAAGTATTATCTCTAATACTGCCTATCATTTTGGTGCAAGTAGGGGTTTTAGGAGAAGTCATTACCTCAATCATCACAAGCTATATTTTTTAGTGGCATTGGGGATTGTCACGGGATCATGAATTTTTGCTGCTCATACTATCTATTAAAAATAAATGTAATTTCAAATTGAAAAGAAAAAAGCATAGTGTGGCATTGCTTGATGCTTTACTGCAGAAATATGCACTTAGTTATTCCAAATGGTTACTAGAGCTTCATTCCTGATGTGATGACTTTACTCAAAGAACAAACGTGTTATATAACACGTAGCATTTGCCAACCAATCAGCTTCCTTAAATCCTAGGGCCAATGCATTCTTAACATTTACCCCCCACCCTCAATTCTTTAATTTTATATAAATTTATTTCTCACCAAATGACAATCTTCAAAAGCTTATTCCATTTGGTATAATTTGTTAGTGGCACTCTGCTGTGCTGTCCATTTCATTGTGCTTATAATATTTATAATCAGGAGCTGAAATTTCATTTAACAGGCACTCAGTTCATCTTTTTTGTGTGACTGTGCAGCTTTTTGTTAGTCATATTTTCTATTTATACTTTTATTATATTTACATTTTCCCCCTGTGTTAACTTAATCTCAAAAATTAAATAACCTATTCTTCTCTTACTCAATTTGCTCTGATGTTTGCTGCTATCTACATTTCATTCCTCCTTCTGTCTTTAATCTCACTTACCAGTGCATGGGTACAGAGATAAGTGTTTTACTCAGTCAAATCCCAAATCTTCAACTAAGGGAAGAGTCCATAATCAAGGTACTGTATTATCTGTCCTGATGTGTCACTCTTTTTTAACCATCTTCATATGAAAGCATTTTTGTTACAAGTGACTTTTTTCACATTCGTTTGTCAAATTATGTCCTTCATTTTCACCCATATTCTGAATTTGTTCTGTGATTCCATTTATAAACACTTGCCATAATATCTAAGACAAACTCATAGGTCATGTAGAAAGATTCATCCATGTTTTTAAGCAGAAATCACCTAAAACACCTTTTCCTGGGAACTGGTCTCCTGACCATATAAATGCTTATAAAGAGAGAAGCAGATGAGACAAACATTATTGTGGTGACTTGCAGTCACCTAGAAACATGGATTAATTTAACATTTGGCAAATATTAAAGCCTTTCTAAATCTAGGGAAGAAACCTAACTTTAGGGAAGCAGTGGCAGTGGCCTGTACCCCAGTGACCCCATCACGAGCATGAACACCATGTGAACATTTATGAGGGGCCCTGTTATTTTTAAGGTACTACAATGTTTTTCAAAATTTGAGGCTTAGTATTTGCCTTTGTGTTTGGATATTGAATATTGAGTATTCACTTGCATGTAGAAATCCTTGACTTTTCTAATTAATATAATTAAGGTCAATTTATAACATGAGATTCTTCTAGCAGCTTAGCTTTGGCCTTTCCCTTAGGCGACATATGAGACATCTGCTTTTGACTGAAATTTTAAATAAAGCTAAGGATCAGTGAAATGCACATTACTAAATTTATAACTTCTTACTATTTTTCATGAATACTAGAACAAAAAGGTGAGAATATAATCTTTGCTGGGTTAAAATTCTATCATTTTGGCATGACACATATATATTAATTCTAAATCCAACCTTAGATTTTAATAGGTATAGTAAAGTTCTAATTTATTACTTAATCTCCATTTCTTGTTGTGTTGACTGGCTAAAGCAGAGGAGTGTTCCTTACTTCTTTCACAAAACCTTGAGAAACTGAGTCACTACGTGTTATCTCTTTGTTGCCTTCTGCCCACATTTTTTGTTTCTTTAGTGTCTGTGCACTCTTTCTATTTATGATCTCAGCATTCATTTATAAATACTGACTTTACATCAAAATGCAAAAATAGGATTGACTTGGGTGATTTCTTAGGTCCCTCCAACCCTAAGATTGTGTGATTTGGAAATGTTGTATTGAATAGTGCTTATATGTTGTAAAAGTAAATGACAAATTACCAATATGATCCATGATATATACTTAGGTGAATTAACTTGCAATTACTTCTAAAACTGTACCTACAGAGCATGCATCTTTTCCCTATTCAGTGGCATTCCCACATCAGATTATCTCACTCAATCGTTTTGGCTTTTGTGAAGGTGTATGGGCAAGTCTTCGCTCTAGCACTCGCCTGATCAGCTCTCCAACATCTTTCATTGATGTTGGTGCCCGACTGGCAGGCAGGGACCACTCCGCCTCCTTTAGTAACAGCACCTACCTGCAAAACCAGCTCTCGAAACGCCAAGCAGCCCTTTATATATTTGGTGAAAAGTCTCAACTAAGGGTAAGATTTCTTTTCCTCACTTAGAAGCTTTGCAAATACATGAAGGAAGTTTATAAAACCTATTTCAAACCAGCTTTCCTAGAAATTTTGTTTTACAGCATAGATTCTTAACCTGGAGTTAATAATCAGTCTCAAAAAAATTTTTAGTTCATATATATGTATGTATATATGTCTAAATATACTTACTCATAATCATTAAAAAATCGAACATCAGGAATATTAGGAAGTGTATGTCAAAAAAGAAATAAGGTTCATTCAGGGTATGTTTTTCCATTGTCTTAGTTCCATAGGAATCTGTACCCCTGGCAAAATAGATCCCTATTGATAAAGAAAGCTACAGGAAGGTAGAGGAGTGAAAAGAAGACCATGACACTACATATGGAGACAAGGAAAGGCCAAGACTGTTTTCTAAGTTATATTTTTAAAAAACTTTGCAAGGCTGTATATATAGAGATACATGTCTTAAGACAAGTGAGAAAGTTCAAAATATTAGATACTAATCAACTTTAGTCTTTTTTAAATGATTATGCTAAAGAACTTCATTATGCTCAGATCCTATAAATTGGAAAGATAACCTCTGCCTCCAAAAGCAACTATTCCTTGGGATTGTTTTAGCAATGCACACATTACAAAATACATTACCACTGATAGGTTTGTGGGAAATAAAAGTATTTGTTAAGTCAGAAATCCCCTCAAAGTTTAGCTGACTCTAGTCAGCACTGGGCAATCTAGACAGACCTTCTGTTGAACCATGGAGCAGGGGCTGTGAGCAGGATCCCACATGCTTGGTTCTCAAGATGCCAGTGATTGCGTCATCTCTTCTCTGGCAAGCTGTCTTTGCTAGCTCTTCTCCCACTGCCAGGACTGCTGCAATCACTTAGTCACAACCTTTAGGGTAGAGGGCATGAAACTGCTGGGTAATACTCAGTTTTTAAGTATGCACACGTGTCTTCTGATACAGCAGATAACTTTATATCCAGAAAATAGTTGGAACACTTTTCAACAGTAATCCAGGGTTGCCTGTACAGCCTCTTTGGCACCAGCGTCTTTCCCAGAGCACAGACTTTCCACACTTCAGCACACCACTTATTCATAACCTGATTCACTCTCCAGGCTTTGTCTCCTAAATTCTCACCTCTGCCATTGCCTTTGCACATCAGTCTTCAGATGAGCTGTGTGATCAGGCACATATGAGTAAGAAAGACTGACTCCTTGCAACTATTCCTCCTCTTTCTCCCTCCCTTTCTCCTTCCTTCTTTCTTTTATCCATAAAGTATTATATTTTAAAAAACATAATACCACTATCCCAGCACAGTGGTTATTAGGGTTTCTGTATATTCCATTCAAGTTTTCCTTTTATTTATTCAATTGTATCTGTAGAGTGTAGGTCCTTATCTGTCTGGTGTGCGCCACATTCTGGCTAACACAGTGCTGTCTAGTTGTAACCCAACACTTTCTTCTCCCCACAAAGGAGACATATAGGAAAGCAAGGAAGTAGGGAATGACCTATTCTAAATAATCTTGAATTGCCCTTGCTAACCTTTTTCAATTTACAATACCTTAGACTTAGAAACAAATTCCTTTTGACCTAGTGTTGGTCAACACTATGGTTAATAGTTCCTGGTTCATAAGATGTGCATACCTAGTTCATGTACATTTGAGAAATGGAAAGAAACCTGGTTTTCCTGGAAAGTAAAGTATCTTTTATCTATTATAAGTTTAAAAAAAAAAACTAGCAGATAAGAACTTGTGTATACTACTAAGTTCTTATCTAAAGAACATGTTTCCATGTCGTGTAATAGTCTTCATAATTACTTTCATCACTACATGGCATTCCATGTTGTTGAATTTTTATATTTATCTTCTGTATGTAAAATTGCAATCACATTTACAAGCATATAGTTTTTTTTATTGAGATACAATTCAGTAGGGTCTTATTTTATATTTTATATTTTTTCTTTAGGGTAGCTTCCTTTTTAAAAGAGGGATTATTAAGACAAACTTTTTTCTTGATACATGTTAGAAATGATATTTTAAAAAAAAGAATTAGGATTTTTTGCTTTTTATTTTAAAACTATAATATACCTTTTTAAAAATACTCTGAAATAACCAATATAAAACATTAGCAGACCCTATGTATAAGTTCTTGGCAGAGTTTTTTTTTTAATTGTGATAAAATACAAATAACATAAAATTACCATCTTCATGTGTACAGTTCAGTAGTTTTATGTACATTCATACTGTTATACACCCAATCTCCAGAAAGCAATTTTACTCTTAGAAAAGCAAATAGTCAAAAAAAAAAAAAAAAAAAAAAAGAAAAGCAAATAGTCTAGTACAGTAATTTTAGCAGAATGTGAAGAAAGCACAGAGAATATGAGAAAACCAATTCATTCTTTGACATGAAAAGGTTGAGAACTTTTAAACCTTGAGAACTAGGGCAGCCTGGGTGGCTCAGCGGTTTAGCACCGCCTTCAGCCCATGGCGTGATCCTGGAGACCCGGGATCGAGTCCCACATCGGGCTCCCTGCATGGAGCCTGCTTCTCCCTCTGCCTGTGTCTCTGCCTGTCTCTCTGCCTGTCTCTCTCTCTCTCTCTCTCTCCTCTCTCTCTCTCTCTCTCACATGAATAAATAAAATCATCAATCAATCAATCAATCTTGAGAACTAGGCAACTATATTATCAAAACAAAATAGACCAAAGGGCCATCAGTTTAGTATTTTTAAATTATAAATACAACCTCATGTGGAATAAATTTCATATGGATTAAAGATGTAAATTATAAAAGTATTCAAATAAATAGAGACTGATACATGTGTCATATTGAATGGAAAAAATACTATCCCAGTGCTAGAAATCACAAAATCTTTCAGAATTTACTATATATAAAATTTTGTATTATTAGCTTTAAAAGAGTAACAGTAACATTAGTAATCTTAGGGCAGTGAGGTAGTGATTTTTATTTCCTTCTCAATGTTAATCTCTACTTTTTTTTCATTTTACAATGACTGTGTTTTACTTGCATAATAAGAAACAGATATGTCTATATGTCTATATCTACAAACTTTTATTTGTAGAGTTCTGGAACCTCAACAGTATATTACCTTTTCATTACAGGGTATATCTTGGGGAAACTTAATTTACAGTTTTGGATTAATTATGCTGTCCACGTGTCATTGGTTCCTCTTTAGGCTTCGAGGGTCATGGCCTTATAACTGGCTTATATATGGTATTATGAATTCCATCAGGTTCCAGCCTACCAGTAGCCTCTCCAAATTCTCAGAATGACAGCAAGCCAAGTCAAACCACAAGACCTTACCGAATGGCTCTTTCCAGTAATACTGACACATTAGCCACACAAGATTGACTTTCCTGACCTCTGCAACCCCTGTAGCTACTTGGCCTCAACTAACTGTGCATCATTAAGTACTGCCCTGTTAAAAACAGTGCTCTTTTACCTATAGCACTGCATCTGCCTAATTCTCTGCATCTTCACCCACAGAACTTCAAGTTAGAATTTGCTTTAAATTGTGAGTTTGTTCCTGTTGAATTTTATGACATCCGACAAGTTAAAGCCAGTTTCAAAAAACTGATGAGGGCTTGTGTTCCAAGCACCATTCCTACTGACTCAGAAGTGACCTTCCTGAAAGCCCTGGGAGACTCTGAGTGGTTCCCACAGGTAATGTCTGGAGCAGCTTGTCCTATAACTCAGAGAAAGAGAAGTCCAAGTAGATAAACAGAATGGATACTTGAGGAGGAAAAAATATTGTGTGCCCTCACTACCTGACATTCTCCCCTTACTGTATGCCCTCCATAAAGACTTTCCAGTTTCAGGGAACCATATGATATAGAAGATGGCAGGGGGTAGAATTCTTCATCCCTGGGCTTTCATCTCTCTATAATTGAAAATTTGGTCTTCATGGGTTGCTGAGGAGGAGGACATCTTTATTGTTCGATGGAAACTTTCTGATATGCAGTAAATTTAATCATTGAAAAATATTTATAGGACTCCTGCTCTGTTATCAGCAGAGTGAGGATCCAGGACAGAATGTGATATCTGATGACTCCAAGAGCCTTTCCCTGTTACTTTCTTACCTTCCATGTGTCTCTGCCTTTTCCATGTGTCTAGATTTTAGAATCACCCTCAGACCAGCCACCAAAATCATTTTGGATACCCTAAAACTTACCTAAGGTTTAGGAAAAACTGCCTATCCTTTCGTCAGCTCAGTCAAGCTTGGGATGTTTTTAATTAAACTCTTATTAAGAAATTAAGGAGAAATAGGTATTCCAGCACACATAACCCACATTTCTTCCAAACCACAGAAGAAAGGTATTTATGACATGCATGTTTTAGACACTGATGCAGACATTTAACCAAGAGCATCTCCGCGGTATACCCTTCAGCCTTGTCTTTAGGCCACTGATGCTATGCCCATTATTCCTTTGCCCCCTGTAGGAGTTCCCAACCCCTCTAATCTTCTGTTCCTATCTGTCTCCAAGCCTCCTGCCTCTCTTAAGGAGGAAAAAGAGTTGTTTTCCATAAACCAGGAAATGATTGGGAGTACCTAAGGCAGTGACTATTCTCAAGATACTTAAACTCTTTTTAAAAAAAAAAAATTAGCTATAAATCTGGATCAGGGTATGTTGATGACTATTATAGCAGTTCAGGATACTTTTGAATACCCATGGAAGGAGCTGATCAAGACTCCCTTCTATCCCAAAGCTATGAGCCCCAACCCCAAACTATCTGTGTTTCTGATACATTCTGTGTCCTACTTCTTACTCCAAAATAGATCCTTACCAGAAGTTGGTAACTAAAGTCAGTGGAAAATATTGCCCCTCTTGGAATATTGGCATTTTAAAAGTTAACTCAGAGCAAATGCTAAGCCCAAGAGAATACAGGCCTGGTAATATCTATGTTATAGGAACAGGGAGTAAGGAGTTTCCCATTGCTGGAGAGGACATGTGCCTTGCTCCTAGGTATAAAATAGCCCAGATCTCTTTAAAGTATGGGGGATTTTATTTTGTTTTATGTTAGTTGACAGATTCATTCTACAATTTATATCAAAAGATGCTTATAATAGTTTTAAACTATAATATACAATTGGTTTTGAATCTATATGCTCTGCTCACAACCTAGTTGTTCATTAGGGACTTTGAGTCTTTTGGGTTGGCTTCAAAAGCTGAACACAAATATAAATTTTCTTTCCATTTAATATATAGTGCAGACAAATAAGAATGTCTTTTTTAAAATATAAAATTTATTTGTCAAAAATTCAGCCCTTTAAAGTGTACAATTCAGTGCTTTTTAGTATATTCACAGAGTTCTGCCTCCATCCTCCTATCTAATTACAGAAAAATTAGAAGTATCTGAAATAGAACCGATTATATCATAGAAAAACAAATTTTAAATCCAATAACTGTGTTGGTAGGGCCACTTAGAATCTGACTTTTCCACTCTATGGGGTTACATAGCTCTTCTACTTTGGGGAGATCATGTAGGGTCAGTTTATTTCATTGTCTATCATTTGAACATGTTGTTTTAAAATGTGTCTACTTCTAAATTATGTCATTGTTTCATCTTGATTTTGACAAAGAACCTTAAGCATTTAAAACTTATATGATTCTTTTGTCCAAATACTTCATCCCTAACTTGTTTCATTATCTGAGGTTGATAATGAGTCTGTCTGTTCTTGGTGTTCAGAAAGTGCCTGGTCTAATTGTGGCCTCCTTTCCTATCTCTTAGCTTCACAGGATAATGCAGCTGGCTGTGGTTGTATCAGAAGTACTTGAGAATGGTTCCTCAGTTTTGGTCTGTTTGGAGGAAGGCTGGGACATCACTGCACAAGTAAATGATTAAAACATAGTTTCAGATACTTAGTTTTAGATTTATATTTAAATTCAGTTGTTTTTAAATCCTGCAGATGAATCTTTTGTATAATGACTAATGTGTTTATGGACAAAGTCCTATGTTAAAAACCACCAAATCCATCAGAAAGTTTTGTGCCCTGAGCTTCCAGGCACTACATATCCTGGAGCTCTGGTCCAGGGCATCTGGCTCCCTCATGACAGATACACCATGCAAGCATACAAATGGAGCCGTTGATCAGAGGGTAGGACATGGACCATCCTTCCTGGGTTTTGTCAGTCCTTTCCCTGGCTTTCAATAAGCTCCTCCTTTATCCACTGTAGAGTAAAAAAAGGGTATAAATATAAACTATGTAAGACATTAATCTGTATCTGCCAAAAAGTAGATAATAGGTTGGAACTGATCCTCTAGCCTTATTAATTAACCTGCAGGAGGGGACTATAGTCAGCAAACTGGTTAGGTAAAGATTAAAATCATAATTCCCTGAAAGAAAACATGTAGCCAAAATGAGTTTGAGTTTTAGTTTTTACTGGAAGTTTGCAGAATTAATTTGATTGGCTGTCCTGGAGCAGCTAGTGAACAAATTTGCTGTTATGGTAACTTTGCCTGTCTTAGTAACAAAATTTTTTCAGGACCGAAAGTAATGTATCCATCCTGCTTGTGTCCTAGGTGACATCCCTGGTTCAGTTACTCAGTGATCCCTTTTATAGGACACTTGAAGGCTTTCGGATGTTGGTGGAAAAAGAATGGCTCTCTTTTGGTCATAAATTCAATCAGCGGAGCAGCTTGACCCTCAATTGTCAGGGTAGTGGTTTTACTCCAGTCTTCCTGCAGTTCTTAGACTGTGTACACCAGGTAAGTAGAGCAGACTTTAAATTGACTTGATATGAAAGAAAGAAAAGAACTAACATTTATTGAGCATAGCAGTGCTGTGCCAGGTATCTTCATGTCATGATTCTGATGGACTCAGCCATAAGGCTTGCTGAAATCTTAGCAGTGGATTCCTGGGAATAGAGAAGGAAAAAAAAAAACTAGTTGGTTTCTGAATCTAGGATAGCTGAGTTAGCTACTGGCTGGCCCCCATGTGAAGTAGCCAGCACTCTAACTTATCATCTCCCAAGAAGAGGAGCAAACTTGGGTTTGTCGTTCAGGAAGGTTTGATCTATGATAAAACAGCAAAAATCTCTAAGTGATGACAGGGCCTGAAATCCAGCAGGTGCTCATCCCCATTCTGGAGGATGTTAGCTTGTGCCTAGGAATATGGAAGGTGGAGCTTAACCCCTGAGAAAGAATCAGGGCCCAATCAGGCAAGCCTGTGAGGTTGAGAACACTGGCTCGATTCTACTCAGTGACTTAATCAGGGCTAATCAGAGACCAGACAGAAACCCAGGTATATAATCCAGTCATACCCAGTGGGAGCAGGGGAATGGGGAAGATGTGAATGCTCTACAGGCTCCCTCAAGCCTCATCAGTTACAAACTTCCTAATGGGGCCTGAATCAGAATTGGGCTTGAGAATTACATGGCACCGGGTTTGCTAAATTGGCCTAGGAAAAGCAGTGTTGACATCTCCAACTTTACTTCATCTGCACCATAACAATGAATGTGTTTTGGCATGTCAGACATATTTGTCAGAACCATGAGCCTCTTGGAAATAGATTGTCCTCGGGTATCTATTGGAAGGAAAGATGGAAATGTTTTCAGGAACCAGTACTAAAACTAGGTCTTCTAAAGAGGTTTTGTTTTGGTTTGGTTTTTTTTTATTCTATTTATCATTTGATCAACTTTATTAATTCACTACATAATTTTTCATTTATTTAAAGTGTATATAATTCAATAGTTTTAGTATATTCACAAAGTTGTATAATTGCCACAATCAATTTTAGAACATTTTACCACTCCAAAAAAGAAACTCAAAAAAAAAAAAAAAAAGAAAAAAGAAACTCTATACCCATTAGCAGTGACTTTCCATCTCCGACCCCCGACCCCATCCCCCATATACACACATTCTGGTGGTTGTTTTTGACTGCTCTAATCAGCTTCTTAAGAAAAGATCTATTGAATAATTTTAGTTAATTCTGTCCGAACATCATCCAGAGAAGCTGGCTGTAGGATTGAGCTTATGTTTTAAATCTTTGCAGCAAAAGGTATATTTGTTTACTATTTGAATATGAGCCTTTTTATTTTGTACTTCTTTTGGCAGATAGATGAGGGAGGCATTTGGAGCCCATTGTCTCTGAAACAGAAAGCTTAACTGATACCAAAGGAGAGGCACAAGGATCTTTTTCTCACATCTAGATAGATGAACCATACGAATTCTTCATGAAAGCACTTCTTATTATCTTGCTTATTGCCTTACATTGCTTACCAAATGCACTAAGCTGTCTACCTTAAACTTATACAATGACATATGTCAAGTATTTCTTGGTAAAACTGGCAGAGGTATGGGGAGGCAGGTATAAGCAACTACATACTATATATGATTTCATTTATAGAAAATTCTACAAAAGGCAAAACTATTGTGACAGAAACATATCAGTGGTCATTTGGGACCAGTGGTCAGGGACCATGAAGGGGCGTGAGCAAACGTTTTAGGATAAGGGAACTATACTAATTGTGCTGGTGATCACACAATGTATACAATGACCAAAACTAACCTGTATGGTGTAAATAGGAGGATTTTATTATATGTAAATTATATATCAATGAACCTGAAAAACAAAAAAAAATTTTTTTAAAGATTTATTTATTTATTTATGATAGACATAGAGAGAGAGAGGCAGAGACACAGGAGGAGGGAGAAGCAGGCTCCATGCTGGGAGCCTGATGTGAGACTTGATCCTGGGACTCCAGGATTGCGTCCTGGGCCAAAGGCAGGCGTTAAACTGCTGAGCCACCCAGGGATTCCCCAGAAAAACAAAATTTTAATTAGTAAGTCCAACATCTCAGTTAACTGGAGTTCCAGGAAAAAAAAAAAAAAAAACAGCTCTCTAGTTTTTCCAGAGAAAAATTTGTCAGTCTGGTGCCCAGAGAATACGTATAAGCCTGGCTGCCTGCTTTTTAGAAATGGGGCAGGAAATAGGTCCAGGGAGATCCTTCTTTTTCTATGCTATTTTCAGTTTCAAGCCTCCTCATGAACCCAGTTGTGCCTACTGTTCCCAAGTCCAGAGCTCATCTAGTTTGGTTTTTCCAGAGGACAAATTTCTAATCCCTTGCTTTCAAGAAGGTAATCACATGACTGCATGGGGTAGGAGAGGACCCTGGAGATCTCACCACTTCTTCTATAGACTTAACCTAGTCCTCATTTTTGGCTCCCATTTCACCTCTGTATATGTTACTGAGTTATTGGGCCTCTGAGTCCTGAGCCTTTCTGAGACAGGGCAAGCTGTCACCTTCTCCAATCATTTTCATCCTACAAGCATTCCAATGTAGCTTCTCATCTTCTATCATTTATTGCTATTCTTATATTCTATTTTCCATTGTTCATAAATGTACTGAATTTTCTTGACCTGCTACTGTTTCCCTTTCCATTCTCCCCACCTCATTTTAGGTTATTCTACCTTATAAAATAATTAAGGGAGAGTTGGAGGGCAGCTAAGTTTGTATGGCTGGATTTGGTTTAAGTTAAATGCGTTATTAAATATGTTAAATATCCATGCTCAACTTGCAAAATTCTGCATACCTAAACATGAGAGTCAGCAAAAGAGTCCACTCACAATCAGTAAGAGATGGGAGGGTCTCACAGAAGACATACTGTCCTCGAAAATGACATCATTCCACCCCAAGCGTAATAATAATTACTTGAAATATAATACTTATATTTTATTATTAGGGGTGGGTAGAAGTGTAAGTAGTCTAGAATTGGAAAGTAACCTGTATTTTGTGAGTACCCCTTAAATGATATAAATAAATCTTAATATAAATGAAAGTATAAATTCCTGTTGTCTTTAGAATACAATAGAGGCTAAAACAATGTAGTGTTATCTAAAATATCTTAGGGTGTATGTTTAATTTCTAGTAACTTTTTATTTCGAATAATGAGTTAAGGGCTGCTGGTGTGGCTCAGCAGTTTAGTGCTGCCTTCAGTCCAGGGCGTGATCCCGGAGACCCGGGATCAAGTCCCAAGTCAGGCTCCCTGCATGGAGCCTGCTTCTCCCTCTGCCTGTGTCTCTGCCTCTGTGTGTGTGTCTCTAAGAATAAATAAATAAAATCTAAAAAAAATTTAAATTAAAATAAATAAACAAATAATGAGTTAAAATTCAAATGCCCTATATAAATTGAGCTTTAGTGACAGCTCAGTTATTTGTAGGTGAATGCCTCAGAAACTGTAGAAAATAATATTGTTTGGAGCCTAAAGACTCCTTTAGCATTAATTCAGATCTGATTATACCACATTAAAATTTTTTATAGATTTTTTTTTTAAGATTTATTTATTTCAGAGAGAGAGTGTGTGTGTGTGAATGGGAAGAGGGGCAGCGGGAGAGAGAGAGGTAGACTAACCATTGAGCACGGAGCCTGACACAGGACTCAAATCTCATAACCCCAAGATCATGACCCTGAAATCAAGAGTTGGACACCGAACTGACAGAGCCACTCAGGTGCCCCAATGTTAAAATTTTTCAAACTAAAATATGAATTTTCAAAAGTTTTCTGAACCTCTTTTGCCTTAGTACCCTTTCATATAACAACCTGAGTGCAGGCAAGTCATGGCAAAGTAGCATATGACCTTAATTGCAGTATTTAAAGAATGCTTGGCTATGATAGGTATCAGCTTTGGTGAAGCAAATTACTTCATGCTGAAAAGGGATTGTTTATTCATTCAAAAACAGAAGACTATAGAAGACTAGTTAACAAATAGTGCTTCTGACTCTTGCTGACTTAATTATAAGGTAGTATTTCATCATCTCCTACATACTAGTTTTAGGCATTAGAGAACGCCTTCTTTGAATACCTTTCAAGTGAACACCAGTGCTTTACATGACTCCAGCTTTTGCCAGACAATTCGAACTACCACTGTCCTTAATTTCGCAGGGGCACAAAACAGAGCCAGGCCCAACATTAAAAAAAAATTTTTTTTAATGTGCAAAATTACACAGCAACAAGCAAAACTCCCAGGTGGAATGTGTTCACTGCTTGTTAACCATTTCTAACACGCTGAATGCCAAAAGGCAGTCTATGGAAATTTGCCTAGACTTGTCCATTAGTACTAATAGGGTTACAAAGAAAACAGATGAAGTACTGATCTTAAATTAGAACTGCCTCATCATATAAAAAGCCATTGTTTACGCCAGTATATCCAGGTGTCAGATGAATTATAAATGCTAGATCACTGTTTCATAATAGCAACATCTGGCAAATTTTTGTTGCTTCTAAAAGAAATTGGCTTAATTCAAGTGATATCATTACAGGATGCTTCCTTTTCTTAAAATAGTTGAACCAAATTCAAAAAGAAATATATCCAAAATACAAAAATACAATTTTTACCTAAAATTTATTTTTAAAATATAATACCAAGGGAACAGACATGTATAATATGAATGAAAACATGAAGTATAGGAAAGCATCTCCTCTATTTCAACATTAGAGTAAATCTTTGAGTGTATCTTAGGACTTTTTCATTATTTCCTACTTTGAGAAAAACAAATAAGAGTTATAACTTTGCTTTTGAAGTTTATTCAAGTTGTAAATTGACTCACTCTGGTCTGGTTGTGTGATATGGTCTCACGGTTACCATACATATGCCGGCACTATGCTAGGTCCTATTCCAATAAGAAAAGCTATTTGTCTCTTGAAGATATGAACTTTCCTTGTGCGCACATGTGTGAGGAGCCACACCGCCCTCACACAGTTTGGTTACTCTAAAATGTATCCATTAATATTGGCAAAATAACTGCAGTTAATGGATTAATGGTATATTCAAAGTTTCTGGTGTCTTCCTGCTTCCCATCCATTTGAAAACTGGCAAAAATTGATGTAATCCAAGCTGTTTTATAACAAAGCAATTTTGCATTAGGGCTTTAATATTTTGAACCCATAAAATAAGTCTGAGTTTAAATATTTTGAGCCCATAAAATAAATCTGAATTTACATATCAGTCTTAACTTACTAATTTAAGTGTTTTTTTTTTTTTTTTTTTTTTTTTTTTTTATTTATGATAGTCACAGAGAGAGAAAGAGAGACAGAGACATAGGCAGAGGGAGAAGCAGGCTCCATGCACCGGGAGCCCGACGTGGGATTCGATCCTGGGTCTCCGGGATCGCGCCCTGGGCCAAAGGCAGGCGCCAAACTGCTGCGCCACCCAGGGATCCCTTAACTTACTAATTTTTGATCCTTAACAAATTATTTAACCTCTCAGGTGCTTTGGTTTCTAGATAGATACATGAATACATAGATAGCTATCAGAAGGATTACAAATCTTATGTAAAGTGATTGGCACAGTAGAAACTGCACAGTTAATGTTTGTTAAATCTTTATCTTGAAATAACAAAAACTAACATTAATTACTTATTTTTCTAGGGTGTGTCTACCATACCCACAGTTTTTCCAATATTGATGCCATTCTATATAAGGTCTCTTATAGCTTAACATTTCTAATTCTCCAAAGCAAAATCCAATGTTAACTTACTATATTTTATTCCCAAAATGTTGATCTTTCCTGGGATTTGAGTCATAGCTTATTTTATGGGCCTTTAAATTTTATAAAGTACTTAATGACATATGGGCAAAAAATAAGACCCCTATAAATTCCTGTGTCTCCAAATTCCTTTTCAGATTCTCTTCTTATAAATAAGGAAAATTGGCAGGTTTCAATCCATAATGGAAAACAAAACTAAAATACCTCACATAGCTTCATCTTTTAAATCTGTATATTTTTATCTTCCATCAAGATAAATAAAAAGTTATTTTGGACAACAGAATCCAGATGATGCCTGAGAAAGGCCTAAAATTCTATTCATGAGCATATTTGGGGAAAAGCTCCTATAGAATTAATTTATAGACGGAGATGCCTATCATTTCCAATTCTACATAATAAAATAAGACTAAGTTTATTTGAAACAGGTTTGCCTTTAGGTTCCAAAAATCTTATGGCCAACAGCACAGAAAAATAATGAAACCAAATGCTGTTCTTTGAAAAGATCAATAGATTGTTAAACTTCTAGCCAGACTGGTCAAAGAAAGACACAGAATACCAGTATTAGAAATGAGAAAGATGACATCACTACAGATTCTACAGATATTAAAAGGACCGTAAGGGAATATTATGAAGTTTTGCACCAATAAAATCAACAATTTAGATGACATGGACAAATTCCTTGGAAGACACAACCTACCACACTCACTCAGGAAGAAATACATAATTTGAATAAGCCCATGTCTATTAAGGAAATTGATATTGTAGCTAAAATCTTTCCACACTGAAAACTTCAGACCCAGGTGGTTCCACTGGTTAATTCTACCAAGTATTTAAGGAAGAAAGAATAGCAGTTCTATATAAAGTCTTCCAGCAAATTGAAGCAAAGGGAATACTTCTCAAAAAAAAAAAAAAAAAAAGGGAATACTTCTCACCTCAGGCTATGAGACCAGCGTTACCTTGGCCTGACAAAGACAACAAAAGAACACTATAGACCAGTATCTATTCTGATCAATATTCAAATTTTCTAAACAAAATTTTAGCAAATCAAATCCAACAATATATTTAAGAGATAATATACCATGGTCAAGTGGCATTTATCCCAGGAATGCACAGTTGGTTTCACATTCAAAATCAATCAAAATAATTCACCATATTAAGAAACTAAAAAAGAAAAATCATAAGGTCATCCCAAGAGATGCAAAAAAGCATTTGAGGAAATATAATATCCATTCCTTGTAAAACATTCAGGAAACTAGGAATAGAAGGGAACTGGCTCAAACTCTAGATAGTCTCTGTTTTTTAAGAACCTACAGCTGAGGGGGATCCCTTGGTGGCTCAGCAGTTTAGCTCCTGCCTTCAGCCCAGGGCATGATTCTGGAGTCCCAGGATCAAGTCCCACATTGGGCTCCCTGATGGAGCTTGCTTCTCCCTCTGCCTGTGTCTCTGCCTCTCATTCTCTCTCTCTCTCTTTCTCTCTGTCTTTCATGAATAAATAAATAAAAATCTTAAAAAAAAAAAAAAAAAAAACCGGGATCCCTGGGTGGCGCAGCGGTTTAGCGCCTGCCTTTGGCCCGGGGCGTGATCCTGGAGACCCAGGATCGAATCCCACGTCCAGCTCCCGGTGCATGGAGCCTGCTTCTCCCTCTGCCTATGTCTCTGCCTCTCTCTCTCTCTCTATCATAAATAAATAAAAACTTAAAAAAAAAAAAAACCTACAGCTGACATCATCATAATAGTGAAAGACAAAATACTTTTCCCCTATGATCAGAAACAAGATGTGGATGTTTGCTTCACCACTTCTATTCAACATTGTACTAAATAAAGATCCTACCCATGCAGCAAGGCAAGAAAATAATAATATAGACATCCACATAGGAAGTGAAATTTTGTTTATTCATACACAACATGGTTGTCTATGGACTCTACAAAAAACTACTTGAATAAGTGGATTTAGCAAAGCTACAGAATACATGATCAATATACAAAAATTACTAGTACTTCCACATACTGGCAATGAAATATTTGAAAATTAAAATGTAAAGATTATTATCTTTACAATAGTATCAAAAAACATGGGTGGAATCTAACAAAATATGTTAAAGGCCTAGACATTGAAAAGTACAAAACATTACTGAGAGAAATTAAAGGCCTAAATAAATCAAGAAATACCTCTTGTTTATGGGTCAGAAGGCTCAATATTGTTGAAATATCAGTATCTACAAATTGATCTAAAGAGTCAGTACAGCCACAATCAAATGCCCAGGTGGCTATTTTGTAGAAATTGGCAAGCTCATTCTAAAATCCATATGTAGGGATGCCTGGTGGCTCAGTGGTTGAGCATCTGCCTTCAGCTCAGGGCATAATCCCAGGGTCCCAGGATTAAGTCCCACATCGGGCTCCCTGCAAGGAGTCTGCTTCTCCATCTGCCTATGTTTCTGCCTTTTTTCTGTGTGTCTCTCATGAATAAATAAATAAGTAAATAAAATCCATATGGAAATGCAAAGAATTTAGAATAGCCAAAACAACCTTGAAAAAGAACTAGCACTATCTAATTTTATTATAAAACTACAGTAATCCAGATTGTGTGATAATTGGTGTAAAGATAGGTCAGTGAAACAGAATAGAGTCCAGAAATAGTCCCACACTATATGTGATATATAGAAAACTGACTTTTCAATGAAGGTACAAAAGACATTGGTAGAGAAAGGATAGTCTTTTCAACAAATAGTGCCAGACAATTGGATTTTTAGGTCCAAAAACAAATTAAAAAAAAAAAAAAACTTTGATCCAAACCTAGCACCAATATAAAATTTAATTCAGAAGGGATCATAGACCTAAATCTAAGACCTAATATTATACAACATCTGGATGAAAACATAGGAAGAAATTTTTGTGACCTTGGATTAGGCAAGGGTATCTTACATTCAATACCAAAAGCATTATTTATAAAAGAACAAATTCATAAATTAGACCTTGTCAAAATTTAAAACTTTTGTTCTTCAAAAATCACTATTAATAAAATTAAAAGACAAATCATATGTCTGCTTAAAGAACTTGTATTCAGAATAACTCAAGATTCTTGGGGCACCTGGATGGCTCAGTTGGTTAAGCATCTGCCTTTGGCTCAGATCATGATCTCAGGGTCCTAGGAGCAAGCCTAGTGTCAGGCTCCCTACTCAGCAAGGAGTCTGCTTCCCACTCTCTCCCTCTGTCCCTCCCCCATCACTCCTATCACCTCCGCTCATGTCCTCACACTCTTCCTTCTAAATAAATTAATTAAATTGTTTTAAAAATTCTTAAAACTCAGTAATAAAACAACCAACCTATTTTTTTAAGATTTTATTTATTTATTCGTAAGAGACACATAGAGTCAGAGATAGGCAGACAGAAGCAGGCTCCCAGCGTGGAGCCCAATGCGGGACTTGATCCCAGAACCCAGGATCATGACCTGAGCCAAAGGCAAACACTCAACCACTGACCCACCCAGGTGCCTGAACCTGTTTTTTTATGGGCAAAATATTTGTACTGACTTTACCAAAGATGTACAGATGGCAAATAAGCACCTGAAAGGATACTTGACATCATTTGTCATTAGGAAATGCAAATTAAAATCACAGTGAGAGACCACTACATGCCTATTTTAATGAGCAAAATATTTTCAACTGATGACCCCAAGTATAGATGAGACGTGGAAGAACCAGAACTATCTAACACTGCTGGTAGGAATACAAGATTGTACCACTATTTGGGGAAATGGTTTGGCCATTTTTTTTAAAGTTAAATATACCTACCTACCATACGATTCCTCATTCCATTTCTAGGCCATTATGCAAGAGAAATGAAAGCTTTTGCCCATACAAAGACTTGTACATAACTCTTCATAGCAGTTTTATATGTAATAACCAGAAACCCAGAAGCAACTCAATGTCCATTCACAGCTATAAATAAACAAATTGTGGTATATCCATACAACGAAATACTACCTAGCTGTAGAAAGAAATTACTGATAACCCAACAACATGCTTGCATCTCAAAGAGTTATGCTCGATGAAAGAAGGCATACAAAAAAAAGAATATATACTTATGATTCCATTTATATAAAGTTCTAGTAAATGCAAATTAATCTATAGTGACAAAAAGCAAATCAGTGTTTGCTTAAGAGAAGGGTACAGAAAGAGGCAGGCAAAGGGTGCACAATGAAACATTTAGGAGTTATAAATATGTTCATTATCTTAATTATGAATTAAGGTTTCAGAGTTTTGTACATATGTCAAAATGTATCAAATTATGCCCTTTACGTGCAGCTTTTGTATGTCAATTATACCTCATTAAAGCTGTTAAGAAAGAAAAAAATCTTATGGCTAATACACCTCTAAACTCTCACTTATTGCCCATATCTTGAGTCCTTGGAGAAAGTCTCTTGGCTTTCTGTTAAAACAATAGGGCATTTGGGTAGCTCAGTCAGTTAAGCCTCCTACTCTTGGTTTCAGCTCAGGTCATGATCTCAGCATCCTGGGATCGAGCCCCACATCAGGCCCACATCAGGCCACATTGGGCTTTGAGTTCATGCAGAGTCCACTTCACTGCCTCTCTCTCCCATTTCCTCTACTCACTGCCACTCACACGCGCCAACACGCGCTCTCTCTCTCTCTCTAAAATAAATCTTTTTAAAAATTAAAACTTAAAAAATTTTTAAAATAGAAATTAAATAAAGGATGAAACAATACTTAGAAGAAGAAGGAAGCATGTAGATTGTGCTTTTTGGAAACCACTGTGGTACTTTACAACAGAAGAATCTAGGTGTCCCATTGACAAGGAGGAAAAAAGCCAGTGAACTAGACAAACTGAGTCCCTGGGAGATAGGACTAAATGGAGAAAGTATAATTTTTCTTTTTTACTGGAAATCTAAGCACCAGATTTTGTTGGGCAAATACAATCCGGTCTTCATTTCTCATTATGACAAAAAGACATTTCAAAAAACAGAATTGAGAGCCCAGAAATAAACCCACACATATATGGACAATTAATTTACAACAAAGGAGCCAAGAACATAAAATGGAGAAAGGGTAGTCTTCAACAAATAGGAAAACTGGACAATTACGTGCAAAGAATGAAACTAGACTTCTGTCATATACCATACACAAAAATTAAATCAAAATGGATTAAAGACTAGAATGTAAGACCTGAGACTATAAAATTCCTAGAAGACTCCAAAGACAAGGGAAGCAAAAACAAAAATAAATGGGACTACATCAAACCAAAAAGCTTCTGCACAGGGATCCCTGGGTGGCACAGCGGTTTAGCGCCTGCCTTTGGCCCAGGGCACGATCCTGGAGACCCGGGATCGAATCCCACATCGGGCTCCCGGTGCATGGAGCCTGCTCCTCCCTCTGCCTGTGTCTCTGCCTCTCTCTCTCTCTCTCTCTGTGTGTGACTATCATAAATAAATTTTAAAATTTTTTAAAAATTAAAAAAAAAAAAACAAAAAGCTTCTGCACAGTGAAGGAAACCTCAAAATGAAAGAGCAACCTACTGAATGGGAGATATTTGTTAATCATCTATCTGACAAGGGGTTCATATCCACAATATATAAAGAACTCCTACAACTCAGTGATTTAAAAAAAAAATTAAAAATGGCAGAGGATCTAAATAGATACTTCCCCCTGTTTCTTAATATCAGATTCCAGATGTGGTTATCCAGATATTATTAATCAATCCAGCATTCAGGTCAGTGTGATTGTTTTTTTTTTTTCCCCATGGAAGAAATCTTTACATGCTTGTTTCTTAAACTGTGGCTAAAGAGTTTGGTTTTATTTTTAAGATTTATTTATTTATTTATTCATGAGAGAGAGAGGCAAAGACACAGGCAGAGGGAAGAGCAGGTTCCCTGCAGGGAGCCCAATGTGGGACTTGAACCCAGGACCCCAGGATCACGACCCGAGCTGAAGGCAGACACTCAACCACTGAGCCACCCAGACGCCCCACTAGAGTTTTTTTTAAAAATTGTTCAATATCTTCTTTTCTACTTCGAATAGACCTAATAACCCTAGTTTGGGGGTATATTGGTCTTTAACCTCAAGCAGTTAGTGACTACACGTGCCCTGTGGCACACAGACACACCCCCAGTGTCCCAAGCATTGACACTGTGATGCTAAGCACCAACTCCAGTTCAAGCAGGGTGAGTGCCAGGGGCCTTGAGAAGTGTCTAACCTTTCTAACATAATTGTAGGGTCCAGGATTTGTGGTGAGGCTAGTCACTCAATACAGTGGGCTGTGGAAGTATTTTTCCACTTGGAAAGGAGTTTTGCTTCTAGTCCTAGCATATGATCTCCCTGAAATGCTTGTAAGTTCAATTTAAGGTCATTTCCATTATCATTTTCATTCTACTTTACCTCATAAGTGGGTCTTCAAAATTACATTCTTAAGCATATTAAGTATCAGAATAATCAAGGAAAGATACAGACATGTATGGAGCAGTAGTTTCTATGGAGAATAGTCATTGGGAGAACTGTTTTGTCATTTAGAGCTTTGTTTAATAAAAGTTTTTTTTTTAAGTTTTTAGAACCTATTATGGACTAAGTCTGTAGAAATAACCCTGAACTCTTCTTTCCCTGTGACTAGCAAGGTTTATTCCAGCATCTGTTGGGGCAAAGTTGTTCTTGGAGCTCACTCTCCTTGAGTACATTGCAGATTCCTCCTTCCTGAGACACTCCGATGGAAGGGAACCAAGTTCCATCCTGGGCCTGTCTCCTTCTTCTGCCCTACCACCCACAATCTGAGTCACCCCCTCTCTATCATGTGCACACTGGCTATTGGGGTGATGCTATTGATTTTGAACCAGGAGCTCAGACTAGAGAGCTTGCAGTTTTAAAACCTTGGAAGAGGGCACACTACCTAGCTATTCAGAGCCATGTCACAGTTGTCCCATAGAAAGCTCTCCTGTCTTATGGAGACTTGATGCAACAGGAAGTGGCTAAGATCAGGGAAGCAGCTCTACAATATACAAGCCCATTGAATGGGAGTCACACTCTATTTCAATATCTTTTTCCTAAAATCCACTTTATATTACTTTAGTTCATTTAAAAAGCCAATAAGAAAATGTTATGGTGGGGGGGAAACTTTAATCACAGAAAACTAAGTTTCTAACCAGATGATAAACTTTGATAAACCAGTGATATCCAAATCATGACTTTAAATTCTCACTGATTTGTTAGGCTGTAACATCAACATATTACACACATACCTGCTCACTTTGGCTGACCAAATGTTGATCTACATTGCCACATTAAACACGGAAAGAAAAACTGGCTTCTAGACAGCCTGCCTAACGTGTTCATTTGAAATAGCTTTTAAGCAAGTATAATTATGATTGGAACTCCTCTCAACCAAATAAAATTCTCTAATGGTCATGAAAGATTGGGCAATATAGAGGTGAGATTGTTAGGTAGATTGGAGTCTCCCAAGGTTATCGGCCTACCTTTTTCCAACATTAGATGGTTCCATGGAGTCTGCATACAGCTTGTCTAAGGTATGCTATAGCTCAGTAACCATTTCAAGCTTTGCCTTTCCATCCCTCCCATATCATGCCTTCATCCTTATTCCTATGTCCATTGACCTCACTGCCTAACTTAATGATGACAAATTAGGTTGAAAGGCATAAGCTCCTCCCCTTTCCCTTGGCACTTGAACATATCTTTCTTCTAATCTACTCTTTTATCCTTCCTCATTTCCAAAGCTGCGCCTTGTATCTGGACCCTTAGCCTCACTCATTCTTGCTTTCCTGAGGCCTTGCTTATCTTAGTTATCAGCTCTTTTGCACAATTTATTCTTTCTCTGTTGACTTCTCCTGCATTGTCTTCAGACAGGCACATATTTCTTTTGTCCAGAAAAGATCTCTTGGGGGATCCCTAGGTGGCTCAGCGGTTTAGCACCTGCCTTTGGCCCAGGGCGCGATCCTGGAGTCCCGGGATCGAGTCCCGCATCGGGCGCCCAGCATGGAGCCTGCTTCTCCCTCTGCCTGTGTCTCTGCCTCTCTCTGTCTCTCTGTGTGTAAAATAAATAAATAAATAAATAAATAAATAAATAAATAAATAAATAAATAAATCTTTAAAAAAAAAAGAAAAGATCTCTTGCTATCCCCTAAACCACCAACTCCTCTTCTCATTCCTTTCACTGCCAAACTTCTCTGTACAACTTTTCTTGCTTTACTACACACTATTATCCCACAAGTGCCTGAAAAGCAAGTTATGACTTATGGTAATTTATGTCTGTCAAGTACCTAGCACAATATAAAGCAGTGAATGAGTCACAGACCTTGAGTTCAAATTTGGTCTCACTGGTTACTGTCAAATAACCTTAGGAAATTACTTAATCTTACTCATCCTTAGCTTCTTTGTTTCTAAAGGAAGGGGGCATGGGAATAATAATGCTAATCTTCAGAGGATCTAAATAGGCATTTTTCCAAAGAAGACATACATCCAGCCAATAATTATTATGAAAAGGTGATCAACATCACTAATATCAGGGAAATGTAAAATCAAAACCACAATGAGGTATCACCACACATCTATTAGGATGGCTAGTATCATGAAGGTAAGAAGTAACAAGTGTTGGTAAGATGTAGAGAAAAAGGAGCCCTTGTGCATAGTTGGTGGAACTGTAGATTGATGAAGCCACTGTGGAAAAGTAGTTCCTCAAAAAATTAAAAATAAAGTGACCTTATAATCCAGCAAACACACTTCTGGGTGTTTATCCAAGGAAGTGAATTTGGTATCTCACAGAGATAGCTGTACTCCTATATTCACTGCAGCATTATCCACACTAGCCAACATATGGAAACAATCTAAGTGTCCATCTACAGATGAATGGACAAAGAAAATGTTATATATGTAAACAATAGAATATAATTGAGCCATGAGGGAAAAAAAAAGGAAATCTTGCCATTTGCAACAACGTAGCTGGGACTTGAGGGTATTATGCTAAGTGAAATAATTCAGAGAAGAATAAATTCAGTATGATCTCATTTATATGTGGAATCTAAAAAAGCCAAACTCATAGAAAGAGTAGAATGGTGGTTGCCAGAGGCTGGAGGTTGGATGTAGAGATACTGGTCAACGGGTACAAACTTCCAGTTATAAGAGAAATAAGTTCTGGGTATCCAATGTACAGCATGATGACTATACTTAACAATACTGTATTATATACTTGAAAGTTGCTAAGAGACTAGATCTTAAATGTTCTCACTAAGAAAGAAACTAATTATGTGAGGTGACAGAGGTATTAACTCATCCTGTTATAGTCATAATTTCATAATAGTAAGTGTATCAAATCATCACATTGTATACCTTAAATTTACCATGTTACATGTCAGTCGTATCTCAATAAAGCCAGAAAAGTATATCTTGCAATATTGTTATGGAGATTAAATGAAATTATTTTATAAAAAACTCCTAGCATGGTGTCTGGCTTATAGTAGGTACTCAAAAAGGCTGGTTCCCTTCCCACGGTAGGGAACTCATGGTAGGGATTCAGTTGATTGAATGACCAAATGGTCTCCTGCATATTTCAGGTCACCATTCAGTGGCATGGTATCCAATTTTGTTAAGTTTGATTCTTACTCTTTTCTTTGCCTTGTCTGTTTCAGGTTCACAACCAATATCCAACTGAGTTTGAATTCAATCTGTATTACTTAAAGTTTTTGGCTTTCCATTATGTGTCTAATCGCTTTAAAACATTTCTTCTGGATTCAGACTATGAAAGATTAGAGCATGGTATGTGTTTGCATTCCCTTGTTCCATCTTTTGTTAGTCTTGTGTGTTTTCAATTAAAAACTCTAATATACTACCCCCAAGTGTGGCAAAGCCAATTTAGGGTTTTACCCTGAAATATAAAAGTAGAACAGATATAAATGTGTGCCCAGATTTTCAGATTATGTGCTGTGCTAACTCTTAGGGACTACAAATGGTCATCCCTGTAGCACCTTTGAAAGGTAAAATCTGCTTACTACGTTAACATCTCTAACCACCATACCACCATACATCTCATACCACCATAACAGTGGTATCGCTGTTAGAAGAGAAACATTTGACTTAGTTTTTCCATCCCTGATACACTCTGGTAGGAAAGGTGCCTGCCCTTGGAGGCAGTTCGAGTAGCAGGAAAGGCTATGGGCTCTGGAGCAAGTAGCCTAGAGTTCAATTCCAGCATTCCCAGTACCAGCTGAGTACTTTGGACAAGTTAGGTGCCTCTCTGACTTTCTTCAGTGTCCTCATCTTTAAAATAAGGACAATAATAGCACCTATCCCTGTGGGCCATGATGATCACATTAGGAAATACTTGTAAATTTCTTAGCACAGTGTATAGCTTATAATAATCAGTCATTGAATTTTAGACGTCTCCATCATTATTATGATTTTTAACAGCAGTAATACTTGTAAAGAGTAGATTTTGAAAAGAGCTGACTTTCAAAGCCCCTTTCAGCCCCTGTGAAAACTTTCCCCACAGGGATTTTACATTTTTTTATTTTGTTTTTGTTATAGGGAAAAGGGAAGGGAGGATACACAGGATCTTATTAAGGCAGTAAAGAAAAAAAAATCAGCTATTTTCAATATATGTATCTGGATATTCATAAAGAGGACTCTTCTAGTGACTGAAAATATTTACTGATGTTCTCAGCTTAAAATATGAAATTAGGAAATGTTGCTTTCCAGTGCATACTATTAAACTGTCTAGTATGATATTTCATACTTTCGGTAAAGGAGACAGCACTGGTTCTTATTTATACTTCCAGACCTTTGTCAACTCATAGAATTGTTTTTCCACACATCATAATCAGAAACTTTAATTTCAAAAAAAAAAAAAAAAAGAAACTTTAATTTCTTAAGCACTCTGTGTTGGGAAGACATTAAGGAGAGCTGATTGATTATATTGGACATTGGAGTCACTTGGAGAACTTTCAAAATGACTCGTATCTGGGACCCATCCTCAGAGATTCTGATTTAATTGGTCGGAGGCAAAACCTAAACACTGGGGTTTCTTAAAGCCCTTGATTTTTCTGATGTGTGGCCAGGGTTGAGAACTACTACACTGGACTCAGCAGTTAAAAGGTAGACAGGAATACTAATTAGTCTTGGGGGCCTCTTACAGGATTTTGTGCAGCCTTGGGCTTGAAACATTCTTTTCTAATAAACTAGTAAAATGCTTATTGACTTTTGACTGAGTCCTTTCATTCAAAGCAAGACAGCACTGTTAAGAGAGGCACCCTTTCTGGCCCTTTAAAGAAATATCCTCCTTCCTCACCCTTACACATCCTGTATTAAAACCAAAGTGAGCTCATGTGAGTGGCAGATTGACTGTTTGATAGGTACAAGGATAGGATCTAAAAAGCCCTGAAGCACCCCCCTCTACATTTGGGTTTTGTTAAGTCACCCAAAGATACAAACCATACCCTTCTATCATCCAAAGTCTCCATGACCATGATTTACAGTATATATAAACCACTAAACAAGATGAAACTTTAAATGGCTTCATAATGAACAGCTGACAACTGGAAAAAGAAACATAAAATTATGTTTTTAACTGAGCTTCATCATATCAACTCAAAGTCATTTCCTTTTGTCCTGAGAAATGTGTAGAATGATTCCTGGCATGGAGCTCTATGAATCTAGGTAGAGATATAGGATGTAGATTAAAGAAGGTCATGATGTACTACTAAATACTTGGGAAAGCCTTATCAGATGCTTTCTTTCCATTTGGATTTATTTTCCTATAGCTGTGAAGTTCATTCTTCTCCTTAGCTTTGCAGTTACCTCCTAAGGTTTCTGTACGTACATTGCCGTTTTGAGAGCCATAAGATATATTTCACTTTTCATCTGCTACATGCATCATAGTTTTAGGCAAACTGTTGATTTGACTTTTGTTTTAGTGATTTTTTTTTTTTTTTAATAGGAACTTTGTTTGACGATAAAGGAGACAAGCATGCCAAAAAAGGAATTTGTATTTGGGAGTGTATTGATAGAATGCACAAGAGGAGTCCCATTTTCTTTAATTATTTATATTCACCAGTGGAACTAGAGGTACAGTAAGAAAGCATTTGTATTTCATTTCCTGAATATTTAGTGTTAAAGTTTTCCTTACTTTTAAGGATATATAAGCTGTTTAAACTTTTTATAAACATTGGACTAGGAAGCTATTTAAAATGCTAGAAGCTATTTAAAAGTTTGGTACACCATGGGCTTGAGTTATGCTGGAATGGAGAATGTCCATCATATTGACCACAAAGATTAGGAGCTGCCCCCCCCCCCAAAAAAAAATCTAGAAAGGATAAGTTAAAGTCAAAGCAAGGCAACTTTCCATGGGAAGAAAGACCAAACAAAACTTGAAACCTCAACTAGTTATCTAAGCTGAAAAAAATCTAAAATACTTTAGGAAAGATTTCCTTAAATCCATTTGTACCAAAGCCATGGAAGAACCCCTACGGGAAGCAGGGATGTTTCGAGCCCAGCCCAAGAAGGATGACATGTCAGGGGCAACCATGCTCTGTGATGCACGTCTATATGAAGTGAGCTCTGGGATGGAGCAGACTGGTTGATGAGCAGTACCACCCTACTCAGGGCAAGAATGTCCCTGCACTTAGCCCCATACATTAGGACTCCACTCTGGCCTTTTTCCAGCTGTCTCCTCCTAAAGTACGGAGCACAAGAAACCAAGTGTATGTGCTTCGATACCCTTTCTATATCTAAACCATGCCCCAAAATTTCTTGCCCAAATATAAGTTACTCATGAGAGTACTTCTCCCAGTCTATCTCCCAAACCAATGCATGTGCCCCTCAGCCTCAGGGGTGTCTAAGAAGTAGCTGTTGGGCCAGGAGGAGAAAGAGTTTAGCTCTGTGGGCTGGGGTATATATACACATTCATAAAAGACCCTCAGAATATAGGACAGAACCAAGATGAGAGGAGCAGGGACTTAGGCTGAGGACTGGGACCTGGGACCAGCTTCCTCAGCGCCACCACTTTCTGGTGTAGAATTCCAAGGAGTCCGAGATACCTCATATTGAGCCTGGTCTTCTAGGCCATTAGGAAGTTCTATTTATCAAGGTAAGAGGAGAGACATCTTTTATTTAATAGTTTATCTTGGTGTAAAATATTTAAATATTTAGACATCTGGTATTTGAACATCCATTCATGCTCTTGCCCTAGACCCTGCAAATATTAGGGGCTGCCAGTAAACCTGAGCTACTTTGAGGTCAAGATGATATTTCAGAATTCTCTTTGAACAGGCCCTGAAGCCCAATGTAAATGTCTCCAGCCTCAAGAAGTGGGATTACTACATAGAGGAGACCCTTTCCACAGGGCCTTCATATGACTGGATGATGCTGACCCCCAAGCAGTTCCCTTCTGAGGACTCTGAAGTGGCTGGAGGAGCTGGGCCCCAGAGCCAAAGGAGAACAGTGTGGCCATGCTATGATGACATCAGCTGTGCTCAGCCCGATGCACTCACCAGCCTTTTCAGTGTAAGTCAGACCTATGGAGACATGCACATAGGGTGCCTGAGGCCTCAGGAACCAGGCTAAGTTAAAACTGGTTTGTAAACTTCCAGACATGGCTCTCCTCACTCTGGGCTAATGTTTTAAGTGGCACTTCAGGAGGTTGAGGAAACCAAATTTGCTCCCCAGCAGCAGCGGGGGACCAGGCTCAACTACTGGAAAAGAGTCAAAAAAAGTAAGTTTTCCGGCATTATGAGGAAGCAATCAAACAAATGGAGCAATTTGCAGCTTCCCAGCTGTTTTAGCTGCCCAGCAGCCTGAGTCAGGCCTGGGTTATGGCTTTTGTGGGTGCTTTACTTCCTCTGGTCAGAAGTGTGGGGAGTTGATGGTCTGATGGGAATACTGCCAACCATCTTCTACAGGGAATATTCTGGAGTGAAACTATCCCAGCAGTAGTCACCCTGATGAGAGCAGCAGCCCAGGGAAAGGGTTTGAGCCCTGAAAGGGGCCAAACAGTTCCTGAAGAGTCTTTGTCCAGCCTTCTGACTGAGAGGAGTGTGTATGCTGCAGTGAAGGCACTGTCACAGAGGCAGCTGCTCTGATCTCCAGCTTCCCTCTCTGAAGGAAATTCCATTCCTTGGGCATTTCTTGGTTCATCCTTTCCACACTGGTTTTAAATCATCAGAGTTGGGGGTTCCTCTGTCAAGGACAGACCTTACCTCAGCTATTAGGGTTTGGACACCAGCCCAGTGCTTGACCTTTTGCTGTGGCCATTAGATTTCCTGTGGGTTGGCCAAAGGTGAAGGTGTTTGGGATACATATTTGATCTCTTTATTTGAGCTATTGTATACAAAAGGGCCTGATTACAGAGCCTAATAAATCACCTTTGCCACAGTGCATCACACCAGCTAGAGGCTCCCACCACTGTTCTTGGCTTAGGAGACCTCTGAGGCCACCGACTTTAGCTGCCTTCTGGCCATGTTGTTCACCAGGCCCAGTAGAGGCTCTGGGACACATTCTGATTTCTGTGAAATACTTAATGTCAGAAAACTCCTTTTAATTACTTCACAGGAAATTGAAAGATTGGAGCATAAATTGAACCAAACCCCTGAGAAGTGGCAGCAGCTATGGGAAAGAGTAACCATGGACCTTAAGGAGGAGTCCAGAGCAGACCGTGTGAGTTGATAAAATCCTTTGAGGAGCTACTTCTGAGCTTTTTGAGGGTGCTGGGTCAGGTAACCCAGGTGGGTTTTTGGCCAAAGGGAGGGGTGGAAAGGCCATACCCTGGAGGTCCAGGGCAAAAAGTTCCAAATGACTGAATACTTTCTGAGTGTCTCACTTTACCGCAGTGACATAATACTTGTGTTTCAGAGCCCCGCATCCAGGGAAGATTACTGGGTTCTTTTCTATCTGTGCCTCTGTGGTTTCAGCTGATTTTCTGCCACATGAACGGGGAAGGGAACACTAGGACCATCTTTCCTTCAGAGAAATAACCAGAGAAAAGAAAATACATTTAAAAGACAAATTATGCTACTTTCTGTTGCTCACATCCCCCTTTTCTGTTTCTGAACTAAGAAACATTTATCATAACAATATTTTAAAAACACACACTCTGTTTTCTGTTTTTCATACCCTCTCTTATGTTTTTATCTTAAACTTTTATCAGGCATGTAATATGTGCAAGAAGCCATGCTGAGCACCACCCACACTTTAACATCTTATGTAACCTATAGTGAGGGGGTGATGTCCCTTCCCACGTGTGAGGGCTCAGACACAGAGATCACACACCTAGTACTTGGTACAGCCACCATCAAATCCACATCATACTGGCTCCAGATGCAACAGAAGGGAAGTCAGGACAGATGTAAGTGTTCTGAAGAAGATTTCAGAAAGGGGAGGTCACCAAGGTCCGATGTCACAGAGGTACAAGGAGAGTATTTATTCTTTTAAAGAAGATAGTACACAGATAATTATAAACAGAGGATAAAAATCACCTATAATTGATAGCCTAGGGACACGTGGGTGGCTCAGTGGTTGAGCATCTGCCTTTGGCTTGGGTCATGAACCTGGGGTCCTGGGATTGAGTCCTGCATCAGGTTCCCTGCAGGGTACCTGCTTCTCCCTCTGCCTATATCTCTGCCTCTCTTCCTGTGTCTCTCATGAATAAATAAAAACCTTTTTTTAAAAAATTGATAGCCTAGGAACAAACCACAAGCTGTCAAACTTGTATCATTCTAAATAGACATATAAAATGGATTTACTATACATACTATTTTAAAACCTTCTTTCTTTTTTATTTAATATGAGGTATACATGAGCTTGCATTTATCACTCACTATAGTCAGCACAGCAGTTTTAATGGCTGTCTAGAATTCCATTATATGGAAATCCCATTTTTTTAACCAGTCCCCTAATGATAGACATTTAGGTTGTTTGTGGTTTTTTACTATTATAAAGAACTTGAGAATACACATCTTTGTACATATATTTTATTTATTGCTCCAGTTTTCTTCTTGAGATAAATTTTTAGAAATGAAATTCTTGCATGAGTTGCTCAATAAAATCTTTATAAAGCTTTCCTAACTTTTTTTAACTTAAAATACAAATTTATTATCTTACAGTTTAGGAGGGTTTTATTTTTTTTTATCAAAGTATAGTTCTTTTTCAGCCACAGAGACACCCTTCAGGCTCCCCAGGAATTGTGTCTACCAACCTCCCCTCCTGTCAGAAGAGGTCTCTGCTGCACCTCCCAGACAGCAGTGCAGGGCAGGAGCACAGTACTAGCGTCTCTCCGTCCAATGGTGTAGACCGAAGAGCAGCCACGCTGTACAGCCAGTATGCGTCCAAGAATGATGAGAACAGGTGGGTGTGCCAAGCCCTGCCCAAGGCTGAACCACCTGCCCTGCAATAAGCTGGCCAGTGTAAGACAGCCTTCTGTGAAATTAAAATTGATTTGCCTTCATTTTTTCTTTGTTTCTATTGTAAATGTGTCAGATGGCTCTTTGAAGAGAAAAAATCAAAATTACAACTAAAATAATGTCAAGAGGTTATAACAATTTTTGGTTAAGTCCTGGTTATTATTATTTCATTTCTGTCAGATGATTTGAGGGAGTGTTAGCCAGCACTTTCTCAGTGGTGGACATCAGAAGTTCAGTTCAGGGCAGCCCCGGTGGTGCAGTGGTTTAGTGCCGCCTGCAGCCCAGGGTGTGATCCTGGAGACCGGGGATCAAGTCCCACATCGACTCCCTGCATGGAGCCTGCGTCTTCCTCTGCCTGTGTCTCTGCCTCTCTCTCTCTCTCTCTCTCTCTCTCATGAATAAATAAATAAAATCTTTAAAAAAAAAAAAAAAAAAGTTCAGTTCATGTTAGCTTAAGCAAAAGGGAATTCACTCACATAGACAGGGAAGGCCAGGGATGTACCAGTTTCTCACATAGTTATCTTCAGGCTTCTGTTCATTTGCTGGCTCTGCTTTTCTATAGGGGTTGCATTCCCAACATGGCACAAAAGATGGCTACGGTGACCTCCAAACCTCACAAGTTTAGTAATTCTAGCAGAAAAAGGCAGAGTTTCTCCTAAAGGTCTAATAGAAAGATTCTGGAGAGAATTCTGGCTTTTTTTGGACCATCTGAGGGAAAGAGAGCCTTGACAAACAAAAACAACAGACATCCCCATTCACAGCACTTTTTAAATGAAAAACCCAAATTAACTGCCCTGTCATCATTTCTTCTAGGTCCTTCGAGGGAACGCTTTACAAAAGAGGGGCTCTGCTGAAAGGTTGGAAGCCCCGTTGGTTTGTGTTGGATGTAACAAAGCATCAGGTAATACTGTCAAAGCCTTCAGAAATCAACTTCTCTCTAGGCTAGACTGCAGCCTCACTCTACCTTGGAACTGACCAGTCACCCTGGAACCAGAGGAGTACACATTTGGATTCTAAAAGCATTCATCTCTAAAATGGAGTCTACTGAGAAGCACTTGGGTGGCTCAGTCAGTTAAAGATCCAACTCTTGATCTTAGCTCAAGTCTTGGTCTCAGAGTTGTGAGTTCAAGCCCCACACTGAGTTCCACACTGGACATGGGGCCTATTTAAAAAAAAAAAAAAAAAAAAACTAATATATATGTATATGGGTGTGTGTGTGTGTATAGGAATCTGTTGAGAAAGATACAAACTAGTACCTCTATACAGTGTTCTGATAGGACCTGCACCTAGAAGACCATTTCCAGATAAAGATTTTAGAAGGGGACAACATTTCTTTCTCCTCAGGGCATTTCATAAAAGTTAGAGAGTCCTTGTGGAAGAGTATAGAGAATTTGTTTACAAATATGCAATGCAAACCCTTTGGGGGATTATGCTTCAACATAACAATGTCTCTGAAATCATAGAGAATACGCTGTGGAGACAAGTTCCATTAAACCACTAAATATAACATAGGACAATGTCATAATTTTTCTGTAATTTATAATTACACCAAATTATACTTGGATTCTTACCAATCTTTTGGATATCTTTAACATGAAAGGTATACAGTTCTTCCATTTAGACCTGTTTACACCATGCATGACTGGAGAGACAGAAAAGTCTGAGGCCAGAACCACAGTGACAGAGGCACCAGACACTTTCCTACTGTGTAAGTTAGAGAGTAAAATCCAGGCTTATTTAGTTAGAGAATGATATCCAGTCCTGGCACATAATAACCACTCAGTCAAATGTTGAGTTATTTATTGTAGTTTTCAAAAATCACTTTATATCTGCATGCTGTTTGACAACTTGTATTTTTATATATATCTTGAACATATTTTCCTACCAGTTTATAAAGATCTTCCTTGTCATTTTTGAAAAGTTTACATAGTATTCCATATTATTGATATAATTAACCAACCATCATATAATTAATGAATGCCCCATTGAAAGAAGATACATCTTTTCAGTTTTTAGCCGATAAAAATAGTGCTGGAGGAAACTTCTTTATGTATGTCTCTGCATGCTTGTGGGAATGCATCTGTAGAGGTGAGATGTATCAATAGGCAAAAACATTTTAAATTTTGGTTGCAATTGCCAGATTGTAATCCAAAAGGTTTCTAACAAATTATATTCCCCACTAACAATGAGAATACCTAGTGCCTTACATTCAGCCCGAGTATTATCGGCCATTTTTAATATATCTCAATCTAAGTGAAAAGTGAAATCTTACTGATTTAATCACCTTTCTTTCATCAGTGAGGTTGCTCACCTTTTCAGATGTTTATAGGTCATTTGCATTTTTTCTGAGACTTGCTTGTTGAGAATTTTTTACTTTTCTACTAGATTGTTTATCTTTTCCTATAGCTTTATAGGAATTCTGTTTATATTCTAAACAACCTCTTTTTTATATGTTACATTTTTTTTTTACAATTGTTAGTTAACATTTAAATTGATTTTTTAATATGTAATACTTCATGCATTCAAATTTCAAAAAAACATGTCTTTTTCCTCTTTCTGTCAGCCAACTAGTCCTCCTTCCTAGAAGCAAGCAGTGTTTTTATTTTCTTACTTTTTCTTTCAGGCAGGGGTTAGTATCCAAATACATTTTGAAAAGCCATGCCATTTCCCCTTTCTGTTTTTCTCTTACATCCCATCTGTATCCCTTTGGTTCCAGCTGCGATATTATGACTCAGGTGAGGACACAAGCTGTAAAGGCCACATTGATCTGGCTGAAGTAGAAATGGTCATCCCTGCTGGCCCCAGCATGGGAGCCCCAAAGCACACAAGTGACAAGGCTTTCTTTGATGTAAGTTGATCTTACTTGTCTTTTCCTGGCTCTGTCTGGATATGATTCCTTATAATCCATCCACCTCTAAGAATTATGGAACCTCAAAGCAATTAATGATGACAGCAGATCAGTTGCAGACCCCCTGGCGATGGGAACTGCTACAGAACTTGAACTCAGCGCTCCATCCCCAAACCTAACCTCTCCCAGCTGTTCAGATGTCTCAGAAAGACTGCATGTTGCTTTGCACAAAGGACTTCTTCAACGAGTGTCCAGCCACTTATGGAGGCAGATGAATTCCTTGTTAAATGTTTATTTTACTCTCCACCTACTGTCAAGAACAGATGCTACTTCCTTTTAGATCCAGTCATGCTTGACAATCCACAAAAATTGTCCTTAGTCATACGTGATGCCTATTTGCCCTAACATCTTCAGCAGATCTTAGGTGGGCCTTGGGGCATTTTATGGGTCACATGATAGAGTTCTTATCTAGTTCCCATAGCCAAGCAGAGCTTCATAAAGAGCACGGTCATACTCTAGGGCTCTGTTCTGGCTATGAAGCCATTTCCCTGAGTTTGGGCTTCCAGTGTGCCCCCAACTGAAGCCTTTAGAGAGGGAATGGAGAATGGACAGGAAAGCCAACTTCATCATGGTATGGATGAATCTCAGGCTTCCCCGAAGAGCACAGGGAGCTTCCATGGCACCTTTCCTGCATTGGTACGGTGCATGGGAGAGGCCCGAGACCCCAGCCATTCCTGACCCTCCTCCTTAGTCAAGGAAGTCCCCCAAGAAAATGCAAAATGAGGCTCTCCTAGCATGTCTTCTTTTTCTGGTAGTACCCTTCTAGTAACATCTGCAATAACTTTGGGGACCAAAAAAAACAAAGTGACTGTAAAGACAATGACAGTATGGTAGTGGAAGGGAGGAAAAACAGAGTTCTGGGGCAGTATGGAAAGGGGGGGTTCACTGGGATTGATTTGTACACTTGTCCAAAACCATAAAACAGGCTTGCGCTTCATCCATAGTTCTCTTCATTTGGTTTTGTAGCTCAAGACCAGCAAACGTGTGTATAACTTCTGTGCCCAGGATGGACAGAGTGCCCAGCAGTGGATGGACAGGATCCAGAGCTGTATCTCTGATGCCTGATGCCCATGTTCAGCCCAAGCAGAAGAAGAAGGACTCATGCTGTCAGATAGAACAAAGTGCATGAATCCTTGAGAAGCTGACAGCTTCCTGTTTGGTTCTAATGAGTCATCCCAGGCCTAAGATTCTCCTGCCCAGTCTTACCCAGTGCCCTCTTTGAGCAGTTGCTATGTCTGCTTAGCTTGAGTGAATGTGTCACAGAGGTCTGGTCAAGAGCCCCAAGCATTCCCTGTATCTTGCACTAGGTTGTTCTAACAGGGTCTTAGTGATTAGGGATCAGAAGAATGCTTCCTGAGCCAACTGTATCCATCCCCTAGGCAAAATGACTACCACTTACTTGACTCCTTCTTGATGAAACTAGGTCCTTTTTGTTCCCTAAGGTCATAATTTCCTTAGAGAGCTTTCTGACAAGCAAAAATCAAAACTCTCCAAGATGATCTTACATGCTGTCCAGAACAGGTTCTCCGCAGAATAGCTCCTATTCTTACTGCCTGACCTTAGAGATGCTCAGTTCTCTGGTGCTGCCAAAAGGTGCTTCCATGACCCCTGCTTGGCCACTGGGGATCACAACAAGACCTCAGTGCTCAGTGGCAGGCAAAGGGGGAGCACACAGCATTCTCCTGAAGGACAAAGATGGTCCAGGGAATGTTGCAACAATGACCAGGCCAATGCAGGAAAGTACTGCTTCCAAAACACTGAATTTTCTAGGCCAAAGGTGCCCTGAGGATCTAGGACTTTGTGTTCCTATGTATTCTTCTGCTCCCTGACAGCTTCTTACACAAAATAGCATGCACAGAGCCGAATGCACTAACTCACAAAATAAACACTTGCACTGAACTCTTAATGAAGTGAAGATGTTGGAAAGACAGAAGCCAGCTGTTCATGAGCACACCACACCTGTGACGAGTTTTGTAGACAGCAGTGACGCTGTGGCATGATCAGATACTCAAACAGCACTTCTGCACATGAACAGTAAGAACTGTTTATAGATTTTCTTTGCTATTGATAACATTGTGTTTGTTCAGCCTAAGATCTGTGGAATGCTGTTTGTTCATGGTGAACAGCAGCCGCATCTCTGCTACAGGCACCACAGCCAACTGGAGTCAGAGGTAGCTAGATCATTGTTTTGAAATGTTAATATGTTAAATACCAAACTAATATTTCAAAAGTATGTATATATGATTTCTATATCCTTGTTTTTCAGATAGCCTACTTATAATTTAATATAAAATTAACTGTTTCATGCATAAGATTTCAGTAATGAAAATAGTTCCCTTTTTAAAAAATAAAAAACCACTTTGTCTTTGTAGATTACAAATAAATCAGATTTTCAAATTTAAAATTACACACTAGGAAATAGAACTGTGTTAATATATAAGAAATTGAGGAATAATAAGAATGAAGGACTTTTCTATCATTTTCATTTTATAAATTGCCACCCGTGAAAATGATTTTTGCACATTATTTGTATTTTTTCTTTGTATATGAAATAATTTTTTGTACTTTGTAAAATATGGAGCCCATTGTACCTTCAGCTATTTGAGACTGTACACAGTGCTTCTTTTATAACTGGATTCTTTTAACTTTCATAAAGGTGTTACATGCCTTACATTCACTAACCACCTTGAATTAAATTTATTTCTTAAGAAAAAGCATCATCTTTTGCTGTGAAATAAAACTCACTGTGTAGTGCATAGTACTCAGAAGGCAACATTCAGGATTTATATAGGAGACTAAAAGTTCAAGGGTAAAATGGCCCATCCCGTGTCTTAGTTCTATTAATGCCATCACCGCCCTTTGTATAGGAAGTAACCAGACACACTGGGCATGCTGGCATGAGCTTCTGAGTTCTGGACACACTGGCTTTAAGAGTTTAAGTAAGAGACCTGAAGCTACTCTTCCCACTCTGTGCCTATAATGAGCTGTGTGAAATTGGTGAAGTCCTTTATGTCTTCTGGGTCACAGTTTTACCACCCATGGTATATGGCAATTTGTGAGAATTTTAGGCAGGATAAACAATTCTGGTCGGGTGTTTTTCTGCTGGTTTTTCTGCTTCAGGAAATTGTTAAACAGCACAAATGAAGGATCAGTGATTTCAGTTCTGGACTATACTTCTTCTAGTTAAACCCTTGAGTTTACCTTGGGGACCTTAGCCACATCTCAACATGTATCCAACAGAATGTAGGTTCTTATCTCCGGGCTGAACCTCTTAAGTCTTTTGATATCCAGGAGCCCTCTCTGAGCCAGGGAGAATGGGCCCCTGGCGCTTTCAGATTCCCTCAGTCTAGAGGGCTCATAATCCAGGCTGGGCCCTCAAGCTTCATTGGTCCCAGGCCTCTCTGGTCTTGGGACCTGCCATTCTGCCCCTGTTGTGTCCCTGAGATTCAGTCACAAGGGAAACCACTTGGAGGTTGAGCACGAGAATATCCAGATGTCCTTCATTCCTCAGGTCTTAGCTGTGAGGGAGAGAAGAGCACTGGATTCCAAGGAAGAGAGACTAGGGCCTAGCATCTTGTACAAAGCTTAACCGCCACCACCCCTTACCTGTGGCACTTGAGACAAAGCCTTTCTACAGCCAATTTCTTGAAAGATACACATCTTGAAAAGAGCGTGTTGTTCAGGTCCCATCCCCAGACCCTTTGGCCCCAGTTCCTTATTCTCACTTCCCAAACCCCTCTGCCTAGTGGCCTCTATTCCAGAGCTAGAGCTTAAACTGTTCATGGCATGGCACGTTTGCTTCACAACAGAAATTGACATTTCTAGATGTTTCACTGGGAGTTCTTTTAAGAGTTATTAAGTCACCCCATCATCCCATAAAGAATTTCTGAACGATCTTAAACTGATAACCAGGATATGCCTTCATCAGCAGCAACTGGAGCTATGAATTAAGCAAAGAACAAAGCAGTACTGATGAAGAGAGATGGCTTTGAGCAGCACTGTCAAAGAGATACATAATGCAAGCCATATAATGTATCTTTTTTAAAATAAGAAGTAGATGGTAGTGATTTTAATAACATTTCATCTTATTTTTAATATATCTTATCTCAATGCCCTTGGCCCCACTCAGGCTCAATCCGGAGGTACTATTTCCATTTTATGGACTGCTGCCAGGCCCATCCGTTTTTATGACTTGATGCATCCAACAGAACCCAAGTCATAATGGACAGTTTCAGAGCCTAGTAACATGCTAGAAACTGTTTCTCAAAAGATGTATAATTTGCTGCTGCTGATAACGTGGCCCTGCCGTGGCATCCCAAGGGTCTACTTTGGGATTCTCCCTCTAGGACTTGCCATAAGCTCCATATGACATCTTCCCCCTTTCCCATTGCTGACACTTGCAGCACCTCTAAGTTCTAGGCATGGTAACCTGGCCCTTTTTCAGAGCCTTCTGTGGGTTATAGGACCCACCTACAGCTGGCATCTTCACATGTCACCCAGAATAATGTGTTGTCTCTAACCCCAAAGGCAGTTTCCAGGCACTGTGCTTTCTTCACAGTGGCAAGAGATAGAAGATACAACTATTTCTCTTACTCTTTACTTTTATCTTTTACTGACCACTGAACCCCCTTAAAAACTTCATTAAAGTGGCAGGTCCTTAAATCTTCATAGGATTTAAGTGCATGTGACTTGGCCATGGCCTCCAGCATAGGGACAGCTCTTATTCATCTTGCCTAATCACCATGGGGTCATTGATGTAATGGATCAGTGTGATGTTCTGTGGGATATCCACATGGTCCTGATCTCTTGGAATTACGTTAACACAGAAGGCAAGGCAGTTTACACAACCCTGAGGCAAAACTGTAAATGAATATTGTTGTCCATCCCATGTGAATATGAACTGTTTCTGATCCTCCTTTCTAATTGGAATGGAAAAGAACATGTTGACCAAGTGACTGCAAACCACATACCTATGGCCTTATTAATCTGCTCTAGCAATGATCCCATGTCTGGCACGGCAGCTGCAAGCAGGGCTCCTCCTTGGTTAAGCCTGAGGCAGTCTATCTAATCTTTGCCCAGGATCCGTCTGATTCATGCAGAGGTCAGATGGGTCAATTAAATGGAGAAACAGTAGGGACCACCACCCCTCATCCTTTAAATTGCTAATGGTGGCATTATTTTCGGCCACATCCCCTGGTAGGAGATGAGATCTTTTTATTTACTATTTTGGGCAAGGCAAGGGAGTAGGGAGAAAGCAGTCTCAGAGGTTTGCACTTGGCAATCTTGCTATGATCGCTCCCACCCAGTAAGCCCGTGCCCTGATATGGGGGGTCACTCCAGCTGTCCGATCACGGGCGTTCTAAGTAAGCACGCAGGTACAAGGGACTGCTGGGCAGCATCATGGACCCAGAGAGCCTGCTATGAGCCTGACTTTAGCCAGGACTCCCCTTTTACCTGACCTCCAGAAGCCCCACTCTGAAAAAAGGGCCCATGATGATGCTTTGAGCTTCCAGATGTTCCTGTCAACCACAACACTGTCACCCAAATTAATGGCCAGAGACCTTTGGGGTGAAACCTCAGAAATCACCATACATACTTGTTGCAGTTTTGCAGGGTCCTTCCTCCTAGACGCCTGGCCCCTCTTCAGACTATGGGTTCCGGATTTACAGATTGGCTCAGGTCTGGGAACTGAGCAAGGGACCAAGACTTTTCCATTGTGCCTGCCTCTTGCATCTCCATTTCTGCTTTTTTAACTGTAGTTATTTAGCAGTGCCTTACCGGCTGCCTGTTTTGCCCCTAGGGACACCATGCTCTGTGTGCCTTCTCCACAACTTTCTGTGGGTTGAGCCCCCTTGCCTACCCCTCTGTCATTACTGGCCTTACATAATATATCCATTCCAGCACACCCACTTTTGCCAGCTTCTTTTATTTCTTCTTTAACCATCTGCCAGGAAAACTTGGGTATTTCCACTTCACTGAGTGTTAGCCACTGCTTTTTCCAGACTTCTGAGAGCCACCCCAAGCAGAATCTGCCCTGTCGCCTCTTGTCCCATCTAGGGTATTAAATCTGTGTCTCAAGAAAGTGCCCCCAAAATCCATGAATTCTTGCTTATCCGGTCTTAACATTTCAGCCCCCTTAATCAAACATTCCCAAAGTCCGATCCCAGGAGCATTCCTCTGGCTCCTGCCAGTGTCTGTGAGGGTTACTGTTTTTTTTCATGTAGACTCTTCTTTACTTCACTATCAGGCCCAGTATGTCCCCAGCTGGATTACTCTGGAATTCAACCCTAATTACAGTCCTTGGCTACCAATAGAGGAAGTAGGGGCAACTCCCGAGAGAGTACCTGTTGCCCGGCAGGGGTGAGGCCTCTGTGGCATGTTTCAGCACAGCAGAGGCAGTAGCTCTTCGGAAGAGGGGTGGCCGTCTCTGTAAGCCTGGAGCGTCAGGAAGGCTGCAGCACCAGCATCCTCGGGGGCATCCATCCTGATGTCTTTCTCTCATGTTGCAAGGTTCCAGATTTTCCCCACCAGGGAAGATGACCTGACCTTCACAAAACTACCTTGGCTGAGCATTCAGACTTATCGGTGCAACTCTTATCTTCAGCCTGCCACTCAGCTATATCTGTTCTCCCCTGCCAGAGATAAGGGCTTCTTTGTAAGCTACCATGGAGGCTTGCTGGCTCTCACATTTACCCACTGTTTGTCAGTGGCCCACAGTCCCTTTCTATCCTGCAGAACATCACCATGAGTTCACGATAACCAGCCAACTTATTTTTCAGATGCCTGGACTGTCACACCTACTACAACATTTCCCTCCTTTAGGAAATTTTCCCAGGTCTTCACCAGTGAAATATTTAGCATTTGAGCTGCTACCTTCCTCTAGGGACTAATTGGGCTTCCATCAACCAGGATGATCATCCTCTTCCCCATCCCCTCGGAGACAGTCCCAAATCGCCAGCTTGCCACTGTTTCCTCAGACCATTTATGTTATTTCTGGTCCTTCCACAACAACAGGACTCTATGTGCAAGAGACTTAACAGGGGGAACATGTGTGAGGGAAGATGAGCAGGGCACAGGTCAAGGGAAAGTTGGGAGGGACATCAGGCAGTGATGTAGGTGTGACCCCTGTGAACAAGAGACAGAGGGATGGAAGGTGGTGTGGAGTCTTTGGCTGCAGTTCAGATCTAAAAGGAGCAACACCACTGGAGAGCCCTTGTGCCAAAACTGCCTGCCGGGGAAGTCTTGTAGCTCCCAAAAAGGAACCCACCTTAATCGTTGGCTGAGGGCAGCCTGTGAGCCTCAGCACAAACTGTGAGGATATCAGAGCGCAGCCACAGGGGCCAGTCTGAAATCTGAGAGGTGCATCTTCATAGCCACCACACATGGTCTAGGGGTTTCTCTCCATTGTTGCTCTAGACCCAAAGGAACAAAGGTGTCTGCATTTTCTACCTGAGGGCGGTACGTACTGAAGCTCCTGGCTTTGTCACATACGAGCTTTTTTGGCCTAACTTCTCTGAGCCTTATTTTCCTCACCTATAAAATGGGAATAAAAGTTGTGATGATATGTATGAAAGTGCCCAGCACAAATGGATTCTCAATATATCATTCGGTTGAATCCGATGTATTCAAATACATAATAAACACCTAATACAAGCTGGGCACTCTCACTCCCAAGGAATCTCCAGATAAGATACAGCACAGGCCCAGAGAAGCTCAGAAAGAGACCATCTGGGCAGCCCGGGTGGCTCAGCGGTTTAGCATGATCCTGGGGACCCGGGATCGAGTCCCACATCGGGCTCCCTGCATGGAGCCTGCTTCTCCCTCTGCCTACGTCTCTGCCTCTTTCTTTCTCTGTGTGTCTCTCATGAGTAAATAAATAAAATCTTAAAAAAAAAAAGAGAGAGAGAGAGACCATCTGTGGTGTGCAGAATAATGCCCACCACCACCGAAGGCATCCACATCCAAATCCCCAGATTCTGTGAACATGCTACCTGACATGGCAAAGGAGAATTAAGGTTGCAGGCGAAATTAAGGCTGCAGATGAGTTGACCTCAAGAGATCATCCTGAGGGGCCCAGTGTCATCACGAGGGTCCTTATAAGTGGAGGAAGGAGGCGGAAGTGAGTGGCAGAGAAATGCAACATGAGAGACACGGCCAGTCATTGCAGCTTTAAAGATGGAAGGGGCAGAGGCCAAGGAATGTGCGCAGCCTCTGGAAGCTGGAAAAGGCAAGAAAACATCCTCCACTCAAGCCTCAGAAGGCATGCAGCCCTGCCAACACCTTGAGGTTAGCCCAGTGAGACCCATTTGGACTTCGGACCTTCAGAACTGTTAAGATAATAAATCTGGGAGGTTTTTTAAAAAATTTTGTTACATAAATGAACCCATTATAGGCTAGCAATGTTTCAAATGGTGGAGCTTCTACTGGCCTCAGCTCCTCCCGTCTGATGGCAGACTTGACTGTGACAGCAGAAGTGTTGCCGTGGGTCCAGACACCACTAGTTTTCAGGCAGGAACCCCAACACCAGATGCCCACAACTCCTCTCTATCTTGGTTTTGCCCTAGAAGGAGTAAGTGTACTTGGCTTGCTGGCTTAGATTTCCACTTTCTCCACCACTTTCCTGAGAGAGGCACTATAACAGATTCCACATTTAGCACATTTCTGCCCTTCCTGGTGCGTTAGTCCATGTCACCACAGACTAGGACTGAGCCCAGCGAGCAATACATCTGTTGTTTTAAGTCACTAAGTTTGTGTCACAGCAGCAACAGAAAACTAACACAGCATGAAACAAAATGACCTGCTGTGATCTGTACGATGACAGAAGTGTGTGCCGGGCACAGGAACCCAGGACAGGGACGCTGCATGCAAGGTGGCCCCAAGGGAGGCGAGAGGGAGGCAGAGGGCCGAAGTGCCGTGGGAGGTGTGGGCTTGGGGGGCTGCGCATGCAAGGGGGGCTGCGCCTGCAAGGCCCCGACAGGGGGTGCTCACACACATACCTACAAACACAGTCCTGCCACACAGACAACAGACAAGGGCATGCATGTTCACACACGTACACTTGCACACGTGTCCACCCTCGTGACACAGGCACTTTGCATGCAGACACCATCAGACACAGGCCTGCCCATCACCTAGGGTCCACCTGTTTATGGTGACCTCTCTCAACATCCACATTTCCGAGGGGCAGCTGAGTTTAGCAGGTGGGGCTGGGGGTCCCTGCTGTGACCCCATCACTGGAGGCCTCACCAGTGGGAGGTGGCCTCGAGTCATTTCTCTGCAGGGGCTTCAGTACGTGAGGTGCCAGGGCAAGCCTGACCACGCACGTGTTCCCCTCAAGCCCCCCCACTGTAGGATGGAGCCAACTGGGAATGGGCTCGTCCCCCGAAATCACAGAGTGCCCATCTTTCTGTGCATTTGTCTGCCTGTTACGCATTCAGTCAACATATGTTTATTGGTATTTGCTGTGTGCCAGTGCCTGTTCTGAGTTCTTTGGACCCCAAGTAAAATAAGCTGTCATCCATACTCGCAAGGTAGGATATCGAGCATAATCTGAACTGTGACCAGGTGGGGACAGCTAGGGGCCTGCAGAGAAATGGGAGCAACCTGGGGCAACAGAGAAGACTTCCCAGCATGAAAAACTGACGTGACTGGAGTCATTTTAAAACAGTCAGGGAGGCCATGACAGAGAAACCGCCTTACCTGGCCTTGTTTGAACTGGGCCAAATGGCAGTTGTTTTAGGAAGTCGTCCACAGAGTCAACAGGACAGCAGGCACCCTGGCCATAAAACTGTTGGGGACTTTCTGAAAACAGAGTAGTTAACTAAAGCACACCAGGAATGGTTCTGTTTACGAACAGCAACAGAATAGTCAATCCGTGTGTAGCCAAAAGCAGTGCAGCCTGTCAGTACCGAGTCTTGGACTTGCCACCCCCACTTCCTCTCTCTCTCACGAAACCCCTTGCCTTCGCCGAAAGGCAGGACACTTTTCTGGTTACTGCCAGAATCTGTGCTCCCCAAGTTGCAAATCTCTGGTCTCAAATACACACCCATTTGCCTCTCATTGTGGCTCTTTATTTTCAGGTGGACATCTGAAGAAATGACATTTACACTAAGCCTTAGACAAGACAAGGACAAGAAGGAGCTAGCTGGGCAAAGGGGAAGGAGAGGAGGGCAAGGAAAGGACGTTAATTAAGGCAGGACGTGACATGCGTTTAGAAAGATCTCCCTGGTGAAGATGCACAGGGAGCCAGGGAAGCAGGGAAGGTAGCTAGGGGAGGCCACTGCTGTGGCTGTTCAGATCTGAGAATGCAGGCAGTAGGGCTGGAGAAACATACCTGGGGTGGCATCTGTAGAGGGGGCAGTGGGGAGAAGGAGGGGACGGACAGGACTGTCAGGATGGTGCCTGAGAGACCTGGACATGGCCACAGCCTCAGAGTCCAGTGGACAAAAGATGGCCCTGGCGCCACAAGCAGCCGCACACTTCCTCGGGGACCCTGGTGGAGAGAGGAGGGTGGGCAGCATTTCCAGGGTCTGGGAGGGGTTATGTCCCACAGCGTCAGACAGGCGACCCCCTGGCCCCAACCCAGACACACCATACAACCTGAAGGAGAGAAATCAAGTAGCCACTCTCTGCTCTGCAGCTGAGGGCTCCATGCTTTGGAGAAGTTAGATGACCTGCCCAGTTTCCAGTAGTGTCTGATGCACACAGGTTTGAGTCCAGGCTTGGGTGACTGAGTCCTGCTCTCACCCCCCCGCCCAGCCATCATACTTCAACCAGGCCAGTCTTGGCACCAGAGGACGGAGATTACAGGGGACCTGTGACCTCTACCTCCTACTCAGCCAGGCCAGGCCACTTAGAGGGCCATTCAGGGCCAGGAGCACACTTCTATGACCTCACTCTCCTGGGGACTGGACCAGGACATAAAGTTTCCTCTGCTGGTGGAATGAGCTAGGGCCTCCAGGGAGAGGACAGAAGGGCCCATAGCTGACTCAGCACCCTTACAGTCTCTCCACACCGGCTGCCCACCCCACACACCACCTGAGAAGTATATATCCCTGTCTGGAAGCAAGGGTGCTGGCCTCCCTGCCAAGAAGAGCCTGGCCCGGCTCGGCCTAGCCCAGCTCACCCCCCACCATCACACAGCTCAGGGAACCTGGGCCTTCCAGGTCAGAAATGCATGCCCGGTCAGGAGAAACAGTCCAGGGCTTAGAACAGGGATGTTCATGTGATCCCGGTGAGGTCTGGTCCTGTCTGAGCCTGTTTCCTCATCTGAAATATGAGTTTCGGCTCGTGTATCCTAAAGCTTCAGCAGCTGGGATGCTCTTTTTGTGTCTGCTCTACAGACTCTGGCCCCATTCCAGTCGAGGGGTTGGACACCAGATGCCTGGTCCCTACAGAGAACCCCCGACTCTGGCCTCAGAGATCCACCTCCTCACTCCCCGCAGGTCCCCCGAGGTTCACTGCAGCCCCAGCCAGAGGAATGTGAGCCATTCCCGGCATCTCCTCCCCTGTGGCCAGCCCAGAGAGGAGCTGGGGCCTCTGGGCCATTCTGACAGGAAATTAGCTGGGCCTGGCCTTCCCCACTACCAGCTGCTCTGCTGACCCTGACCCCGTGTTTTCTGAAACCTGATACTGCAAATTTCAGAGCCTCCTCTCCATTCCCAAGGAGGCCAGGGTGAGCTCTGTGTCTAACCTCCAGCCTGCATGCTGGTTAGCCTTCCTGCCCTGGGAACCCCAGCCCTGCTGTGACCCTAAGCAGGCCCTACTCTCTCTAGGAGAGCGGTGTCCCCATGTCTGAGGCTTGAGGCGGAACTCATGTGCAGAGTGGCTACGACGTGGAAAACTTGCTTGGAGGGAGGCAAGTGGGAAGGGCTGTGGAGAGACCACGGAAGAGGCTGTTGTGGTCCAGGGAAAGGGTGCTGGTGGTTAGGATCAGGAAGGAACTGGGAAGATGTGAGGAACTGGACAGAGTCCAGAGCTGCTGAGGCAACATGATGAAATAAATGGGTGGTAGTCTGGCCATGGAGACTGCAGGGAGAGGTGTCTGAGGCCCCCTAGTTTCCTGAGTTGCAAAGCTGGATGCCGGGAGGTGCCTCTTGGGGAGACAGTGAGCACCAGGGGCTGAGCAGGGCTGTGGGAGGAAGAGAAAGGACCCCAAGTTTGCCTTGGACCATACAGGCTTTCCGATGTCCTAGTGAACATGCGGATACCAAGAGGAATGGGCTGGAAATGCGCACTGGGGAGGCAGGAGAGTAGATGGTAACCCACTCTGAGAGGCGGCCAGGGGTGCCACAGGGAAGAGAGATGCCAGCCGGCGCCCAGGGACACCCAAGCGGGCGACCTGCGCGGGGTGGACGCGGAGGGCGCGGGCGAGGAGCGGCGAGACGCAGGAACCACGCGAGAACGCTGTGCCCACCAGGGACGGAGGAGGGCGGTGCACGCGGCCAGCGCCGGCAGCTGCCGGAAGCCTCGGAAGAGGAAGCCCGGAGTGTCCTGGGGTCGCAGAGCACCTCCGGGAGCCCGATCTACGGAGTGGGCGGCCCAGGGGACAGGCCTGCAGCGGGCCGAGGCCGCGGGAGGCGAGAGCGGGCGGCCGGGCGCTGGGGCAGCGGCGGGAGGCCGTGGCGTCAAGGGCGAGCGAGAGGCAAGTGTTTCCACGCAGCCGAAGAGGCCGCGTCACCGAGAGGTCGAGGCAGCAGCCGCGGAGGCAGGGCCGACCCGGAGGCAGGGCCGACCCCCAGGAGGAGGCATCGCGACCGCGAGCGCCTTGTGCGGGCCGCTCCGCGCCTGCGCGGCCAGCGAGACGCACGTGCGAGCGCTCCCGCCCCGCCCCGCGCACGCACACGCACACGCACGCACGCACGCCGCACGCCTTAAAGCTCGGGCATCCTGACGTAAAATCCTGACGTAAAACCCCGCCTCAGGTCGTCTGTCCTGGAGGTGACGGCCGGAGGCGTCCCCGAGACGTCAGGTGGCGTCCAGCGACAGGCTCCTTCCGGAACGACGGCAGGCTACTGTCGCACGGAGTCTTCCGCTCACGGGTTTTCCACGAAACCTGCGGTTCGCCTCCGCCCGGGAGGAGCCCGGAGCCTGCGCCGGTGCCGAAGGGCGCCCCCCGGGGGCCACGTCGCGGCCCGGCCCTCCCTGTGCGCCGCGCAGCCGAGCGGGCCACCTCCCCCCGGGGCGCGGGAACCGGGTTCGCCCCTCGCCTTCCCGAGGTGTCGGCGGCGCCTGGCGGTCCGCCCTCGCGCTGAGACATCCTCTCCCCCGCCCCTCCGCCCAGGGCGCCCCGACCCCGGACCTCGTCCCCTCAGCGCCGCCGCCCCCCGCACCCCCGGGGCTGGCGCCGAGTCCCGCGTTGGAGTCGTCGTCGTCGTCGTCACCGTCGTCACTCGGGCCTAAAGCTCTTGCCGAGCCGCCTCGGGCGCCCGCTGCCTCCTGACGCCTCCACGCGAGCACCCGCAGGCAGCCGCTGGCTCCCTGACCTGGGACGGGCGCATCTCCTCCCCCTGCACCCCCGGCCCGCCCGCCCGCCGAAAAAGAAACCTTGCTTCTCCCTCTGAAACGGGAACTCCGTCCTTACACTTGCCCCGGCCACGGGCTGAGTCGTCCTCCACGGAAGGTTCCGTGCTCTCGCACCCACAGCTGACCCTACCTTCAAAACACACCCTACACCTGACCACTTGTCACCTTCGCCCACTGCCAGCCTGGCCCATCTCCCGCCGGGGCTTGTGCCGGAGCGTCCTACGCAGCCTCCCTGCTTCCACCCACCAGTGGCCAGGGAAGGCTCTATAGATACAAGTTCATGGCATCCTCCGCCCAGCATCCTCCAGTGCCGTTCCCTCTTCCTTGGACTGGAAGTCTCTAAGACCTTACAACAGCTTCCAAAACCTGTGGTGATCTCTCCCCCTTCACTGCCTGTTGGACCTCGCCTCCTGCCATGGGCCCTTAGCTCACCTGCATCAGCCGCCACCACACCTGTCCTGCCCTCCTGTTAGGGCACTCCTCCCCCAGACTTCCATGAGCTCACTTCTCACTTTCCTCTGCTCTCTGCCCAGAGACACTCCCTGACATGACCTGTGCGTGACAGCACTCAGCCCTGGCCTTGCCCCCGCACTCCTCGCCTGCTCTCCATTGCCCACAGCATTGCCCCTCACAAACAGCTGCCTGTCTGTCCCTCCCCTCAGAAAGCAGGCTTCGTGAAGGCAGTAACTTCCTGTTCACAGTCTTACCTCTCTCAACACATGGAAGCATGGTTGAGGCACAAACATGCACATAAATAAGCACTTGATAAAAAACTTGGAGGAAGGAGAAGATGGCTGCTGGAAAAAAGGCTTGGGTGCCCACGCAGCTGAGGGGGAACCAGGAAGGACAGACTGAGAGATAAAAGATGAAGAGAAGAGCTGTCCTTCCTGACCTGGCGGTTCTAATCTGCGTGAGGCTTGAATATTGGTGAGTTCTGCACACCAGTTCTCTGGTGAGTTTTTTATCTTCAGCCATCTGCCACCTCTTTCCTGATGATACAGGTTTCTGGTCCTTGCAACCAAAATAGTCTTGACTCAGGCACTATCCTTCCATCCACCCTCCACATCTCCAGCCTACAGTTAGCCTCCCAACCAGCTAGACATCTGGTCATCTGTCTTAACATCTGTCTGCAAATCAAACAGCCTACTGGACTCTTCATCCCCAAGAGTGCCTACCTGCCCAGAATCCACCCATCCACCTATCACAACCAATAACTACCCCTCCACATGTCAAACACACACGTGGTAGTGTAGGGCCAGATCATGAAGAGGTTTGACACCAGCTAAATGGTAGGGACCTATGGAAGAATTTTGAGCAGAAAAGTTACATAATCAGTTCTGTATTATAGAAATAGAACACTGGCAGTTGTGAACAAGATGGATTAGAGGGGTGGAATCTAAAAGCAGGAGGACCAGTTGGGTTAATAATCCAATATTCCAGATGATGAAATGGGGGCAGAAGCAGAGTGGCTAGGGAAAGGAAACTTTGAGGAAAAGACAGGGAAACAGCCGTGGGAGCAGGCCTGCCCAGATGGGGGACCATCTAATGGGCCGTGGCTTAGCAACCCTCAGGTGGGCCCAGGCACTGTGCTTGCCGCAGCTCTCAGGTAAGGCTGCGTCTCCTGTACATTGGGCCCCAGAAGTTCAGGATGGTAGTTCCCGGGGGCCCAGTCCAGAACCAGTACTTTCTGGGCCCATCTAGAGCCCTCTGTCCTATAGCTCAAACCCCTGAACAAGTAGTATTTCCAGAATACACTGCCACCACCAACTCCAGCATCACAACTCAGCCCTGGCTGCAGAAAGCTGGGGCCTCTTTTCTGTTAATTTTCTCCAACTCCTCAGAGGCTGGGCCTCAGGCCCAGTGAAGTCACAGTTTGGGAGGCAGCCCTGGCTCCCTGCCGCCCACGGAGTCTATATTTGGAGCAAGACAACTCCCTACAGACATAGACTAGGGACCCACCCTGCAGCACTGCCCCAACTGATTTTACCTATTCAAGCAGTCACTTGCATTTTCATTTATTTGCTTATTCATTCATTCGGTCAGTCGTATTCATTCCATCCCCCTAGTATGATGTGGCAGGGACAGTAGGATGTGTGGCAGGCATGTATCGGTGTGTCAGTATATATGGGTATCTGGGTTGAAATAGGGGTAGCAGAACAGTCTCCCAGTGCTCTCCTCAGGGTTCAACAGTGTCGGTGACTCAGGATCAGGTCTAAGTGGCGTCTGTGGACACCTGTGAGTATGTGCATGCAGGCACGTGCTCTCTCAGGAGGCAGCTATGACTCAGCTGCACACGGCGTCTGTGTGTACCTGTGCGGCTAGGGCTATGTGTACAGGCGCGAGTTCTTGCCCCCACAGGGTGGGGGAAGTGGTTGCAACTGACTCAGCGGCATGTGGTGATTGGGTGCCCACAAACCAGCTGTGACTTTACACCTTGCTCACTTGCCAAACCAAACAACCAGCGTTGGGTGCAAATATTCTGCATAGAGTGTGCAGGGACAAAGTTCCAAGCCAGGGGCCTCCAATAAGCAGTGTGGATCCAGCTGATTCTGTCCCTCCACTGGCATAGGGCCCCCATCTCAACCTCTCTGGCCTGGCCTCCTGGAGGCTGGGAGACTGTGCCGCACATGGACTCCTCCACCACCCTCACCCACCAGTCCGAGTCTGCACACGTTAGGAATCAGGCCAAGAGGTACAGAGCTGCCAGCCCAATCCATTTTTCTCCCACTCCCCAAACGCCTCCTGTTTCAGCCCAGATTGTGTCTTTCTCCATCTGAGCCCAGTCGCAAGCTTAGCAAGCACAACCCTAGGAGCATTTCCATTCCTGGGGCTCCAGACCCACTGCCTCGGCTATGGCACTGCCTGGTCCCTCCCCATCTTCTTCCTCTGTGTTCCTTGCCCATCTATCCCCGACTGTCTCTCTCCTTATCTGTCCAAGGGTCTATCTTTGTCTCTTTCCGAGGCAGACTGTCTGCAGTGGAGGCTTCGCAGAAGTGGAGGTGTTGACAGGGTGGGGGTGTGAGGGGGCCACTCTGTGTCCCTACTTGAGCCTTATCAGGAAAACTGAAGTTACTGCTTAGGGCTCAGGCTGGAATTTCGCCCTAGATGACCTTGCTCTGTTTGCTGGGGCCTCCCCAGGGACAGCCAGGGTCAGACCAGTCAGAAAACAGGCCCTTGCTTGTTGGCGGCTCCCCCTCCCTCCTCACCCACTCTCATCGCACCGGTGGCCCCCAGCCAAGCCTGTCCGCAGAGGACACAGAGGAGAAAGAGCTGCCCCTTCCTCGGCTCTTACCGGAACAGGGCCCGAGCTGTGTGCGTGCTGGGGGCAGCGGGGAGGGATGAGTCATGACCAGAATGCTGCAGGCTACCAGCAGGGCACTCCCCAGGCCTCCAGAAGGAAACCTTGGGGCCTTTGGAGGAAGGGGGCTCCCCCACCTTCTCTTCTCATGGGCTTCCAGGCAGGCCTGCACTGCAGACGTGTGGTACATGCGGAAGGGCTGGGAGAGGCTCTGGAGTCAGGACACCTAGGCTTTGTCCCCCATCCGTCACTGCCTGCCCTTGAGCAATTACTTAACCCTCTGAGCCTCGTTTTCCTCATCCGTAAAGTAGGGGGAAATAGCACCTTTTGGGGCTTTTGAAGACAAAATGGGCCCGCCCACGGCTGGCTCTGGTGGGCTCCGCGTCCGTGGTTTTCTTCAGCCCTTGGCGGGGCAGGGCCCTTACCCACCCGCAAGGGACCGATCCTGCTGCGGGTGGGACAAGGGATGGCAGGGAGGCCAGGCCGTGGCGCACGCCTGCCACCTGGCGGCCCCCAGCAGCGTCACTCAGGCCAGCGTCCCACTTCCCCAACTCAGTCTGCCCACGCACAGGGGCACAGGGTCATCCCTTCAAAAGTGCCCACAGCTTACAGCCCCTGGCCTGGGCCACTTCAGGACCTGCCTGGCAGGCTCGGCGGGGACGGCTTCGTAGGGGTGTCCCTCTTTCAAGCCCAAAATAGGCCTGAGACTGCTGGCAACCCCGGTCCACTGTCCGGGGAGGGGTGGGGATGGGGGTGGATTCTGGCAATATTTTATTCTCTCTCCATACCTCTTTTGTCTCCATTTTCCACATTGAGTATTACTTTGTGTAAAAAAGAAAACTACAAACGTTATTTCTTTTATTAGATTTTATTTATTTGAGAGAGGGGGTGGGGGTGTAGGAGAGAATCCCAAGCAGACACTGCACCCAGCGCTGAGCTGGTTGCTGGGCTGGATCCTTCCATCCTGAGATCATGACCTGAGCCAAAATCAAGACTCTGTTGCTTAACTGACTGAGCTCCCCTGCCTCAGGTGCCCCCAAACGTTTTTTTGTTTTTGTTTTTGTTTGTTTTTGTTTTTAAATCAAGGAGAGAGGGGGCCTAACTGGCTTATCCATCAGGGAATCCTGGAAGTTTTGACTTTCTAGTATCTCTGTTTGCATGAAGTCTCCCATGGTTCGCTGGGAGGAATGGAGACTAGGACTTGAGGGCCTAGGATTGTTGGCCCATCTTCATGTGGCTGCCATTAATGCTCTTAAGAAGAAAGGCAGGGGAAAGTATCCCCAGCCTCAGGACAGGGTGGGGTAAATAAACAGACCAGAAATTCTGTAGAACAGAGTTGCTTGCAGGTCACTGTTGTCTCCTGTGAGCTCTGATCAGGCTCAGGGGAATATATCAGGGACATATTTGAGGACAAGGTTGTCTTGCCAAAAGGGGCCATTAGGGACACCTGGGTGGCTCAGCAGTTGAGCATCTGTCTTTGGCTCAGGGTGTGATCCTGAGGTTTTGGGATCAAGTCCCGCCTCAAGCTCCCTGTAAGGAGCTTGCTTCTCCCTCTACCTGTGTCTCTGCCTCTTTCTCTGTCTCTCATGAGTAAATAAATAAAATCTTTAAAAAAAAAAAAAAAAAGAGGGGGCCATTAAAAAGCCAGCCTTTGCTAAGGACCTACTAGGTGTCAATATAGCCATGAAGAGTCTGTCCCGCCCTTACAGAGCTTTGGGCTCACCTCTGAGAAAGTTCATCAGAGCTGAGTGCAGTAGGGAGCCTAACCCCACAGGTGTTGAGACAGAATCAGCAAGAACATCAGAAGTGGCAGTGGGAGCAGCTGCTGGGTGAGGCCCTGAGAAGGGAGTGGCTACTGCAGGATCCCAGAGGGGAAAGCAGAGGCAGGGGTTCCTGGGGCTCCTGGGAGTGGCAGTCCCAGGCTTTTGAGACCCACTTCAGAGCCTCGCTGTGGCCTTCCGAAGGGCTGGTATGACTGGAAAGTGGGAGTCTTGCTGAACAGGAGCCCTCATCCTGACTTCAAACATTTGCCAAGTACCTGTCTTTGCAGGACACCTCAGAAGTGACACCTGCCTATGGAAATGCAAAAAGCACATTCTCCAGTAGCTTTGCATGATCACCTATCTCAGTCACCTGCAGACTTTTCTCCGGTCTGCAAGTCTTTTGCCAGTTCAACAGCCAAATCCCCATTTTGTGTCCTGGCCCAGCCAAGTTGGAAAGCCCCTCATCACATGACTTTTGAAAGAAAATGCACCAGGTTGAAACAAGGCACGTGGGGGTTGGGGGGAAGGTATGTCTCTGCAATGTGAAGAAACCTGAACTTGTTGATATTCCCTCACCAGTGATGGACACCTGAACAGTATGTGAGACCCCTGGACACCCCTGGAAGGATACTTGACCTGTGCATGACCCCCGCTGAGAAGAGAGAGTCTCACTCAGGGTGACACAGGAACGTAAAACCACGAGTAGAACCCAGATCTGGGTCACTCGGAAATCCAGCCTCCATTCCCACTCAGTACTTTTTTTCTTTAAAGATTTTATTTATTTATTCATGAGAGACACAGGCAGAAGGAGAAGCAGACTCTGCATAGGGAGCCCGACATGGGACTCGATCCCGGGTCTCCAGGACCATGCCCTGAGTCAAAGGCAGACACGGTTTCAACTGCTGAGCCACCCAGGCGTCCCCCCACTCAGTACTTTTGAAGGCCACTGACTTAAATAAAATCTTTAAAAAAGGGCAGCCCTGGTGGCGCAGCGGTTTGGCACCGCCTGCAGCATGGGGTGTGATCCTGGAGACCTGGGATTGAGTCCCGCATCAGGCTCCCTGCATGGAGCCTGCTTCTCCCTCACCCTCCTTCTGCCTGTGTCTCTGCCTCTCTCTGTGTGTCTATGAATAAATAAATAAAATCTTAAAAAAAAAAAAAGGGATCCCTGGGTGGCTCAGCGGTTGAGCATCTGTCTTCAGCCCGGGGCGTGATCCTGGAGTCCTGGGATCGAGTCCCACGTCGGGCTTCCTGCATGGAGCCTGCTTCTCTCTCTGCCTCTCTGTGGCTCTCATGAATAAATAAATAAAATCTTTAAAAAAAAAAAATGAAGGCCACTGACTTCTTGTAATCTCAGGCTGTGAGGATAGCCACACTAGAAAAAAGCCATTCACCCTGTCCCTTTAGCCATCTTACGGCTGATTGTGCTGTGGGAAGTACAGGGCCTTGGGACTCAGGGGTTAAGTTTTCTACACTCCTTTTAGGATTCCTTGTGTGTTCCGGGGAAACATATTTCAGATGCGAATGGCCTTCAAATGGGAACAGAGAGCCCAGTTTGGCAGCCCTAGGTAGTGGTGCTGCTGCTTCTCACGTGGGAGGAGGGGGCTGGGCCTGGGCTTCTGAGGGGAGCAGAGGGACAGAGGAGTGTGGAGGTGGCAGCGATCCCGGCACCCCGAAAACCAACCTGTGGGCTCACAGTACATCCCTGGGAAGCTGGCCCAGGATGGCCCATCAGGAGGGCAGAGCATCTGAGATCAGAGGGAGGAAATGCACAAAGTGGGGCCCACAGAGGCCTGCTCTGAGACCCAGTGTGGGCGGCAGGGGTCAAAGCAGAGTATCAGCTGAGGGGAAGAGGCAGGGTAGCAAGGGACAGGAAGTGAGGGGTTCAGATGGGGAGGAAGAGTCAGCTGCTAGCCTCAGGGACTGAATGGAATGGGGGCTGCTTGCCTCTCCCCACTCCACGCCTTGCTGGCTCTCAGCCAAGCCCTGTAGATTGCTGCTGAGGAGGTGGACATTAACAGGGGGAAGGTCCGCAGTCCTGTGGGTACGCAACCCTAAGACAGAAGAGGACAGAAGAGGAACCTGAGGCTAGCTCTGGTTGGAAGTTAGTGTCCACCACAACTTGGCGACTGCGCAGGGCCGAGGACTCAGCAACCTCAGGCCTACAGAAGCTGAGCATAGGACTAGAGCGGTCAGGGCCCTCCCTCCATAGAAAGCTGAAGCATGGACACACAACTGGCTGGGGTAATGGGGGACAGAAAGACACTGAGGTAAACATGTTTGATGTCCAAATGTAAAGAGGAGGCAGAGCGTATAATGAACTGCATCCTAGAAGACGTATTCCAGTGTGGATTTGGCTCGTCCCCTTCCAGGTACTTCTCTGCAAAGTGAGGGGTTTAGACAGACTGACCTCTAGGGACCAGCCTGGCATTCTCGAGGCACTAGAGTTACAAATAGGGACCAGAACAAACCTTGTGTGTGAAGCTGATACATTTTACTTATAGAACAACTGTGCATTTCCAGCATCCCAGAAGGTTCACTTACGCTCTTTTGCAATCAACAACCACCCTTCATACCCCAGGGTCACTAGAATTCTGACTTGGAAATCCACCAATTAGCTTTGGTGGTTCTGGAAATCAATAATCATGCAGAATGTTCTCTGGTTTCTTTGCTCAACGTGATGTGAGATTCATTCATGTTGCATCTCTCAGTGATGTGTTAGACCTAATAAAAAATGCAGTATCCTGGGGCACCTGGGTGGCTCACTCAGTTAAGAATCTGCCTTCGGCTGAGGTCATAATCCTGAATTCCCTGGACCAAGTCCCCAGTCTGGCTCCCTGCTCAGCAGGGAGTCTTCTTTTCCCTCTGCCCCTCTCCCACTGCGGGCACGCTAAGTAAATAAGCAAGGAAAGAGGAAGAGAAAGAAACCTATATCTTAAATGATTCCCAAAACCGATCCTTTCAATACATTTTGAGCCCCAGCTGTGAACTGGTGAAGGCTGGGCAGTGCCTCTTCCCACCCCATGTGGCCTCAGGCTAACTGCTCCTGGCTCTGCGGGCTGCTGTGCCTTGCTGGCACTCCTCTGAGGGCACAACGAGAGGCTCTGTCAAGCGGAACGGGCACCGAGGCAAGGCACACCACCAGCTGGACAGTAAATCTGACACTCACTCCTTACCACCCACTCAGTGGTTCTGGTAGACCCTCCCTCCCTCTTCTGGAAAGAAAATCAAGGTCATGGCAACTTTTGTATTTCACACCTCAGCAACCTGCATCGCAGAAAGACTTTAGAACATAGCCAAGGCAATTCTCTTTGGATCTGTGTTAAAAGGGCAATTTTACAGAGTTTCTGAAGCACAAAGCCCCACACTGGCTTGTGCCAAGGCTCCTGCCATCTGCTCTCTGCCAGCTCACAGAGCAAGTGGCCTCCCTCCTTCCCATTTCTACCGAAGAGGTCAACTCCTGGGACTCCTTGAGGGAAAACCCTGACTCGTGTTCTGGACACTAGAACTCGCCTCTCTGAAGAGCAGGTTTTCTCAGCCTTGGCACTACTGACACCTCAGGCCAAAAGACTCTTGATTACAGGGGACCAACTGTCCCTGAATTATGGAATGTTTGGCAGCATCTCTGGCCTCTCCACACCAGATGCCAGTAACACACACAGTTGTGACAACCAAAAATGTCTCCATATGTTGCCAAATGTCCCCCAAGGGGGCAAAATTGTCCCCTGTTGGGAACCACTACAGTAAAGAAAGATGTTTAAAAAAATACCAGTGAGTGTGTGCTCTCTCCTTCTAGAAGGGAAAGATCAGCTTTCCAAGACACAATCAAGCTAGACCGAGTGAGTGGGCCAGCTTAGTCCACAGTAGGCATTTTAATCCTGGCAACCGTGTGAGACTAAAACAAAAAACCACACTGTTTACTCTGGTAAAAACCGAAAGAAAAACTAATAGGCATAAAAGGAAAATTCGGGAAAGCAGAGGTTAAGAGGATTCGGAGGTAAGGGCAACAATGAGGGAGAAAACATCTTTGTAAGTTCCCGTTTATGAGCGCACATGTCGGCCATGGTTTCCCACATGAGTGACTCAAACACCAAACATGAAGCCATAGCTAACCTCATGACAGCTCTGGTTTGGGGGGGTCCAAGCTCCAAACTCAGTATTTTCAGGAAGTATCCCTAAACTCAAGTTCATCTCATTCTATGAAAATACACACACATACACACGACCTTACCTTCTGTTAAATCAGACAATTTAAAATGCATGCTGTTCTGGTACTTTTATTTTCTTACTGAGTCCATTTTACTAAAAAACAAAACAAAAAAAACCCAAACATACAAAACATTTTTAATACATCTTAGAAAATTAGCAAAAAATTAAGAAAGTTCAGCATATTACATTGTACAATATTTAGGTAAGAATACTTGAAAATTATAAATATTTGTTCCCTCTCAACATAGGACATCATAAAAATACATTTTTAAAACTTTCTTCATGTATAATTCCTATAAATGATCAAGTCCCTATTTTATTAAGGAAAGGCCTGATTATGACAAGCATTCACACATTCCTGAAATGTTCTGTACAGTTAACTACAAAAGTAAAAGCAAGGGGTCTGGCAGCACACTGACCGCTGAAACCATCTTAAATATTAGAAAGGCTTCAGTTAGTATCAAATTATCATTCCAAATGGGATTTACCGAGTTCATCTCTGCGCTGTCTTTGATTCCTAAGTTTCTATCTCCGCCAAAGCACTGCGTGAAGGCATTTCCTTCCTGGAGCTGATGCCACGGGGCCGGGATGTCAATCAGCATCAGCAGAAACCGATACATAGGGGACAGCGACCTCCCAGCGCAGGCCAGGACCCCCCGGGCCATGGGGACCCCTGAGTGGGGGCCACTCGCAAGTAGCCATGGCAACTGGCTCCACGAGGCAGGCAGAGCAGTCAATCTAGCTGGAAGGGCATGTGCTGGGGAAAGGCTGAGCAGGGGCCCCAGCGGTGCCCCCACCCCTACCCCTACCCCCGTACCCATGGCAGCTGGTGGCACCCGCCCCCCGCCGGCTCTGTGCTCTGCCTGATTCCAGCAAGCACCTGAGGGAGCTAAAGGGAGTTTTCAGAAGCTGAAGTTTTCCAAGAAAGTAAATAAAGAGCATGATAGTGTCGACTTTTTCTTTTCATGTAGGCCCTTATTTTCAGGAAGATAAACAAGAAGGCTTCCTTCGTATATTGAGCTGACAGGAGGCAGGGAAGGAAGAAGGGTTGGAAGCAGCCAAGCCAGTTCCTGTGTGTCCAGCATCAGCATCCCAGCTACAGCCGGAGGGTGCACACTCGACGGGGCCCCTGCCCGCTCGTCACTGCGTCACTGGTCACTCAGTGCTCTTCTTCCCTTTCCAGCTCTTCTCTCTCTCTTCAAGTTCCGCCTGGGTGAACGCTGCAGGGCCCCAGTTAGTGATCAGGTGGGGGTTTTTGGAACCTAGGGACAAACACACATTACATACAGGAAGTCCCATACCCTTCACTTAACACAACCGTTTTCCCACAGATAAAACAGTAACTTTCTCTTTTATTTCTGAGAAATATCCATAAATGTCATACTGGCCAAAACAACCAGAAGACGTGCACAAGAGGAATTACCTGGGCCTTCTGATCCTTTACACAGCAAATTATTTAAGAGAAATTGACCCTAACTAGCTTTTTTTTTTTCTTTTTTTTTTTTTTAAAGATTTTATTTATTTATGAGAGACACAGAGAGAAAGAGAGAGAGGCAGAAACACAGAGGGAGAACAGGCTCCATGCAGGGAGCCTGACGTGGGACTCGATCCAGGGTCTCCAGGATCACACCCTGGGCTGAAGGCAGCACTAAGCCGCTGAGCCACCTGGGCTGCCCCACTAGCTTGGTTTCTATATATTTGGGCTAACGAAGATTTTCAGCACAACTCAAATACAAAAATAAAACAAAAATAAACTGGAAATATATCTGAACACTTCAAGGAGCATGTTACCTGGCTCTATCAATCGGATTAACCCTTCATGCTGTGCCACTTTGTCCTTCCAGCTCTTGGTCTTACTAGTTGCCATCTCCAGCTTCTTCTTAACTCCCTGGAACAGAAGTAGATTTCGGATCATGCAGACACAGTGGGAGTTTAAGAGCCAAGTAATAATGTCTGGGCACTTACTACATCCTTTTGGGTAATCCCACGGAATCCTCCAGCCACTCTAAAGAGGCAGGAACTCTTACTACCCGCATCTGACAGACACAGAAACCGGAATGCAGAATCTGACTAACCTGCCCAAGGGCGCCCCACACACCTAGTTGCAATGCTGCACAGGAATGTCTCCTGCGTGCACATCAGGCTCACCGCCCCTAGGCTCCATCCACATCCCGTCTTCCCCTCCTGCGTGTGACTTTAGGGTAACTCTCTCTGACAGCTGACACCACTTCAGCTTCATCAGTAAATGGCCCTGAAGGGACGCTGAGGAAGGAGGTTTGCTTCCAGGTTCCACTGGACCCTTCTAAGTTGCTAAGAACCTGCCACTCTTCTCAGCAGCCTAGCATGTGGGGCACCCAGGTCTCACCCCAGTGGGACTTAGGGACACCACCCTGTGGGCTGCTTCCTCCAGTGCTCAGAGGACAGCCTCCCAGTCACAGCTGTTCTGCTGTCCAGGGGGCCAAGGCCAGGCCCTCTTCAGGGAGGTCAGGATCACTGGCAAGGAGCCAGGGGAACCCTCCTGCATCTGTATTCCCCCTCTGGGTGCTCGGCCTCAGCCTCAGAGGCACGGGCTGCCTCCCGTAACTGCCGTTCTACCTGTAGTTCCTGCATCCTTAGAGTCTTCTCTACTGCTTAGCAGGTAATCCCCTTGTTGTGGGTAATCACTGCTTCTATTAAGCTTCCCGTGTTCAAATTACTGTGTGCCTCCTCACTGGACATCACCAGATCCACCTCACCACCTGCAAGAACTACTTCTTACAGCTAAGCAAAATTCTCACTGTAGCCTCTTAAAATAAGCAAATATTATTTCTCAAGGTTTCAGTTTTTACTTTAATTCCCGTTAGTTAACATAGAGTGTTATATTTAGAGGTCTAAATGTTTGGTTTTACCACTTTACATGCACATTTGCAGGGATGAGGTTAATTACCTCATACTGCTCAAGTGCCTGTTTCCGCTCGAGCTCGAGTTGCTCCAGCTGTTCCATGGCTTCCTGAAGGGCCTGTTCTTTCATGACACGCTGATTCTCCAACTCCTGCTTCTCTGCCTCGGTTGTCTGAATGGCCTGCTGCTGCTCCAAGTGCCACTTTTCTAGTTCAGCCCTCTTGGAAGATTCTTCCTCTAGCAACCTGTAACACAGAGAGTCAGGATCAAACCTGCCTGGGCTCCCACACCCACCCTAGCAGGTGACAGAGCCACTGAGAGGAGCACACAGACCTCAGGTCATCTAATCCACCTCCCTCATTTTACAAGGAAGAAACTAGGAGCCACAGAGGCCCATATTCACAAAGTTGGTAAGGTAACCCATGTATCCTGCCCTGCTCCTGTTTCACCCTTTTTTTGAAAACAAAAGTAACATTTATGAAAGGTTTAATGTGCCACAAACTGGGCCAAGAGCTAAGTGTATTTTCCCAATCCTCACAATAAACTTAAGTGCTATCAATATGCACAGGTCAACGATGAAGAAAGTGAAGTGACCTGTATCAAGTCATTCACCTGGCAGGTAAGAGGGCCAAGTTTTGAAATTTGCCTGGTTGCTAGAGCATTAAAACACTTTTCATCTAATACAAACCTATTATCAAGGACAAAGCTAACAAACTAATAGAAGGTGAAGGAAGAAGGAGCCAACAAAAGGCAGAATAAAACAGATACCACTTACTGAACAATCACTACATGTCAGAACCATAACTTCATGATTGCTAACCCCCCATCAATCTGCAAGGTATTATCATCCCTCCAGATGAAGCAATAAAAAATCAGGGTGTTTAAAAGTATGTTGCGCAGGTAGTAGTGGATTTTAACCAAGGTCTGTGTGACTCCAAAATGTTATCTTTGAATAACTGGCTATCTAAGAATATCCAATTACGGAGACATTTAAATATACTAACGTATAATCCAAACCTGTACCCAAAGTACAGACAGTGTAGTTAGATGCCAGCCCAGCACGGGGCACACCTCCAGTGGCCTGACCATCAGCATGCTCTTTCAAAGCCAGTGACTGAAGGAATAAAGTAATAGTCCAGACAGTCTCCTGTCACCACTCCCAGCAGGCCCTCTATGATACCCTGCGGGCTGGTTATCCTGAGGGATGGGCCACCCACTGCTTCACAAATTTGGTGAGTTTATTTACAGGCAGCCTCATCCCTAGGAAGTTCTTCCTCAACTAGAAGGAGCTCTCCCACCCACTACCCCTAGTACTACACAAGACCATTCACTCCCTCCCCCTATGTCTCCTGGAGTGTGAGATCCACAACTGAACACAAGACTGCAAATGTGGTATGACCAATGTTTACCTACTCAGTGTACATGTAGTATGCACCTTCTGTGTGCTTTTCTAGGGACTGAATGAGACTAGAAAGGCCTGTTGTTTCTTCATCCTAGTGGTAAGAGTATGGAGGGGAAATGGACATTTGGAGGTATTCAGGCTACCCAGTGTGAATCCCCTTCATGTGTCCAAGGAATCTACCACAGTAGGAGTCTTGGTGGGAAGCAGGGCCCATCTCCCACTACATAAGCCACAGACCCCCGCCCTCCTGCCCTTTGGCAGCCAGGGCTCAGTGGAAGCCTGAGCTGGGCTTGGCTAAGCAGATGCCCTTCCTGGCACTCTGACACTGAAGCAACTGACACACAGGAGCAGAGACAATGGAGACTTTATCTTGCTGTTGGTGGCAACATCCAGTGTTGAGTGACAGCAGAGGCAATGGTGACATCAGCAGCATCCTCAATGATCTTTCCCCCATGGATGGGTTTGTGCTGTGGTTGGGCTGCTCAGCCTCCTTTGGTTAAGCCAGTATTCAGGTCTGGCCACCTGTCTGCTCTAAAATAGATAGAAGGCCTGTCCAGAGCCCCAGAAGCGAGGCTCTATCAGGGCCCGAGAATGAGAACAAACAAGTTGGCCAGCCAAGCCTCCAGGGTCTTTCCAATCTGGCAGACAGTCCCCCCTCTTCACCAGGACCTTAAGTCATTCCTAGAAATGTCGTTAGCCCAAGCAAAGTACTTAAAGGCACAGGATACAAACTGATGTGGCACCTGGCCTGAAGCTTCCTCACAGTCTCCTCATCTTGCCGGGCCTGTCTCTCATCCTCGAGAGCCTCCTGCAGCTTTAGGTACATGTCTTCCAGCTCCCGTACTCGCTGCAAATACTGTTCCAGTTCAGAGGACTTCTGGGCAACCTGTTCTTCCATCTGCTGTCTGATCTGATGGCATAAAAGGGTCACGTTAAACTCAGGTTGCTTTTACCCTCAGGGCAAGTCTCCCACTGTTCCACCATCATGAACGATGCCACTGCCCACAGTGCATTGGGGTGGGCAGGGCCCAGTCCTTCCCTCCCAGAATGGCAGGTGGAGGAAGGAAAGCACCAACTCAACACCAATACCAACACCACACCCAGAGTCTGGGGACACAAACTATGATTCCTCCCCAGTAGGGTTCCATCCCTTCCATGCCACACTTTAAGGTCAAGTCAAGAAAAAAAAAAAACTATTTCCCTGAATAATTTCTTTTTAAATTCTTTTCTATTATAATGCCACAACCTCTTTACCCACAATCTTCTCCAAAAGGAATGAATCTCTGCCTTAGAACAGTCAAAGGATTAAAATAAAGGGGAACGGGAAGACTGAGCAACAGCCAGGGTCCTCTCACCTCTGGCTGCTCAAGGCCCCTTTGCTCCGTCCCTGGGGCACATCCAGCCCTGGGGGGACTCAAGTACCTAAGTTAGTGCCCTAACAAGTATATGTGTTCTCCTTTCTGAATTAAACAGTTTTAAATCTCTGCCTTAAAAATTGAAAGACAAGGACATCTAAATGTAACAGCACAGTATGTGTCTGTAGTTTATAAAATTCTCACTGCTCACTTCATCCTCAGAAGAGTCATGAGATATCACATGACAAGGCCTCCAACTTAAAGAAGAAAAAAACTAATGCTCAAAAGCAGGTGCAGAGAGGAAAGAAACCCAGATCTTCTGGCTGTGAAAGCCGTGCTCCTTCACCCCACATCTGCCTGCCTGTGTAATTTTCTCTCATAACAGGAACACGTCTGTCTCAATGCGAAGCAACAAAAAGTTACTTAAAAAATGTCAAGAGCATCTACTTAATGGAGAGTGGGCTCAGTTCTCTTCCACACATTACAACTCTGTACACAGACCTGTGTTCCAATGAACTAGCTAATCACCTAAAGCAACCTGGCTCTTGGGTCTCTTGGGGGATGGGAACCTCTAAGATGAATCAGAGCTGCTAAGAGCAGCAGATCAGAATTCATATGTTCTCATGATCTCAGAACCTCCCCACGAACTTTGCTCATTACAGAAGAGAAATACCATGCTTACTTTTTCCATAGCTATTTATTTTCCAAGCCAGGACTCTTTGAGAAGGAAAAGGGATGCTGTTAATAACTATATCCGGATAGCAAGGACTATCCTAGGCAAACCAAGATATATAGTCACCCTAACCACAGTATTTAGCCCCCACCCCATTCCATGAATTTCTCTTCTGGAGTCCTGAAAGCAAGGTTTATATCTTTTTATCTTTATATCTTTGGCATGGTGCCGGGCACACAGAAGGTGCTCAATAAACCCATAATGAATAAAGAAACACAGAACTTCCCCATAGCTCACTGCATGTCAGAAGCATAGCCTAGCTGACACAAAGGCCTCACTCTGGCTTCCCAGGCCTTGGCCCCTCCCGCTTCACCCAGACTGGCTCTGTGAGCCAATGCAGCAGCATTCCAAGTTCCCAGCTGTGTGGTACTCACAAGCTTCTCTCGCTCCAACTCTGTGCTGAACCTGGCCTGTAGTTCCACTTGAGTCTGAAGGCGTTTCTTTTCTTCTTCTGCTGCACGAGATGCTGCTTCTTCCAGTTTCTACCCAATCAAAAACCCACCCACAGAAAAGCAGTAAATATTAGAGTGGAGGTGTGTTAGAAAGTGAAATGGGGGCACCTAAGGTGGCTTAGTCAGTTAAGCATCTGATTTTGGCTCAGGTCATGATTCCAGAGTCCTGGGATGGAGCCCTGCATCTGGGCTCCCCAATCAGTGGGGAGTCTGCTTCTCCCTCTGCCCCTCCCACTGCTCATGCTCTCTCTCTCTCTTTAATAAATAAAATCATGGGGGATCCCTGGGTGGCTCAGGGGTTTGGCACCTGCCTTCGGCCCAGGGCATGATCCTGGAGTCCCAGGATCAAGTCCCACATCGGGTTCCCTGCACAGAGTCTGCTTCTCCCTCTGCCTGTGTCTCTGCCTCTCTCTCTCTCTGTCTGTCTCTCATGAATAAATAAATAAAATCTTAAAAATAAACAAACAAAATCTTTTTAAAAAATCTATATATGAAAAAAAGGAGAAAAATGGCCACACTTAAGCACATGGGAAAAGCCAAACATTCTTAATGTTCAATCAAGATGGAAAAAAAGCTTTGAGATCCACTGGAATTCCATTCCAACAATTTTCCATTCAATATACAAAATAAATTAGGTAAATGAATGACTTTTTAAGTCTGAAGAACATCATGAAAAGAAAATTTTGTATAGTCATTGAGTTAAATTTAACTTGCAAATGTACTCATGAGGTTCAACATCTATTTCTTTTTTTTTTTTTTTTTTTAAGATTTTATTTCTTTATTCATGAGAGACACAGAGAGAAACACAGAGGCAGAGACACAGGCAGAGGGAGAAGCAGGGCCCATGCAGGGAGCCTGACGTAGGACTTGATCCCATGTCTCCAGGATCACCCCCTGGGCTGAAGGCGGCACTAAACCGCTGAGCCACCCAGGCTGCCCTCAACATCTATTTCTTGAGTTCTTTCTGTACGGTTTTATCATCTCACACATTATTCCTTAAAACTTAACAGAGCTTGACTTAACAAGGGTGGCAATGAGGAGCTCCATGGACCCATTCCCCTAGTGGAACATCCATAACTGGTGAAAATAATTTAAAAACAAAAAACAAAAAAAAAAAAAAAAAAACACCAAAACGATTTAAAGTCTCTGGAAATTATCTTAAGAGCATACAGCAAATTGAGACCATTTATCCAAGAAAATCTACTAAATCTTACTAAGAACAGTGAGTCTGTGGCATTTGAGCCATAGTGTGCCTTCTTCCTTTCCTCCCTACAATGTCAGTGAGAACAAAGTTCTACTCCTGGTAAAGAGGGAGCTCTTTCCTCAGCTCATAGTCTAGCTACAGTACCCCACCCCAGAAAGAGCAGCCACTAGTATTCTCATTCTTTCCAGCCCCATGTTGCAGAACCTCTATTCCAAGCAAAAGTGACTAAGAGGTCTGAGACTCTTTCTTCCACCCAGCCCCGCTGAACTCAGGGATGACAGGCAGAAATTACTAGGCACAATCAGCCCCTTGTCCCAATTACCTGTACAGAAGAAATTCCACACCAAAAGAGGCAAGCCTAGAAGACCAGAGGCTACCACCTCCTTCTGGTGACAGGCTCATAAAGCAGGAATACCATGCCAATAGAAAGAGACTATTTGTTTCTGCCACGAGCTCCAGAGCACTGGCACATCGGTTTGGCCAGCCAGATAGGCAAGATCAGAAGTTCTCCCCAAAAGACATGACATAACTTTTTAAAAAGATTTTATTTATGGGATACCTGGGTGGCTTCAGCGGTTGAGCGTCTGCCTTTGGCTCAGGGCGTGATCCCCAAGTCCTAGGATCGAGTCCCACATAGGGCTTCCTGCGGGGAACCTGCTTCTCCCTCTGCCTATGTCTCTGCTTCTCTCTGTGTATCTTTCATGAATAAATAAATAAAATCTTTAAAAATATTTTTTTATTTATTTATTAGAGAGAGAGAGAGAGAGAGCATACAAGCAGGAGGGGGCGTGGGCAGGCAGAGGAAGAGGGAGAAGCAAGCTCCCTGCAGGGCTCAATCCCAGGACCTTGGGATCATGACCTAAGCCAAAGTCAGATGCTTAACTGACTGAGCCACCCAGGCGCCCCAGAAATGTTATTTAAAAGGTTATTTAAAACACAGGGTGAAGAAGTTCAAACTTAATGATACTCTTGAAAGCAACAGAAATTTTAAGGAATTAAGAGGTGGCTCATTGCTCCACAAGACCAACAAACTAAACCACAGATCAGCTAGAAGTTAGAAACTGAGACAGAAAAGAGCCCTCATGTAATAGGAACAAGTCTCAAAGACCACAAGTGGGCTTGAATTTAAGTAATATCAGACTCCGGAGCAATTTAGGTCCAGTGCCACTGTTGAAAACAATAGAACTCTAACAGCTGGATAGGATACCAAAAGAGGCAGACAGCTTAACAGAGATATCAGAGACAGAGACACACAAAGAGAACCGTGCTAACGTCCTGGTCATCCCAGGGTGCTTTGTGCGTGCCCAAGGCTGTGCCTGAAGAAGACAGTCAAGAGGCTTCACAGTGTGAAGAAAACAGACCTCACTGTAATAGCCCAGCCACGTCACTAAACAAATGAACAAGCAAACAGCATGCCCTGAGGGGAGGGAGGAAATCCATACCCAGAGTTGCTACAATATATGGTCTAAAAAGTCCAGTTTTCCAAATGGAAAGATATTTCATGATCATGGATTGGAAGAATAAACACTGTTACAATGTTCCACCCAAGGCAATCTAATGTAATGTAATCCCTATCAAAAATCAACAGCATTTTTCACATAACTAGAACAAATAATCCTAAAATTTGTATGGAACCACAGAAGACCCTAAATAGCAAAAGCAATCTTGAAAAGGAAGAACAAGACTGGAGGTATCACAATCCCAGATTTCAAGATAGACTATATAAAGCAGTAATAATCAAACAGTATGGTACTGGCACAGACACACAGATTAATGGAAAAGAACAGAAAACCCAGAAATAAACCCACAATTATATGTTCAATTAATGTACAACAAAGGAAGCAGGAATGGGAAAAAGTCTCTTCAACAAGTGGTGCTGGGAAAACTGGACAGCTACATGCAAAAGAATGAAACTAGATCACTTTCTTACACCATACACAAAAATAAATTCAAAATGGATGAAAGCCCTAAATGTGAGACTTGAAACCATAAAAATCCTAGAAGAGAGCACAGGCAGTAATTTCTCTGACATCACTTCAGAGCATCATTCTTTTAGATAGGTCTCCTGAGGCAAAGAAAACAAAAGCAAAAATAAACTATTGGGACTATATCAAAATAAGTTTCTGTACAGCAAAGGAAACAATCCATAAAACTAAAAGGCAATCTACTGAATGGGATTAAATATTTGCAAATGATCTATTTGATAAGGGGTTAGTATCCAAAACACATTAAGAACTGATAAAACAAAACAAAAAAAAGAACTGATAAAACTGATAAACTCAATACTAAAAAATATAGTAATAATAATATAGTAATAATAATCAGTTTAAAATGGGCAGAAAGGGGTGCCTGGGTGGCTCTGTCAGTAAAGTGTCCAACTCTTGATCTCAGCCTGTGTCTTGATCTCAGAATCATGAGTTCAAGACCCGTGCTGGAGCCTACTTAAAAAAAAAGGCGGGGGGGGGGGGGGGGGGACAGAAAACATGGGCAGACATTTCTCCAAAGAAGACCTACAGTTGGGCAAGACACACGAAAAAGATGCTGAACATCACTCATCAATCAGGGAATGCAAATCAAAACCACAATAAGATGTCACCTCACACCTGTCAGAATTGCTAAAATCAAAAACAAGAAACAAGAGGCGTCAGCAAGGATGTGGAGAAAAAGAAAGCCTCATTCACTGTTGGTGAGAATGCAAACTGGTGCAGCCACTCTGGAAAAAGTGTGGAGATTCCTCAAAAAATTAAGCACAGAATTACCATATGATCCAGCAATCGCACTATGGGGTATTCCTCGAAAGATTACAAAAACATTAATTCAAAAAGATATATGCATCCCTATTTTTATTGCAGCATTATTTACAATACTAAGATATGGAAACAACCAAATGTCCATCAAAAGATGAATGGATAAAGAAAATGTGGTGTATATACACACACACACACACGCAATAGAATAGAACTCAGCCACGAAAACGAATGAAATCTTTACCATTTGCAACATGGATAGATCTAAAGGATCTACTACAATGGTAAAATTCAGAGAAAGACAAATACCATATGATTTCACTCATATGTGGAATTGAAAGAAACAAAACAAAGAAAAAAAGAAAGGAAAAAAAAACAGACCCTTAAATACGAGAACAAACTGGTGGTTACTAGACGGGAGAGCTGGGTAGGGGGAATGGGTGAAACAAGTAAAGGAGATTAACAATACACTTACTGTGATGAGCACTGAGTATTGTATGGAATTGCTGAGTCACTATAACGTATACTTGAAACTAATGTGACACTGTATACTAATTATACTGGAATTAAAAATATTTTTTTTAAAGATTGTATTTATTTATTCATGAGAGAGAGGCAGAGACACAGGCAGAGAGAGAAGCAGACTCCATGCAGGGAGCCTGATATGGGACTCAATCCCGGGACTCCAGGATCACGCACTGGGCTGAAGGCAGGTGTTAACCCGCCAAGCCACCCAGGGATCCCAAAAAAATAAATTTTAAAAATAAAAAAAATGTCCAGTTTTCAACAAAAAAAAATTATATGAGATGTACAAAAGAAATATGTGACACATATATAGGGAAAAAAAGCAGACAACTGATTGCCTTTGAAGGGGCCCTGATGGTGGATTTAGCAAAGATTTCATAGAAGTTATATGTTCAAAGAACCAAAGGAAACCATGCTTAAGGAAGTAACAAAGTATAGAGATCATGAATAAAAATATATAAATTATATAAATTATAAAATATAAAAAGAACCAAATGGAAACTCTGGAGTTGACAAGCAAAATAACTAAAATAAAAAAATCACTAGAGGTTCTCACCTATGTATTTGGGCTGCAAGAATCAAAGATCAATAGGGAGAAATGCAATTTGAAGAACAAAGAGAAAAAGGAATGAAGAAAATGAACAGAGCCTCAGAGAAATGTGGGACACTGTTAAGTGTACCAACATCCACATAATGAGAATTTCACAAGAAGAGGAAAGAGAGAAAGGAATAGAAAAATGTTTAAATGGCTGAAAACTTTCCCAATTTGATGGAAAACATTAATATACACATCCAAGAGTTCAACAAACTCCAGGATAAACACAAAGAGACACATACTCACACACATCATAATAATTAAACTACAGAAAGACAAAAAGAAACTCCTGAAAGTAGGGATCCCTGGGTGGCGCAGCGGTTTGGCGCCTGCCTTTGGCCCAGGGCGCGATCCTGGAGACCCCGGATCGAATCCCACATCGGGCTCCCGGTGCATGGAGCCTGCTTCTCCCTCGGCCTGTGTCTCTGCCTCTCTCTCTCTCTCTCTCTCTCTGTGACTATCATAAATAAAAATTGAAAAAAAATATTAAAAAAAAAAAAAAAAGAAACTCCTGAAAGCAATAGGAGAAGAATGATTCATCACACACAAGAAAACACCAATAAGGGGCAGCCCAGGTGGCTCAGCGGTTTGGTGCCACTTTCAGCTCAGGGCCTGATCCTGGAGACCTGGGATCAAGTCCCACGTTGGGCTCCCTGCATGGAGCCTGCTTCTCCCTCTGCCTCTCTCTCTCTCTCTGTCTCTCATGAATAAATAAATAAAATCTTAAAAAAAAAAAAGAAAGAAAGAAAAAGAAAACACCAATAAGATTGAGAGCTGACTTTTCTTAAATTTTTTTTTTAATTTTTTATTTATTTATGATAGGCACACAGTGAGAGAGAGAGAGGCAGAGACACAGGCAGAGGCAGAAGCAGGCTCCATGCACCAGGAGCCCGACGTGGGATTCGATCCCGGGTCTCCAGGATCGCGCCCTGGGCCAAAGGCAGGCGCTAAACCACTGCGCCACCCAGGGATCCCGAGAGCTGACTTTTCAACAGAAACATGTGACTAGTACTGAGCAAAGTACTGTAAATAGAAGTGAAATGTGATACTTCTGGGCTGGAGTACTTAATCAGCAAATCATTGAACACTTTTTTTATTAAAGATTTTATTTATTTATTTGACACAGAGAGAGAGAGAGCACAAGCAGGGGGAGTGGCAAGGCAGAGGAAAAGGGAGAAGCAGACACCCCACTGAGCAAAGAGCCCAATGTGGGACTCAATCTGACCCCAGGATCATGACCCAGGCCAAAGGTAGACAGCCAACCAACTGAGCCATCCAGGCACTCCACTGAACACTTTTTCCTCTGGTACAATGAATAGCAAGACTTGAAATAGTAGCTATTGCACCAGCTTGGATTTCATAATTATAGATGTATATACTCTGCTCCAGCAATCCCACTTCTAAAAATTTATTCCAGATACATTGAAATGTGTATAAAATGACACAGGTACAAAGTAATTCCCTGCAGCACTGCCTATTTAATCAAAGATTAAAACAACCCAAATGTCCATTGAGAGGGGACTGGCATTGTTTTCTTAATTTCTCTTTCTGATAGTCCATTAGTAGTGTATAGAAACAACAGATTTTTAAAAATATTTTTAATTTAATTTAATTAATTAATTTGAGAGAGAGAGAGCACACACAAGAAAGCACAAGCAGAAAAAGGGACAGAGGGAGAAGTTTAAGCAGACTCCTCACTGAGCAGGGAGCCCGATGTGGGATTATGACCTGAGGATCATGACCTGAGCTGAAGGCAGATGCTTGATTGACTGAACCACCTAGGCACCCCTAGAAACAACAGATTTTTGCATATTGATTTTTTATAACTTTACTGAATGTTTATATTAGTTCTAACAGTTTTTTTGACAGAGTTGACAGTTTTTTCTACATAAAACATCGTCATCTGCAAATAGTGACAATTTTATTTCTTACTTTTCAATTTGGATGTCTTTTTCTTGCCTAATTGCTCTGGCTAGGACTTCAAATACTATGTTGAATAAAGGTGCTGAGAGTAGGCATCTTTATCCTGATCTTAGAGAAAAAGCTTTCAGCTTTCCACCACTGAGTACAATGTTAGCTATAGGCTTTGCGTGGTATTTATTATGGCAACATAAATTCTCTCCATACTAAAGAAATCATGCAGTATTAGCAAACCAAGTTAAAAGAACCATATACCATGATCAAGTGGGATTTATTCTTTTGTATCATTCAAAATTTGAACCATATGATTATATTATCTATACAAAAGATTGTATTTTTTAAAAGAAACCAAAGTATAAACAAAAGTTATTTGGGAACAGAGGGGGATGAATAAGTAAAACACAGAGGATTTAGGGAAGTGAAAATAAGCCTGAATGATATTGTAATGGTAATACATGTCATTATACATTTGTCCAAACCTACAGAATGCAGAACACCAAAAATGAACCTTAAAGTAATCTATGGACTTTGGGTGCTATAGGTGTCAGTGTAGCTTCATCAACTTTAACAAATATATCACTCTGGAAGGGGAGGTTTATACCAAGAGAGACCATGCATCTGTTGACACTGGAGGTATATGGGAAATCTCCATTATCTTCCTTTTAATTTTGTCATGAACCTAAAAGTACTCTACAAAAATAGTCTTTTTTCAAAAAAGAATATTTGGGCAATCTCTTTAAAGAAATCTATTACTTTACAGAAACTACCATAATTTCTTGTTCCTTCTTCCAAGTGAGGCCAATCAAGTCTTACAAACCTCACAAATGTTATCAAATTCCAGGTGATTAAAATATTCATCCAAGCAGGTTTTTTCTAAATATGTTTCAATGAAAATTGATGAATTTTATTTTTTAACAAGAAAAATAAAATTAAAGATTATGAAGGGATCTATTATAATTCTCAACATTTACCATCAAGTTAGTTGCTTAAGTAATTCTTGTAAAACTAGGTAGTAGGAAAACTGTCTACTTTGGCCTAGGTCCTTGCCAACACTGGGCATACATTCACATAAAGCAGAACAGAACATGTACATGCTCATGGGAGGCAGAGTTTAAAAGAGTCCATATATAGTTTAAAAGGATGCCAGATGCCTAAGTCTCAAATGCATGATGCTAAGTCAACGAACCCAGTCTTGAAAACTTATATACCGTGCAATTCCATTTAAATGACAATTTGGAAAAGGCAAAAACATAGAAACAGAGAATAGATCAGTGATTTCTAGAGGTTAGGGATTAGTGGACAATCTGAGTATAGGGGACAGTGTGAGGAAATTCGTTGGGGCATGAGAATTTTCCTTCATTCTGTCTGTGCTGGTTACAAGAATCTAGACACATATAAAAACTCATGAAACGATATATAAACCATGAATCTTATGTTTGTAAACTAGTAAAAAATTAAAAGGGACACCAGAATTTTGTAATATAAATATACATATATATATAAATATAACTTGGAAAAAAAATAAATAAATAAATATAACTTGGGTAGTAATTTCAGGGGTATTCACTTTATGATTCTTTGTATATACTCTATATATGATATGTGTATATATAATGGAATATTCCTCAGCCACCAAAAAGAACGAAATCTTGCCATTTGCAATGCTGTGGATGGAACTAGAGGGCATCATGCTAAGTGAAATAAGTCAGAGAAAGACAAATACTGTAGGATTTCATTCATATATAGAACTTAAGAAACAAAACAGATGAACATAGGGGAAGGAAAGGAAAAATAAAATAAGATGAAAATAAGGAGGCAAATCATATGGGACTCTCACCTATAGTAAATAAACTGAGGGTTGCTGGAAGGGAGGTGGGGGGATGCAGTTATTGGGTGATGGGCATTAAGGAAAGCACCTAATGTAATGAGCACTGAGTGTTATATGCAACTGACGAATCACTAAATTCTACCTCTGAAACTAATAATGTACTGTATGTTAACTAAATTGAATTTAAATTAGAAAAAAAAGGAGGGATGATGGATAGGAACAACTATTTCTTTTTTTTTTTTTTTTTTTCTTTTTTTTATTTATTTATGATAGTCACAGAGAGAGAGAGAGGCAGAGACACAGGCAGAGGGAGAAGCAGGCTCCATGCACTGGGAGCCCGACGTGGGATTCGATCCCGGGTCTCCAGGATCGCGCCCTGGGCCAAAGGCAGGCGCCAAACCGCTGCGCCACCCAGGGATCCCGGAACAACTATTTCTAACATCAGATGCTCACATACTTTGTAAGGTTATAAAAGTATTAGAAAATTATTTGTGAGTCTACTCAGAGGATGTCAGCACAAAGTGTGGCATTTTCATGGACTGCAAAGAGAGAACCCCATCAGGAATGTGGGGGCTGGGGATCCCTGGGTGGCGTAGCGGTTTAGCGCCTGCCTTTGGCCCAGGGTGCGATCCTGGAGACCGGGGATCGAATCCCACGTCGGGCTCCCGGTGCATGGAGCCTGCTTCTCCCTCTGCCTGTGTCTCTGCCTCTCTATGTGTGACTTTCATAAAAATAAATAAATAAAAATAAATAAATAAATAAATAAATGAATGAATGAATGAATGGAATGTGGGGGCTTATACTGTGAGCATCTCTCATACTCCAGGAAAAAGGTGCTACATAGGAGACACAAAAGGGTCTTTGATCTTATAGTTAGGAGGTGCTCACTCATTTAAGGCAGACAGGCTCAACCCATCCCAAACAAGGACGGTGCTTATACACTGAGGACCCACTAACACCCCCAGAATCATGATACAACTGAGCAACCAGTTTTTCCAATGAATGTCAACTATATAATCTACAGTACTTGACTTCCTAGCCCTGAGATGAAAAGAGAAACTAACCCAGACTCTGTATCTTTGACTCCAAATGGTAAGTGAGACCCACAGTTCTATACTAAGGGTATTCACAAGTAAGGATGGGAGCTAAGGGAGAAAAACTAAAAAGGCAATACATCCTGCCCAGATCACCAAAAGTGACCTTGACATCCTTAGGGGAATAAAATTCCTCATACTTCTCTGACAAAATTCAACTGTGCTCACTATTCTTATTCTTTTTCGGTCAATGAAATGCCTTGGGCTGGGAAAACCAGGATATCTCTCTCACTCAGCAATCTAGACATACTTCCTGAGAAAACAATTTACCAAAACATCTCGCTAAAACTGTGCACCTGGTCTTGATGGAATCAAAGCTTATAAGGAAAGTAGCTGTGGCCCCCACAGTGAAACAGCCCTCCTCGGGCCCAGTGGCCATTCTCACCTTCCTCACGGTCTCCAGCTCCTGCTGCTTGTTTTCATTGGCAGCCTGAAGCTCCTTCATCTGTCGCTCCAGCTCCTCCTGTTCAGCCAGCAGCTTCTTCCGGAGTTCTTTCCGTCGCTGACGGGCTTCTTTATGTGGTGGGGGACTGCCCAACTTCAGCAGATGGATAGTAGAATGAATGGCTATAAAAGGTGTAGGTCAGAAACAGGGACAGACTGTTTATTCTTCATAAGCCTAAAATGCAGATGGCATACTGGAAAGAAAACCAGAGACCCAGTGTAGATTCTGATCCTGCCACTGAGTAGTGGTGTGACCTTGAGCAGGTCAAAACCTGCAGCATCAGTCTCCTCATCTCTAACATGAAAGATGTCATCTCTAGAGTCCCTACCAGCTCCAAAATTCCATAACTGCTTATCTCTGCTTAAATAGGTACTTGATTCAGGAATATCGCACACATTTGAAGAACTTAACAACACTTTCAGTGCCCTTCTCTATGTTTCTCAAAGGACCAAGTAAGAACAAGACATAGTAAGAGTTGAGGTTCAAAGTTCCTGATCTCTGATTTGCTACCTGCTGGGTTTAGTCTGCCCCTTATCTATGCCTTATGAAACCATATCCTTATACACTTCCTTCCTGAGATGGTAAGAGTAGCTATCATTTACTGAATACGTACTATAAGGATACCCTTTACATGCATTATCTAATTTTTATGTATTTTCCTTACTATCTGAATTAAATTTATTTTTTTCAATAGCTAACACTTTCACATTGTTCAAATTCAAAAGCATGAAAAGACATGGGAAGTCTCCCTCCTGCTCCCCAAGAAGTGGCATCTCCCTCTCCACTACCAACTAATGCCAACAGTTTCCTGTGCATCTTTCCAGAGATATTTTAAGCATATACAAACAAACAAACAAACATATAGATCCTCCATCTTCTTTTCACCTAATACACTCTCCTGAGCCTTGAGGGTTTTTTTTTCACTCAATTTATCTCGAGAGCTAGCAATAATATCTCTTTAGAGCTTTCCATATCAGTATATAAAGCATTAAACAGGCTACCTGGGTGGCTCAGTCAGTTAAGTGTCTGCCTTCGGCTCAGGCCATGGTCCCAGGGTCCTGGGATCAAGGTCCACATCAGGCTCCCTGTTCAGCAGGGAGTCTGCTTCTCCCTCTCCCTTTCCCTGTCCCCTCTGCTCATGCTCTCTCTCTCTCTCATGCTGTCTCTCAAATAAATAAATAAAATCTTTAAAAAATAAACAAAGCATTATACCCCACTGTGGGGACGCCTGGTTGGCTCAGTGGTTGAGCATCTGCCTTCGGCTCAGGGTATGATCCCAGGATCTGGGATCTAGTCCCACATCAGGCTCCTTCCAGGGAGCCTGTTCTCCCTCTACCTATGTCTCTTCCTCTCTCTCTGTGTCTCTCATGAATAAATAAATAAAATATTTTTTTAATAAATAAATAAAATCTTTAAAAAAATCTTAAAAAGAACCCCATTATGTTTCTTCCATTATTTATTCAACCATTTTGCAATTAATGGACATTTAGGTTGTTTGCAATCTATCACATTTCTGCAATGACATGGCATTTTTAAAATGTGTAAGTCTATCTTCATTATCAAATTATTAAACCTTACGAAAACCTCGAGAGGTACGTACTGTTATTATCCCCATTCTACAGAAGAGGAAAAACAGTTACAAAATTCATAACTCAACTCAAGTGACCCAGGGAAGAGGATTCAAACCTAGATACACTTGCCTCAAAATCTTAAGTCAAATCAAAATGACCACAATTTTCAGTATAACATAATTTTACTTATGTTCAAGAATATATGCAGAAGCCTCTTCCATGATTAAAAAAAAAACCTCATATATGGTATTTCATGCTTTACTAATTTTAGAATAATACTTTAGTTTAAAAGTTATTAAATCAAAAGTTTGTACTCTTGGGCATTGGTGCCTCAGTTGATTGAGCGACTGAGCATCTGCTGTAGGCTCAGGTCATGATCCCAGGGTCCTGGGATGGAGCCCCCATCAGGCTTACTGCTCAGTGGGGAGCTTGCTTCTCCCTCTCTCTTTGCTCCTTCCTCTGCTTGCGCTATCTCATACTCTTTTTCTGTCAAATAAATAAAAATCTCTAAGAAAAGTTTGTGTTCTTAAGACAATTATTTGAAACTAGTGATTTCTTGTGAAAATAACAGATCTTGAAAATTACTGGAAATATTCAAAAGTGACTGCATTATTCCTCTTTTGTTATCTGTATTATTAAAAATTCAAGATGGTCACTTTAAAATTCTTCATAGTCTTTAAAAGGGGAAATTCCATTCTCTTTAAATAGTAAAAGTTAAATAAAATCTGAAATGTCCAGTTTATAATTTTCCCACAAATTCATTATGCAAATGAAATTGATGAAAAATTTGGGAACTCCTCTCACTTTTTCTTTCAGCTACTATGCTGCATGCAGAAATAACTACAATGAGGGAACAATGCTTTTAGTATCTTTAATAAGGTTAAAAATACAAAGTCAGAACTCAAGTTATGTCATGACAAATAATAAAAATTGCCTTACCCTGAATCCACTCCTGTTTCTTCTTCTTATCTGAGGCACTGATTTCAAAAGTCTTATCAAAACATTTTATGAGAAAAAGGCACTTCTTTCCATCTTTGTCAGGCAAGGACTAACACAGAAAGCAAAAACAGCTTTTTAAAATTTTATTTTTAAGCATTTAAATTAAATCCAACCTTAATCATTTATACAAATCTGGCCGAAATTCAATGTCAGTGAAAAATGTCTATAAGGGTATATTTCTGGTTTACAGAATGCTATCCTCTAGGCAACAATACCTATGGTAACAGTGAACCCTGATTAGTATACTCCATCTGGACTGTGAGAACCACCAACACCTGATGGAGACACCATGCTTTGGCTTTCCTGAGCACAGTGACTGATACATGAACACACCACACCCCTTACAGGAACCCTGGAAGGTATATCCACGTTGTTTTAACAAGTATTGACTCCAGCGCACCATGAGGCTTCTGAGCCAGGGTGATTTCCATACCTGCCTGATGCAGATACACTTTCTTTGCACCTGAGATATTACTGCTAGCAAGCTATAGTTCCTGTCCTATATCCTTATAAGTAGACTGGTATGGCCTATGTTAATCTCGTGAATCTCCACGAATCTAAGACCCCTTAGTGGCAGTGCACACCCTGAGACATTAATATATCTATACTATTTCATCCATCAAAACACACTCATTTATAAGCGAGATTTTAGGTATTTTAAATGTTCTTCAACAAATACAGTTATGATAGTTCCGATAAACTCAAAATGTATGTTTCTTGAAGACTTCACTTTATAGAATTAACAGCTGTTAAGTAAGGTGTCCTGAAGGTCACCTTAAATATTCAAAGGTAATACTCATATTTTCTTTAGTTTTATTTACTGTATTCAAAATGGCCCAGAGTTCCTCATATATTCATGATTTCAAACCCTGTCTTACTGATTTTTTTTTGCTTTTTTTAGAACTCCATTTTATTGAATAAGTGTTTCCTTAAATGTACAAATAAATCTGACTTAATCCCTATACTTTGTTCATGAGACAGAAAACAAATTCACATTATAAAAAAAACTTGTCAGGGATCTTTGGTTTTTGGTTCAGGAAGTTTGGCAACTGTACACCTATACTATTTTAGAAATGTAAATTTTAAGAGTATTTTAAGGTTCTAAAGACCAGAAGCAAGATAAAACACTTGAGCAGCAGGGGGCAGCATCAGAAAGTGGTAACAGTAGATTCTTACCTCCACACAGCAGTTTTCATCCAAGAGAATGTCTCCTTTCTTATCTTTCAGATCCTCACTCACATAATAAGAAATTATGTTGGGTTTTAGTACAAACCAACGTTCAGTCCAGTTTTTCCGTCTGTGGCCTTTTTTCATCATGTAACCCTATGAAAGATTAAATCTGATATAAATGCCTGGCCTTTTACTTTAAGAGCTAATATCTCTTCCTTGAATACACAAGTATCAGTGGTTCTTGACCTTTATGGATCATGAACCTATTGAGGACATAAAGGCCAAGGGCACTAAACCCAGTCAAATTCACACAAATACGTGCACACAAAAGTTTACACAGAATTCTGGATATGCAGAGACAACTGTCCACTGCACTCGCCATTCCCTAGTGCTATATAGATAAGTAGCCTTAGAACTCCTGGTGCCAAAAGCATTGTGATTTTTTAAAATTCTTTTTTTTTTTTTTAAAGGAGGGAGAGAGAATCTTAAGCAGGCTCCACACCCAGCATGGAGCCTGACACAGGGTTCAATCTCATGACCCTGAGATCATGACGAGCTGAAACCAAGAGTCAGACACTTAACTGAGCCACCCAGGTACCCCTAAAATTCCTTATCTTTTAGGGATGTCTATTGAATTATTTATACATAAAATGACTATCTGGGATTGTTTCAAGGTATCTTGAAGGTATTAAGCAAGTAGGAAGAGTAGGATTAACCATGTGTCAGTGGTTACTGAGGCTGGATGAATGGTATATGTGAGTTCACTACACTATTCTATTCTGATTAAAACACACACACAAAACTCTAAGTGATTGTCAGTAAATTAAAACCTCAACGAAACGCAAATTTATCTTTCAACCAACCAATCACCTTCTGGCACCAACCTCCCCTTCTACCTGACCTCTCGCTATTCTGGAAAAAAGAACTCTGCTTCAGATGAACAGAAAAGGAACTAGCAGGATTCTGGCTCCATTTTTTTTTTTTTTTAAAGATTTTATTTATTTATTCATGAAAGGCACAGGCAGAGGGAGAAGCAGGCTCCATGCAGGGAGCCCGATGCGGGACTTGATTCCCAGAACTCCAGGATCACGCCCTGAGCTGAAGGCAAGCGCTAAACCACCGAGCCACCCAGGGGTCTCAGGATTCTGCTTCTAAATGTAGCTCCTACACTCACACTTCTAGGCCTATACTTCCTTCACTCATATTAGTCACAAAGGTGATATGACTGATAAAGTAAAAATTCATATTTTTACTTAAGCAAAATGACACGTTATCAGCCAAAGCCCTTCAGGGTTGTTTGAGAATAGCTGGGTTTTTTTTTCCACACTTATTTAAGAGAAAAGAGTGTGCACGTACACAAGGGGGTGGGCACAGGGAGAGATAATCCGAAGCAGACTTCCCACTGGGCATGGAGCCTGAAGCAGGGCTCAGCCTCACAACCCTAAGATTATGGCCCCAGCTGAAAACAAAAACCAGATGCTTAACTGACTGAACCACCCAGACACTCCAAGAATAGCTGACATTTTAATCATCAAATGTGTAAGTGCTAATAACCAGTAGTAGATCATACATAACCATTAAATATATATTAGCTTGCCATATTATTTAATTATTATACCAAGTTCTAATCATATTACTTGTTCAGTTCCCTATTCCTTGGACATTTAAGTAAAAGCTATCTCATACTAAAATTCATCTGTAGTCAGATTATCCTGCTATCCTGGTGGGCTTACAAGTCTTTGAACAGAGACCATGTCTCATGCCTTGTTTTAGCACTAAAAACCTACACAGGGATCCCTGGGTGGCACAGCGGTTTGGCGCCTGCCTTTGGCCCAGGGCGCGATCCTGGAGACCCGGGATCGAATCCCACGTCGGGCTCCCGGTGCATGGAGCCTGCTTCTCTCTCTGCCTGTGTCTCTGCCTCTCTCTCTCTCTCTCTCTCTGTGTGACTATCATAAATAAATAAAAATTTTTAAAAAAAGAAAATTAAAAAAAAAAACCTACACAAATGAAACCTCAATTAATGTTTATTGATGGGCTCAATTAGGAAAAAAGAGTAAAGACAACATCTGCTGAGTAAATAAAAGGCCAAAGTAAGGAAATCTCAATTTGGAGTTATTATTCAGTATAATAATTAAGAAAGGGCAGCCCCAGTGGCACAGTGGTTTAGCACCACCTGCAGCCCAGGGTGTGATCCTGGAGACCCTGGATCGAGTCCCACGTCAGGCTCTCTGTATGATGCCTGCTTCTCCCTCTGCCTGTGTCTCTGCCTCTCTCTCTGTCTCTATGAATAAATAAATAAAATCTTTAAAATAATAATAATAATAATAATAATAATAATAATAATTAAGAAATTTGTAAGATCCACTAAAAAATATATAAATTCTATTTAACAAGCATCAAGCTTCCCATATGTATATCAGATGCTATGTGGGTCATAATCTAATAAGTATAATTTTGCTACATAAAGGTATTTTCTCCCAAAAGTAAGGGTATTTTTCTGATTTCATAAAAATATATAATCATATACATACATTCATGTATAGAATCATATATAAAGTAGTAAGTCCAATAATTAAAAAGGAATAAAGAAGAAAATAAAATTTACAGAGATCCCACAATCCAGAGACAATCACTTTTAACATTTTCGTGACCATTCTTCCAGATAGCCCTACACGCATATATCACATTTCATGAGCAGGGTTACAAGATACTTCCTACTGAACAACTTGTGTTTTTTTCTCTGAATAATATGCTATGAGGATCTTTCAGATCAACAAATGGATGTACACATGACATGAAAGTACTTTAAAAACAGTTAGAAATGTCATTTAAACAGTTCTTTCAAAATAGTAACTTCTCAATGCGTAAGTGTACTTCAATATTGCACCAGTAACTTTTTTAAATGAAAGCCTAATACAAGCCTGGGAAATTAAGAAACTTTATTCCTGTTCTAAATCAGTGTAAAAGTATAAATGACTAATAAGGAAAATGTCTTATTTCAAATATGTCAAATTCTAAAGGTGAGGAGAAATACAGTGTTACAGGACTCTTACCTGTTTCAACACATCTAATATAAGCTCATTAAAGACTTCATTAATTGCCATGGACACTGTCTGCCGATCCATGCCTTTGCTGAACTGTCCATTTCCAATAAGCTCAATCAGTTCCCACACAGAAAGGCCATCTTTACTGTCATCAAAGTTGATTTTATAATGTTCAAATTGTTCTTGCTGCCAACCTCCTCCCATAGCTTCTGTAAGTTTCTTAAGCAGGTATTCAATCTGTACAAACAAAAATGTAAAATTATTAATTCCTAGGAAAAAACAAAACTTAAACTTAGGTATGTATATGTTATTTACACTCATAAAGTCAACTTAGGAAATTTTTTTTTTGTTACAAAAGTAAATCTTTAAAGAATCATGAAATTATCATGGGGAAAGGTATAGATAAAATGCCACTGGTCCTATATTAACCTTATAAAATAAGTAAAGAAATATAAAACTGATAACCCTCTAATAGCATATAATATCTGTATGATAAAACTATAGAACTAGGGGATCCCTGGGTGGCTTAGCGGTTTGCCCCAGGGCACGATCCTGGAGCCCAGGGATCGAGTCCCACGTCGGGCTCCCAGCATGCAGCCTGCCTCTCCCTCTGCTTGTGTCTCTGCCTCTCTCTGTCTGTGTCTATCATAAATAAATAAAATCTTAAAAAAAAAAAAATAACTATAGAACTAAAGCAAAGTGCATGCATATAGTACCACAAACTAACTGATGTGATTTGATTATTCTGTTGGATATTTCAATATATCAAAATATTGCTCTTACTGAACTAATATGCAAGTACTAAATTAAATAGCATCTCAAAATAGTATGTACAAATTAGACTTCGATTTACAAAGTTTCCATGTAAGCCAACTATTTGAAACAGATTCCTCCCATTATAGCATTGACAATATTGGCAACAATGGCTGAATTCCTAGCCTGGGATGGAAAGCTTATTAAATCCTGAAACACACACACACCTTTGTGTAGAAAAACAGTAGAAAATGTTGCTATTGAAATAACAGCAGGTGAACAAAACAATGAGGCAGTAATACTCACTGAATGAAAAATCAGTATCTGATCTTCTGGAAAGCCTGAGTTTCCCATAGTGCTCTCAAATTCAACACATACAAAAATGAGTGAGTCACTTCTACCTTCCAAATAGCTTCCCCTTCTTTTTTTTTTTTTTTTAAGATTTATTTATTATTATTTATTCATGAGAGACACAAGAGAGAAAGAGACAGAGACATAGGCAGAGGGAGAAGCAGGCACCTTGCAGGGAGCCTGATGCAGGACTCGATCCTGAATCATGGGATCACGCCCTGAGCTGAAGGCAGATATTCAACCACTGAGCCACCCAGGCATCCTGATAGCTTCCCCTTCTATTATTGAGTTCATCTGGGAATGACACCATATATCCATACCAATCCTTGTCTACCCACTCCCTTATATCAAATCAGTGATAAAAACCTACTGTTTTTACTTCCCTAGATCAGTGTTTCTCAAACTGTACGTTATAACCCAATATGAAATCAACATACTAGGTAGTAACCAAAATCTTCTTTAATGGAATGGAAATATTTTTCATCTAAAGACAAATGTTTTGTGATTAAGTTTGGTTATGGATGCGTCTATGTGTGCTGGATCATGAAATAAAATATTTATCTTTCTATGGGTTACAGTCAAAAGAGAATTAAAAACTTTGTCCCAGTGGTTCTCAAATCCATCCCCTCCTACTTTGTTCTACTTTTTTTTTTTTTTTTTTTTTTTTTTTTACTTTGTTCTACTTTGCCTCTCAATTGGTATCCTTGCCTCCAGCATTGCTCCCTTGTATCTATATTCTGCTAGAGAAATTCTTCTAAAACATAAGCTAAGCCTGTCACCTCGCTCTTTAAATCCTGTCCTGGCTCTCTATCACCTCAGAGATATAGGCCAAGCTCTTCTGTGTCCCTTGGTGACCACCATCCCTCCAATCAGGCTTACTATCTCTAACACGTCCTCCACTATGCCTGCTTCGGATTTTACACTTCACTATACCACAGATCAGAAGTCTCAAACTAATTCTGTAAAGGATTAGGGAGTAAATATTTTAGGCTTTATGCATCTCTATTATGTTACTCTTTGGGTTGTTGCTGTTTTGCTTCGTTGTTGTTGTTTACACTGCTTTAAAAATTTAAATACTATTCTTAGCATGTGGGCTACACAAAAAATAGGCTATGGGCTAGATTCTGCAGTGAGCCATAGTTGCCAAGACCTGCCATAGATTATAAGGAGCTAATCCACTAACACACTTTTTTATGCTTCTGTGCCTTTCCCCCATGCTATCCTTTCTGTTTTGAATACTCTCCTCATTTCTATATCTGACTAACTAGTATTCATTCAAATCCTGTATCATCTAGGATATTCCTATTCCTGTATGTGGAACAGCAGCAGCAGCATCACCTAGAAGTCTGTTAGAAATGAAGAATCTTGGACCTCACCAAAACTCAAAATCTGCATTACAACAAGAACCCCAGGTACTTCCATATGCTCATTAAAGTTTGAGAAGCATTGCTTCTAGCAAAACTGCTCAGACCAACCCTAATCCAGGTCAGGATGAGGGTTCTTCGATGATCTTTTTTTTTTTTTTTTTAAGATTTTATGTATTTTTTCAAGAGAGACAGAAAGGCAGAGACACAGGCAGAGGGAGAAGCAGGCTCCATGAAGGAACCTGACGCAGGACTCGATCCTTGACCCAGGATCACGCCCTGAGCCGAAGGCAAATGCTCAACCACTGAGCCACCCAGGCGTCCCTTCTATGATATTCTATGTCACTGCACTTAGCATGCTGAAATTATCTTTACTCATTTGCTTCCCCACCATTTTCTGAATTCCTTATAGAAGGGACCACGTCCCACTCATCTTTGAATGTCCAGAACTCAACATCATACCTAGAATGTGGTAGAGCTCAATTAATGTTTACCAAACTGAAATAAATTAAACTAAGCCTCAATGTGTTCATCTATGAAATGGACATAGTAACACTTATCATTTGGGGATACTATGGGGATTAAATGAGACGGGTACCAATTATTTTGCATAGTGTCTGACACAGCAGACACTCCATCAATGTTACTTACTTTTGCACTGAGTGGTGTATTATTCAAACATTTAAAATTATATTTTAGAAAGCATTTATGAAATAATATAAAGAAGAATGCAAAATTAAATTTATCTATAATTTCCACTGCATAAAAATTACATAAATATTTCGACAAATACTAGAGGAAAACATAGAAATAGTCTAATTTGTTACAGACAAGATTGTAAGTTACTTTTTCTTTTTTTTTTTTTTGTAAGTTACTTTTTCTTATTCTCCTTTGTACTTCCACTAATTTGGTTAAAATCATGTCTCTGAAATAACATATTTTAGCAGAAAAAGAATGTCAACAATAGGAAAAACATGCTTGCAAAGAAATGTACATCCACAAAATATCACAAAGTCATAAAATAACAAGAGTGCTATAGATTTAATTTGATGGGATACTATAATAAAGTCCTCTAGGATGGAAATTATCTACTCTCAATCTACAATATAGTAGGTAGTCAACAAATATTTAATTGTCGAAAAACAACTTAGGTCTTGCCTTTCTCTTGCTGGAGACAGATCATCTACTGTTAAGCTTATCAGGGGGGTGCCTGGCTGGCTCAGTTGGGAGAGGATACGATTCCTGATCTCAGGTGGTGAGTTCAAGCCCCACATTAGGTAGAGCTTACTTCAGAAAAAAAAAAAAAATTTCACTTGCACCTGGCAGGCGCAGTCAATGGAGCATGCAACTCTTGACCTTGGGGTTGTTGAGTTCAAGCCCCACATTGTTTGTAGAGATTACCTAAAAATAAAATCATTAAGGGGCACCTGGGTGGCTCAGTGGTTGAGGGTCTGCCTTTGGCTCAGGTTATGATCAGGGTCCTGAGATCAAGTCCCGCATCAGGCTCCCCTCGGGGAGCCTACTTCTCTCTCCTTCTGCCTCTGCCTCTGTCTCTGCCTCTCTTTGTGTCTCTCATGAATAAATAAATAAAATCTTTTTAAAAACATAAAAAATAAAATAAAATCCTCAAAGGAAGAAAAAAAAGTAACAGGAATAGTCAGTGGAGGAGAGAGAAAGAAAATGGTTGAGAGAGAAAGAAAGAATGCGAGAATGGGGCAGAAAAGGAAGAAAGACTACTGACAAGAAGAGATTAAAGAGAGACAAGAGAGAAAAAGAAAGTCAAAAAGGACATTAAGATAAATAATTGCCCAAAGTAAAATATCTTAGAGGCATTAACATGTTCAGTGTCCCTAATGCAGCAAAAAGGGGGGCCTATGCCATCTGATCACAACTTGGGATAAAGATAAAGGCAGTGCAAGCATAAAAGCTGATAGAACGCTCACATTGCATATGGTCACATGTACAGGCGTGACAAAAACTGGTGCATCCAAATGACCATTCATACTACCAGTCAGGAAACAGCCTTAGCTTTTTCTCACCTACCACTATGAATACACCCAAGCCCCTCCCACTCCAAGCTTCAGTTCCTCTTGTGTATCAAATCGTCTTTTATAATGTGAGTAACTCCGAGTGCCTGTGAGTAGCAAACTCAGCTCTACAGGCAGTTTCCCAGGATCATCCTGAACCTTTCTGAAGATACATTCCCAAACCCTCTGAGTTTGTCATCAGCACAGAGCATCTGCTCAGCATTCCCAGTGAATGCCCCAGACAAATTATCTAGATTCATTTCCTGCTGCCTTTCAACACAATCATACACTTATCATTACCAAATAATTGAAGGGCCTCTTAATTCATTATATTGGGCCAGGGGGAGACAAACATTCCCATTCTCAACTATTCAATTATACTAAATAATAAATCACGTGCTGCCGTGTTAGTCTCAAGTGGCCTGCATCAATTCTAAGAGCTCATTCAGTTTCAGGAAGCAGCTTACTTCCTCCTTCCAAGCAAGTTTCACCAAAAATAACAAAGAATAAACTTTCAGGCTGCATGTGATTTTCCAGGCCTTTGACTCCAAAAATTATTTTGTTAAAAGTTCTTTCCCTGTCATCATAAAAAGGGCCTTTATTGGCTTAACAATTCAGGTTTTACTTCACGAAGGGCCTCTTAAAACTTTTTCAGGCTTGATACTTAATTGTATCAAGGCAATTCCTCCAAATAAGCCCACAACAGACACATCCTGTTTTGTTCTTGGCTCTGTGGAAAATAAATACTAATGAAAAAACTCCAGATACACATTTCCAGGAATATCATTTGGCAAAAATTACAGAACTATCTTAAACAGGAACTACTATATCTTGACTTCTGTGTGGTTAAGTCACTTAAATATCTATTTATATTTTTGATGTTATTTTCTGGATAATGGGAAACTGAGTCAAAAGCAAACATTTCTATAATTTATGTCATTCATGTAACTACCACTGTTATGTATATCTTTTATAGCATTAATCAAAACTAGAGAATAAAATCTTAGTTAAAAACTTTCTGGACTTAAGATACAAATAGTCATTATGGTAGGTAAATGTTTATTAGGAAACATAAAAATTACCTTAAATGTAGAAAGCTTAAAAAAGTTGGTAAGAAAAAAAAAAAAAAAGTTGGTAAGATTACAAATTAAATTCATATATACACTATTGACAAATTAAGACATTATATTTCAAAATTTATTTTTAACATGTATCTGTCTTTACATTAAATTTTATTAAATCTCTAGTCTGAAACTAGTTCAAAATATGTTTTTTAAATGTTATTAAAGTATTCAGAAAGGAAGCAAAACATAACAGACAATGGGCATCTTAAGAAATATTATGACTCTAGTATTTTCCATAAAATAGTGTGACCTTGAGTTTACAGTGCTTGACACAAGGAAAGATATGCTAAGAACTTAATAAATACAGAGCTGCATTTTAACCTCAGGAGGCTGGTTCAGCAACCAGACAAAGCAATTCCACATAAATCTGTCCCAATGGTTCCTTCTTTCCCCACACAAGTACTCCAGGCCACAGAGAAATTCTACATCTAAGCAGAAGAAATGCTGAGGGAGTTAAGGATGTCAAAACAGAGTAAGTCCAAACAATAACATGACAAGGTATGCCGTCTGGCTTTCCATACAAGTCAAAGAAAAGCTGTCGCGTTCTCAAATAAGATTAATTTGTCTAGAAAGAGAACCAAAGACATTACTGTTAGCTCTCAAAGATGAAAGTAAGCATGCTGTGGAGTCTTGTTGGGGCTCTATAGTACAGAAAAGGATAGAATCATGGCACACCACAAGGCTCACATGGGTCCCACTTCTTCAGGCCACCTGGTACATAAATTTTTGAGTCTCTTAGCAAAGCAGTCAGGAAGCCGGTGCTGGCCAGCTCCCTTCACAGCCTGTGGCTCAACAATGATTTAAAACCAATAACAAGTCCTCCATAGCAAGCAAGTGCTACCTTGAGGAATAAGGTAAGTTCCCTTATTAATTTCTAATACTGAAACCAGGGCAAGATCACTTTCAAGTCCTCCACTGTGAATATTTTAGTGATGGAAAGAACCCAAACATCACAGGTTCACAGGTAAGAGACCCACCGCACCTCTAGTTCCAAAGAAAACACAAATAGGGATCCCTGGGTGGCGCAGTGGTTTAGCGCCTGCCTTTGGCCCAGGGCACGATCCTGGAGACCCGGGATCGAATCCCACATCGAGCTCCCGGTGCATGGAGCCTGCTTCTCCCTCTGCCTGTGTCTCTGCCTCTCTCGCTCTCTCTGTGTGACTATCATAAATAAATAAAAATTTAAAAAAAAAAAAAAAAAGAAAGAAAACACAAATAAATAAAAAACACAGCATAATTACATGTCTTAAGAGACAATACTGAAAGTTTTAATAGCATAATTCTTCCAAGCAACAGCTAGGTTTTTTGTTTTTTTTTTTTTTATTTACGATAGTCACACACAGAGAGAGAGAGAGAGAGAGAGGCAGAGACACAGGCAGAGAGAGAAGCAGGCTCCATGCGCCGGGAGCCCGACGTGGGATTCGATCCTGGGTCTCCAGGATCGTGCCCTGAGCCAAAGGCAGGCGCCAAACCGCTGCGCCACCCAGGGATCCCAACAGCTAGGTTTTTAAAATACCATCAGTACATCTTTTTCAACACTATCAATATTCCATTCCCTTCAATGTGTCTCTGTATTGAGCTAGACAATTTTGGTGAACAACTCTGTATCACTTTTTTTTCCTATAGCACATTTTATTCTTTATTTCCCCTTTAACATACACACATTATCTCATCATTCTTGTTACTAAGCACTAAGAAACTATTCCCATCACTAGAGTAAAATTGCATTCTATGTGATTACCAATGACCACCTAACTGGTAAATCCAAGGGCATCTCCCTCATCACCCTGTAACATCTAATCCAAGTAACTACTTTCCCATTTCTTAGAACTTTTTCTTTCCCCATGACTCAACACTCCTCAGTTCTCCTCCTACCTTATAGACTATTCAATTCAGCTTCCTGTACCAAATCTACTTCCTCTTCCTGCTACAGAAACAGTCCCAAGGTTCCATCCTCAGCCCTCACTTCTCCCACAACAGTTTCTTCCTCTCTGATCTAATCTACTTCCATGGCTTCCTCATCTCTGTCTCCAGTCTTGGCCTCTCACTAGCTCTAGCTATGCACTTCCAGTTGAAAACAGGACTGCTCCACAAGTATGTTCCACCTCAAATAGCAATATACCCAATCCATCATCAGACACCATATCCCCAACTTATTCATCATCTAGTCATTCATTCATACACACACACACACACACACACACACACAGACACATTTAGTGAGCACTTAACATAGGGCCAGATGTTACATTTAAATGCTTCACATCATCAACTAAGTCCTCACAAGAGTCCAATGAATGAAGCAGTTATCCCCACTTTTACAAATAGGGGAACCCAAAGAGATTAAGCAATCTCTTCAAGGTCACATAGTTTAAAAAAGAGTCAGAATTTAAACCAAGTAGCATGATTTTAATCATGCTTTAGACAACTCCACTATATTACCTCCTGATTGCCCAAGCCTGAAAAGTGTCCATAATCCTACCCAGCCAGGCACTATGAACTTAGTCCTGTCACCTCTGGATTGGTCACATCTGACCACCCTTTCTTTTTTTTTATTTTTTTTTTAAGATTTTATTTATTCATGAGAGACATACACAGAGAGAGAGAGAGAGAGAGAGAGAGAGAGAGAAAGAGGCAGAGACACAGGCAGAGGGAGAAGCAGGCTCCATGCAGGGAGCCCAATGTGGGACTCGATCCTGGGTCTCCAGGATCACGCCTTGGGCTGAAGACGGCACTATACCGCTGAGCCACCCAAGCTGCCCACATCTGATCTTCTTTTCCATTCTCACTGACATTACTATACTTCAGTCCTCAAATGCCACTTACCTTCTCTCAACTTTCCATCTCCCATCTCTCCATATTTTATCTATTTATACTTGTCAGTCTCTTGCTTAAAAATCATCAGTAGTTCATAGCTCCCTACTGCCTACAAGATAGTCAAAACTCTAGCCTCATCTACTACTACTCTTCTTCACAGCCATCATGTTCCAGTTAGAAAGGGCATGTGTTATTCTTTTTTGACTGCCTACCATCTAATCCCCTTCTCATATCTAGGCAATTCCCTACCTCCCAATAAAGAAGCTAAAAATGCAAATAGATCCTTTACAGGCCTCCTTTGCAGCTACCTCATGGCACCTGACATAGGCCATACCAATTAGATGTGTTATCCTTTCACTGTGAATTGGAAAGCAGGCACAAAGAATCCTCTCTAGTAGCAAGAACAGCTGCAGGAATACTGGAGTCCTGGGCTGTACCCAGCGTGCAGGGCCAGAAGTGTTCCACAGCACAAGTATAATCCCTACTCTCTGGTGGCAGCAGCATTTTCCTTGTGATAGTTCCAGACTGATAGCTTTCAAACCTGGTTTCTCAGTCATCATGGCAATTCTGTGAGCTCCCCCATATCCTTTTTGGCTTAAATTAGCCCATCCAGCTGTTTCTTTTAAGATTTTATTTTATTTGACAGAGAGAGAGAGGGAGGGAGAAAGCACAAGCAGGGGGAGTAGCAGGAAGAGGGAGAGGGAGAAGCAGACTCCCCGCTGAGCAAGAAGCCTGACATGGGTTTCAATCCAGGACCCCAAGCCAAAGGCAGATGCTTAACTGACTGAGCCACCAAGGCACACCATCATCCAGCTGTATCTAAGTAAGCATCCTGACTAATTATTTAGATAAGCGGAATACCTCACTCACCTTAGAACATGCCCTTTGCTTTCCTGATCCATAGAACCTTTCCCACTGTTTCTTCCATCCAAAATTCTCCATTAGTCAAAATTCTTCCTATCTTTTTAAGGCCCAGAACAAGTGCTACTTTCCCCATAAACATAAAAGCTAACATGTAATGAGCACTTTCCAGGGGCCAGGCATTCTCCTTGTCTGATCTTCACAAGAACAGCAGGAGGCAGATACTAGCATTAGCCCTATTTTATAGTTAAAGAAACTGCAGCAAAAACAAATGACATATATCATCCAAAGTCACACAGCTAGTATTCAAATCCAGGAAATATGACTGCAGACTCCTGCTCTTAACCAGGAAACAGTAAATGACTGTCACAAGTCAATTCTAGTCTATCAGCCAAATCTGGCTCATGGCATGTCTGTCTGTCTGTCTGTCTATCTATCTATCTATCTATCCATGACCTAAGATCAGTTTCTGTATTTTTAAGTGGTAGGGAGGGGAAATAAAGAATATTTCAAAAAAAAAAAAAAAAAAAAAGAATATTTCAGGGCAGCCTGGGTGGCTCAGCGGTTTAGTGCCGCTTTCAGTCCAGGGCCTGATCTGGAGACCTGGGATCGAGTCCCAAGTCAGGCTCCCTGCATGGAGCCTGCTTCTCCCTCTGCCTGTGTCTCTGCCTCTCTCTCTCTGTGTCTCTCATGAATAAATAAATAAAATATTTTAAAAAAAAGAATATTTCATGACCATGAATATAAAATTAACATTTCAAAATCCATGTTATTGAAGCACAGCAACATACTGTCTAATGATTTCATACTATAACAGCAGATTTAAGTAGCTACAATAGAGACAGTATGGCCCATAAGGGCCACAAAACCTTAAATAAATTCTTAAATATTTATTTAAATATTTAAATACAATATTGTATTAAATACAATATTTATTGTCTGGCCCTGGAAAAAGTTAAAGACTCTTTTACCCATTATATTACATTGCCTCTTACAAAACCTTCCTTCCTTACTTCCCCCAAGCTGGAATAAATCTCTCCCTTCTCTGTATTTGCATGGCCTTTGCACCTCTCTAATAACAGGTAATCTATTTTGCTTTGAATCACACTTAAATTTCTTTACTTGAGCAGACTTCAAATTCCTTGAAGGCAGGAAATAATCTTTTTCGCTCTGCATTTCTCTTGGCGCCTTGCTTATTGTTGGCAGTCAATAAATGCTTGCTGACTTTAAATAAAATATTGCAGTGTGCACAAACAGATTTTCCTAACATAAGTATGGATCACAGAAATCACAGATTAGACTCTGTATTGGCAGGATAGGTAATAATGGGCTCTCTTCAATCATTACTGGTAGGTGTATAAACTGGTACAGACTTTGTGACAGGCAAGTCTGTCTTGTCCTCCAATGCTTTGAAAATGTGTTTTTTAGGACTCAGAATTCCACTGTTGGAAATCTGCCCTAAGGGATCCCTGGGTGGCGCAGCGGTTTGGTGCCTGCCTTTGGCCCAGGGCGCGATCCTGGAGACCCGGGATCGAATCCCACGTCGGGCTCCCGGTGCATGGAGCCTGCTTCTCCCTCTGCCTGTGTCTCTGCCTGTGTCTCTGCCTCTCTCTCTCTCTCACTGTGTGCCTATCATAAAAAAAAAAAAAAAAAAAAAAGGAAATCTGCCCTAAGGAAATAAGCAGACCAGTGTGCAAAAATGCAGTAACAGTAGTCACAGGAGTTAACACATTTACTGAGTATATATTACATACCAGGTACTGAGCTATGTCTTTTTTTTTGTTTTTTAAGATTTTATTTATTTATTCATGAGAGACACAGGCAGAGGGAGAAGCAGGCTCCATGCAGGGAGCCCAATGTGGGACTCGATCCCGGGACTCCAGAATCACACCCTGGGCTGAAGGCAGTGCTAAACTGCTGAGCCACCCAGGGATCCCCGAGCTAGGTCCTTTAAATGCAGAACCTCCTAACCCTTAAGCACTATTATAAGCCCTATTTTATAGATGAGTAAATTAAAACTCAAGAGGTGAAATAATTTGTTAAAAGTTAAGAACAGACTTTTTTTTTCTTAAGAACAGACTTTTTTTAAGGGGAACTCTATACCTAATTGTAATTCTGAGAATTAGTCTTTTTTATATTTACTATTATAATAAGCATGATTAATTTTATACATATATAATTTTTTAAGGCAGTAAGCATAGAAACCTTACTCTTGGGATCCCTGGGTGGCTCAGTGGTTTAGAGCCTGGCTTCGGCCCAGGGCATGATCCTGGAGTCCCAGGATCGAGTCCCGCATTGGGCTCCCTGCATGGAGTCTGCTTCTCCCTCTGCCTCGGCGCCTCTCTCTCTTTTTCTCTGTGTCTCTCATGAATAAATAAATAAAATCTTTAAAAAAAAGAAAAGAAAAGAAAAGAAAAGAAAAGAAAAGAAAAGAAAAGAAAAGAAAAGAAAAGAAAAGAAAAGAAAAGAAAAGAAAAGAAAGAAACCTTACTCTTGTCTCCTTTTTCCTGTGGAAGCTCAAGGAAAATAAGTCAGAACAGAATAAGAAAATGTCCTGTTTTCATTTACTTTGGAAAATAGAATAAAAAGTCATGATCCTGGACTTTGAAACAAGGATAGTATTTCCTCACATGAAACAGCCTTGAGAACACTGTGGATCCTATGTTTCCCATACAGCATCATTCAGCTAATTTTGCCCTGTTTTCCTAAAACGCCACACTGGTTTTCCTACTATGTAAGTAGACAGAAATTATGTTGTGACTGGTATGGAATAAAGACTCTGGATATGAGGACAGATTCATCTATAATTACAGTACTTTAGAGAGGAAAAGTCCCACCCTGTCTGCAAATCTCCAGGGATAGTATATGACCCCAATATACTGAGTTTTGGACTTCTGGATTCAGGCTATTTTGCCTCTGATCCAAAAACACTAGTCCCAGATCTCCCTCTATATCTATACTGAATTAACATAATACTCTAAAGCTGGATCTATTAATGCTATGATGGCCATGTAAGAACTTCCCAGAGCCACACCTTACCTCTTCTGGCACAATAATTAATGGATACTTGTCCTCAGACAAAAAGTTGAAAATAACCCATACTTTAAATGCATCATCTTCTGTAATGAGCAGGGGACTCTTGGTGAGATTTTTTTTGACACAGAGGGTCCAACACATCCTATTGAATTCAATCTTGTCAAAGTTGTCTTGGACCTAAAAAAATAATGAGTTAAAATTTCAGTGAAAAAATTCCGATAAACAAGGAAATATTCCAAAATAAGCAGGTTATAAGCCAAGTAAAACAGATACAGCTTTCCATCATAACCAATCCAATTAACTAATAATCATTTTCTAAGTATTTGGTTGTATACCACACTTTGAAAGCCCAATTAAGAATGTTGTGTTTTTTTTAAGATTTTATTTATTTTTTCATGAGAGAGAGAGAGAGAGGCAGAGACACAGGCAGAGGGAGAAGCAGGCTCCACGCAGGAAGCTCAATGTGAGACTCAATCCTAGGATTCCAGGATCACACCCTGAGCAGAAGGCACTCAACCACTGAGCCACCCAGGTGTCCCCAAGAATGTTATAGTTAGCCTGACACTAAAGCAGTATCTATCTGTCCCAATCACTCACTTGGCACATAAAATACTGGGTAGTTATTTTTTCACGTGCACACATTCTCTTCTAAATAACCCTACCGATCCTGGTACAGATGAGTGGAGAATGTCAATTACTGAGTATGAACCACATGCAGATATTTCATCTTTACTTATATAGTCAAAGATGGTATTTCTTTTGGAAAAAAACCTTAACTGAAATTCTAAAAAGACAGCCCTACCATACGGTCATTCAATCATACATTCAACATTCCCTCAGCCTCTACTATGAGCCAAGTACTATGCTACAAATTAAGGATATAACAATGAAGAAGTTGGTCTCTGCTCATAGAATAAATACTCGGTTTATTAGGGAAAAAAGATATTCAGTAGACAAGTTCTAATATAATACCATGTATAATTCAACAGTTTTTCACTCAACAGATAAAATTTAGATAGTAATTATTATCTGCCAGGGATAATACAAAGATTCTTAATATAATACTAGCCTATGTCTTCAAGGAATGCCAAGACAATTACAATATAGTGTGATAAGCATTATAATAGAGATAAGCAGAGGGTTCTGTGGGAATACTGAGGAGTTAATATAATCTTAAGAACTGGAGGGGGCACCCCGGGTGCCTCAGCAGTTTAGCGCTGCCTTCAGCCCAGGGCGTGATCCTGGAGACCTGGGATCCAGTCCCATGTCGGGCTCTCTGCATGGAGCCTGCTTCTCCCTCTGCCTGTGTCTCTGCCTCTCTCTCTCTCTCTCTCTCTCTCTCTCTCTGTGTGTGTCTTCATGAATAAATAAAATAAAAAATCTTAAAAAAAAAAAAAAAACTGGAGGAAGATTTGCAGAAAAAGGGATATGACAGAGTAGAATCCTAAAGGATCATTAAAAGTCAAACAGTCTATAGTCCCTATGGAAAACAATATGGAGGATCCTCAAAAAACTAAAATAAAAACTGCCATATGACCCAGCAATTCCACTTTTGGGAATATACCAAAGGTAACAAAAACACTAACTCAAGAAAATATCTGCACCCTCATGTTCCTAGCAGTATTATTTATAATAGCTAAGACATGAAAACAACCTAAGTGTCCATCGATAGACGAATGGATAAAGAAGTTGTACTATCTTGATGCCAGGACCTAATCATGACCAGAACTGAAATCAAGAATCAGATGCTTAACCAACTAGGCCACCCAGGCACCCTTTATAACCTGCATTATAAAAGCCATATTCTGGGAAAATAAGGAAAATGTAGTGGAGAAGGCAGAGTGGGTGGCAGGACAACATGAACAAAGCCTTCCTTTTTGAAGATATCAAGTGTTGTGTGTCCTGGCAGCAGGGAGAAATATCTCTTGATCTCTAACTAGAATTTGTGGTTGGCACACCAGTTCCCCATGAGTATGTAGATAACCTCTGTGCTCTGCCTTCAGTACCCTGTTTCAGTCTGGCATACCTTCCCACACTCCAATCATACACAATTGATCCCACGAAGGGAAAACAGTGAGTGCTGCTGCAGTTTCTTTTTTCTTTTCTCTTTTTTTCTTTAACATCATTTATGAGGACTTTTAGCATATGCTTGGCATTTTATATGCAGTTTCTTACTTAAACTTCATATTAGCCTTGTAAGGCCAAATATTGCCCCTATTTTACAGATCAGGAAATAGAAGTTCAGAAAAATTGAAAACTTAAACTTCACATGGCTTGTAAATATCAGGAAACAGAAGTTCAGAAAAACTGAATACCAAGTTCATGTGGCTGGTAAATACCAAAACTAGAGTTTAAATCAAAGTTCAAATGCTGTCTCTTTCCACTATGCTAAACTGCTTACAGAACTCAGTAGATGGAGGATATCTACGTGATGGACATCTTCACTAGTTTCACAGGCCATCAACTCTATCCACCTGCCCCCTAAAAAACACTTTGGGGAAATGACATGTACACAGAAGCATATAGCCTTACCCTGAGGAACAAGAAGTGATACTATATAGGTTATATGATGAATTATAGGGTTCCTGAGGCAGAGTGGCTAGACTGATGGCTAGAAAAGCAAACACAGATCAAATTACAAATAGCTTTTGTAATTTTAAGAAACAGACTATAAGAAACCCCTAATTGAAGGGTTTTAGAGCAGAGAATGAGAGCAGATCATCTGCTGCCCAGATGAGTATTTTGCAGAAAGATGGTATTCAAGACAGACCTTGAAGTATATTGAAGAGTGCAAAGAAGATTATTACAAAAGACAGGAAAGGAAATGACATGAGCAAAGGAATGGCAAAACATCACACCAATCAAGTTTAGGGAATAGTCATAGGACGGAGACAAAAACAAGGGAGAAGGAAAGATAAAGTCTTCAATTAGGAGCATCTTCAAACTCAAGGTTGGTAAGATATTTAGGTGGAGGTGTCCAAAGACAAACAAAGAATTGGGACCGTAATCTAAGAGGAGAGGCAGATTTGTGAGTCAACTGTATGGTGATGATGACTGAAGCCATGATGGTCAATGAGATCACTGACAGAAAATATAAATTGAGAAAAGAGATGAGATCAAAAAACAGAATCTCAGGGGATACAGACATTTACAAAAGAGGAAGAAGAGAAATTATGATGACCAAAAGAACAGTCAAAGTGGTAGGAGAACCACAAAGATAAGAAAATTGAGTGAGGAAACAAAGTTTGATCAGTAGTGCCAAATGCTACATTAAAAATGAGTTAAGGATCCCTGGGTGGCGCAGCGGTTTGGCGCCTGCCTTTGGCCCAGGGCGTGATCCTGGAGACCCGGGATCGAATCCCATGTCGGGCTCCCTGCATGGAGCCTGCTTCTCCCTCTGCCTGTGTCTCTGCCTCTCTCTCTCTTTGTGTGACTATCATGAATAAATAAATAAAATTAAAAAAAAAAAAAAATGAGTTAAGAGGGATCCCTGGGTGGCGCAGCGGTTTAGCGCCTGCCTTTGGCCCAGAGTGCGATCCTAAAGACCCGGGATCGAATCCCACATCGGGCTCCCGGTGCATGGAGCCTGCTTCTCCCTCTGCCTGTGTCTCTGCCTCTCTCTCTGTGTGTGTGTGTGTGTGTGTGTGTGTGTGTGTGTGATTATCACAAATAAATGAAAATAAAAAAATTTAAAAAATGAGTTAAGAAAAGATCACTGGTTTTTTTTTTTTTTTTTAAGATCACTGGTTTTGCAATTTGGTGGTTCCTAGTTATCTTCAAGAAAGCCAAGAAGTTTGGGTAAAAATCAGACTGCAGTGCATTAGAAACCGAGCAAATTCTCCATAAATTTTCCCAGGAAATAAATAGTGGCTTTTTGATCCAAGTGCACTGTATAACTTAATTTTAATGAATTGTCTATTTGGCTCATTATTTCTCTAAAATTTAACACACTATTCTCTAGTTTAATCATGCTCAGGGATAAAAATATACTAAATGATGGCATTTACATGTTTTTGTTTTTGTTTTTGTTTTAATTTTTATTTATTTATGATAGTCACACAGAGAGAGAGAGAGGGGCAGAGACACAGGCAGAGGGAGAAGCAGGCTCCATGCACCGGAAGCCCGACATGGGATTCGATCCCGGGTCTCCAGGATCGCGCCCCGGGCCAAAGGCAGGCGCTAAACCGCTGCGCCACCCAGGGATCCCCATTTACATGTTTTTAAAAAGTACAAATGAGATCATGTGTGGAAAGCCCCCAGCTAACACTATACACAATAGTGGAAAACTGAGTTTTCCCTCTAGGATCAGTAACAAGACAAGGATGCCCACTCTCACCACTCTGATTCAACACAACACTGAAAGTCCTAGCCAGAGTAATTAGGGAAGGAAGGAAGGAAGGAAGGAAGGAAGGAAGGAAGGAAGGAAGGAAGGAAGGAAGGAAGGAAGGAAAGGAGGGAGGGAGGGAGGGAGGGAGGGAGGGAGGGAGGGAGGAAGGAAGGAAGGAAGGAAGGAAGGAAGGAAGGAAGGAAGGAAGGGGAGAGAAAGGAAAGGCATCTAAATTAGAAAGAAGTAAAATTACCTGTTTGATGATAACAAACTTTCTTATATGTAGAAAACACTAAAGACTCCACAAAGAAAACCTGTTAGAACTAATAAATCTGGCAAAGTTGCAGGATACAAATCAACACTTAAAAATCAGTTGTGGAGGAGGATCCTTGGGTGGTTCAGTGGTTCAGTGCCTGCCTGCCTTTGGCCCAAGGCGTGATCCCTGGAGTCCCAGGATCGAGTCCCACGTCAGGCTCCCAGCATGGAGCCTGCTTCTCCCTCTGCCCCATTCTCATTCTCTCTCTCTCTATCAATGAATAAATAAATAAAATCTTAAAAAAAAAAAAAATCAGTTGTGGGGGATCCCTGGGTGGCTCAGCGGTTTAGCGCCTGCCGTCGGCCCAGGGTGTGATCCTGGAGACCCAGGATCAAGTCCCACGTCAGGCTCCCTGCAGGGAGCCTGCTCCTCTCACTGCCTGTGTCTCTGCCTCTGTGTGTGTGTGTGTGTCTCATGAATAAATTAAAAATCTTAAAAAAAAAAAAAATCAGTTGTGGAGGCATCTGGGTGGCTCACTGGTTGAGTGTCTGCCTTTGGCTCAGGGCATGATCCCGGAGTCCCGCAGCGAACCTGCTTCTCCCTCTGCCTATGTCTCTGCCTCTCTCCCTGCATCTTTCATGAATAAATAAAATCTTTAAAAAAAATAACAAAACTACAAAATGTTACCGAAAGAATTATATAAATAAACGGAAAGACCTTCCATGTTCATGGATTAGAAGACTTACTATTGGGGGATCCCTAGATGGCTCAGCGGTTTAGCACCTGCCTTCAGCCCAGGACCTGATCCTGGAGTCCCGGGATCGAGTCCCGCATCAGGCTCCCTGCATGGAGCCTGCTTCTTCCTCTGCCTGTGTCTCTGCTTCTCTCTTTCTCTCTGTGTCTCTCATGAATAATAAGTAAAATCTTAAAAAAAAAAAAAAAAAGAAGAAGACTTACTATTGCTAAAATTTCCACACTACCCAAAGCAATTTTTACAGATTCAATGTAATCCCTATCAAAATCCCAATGCTGGGATCCCTGGGTGGCGCAGCGGTTTGGCGCCTGCCTTTGGCACAGGGCGCGATCCTGGAGACCCGGGATCGATTCCCACGTCAGGCTCCCGGTGCATGGAGCCTGCTTCTCTCTCTGCCTGTGTCTCTGCCTCTCTTTCTCTCTCTGTGACTATCATAAATAAATAAAAATTAAAAAAAAAAATTATCAAAATCCCAATGCTCTTTTTTTTTTTCCCCCAGAAACAGAAAACATCATCCTGAAATTCATATAGAATCTCAAAGGAGGGCAGCCCAGGTGGCTCAGCAGTTTAGTGCTGCCTTCAGCCCAGGGCGTGATCCTGGAGACCCAGGATCGAGTCCCACGTAGGGCTCCCTGCATGGAACCTGCTTCTCCCTCTGCCTGTGTCTCTCATGAATAAATAAATAAAATCTTAAAAAAAAAAAAATCTCAAAGGACCATGAATAGCCAAAATAATCTTAAGAAGAACAAAACTGGAGGCCTTATACTTCCTAATTTCAAAACATATCACAAAGCTACAGTAATCAAAACAGTATAGTACTAGAGTAAAGAGAGACACATAGACCAGTAAAATAGAGCCTAGAAATAAACCCTTATGTATGTGGTCAAATGATCTTTTCTTTTAAAAGATTTTATTTACTTATTCACGAGAGACACACAGAGAGAGGGGGGGGGGGGGGGGAAGAGAGGCGGAGGCAGGGGGAGAAGCAGGCTCCCCAAGCAGGGAGCCCAACAGAGGACTTGATCCCAGGACCCTGGGATCATGACCTGAGCCCAAGGCATATGCTTAACCAACTGAACCAGCCAGGTGCCCTGATCAAATGATCTTTAATAAAGGTTCCAAGACTATACAATGAGGAAAAGATAGTCTTCAAAAATTGGTGCTAGGAAAACTGAATATTCATATGCAGAATAAAATGGGCCCTTATACCACATACAAAAACTAATGCAAAATGGAAAGAATACAAATCTAAAAGTAAGACCTGAAACTATAAAACTCCAACAAGAAAACATAGTGGAAAAGCTTCATGACACTGGAAAGGTCAAGGATTTCTTGGATATGTCACTTATAGCACAGGCAACAAAAGCAAAAATGGACAACTGACACTACATCAAACCTTAAAACTCCTGCACAAATGAAATCAATCAATAGAGTTGAACAATGGTGAACTAGTCCTTGCCATCACAGAAGTTACACTCCAGGAGGGGTATCAGGTATCAAACAATACAGCAATGACATAATCATCTACGTGATGAAAGCTATGGTAATACTACAAAGGGAAAACACAGGATACTGTAAGAACACTTTATAGCACAGCAGGTTAGCTCTAGGAAGGATAGGGAGGTGCTACCTGGAGAACCCTCCCTGAGGAAGTGACCATCAAGCTGAGACCTACAAAATGAACAGGAATTAGATGCATGTTATGGGTGGAGCAAGCTGTACAGCAGAGGAAGCGACATGTCTGAAGGCTCTGTGGCAGGAAGGGTCTTGGTAATATGAGGAACAGAGAGAAGACCAACATAAGTGCACTAAAGTGAACAAGAAGGGGAGAGGAAGAAAAGGAGGCTGGAGAGGGTAACAGAAGCCTTTATAGATTAAAATAAATCTATACATTGAGAAGATCTCAAGGTCTAACTACAAAAGATCTAGAAATCTGTGATTCCATACTCCATCTCATCTAAGATTACAAACTGTGCTCCAGAATACCAGTTTATATCCCATATAATTAATCAATAGGCTCACACTTTTGGAAAACTAATAATGGCTGCCAGGGGCTTCAAGGTATCCAAATGGACGATAATATCCTAGAAAGAAATGCATAGAGCTGTTCTCATTTTCAACATGTATTTCTTTTTCACTTAAATTCATACAAGAGGAGGATCCCGGGATCCCTGGGTGGCGCAGCGGTTCGGCGCCTGCCTTTGGCCCAGGGCGCGATCCTGGAGACCCGGGATCAAATCCCACGTCGGGCTCCCGGTGCATGGAGCCTGCTTCTCCCTCTGCCTGTGTCTCTGCCTCTCTCTCTATCTGTGTGTGACTATCATAAATAAATAAAAATTTAAAAAAAAAAAGAGGAGGATCCCTAGGTGGCTCAGCGGTTTAGCGCCTGCCTTTGGCCCGGGGCGTGGTCCTGGAGTCCCAGGATCGAGTCGAGTCAGACTCCCAGCATGGAGCCTGCCTCTCCATCTGCCTGTGTCTCTGCCTATGTCTATCATAAATAAATAAAATATTTTAAAAAATAATAATAATAACAAACAGATCAAAATATAAACAGTGACTTCCTTTAGATGGTAAGGTTATGGGTGATATATATTTTCTAAATAAGTTCCTCTTTATTCTTAATTTCCAACAATAGCCTGTATTACCTTTACAATTAAAGAAACCATGCTTATTACAATACTTCACATTAATCATCAGGGGGAGATGCAAATCAAAACACAATAAGACACCACACTTCATAAAATGTGGCTTTATAACCAAATGATAGAAAATAACAGGTATTGTGAGGATATGAAGAAACTGGAACCCTCACACATTGCTGGTAGGAAAGTAAAATGTGCGGCTGCTTTGGAAAACAGTCTGGCAGTTCCCCAAAAGGTTAAACCACAGAGTTGCTGGGACACCTGACTGGCTCAGTCAGTAGAGCATGGGACTCTTGATCTCAAGGTCATGAGTTCAAACCCCACACTGGGCACTGAGCTTACTTTAAAAAAATAATAAAATAAAAATTAAAATAAATAAAATAAACCTAGGGGAGCTTGGGTGGCTCAGTCAGTTAAGCATTTGACTCTTAATTTCAGGTCAGGTCATGATCTCAGGGTCGTGAAACTGAGCTCCATATGCAGAGTGTCTGCTACCTCTTCTTCTGCTCCTCCCCAACCCACACGTACTCTCTCTTTTTCTCTCTAAAATAAATAAATCTTTTCCAAAAAAGAAAATAAACATAGAGTTGCCATATGACCCAACAATTTCATTCAGGCAGTATACCTGTAGGTTAAGTACCATCATTAACCGTTTTAAAGAGAATTGGAAATGTATATCCACACAAAAACCTGCACATGAATGCTCAGAGAAAATTTAAAATAACCAAAAGATGAAAACAACGCCAATGTTCATAATCTGATAAATGTGCAAACAAAATGTAGTATAGCCATAATAAAATAAATATCCTGCCATCAAAAGGAATGAGGTACCATTACACGCTACAATGTACCTGAATTTTGGAGACATGCTCAATGAAAGAAGGCAGACACAAAAGGCCTCTCATATTACCAGTCCAGAACAGGCAAATCCATAGAGACTGAAAGTAGATTAGTGTCTCCTAGTCCTAGGAATATGGGGAAGGAGACAGTGAGCATTCATGGATACAGTTTTTTTGGAGGAAAATATTCTAAAATTGACTGGTGATGGTTGCACAAAAAAGTGACTATATAGGGGTGCCTGGGTGGCTCAGTCAGATGTCCAACTCTTGATTTCCGCTCAGGTCATGATCTCAGAGTCATGAGATCGAGCCTCACACTGAGCTTCATATGGAGCTTCTCACTGGTGTGGAGACTGCTTAAGATCCTCTCCCGCCCTCTCTCTCTACCCCTCTCCCCGCAACCTCCACTCACATGCGCATGATCTTTCTCTCTCAAAAAAATAAAATTTAAAAAAGTGTTGGGATGCTTGGGTGGTTCAGTGACTGAGCGTCTGCCTTTGGCTCAGGGCATGATCCTGGGGTCCTGGGATCAAGTCCCACATTAGGCTCCTCGCGGGGAGCCTGCTTATCCCTCTGCCTATGTCTCTGCCTCTCTCTGTGTATCTTTCATGAATAAACAAATTTTTTAAAAAGTTTTTAGTGCTGTAGAACTTCACAAATATGATGAAAATATAGAGTCCAACTCAGCCATTGTGCCAAAATATTACTATATATATATACTATATATACTATTATATATACTATATATTATATACTACATATAGCAATAAATATATGCTATATATATGTCACATACTATATACTATATATTATACTATATATAATATACATACTATATACAGTATATATTATACTTAACATAATAAGAGCAGTAGGACTTCCTACTAAATGACAGTTGTTAGGCACCCATTTGAAGACATTTTGATTGCTGGTGGTATACGGATTGGAATAACAGAAATTTGAAATCTCATTTTATTGGAAGAACTACAACCGACGTGAACAGCAAGCATTTGGTACGTCAGCCTAGGAAAACAATGCAGAGGCAACTAACCTCTAGAGAAAGGACATTATATTGAACTAAAACGTTTCTTTTTGTTTTTCTTCTATATGTATATATGTTTCCAAAAAAGCCAAAAGCCAAAAAGAAAAGGATTATTTATACTAGAAAAACAGCAGATTCCTCAATGAGGATTTGGCATGTTGCCAATGGATTACTGGCTTTAGTCATACTACCTCACACCAACCCTTAACATGTGGAATCAGGAAAAAGAACTGACAATGATTCAGACCCAAAGGCCTAATAGGCTATTAAATCTCATGAAAGAATTAGATTGCCACATAAATATGCTGAAGCAGAACTAGCTTTTGATGTAATCTATTAGGGCTCTGTAGTAAAAATGTAACAATATACTGCTTTTTTCAAGTATTCACTGCCAGATAATCCAGGTATAATCTCTCTGCAAAGACATGGAGGGGAAAGCTCACCAAAAAAACATTCTTCCTAAATGTTTACAGAATTCCATTCTTTACTAAAGCATTTAACAAACAAGCAAAAAACTAAAAAATACCTGGGAAAGACAAAATATCTGATACGAGAACACAAGCATATTAATCATTTGATGTTTCAGGAAAACTGAAACTCTATCAAGATAAAGAAAGATAGGAATATGATTATCTCTGAAGAAGCAAATACAGGAAAATTACTTTGTAGAAAGTAAATTTTAACATGATTTATCTCTTAGTTTCAACTCCTTTAGAATAATTCTCCTAGGCAAAGACAGAAAACCTCTAAAGCCACCCAGAGGAAAAGTAATAAGAATGAACACTAAAGAACACCAGATACTAATTAAGAGAAAAGAATCATCTTAAAACTTTTGAGAGAAAAACCTAAGAAAACTGAGGCTGACAGTTTGAGATTTGTCAGAATAGTCACTCCACCCTTTCCCCTTTATAGCCAATAACTGGAACAATGATTCTAGAAGGAAGTAATTAATCCCTCAACAGTAGTTAAAAGAACACTGATCTAGATATTAAATGGCTTAGGTTTAAAATCTATCTAACCCTTATTAGTTAGGCAACCTTATGCTGTTTCCTCCTGAGTTAAATGGGAATAAGAATTCCAGTTATGCACTGCAGGATTAACATGAGGATCAAATGAGATTGTGTGTGTGTGTGTCTGTGTGCGTGTGTGGGGGGCGGGATGTATATGACACACAGATATGTATATCACATCTTGCAAATGTTTAATCATTATTTTGTATTTCTTTTGTGTAACTGACGACAATCTCTAAACTATGTTAACATTCTCCAGTCACTACTGGCATTTTTTCAACCAAGTTTCAAAACAAGGACTAATTTTTGCTCAATTTAAACCTACACCATGGAAACCTTGGCTACTTTATTTGGACTGAAGGACTGGCAAAATTCCACTCCAGGTGGCTAAGCAATAATAAACAAGAACTTTCTGTTTCATCACATCCTCACTCATATTATGAATAAAATTTTTCTCCAAGTTTAGTGGCTATTTTTGAACTTTTTAAATACTGCTATATTTTCTCCCCCAATTACAAAACTTTAAAATACCTAAATACTAAAACAAAAAACATTTTAAAACTTAAAATTCAAGATATTTAAAGTTACATCAAAGAGAACAAAATTCAGTATTAGAGTATAGCACTTTGAGATATGAAACCATGTTTCTCTATTCACTGACCCACCCCTCACAAATTCTAGCTCTGAAAAGGCAATTTTCAGATTTCTGAAAATTTCCCAGTATGTTCTATATTTTAATAACAGACAAAATTCTGCTTATGGTCTTTAATTGGGGAGGGGGGAGGTAGGGGGCAAAAGAAGAGGAGGAGAGAGAATCCTAAGTAGGCTCCATGCCCTGTGCAGACCCCAATACAGGGCTCAGTCTCACAACCCTGAGATCATGACCTGAACCAAAATCAAGAGTTGGGACACTTAACCGACTGAGCCACCCAGATACCCCTCATTGTCTTTAATTTTTAAGATTAAACACAGTCATACAGCACATCATCAAATATTTGCAGAATTTAAGACATTTACTAGTAATACAACTACAGAGCACAAATGAGCTACCTCATCAATGAACAGAACAGCACCCAGGAAAAGCTCCGGAAAATAATACGGCATCATATTATGAAGCTTTGAGATCTCACAAATTAGCTTCTATATAATATGATTAAAACATTTTTTATTGAGCTATAATCCACAGGCCATAAAATTTGCACTTTAAAGTATACAATTCAATAGTTTTTAAAACATTCACAAAATTTTGCAACCACCATCACTAACTCTAGAACATTTTCATCATCCCAAAAAGAAACCGCAAGCCCATTGGTAGTTACTCACCATTCCCACCTCCCCTCAACCTCTGTCAAGAATCTACTTTGTATCTCGATGTGTTTGCCTATTTTGGGCACTTCATATCAATGGAATCATACAGTATGTGGCTTCTGTGAGTCTTACTGAATTTTACATTTCATTATGATATGATTTCTCTTTTTATTCCTAATTATGATCAAAGCAATGTTATCATCTCTGCAGGTGATACTTAAAAAACATAACATATATACACACAAACACAAATAAAGAGCAGAAAGTACTGCGAGGCTGATATGGAATAAAAGATGTAGATACAAAGAATACTACATAAATAAACTCACTGTAATCTTGACAACCTTTGCTATAAAATTTCTGAGAAATGTGATTTTTATTTAAAAGAATCCTCACCAACATTTTGACATTTTCCAAACTACTAACATAACTTACTATCATAAATTTTAATTACTGCACTTACCAAGTACAGTGAAGTCTTCTTTATAAGAAGACACTAAACTATAAAAAATGTATACATAGGGGATCCCTGGGTAGCTCAGCAGTTTGGTGCCTGCCTTTGGCCCAGGGCGCAATCCTGGAGTCCTGGATCGAGTCCCATATCGGGCTCCTGGCATGGAGTCTGCTTCTCCCTCTGCCTGTGTCTCTGCCTCGCTCTCTCTTATGTCTATCATGAATAAATAAATAAATAAATCTTTTTAAAAAATGTATACATATACGACAATAAAAATCCAAAGAAGCCTTAGAAAAAAATATGTAAATAGTTGTGGGTTTTTTTTAAGTTTACTTATTTATTGGAGCATCTGGCTAGCTCAGTCAGTAGAACATGCAACTCTTAATCTCGAGGTTGTGAGCTGAAGCCCCACGTCAGGTGTAGGCAGTACTTAAAAATAAAAAAAAAATTTTAAAGATTTTATTCATTAGAGACACAGAGAGGGGGGGGCGGGCAGAGAGAGAAGAGAGAGAAGCAGGTTCCATGCAGGGAACCTGACATGGGACTAGATCCTGGGTCTCCAGGATCACGCCCTGGGCTGAAGGCGGTGCTAAACCGCTGAGCCACCCGGGCTGCCCAAAATAAAATCTTTATGCAAAAAAGTTTATTTATTTATTTAAGTCATTTCTATACCCAACATGGGGCTCAAACCCATGACCATGACCCCAAGATCAAGAGTCACATGCTCCTCGAACTTAGCCAGGTGCCCCAATGTATTTTATTTTTAACTTTGAAGTATTATCATTATCACTTTTTGAAAGGCATTTTTTAAATATATACAAAAATTTTATGCTTAGTGTTATAAACAGGCAAAAGCAGGAATTTTCTAGCCATTCATGTGAATATGTGATCACTTTCACATCTAAACTAAGTGTACACAAATAACTAAATAAATAAAGAATACACAATATGGAAAAATGATACTAACATATCATTCAGTTAAAAAAAAAAACAATTTGAAGAACTTTATGTATAGCAAGATCTTAGCCATACAGAAACAAACACTATGCATTATGTAGGAGTATATTTGCATGTAATATATTTAAAAAGATCTGCAAAGAATTCACCAAGCTGTTAACAGTGGTTACTCCTGGATGGTGAGATTAGAAAGAGTAAAGTGACATTCACTTTTTATTTCATATATTTTTGTATTAATTGCCAATTTAATAATAAGCATATGCTACCTTTTATAATTTTTAATGACCAATTTTTAAAAATTATTTGAAAGTGCCATGAGTTTAGTTTCTTCTAAAAAAAAGAAATACATGAAATTCAATACCTTCTTGTGTCAATTTTTAATTATCCAAACTATAAGAGAAACTGAAAAAAAAAAAAAAGAAACTGAACACAGCAGCAATGCCAATAGATTATATTTGGCTACTAAACACAAAATAGGTTTTTGCAGCATCTTTTCTCATACCCCATAGGAAGCATCTGAGTGGTACCCTGAAAAGTCTATGATGAAAACTTTGCTGTACAATAGCTATTTAGTAAAGATAACTAACATCACCTTTTACCCTAACATACTCATGCTTCAACAATCATTGCCAGTACATGTGGAACCAAAATTTTAAAAGGAAAAAAGAAAAGCACTCTAAGAAGACATTACAAACTAATACAAAATACAGCTCTTAATTTCAAACAAAATGACCCAACTTATAAAATATCACACCAAGTTTTAGAAGACAGTGGAGAAGAGGAAGAAACAGGAAATGTCTGTCTCCCATTCTCTCCTTTCTGATTTATCTCCTGATGTCTCATACTTGAACTCCTTAGTGAACTCACTAGCAAGGGGCTCTGGGGCCCACTTGAAATGTGCAAATCAAACAACGCTGTAAGCAGGAAGACATTAGAAGCATACCTTTTCCAAAATGAACTTGTTTAAGTACGGCATGTAGCCCTGATTGGAGACAGGCCCCTCATCATCATCCCTGAAGTGCTCTTCAAGGGCAACAGGGTCATGTGGAACCTTCAGCACCGTGCACAGATTATGGGACAGGACCTAAGGGGAAAAGAAAGTAGTTTAAAGGCATCCACTACACTAAGCAGTTTCCATATGGCAGCCTAGCCTCACTGTCTGAACTCGCCGCTCCTTGCCCTAGGGAGACAAAGATAACAAACATGGGGTGAGTACTACTAGGCTGCCAGCTCCCCTCGTAGTTATTACTTCATTCCCTCCCTGGTTCTGGTTCACTTCAAACAAGTCTCTTTAACATGCCTACAATGAGCCAGCTCCATGCAAGAATCTGTGACTATACACAGGAATAAAAGGAAGAGCGTCAGGAACGCAGTCAATGACACTGTCACAGCACTGTGTGATGACAGACGGTAGCTGAGCCTCTAGTGAGCAAAGCATAACATATAGAGAAGTTGAATCACTATGTTGTATGCCTGAAACTAATGTACACTGTGCATCAACTATACTCAAAAAGAAATTTTTAAATATCCATGACTATAATATTCCTTGTAGTCTTTTAGCACTTGGCCTACATTAGAAAGAAAAAGAGGGGAAGGACCAAGAGAATGTTTTCAAAATTAAACTTTTCCCCAGGGAGAGCAGCATCAGTTGGTGAGAGCTGTAGGAAAAAGAGCACGGATCTGGGCAGCTACAGGATCTGGGCAGCTACAGCCGAGGCTTCTGGACCAAGTGACTGGGCGGGGCCAATGACACCTCTCTAGGTTCCGATGTTCTTACTTGTTCAACAAGAAGGGCCAAGTTAATATATAAATGTTACCAAATATTAAGTAGCAATCTCTAAGTGTCCCAATATCTCTAAAATTCTGTGATACTAGGCTACACTTTCAGCATGAGTCTAAAAGAGCATAACTATAAAAAGAAAAGAAATCAAGGGCCTAGTTTAGAAATAGGAGAAAAATTGCAAAAATATCTCAGAAGTCACCAAAATGGTTGAAAATCTTTTGTAGAAAACTCGCACTCCGGTGCTCGCTTCGGCAGCACATATACTAAAAATTGAAAACTCGCACTCCGTATATAAAGCATTACTGGTATTGGCATAATATGAGTCCAATACTTTAACACTCAGGAAGTTCAATTAGCAGTTTGGGCTATCTGAGTACTAATCTCATTTTGCATTACATGAAAATTTTACAGTGAAACTTAAATCCCTCCCATTTCATTTTGGTATTCTAAACAGGACAATTACATAGTTAACACTGTACTTACTTCAACAAAGAATCTTATCAGATGTTAAATCCCAGGTTTAAATTTTCCCTTCGCTCAGCCCTACACATTTAATCACGTGAAGATCTACATTCATCTCAATGAAGACTTTCAATGCCATAAGCAAGTCACTTTTTTCTGCATACACATTTCAGTTAGGATTTTTTAAGGTTAAAAAAAGTAATCTATAAAAAGAATATTTGCATATCTTCTCTCTATATTTGTTTTGTTTCTCAAGGCTTCATTTATGTGGAGATCCTTTTCCACACGCTTTACTGGTTTTAAGGAAGTTAGTAAAGTAAAGGAAGTAAATTCACAAATGGTTATAAATGAAGTAATGAAGACTTTTATCAGCCCCTACAAAGCAGGCTGTGTTTCTCAAGCAAAACCTCTATTTGCCAACACTAGAGCACATGAAAAGAGCACGGTAGAGCTTTTTCTGAAAAATCTTGCCCCACAGCCAGCAAAAACCTAAATCAGTATTTCCTTTCTCTATTTACCTAGTAAAACTTATGGAGTAATTATCTACTCCCAAAGAGGTTTTGTGAGGATCAACTTCAAGAACATAAAATACTTAAACCTGCAAAGTCCTATAAAAATACGAGTTTAGAGAAATAAAGAGCAATTTTCTCCGAGAAGGCTCAAAGGTCATTCAAATTTGAAATCATTTGAGATTTAATGAAGTAAAAATTCCCAACCACTGATTAAGTTACAGTGCATTCATACAATGTTAAGAACAATAAGGAAGCTCACTGTGTTGGTGATATGAAAAGATCTCCAAGATAAGTTAAATGAAAAAAGCAATATGCTTAAGATTATGTTTAGTATGCCATCTTTTATGTACAAGAAAAAGAAAGAAAAAATAAGAAACTCTAACAGAATATGTAAGAAACTAATAACAGTAGGGGAAAGACTAGCTTGGTGGTAGACCTGAGGTAGAAGACCTTTCACTGTTTATCTCCCCTTTTTCCCAAGTTTGAAAAAAATTTTATCTATTCAACATGTTCCAACTATTTAAGAACTTAAACATGTATTTTTAAAAAGCTGACTAGCAAAAAAAATAAAAAATAAATAAAAAATAAAAATAAAAAGCTGACTAGCCTAAGATCACACATCTTAGATCTATTTATTCTTGAAGTCTCTATTTTTCTTTTATATTAACCTACTAGAAATTAGGTATATAAGAAAGGCACAATCCACAGCAATGTACCATGATTAACACATGAGTGTTAATCACGGAAGGGCAATCAATGAGTTCAGAAAAGAGAATGTGTGCTAAAGTGACTTCAAAGAGGAAGTGAACGTAATGTAGGCCTTGAAATAAGGAGAGCTTTTTGGATAGGAAAGGGCAACTGGAAAGCTTTCAGATAGCGGAATAATATGAGAAAAGTAGTTGATTAATGCAAACTCCTCAATCTCTCCTGTACTCCCCTTTCTCTACCTTCGGGTTTCATAGATCTTTCCAAGTCAAGTCCTGGCAGGGGCTTTGGATGCCATATTGTCACCCTCTTCATTTTATAGATGGTGAGTACTCACTCAAAGGAATAAAAATTTGTTTTGTTTTGCTTTGTTTTGTTTTTAACCAAGGTTACTTGGCAGAACTGAGACTAGAATTCAAGTTTTGTAATCCCTGGTCCAATACTCTCTAGTAATAAGGAACATCATGGTTTTAGTTCTCTAAAGTCAACAATGTTCTTTGTATATGTAGGTGCTTAGTTCAATTCAGTGATCCCACTAAAGAAGATTTACATTTGAACTCTAGACTTCAACCTTGGACAATTAAACAGTACTTTTGATAAGAGGGACAGCTGAATTCAGTGACAATTTTCTTAACTTTATCTTCATTTAGTTAGACAAATTGTGAGGGAAACAACACTTAATAGTAGCAAGGACCCTAGAGGAGATCTGAGCACCAGCCTTGCTCTCACACAGTCTGTTTCTGTTTAGTGGTTTGCCACTTACTGTTTTATAATGGTTTAATGTTTTGCTACTTATATGCTCAGCCTCAGTATCCTCACTGAAGAATAAGGTGTTAACCTTGTTTCTAAAAAAAAATTTTTAAAGCCAATCCTTAATTGTCAACCCCAAACTTGTTTTATGAATTCAGCAAAAGAGCTACAATCTGATAAGAAATACAGCTTTTTTCATTGTTAATATGGCCTAGAACAGGTAAGTTTTCATCAAACAAAATAAACTGAATAACGGATAATTGAAAATGTTTTGTCACTAAAAAAGAAAAAAAAGTGCTTTTTTTTTTTTAAGCTTTTATTTATTTATTCATGACAGAGAGAGAGAGAGGTAGAGACATAGGCAGAGGGAGAAGCAGGCCCCATGCAGGGAGCCCGACGAAAAGTGTGCTATCTTTAAACCTTTTCCAAAAAAATTCTTTTTCAAAGATTTTATTTATGTGACAGAAAGACCAGGGGGAGCAGCAGAGGGAGAGGGAAAAGTAGGTTCCCTGCTGATCAGGGAGCCCGATGAGGTGGCTAGATCCCCAGGACCCTGGGATCATGATCTGTGCTGAAGGCAGATGCTTAACCAACCGAACCATCCAGGAAGCCCCAAAACTTTTCAAAACTTCTATTAGCAATCTTTTAAAAGCCTAAACAGTATCTCAAGGGTTTTTTTTTTAATTAAAAAATTTAATATATAAAGAAACCAAAATCTCAAAAGCCAGAATATAAACTACTAACAAGAAGTAAACACTCCAGGGACACCTGGGTGGCTCAGCAGTTTAGCACCTGCCTTCCGCCCAGGGAGTAATCCTGGAGTCCCAGGATCAAGTCATGCATCAGGCTCCCTGCATGAAGCCTGCTTCTCCCTCTGCCTCTGCCTGTCTCTGCCTCTCTCTCTCTGTCTCTCATGAAGAAAGAAAAGAGAAAGAAAAGAAAAAAAAGAAAAGAAAAGAAAAGAAAAAAAGAAAAGAAAAGAAAAGAAAAGAAAAGAAAAGAAAAGAAAAGAAAAGAAAAGAAAAGAAAAGAAAAGGGGGGATCCCTGGGTGGCACAGCGGTTCGGCGCCTGCCTTTGGCCCAGGGCGCGATCCTGGAGACCCTGGATCAAATCCCACATCGGGCTCCCGGTGCATGGAGCCTGCTTCTCCCTCTGCCTATGTATCTGCCTCTCTCTCTCTCTCTCTCTCTCTGTGACTATCATAAATAAATAAAAATTTTTTTAAAAAATTGGAAAGAAAGAAAGAAAAAGGAGAGAGAGAGAGAGAGAGAGAGAAAGAAAGAAAGAAAGAAAGAAAGAAAGAAAGAAAGAAAGAAAGAAAGGAAGGAAGGAAGGAAGGAAGGAAGGAAGGAAGGAAGGAAGGAAGGAAGAAAGAAAGAAAGAAGAAAGAACTTACTTCATAAGTTTGTATAATAGCTTATGCTTTTTAGGGTAGACTCACATCATCCATTAGTTGGTTTCAGTCTTGTCCTTGGGCAAAGTGGATATTGCTATTTTACAGATGAAGAGGCGGAGTCAGAGATTAGGAGTTGTGCCTCAAATCACAGTTTTATGTGTAGTAAAACTAGGACTAGAACCCAAGCTTCCTGCTCTGATGCCTTTTCCACACTTGCCACTTTCCCTCTTTCTGGAAGAACAGAAAGCCCTAAGACCCTGTGGCCATGTACCTCTGTTGTAAGGCTCAGGTGCAGTGATGGACTGATGTTCACCTAGTCCTACCTAGTCAATTCTAGGACTCAGTGAGGTGGCTGGCACAATTTTGTGGAGCAGAGTTAAATGCAGTGGTGAAGAACTACATATGCCTAGAACTCTGGGACCCTTCTCTCTCAGGGAGCCCCTATCTCCTAGCACCAACCTTTGGGGGAACCAGTTCCAAGAGGCACTAGTATCTCCAGATGAGGAAGCTGGAAAGCAGACCAGGATGAAAGCAATCAGGAAGAAAGAGGGCTGCAAGTTCTTGATTTGTTTAAGGACTGCCCCTGAATCACTCTAATCAGAATGTCTGCAAGTTTCTTGAAAAAGCTGAATTTATCCCACTTCAAATGCCTGCTCCTCCAAAGGCCATTCTTTTAGCACCCACATGATTGCTAAGCAACTTTGCTCTCATTCCTGATATGAAGAATAAACTATTGTTACTACAATAAAAGATCCATATCCATGCCAATAATCCCTCTCTCCAGTTCTTTCATAACTATCTACTATTGCCTCTGCAAGGGCCTTTGCTGACAAGAGATGACTGATTAACTGTATGAGCCCTGTTCGTTGGTCTGTTCCTGTTCAGTGGTTTGCCATTTATCCTCTTTAAGCACTTTATTCCAACTATCATGAAAACAAAATCAAAGATGATGAACTACTAAACAGTGTTTTAACACACATGAGTGCATGTTTACCCTTCACCCTCCCAAAGATGTAGAGATTATAAATGTCCTCTGAAGCATGCCCCCCGCCCCCAACAAGTCACACAATTTCCCTTTACAGGATGTGCGTAATGGGCAAACTTCAACACTGAAGAAAAAGGGAGGTGGGGATCTCTATTCCAACATGCTTATCTGAACCAACACAATTACAGAATTATAATTTATAATAAGCAATCTTTAAAAAAATGAAAATTCCTGTCTGATTTATAAAATTTCAAGCTAATGGCAAATTACCAGAAAACTCTTCCTAACAATGACCCAGAATGACCAATTTCCTACCAGTATTATGCCCTGCCTTAAAGAGCATTGTCTTAATAGAAGTCCTGCCCCTTTACCACACAGAGTCATTTTCCCTTTCCTGACAATATTCTTTCATCCTGCTTATCACTAAGTCTTGCTTGCTTTCTCTTAAATTACCTTCATTGTAATCAGCCTCAGAAATCTCCAGGTCAGTGTTGACTCAGTTCCTAAAAGCAATCACCATCCTGACACTTTTACCAAATTATTCTTATTAAAGTGCTGCTTATCACATTATCCCCTCATCTAAAATTCATCAAAAGCCTACAGAAGGAAAACCCAAATAAGTATCTCAGCCCTGTATTTAAGTCACTCAACAAGTCAAGCCCTCTTTACCTTTCTAGCATTTCTTCTTACCCATCTGTATGAACCATACAAATCCCACCAAACAAATTTACTCACTGAAACATACACAAATCCTGTACCACTCCCCCTTCCCTCCAGGCCTTTGCTCCAACCACCCCTATACCTCCATTCCCATCTAACATAAATGTCATCCCTTTCAGAAGCCCCCACCACCCAAAATCAAGATGGTCTTTCCTCATTCTGCATTTCCCAAGCACTCTGTATTTCTTATTTTACACTACCACACATGGTTTTTCTCTCCCAAGATTGTAAATTTCTGAAAGAAAGGGCCATGTCTTACCTATCCTTGCATTCCCACAGCACCTCACATGCTATCCAGAGGGCAGAAAGCTTTCAATAAATGCTAAATGAATCCTTTCTAAAAATCCTCTTTTAACAGTAAAACTATAGTATTTTAATAATGACAACCTTAGGAAATATTCTACTCCTGCCTCTTAGCTTCATGGATAAAAAGAGCGGGGCCTGAGACTTGGCCTAAGTCACAATGTGATTAGTAACAAAACAGGGATGAGACTCCAGGTCTCCACCAGCCTGTCCCACAACAATGGAGTGCTAGAAACATTCCATTTGCTTCATTACATCCTTCAAGACTGGATCATTCTCCATAAACTCTGGAAACCTTTACTGGCCCTCCTGTCTGCTGAACTCCTATGCATCATTTAAGCGAATTGTCTCATATGCTAGCAGTATCTCAAATACATAGCTGCAGCTCAGTTAAGGGAGGAAACCGTACCTAATAGTTGTATTCCATATTCTTCACAGAGACTACCAATAGAAGCATCACACTTATGGACAGATTAAGGCAGGATATGTAACTCAAAACCACCTGTTGTGATGTTGTCTACAGACTGTATGCCATGAAACTACCTAAATTAAGCACCTTTAATAAGTTATTTCAGATAATTAACTTAGCCCTCTTCAGAAATCAAACAAAATATCACTATATTTAACCACATAAAAATATTTTTAATTTCCCTTTAAAAAGAGACACCACAGGGGCACCTCCATGGCTCAGAGGTTGAGCATCTATCTGCCTTTGGCTTAGGTCGTGATCCTGGGGTTCTGGATCTGAGTCCCACATTAGAGCCTGTTTCTCCCTCTGCCTATGTCTCTGCTTCTCTCTCATGAATAAATAAATAAAATCTTTAAAAAGAGAGAGCGACACCACAAAGAAACAAAGAAAAAAGGCTGATAGCTCCAATATTCAAATTACTCTTAGAAATCAAAGATGAACACCTAATGAAAAAAATGGACAATGGACATGAATGGGAAATTCATAAAAGAAACAAATGGCTAATAAATACAGGAAAGATGCTTAACCTCACTAGTAATCAAAATAATGTAAATTAAAAGAGCTATCACTTCTTGAATGAGTAACAATACCTGGTTTTTGAACAGATACAGGGGAGTGAAGATCACCACTACCCAACACTGGAGAAGGAATAGAGCAGGTTTTCTCCATCACTACTGACATTTTGGACCAGATAATTTTTTTTTTCCTTTAAGTAAGTTCCATGCCCAGCATGAAGCCCAAGGCAGGCTTCAATTCACCAGATCAAGATCTGAGCTGAGACCAAGAGTCAAACACTTAACTGACTGAGTCACCCTGGTGGCCCTAGACCAGATAATTCTTTGTTTAGGGAGCAGGGGGAGGTGTGTCCTATGCATTGTAGGATGTTTAGCAGCATCCCCAGCTGGAAATACCTAAACATCTCAAATATCTATGAATAGGAAAGTGGTTAAATAAAACATGGTGCATCAACACAGTAAAATAGTTCATAGCCGTTATTAAGGATGTTGTCTGTATCTATCAGACAACAGTGATATGGAAAGTGATATGGAAAGCAATGGACAACAGTGATATGGAAAGAGGACTCTATCACCTCTTTAAGAAATAGGTTACAGGGACACTTGCGTGGCTCAGTGGTTGAGCGTCTGCCTTTGGCTGAGTGATCCCAGGGTCCTGGTGTTACAGTCTTATATCAGGCTCCCCGCAGGAAGCCTACTTCTCCCTCTGCCTATGTCTCTGCCTCCCTATCTCTCATGAATAAGTAAATTTTTAAAAAAATAGTAATAATAAAAAATTTTAAAAAGAAAATAGGTTACAAAAGCATATGAAATATAGTCCCATTTATATAAAAGGATATGTTTGTGTATAACACATGTACATATGCATGTGTATATGTGTACAGAGCAAGGAAGGAGAGGAAAAAGGTATGGAGAAGAGAGAGAAGATTTTAGAAAAATATTCACTGAAAAGTTCATTGCACCTGCCTCTGGTGGTAGAATTTTGGGTACTTTTACCTTTGTTTCTATACTTTAATGTGTTGTTTGAATATTCTATGTATTATCTTTATAATCAGAAAAAGTGAAGCTTTTATATTTATGGAAAATTTTAAAATTAAATATGTCTGGGGGGTTCCAGCTAGAGAACACCAATAAAATTACAAAATTACAAGAGATCATTGTAAGACTATAGAGTTGATGAAATTAATTCAGTTCAGTCATTCACAAAGAACTATGCTTTGCCATACCTCTTGAAGAAGCCACACGATAGGCAACAAAGTCCCAATCTGGGACAGCTTCCTTAGATTCCAGTGTCCCACTGGACTATGCAGAAACAAATATCTTTAAGATAAATCATTTATAAAAAGATTTAACAGGCAGCCTGGTGGCTCGCAGTTTAGCACTGCCTTCAGCCCAGGGTGTGATCCTGGAGACCCGGGATCGAGTCCCACGTCGGGCTCCTTGCATGGAGCCTGCTTCTCCCTCTGCCTATGTCTCTGCTTCTCTGTCTCTCTCATGAATAAATAAATAAAATCTTTAAAAAAAATTAAAAAAAAAAAAGATTTAACTCCAATAAGTGTCTACATCTACCCTCCCACTACTCTGTAAGTTCCATAAAGAGAAGGTCTGGGGACACCTGGGTGGCTCAGCGGTTGAGCGTCTCATCTGCCTTCAGCTTAGGGTGTGATCCTGGAGTCCCAGGATCGAATCCCACATCAGGCTCCTTGCATGGAACCTGCTTCTCCCTCTGCCTGTGTCTCTGCCTCTCTCTCTCTCTCTGTCATGAATAAATAAAATATTTTAAAAAGAGAGAGAAGGTTTGTATTTTATCCATCTGTGCAATGCCAAAACCTAAAAAAAGTTCCTGATGTTCAACAAATGTTTGCTAAATGAGCCCTATTTAAGAATTTTCTTTTCTCTCTTTCTCTCTTTTTTAAATTTAGTTTGCTTCTCCATCTTTATCTAGATAGGTCTTTGAATTTATTTCCCTGTACTACCACTATATTCCACTGGGGAGAATTTTTGTTTAATTGGAATCTCTAATTCAGATCACTTTTAGAGTAAAAACCAATGTCTCCGCTAGTTATTCATACCACCAGAACTAGTAGGCGTAACTCGTCTGGCCTGAGGTCTAGTAGAGCAATCTAGTTCCTCAAAATTCAAGTAGAGATTTTTTTTTTTAAGATTTTATTTATTTATTCATGAGAGATTCCCAGAGAAAGGCAGAGACACAGACAGAAGAAGAAGCAGGCTCTGTGTGGAGAGCCCAAAGTGAGACTCGATCCCAGGGCTCTGGGATCACCACTTGAGCCAAAGGCAGATGCTCATCCACTAAGCCACCCAGGTGCCCCTCAAGTAGAGATTTTTGATAAAAGGACTCAATAAGAATTAACAAGTGTGAATGAGAATTCTATAACAGAAGAGAGATAAATTAGGTAGGTAGTACACTCCATCCAAAAGAAAATCTGAAGCCACAGTATACATGCAAAGTGATCACAAATCTGAAGTTTATGTTTTCTGTCCCCTCGTCTGACCACACTGTCTCCTTATGATCTCCATAATATGGCTTCCATCCGCATCAATCTCATGAAATTGCTTTTTCAAAAGGATTCTGTGGCAGACATAGAGATGTACCACTCAAATCCCTCAAGAATAGAAATGCTGCTTAGCTACAAGGACTGTAGTTAGCTGAGAGCCTCCAGCTTCCTCAGGGTCTTCCTCAGCCAACGACTGAGCAAGATGGTCGTATCATTTGCTCCCAATTTTGTCAGGTCCATACCACAGTTTGATAGCTCCTCTTCCCAGTCCTGCTTCTACTCTCTTTTCCCCCCATAGGTGTTTCTTCTCAATAGCCCTTTTGCACTCCCAACTCTGTCTTAGCATCTGCTTCCTGAAGAACCTGAGACAGACACTTTCTGAACCAGGCATTCTCCGAAGTTGCTGGCATTTGGCAGTCTAAATCATCCCCCCTCCTCTCAGACTATTTTGGTTCTTCTTCTTCTACAAAGGTGCCTTTGTAGGACCTGCTACCTCATCCCTCATTCTCCCAAACTGGACATTTCCCAAAGCTCAATTTTCAGCCCTGAGTTCTTTCTCCTTATTCTCTTTTTCAAAAATGCTTTTATTCTGACAATGTTAAGTAACCTTTATTCTAATAACTCTCAGATCTCCTTCTGGTCTTTCCCTCTCAACTGAACTCTGATTTACAACCCTAACTAATACTAGAGATTTCTACACTAAATTTGCCTCACATCCAAAAAACCCAAAGAAGAATTCATCTCCTTTCTCCCCAAAACAGGCTTTCCACCCTGATGCTGACTTTGGTACCACCATTCCTTTAACAAAATTATAGACTCTCCTCTTCATGTACCTCTTGTACTTTGAGTTTGTATTGCTGAGTCTAATTCAGAATCCCCAGTGCCAACTCCTCTCTCTACTGAATGAGCTGCTCTATCAGCTTATGGCTAACCAGAGAATGTAGTGCTGGGGAAACAGGGGCTCCTTGCCCTCAGTAACAGGTCCCATTCTCCCTTCTGAGACTCCAACAAAGAGCTGCTGCAGAGCAAATACTCAACAGGATATGACTGTGGTAAACACATCAAGCTAACATAGCTAAATTAGAAGGCTAACCCTCAAAGACCTCATGTGGTACTTCACATTTTGCAAATGAGCAAACTGAAGCCCAGTAAGAAGTGACTTCCCATGGTTACACAAGTATCAGAGCACAGACAGGTCTCCAGACTCCCCAACTAGTGCTCTTTCCTGACATGTTTTCCTGCTTTCCCAGGGGATTGATCTTCCGTATTTTTCATCATAGATGTTCTTATAGATGAATTTGACACATCCCTTAAGGTCAGTGACAAATGTCTCTTCCTCTAGAAGCATTCTTTGACCTAAATCCTCCGATCTTCCCCATAGGCTAGATAGGTTCCCCTCCTCTGTGTGCCCAAGCACCTTTTTGTGAGTGTGTGAAAGTTTCATTTAAAAAGAGCTGAAGCGGGGCAGCTCCGGTGACGCAGCGGTTTGGCGCCGCCTGCAGCCCGGGGCGTGATCCTGGAGACCCGGGATCGAGTCCCACGTTGGGCTCCCTGCATGGAGCCTACTTCTCCCTCTGCCTGTGTCTCGGTCTCTCTCTCTGTGTTGCTCATGAATAAATAAATAAAATCTTTGGAAAAAAAAAAAAAGCTGAAGCAAAAAAAATTAAAATTAAAATTAAAAAAATGAATGAATGAATGAATGAATGAAGAAAGAAAGAAAGAAAGAAAGAAAGAAAGAAAGAAAGCAAGCAAGCAAGCTGAAGCGGGCACCCCGGATGGCTCAGGCTCAGCGGTTTACTGCCACCTTCAGCCCAGGGTCTGATCCTGGAGACCTGGGATCAAGTCCCCTGTTGGGCTCCCTACATGGAGCCTGCTTCTCCCTCTGCCTGTGTCTCAGTCTCTCTCTCTCTCTCTCTCTCTCTCTCTGTCTCTCATGAATGAATAAATAAAAATCTTTTAAAAAAATAAAGATAAAAATAAATAAAAAGAGCTGAAGGGACGCCTGGGTGGCTCAGTGGTTGAGCATCTGCCTTCCGCTCAGAGCACGATCCTGGAGTCTCAGGATTGAGTCCCACATTGGGCTCCCTGCATGGAGCCCCCTCCTCCCTCTTGCCTCCGTCTTTCTGTGTCTCTCATGAATAAATAAATAAAATCTTTAAAAAAAATTTAAAAGTTAGCTAAGCGCCTCCAGCTATTCCAAAAACATTTGGAAAATTAACATTCATCCTTACACAAGAATGACAATAAAGGGACAAAAATGGTAGAATTGGTCTTAAAAATCACTATGTTGCAGCCAACAATGAAATAATCCATTACAGGCAAGTGTCATGAATAGATCCCACAAGACTTAGGTGAAATGTGTACTTCCTTTATCTCACTATATTTGAATTGCCAGTTTGCTGGGTCTCTAACATTCACAAGACTAAAGCACTATGGGGTAAGGAACATTATCTGTTTTGATTCCCACTGCCACCATCCCAGCCTTGCACTCATCAAAGGACTCATCAACTTTCACAGAAGCTCCCCAAATGGTCACCTGATCTCCAGCCTCTCACCTCCATCATCAGAATAATCTCAAAACTCTACCTTTGTCATAAATACCCAAAAAGTTTTAGTAACCTCCCCTCTTTGTAGGATCAGTTCTGGACTACTGGTTCTAATATAGTCAATCAACAAATATAAGTTAACCATCTATTCCGTGCAAGAACAAAAACACGTAAAATGTAACCCCACATCCATCACCCTATGAACTGAAAGAATTGATGGGGCTGTCCTGCCTGGCAAGGTCGATAATGCTCCATTCTCCCAGAGCTGCTTATGCAATGAAATATAATACCTTTGACACCATCCAGCATGTGTTGGAGCATGGTTGGTACACCATGCTCACACACACCACTTGCATGGTCCAAATCAAACATACTTGATTACCAAACAAAGCTCATTTTCTCACTGGGTGTTATGCTCTATGTTGGCAAATCTAACTCCAGTAAAAAAGAAAGAAAAGAAAGAAAAGAAAGAAAAGAAAGAAAAGAAAGAAAGAAAGAAAGAGAGAAAGAAAGAAAGAGAGAAAGAAAAGAAAAAACCCAAAACAAAACAAAGCTCATTTTCTTAAAGCAAAAGGTATAGGAGGCACAGAAGAATTTTGAGCTGAAAAAATGTTTTTCCAATAATGCAAAAATCTCTCCCTAATGACAAGATCTCTTCATTTATGAAATTCAACTATATGCAGATTTACTCCTAAATACCTTTCCACAGTTAATTAATCGCTGAGAATTGCAGTTTCAAGAAAGCACAGATTTTCAATCAAAAAAAAAGGAACCTGAAGGTATAATGAGAAGGAAATAAACCAGTAAGCAGAGCAGAAAAAGAGATTCATGAAATGAATCCCAGGGGGAGATGGAGGAAGCTGAGACAAAGAGCTACCTTAGACTTATGTTGTAGGACGGGAACAGGGACACACATTAAGAGAGACTGCAGAGGCAAGCTGGAATACCTCAAACTCAAGTTCTAATGTGCTAATTATCCACTGAGGGGATTACATAATAACCCTTCTGTTCGGATGGAATGAGAACATAGCTACTCTGTGATGGCAAATGGGGTAAGTGGGAAAAGGTCACGCAAAGCCTCTTCTGTCTCTAGCTTCAGGTATGATGCACCTCAGGACTATAGTGAGACCTGAAAGGAAATATGAAATGGAGATCAAAAAGGTTAAGAACTCTGAGTCATAAGATTAGAAATGCATATTGGCTCGTAAGATGGAGGGCCACACACACACATACACAGTGCTTCACAGTTTGTATATTACCTTTCAAAAAGCAGAAGTTTACATGTTATTTCAAAGAAAACCCCAACTTCCAACTTATCTCACTGAGGTTATGAGCAAAGAAAGGAAATAACCCAGAAGCCATTATCATTTTAAGATTTTTAAGTGTCTCTTACATGTTATTTGGAGAGCTATCTTTACTATTTTGTTTTAGTGAAATATGAGAAATATTTACAAAGACTTTTGTAGGCTCTTTCATGATTCCAATGGTCTCACCCTTTTTTTTAAATTAGATTTTTTTAGTTCCTCAATAGAAACAACTTTTACCAGAGGTTAATAGAAATATAATACTAAAGATTAGGAGAAAATACTATACATGCCAAAGTCACAAAAATTAACCATATTTTTACATTGTGCTTCACACGATAAAAGCCCTTTACTGCACCTTGCTTCCATTATACATTTGTTCTGCTTACGTAGAGGACATATTCCAAGTGGATGCCTGAAACCCAAGTGGATAGTACCAAACCCTAGATACATCTCTTTTCCGATACATACATATCTATGATCAAGTTTAATTTATTAATTTATAAATTGGGCACAGTAGAATAACAACAACTAATAATAAAATAGGTTAATTATAAACATACTATAATAAAAGTTATGTGAAAGTGGTATCTCTCTCAAAATATTGTACTATACTCACCCTTCCTGTAATGATAAGAGATGATAAAAGGCCTACATGATGAGATGAAGTGAGGTGAATGATGTAGGCACATATTGTTATGCTACTACTGAACTTCTGAGGCTATGTCAGAAAGAGGATCATCTACTTCCAGACCACGGATGACTGCAGGACTGAAACCGTGAAATTCGAAAATATGGATAAGTGAAGACTACTGTATTTTCAACTGAGACTTTGGCCAGGCTCAATTACTTTTGTAAGTAGTAAGGTTAAAAATTTTTTTAGACTAGGGCAGCCCCAGTGGCTCAGTGGTTTAGCGCCGCCTTTAGCCCAGGGCCTGATCCTGGAGACCCAGGATGGAGACCCACGTCGGGCTCCCTGCATGGAGCTTGCACTCCCTCTGCCTGTGTTGTGTCTCTGCCTCTCTCTCTCTCTCTGTCTCATGAATAAATAAATAAAATCTTTAAAAAAAAAATTTTTTTAGACTAAATGCCTACATGGGAACAGAACATATGATATTCATAAGATATATAAACCAGCTGCAAAGCAAAGAATAAAAGATATTTAGCTGAAAAATCTATCACTGAAGAAATGAATAAAGTCAAACTACCCATGTTGGGACGCCTGGGTAGCTCAGCAGTTAAGCATCTGCCTTCAGCTCAACGTGTGATCCTGGAGTCCCAGGATCAAATCCCACATAGAGCTCCCTGCATGGAGCCTGCTTCTCCCTCTGCCTAGGTCTTTGGCTCTCTCTCTCTGTGCCTCTCATGAATAAATAAATAAAATCTAAAAAAAAAAAAAAAAAAATCAACTACCCGTGTTGTTCCTCAAATTCTACACTTAGATCCTCTTTTACTTCAAAAGGGCACAATTTAAAAACAAAAAACAAAAAAACAAAAAACAAAAAACCACTGTGTTTCTAAAAACAACACAATAAAAGTACACAGCCAAAAAGCTTATTTCAAGATATTTCCAGGACTGACATGTAATTCGCACTGTAACCATAATTGCAAAGTAAAGTTATAATAAAGGTTGCAAAAAATATCACTAGACTTTGCTATATTTAAAAGGACAACATTTACTAAAACAATAAGAGTATTAATTTTAAGGTACATTTTGATCTCTGGAAGGAACATAATAATGGTTGCCTCCAGGGCAGGAAAATAGTGTGTGGGCCAGGGGTTGGAGAAAACTTTTCACTTTTATAAATGCCCTTTTGAACTCTTATGAGTTCTTTTTTTATGAATTTTTTTAATTTTTTAAGGCTTTATTTTATTTATTTATTCATGAGAGAGAGAGAGGCAGAGGGAGAAGCAGGCTCCATGCAGGGAGTCTGACACGGGACTCGATCCCGGGTCTCCCGGATCACGCCCTGGACTGAAGGCGGCGCTAAACCACTGAGCCACCGGGCTGCCCGAACTTCATGAATTCTATGTCATGTGTATATATATGAACTATTCCAAAGTTTCTCTTTGATATACAAATGCTTAAATAATACCCTTCATCACCTTATCTTCTTGTATATGTTTTTTTTCTTTTTTTAACTTCTATGTTATTTTAATTCTAGCACAATTAATATAGTGATATATTAATTTCAGGCATACAATATAGTCATTAAAGAATACATTACTCAGTACTCATCACAATGCATGTACTCTTAATCCCCTTACCTATTTCACCCATCCCCCGCAACCAACTTCCCTTTGGTTAACTACCAGTTTGTTCTCTATATTTAAGAGTCTGGTTTTTTTTGCTTGTCTTCCTTTGTTCATTTGTTTTGTTTCTTATATCCCACATGAGTGAAATCATATGGTATTTGTCTTTCTCTGACTTATTTCACTTAGCATTGTGCCATCTAGACCCATCCATGTTGTCACAAATGTTGCAAATGGCAAGATTTCACTCTTTTTCATGGCTGAGTAATGTTCCATTGTATTATATACCACATCTTCTTTATCCATTCATCTATCAATGGACACTTGGGTTGCCTCCATATCTTGGTTATTATAAATAATGCAGGGGCACTTGGTTATTATAAATGCTGCAGGGGCACCTGGGTGACTCAGTTAGTGTCTTTTAGCTTTGTTGACTGTTTCCTTTGCTGTGCAGAAGCTTTTTATTTCGATGTCCCAATTGTTTATTTTTGCTTTTATTCCCTTGCCTTAGGAGACATATTTAGAAAAATGCAGCTAAGGCCTATGCCAAAGAAATTACTGCCGGTGCTCTCTTCTAGGACTTTTATGGTTTCAGGTTGGAATTGCATGTATTTCTAAGTCACTGGAGATTTATCATCTTTCAGCAAGATCACTGAAATTCTAAATTATCTGAAGATCATTTTAAAACAAAAGTAGAGGGCAGCCTGGTGGCTCAGCGGCTAAGCGCCACCTTCAGCCCAGGGCGTGACCCTGGGGAGCCAGGACCGAGTCCCACATTAGGCTCCCTGTAAGGAGCCTGCTTCTCCCTCTGCCTGTGTGTCTGCCTCCCTTTCTCTCTGTGTCTCTCATGAATAAATAAATAAAATCTTAAAAACAAAATCTTAAAAAAAAAAGTAGAGAATAATTATTGCCTCTAATTCAACTAATATGCCCTATACCTATTTCCATGGACTTCTGCAAATTGATATCAAAACCTAAAAGCAAGAAAGTCTGCTTCAGATGGCATATTAATATGGTTTCCTAACATAATCTATACACAAATATCCCTCATTAATATATATATATACACACATACACACACACACACACACACACAGGGGTGCCTGGCTGGCTGAGTCAGTGGTCTGTGACTCTTGATCTTGAGGTTGTAAGCTCAAGCCCCACATTGGATGTAGAGATTAATTAAAAATAAAATTTTTAAAAAATACACACAAAAGCAGGACATAAACACCAAAACAAACCAAGAGAAAAAAAATGGGTGAAAAAAAAAGTAACATTCAATTCAATTATATTTATTCAGCTACCTAAATATACCTAGCACCTTCCTATAGGTATGTGTCCATCAATCACTCAGTAGTTTTTTATTCTCACACATCAGTTACAGGGTATATTAAAATTGAATTCAAAACAGTAATAGTCTTATAGTTTATTCTAAGGAAAAAAAAACTATTCATAAATACAAGGGTTTTTTAAAGATTTTATTTATTAGAGAGAATGAGCATGCATATGCAAGAGAGAGAGAGAGAAAGAGGGCAGGAGCAGAGGAAGAGGGAGGAGCAAACTCCCTGCTGAGCAGGAAGCTGCTTTGCAGCTAGACCCCAGGACCCTGGGATCATGACCTGGGCCAAAGGCAGACACTTAACTGACTGAGCCACCCAAGTGTCCATAAATACAAGTTTAAAAGCAAGCAGAGAATGTTTGTGAAGACTTTTCCCCCACCATATCTACTTCAGCCAACAAATAGATCAGTACACAATTAGGAAAAGCTTAACTCGGGCAGCCCCAGTGGCCCAGCGGTTTAGCGCCGCCTGCAGCTCAGAGTGTGATCCTGGAGACCTAGGATGGAGTTCTGCGTCGGGCTCCCTGCATGGAGCCTGCTTCTCCCTCTGCCTGTGTCTATGCATCTCTCTCTCTCTCTCTCTCATGAGTAAACAAATAAAATCTTTTTTAAAAAAAAGGAAAAGCTTAACTCAAAATAATTCAGTTTAATGTCCCTCTGTATCCAGCCTGAAAAACAGAGTAATACCAAATCAATACGAAAATTTTAAAAAATGAGTTGCCTTCTAACAATCTCATTGCATATTAAACTAATACAGCTGATGACTCCTATAGGGGTACACAGTCTGAGTGTGGTGAGGGGTAAAGACTCATATGGCTGCAACTCAGGTGGGGAGTCAAAATTGGCACAACTGGAGCCCAAGAGACAGAGGTTTCCTACAGAGGGTGCAGACTGCAAGAAAGAACCCTGGGAGATCACAGGGAATGAGAAAGGAAGAGAAAGAATCAAAGTTAAGAAAAGTGAGGCAAAAAAAAAAAAAAAAGTGAGGCAGAGGTGGTTCCCCTTTTGTTGGAGGGTACAGGGAGCAGGGGCTTGGGGGGAGGGGAAGGGTACATTAATGAAGATCAGAAGACAGTGACCTACGCTAACTGTGACTAAACAACCTCAACATCTTGCCTCTATAGTAGCTTATACAAGTCACAAATGGTTTTCAAATTCTGGTTTCCATATTTTTATCTTATTGATAAATTCAATGAAAGTCTATGTTTCCAACAACAAAATAATAACTTATGTTGTTAATTTATGCTAAATATGTTAAATATGCTATTAATAAAAATTAGGTATAAAACATATAAGTTTTTTTGTACTAAACTGAAGAAACTGAAGGAAAATATTTGCTAATTTTTTTAAAGATTTTATTAATTCATTTGAGAGACCACGCACATGCATGTGCACATGAGTAGGGAACAGGGTAGAAGGACAGAGAGAAGCAGACTCCCCACTGAGCAGGGAGACAGATATGAGGCAGGGCTCCATCCCAGGAGCCAGAGACCATGACCTGAGCAGAGGACAGACACCCAAGCACCCCAAAATTTACTAATTATAGCAGTGACTCAAACACATCTATCTAAATGAGTACTATATTGGGCAGCCCGGGTGGCTCAGTGGTTTAGCGCCACCTTCAACCCAGGGCCTGATCCTGGGGACCCGGGATCGAGTCCCACGTCGGGCTCCCTGCATGGAGCCTGCTTCTCCCTCTGCCTGTGTCTCTGCCTTTCTCTCTCTCTCTCTGTAAATAAATTTTTAAAAATCTTAAAAAAAGAATTTGTTTTTAAAAAATAAATAAATAAATAAATATTTTATTAATTCATTTGAGAGAGACCACGCACACGCATGTGCACATGAGTAGGGAACAGGGTAGAAGGATAGAGAGAAGCAGACTCCCCACTGAGCAGGGAGACAGATATGAGGCAGGGCTCCATCCCAGGAGCCAGAGACCATGACCTGAGCAGAGGATAGACACCCAAGCACCCCAAAATTTACTAATTATAGCAGTGACTCAAACACATCTATCTAAATGAGTACTATATTGGGCAGCCCGGGTGGCTCAGTGGTTTAGCGCCACCTTCAACCCAGGGCCTGATCCTGGAGACCCGGGATCGAGTCCCATGTCAGGCTCCCTGCATGGAGCCCGCTTCTGTCTCTGCCTGTGTCTCTGCTTCTCGCGCGATCTCTCTTTCTGTGTCTCTTCATGAATAAATATATAAAATCTTTAAAAAATAAAAAAAAAATAAAATAAATGAGTACTATACTGCAAAATAATCTCCTAAAAGTAAAAAATGAATTTATTCCCAAGATGATGCCAATATTCTAAACTTTTCACAACTTCTCTTTAAAGAAGAAATATGGGGCAGCCCGGGTGGCGCAGCGGTTTAGCGCCTGCCTTCAGCCCGGGGTGTGATCCTGGTGACCGGGGATCGGGTCCCGCGTCGGGCTCCCTGCATGGAGCCTGCTTCTCCCTCTGCTTGTGTCTCTGCCTCTCTCTGTCTCTATCATGAATAAATAAAATAAAATCTTTCTTTAAAAAAAATAAATAAAAATAAAGAAGAAATATGTAGAGGTACTTCAGTGGCTCAGTGGTTGAGCATTTGCCTTCAGCATAGGTCATGATCCCGGGGTCCTGGAATTGAGTCCGCATCAGGCTCCCCACAAGGAGCCTGCTTCTTCTTCTGCCTATGTCTCTGCCCCTCTGGCTTGTCTCTCAAGAATAAATAAAAAATAAAATCTTTAAAAAAAAAAAAAAGAAATGAGTCACTCTCATTACAATCTCCAAAATATGTGTATAGAACAATAAAAATAACAGCTTAACTCTCAAAAATAAGAGATCATGTCTTCCTTGAAAACTCTTCTCCCTCAGTTCCAGTGCTGCTCTGAAGTGGTTCTTACTCTTGTTTCCATTCCCTTGACTTCTATTCTTCCTCTCACCACATACTCTAGCCATTCCCCAAGGCCATCAATTAATCTTTCCTCTCTTTTTTTCCAAGTTTCAAACTACTAGATCCTGTACTGACAGCCCCACCCTTGCCAAGGACATCATCTCCAACAAGGGCCTCAAAAACAAAACAATATAAATAAAACCCTACATGTTCAAAGTTAACTTTCGTTTCTTCTCTAAACAGCTCCTTTTGATAACTTTCCTGTTTCTATTAAAAACCACGAGTATCCATTGGTCATCCACAGTTGAAATTTGAAACATTTCTGACTCTGTCCTTTTCATTTCTCCTCACACCCAATCATGAGTCCAGGCTAGTAGACAGCAAAATTCCTTCGCTCACCATCTCCCATTCGTCCATCCTCACCACCTCCACCCCTATTACCTCTCATCAAGACTACTGCAATGGTTTCCTAATTCCAACATGTCCAATCCACTCTAACCCAGGTCACATGCTACAGCCCAAGTGATTTCCTAAAGTGCACTTCTTATCATGATCCATCACCTCTCCGAAAACTTGGAGGCTCTATGGCACCTACCTCACTAGCCTGGTACTAAAAGTCCTCTCTGTGCATTAACCACAATCTATTTCTATTGCTTTATTACCAGCAATAACTCTCTCTTATTTTTAAAGATTTATTTATTTATTCATGATAGACACAGAGAGAGAGAGAGAGAGACAGAGACAGGCAGAGGGAGAAGCAGGCTCCATACCGGGAGCCCGACGCGGGACTCAATCCGGGGACTCCAGGATCATGCCCTGGGCCAAAGGCAGGCGCTAAACCGCTGAGCCACCCAGGGATCCCCAACTCTTAAATATACAAACATACACTCACTCATACATTACACTGCAATCAAAATAAATTACAGAGAAGTCCCCATAAATGTCTGATTAATTCCAGACTGCTGCAATAGAGGACAGGGATGCCTTGGAACTACCAGCAGTCAACAAATATCCAATGAATGAATAAATGAATAGAATGGCTTAGCTTTCCCTCCTGCATTTCTATATGATCACATCCTGATTGTTTTCAAGTTTATTTCAAAGAAGCTTTTTTTCATGAAATAATCTCACCAGTAAAAAACTAATCACCTTTTCCTTTAAAATCTCATGGCCCCTTATCTTCTAATCCACTCAACATCCTCTATCCAATTATATTTATTTATCTCAACCATCAGATTTTACATTTCTTAAGGATAAGGTAACCGAGTAATATAATTGAGAGAAAGAACCAACCATCTCTAATACTTGATTATTTTCTTAATTTGCCTACCAAAATTTAAACTCCTTGAAGGCAAAGATTTGTCCCCCCACCTCTACTACCACCCCTAGCATTGGGCACAGTATTAAAATGAAATACTAAATACTAAATACTAATACTAATACTAATACTAAAATATATTCAAATGATCTGAAAGAAGGAAAGAAAGAAGAAACAGTGGAACAAAAATTGGAAAACAGAAACCAAATAGTAAAATTAGTAGCCTTAAATCTAACCATATCAATAATTACATTAAATGTAAATGGTCTAAACACAACAATGAAAAAACAAGAGATTGCAAGAATGGATTAAAAAACAAGACCCAATTACAAGTGATCTATAATAAATTCACTTTAAATATGGTGGTATAGGTAAATTAAAAGTAAAAACAGTAAAAAGTAAAACACAGCTCTATTCATAATCACCAAAAAGGGGAAACAACACATATGTTCAAAGGTGAATGGATTAACTTGGGTACATCCATACAATGGATTATTTAATAAAAAAGGAATGATTAACACATACACGCAATAACATGGGTGAATCTCTAAGGCATTACCCTGAGTAAAAGAAGCCAGTATCAAAAGGTTACATACCAAATTACTTCATTTACATGACACTGTGGAAAAAGACAAAACTATAGCAATTAAGAACAAACCAGACCATTGGTTCACCCCAGCTGGAGGTGGAGAGGGCAACATGAAGCTTTCTGGGATGACAGAACTGATGGAAACCCGATTTGGGTAGCAGTTACAGAAATTTATACGTGTGTTAAAATTCATAAAACTGTACACCGAAAAAGTCAATTTTACTGTAGTTAATTTAGAAGTAAAATAAGCATTAAGAGAATGATCTCTCTGAACCCTTCCAAACTATAATTTTATGAATGAGAAGGGAGGAGTGTGAAAGGAAGATGGGGAAGGAGAAAAGCAAATGCTAAATCCTACTGGCATCAAAGCCACTACTCATGAAAACCTCCTGATTACTGCACAAAATAAACAAAGCAAACCCAATCTTCAGAAACTCATTCTCAGAAGAGGCTAAGAAAACCAGACATTCAGATCCAAAATGTGGATATTAGAAAATGCCTGTGAATGGCTCTTCTTGTCTGTTTCTATATTTTATACTTTCAAGAAGCTGCCAATTTCTCCTGGCTAAGTGCCACTTTCCCGGCTTGGGGTTACTCAATTTACAAGCATTCCTTTATTTATACCCTATACTCTCAATTGGGGTCTTTGGCAGTCACAATAAAGCCTCTGGCAGAGAGATCGGGGCTCCTCACCGGGAACGAAGGTCCCTGCGGGACACAGCACACGCGAGACTGACCTGAAGCCCCTGGGCCGGGAGGTCTTTCTCACAAGTCAGAGAGCGTCTCCCACCACCAAAGCCCCCAAAGGAGGAAGCGGCTGGAGGCCAGGCTCTGGGCACTTCTCCCTCCTCTGAACAGCCAGGCTGCCTCGGCCGCAGCTGGCCGTTTCGGGGCCGCCCGGGTGTGGAGCGCGCGCTCGGCACAAGGCTGTGCCCCAGTGATCTTGGGCAAGTCCCTTCCTCTTCCAGAGGGCGACGGTACTCCGGGCGTGCTGCCTAAGCCAGCTTCCCACCGCCGCTCCGACTCTGCGACTTTCTGCCCCCCTCCCTTCGCCAACAGGAGCCCGGCTCCTCAGACCCCATCCCCGCCTAACACACCCCCCGCCCCGCCCCCCACCGCTCACGAGGGGCCCCGAAGGGCCTACCCACCCGCCCGAGGGCACCGCCCGAAGGCAGCAGGGAGGCTGAACCACCGAATCCCGGTCTCTGGCCCCTCAGCGCGGAGCAGGCCGCCCGGCCGCATTCCTGCCCGCCCCTTCCTGGGGTGCCGCCCGCCGGGGCCGGCTTCCACCTGGCGGGGGGCGGGGGGCGGGGGGGGAGAGCGCACGCGGGAGGGTCGGAGGGGGACCGGACCCGGGCGGGGTGCCCACCTTGAGCTGGGACTTAGAGACCTTGCCGCTGTGGTCCAGGTCGAGCGCGGTGAAGGCGTGCCAGATGCCCTTGAGCAGCTCGTCCTTCAAGCCCCCCATGGCCGCCGCGTGGCTCCCCCGACTGCCAGCCCGCCTCGCCGACCCTCGGGCGAGTCTGACGCCCCTCCGCCGCCGCAGCCACGGCCGCCCGCTCTTCAGTCACCTGACCGCGCAGGCCCCGCCCCCGCCAGGCCCCGCCCCCGCCAGGCCCCGCCCCCGCCAGGCCCCGCCCCCTCGGCGTCCGCCGGGAGCCAGGCGCGGAGCGGGCCGAGCGGGCGCACCGGGCGGACGGGGCTTCCCACCCCGCGGGGAGGAGTGCGGGCCTTCCCCGCGCTCTTGCCGGCGGAGCACCACCCCGCAGGTCGCTCGGGTTCCCCAGGCCGCCTCGGGCCTGCTTCGGGGCTTGCGTGCCCACCGAGCAAGACCCTCATTCCGAGTTAAAATACGAGAGTCGGGGTGAGCAGCCCGCAGCCCGCGCCTCGCAGTAAGAAAAAAAAAAAAAAAAGCCCCGCGTGTGTCCCGCGGACGCGCCAGTGTCTGAGGAGAACTGAAAAGTCCCCGAGCAGGGGCTCCAAGGCCAGCGCTGATCCCAGCCGGGGGAGGGGGAGGGGGAGGGGAGGCAGGAGGGACTTCGGAGGGAAGGGTTTTATTCATTTTTCACACGTTTCTTTGGGCTGTGGGGGGCCTGGAGCCGAGGGTTAAGGTTGGTTTAGAAGCCACAGAGTCAGGCATGCTTCGCTTCCTAACCCTCAGCTCTCGAGGGTCAGTACACAACTTAAGGGTTTGCCGCTGGTCAGTGTGCTGTTCCTGGTGTTTCTGTGCTTGCACAATAGTTAATGAGAGAGTCCCAGCAAATCACTCCACCTATTTTACTAGTCAGAATGGGTGGACCATTTAAAAGAACACATCCAAGCCTATGAAGGCGTCCTCTTCATCGTAGATGTTTAATTAGTATCTGTTAAGTGTGGTCACCTGAGCTTTGGGGGCTTCAGATTCTTCACATATAGATGAACACGTTGCACCAGATGTTCTGCAGGGGTTCTTCTCAGTGTTCACATCCTAGGATAATAAGGATTGCTGGCTGACTCCAAACCGATGAAGTCACCAGGCACAGTCAGTGCCTTGCCTCTCCAATCCAAGACTAAATCTGGACAACATGGACAGAAGAACAAATACCAAGACTTTTCAAAAGATCATTCTCATTTCGAGTTTGGTTTTGTTTTCCTCTATTATGTTCCTGAATGCACACATATGCACCTTATAAAGAAGGGAAAGGTCATCATTAGGAAGGGGAGGTGGGAAAAAGCAGAAAAGGAAAGAAGTGCTCAATGAGCTAGAGACTAAAGGGAATTTAGCGGGCCAGAGGAAAAGATAGCCTAGAGGGGTGGAAGCGGAGAGACTGCTGGTGCCTCGCTGTGAGGAACCTTGAGGCCCTACCCCACTTCACCACTTTTCTTGACATGCTAGTATCACTTTTATCATTTACCCTCCCCAACTCCAGTCCAAATCTGCCTGTAAGGAAAAACATGATTCAACCTTTAATTTCTGAATGCCAATTCAGCTTTCCCCGGGGAAGTGACAAAAAAATGAAACCTTCCTAATTCTCAGGATTCAGCTTAACCACTAGATGGTTCTCTCAGTATCTGTTAGCACCAAATAGGTATTTCAAAGCTATATATATATATATATATATATATATTCACATAACTAGGACCCAAATTCCCATTTCTTCCTCAATCTCAATTCTCATAATCCAAACAAATTTTATTTTTTTTTAATTTTTATTTATTTATGATAGTCACACAGAGAGAGAGAGAGAGAGGCAGAGACACAGGCAGAGGGAGAAGCAGGCTCCATGCACCGGGAGCCTGACGTGGGATTCGATCCTGGGTCTCCAGGATTGCGCCCTGGGCCAAAGGCAGGCGCCAAACCGCTGCGCCACCCAGGGATCCCCAAACAAATTTTAAAGCAGAATGATGTCATGAAAAGACTGTTTTGGAACTTGACAGATTATATTAGTTATCTATTACTGTGTAACCAGTTAACCCTAAATTTAGCTTCAAACAATAATAAACATTAGCTCAAAAAAAAAAAAAAAAAGAAAAAAGAAGCATTATCTCATATTTTTCAGTAGCAGGTGTGGAACACACTTGTCTCTTTAATTCACAGTTCTTCAGATGAAAAAGAGCTCCAGTCAAGGAACCTCATACACCTAGACCTGACTTTGAGGCAATCTTGGACTTCAAGGCGATTCCATGAAAGGGACATGAATCGTAGTGGCTGGGATGAAGCGAGGACTATGGTGGATGGTCTCCAAGATGGCACCAATTAACTCTGTTTCTCTATGGGTCCAAAGTGTTCTAAATATCAAGAGATAAATCTAATTCCCCTCCCCTGGGATATGAGCTGGACTGAGTGGCTTGTTTGATCAACAGAATGTGGCAGAAGTAAAAGCCTGGGACTTCTGAACCAGGTCACAAAAAACCTGGCTTTCGCCTGGATTTCTTGGAATTCTTACTCTTGGAATGCTGCCTCTTGGAACCTTGCTGCCATGCTGTGAGAAGCCAAGGCCACATGGAAGAGTCGCTTAAAAGAGAAAACAATGCTGGCAAGATCCCAGCTGTTTCAACCATACCAGCCTAGACATTAGCTATATGAAAGAAGGAACCATCATAGACATTCTAGTCCCAGCAGATACTACATGGAAAAGAACCCAGACATACGACCCCAGTCAAGCTGTCCCTGCCATCTCCAGCCATTTTGGGGTCAACACAGCTGAGGCCCCAGACATTGGAAAGCAAAGACAAACCGTCCTTTCTTTGCCCTGCCCAAACTTCTGACCCACTGAATCATGACCAAAATGAAATGATAGTTGTTTCATGCCACTATGTTTTGAGTGGTTTGTTATGTAGCATTAGATAACTGAACAACAGTGAAAAGATAATGTTCCCAACATAATGTTTCCTTCCCCTGCCCACCAGAGAAGATTCTGGTCTGGCCTACACATTCTTCCCCTCCCCTGCCTTCCAGGAGATTCCTACCTTCCCAGACTAGTTCTTAAACTCTTTTTGTCATGGAGAATTAGGAAGAAAAAAAGGAGGAAAAGAAGATCACAGTGCAAAATCGGTGGTGGGGGCGAGGGCAGGAGTGGGGAGGAGCCACAACTCAACCATAGTTGTTGAGAAGAAAGGAAAAGCTGCTCTAGTATGTGAAGGCAATCGGTGAGAAAAGGGGCATTCTAACAAATCTCATGGAAGACTTTATAGCTCCATAGCATTTGAAAGGTGTAGATAAAGGACTTGAAAGCTTTTCAAATACTTTTGGCTAGAGAGACTTTGTTCTTTTATTCAGGACTAGCTTAATTATGGCTAATACTTGTGGCTTCTAAGTGTTGCAAACAAATGGCACTCCCTCCCCTTGGACTGCATTCCAGACCATCCTGTGTTTTTTCTGCTAAGGGTTACAAAGGAAAAGTATGTGTACAGGTGAATATGCTGCTCTCTTGAGAACAGGGAAGGCTGCAAAAGAGGAGTGACGATAAAAAAAAAAAAAAAAAAAAAAGAGGAGTGACGATGAGGCTGAGTCGCAGCTAACTGAGCAAAAGTGAGAGAAGAAACTTCCACACAGAAAACAGTCTAGACAAAGCATGGTTTAGTCAAGAACCCCAAGCAACCCCAACTCCACTAGTGTGGAATGTAGAGAACAATGACAAGAGCAGAGATATGAGAAGAAATTGGACAGGTTAGCATCTGAGGCTATACAGGCAGGAGACCTAGGCCTGTCAAGTCTGTAGAGCTCTTATCTTTCTCAGGCTCTGAAACTGCTCTATAATCAGTGGCACAATCTAGCAGCAAGAAGCAGAAATGCTGAACGACTGTGCCTGAAGCTGCAGATGTGGGAGTGGTGTCCAGCCCCTGCCCACTCAGCTGCTGATAGCATCTTCATTACTGCCATTACACCCGCAGCTCTTTTGGGGACGAGGGGAAGCTTTCTGGGAAATTTCATAAACTGGTCCCAGAATTTAAGTAGCACCCCAGGGAGTCAGGCCCACTCCACATCCAAAGAGCTAGAGGAAATTGCAGTCAACTAGGAAAAACAATAACCCTCTCTGCCTCACAGGAGTGAGTTATTGTAAGGAACAAATAAGATACCATCTGTGAAAGCACCCATAATCATGAAAGCCTATCCAAATGGGAGGGGCAGTAATGACGAACAAGAAGGAGATTATAATAATAGAGTTCTGATGCCAATAAGGACTGAAACCTCTAAGGCTTTAGGGTTGGGTCTTTTGCTCAAGGTGCAAAAGCAGCAAAATTTGATCTTTTAATGATAAGACCTATGTGACAGGACTAATTCTTAAAGCATCTCAGACAACAGTAGCCGGAATTTAGGCTGAGCCCAGTGTTCTATAGAATATCCTGATTTCATGATCTTCTACTGAGACCAAAACCAGCTCTACTGACCCACTGACTGCATGAATATCAATGTCAACATTACCCACTGAGGATAGGGATAAGGGTAGGCTTCTCAAAGGTGGAGATTGAGTCTTGAAAATTAATAAAAATTGATAGACAGCTGGAGAGGAGAAGGAAGGGCATTCCAGAAAGAGGTAGCTGAATGTGCAGAAGTATAAAAGCCTACATAAATAAATAAATAAGCCTGTGGGAGATGAAGGAGAAGGAGGAATATAGAATGGTATTTTGGCTAAGGGTGCCTAGGTAGCTCAGTGGGTTAAGCATCTGCCTTTATCTCAGGTCATGATCTCAGAGAGTCCTGGGATATAGCCCTGAGTTGGGGGGGGGGGTAGTCTTTGCTCAGCGGGGAGTCTACTTCTCCCTCTCCCTCTCCTTCTGTCTTCTTTCTCCCTCTCTCACTCTCTCTCAAATAAATAAGTAAAATCTTAAAAAATAAAAAGAAATATGTACATAGCTGATCCTTGAACAATGTGGGGGAGTAGGGGCCTCGACCACCTTACAGCTGAAAATCCACATAGAGTTTGACTTTCTTTTTTTTTTTTTTTTTAAGGTTTTATTTATTTATTCATGAGAGACAAAGAGAGAGAGGCAGAGACACAGGCAGAGGAAGAAGCAGGCTTCCCGCAGGGAGCCCTATGTGGGACTCAACCCCAGGGCTCCAGGATCACGCCCTGAGCCAAAGGCAGGCGCTAAACTGCTGAGCCACCCAGGGATCCCGTGTTTGACCTTCTCAAAATATGACTGCCAATAGCCTACTGTTGACTGGAAGCCTTACCAATAACGTAAACAGTGGACATATATTTTGTATACGTATTATATACTGAATTCTCACAATAAAGTAAGCTAAAGAAAAGAAAATGTTATTAAGAAAGTCATAAGGAAAAGAAAATACATTTCTAGTACCTACAGTATCAAAAAAATATCCACGGGATCCCTGGGTGGCGCAGCGGTTTAGCACCTGCCTTTGGCCCAGGGCACGATCCTGGAGACCCAGGATCGAATCCCACATCAGGCTCCCGGTGCATGGAGCCTGCTTCTCCCCCTGCCTATGTCTCTGCCTCTCTCTCTGTCTCTCTCTCTGTGACTATCATAAATAAATAAAAAATTTTTTTAAATGTTTAAAAAAAAAAACAAAAAGTATCCACGTGTAAGTGGACCCATGCCGTTCAGAGCTGTGTTGTACAAGGGTCAACTGTATTTGGTCTTCATCCAATCCCTGACACAGAACTCCTAAAACCCATGAATTTCCTAAGTGATGAGTGTGATTAACTTGTTTTTGTTATGTTAATGAACTTTTGGAGAGCACCTAAGGCTAGGGAGCCAACCGTATCATTAGAAGGTTGGAACCTCCTAGGGAGAGGAGAAGTGCTGGAGATTTAATCTATCTCCAATGGCCAATGATTTAATAATTCATGTCTATGTAATGAATCCTCCATAAGAGCCCAAAAGACAAGGTTTGAAGAGTTTTTGGGTTGGTGAACCAGAACACGCCCACATGCAAGGCCCCAAACTCCAGAGAAACAGAAGCTTCTGTGTATAAAACTTCTCCCTATGTATCTCTTCATACGGCTGTTCATTCACATTCTTTAAAACCTTTTGTAATATGCCAGTAATCTAGTAAATAAACTGGTTTCATGAGTTATGTGAGCCACTCTAGCAAAGCAATTGGACCCAAGGAAGAGGCGTGTAGGAACCTCTGATTTCCAGCTAGTCTGTCAGAAGCACTGGTAATAACTTGTGCTTGGACTGGTGATTAGCATCTGACTTGTGGGACTGAACCCTTAACCTGTGGCATCTGATGCTGTCTCCCAGAAGACCATGTAGAACTGACACCAGCTGGTGTTGGAGAATTGCTTGGTGTAGGGGGAAAAAAAACTACACATCAGAATTGGTTTCAGAAACATAGGCTAAGACACCTTGGTCTTTGCAGTCAGAAAAATGACCCAAGAGATTTTTTTTTTTTTTTTTTTTTTTTTTTAGATGATACTGAATACAAAAGCCTCCAAATGAGTAAAATTCTACTAGATTTCACTTCTGGTAAAATGACTCGACAGAGAGTAGGGGAATTTGGTATAAAAGCAGTGGGGTAGAAATCAGGGAGAGCAGCCAAACCAAAGCTCCAAACACAAAGGTAGGAGGCAGAGCCTGAAGCAGTGCTTGATTTGTACATGGTTCCTATGGTCAATAGCAAGGGTGTGATCTGAGGGCTTATGGGTGATATCCAGCCCAGATATACAATACAAGTAGATGAGTGGAAGAGAACAGACAGAAGAAGTAGAAGATCAGACAAGGGTCTAGAGCCCAGGGAACACCAAAATTTAAGGAGTGGTTTGAAGAGGAATCCTTTTAAAAGGGCTAAGAAAATGCAGCTAGAGAGGTCCAAAGCCTCCCTAACCAGCTCCACTCTCCCTTCAGAGTGTCCCTCATCCTTGAGTTAATTCTTGATCCTTTCCCTCCACCCTCTCCATCAAAACTCCTCTTCTTCTGAGAGTAGGAAAGCAATCTAAGTTAAATCGATCCACATTTGGGTTTGAATGACCAATGCTTCTCTACCTTTAGCCAGTTATTGAGTGTTAATCTCTAAGTGTAAATTAATCTACAATGGATAAACTTTCAGTCTACTTGGGAATGGTAAAGAAAACTTCAGTTGTATGTAACCACCCTGGCTAATTACTTCAGCTTGAGGAAGAGAAGGAGAGGAGAGAGTTGAAAGCAGCTATAAAGCCCCTCTGAATTCCTATTTCAGTAAACTGTGGTTCCCTCCTTCCCACCCCCTATTTTTATTTTTTTTTTAATTTTTAAAATTTATTTATGATAGCCACAGAGAGAGAGAGAGAGAGGCAGAGACACAGACAGAGGGAGAAGCAGGCTCCATGCACTGGGAGCCCGATGTGGGACTCGATCCCGGGTCTCCAGGATTGCGCCTTGGGCCAAAGGCAGGCGCCAAACCACTGCTCCACCCAGGGATCCCCTTATTTTTTATTTTACTTTATTTGTCCTTTAAGTAGGCTCCACATTGGTCATGGAGCCCAACACAGGCTTGAACTCATGACCCTGAGATCAGTACCTGAGCTGAGATCAAGAGTCGGACACAACTGACTGGGCCACCCAGGAGCCTCTACCCCTCATTTTTAATAGGGGGCATCCAGGTTTGAATCTGCTGGAAACTTCTAACTCAAAAGCCATGCATACCTAGAAATTCTGGGAACTAGGACAAGCCAAACAATGATGTCCTAGTTGTAGTTCAGTTTCAGGTTGAATATCCTTCTTTCTTCTTCCCCTTTACTGACTCTCAGCAAGGACAGAACAATTTAGGCCCTCAGACTGCACACAGGAAACTGATGAAGAGAGTAGTAGAGAAGAGGACATCACTTTCCATCCATCTTCTCCTTCTGGGAGAGACATCAAAAATCTTTTTTCTGGTATAACCATTATGAAAAAGTTTGGAATTTCTTCAAAAAATTAAAAATAGAATCATCTAAAAAAAAAATAGAATCATCTTATAATCCAGCAATCTCACTCTGAGTATACATCCAAAGGAAATGAAATCAGTATCTTGGAGAGATATCTGTATTTCCATGTTCATTGCAGCATTGTTGACAGCAGACACACTAGGGAAACAACCTAAAACTCCCTAAGTCCATTGACAGGTGAATGGATAAAGAAAATGTGTGTGTGTATTATATATTATATGTATCTATAACTATATATATGTGTGTATATATAAGACTATATTTAATGGGGAAATATATATATATATAAATAATGGAATATTATTCAGCCTTTGCAAAGAAGGAAATCTTGACATTTGTGACAACATGGGTGAAACTGGAAGACATTATACTAACTGAACTAAGCCAGACACAAAAGGACAAATACTACATGATCTCACTTATATGTGAATCTAATATAAGTCAAACTCATAGAAGTGGAGAGTAGAATGGTGGTTGCCAAGGATTGGAGGAAGGAGGAAATAGGGAGACGTTGGTCGAAGGGTACAAAGTTTTACAAGGTAAATAAGTTCTGGAGATCAACTGTATAGCAATGTGAATATAGTTTATAATACTGTATTGTACACTTGAAATTTGATAAAAGGGTAGATCTTAAATGTTCTCAACACCAAAAAAAAAAAAAAAGAAAAGAAAAAGGTAGCAAGGTGAGATGACGTGCATGTTTATTAGCTCGACTGTGGCAATTTTTTTTAGTGTATTTTTAAAATTTATTTATCTAAGTAATCTCTACACCTAACATGGGACTCAAATCCATGACCCCAAGATCAACAATCACATGCTCTTCTGACTGAGCCAGCCAGATGCCCCTGACAATTATTTTTTAAATTATGTGTAGGGGTGGCCCCGGGTGGCTCAGTGGTTTAACCTTCAGCCCAGGGCCTGATCCTGGAGACCCCGGGATCGAGTCCCACGTTGGGTTCCCTGCATGGAGCCTGCTTCTCCCTCTGCCTGTGTCTCTGCCTCTGTGTGTGTGTGTGTGTGTGTGTCTGTGTCTGTCATGAATAAATAAATAAAATCTTATAATTTTTTTTGTTTTTTTTTAATTTATGATAGAGAGAGAGAGAGGCAGAGACATAGGCAGAGGGAGAAGCAGGCCCCATGCACCGGGAGCCCGATGTGGGATTCGATCCTTGGTCTCCAGGATCGCGCCCTGGGCCAAAGGCAGGCGCCAAACCGCTGTGCCACCCAAGGATCCCAATAAATAAAATCTTAAAAAAAAAATCTTATAAATAAATAAATAATGTGTATATCAGAACATAGAGTCATATACCTTAAATATATACAATGTTTTTAAAATATTTTTTTTCAATTTTTATTTATTTATGATAGTCATAGAGAGAGAGAGAGAGAGGCAGAGACATAGGCTGAGGGAGAAGCAGGCTCCATGCACCGGGAGCCCGACGTGGGATTCGATCCGCGGTCTCCAGGATCGCGCCCTGGGCCAAAGGCAGGCACCAAACCGCTGCGCCACCCAGGGATCCCTATACAATTTTTATTTGTCAATTATACCTTGGTAAAGATAGGGAGAAAACCAGCAATATCCAAGAAAAAAGAGAAAGAAAAAGAAGAAAGAAAGAAAGAAAGAAAGAAAGAAAGAAAGAAAGAAAGAAAGAAAGAGAAAGAAAGAAAGAAAGAAAGAAAGAAAGAAAGAAAGAAAGAAAGAAAGAAAAAGAGAGAGAGAGGGAGGGAGGGAGGAAGGAAGGAAGGAAGGAAGGAAGGGAGAGAGAGAAAGAAAAAGAAAGAAAGAAAGAAAGAAAGAAAGAAAGAAAGAAAGAAAGAAAGAAAGAAAGAAAGAAAGAAAGAAAAAGAAAACAAACCACATCTTTTATTTTTCACTCCTTTCCTTTCTTCCTCTGTGCCTTCCTTTCCTTCTTATTTTTTTCCTCCACAAATAAGCATTGAGTACCTTCTCTGTACCAGGGATTGTGCCAGGTGCTGGGAATCCAACAGTGAGCTTGCAGGTAACCCTTCGCCACATAGACTCATGGTTAGGAGGAAGCTCTGCCCCTTCTGCTGGTGACTTGAAGGGAACCATGTGGGTGTTACTTAGTTAGCATTCCAGACCTGCTCATTCCTCTTGCTCCTTCCTATATTTCCAATCTTTCCCCATTTTTCCGGGATCTAACTTTCAATATGTTAGTAGAGTCATCCAAAGGTTTTACCTCCTGGGAAGCAAAGGACTGAGTTTATGGAATCATAAACTTCTTTCTGATATTTGATTAAAGCACCATCTTGGACACCCCCCCCCCTTTTTTTTTAACTTGGTAATTATGTGACCATGAAGTTAATCTTTTTTTTTCCTGTTCTTAGTACAATTTCTGCTTTTTTTCGTAACTTTTGGCCTCCTCACAGTTCACTGCATACACTCTTCCCTCATTACACAGAAATACCTATTTATATTTTATATGCAGAATATACATAACAGAAGAGACAAAACAGCCAAAAATATTAACATCTACTTTAAAAATTGATAAAAATTTTAATACTTTTTTTTAAGATTTTATTTTATTTATTCATGAGAGACACACACAGAGAGAGAGAGGCAGAGACATAGGCAGAGAGAGAAGCAGGCTCCCTGCAGGTAGCCCGATGTGGGATTCGATCCCAGGACTCCAGGATCACACCCTGGGCCAAAGGCAGGCGCTAAACCGCTGCGCTACCCAGGGATGCCAATACATTTTATTATGTATATATCTCCTGCTTTTATATTAGAGTTACTTTTTATTTTTATTTTTTTATTTATCCATGACAGACACAGAGAGAGGCAGAGACACGAGCAGAGGAAGAAGCAGGCTCCATGCGGGGAGCCCGATGTGGGACGCGATCCCGGGACTCCAGGATCACGCTCTGGGCTGAAGGCGGCGCTAAACCACTGGGCCACCCGGACTGCTCTCGAGTTACTTTTTAAATACTTACTTCTTTTAAACTTCTCACTTTGATTCATGGAGTTTTACACATGTAATCATTAGGAATGCCCAGGTAGCTCAGCAATTGAGCCTCTGTCTTCCGCTCATGGCGTGATCCCAGAGTCGCAGGATCGAGTCGCGCATTGGGCTCCCTGCCTGGGGCCTGCTTCTCCCTCTGCCTGTGTCTCTCCCTCTCTCTGTGTCTCTCATGAATAAATAAATAAAATATTTAAATATATATATATATATAATCATTAACTGTAATTATTGTTCTCTTTGACGCTCAAAAGAATCATGACATGGCCAGTGGGATCCCTCTATGGCTTCATTGTGCAATTAGCACGATTTCAAATATTTTTGGAAGCATCCTTTTCTTACACGTGACAAGCCTCTCCTGATTTTCCCCCGCTCTAAGACATGGAATTGACTGTGCTTCAAAAAGCCTTGGTTTCTGTTTAAGGAACATAAGAGAATCCAAAATCTGGATGTTGTATTTGGTAGTGAATAAAGTTATTTCCAGGTGACAGATCTGAAGATTGTTCCTTTTAAATCCATCAGTTTGGGGTGCCTGGGTGGCTCAGTTGGTTAAGCAACTGCCTTTGGTTCAGGTGATGATCCCAGGAGGATGGAGTTTGCCTGCTCAGTGGGGATTCTCTCCCTCGCCCACTGCCCCTCCCCCCACTCATATGTGCGTGCTCTTGCACCAGGAGACATTCTCTTTCTCAAATGAATAAATAAATCTTTAAAGAAAAAAAAACCTTTCAATTTTTATCCAACTGGAAATTACTTTGGTTCTAACATAAAAATATACTTCCTTAATATACCATATACTTCCTTTTTTAACCTTTTGCCAAATCTATAATTATAACCTCTTCTCTTTTATAATCTTTATTTGAATCACCTATCACCATTCAGATGTCTCTTGACTGATGCAAATTTGTTTGAATTGTGTTTTTTTTTTTTTTTGGTCCAAAATAAATTCAGTATTTATTACAGTATTCAACTGTAAGAAAGATTTTCCAGTTAACTGTTATTATCTATACCGTGGTTATTTATAAATGCCTTGTGTTCTTCTTCAATTCCAATCCTTTTTTGTAAGAATCTTGGTATAAATATAAAATAAATGAATAGTTTAGTGTTGTAATCAAGTTAAACTTGGTAACAAAGCAACTCCTACATATTTCATGATTTATTATTGTGGGAATAATTCAACACGTATGGAAAAGTTTGTATAAATGGTGATAATTACATATGAAGATGGTATGTTTAAGGGTTAGATGGTAGGAGAGATGGAGAAAAATATGGGTAGGAGCAAGAAGTTACTTGAAGGGCCCATTGAACAGTTCTAGAATGGTAACTCAGCAACACCAACATAATACCCTTCATGTTATCAGCACAAGGGCCAGGGGCCTCTTCCCAACTGTAAGTCCAGGAGAGAAGGGCCTCCTGCATGCTCATTGTTAGATCCCCTGTGTGTGGCACAATATCTGATACAGAGAAAATGCTCAATATGTATTTGTGGAAGGAGGGAAGGAAGGACAGCATGCAGAAAGGAAAGAAAGGAGTAACTAATATATGACATGTTTATATTTCCAGTTATCCCAAACAATTTCATCAATGCATAACAAAAGGCGGGATTCCTGGATGGCTCAGCTGTTGAGCAGTTGAGCGTCTGCTTTCAGCTCAGGGCATGATCCTGGGGTCTAGGAATGTAGTCCTACATCAGGCTCCCTGAGAGGAGCCGACTTCTTCCTCTGCCTGTCTCTGCCTCTCTCTCTGTGTGTGTCTCTCATGAATAAATACTTTAAAAAAATCGTTTTAAAAAATGCATAACAAAAGGCAATACAACCAATTATACAATACTGTAAATCTAAAAATACATGATTTCAGGAAATCCCCTATGAAAGGTATAGGCATGACAGACAAGTAACACTGATGGAGCAAGTAAGGTTTAATGATTTAAAGGGGTCAAAAAAAAATTTTTTTAATTAAAGGGGTCAAACTTCTATGTCGTGTGTGATTCCACTCGTATGAAATGCCCGGAATAGGCAAAGCCATGCAGACAAAAAGTAGATTGGTGGTTGCCTAGGGCTTAAAGGAGGGGGATAATGGAGGGCGTATGCTAACCAGTTTATTATTGTAGCGATGAAAATGTTCTTTTCTTTTCTTTTCTTTTCTTTTCTTTTCTTTTCTTTTCTTTTCTTTTCTTTTCTTTTCTTGTTTTTTAAGCAGGCTCCATGTATAATTTGGGGCTTGAACTCATGATCCTGAGATAAAGAGTCACATGCTCTACTGACTGAACCAATCAGGTGCCCCTCGATGAAAATGTTTTAACATTGATTGTAGTAATGGTGGCACAATTCTGAAGATACTAAAAACCATTGAATTGTATATTTTAAACGGTCAGTTGTAATAGTATGTGAATTTTATCTTAGTAAAGCTGTTATGAAAGTAGGGGCAGCCCGATGTCTGGCAGCTCAGGTTCAGAAGGGGCCACAAGGCCCCGACCCCAGCCAAGAATCAATTATAAATAACTCCAACCTATGTAAATAGCCAAACTTAAGTAACCTACAACCCAGGCCAATATGGAGTGGTATTGTTTTAATTTGGGGTCTACTAATAAAATTACTATAACCCTAGAAAAATATCAAAATAAACACAGAGTAATGAAAAGATTAAATCTAAAAAAAAAAGAAAAGATTAAATCTATGGTTTTAATATATTTTTAAAGATTTTATTTATTTATTTATTTATTTATTTATTTATTTATTTATTTAAGAGACAGAAAGTATGAGTAGGGTGAGGGGCAGAGGGAGAAGTAGACTCCCCACTGAGCAGGGAGCCCAATGCCAAGCTCAATCCTGGGACTCCAGGATCATAACCTGAGCCAAAGGCAGACGCTTAACCGACTGAGCCAGCTAGGTGTCCCTATGGTTTCAATATTTTAAAATTAGGGACAGCTGGGTGACTCAGCGGTTGAGCATCTGCCTTTGGCTCAGGGTGGGATCCCAGGGTCCAGGATTGAGTCCTACATCAGGCTCCCTGCATGGAGCCTGTTTCTCCCTCTGCCTGTGTCTCTGCCTCTCTCTCTCTCTGTCTCTCATGAATAAATAAATAAAATTAAAATATGTATATTTTAAAATTAGATTTAAACGTAGTTCTAGCCTTTGTGATTATTTTACTTTGTGTTTTCTTTTTTTTTTTCAAGATTTTATTTAAAGGTAGACGCTCAATCACTAAGCCACCCAGGCATCCCTACTTTTGTGTTTCTGTCTGCCATTTGGTGTGTTAGGATGTTTGAAACGTTCAAAGAATTGATCTTACTAGGTTATGAATATAATTTGGGTTGTTTAAGGGAGTTTAATTAAGTTTATGTAGTGATCATTAAGATGGACTCCCGAACCCTCATTCACTCTGGGATAATTAGTAAAAGCCAAATGGCAGTCCCATTCTCCTTGCCAGTGATTGGTCTAGGAATAGGCAGGTGGCACAACTCTGACCAAGATGTAAGTAAAAGTCCACCGTGGGACTTCTGGGAGAGGTTTCCATGGTCTTGTCTCCCCACCTCCCCAAAAAGGAAATAAAAGTCCCACTTCCTTCTCTGAAATGTTGTGTCTGGATATGATAATGTCATTGCAGTAGCCACGTTGTGACAAGCCTAGGAGTGCTGCCAATACATGGACAAGGGCGGAACCAAGGGAATCCCAACAAAGCGGAGCTTGAGCCCAGATGTACTGCATCCACAGCCCACTTCAGGCTTCATCTTTTGTGAGATAATACATTTCCTTGTTATTTAAGCCACTCCAAGTTAGGGTTTTCTGTTATTGTCACCCCGAAGAAATAAAAGTTGTAATCAGGATTTTTTTTTAAGATTTTATTCATTTATTCATGAGAGACATAGAGAGAGACAGAGACAGGCAGAGGGAGAAGCAGGCTCCATGCAGGGAGCCGGACGTGGGACTCGATCCCAGGTCTCCAGGATCACGCCCTGGGCTGAAGGCAGTGCTAAACCCCTGAGCCACCCGGGCTGCCCTATAATCAGGATTTAAATGTAAAAATGTAGTTGAAGAAAGTTTTGTCTTCTAAATTTTATTAGGCATGTAAATTTGATAAATCGAGCATCAGTTGTCTTGATACTGGAAGTTGCAGAGAGTATTACTCTGCACACACAGGAGCCCCTTGGACTTTAAAGTGCCAACAGACAAATTTCAAAGACGGATTCATTCCTTTGATCCTCCTACGGAAACTTACTGTAGCATGACACATGTCTTCAACTGTGGCATTAAATAGAGACTCAGAGGAGTGGGTGGGTGGCTTGGTGGTTGAACATCTGCCTTTAGCTCAGGTCATGATCCTGGGGTCTTGGAATGGAGTCCCATACCAGGCTTCCCGTGGGGAGCCTGCTTCTCCCTCTGCTTAGGTTTCTGCCTCTCTGTGTGTCTCATGAATAAATATATAAAATATTTTTAAAAATATATATATATATATTTTTTAATAGAGACTTAAAGAAGACATATCTGCAGGGATCACAAATACTGACTTCTGGTATCATTTCTGGTGGAGAAAGAGAAGTTAGAGAACCCAAAGGAACAAAATACAAGTAGTCATGCTCTCCATCAATGACCAAAGGAGACTACACAAACCAAGAGTCACAACCCAAATGCTTTCAGGGTTCAGGTGATTTCTGTGACTGACGTTGAGTGGAAGTGAGGCAGGAGGAAATGGTGGTCCCACCTAGAGGGAGCACCTCCACCCAGACGCAGATAATGTTACAACAAGGAAAAGCTACAGATTCGATGTTGCCAGATCTTCCAGTTTTCAGGAAAAGCCGGAAACCCGGATCATGTGAATTTTTAGATAAAGGCAACCAATTCAACTTCATTTTTTTGAAGGTTTTATTTATTTATTCATGAGAGACACACACATAGAGAGAGGCAGAGACACAGGCAGAGGGAGGAGCAGGCTCCATGCAGGGAGCCTGATGCAGGACTCGATCCTGAGTCTCCAGGATCACACCCTGGGCTGAAGGCGGCGCTAAACGGCTGAGCCACCTGGGCTGCCCAACCAATTCAGCTTCAAAAACAAAAACAAGGGGATCCCTGGGTGGCTCAGTCATTTAGCGCCCGCCTTTGGCCCAGGGCGCAGTCCTGGAGTCCTGGGATTGAGTCCCGCATCAGGCTCCCGGCATGGAGCCTGCTTCTCCCTCCTCCTGTGTCTCTGCCTCTCTCTCTCTCTGTCTATCATGAATAAATGAATAAATAAATCCTAAAAAAAAAAAAAAACAATAAATTGTGTGGCCAAAAAAACACATCTATAGCCTGTCCACAGGCTGCCAGTTTGTAATGTTGCCGCAGAGGTTTACAACATGCCCATAGAGTAGAATGTGAAAATTGAGACATCTGCCCTGTGCTGCAAACCAGGGCCAACATTTTTTTATTTATTTATTTATTTATTTATTTATTTATTTATTTATTTATTTATTTATGATAGTCACAGAGAGAGAGAGAGAGAGAGAGAGAGAGGCAGAGACATAGGCAGAGGGAGAAGCAGGCTCCATGCACCGGGAGCCCAATGTGGGATTCGATCCCGGGTCTCCGGGATCGCGCCCTGGGCCAAAGGCAGGCGCTAAACCGCTGCGCCACCCAGGGATCCAGGGCCAACATTTCTATCCCACAGGTGCTTCTTCGACACTTAGATTCAGGGCTACCTAGCTGGAAAGATATGATTCATATCAATAGTCCAGCCAGAAGGATTAGCTGCAAAATGCACCTGCAAAGCTGAGTGAATGATCTGTCACATGGGGCTGTTTAAATGTTTTCCTCTGCTTCTATGCTGAAGACTGACACACAGGTTGCATTTCAATCCTTGCCAGACCCCAGTTGCATAACAGTGATTAGCCACCAATGTGATCAGTCCTGCTGAACTCGTTTGCTGTGTTCCTAGGCTTTCTAAATTAGGATCAACCATTCACTCACAGATGAAAAAAATTAGAAAGAGAGAGAGAGAGAGAGAGAAACTGCTCATCACCGGAGTCTCATCACACATCCCTGGAGCTTCCCAGCTTAGCCCAGCACAGTCCGCAGTCTGCAGGGGTCACATGACAAATATTCCCTGGTTTCTCGAAGATAAGAGTAGACCCAAGGCCTGTGAATGCCTCTGACTCATAGAAAAATTTGCTCATTTTCATGGTCTAGTGTGTTATTTTAAAATATGTGTGATATGACACATTGTAACAGGAGGAACTTAGGTTAGATATTGAGGACAATTTCCTGACTAAAAGATTGTGAAACATTAGAGCAGGTTATGAATGAGGAAGTAGAGGCTTCATCTATGCAGGACTTTTCTGCTAGGGTAAACGCCTGATTCTGTTGGTCAGATGCTATCACTGAAGTCCGTGGTGTTTGTATGAGACATCTCCTCCAGCCTGCTCTTCACTCTTAATAAGAGCTGCCATTTATAAAGGGTCAACATGGGCAGCCCAGGTGGCTCAGCGGGTTTAGCGCCACCTCCAGCCCAGGGCGTGATCCCGGAGACCCGGGATCGAGTCCCACATCGGGCTCCCTGCATGGAGCCTGTTTCTCCCTCTGCCTGTGTCTCTGCCTCTCTCTCTGTGTGTGTCTCTATAAATAAATAAATAAAACGTTTAAAAAAAAAAAATAAAGGGTCAACATGCTCACTTTTGTAGGTCCTTATCAAGTCCTCATAGAAACCCAGTCAGACAAATTATCCCCATTTTTGCGGACAAGGAAGCTGAACCTCAGGGAGATTAAATAAATTGCCGAAGGTCACCCCAGCAGGCTAAGATTAGAACCCATCTCTGTGTGGTTTCCAAGTCCAGGCCCTTTCTATAAGGCCTTGTGGCTGCAATTCCCTTGGCAGAGTACCCGTGACTACCTGGGGGAATAGAGACCAAAGGGCAGTTCAGACAAGGAAAATATTATCCAAAACAGTTGGGAGAGCCCTGCTGAGACCCAAAAAGGAAATTAGTGTCAGGAAGAGAGATAAGATGCCAACCAGGGAGGATACAGAGACACAAAGGAGAGGCAAGGTCAGAACCTGGAAGCCAAGGGATATCCTTCTAGAAAGAGTTTGCGCTGACTTAGACGGTCCAGGAAGTTGAAGATAGTGAACAAGGAGTTCCTTTTAAGCAACACTCAGCTTGTGCTGCTGAGCCTGCCAAGCACCAGGCTGGATGTTGCTGACCCGCCCAGCTCAGATTTTCCTTTGGTGACTCCTGACTTGCTAACGGTGCCCTTGGACAATTCCCGTTCCCCGTCCCACCCACCAGCCATTGTCTTTGATGTACAGGAGCTGAAACTCTTTCCAACAATAACTCTGCAATGTGGTCCAGTGTTGATGCTTATGTTCAGAATACCTGTAACAGTGTAACTTTCCTTCTCTGAAATATGGTTCCTTTTGTTTCTGCCCTGCTAGGGTTCCTGGAATAGCATCATTGCTACAACATAAGAGAGGGCAGGTTGCAAACTAGTTAGTCCCTATAGCCCCAATATATTATACGTTAAGCTACACCGACTTTCCTATTTAACACTTGCTGCTGAGAAGAGTTAGAGCCTATAATGTAAACTCAGCAAAGGAGCAGCTCCAAGACAACTCTGGAGAGGGTGGCCACCCATACCTTATTTCAAGAGGTCATCTGGGTCACACTTTTGTTTTATTGAAGTATAATTAACATACAGTGTTATAGTAGTTTCAGGTATACAACATAATGATCTGACAACCCTATACATTACTTAGTGCTCCCCACAAGTGTAGTCACCATCAGTTAGCAAGCAATGCTATTACAATCTTAAGTGGCTATATTTCCCTATGCTGTACTTTTAATTTTCCATGACTTATTTATTTTAGAACTGGGAGTTTGTAGCTTCTAAGAGCTTGTTTTCCCAGACTCCAGTTGGCCTTAGAAGCTCCAGACTCTGCTCAAATAGGAAATCTAAGGAAATGAGCACAACCAAGGAGACACAGGAGAACAGACTCATTGGGCTGAGTTTCTGGCTGTTTGGCTGGAACTGATATCCAGTTCCTTTCCTTAAACTCCAAATTTCCTGGAAGCTCAAGCCTCGAGGATCAGAAGGCAGGCCCAAATCTGTCCTGCTAGTCTGTGCCTTTGGCAAATTTTTTCATTCTATCTGTATTTTCCTGAAGCACATTCCTCTATAATAAGGGTGGAGAGAGAAAAATAAAGCAGAAATTAAATACATAAATCAGGACCTTTTTTTTTTTTTTTTGCCCTGACTAGTCTTAGCTTGGCCAGGTCAATAAATCAATGCAAGGACACATTTGCCTGAAATTACTTATCTCACCCCATTCTCCACTCACTATGAAAAAAAGCCAGAGCTGACTTATCCGTGACTCCAATGGAAGTTAAAGCTCTCCAAAGCCTGCTGAGAATTTGGCCTAGGGATTAACAGAATTCTGGGGAATTCTTTGGATTTTAGGTTCATTCAGTTATCCCACAATCATTTATTGGGTACCACCTATTTTCTAGGTGCTGAGTTCGGAGTGGTGGAGTGCTCCAGAGATGACAAAAGCATAGATTCTGCTCTCTAGCTGCTCAGGGTGTAGAAGAGAGACAAAGCGTGAATTAGATGACTATAGATAGAAAATACTAAGTGCCATGAGAGAGAGAACCACATAATAATCATCACTTATATTTGAATGGGACTTTCTGAAGTCAGTTTCCTTGCATTATCTCATTTGCTCCTCAGCACACCTGTGGTAGACCTCGGCAGTGATTCTTGTCCAGCATCCTCTCACCATTCTGATAAGTACCCTAACTTCTCACTGGAGAATTTCCATCTACCCATTCATGTCCCATGTGCTGTTGCCGGACTAACTACACCCCAGCATCTGAGGTAGGACAAGTCTCCTCCTGGCTCCAGCCGATCCAAGCACCCAATTCTCCTAGCCATCATGACCATCTCAAGGACGGGAACATGACCCATTAAGAGCAATGAGAATTAGTTGGGATTTCTGCAGAAGTCCTCAAGCTTGTCTGCTGGAGTCAAAGCAGAAAGACTCGGTTCTGGGACGGCTGACAGACATCTTGTCACTCTTTAAACCTGAGCCTGAAGGCGGCAGTAAAACGCAGAGCTGAAAGGAGTATAAGAGTCCAGATGAGGGATCCCTGGGTGGTGCAGTGGTTTAGCGCCTGCCTTTGGCCCAGGACGCGATCCTGGAGACCCGGGATCGAGTCCCACATCGGGCTCCCGGTGCATGGAGCCTGCTTCTCCCTCTGCCTATGTCTCCGCCTCTCTCTCTCTCTCTCTCTCTGTGTGTGACTATCATAAATAAATAAAAATTTAAAAAAAAAGATTAAAAAAAAAAAAGAGTCCAGATGATATCATTTGAGCTCTGAATTCACCAATGCCTGAAACCGTCTCTGCCCCTAGACTTTTCACCTATGCAAACCAATAAGGGCCCTTTTGTCAGAAGCCGATATAGGTTGGGTTTTCTGTCAGTTGAAACAAAAAGAGTCGTGAAAAAGCTCTAACTCTATGAGATAAGTATTTCCATCTCTATGTTATGAAAGAAAAATAGAAGGTCACATAAGTGAAAAAGGAACAGCTAAGAAGTAGTAGAACCCCATCTCAAACACACAAATCCTGATATAAATTTCTAGGTTCAGTCTTTCATACCACAGCTGCTTCCCTCAGTCACAGAAATCCTGTGGAAGAACAGATAAGTAGGTGGGAAAGATTAGTTCGGCTTCATAGGAGCACCAATTTAGCTGGACTTTGAAAGACAGGTCAAATTCCACCCGAGCTGATGGCAAAAGTACTATGGGTAAAGGGAGCGTCATTTGCAAGGTCTTGGAGATGAGAAACTCAGGGGTAGCTGGACAATAGCAAATACTTCAGTTTGTCAAATGCATTGGGTGTATAAGAGAAGATAACAGAAAGCTGATTTATGATCAGAATGTTTGGGGAACTTGAAATTTATCCTGAAGGTCAGAAATTTCCAAACCACACTTTATTAAAGCTTGGCTTCAAGTGACCAGAACTCAATTTTGGCTAGCTTAGTTGTACAAGATCTTGGGGATGAGGTCCAGGAAAGAAGATTCAAAAGAACCCAGTGAGGAGAAAGAGTCAAATTCTTGGCTTTGAGTTCCAAAATGGTATCTTGAAACCAGGACAATATGATGGAGCTCAAGCAGGACTTGCCTCCTTGAAAGGCCTCCCTTTTTCTGTCAAACAAATAAATAAAATCTTTAAAAATAAATAAATAAAAACAAAAAAAATCACAGGTGTTTAGTTACATCAAAAGCTGCCAAATAGTCAAGAACAATTAGGACAGAGAAATGTCCATTGGATTTAGCAAGCTAGAAATTATGAGTGAATTTGACTTCATAATTTCAGTAGAGGAGTGGAGAACAGAAACCAGGTGTGAGGAGGTTGAAAGCAACACAAGGAAGTAAATTTATATCTCCAAAAACCCCTTTGCTTCAAACACATGGCCTTGACATTTAAAATGGAAAAAATGGAAAAAAAATTAAAAAGAAAAATGATTTTTAAAAAAGACATAGCCGAACTCTCACATATCTCTATGAACCAAAAATGGAATAGAAACACAGTGCAATGAGTAAGGTGAAGCGTCAGGCTTAGGAGCTCTGAGTCTAGAAGCTGGACAGTGGAAGCTGGACAAAAGGTCAGCTCCTATGGGGACAAAGTTCTCCCTCAGTGTGGGAGACTGATGCTTGCAGCTCCATATCAGAGGCTGATGGGGGCTCCATGACTTATTTAAAAAACAAAACAAAACAAAAACTGAGGGTGCCTGGGTGGCTCGGTTGGTAGAGCATCTGCCTTTGGCTCAGGTCCAGATCCCAGGGTCCTGGGATTGAGCCCTACATCCGGCCTCCTACTCTGCAGGTAGCCTGCTTCTCCCTCTCCCTCTCCCTCTGCCTGCAGCTCCCCCCTACTTGTGCTCTCACTCTCTCAGATAAATAAATAAAATCTTAAAAAAAAAAAAAAACCCTGAAGAAAATAGCTGTTAGTCTGTGGGATTGTATCTTTATTAGAGCCCAGGGTGGTGAGAAATGAAGAGAAATTATCAAGTCACCTGCTGGCCCCATGACTAGACACATCATATCCCTAATATCCAGGGATGCAGAAGCATGAGCAGAGGCCCTGGCTTTATGCTGACACCCAGAGAGCCAGATGGAAGCATCCTGGCATCCTGGGCAGGGATGAGGGGAAAGTAAGAGAGACAGAGAGAGAGAGAGAGAGAGAGAAATCAAACAAAAAAACAAAAACAAATACTTTCTCACTCAAAAGCTTATGAACCATAATTCCAAAATATATGAAAGGACCTACTGGTGGGAAAGCTAGGCTTTGATATGAACAATCAGATCAGAAAATTTCTCAAATTTCCTCTGGAAATTTGTAAAACAGTATAAAAAGACCTTAAAAGAGTACATTGAACATGTTCAGAGATGAATGTACACCTTTCATTTCAAAAGGAAAGTGTGAAGCAAAAATAAGCTGAAATGAAACAACATGAACGAGAACCAATTAGAAATCCTTGAAATGAAAAATACCCTAGGGACACCTGGCAGGCTCAGTCAGTAGAGCGTGCAACTCTTGATCTCAGGGTCTTAAGTTCAAGCCTCACGTTGAGGGTAGAGGTTATTTAAAAAAAGAAAAGAAAAATACCCTAACTGAAATCGAAGGGGCTATAAATAGGAGGAATTCTAGAGTAAGCTACTCTCAAATAGTATATTAGAAAACTGGAAGAGGGACAGAGGAATTCACTCAGAACATAGCATGAATAAAAACGAAAAACACAGAGAAAGCAAGAAAGCAAGAAAGAAGGAAGGAAGGAAGGAAGGAAGGAAGGAAGGAAGGAAGGAAGGAAGGAAGAAAAAAGAAAGAAAGAAAGAAAGAAGAAAGAAAGAAAGAAAGAAAGAAAGAAAGAAAGAAAGAAGAAAGAAAGAAAGAAAGAAAGAAAGAAAGAAAGAAAGAAAGAAAGAAAGAAAGAAAGAAAGAAGAGAGCAATTAAAAATAGGCAGAACAGGGATCCCTGGGTGGCTCAGCGGTGTGACCCTGGAGACCCGGATCGAGTCCCACATCAGGCTCCCTGAATGGAGCCTGCTTCTCCCTCTGCCTGTGTCTCTGCCTCTCTCTCTCTCTGTCTCTCATGAATAAATAAAGTCTTAAAACACACACACACACACACACACACAAAACCCCCAAAACTCTTTAAAAAATATGCAGAATAGGGGCGCCTGGGTGGCTCAGCCCACTAAGTGTCTGACTTCTGCTCAAGTCATGATCCCAGGGTGGTGTGGATCCAGCCCTGCATCTCATTGGGCTCCCTGCTCAGTGGGGAGTCTGCTTCTCCCTCTGCCTCTCCCCACCAGCTTGTGCCCTCTCTCCTCTCAAATAAGTAAATAAATATTTAAAACTTTAAAACATATGCAGAATAGAAGATAAATATGTATATAGTAAGAGTTCCAGAGAAAGAGAATTGAGAGGAATGACAGAAAAGGCAATATTTGAAGAGAAAATTACTGAATTTTTTTCCAGAATTGAAGAAAAAGCCCTAGGAATGAAAGAAATTTATAATCAGCCAAATTATTATTCATGAGTGTTGGGGGAGAGAGGATCTCAGTGTATAAAAACTAAGAAATGGGGATCCCTGGGTGGCGCAGCGGTTTGGCGCCTGCCTTTGGCCCAGGGCGCGATCCTGGAGACCCGGGATTGAATCCCACGTCGGGCTCCCGGTGCATGGAGCCTGCTTCTCCCTCTGCCTGTGTCTCTGCCTCTCTCTCTCTCTCTCTCTCTCTCTCTCTATCATTAATAAAAAATTAAAAAAAAATCTTTTAAAAAAAACTAAGAAATGTTTGCTACTCACAGGCTCTTACTAAATGTACTACTGGATTTTGATTCTAACACATGCATCTGTTCATATGTTAGCATCTCCAAAATCATAATGTGTATTACAATCAATCAGCAACTTTTATTCTTAGTTTTATTTTCTCTTAAAAAAATTCTAGGGACTTCTGGGTGGCTCAGTGGTTAAGTGTCTGCCTTTGGCTCGGGGCGTGATCCTGGAGCCCCGGGATTGAGTCCTACGTCGGGCTCCCTGTGTGGAGCCTGCTTCTCCCTCTGCCTGTGTCTCTGCCTCTCTACCCCTCCATGTCTCTTATGAATAAATAAAATCTTTTAAAAAATCTTTTATTTGCTTAGTTTTCTTTGTACTTAACCTAATGTGCCATCAAACGTTCCATCAGCTGCGCAAATCTGCTCCCATTAAGCACTCTGTGCCATCTACTTAAGGAGGTGTCCCTGGAGCCCTCTGACTTGCTCCAGAAAGAGCTGTTCTCAAAGCCTGTGGCATCATTGTTACCTTAGCTTTTCTTTTTTAAAGATTTTATTTATTTATTCATGAGAGACATAGAGAGAGAGGCAGAGACACAGGCAGAGGGAGAAGCAGGTTCCCCGCAGGGAGCCTGATGTGAGACTTGATCCCAGGACCCCAGGATCACACCCTGAGTCAAAGGCAGATGCTCAACCACTGAGCCACCCAGGATTCCCTACTACCTTAGATTTTCTATTCAGCATCATGTTGGTGATTTCCTTCACCTCTGTCTTGTGATGAGGACCTGGTCTCCTGGTTTCTCTTATTCCTCCCCCTTGGTTTGTCCCCTTGTTTTAGTGGAGCAAATTCTCCTATTATGTCCCAACAGTGCACTGGAAGGAACATTTCAGACTTTGCATGTCTGAAAGTATTTTTTTTTCCTACCCTCAGTCAATAGCTTGGTAGGGTTAAAATTCTAAGTTGGAAATTATTTTTTTCCTCAGTATTTTGTGTTTTTTTTTTTTAAAGATTATTTATTTATTTATCCATGACACACACACACACACACACAGAGGCAGAGACACAGGCAGAGCGAGAAGCAGGCCCCATGCAGGAAGCTCAATATGGGATTCAATCCTGCTACTCCAGGATCACGCTCTGAGACAAAGGCAGACACTTAACCCCTGAGCCACCCAGATGTCCCATGACCCCTTATCTTTTAAAAGAATTGATCCAAAAAAAAAAAAAAAAAAGAATTGATCCAGCTGTTGTATGGAGAATAGACTGAAAGTAGGCGGGTGAGGGAAGAAGCAGGGACACTAGAGTTTATGTTATATTTTGTGGCAAAAGAAACTCCCCCATAACTTAGAGGCTTAAAAAACAAACTCTTAATATTACTCATGGTTCTATGGGTTAGGAATTTGGACCAAGCACAGCCTGGCTAGCAATTTCCGCTGTGCCTGGGATATCCACTATGGCTTCTTTATTCACGTTTGTTCACAAATAGCTGAGGGCCAGCTGCAACAGGAGTGTGGGATAAATGTCTGGCTGTTGCTGTTGATTAGACTTCAATGGTTCACCTCTAGGTTGTCTCATAGCCTCCCCCTCTTCATGTGGCTTCTCTAGCACAGTAGCCAGACTTCTTACATGGCAGCTCCAAGCTGTGGGGTCTTCTTGGGTTTTTGTTTTATTTTTTAAAGATTTTATTTATTTGAGAGAGAGCATGAGTAAGGGGAAGGGGCAGAAGAAGAGGAAGAGAGAATCTGAAGCAGACTCTGCTGAGTGTGGAGCCTGACGTGGAGCATGAGGTCACGACCCCAAGATCATGATCCAAGTTGAAACCAAGAGTTGGGTGCTTCACTGACTGAGTCACCCAGGAGCCCCAGGGCTATGGGGCCTTCTTAAGGCTTTGGCTCATCACCAGCAAGCATCAATTCTCCACATTCTCTTATTTAAAGCAGAACACAGGCCAGCCTGGATTTGAGGAAACGGGCCCCTCAAGAACATGAATACAGGGATACCTGGGTGGCTCAGTGGTTGAGCATCTGCCTTTGGCTCAGGGCGTGATCCCAGAGTCTGGGATCGAGTCCCACATCAGGCTCCCTGCGGGGAGCCTGCTTCTCCCTCTGCCTGTGTCTCTGCCTCTCTCTGTCTCTCATGAATAAATAAATAAAATCTTAAAAAAAAAAACAAAAAACATGAATACAGGAACAACTTTAAAAAAAGAAAAAGAAAAAAGGGGCCCTGGCTGGCTCAGTCAGTAAAGCATGCAACTCATGATCTCAGGATCATGAGTTCAATTCCCACATTGGGGTAGAACCTAGTTTAAAAAAGAAGAAGAAGAAAAAGAAAAAAGAATATAAATACAGGAGCTTTAGTTTATTGGGTGGGCAACCAATGACATGGCACAACAGCAGTAGTTCAACCCCACTACGTTGAAAGCTAATAATTAAGGCAAAACTTGATTCTAGTGTGGACCAAGGTGGTAGCAATGGAGATGGTGAGAACTCACTAGTTTCTGGGTATGTTTTGAAGGCAGGGTTGAGGGGATTTCCTGACAGCATTGACACAAGGAAGGGTCAAGGGTACTCTGAGGTTTTCAGATTGAGCACATGGAAGAATGCCGTTTACTGAGAAGCAGAAGACTGAGTGAGAGGCAGGTTTGGGGGAATATCAGGAGTTTGGATTTGAAACTTTAAGTGTGAAGTTTCTATTGGACATATACATGGAGGTATCAAGGAACAGCTGACTACGCAGGTTCAGAGAGGTCAGGTGTGGATATATAATCTACCAGTTGTCATTGTAGATAGTATTTAAAGCCATCGACAGGACAATATCACCAAGGCAGCTTGGGAGCGAAAAAAGGAAGCCCCGGGATCGAGTCCCACATCGGGCTCCCTGCATGGAGCCTGCTTCCCCCTCTGCCTGTGTCTCTGCCTCTCTCTCTCTCTATCATGAAAAAATAAATAAAAGCTTAAAAAAAAAAAGATAAGGGGTCATATCTTATCACGTCCCTGCTCAGAGTACTCCAATGCTTCTCATCTCAGAGTAAAACCAAAATCTTTACAACAGCCTACAAGATCCCAAGGACTGGCCAACTATGGCCAGTTTGCCGAATCTTTGTACTACTGGGATTTTGTTTTGTTTTGTTTTGTTTTGTTTTGTTTTTAAGGGGCTGTTAAAAAATTAAAAATGAGAAAAAGAATACGTGACAGAGATCATATGTGGCCTGTACAGCTTAAAATATTTACTATCTGGCATTTTACAGAAAACTTTTGCCAATCTCTCCCTTGCACAGCTGGACCCTTGGTGACTCTGCGTGCATCTTCTCCTCTTGCTCACCAAGCCCTCTGCTCATCCAGCCCCAAGCAAACTGGCCGCCTGGTCATTCCTTGCATTTTCTTACAGTTGCTCCAACTAGCCAGGTATGCCCAAGCCCTGAGGTCTTGACTCCTGCTATCTTCTCTTCATGGAACATTCTTCCCCAGTTTGTTATCCAAAGTCCTTTTCTCTCAGGTCTTTACCCAGATGCACTTTCTCAATGAGGCCTTATCTGTCCACCTTATTGAAAATTACGTGTCCCTGCATCTCTAACTCTCTCTGCCTTATTTTTCTCCATATCACATGTCACTAACACATATTTTTTGCCTTTTGTTGTCATTGCTTATCTTCTATATTCTCCTACTAGAATGTAAATGTGTGGACAGGAATCTTTGTCTGCTTTCTTCACTGATGCAGTCTCAGTGTCTAGGGCTCCTGCTGCATGGTGGGCACTCCGTGTGCATTTCCTGGATGTTTTTATGGGTCATGAGAACCATTACATCTCTCTGTTTGCTGCATAGCACTTGTCAGCAGCTGCAAATGCCATATTTAGTGGTCTGTCCACAAACTCCACTAAAGCGGGAACTGCAGAGCTGTGCTCGACAAATATCAAGTATCCAATGTAATATTTATTCCATAAATAAATACACATCCCACACGTCTTTTAAAAGAATGAATGGGAAGTGAGGCAGTAGAAACACAGTAAGTCGACACTTTTTCAAGAATTTTGCCGTGGACAGGAGCAGATAAATGGAATGGTGGCCGGAAAAGGATACATGGTCAAGGGAGGGTTACAAATGGTGATACAAGGAATAATCCAGATTGACACGTATGTTAATAGCATAGGAAAAAGGAGAAATTAGAGAAGCAGAGTTCTTGGAGAGGGGAAAACAATAGGGTGCAGAGCCCAGGAGGAAAGGTTGACTGTGATGGACACAGTTCTAGTCTTTCCTTGAAGAGGAGGAAAGAACAACCTCCAGCAGTTAAAGCCTCATTAATGGCAAGATGAGGAAGTTCCCTTCTGGCTTCTAGTCCCTCACTAAAGTGTGGAAGGTGAGATTACCTGCCGAAATTAGGGGGTGGGTGGGAGATTGGAGATTTGAGAAGAGGGGACAAAAGAGTGTGGAGATAGAGACTGTCCTAGGGAAATGTGAAGGGACAGCCAGGTGGTTACCAAGGGCTCATTTGGGGTCAATGGTCACGAATTTCAACGAAAGCAATCACCCCATTTAGTAATTTCTCTTGAGCAGCATCCAGCTCCTGGGTTCCAGGTACAGAGAACACAGAGTTGAGTTTAGTCAGGGTGGTTGTAGCAAAACTGGGATTCTCAGTGCATGGTCTCCAGACCAGCAACATCAGACTCGTTGAAAGCTGGTAAAAAATGCTAATTTTCAGGCCTCATTCCAGATTCTTGAATCAGAAACTCTGTAAGAGGGCCCAGCAATCTGTGCTGTAACAAGCTTTTCAGATGATTCAGGTTCAGCATGGCTCAATTGGGTCCTCTGTTCAGAGTCTCAAAAAGGCTATGAAATAAAATGTGGGGTTGCACTCTTCTCTGGAGATTCTGAGGATAAAACTTCTTCCAAGTTCATTCAGGTTGTTGATGGGATTCAGTTCCTTATAGTTGTAGGGCTCAGGTGCCCATTTCCTGGTTGGCTGTGAGCTAGAAGCCTTTGTCAGCTTCTTAAAACTGCCTGCATTCTCTGTCACATTGCCCCTTCTATTTTCCAGCCAGCAAGTTGGTGATCAGAACAGCACTTTAAGACAGTGGTCTTTAAACTGGGGTTTTAAGGGGTATGCAGGCATGGAATATTTGAGAGCACCTGTTCAGGGGGATCTTTGACTTCCGTATGTACATTGGCTGAAAAATGACCTTCACGGTATACCATTATGCTTCTTGTCCTTTCCCACCACGCTGTTTGCATCACTCTTCTATTTATGAAAGATTTGTCTCTCACCCATCCTAAATCTTATATTGTAAATTGACCCAGGATATAGAAAATTCATCTCTTTAAACAGGAAACCTATAACAGGCTTTGTGTCTTCCCTGGTCCTATACATATTTCTGTGAAGTTTGAAGCACCACATTGGAAACGGGGTAACTTAAAAAAAAAAAGGAAACGGGGTAACTTGGCACATGTTGAAAGTGTTTCAATTTAGATATATGGTCGAATGTGTCCAAGGAATAACAAAATAATATATAATAATAATAATAATAATAATAATAATAATAATAATAATATTACTTCTTTCCTCCCCAGACAGCTGTGAAAGAAGGTATTGCTTCAGAGACAGAATCCTGTGAGGGCAAAGCACAGGGAAGTTCGATAGGAAAAACTGAGAATGGCAGCATCTTATATCATCTGGGCACAAACTCTGGGCAAGACTCTCTTGCTGTCTCTAGCCAGTCAATTTAGAACTGGAATCCAGGTGAAATGTGTTTGACAGAAACACAAAATCTTTATTGAAATAAAAAAATAAAGCCTGATTGGCTGATTGAATTGATAATACACTGGTTTTGCCAATTTTTCTTAATGGCAGACATTTTTCTAAAATTGAATGAGTCACATATGCAGCTCCAAGGTTTTGATAAATTATATGTAAAGCCTATAATAAGATAGAAGCATTTTATTTTTAAAAATTATATTGGCAAAGCATATTAAAATTAATATTTGTATGTTCCCAATTCCTTCAGAGTATATTGGGTTAAATAAAGTGCTTCTATATGAAACAATAAAAGATACAAGTAATATTAACTTGTTAAGTCTTGGTGAAACCTTTCTTGGTATGTTTCCCAGAAATTGAAAAGTGAAGGAGTCTAATTGAGTCACAGATTCTTTTTTTTTTTTTTTAAAGATTTTATTTATTTATTCATGATAGTCACACAGAGAGAGAGAGAGAGAGGCAGAGACACAGGCAGAGAGAGAAGCAGGCTCCATGCACCGGGAGCCCGACATGGGACTCGATCCCGGGTCTCCAGGATCACACCCTGGGCCAAAGGCAGGCGCCAAACCGCTGCACCACCCAGGGATCCCAGAGTCACAGATTCTTTTGAAAGTCAGGTGGTGGGGCTGCCTGGGTGGCTCAGTGGTTCAGTGTCTGCCTTTGGCTCAGGGCGTGATCCCAGGTCCCAGGATCGAGTCCCACATTGGGCTCCCTGCGGGAAGCCTGCTTCTCCCTCTGCCTTGTGTCTCTGCCTCTCTCTGTGTCTCTCATGAATAAATAAATAAAATCTTAAAAAAAAAAAAAAAAGAAAGTCAGGTGGTTTCCAATTCCTTTGCTTTCAACAAAACTGAATATTGAGTTACCAGCCTATTGATTATTAAGAGTAATCCTCGATAATGATTGCTATGTGATTTTTGGCACATAACTCAGAAGGGACTCAAATAATTGAAAAAGATTGCAATAACAAAACTTCCATTATCATTTACTTATTTATGTAAACAAGGTAATATTTAACCATGAATACATGGACTAATAAAAACACAGGCCCAAAAGAGACATTTTCACTAAAATTTTGTTTTGATTTTTAAAAATTATTTATAGTTTATAATATATCTGTATTGTTTTGACCAATTGCATACTAATTATCATTGTAATGCTATTCAGTCCAGAAGAAACTGAGCACCTATAAACCTAATGATCATAGGAAATTTTTTTTTAAGATTTTATTTATTTATTCATGAGAAACACACAGAGAAAGAGAGGCAGAGACATAGGTGGAGGGAGAAGCAGGCCCCATGCTGGGAACCCGATGTGGGACTTGATCCCAGGACTCTGGGATCATGCCCTGAGCCAAAGGCAGATGCTCAACTGCTGAGCCACCCAGGCATCCCCATCATAGGAAATTTTTTAAATTTCAATCCTTATATATTTTGTTATTACAGAAAAGAATAATCACGTAATCAATAAAAGACTTTCAAGGATAAGAATATGTTATATCAGCATAAAATATTGTGGAGAAAAGGACAATGGATTTTACAAGTTCGAGAAGAAATGGCACATGATAAAATTCCAACTTTAAGGAAGATTTTTTCTATTTAAGAAAAAAATGGATAATGGTGAGCATTGAGCTGCCAAGATATTTAGATCCTTTTTTTTTTTTTTTCTTCTCTCTCTTTCTCTCTCTCTCTAAGTAGGCTCCACATCCAACGTGGGGTCCAATTCATGACCCTGAGATCAAGAGTCACATGTTCTACCAACTAAGCCAGCGAGGCATCTCTACTCTGGCATCTAGAATCTCTTAGACACATTTTTCTAAAAGGTGTTCTAACGGTTTTGTTTTGTTTTGTTTTTAAAGATTTATTTATTTTATTTATTTATGATAGAGAGAGAGAGAGAGAGAGAGAGGCAGAGACACAGGAGGAGGGAGAAGCAGGCTCCATGCCGGGAGCCTGACGTGGGATCCTGGGACTCCAGGATCGTGCCTTGAGCCAAAGGCAGGCACTAAACCACTAAGCCACCCAGGGATCCCCGTTCTAATGGTTTTAAATGCCAATATAGGGAGCCTGGGTGACTCAGCAGTGGAGCGTCTGCCTTCTGCTCAGGGTGTGATCCGGGATCCTGGGCCATCCCACATTAGGCTCCCTGTGAGGAGCCTGCTTCTCCCTATGTCTCTGCCTCTCTCTCTGTGTCTCTCATGAATAAATAAAATCTTTTAAGTAAATAAATAAATAAATAAATAAATAAATAAATAAATAAATGCCAATGTATATAATGAGCCAGAAATATTATGTCCTTTGAAATTATGAAGCTTATAATACAAACTCTGAAACGTTTCAGAGAACACAGAAACTGGAAAGTTCAAAGACTGCTGGCTAAGGACAATAGCTGGGAACAGGTGGTCTGTGTCTCTGCTGTGTGTCTCTGCTGAATTCAATTAGCAGCTAACATTAAGACAGGAGGCAGGGAAGTCAGTAGAGATTGTTGCCATAGTCCATTCACTCTTAATATTTATTGATGGACTGGCCACCATCTGCTGGGAGCTACTGTGCTCTGGAGATCCCATAAGAACCACGGCCTTGCCCTCATGGAGTTCACAGGCCTGGAGAAAAAGAATAAGGGCTAAATCAAGGCAGGACCAGCAAGGGTAGAGGTGAGGGGACAGAGGTCAGCAATACTGACACTCCAAGGCTTATCTGCACATCTGTGTTTTTATCCTTATTTTCCTTTTTAGAAAAGAAAACTAATTTGCAGAAAGTGTAGTTTTACTACTGAGGACTCCAGGGCAGGGCCTCCTTGAAATCAAGTGATCTTGTTACACAGGCCTCATCTACCATCAATTTTTGGGTTTTTTAAAAAAAGATGTTATTTATTTACTCATGAGAGATACACAGAGAGAGGCAGAGACATAGGCACAGGGAGAAGCAGGCTCCCTTCGGGGAACCTGAAGTGGGACTTGATCCCAGGACCCCAGGATCACAACCTGAGCCAAAGGCAGCCGCTTAACTACTGAGCCATTCAGATGCCCCTATGATCAGTTTTTTAAATAACAAAAATAACTCCTAAAAATAAATAAATAAATAAATAAATAACTCCTGCTCATCTCAAGAATTCAAATAGCACCAAAGTATAAGAAGTGAAGGGCTTGCTGTGTCCCATACCATCTTATTTCTGCAACCACAGGTACAAAATGGGATGATTTTTATACCATACCCCCGAGTGGGAAAGGATGTGGATTAAATGATGCACACATTCACACACTCAGGGTAGGTAAGGATAAAATGGCCACACCCTTTGTGTGTCCAGGGAACTTTGTGCATAACCCCTGCAGCAGGTTCTTTTCCTGGGGTACTGCTAACCCTTGTTCCAATTAATCTGTCTCCTTTCAGAAACCTGCACGTTCAAGAACCCTGCTGGTTAACCCAGATGAATCTCTAATTGGTCTAATTGGTAGGTCTTCCCAGCAGCTTGTCCACGGGCCAACATGTCCTGTGCCAGGACTTGACTGGCTTCAGACAGTTCACAGGAGGTGAGGGAGGGAAAGGAAGGCTCTCAGCCTACACTGCTGCCCTACATAGCTGTTTGGGAAGCTTTGAAGCTCTCTGATCCCATATTTGCTGCCCTCCTGGGCAGCAAAGAGCAAGCCGTTTTGGCCAGAGGAGCACCAGTCAATTCACTTCACTCTTCTCTTACCTTCCTTACTTCTGAGTTGTTTGGCAGCTCATGCAACAAAAGGAGATGATGAAGTGTACCCGTAGAGTGGAAACGTGTGCAGGCAGTATAAACACTAATTATGAAGACAGTAAATTGTTTATGGCATGCTAAGGAAAAGTAGTAAACTATAAGAATAGTGGTTTTTTTTTTTATTTTATTTACTTAACTTGACAGAGACGGAGCATGAGATGGGGGAGCAGCAGAGGGAGAGGGAGAAGCAGGCTCTGAGCTGAGCAGGGAGCTCGATGTAGGGCTCGATCCCAGGACTCTGGCATCATGACCTGAACCCAAGGCAGATGCTTTACTGACTGAGCCACCCAGGTGCCCCTAAAGTTTCTCTTTTTAAGTAACCTCTATATCCAACAGGGGACTCGAACTCAGAACCCTGAAAGCAAGATGTGGGGCATCTGCTGGCCACACCCTTCCGCCACTTAGCCAGCCAGATGCCCCAAGAACAGTTCTTAATATATAATTACAGTACTGCTATAATCACATAATCCTATGTGTACACATGGGAGAGCTGATATAAAAAAAACAAAATTACTTATTGTTGTTAGGCCTATTAGTAGAATTATGGATGGTTTTGTCTTTTTTTTTTTCCTCACACACACACACACACAAATCTTGCATTCTTTTTTCCTTAAAAGGAACATGTTTTAACTCCGTGGTCACATTGGCTGAGGAAAATCCCAGCCCAGTGAAGTCAGCACCTAAGTTCCCCCAGAGACTCCCTTGCATGCAGGGAGGGGTCCTGGCCAGGCTTGTGCAGAGGGCTGTCCCTGAGGCTGAGACCAAGTGTAAATGAGGCATCGGGCATTTGCATGACTAACCCAGGGAAAAAACCCACCAGAGAGTTATTTCTATTTAAGCTCAGAGAAATGCAGAAGTAAATCTGCTTGAACCTAACTTGACTTTAAAAGGAAACCAAACTTGCCACTCAAGTTTTTGTGAGGTGGGGGGTGGGAGAACCTTCTGCCAGGAGGGAGAGTAAGTTCCAGGCTCCAAAGACCCTCACCAGAGAACCAAACTCTTCCACCTTCCACCGGAGTCCAGATTCGTGGCCCTCAGGCCCCTGGGGTTAGTGCAAAGGGTTCTGAGTCCCTAAACCCACTGAACCTTGACTTTAGACCAGCCCTGCTTACCCACAGGAAGATTGTGAACTCTGGTAATCATGAAAGCCAAAGAACGTCTTCCAGAAAAATGCACATCAGCCCCCAAATCTGAAACAATTTCAGGGTCTTCATGGACCCCCCTCCCAAATCCTGGACAATCCTACTTGTCCCCCAGATTAAGAACCCCTGTTGGGCCAGCATACATATACAATATTTTGCAGACAAGTATGCAACATGAAGGCTATTTTCCAAGCTTGTTGATAGGACTGTGATTGATGAATAAATACAAAGAAATGTTAGAATAAATAAAATGAATGAATAAATAAAAAGAAATACTAGACTCGGAGACTTCTTGTTGTGTATGTTTTCCAGGGAGACAGTTAAATCCCTGAGCAGGTCCAGGAGCATGAGGACGTCGGCCTCCTGTCCCAGGCGTCCCTCATCCCAGCAGCCAGGCCGCCTCGGGCTGGTCGGTCCCGCGTCCCAGGACCCAGGCGCTGGGGGGCGCAGGGCTCCCGATCGCGACCTTGGAGAATCTGCTGAAGCGGACCCCGGCTTTTCGGGGGCTTTTTTCACGGAAATATTGCAGCCGCTGGTTGGTTCACATGTATTTAAGTTGTATTCTCCAATGATGGCCGGGTTTTCCGGACGCGGACCGTCGGCCGCGTCCAAAGAGTCGCCGGCGCGGGCCCGAGCGCGAGGGGAGGCGGCTGGGGTCGCCGCGGGGGAGCGCCCCGGGGAGCCGCCGGGGGCCCGGGCGTGGGCGGCGTGTCGGGCCCGCGAGCTCCCTCCCCGGGCGCGCAGGGCGCCGGGCCCCGACCCGCGGAGCGCTCCGCCTTCCCGCCCGAGGCGCGCCCGGGACTCCGGCCCCCGACCCCCGACCCGCCGCGACCTTGCGCTGGACCGCGGCGCCCGGCCGAGCCCTGCGCCCCTGGGTCTCCCGCATCTCCGCGGCGGGCGGATTAATGGGAAGAGGGCGAGGAGGACGGTGCGGAGCGCAGTCCCTTCCCCATGGCTGCCAGCTCCGGGACATCGCCCCTCCCGGCTCTGCTCTCATTTCCGGAGATGCCCAAAGTCCGGATTTCAGCTTTGGCCCCAAACCCGGTTGGTTCCAGGCTCCCGGGGCGGGCTCGGGCGGGACTCCGCTGACAACAGTACCTGGCACACTCTAGGCATGTGTGCATTGGTGAATAAATCGAGTATTTTATTTTTCATGTTTGGGTTCAAACGTGTCTGCTTGAACACTTCCAACAGCGAAGCCCCTGTTAAAGAGTGGGTGCAGGGCAGCCCGGGTGGCTCAGCGGTTTAGCGCCTCCTTCGGCCCAGGGCGTGATCCTGGAGACCCGGGATCGAGTCCCACGTCGGGCTCCCGGTGCATGGAGCCTGCTTCTCCCTCTGCCTGTGTCTCTGCCTCTGTGTGTGTGTGTGTGTGTGTGTGTCTCTCATGAATAAATAAAATCTTAAAAAAAAAAAAAGAGTGGGTACAATCAGTAATATGAGAAAAATGGGGTCCACTGGGGAAGTGGAAGGAAACGAGCGGGCCCAGAGAGCAGCTTCTCTGTGCGCAGGGAAGTCAGTGTCCAGGACGTGTCGGAGCGCTGCGCCCCGCGGCCAGATGGGGGGAAAGAAGAGAGCCCCGAGGCGACAGTCCTCACTCGACGGCAGGGTACAGATCCGGCTCTACTGGGCACTAGGGTCGGGGAAGCTCAAGGCCTCAGGAGTCGTGGACAGAGGGGGCCCCAAGTCCTCCTGCAGGGGGCAGAGCGACACCTCTCCCGGGCTCGGAGGGCAGATACCAGATTTGCTGAGCGCCCTTGCGGCCTTGTCTCAGCCTTCCCTGGTCCTGGGGAACAACCGCCGCCTGCAGGGGGCGAAAATGCTCTTCTGATTCTTCTCCTGGGCTGAGATCTGAGCTAAATATAGAAGCTGAGATCAACGGAAAGGAATGAGACTGAATAAACATAATGTGTATATGCATAATCCTGAGGGGACACGGAGCAAAGTACCATTCCCAAACACGGCAGTAAGGAAGGGTTACTTAGGAATGAGAATTTGGAGGGAAAAAAAAAAATCTAAGTTCCACATTATACATCAAAATAAACTCTGAGAGGATCAAAATGCTATATATTTAGAGACATTATATTAAGTAGGATGAAACAGTTCTGTTTGTGGCTGAATGTCAGCATTCTAGTGGCTTTGAAACAATAGAAGAAAGTGGAAAAGAAGGCTAAAATTTAAAAATTTAGGGGTACTTGGGTGACTCAGTTAAGCGTGGAACTCTTAATTTCCCCTCAGGTCATAATCTCAGGATCCTGAGATGGAGCAGGGGCTCTGAGCTGGGCTTGGAGCCTGCTTAAAATTTTCTCTCCCTTTGCTCCTTCCCTGCTTCCCTCTCTCTCTCTCTCTTTCAAAAAAAAAAAAAAAAAAAAACCTGGATTTAAAAAGAACACATTTTAAAAATTTACTTATTTGAGTGAGAGAGAGAGCACTAGCGGGGGAGAGCCCGACTAGGGGAAGAGTATGTATGAGTCAGGAGAGAGGCAGATTCCCCGCTGAGCAGGAAGCCTGACCTGAGGCTTGATCCCATGACCTCAAGATCATGGCCTGAGCCACCCAGGCGCCCTTAAACTGGATCTTAAAAAGACAAAAGCTTGAGAAAAAAATGTTTGCACCAAATAAGAATCAGAAAATGCCAAAAATGTATAAAAGCTTATTTAAATATGTAAAAACAATCAAGATAAACAACCAAATTGACAAAGAAGGTAGTAAACAATGTAATTCACGAAGAAAAATAAAATTAGTATACAAATGCATGGGGAATTGTTTGTTGTTCGCCTTTGGCTCAGGGTGTGATCCCAGAGTCCCAGGATCAAGTCCCGCAATGGGCTTCCTGCACGGAGACTGCCTCTCCCTCTTCCTCTATTTCTGCCTCTCTCTGTGTCTGTCATGAATAAATAAATAAAATCTTTAAAAAAAATTTTTTAACTTAACCTTGATGTAGTACCTTACATCTACTAAAATAGCAAAAACGTTGTAAGATTGTAATGCATAATGTTAGCAAAGTGGTAAAATAATGAAGTCAGGGACACCTGGGTGACTCAGCAGTTAAGTGTCTACCTTTGGCTCAGTGCATGATCCTGGGGTCTTGGGATTGAATCCCACATCAGGCTCCCTGCATGGAGCCTGCTTCTCCCTCTACCCCGTTTCTGCCTCTCTCATGAATAAATAAATAAAATATTTTTTAAAAAAATAAATAATGAAGTCACCATAGCTTCATAGAGTTCTTTTGACCAGCAATACGATAATCTACTTTCATTCAACAAATAGCTGTTGAGGAGTTCATTGTAATGGAAGAGAACAGACAAGAAATAGATGTACACCTCAGGAGCTAGTGATCACTTTAAGGAGAGAAATAGAACAGCTAATGATGGAATGTGCTATTTGAATCTGGCTAGGGTAGGCTTCTCTGATAACACCTGAACAGAGAGACATGAACAAAGCAAGGGAACAAATATTGTTCATATTTATGGGAAGAATCCTCTAGGTTAGAGTGAACAGAAAGTACAATGACCCTGAGGCAAGAGCATGTGACTAAAAGAGCACCATTTGATTCTTTTTTAATCATGTAGTAATCCTTGGAATATTTTAGGAGGGGGGATGGGTATTGGGGGATGAGCATTAAGAAGGGCACTTGATGTATTGAGTGCTGGATATTATATACAACTGATGAATCACTAAACTCTAAACTCTACCTCTGAAACTAAACAACAACAAATTGGAATATTTTACAAATTGGTTTACTTTATATACCTATTATGACAATGATGAATTAATTGAGCTGAAATAATATAGTGTTGTCAGATATTTGTTATTTTATCTTCACTAAACTAGCAAAACTTTAGTCTCCAGGGAAGGTGACATTACAAAAAGATTGCTTCACTCCCATCCTCTTCCATAAAATGCTACTTAATCATTTCCAGTACACTCGGCCTTTCTCTAAATGAAGTATCAAAAGATAAGAGTTAAAGTATGGCCACAGTTCAGAGAAAGGGTCTTTTTTTTTTTTTAATTTTTATTTATTTAAGATAGTCACACGGGGAGAGAGAGAGAGAGGCAGAGACACAGGCAGAGGGAGAAGCAGGCTCCATGCACCAGGAGCCTGACTTGGGATTTGATCCCGGGTCTCCAGGATCGCGCCCTGGGCCAAAGGCAGGCGCCAAACCGCTGCGCCACCCAGGGATGCCCCCCCCCCCTTTTTTTTTTTAATTTTTGAGAAAGGGTCTTAAAAGCAAAACGAGTGGTAAGTTTATCCAGTTTTGTGGATAAAACTATCCTAATGATTCTCAAACAGATCCCTAACCTGATCCTCAGTCCTGGACTCCATCTACATTCAAACATCCATCTATCCACTTGACCTCTCCAAATGGATGTCAGACTTAAATGTCCAAAAGTGACCACCTGTTCTCCATCCCCCATCACACATACCCTCCTAACGCATGCCACAAAGACTCTAACAGTCTTCATCTCAGAGTGTACATATATATATATACTTTAAAGATTTTGGGGATCCCTGGGTGGCGCAGCGGTTTGGCGCCTGCCTTTGGCCCAGGGTGCGATCCTGGAGACCCGGGATCGAATCCCACATCGGGCCCCCGGTGCATGGAGCCTGCTTCTCCCTCTGCCTGTGTCTCTGCCTCTCTCTCTCTCTCTCTCTCTGTGACTATCATGAATAAATAAATAAAAATCTAAAAAAAAAAAAAAAAAAAAGATTTTCTTTATTTATTATTATAGACACACAGAGAGAAGCAGAGACATAGTCAAGGGAGAAGCAGGCTCCTCGTGATGTGGGACTCGATCCCCAGACCTGGGATCACACCCTGAGCCGAAGGCAGACACTCAACCACTGAGCCACCCAGGCGTCCCAGTCTTCATCTCAATCAATAGCAAGTCAGCTCCTTCATTTGCTCAAACCAAAAGCATGCAGTTATCCTTGACTCTCTTTCCTTTAAAATTAAGTCAGGCCAAAAAAAAAAAAAAAAAAAAAAATTAAGTCAGGCCATGTCAGTCTTCTATTGAAACCTGTTGTTGTCTCCCCACCCATCAGATGTAAAAGCTGAAGTGCTCACTATGGCCTAGAGGCCCAGCCTTTTTGACCTTTTCACTTACTACTCTGGCCTTTCCACCACTCCTGTCAGACCAGCCCCCTCGATATTCCTCAAACACACCAAACACATGCCTCCTTCAAGGCCCTTGGACTTGTTCCTTCTACCAGGAATGCTTTTTCTTTCCAGAATCTCATGTGATCAATGCCTCACTTCCTTCAGATCTTTATTCAAAAGCCAAAGCCACTTTTTCAGTGAGGCAAGCATACAAAAAACTCCCTGCTTTGGGGCACTTACGGGGCTTAATCGCTTCAGTGTTGGATTGGTTTCAGCTCACGTCATGATCTCAGGGTTGTGAGATTGAGCCTCAAGTTGAACTCAGTGCTCAGTGTATGGAGTCTGCTTGAGGTTCTTTCCTTCTCCCTTTCTCCCTCCCCTCTGTTTCTCCCCCGACTTGCTCTCTCTCTCTCAAACAAACAAACAAACAAACAAATAAATAAAATCTTTAAAAGAAAAAGCCCCTGCTCTGGGTTTTCCACTTTATCTGAACCTAGATATCTATCTATCTATCTATCTATCTATCTATCTATCTATCTATCTATCTATTTCTATCATCTATCTATCATCTATCTATCTATCTATCTATCTATCTATCTATCTATCTATCTATCTATATCTATTTTGTTCACTGAAGTACCCCCCAGTGCCCAGAACAGTGCCTGCCACATGGTAGGCACTCATAAGTATTCACTGAATGAATGAGAGAGGGAAGGAAAAGCAGATAATATGGTAAAGATAAGAGACAAGGAGAAACATTAACAGAAGAGTGACTTTGGGAGGTTGCTAAGAATACAGGTTAATAGTGCAGAAGATTCTGCAAAATGTAAATAAGTGTCGGGTCACCAAGATAGAGGCTGGAGGCCAGATACTCTCTGACAAAGACTGGCTCCCTCCCTGGCTCATAGTTTATTTACATCCAGCTCCATCTTCAGAATCACATCCTCTGAGGGGTAAGAACACCAGAATCCACACCATGCCCTGCCCCACAGACACATGTTGGCCTTAAAATGTGAAGCGGCAGGATGATGGGACAAACGGATGCCTAAGATATGTAAGAGAAAACTCAACTCAAAGCAGTTTAAATACTAAAAGGCCTTTATTGTCTCAAAAGCAATGAAGAGCTTGACTAATGGTTTGGTTCAGAAGTTCCCAACATCATCAGCGTCTTGGACTCTTTCAAGACTCCTTCAACTCTGCCCTCCTCTGTGTGTTAGCCTTGTCCTTACTTTGTTTCTCCTTATGGGTGCAGAAATGGCTGCAGTTTTTTCAGATTGTGTATCCTTACACCGCATCATCCATACAGATTATTGGGCTTTGATCGGTTTGGGCCAATGTCTGTCATGTGACCACCCCCAAGCAAACCCTACGGGCAGAGAAAAGGCGACATGCAGAGGAGGGCAGACCTGGCTTAGGTCCCTCTCTGAACCAGTCACTGGGCCAGGAGGATAGGGTTGAGGACACCCCACTGGGGCTGGAGGTAAAGTCACTCCTACCATGGCCCTTCTGTAGAGAGGAAAGGGTGGCATGGATGAGGGATCTGCCCTGTGGATCCTGGATCCACAACAAAGGCATATCCACTCAGGGTCAAAGACGCTGAAGACCACTGTCTATTCCTTATTCAGGTCTAATGACCCATCCCTTCATCAGGCCCAGGCCCTGCAGAGGTTCCCAAATAATGTCACCAAATTCCTGTTTGGAACCTGGTACAGATCCCTAAACAGCACAGGATAGAGGCCATTTCAATCATGGTCTCCTTTGGCTCCTGGTCAATCAGTCCCATGGTGCTCCTTCCCTCCCTGTCATCCCAGGCTAACTCTCCAAATGCAAGTGAGTCCGGGAACCTGACGACTTCTCCTGCACTCTTGGGCTGATGCTGCTCTCTGCCCTGCCTGCCACTATACCCAGACTCCTGAGCTTATCACCCAGAAACTTTGTTCACCATAAAGAGAAGCTCTCTCCATTTTCTGTTTAACTAAAATTTTGCTGAGGACACGGCTTCCCTTGCTGCCCCTGCTCTGGGTTTTCCACTTTATCTGAACCTAGATATCTATCTATCTATCTATCTATCTATCTATCTATCTATCTATCATCTATCTATATCTATCTTGAGTGATGCTAACTCATTCTCATAGCCCAGTTAATAGGGGACAAGGAGGAGAGTGGTCGACATCCTTCCATCCCTCACTTCCTCTCTTGGACCATCACCTTTCCTTTGAGAATTCCTTCCTTGGCACTGTATCTACCTACCTTCCAACATTCACCAGGACTTGGGCCCCTGGTTCTCAGGGTACTCAGGGGAAAGATCGTCATCATCTTAGATGATTTACTGTTTCTGTGGATGACACATTCTACATCTTTTTTTTTTTTTTAAAGATTTTTATTTATTTATTTATTCATGAGAGACACAGAGAGAGAGAGAGAGAAGCAGAGACACAGGCAGAGGGAGAAGCAAGCTCCATGCAGGGAGCCTGACATGGGACTCGATCCCAGGTCTCCAGGATCACACCCTGGGCTGAAGGCGATGCTAAACCGCTGAGTCACCAGGGCTGCCCCACATTCTACATCTTAATTTTATTTTTTAAACAGATTTTTAAAAAAGATTTTATTTACTTATTCATGAGAGACACACAGAGAGAGAGAGGCAGAGACACAGGCAGAGGGAGAAGCAGTCTCCACACAGGGAGCCTGACGTGGGACTCAATCCCAGGTCTCCAGGATCAGACCCTGGGCTGAAGGCAGCACTAAACCGCTGAGCCACCCGGGCTGCCCTACATCTTAATTTTAAAGTCTCTGACTCCCTCATCTTCAATCACCCTTCTTTCCACTTGGGCCACCTATCCCCTTGGCCACACTCTGAGCCTTGTCATCATTTAGAAATGCTACCCTCTGACAAAATCCCATCCTCCAAATGTAGCAGTTGACTCAAGTCATGGAGTATGCAACAAAGTCTAGGTAAGCAGGTGCAGTGCATTGGTCTGCATGTCCAAAAATGAGTTTTGCTTTATAGCAGATACTAAGCTTTCTTTTTTTTTAAATATTTATTTATTTATTTATTTATTTATTTATTTATTTATGATGGACAGAGAGAGAGAGAGAGGCAGAGACACAGGAGGAGGGAGAAGCAGGCTTCATGCCAGGAGCCTGACACGGGACTCGATCCCGGGACTCCAGGATCACGCCCTGGGCCAAAGGCGGGGCTCTACCACTGAGCCACCCAGGGATCCCCGATACTAAGCTTTCTATAAGAGACCTGGGCCAAAGGCGGGGCTCTACCACTGAGCCACCCAGGGATCCCCGATACTAAGCTTTCTATAAGAGACTGGGTCATATATAAAGTAAAAAAATATGGTTACTCCAGGAAAGTGCCTAGGTTTTTGGGTTTTATAACCTCTCCTGAACTGTGGGGCTGTCAGTGTCAGGGACCAGCTCTTACAATAAGTTACCTAGAAAGGCAAATGCCCACTCTGGTAATGGAGCATTCCGAAAATGGTTGGGGGCAAAACAATCTCTGTTGGTACAGTTTCTCTGATGGTAATCTAGTAATCTAAGGTCTAAGGATGAGCAAAATTTTATCTTTTTTTAAGATTTTTATTTATTTATTCAAGAGGAGAGAGAGTGTGTGCACTAGCTGGGGCAGGGGGCAGTAGGGGGAGAGGGAGAAGCAGACTCTTCACTGAGCACAGAACCCGACATACATGGGGCTCAATCCCAGGACCCTGAGATCATGAGAGCCAAAGGCAGAGAGACACTTAACTGACTGAGCCACACAGGCAAAGTTTTAGATAACATTAATTTAATCTATTTAGTTTGTCATCTGTCTGAGAATTCTAGGTGCGTGATGCAAGAAACTAAGAGGGAACCAATTGCTTTAAGAAGAAAAATAGGGAATGGGGCTTATTGGAAGGAAAATTGAGTATTTCAAGTATCAACAAAACTAGAGGATGGGGAGGAAACCCTGAGTTTGACCTTAGTCAGATATAGCTAGACTTGAAGATTCAACGTCTGGTTCTCTTCACATGCTGGCATCAACTTTCTTTGCTACAGACTGGACTTCTTGGTGTGCTGAGGGCCTATAGCACCCTGGCTTCTCTCACATCCCACCTGTCCCCACCGGAGAGGGATGAGCCTTTTCCCTCTTGGCTCTGAGGAGGGTTTCTGGCCTGGCCTGGGTTGGAGGCTGACTCCCATACCATCAATGGTTGGGCTGTGAAGAGATCTTCCTAGCCCTCAGGATGCCAGTGTCTGCCACTGGGCCAATCAGCTGCACCATGGGGATAGAGTCACGTGATACAGACCTGGCTGTTAGGCACCTACCTGAGGTAACAAGGACACTTTCCAGAGTAGAAGTAAGTATGAGAATATTAGAAATAAAATATTGGAAATGGAATGCAGGCAGCCACCCCTAGGAGGGATTACTACATCGTTGCTAAATAAGTGTTTCTTAATCCTTCCACAAACAGTCAAATAGCCCTAAGGGTGTTGCCCATTCTAAGTTCAGGCGCCAAAGCACAGGGGGACAGGGCTGAGCCCTCTCCTTGCTCTGACCTCCCTCTTAGGCGCCTGGGCCACCCTCCCTCCACTGTGGCTCTAAGGCATCAGCCCATGGTCTGTCTCCCAAACTGTCCAATCATCGATGCCCTTGCTGCCTTGTCTTTCCCTCTCTGCTCACCAGCGGCCTCTGAGTTGCTCTCTTTATTATGCCCAAAGGGAGAACCTTGAAATCTTCCTGAGAAGGAAAAATGCATACAGATATAAATCTGCGCGTGCTCCTGTTTCACATAAGTGGCCTGGTGGTTGAAGAAGGATTTCCTTCCAAGACCAGGCGCAGAAGAGAAAAGAATAGAGTACCAATGTTGCAGATCCCCCCAGATGGGTCTGGGTCTCACCCTGCGTGAAACCACGGTATTGCCGGCCCCCTTTCCCCCCCATGTGAACCAATGTGTGTGAGCAAGTGTGTGAACCAGTATGATATATTAACTGTACATGGCTGACAACCTAAGAAAGAGCAGATGGGGACTGTGCCAACCTCCTCTCACTTACTCTGGATCCGTGCCAGGATCTGAGCCTTCTGCCTGCGGCTAGCAATTGAATTTGGTTTTTTGCATGGGCTCTCGTTGCCCCCGGAGATTTTAGCTCTTATTCACCTCCAGGCCACTTTGGTTTGGATCTGTCTCTCTCATTTCAGCCTTTACACAGAAACCCTCAGCCCAGCCGCCTTGGCAAGCACTCCAGCGAAGCTCACAAAAGCACCAGCAGATACACTGTCCTGAGATGGGGGAGGCAGCTGGATTTTGGGTTCTTTCTGGGCACTGAGGGATAAGAAAGGAGAGGCAGCTGCCCCAACCAAAGGGGAAGGGAAGAGACTCAGCTCCAAAGTCCAGCCCTGCCCTCCACCACCAGCCAGTCCTACCTCTGCTGGGGCTGCTGGGCAATCAGAGGTCAGGAATGGGAAGGGGCATGGCAGTGGCAACAGCCAAGGCTCAATCAAGCACAAGGGGCCCGAGAAACCGGGAAGACAGCACCAGGATACTGGGGGTAGGGGCGACAGGGCCCAGAGTTGGCCTGCTGAAGGAGCAGACAGTGGGGTTGAGGTTGCGAAGGAACCAGAGTCTCTGGGCCCAGCCCAGGGTTTGGAAGAGGCCAAAGTTGCCATGGTGATAGAAGCTCTTCTCTCCTCTTCTTCTTAGAACTGTAATGACTCATATTCCTTGAATGCAAAGCCTCGGGCCTTTTACATACATTTCTTTCATTTGCTCCATGCATCATTATTTTCGACTCTTCTCTGGACAAGAGACAGAAATCCATATTTCTTAGCAGTTTATCACAGAACTGACACCTAGAATTGGAAAGTATGAACCTGGCAAAATGAAATTGGGTTCCCAGTATCACTATGCAAAACTAGCTTACTTCTCCAACATACCCGACGTGCCCTCACCATCCTCATAACCCATTTCACTCTTTGTGCCCTGTTCATGCTAATTCCTCTACCAAGGGAATCCTTCTACTTTTTCCACTTTACAAATTCTTACTTGTCTTTTAAGACCTAGAGGAACGGTTACCTCTCCTGGGAACAGCAGTACCCACCCCTTTGTCCACTGGATTAATTGCTTTTCATTTGGTCCCCAAAGTGACCTAGGTGAACCCTAAAAGAGCACCTATTTTACTGTATATAATTGGTTGTGTCTGCCTAATACCTCCATGTAATGGAGAGGGTGGGGATTATCTTGTGGCATTTGTATCTTAGTGCCTGGCAGGAGCTGCTAATCCCTAATATAGTACGAGTTTTTAAAATATTTTTATTGGATTGAAGAATGAGCCAAAGAATGCAATCAACAAAGCAAATATGGGTGCAGCTCCACTCTACATTTCAATCCATTCAATACTGGAGCCAAGAATCTGCTTGGGAAGCTCATGGTAGAACTAAGTCCTCCACCTTTCCACTACTCCCTCCGCTCCTCAGAATGAAGAGGCTTAGAATACTATATTTTTCAAATTCAAGACTCAAGATTCTACCGGCTTTTATCTCCAGCTTCCTTCTTTAAGAATAGCATCTTTGACAGAGCAGTAGTACGTGGCAGACAGGCAGACAAACTGCACATTATAATTATTGTCCAAACCACCTGGCTGAATAAGTGCCTTTAGCTGTTGATGAATCATGTGATGTCTCATCCTGTTCAGCAGAGGTCAAGTTCTACCGCAGAATTCTTTCTGGAACTGTGGTAATGGTGTTTTGTACAAAGTAGTCATTAGAAAATGTATATTCTCACCGTATGTAGCCAGGAAGATGAGGCAAGGCAGGAGGAGATGCTGGGGAGTCCGTCACCACCACATGCCAGTCTTGACACAGCAGGAGCCTCAACAAAGGGATTTAATCCAGGAACCCTAGGATTGTTGGCAGACATTTCTCAGTCATGCAACATATAGAATATTTATGGCTGCCAGTTTAGAGAAATATGTTGCACCAAACTGTTAATTGCAAGCAACACCTCAAACTCGCCTCAAAATAGCTTACTATTTTACAAAATTGCAAACTCACCTCAAAATAGCTTAGGCCAAAAAGAGGAATATAGAATGTTATGGAACCACACCAAGGTTAGCTTCAGATACTGATATACTCTCAGATCTTGCTTTCCTCTTTTCTCAATTGTGCTTCTGTGTTGGCTCACTCTCTTCTCCTACAGATAAGCCTCTTCCAAGTAGTGGAAAGTTGGGCCAACATAGCAATTGGAGCATCTACAAGGTTCTGGGAAAAACTACATTGGCCCAGGCCAGATCACATATGTGCCCCTGTAAGTAAGGAAGCCGTCTCCATTACCAGAAATTTGGGGGAGTACAGGCATGATCACTGGACAAATCTTTGCTAGCTAGGTGACTTGAAAATCTGTATTGACTGCATGTTAATAATGTCATATATATATATATATATATATATATATATATATATATATATAGTTTGTTTTGTTTTGTTTTAAGATTTTATTTACTTTATTTGAGAGAGAGAGAGAGAAAGCAGGCATGGGCATATGGGTATGCTGGTGGGGGAAGGAGGAAAGAGAGGAATGGAGAGGGAAGCAACTCTGTCCCTAGCCCAGAGCCCACGTGGGGCTCCATCCTAGGACCCTGAAATCATGACCTGAGCTGAAACCAAGAGTCAGATGCTTAACAGACTGAGCCACTCAGGTGCCCCTCGTTGTTTAAAATATAGAAAGTTCAGGGAATACCTGGCTGGCTCAGTAAGAAGAGCACATGACTCTTGATCTCAGGATTGTGAGTTCAATCAAGCCTCATGTTGGGTGTAGAGATTAAAAATAAATCAAATCTTAAAAAATAATAAAAAATGAAATAAAATACAGAAAGTTTGGAAAGGAAAAAGGAGTGGGAAATATCCCATAATTCCATCACTCAAATGGCAGCCATTGTTAGCCTTCTGTTGTTTTGTTTAATGCTTTAAAAAAGAATCCTTATATAAGTAATTTTGCTTCCTGATTTTTAACATAACGCATGCATTTCCCCATGTCATAAAAACTCCTTAAAACATTGCTTTAAGTAGCTATATAGTATGCTCTGAAAATTTAATCACCTCCTTCAGAAGGAAAGGCAGTGGGATGAGTCAGCATTCCTCCCATACATGTGCTCTGTCCTCAGGCATTTTAGTTCATGGGACTCAATTCCAGCCTCAAAAAGGGGGCCATCCCACTGGCATTCCCCTCCCCCACTTCCTGCATTCTTTTAAACACTTTCAAACTTGTCTAATCCACACTCTTCCTTCCTCTGCTCCAGGCTTAGAGGATTTGCTATGAATCTGGCTAGTGGTGTTAACACTTTAGGTTTAAATCCTGATACTTTGTAGTGATATAATCAGGTAAATTCCTTTTAACCTCTGGAGAGATCATATGCATAATGGGGATTTTGTCAGAGAGCTCTTACAAGGGTTAAATTATATTATGTATTTAAAACACTTAGCACATAATAGGTGATCAATAAGGGGTAGTGAAAACAGCAAAACCCAGATACCCCTCTAGCTATAGCCCTCTTCTCCCTTGCCCTTCTCTTTCAGCCACCACGTTTCTTGAAAATGATTTATACATGCTCTTTTCACTCATCTCCCATTTATACTCCAACTCACTGTAATCTGGCTTTTTTTTTTTTTTTTTTTTTTTGTATTCTGGCTTTTGTTCCCCGCACCCCCACTCTTCCCACCAGAACTGCTCACCAAAGATCTCCACTCCAGATGTCTTCACAGAGCTTTGAGTAACTTAATCTTTTCTGTATAGTCATTCTTAATTTCTCCTTCAAACTTCTGTTTCCATGACAGTAGTCTTCCCAATCTTCCTAATATTCAGACTGTCCCTTCTTACTCTACTTTATTGCTTGCACTCTTTCCCTTAATTACTATTTGTCCACAACTCTCACATGTCTGCAAAAAGGATTCTTTCCCATAACATCTGAATTGGAATTTTGGCTTTCCTACTTACCAAAGTGAGTTCCTAAGGTATATAACTTACCTCAACCTCTATAGTCTCATCTGCGAAAAGGTGACCCCTCTCTCGATAATCATTCTAAATGGAGTCGTTGTACACTGAACCTGCACTTCCCATTGGCATAATGGATCGGTAGGCATAAATTGGAATTCCAGGCTTGGTACCCATTTCAAATCATAAGAATGTCAAAACTCAAAACAAGTAAGATGTTCTTTAAAATATTTATTAACCATATAAAACTATACAATATGAACTATCATATAAATGTTCCTTGAGGTATTTTTCTTCATGGGCTGGACTGGCCGAGGTTTCTTAGACTCTTAGTTTAATGAAGTTTGGACAGAACATACCATCTTTTCCTGGTAAATCTTCCTAGAGCATACATAGATATTTTTCCTTATTCCAGAGACCTTTGAACTGCATTGAAAATTAGGGTCATCTGCCACAAAGAAAAAAAAAGTTCAATGATGTTCAGATGAATGCTTCTCAAAGGTTTTAAAAGCTAAGTGTTGGGAAAAGGGCAGTTTCAATGATGCCTTACTCCTCCTTTCTTACAAAAATCTACCTGGCTGAGCTTCTGAGAAATTTCTAACAAAACAACCAAGTTTGTAGGAAAAACTTCAAGATCCACTCACTCTGCAATGTCAAATCAGTTGCAGTAATGCTTTTTACAGTTATACAAATGCCTCAAAATACTGAATGAGTAAGTTTCTTCCAAATTCCCAGTTCCTAGGATGCCTGGGTGGCTCGGCGGTTGAGCGTCTGCCTTCAGCTCATGGGATCGAGTCTCACATTGGGCTCCCTGCGTGAAGTCTGCTTCTCCTCCCTCTATGTCTCTGCCTCTCTGTGTCTCTCATGAATAAATAAAAATCTTAAAAAAAAATTCCTAGTTTCAGGCTTAAGATTTTTCAATATCCAAAACACATCCAAAATTCCTTTTTGATCCATCCTCCTTGTTGATTTTTTTTTTTTTAAGATTTTATGTATTTATTCATGAGAGACACACAGAGAGAGGCAGAGGGAGAAGAGAGAGAAGCAGGCTCCATGCAGGGAGTCTGATGTGGGACTTGATCCCAGGTTTCCAGGATAACACCCTGGGCTGAAGGCAGTGGCGCTAAACTGCTGAGCCACTCGGGCTGCCCGATTGCTTTTAATTTTTGCCTTTAAAATTTTTACTTTTTATAAAAAAGTTTAAAAATACTTTAGGGATGCAACCATTTATTTGATCTGTTGGCTAAAGTCAGGGAGATGCTTTGTGATGAATTTGGGTGGAAGAAAACTAATCAGGATGCTGCTACTTTAAGAATTGGGAGACAGCTGAAAGCATTACCCAAATCCAGCTGTTAGCAATATTTTAATGCCATTATTTCTTGACCTCTGGAACAGAGTGAAAACGAAAGCTTCAGAAGTGGCTCTTCAAAAGACATTAGCTCCTAGCTAAAGGAGGCTGTTTTGGATTCCTGCCAAGTTAAAGATAAGGCAGCAATTTCATTTGCGGTCACATGCAATGCGATTCCTCCTACCTGCCTGCGTAGTCCGTATTTAAAAATTTTCTCCCTTACTAAAGTCTGCTTTCCAAAACTTTATAGTTGTATCAGTGTTAGATGTCTCAAACAAGAATAGGCCCCTGGATCTTAGTTAACTTTCCTGGAAAATTCTTCAATGCTTCCGTATTAGCATTTGTAGCTTCCTCCTGATGTTATGCTAAGAAGTTTTCATTCTATCATATAAAAACAAAAACTGTTCAGTGTGCAGTGCTCCTATCTAATGAAATCCCTATTCTATAGTGTCCATGCACAGGGGTCCTGGCTCAGGCCTTCTTTCCTCTTACCCTGTCAGTACAATGGCTTTGAAACCAGTCTAAATGTAATTCCCTGGATCTACTTACTGCTCTACCACCAGCATCTCCCCAAGCTATGTAACTGTCCTTTGAGCTATCACTCTTCTTGTAGAATCCCTTCAACATAGCACTTATCACATTTTATTGTCATTTTTAGGTTTACATGGGTCTCATCTATTTTATCCTGAAACTAAGGGGCAAAGACTGTTTATTACAGATCTTGGTTCTACCAGTTAGCACATAGAAGTCACTCAACCTAAGTATCCTGTGAATATGAGCCCAACCCTCCTATCAGCTTTTAGATGGCTTAAAAATTCCTTCTTAGAAGACCAGATTTTTTTCCTAATCTAATATTTAAAAAAAAAAAAATTTAAATCTAATATTCTTAAATATGTGAAAAATCTACTGCCAAGTATCAACTTGAAAAACACCTGTTTTTCTTTGAAGCTAGAGCATTAGAAAAATGCACCTTAATGACTTTGAATGACCTTAACGTACACCAATTATACTTTTTATAATTTTGTCTAGTGACTACTGAAATGTGTTACCTACTCCAGCCTCTGCAGCTTTTTTTCTCTCACCCATACCTATCACCTTTTTCTTTTTCTATCACCTTTTTTATCTAATTTACCTGTCTGCACTAATTCCTCTCACACCTCTAAAATGTGCTTTTTAACATGCCATAGGCTTAAAAGCTAAAGTAATTAAGCTTATTAGGAATGTTTATAGTTGGAAGAAATAGACCCTAATCAACAGAAATTAAGTACCCATGATCAAAAAGCACAAGAATCTTGCGAAATCCTTTTTCTTTTCGTGGGGAAGGAGGGGAACATCCATTTTTAAAGTTCTACGGCCTTTGCATCTTATTCTGGATCTAATCTACATCAGGAAAAGATGTCACATAGAATTAGCACTGTTTATCACTTAAATTTGCACTCTCAATTCTTAAAAAAATCAAGCCTAGTTGAGTTACAACTTTAAAGCTTTTGTGTGACTCAGCTCAAATTAGAAAGTTGAGTCATTATACCACTTCATAATCTAAAGCTATTTTAAATTGCATTACACTACTTTTCTAGCAGGTCAAATGCATAATATGCAATGTAATGTACAAATATTAAATACTTATAGTCAAAAAACATTTGATGGACAAATTTTTCTCCAATAACAAAATATAACTGATGTAGACTAAAACTTATCATTAAATAATGTTTCATATTCTGTGGAAAAATGTGCCCTTTTTCAGTACTTTATATATATTATACTCTAAGTGTTAAAGTGTAGTGATACTAGAGATAAAATAGTAGAATACAGGCATTACAAAGATTTAGACAATTAAGGTAAGCTCAGAGTGACTTTTAATATGCCAATCAATGTTAATAAAACACAAGTCAAACAGACAAGTGCAAACGTGTTTTAAACCAAAATTAATAGGAAAACAAACGATAGACAAATTCTATGTTGTTTTTTGCAATGTCTGGTTAGCCAGTATTATTAATCAAATGGCTTATCATTGAATAAACATATTTTGTGAAAAGCTTGGAATAGTCAGAAGTCATTCTGGCATTTCAAACAGCTATGTACACTATCACCAAGATTAGTTTATATACACAAATATCGAAGAGAATCCGGGCAAAACATTTAAAAACAGACTAACAATACAATCAAGTACAAAACTTGGGTAGGAGGAGAGAACATTTTTAAAAAAAGAGTCAGGGAAGGGCATTATCAGGAGAAATTACAAAACCAGTAATAATTATACTACATTAATACAGCAATCCAAAAGGGAAAAAAAGGTGCATTACTCCAATGCACTAGCTTCAAAGTTCAAAGGAAAAAAAAAGGCAAATAGCTGCTTGTCATCAAGAGCAGCTATATATTTCACATAATTGTTTTCCAAAAAGCCTATTAACAACAATGATTGTTTAATGCTACAATTTTACAGCAAAGACAAAACTAAAATAGCAGCAAATTCACAAGGCAATACTTCCACAGAATTATTATTCCATGGTTCATGCAATGCCTACAAAGTGCTCCCAGTTGGATATACAAGTATAATTCACAATTAAAAAAAAAAAAAGAAATATAAGATTGACACAGGTACACTGAAGGCTGAGTAGTAGAGTCTCTTAGCATTTCCCTTTTCAAAGGGAGAATATGTTTGTAATAAAGCCCTTGAGTCCCTTTACAGGTCACTACAGGGAAAGACACCCTTTATTACAATGCAACAGCAAACTATAAGCAGCACACCACCACAGTGGTTAACCCTGGAAAGGCTGGTGTAACATCCAAACAGTGACTGACATCCTACAAAAGACAGACTGTTAAGACTAGATGAAAGCCTGATATAGCACTGGTCAAAATACAGCTTTCAACTGTAATTCACAAATAAAGTCCTAAAAGGTATTCAGTTAAACTACTGACACCGATTGAGAAAGTAATTGCAAACTGGATTCTAGCAGTGATTTCAACCTAGCTTCCTCTTGTCACAGTTTTTTGGGGGAGGTGGGAAATGAGTAGTTCAGTATATGGTAAGGCTGACAGAACGGTTCATTTTCTTTCCAATAAGTCGAGATGTTCTATTACTCTGGGTGGTGGACCTAGTGGTCATCCGATCAGTGAAGAGTGCTCTTTCCTCAGCTGCAGCTTTTGCCATCTGGGCTTTCTTGAGTTCTCTAAGAACATAAAAATAGGAAACAAGACTTTTCACCTATTGTATTAATCCTAGGAAGGGATCCTAAGAGGCCAAACACAAACTGTATTGTCAACTTGGGAGATCTTAGCAGGCCATCGTTATTCAAAGACACAATCGAGGAAAAAAATTACAGTATGAAACTTTAGCTTGTGCTCAGACAACTTAAATTTATAAAATGATTTTATTTTGTGCTCTCAGAATTAAAATATCATATATACTTGGATATAAGTAATAAGGATGCTAGTAATGACTTTGAATTATAATAAATAATTTCAAACAGAACTCTAATTCGTATTGTGAAAATATTTACATGACAGAGATGAAAGGAAAGTTCTACTTTCTATTTCTATGAACACTGGTGGCTAGCAAACTCATGGCAAATAAATCTTATATTGCAAGTCAGTTCTGATTAGGTTACAATCAGCAATAAAGCAAATGAATTAGAATTATTCCAAACATTTTTCTGAAAATATCAAAGGTCATTCAGATAAAATAGGAGACTCATCTACTAAGTTAATTGATGTTAATTTTCATCCTTCCAGGCAGTCCTGGTGGCTCAGTGGTTTAGTGCTGCCTTTGGCCCAGGGCGTGATCCTGGGGCCCCGGGATTGAGTCCCACATCAGGCTCCCTTGCAATGGAGCCTGCTTCTCCCTCTGCCTGTCTCTGCCTCTCTCTCTCTGTGTCTTTCATGATTAAATAAATAAAAATATTTTAAAAAGTTTTTTTCATCCTTCCATAAAAATAAATAGAAAGAATGAAGGAAAATGTAAAATTTATGGTGAGAGTTTAGGGGGGGAAAAACCTTATACAGGCTCACTCTGCTTTTGCTACAATTTAGGGATTGAGGATTAATACCACTTGCAAATACATGCTAATCTTTTTTTTTTCTTCTTAAAGATTTCGTTTATTTATTCATAGAGACAGAGACACAGGCAGAGACACAGGCAGAGGGAGAAGCAGGCATCATACAGAGAGCCTAATGTGGGACTCAATCCAGGGTCTCCAGGATCACTCCACTCCCTGGGCTGCAGGCGGCGCCAAACCGCTACGCCACCGAGGCTGCCCAAATACATGCTAGTCTTAAAAAATTTTAAGTCCATAATTTCGAAGTTTAGGAACAACACAAATTAATAGGTCACAAATACTAACTTAAGGCAGAAATCCCCAAATTTTAACTGTACAATATAGCAAACCACTACAGCCTTCACTGACAGAAAACCTAAATCTCTAAAATTTGAGAATGAAAATGAGAAAGTTAAAAAACATTCCAAAAAACCCTCACTTACTTCTGCAAAAGTGAATTTTTGAATTTTTCAGCGTTCAATTCTATTCGTAATTGTTCTGCACTTTTTCTAGAAGCAGACAGCAATACCGAATGCTTTACCAGTGCCATTGCTGATGGTCTTCTCTCTGGATCTGGATGAATCATAACCTTAGAAAGAGAAGTAAAATTAAGGTAAAGACATATAATTTAATAACATATAAAACCATGTGAATAAAAAGTGCTTCATATACAAACAATGCTCACTTTTAGCAACTCTGTAAATTCTTGGGAAAGCACTTGGGGAATTCGAGGTAATCTACCCTGTCTGATTTCATGCCATTGGTCTCCATTTCTCGGAAGAGGTTCAGCACCAGCAGCACACACCACTGTGAGGGCAAGGGCAAAAATATCCGCTTTTGGCAGATGAGTATAGTTCTGTAAAATTAAAAAAAAAAAAATTTTAAGGTAATATAAAAATGGCCAAAATAAAATAAAATTACACTTTAGTGATGACTGGTGAGAAATAAGACTAAATTAAAACATCCAATGCCACATTTAACTCTTAAGACCTATTCAGATAGTAAATTAAATTTGAGGAGCTTTTTAAAACCACAAATACATACATACTCTGGGAGTGGTAAATACATTTCTAAAAATAAATACCTTCTCCTTTTCACTAGTCCAATTCAACTCTTAGAAAAAACTCCTATTCTTTTGGGAGTATTCATATGAATACAGGAAACATACGTTGACAAATTACAAATACATGTACACATATAAAAAGAACAATGGGATCATGCAATTTATTTGTTCTACTTATTCTACTTCCATTCAAAACTTTTATCAAGGGATCCCTGGGTGGCGCAGCGGTTTAGCGCCTGCCTTTGGCCCAGGGCGCAATCCTGGGAGACCCGGGATCAAATCCCACGTCGGGCTCCCTGCATGGAGCCTGCTTCTCCCTCTGCCTATGTCTCTGCCTCTCTCTCTCTGTGTGTGACTATCATAAATAAATAAAATTAAAAACAAAACAAAACAAAACTTTTATCAAGAGATACTATTCTGTCACATTTTTTTGGTCACACTTTTTCAAACAGTACTATTAACTATACGCTGTAATTTATTTAATCGTTCCTTTATTGCTGGACACTTATGTACGTCGTTCTCTATATTTGTATATGAACATTCTGTGGGAGAAACTCCTACATAAATGGAAATTCTGGGTCAAAGGTTTAGCATTTTAAAATGCTGATACAAATACTTTGATCTCCTAAGAGGCTATGCCAATTTACAGTTCCACCAGTAGTGTATAAGAACTTCTTTTATAACTCCACTATTGTTGAATACTGTAAATCCTTGCCTTGACTGAATTTTGCTAGATTAAATATCCCCAGCTCATGGGTTAGGCTTTCTTTACCAGTTTACTAGTTATTAGCTTAAAATTTTAATATGTCTGCATTGTTACCTTATTAACAAAATAAATAAAGCAAACAGCATTATTAAAGGAAAAAACTACCTCCTGTAAAACTTCATTTGCAAGAAAACGGCTATCACCCTCTTCAACTTGTGGACTAGAGATTCTTGTTACATGTCCAAGATCACCTACAAATATTGGAAAAAAAAAATAGAGTCAAGAGTTAAATAGCCTCTTATACTTTAGTTTAAGGCAATAATCTGGTTATCTTTCTTTCTTACCTATTTTAAACATAACTTTGTTGGATGCCCAGTCATCTTCATCTCCTTCTTCAGAGGCAGCATTTGGGATTGAGGTTCGAGATATGAAAATATTACCTGTCAAACAGTTATTTATGTAAGCTGCACTAACAATTAATAGTGTAACCAAAATTCATAAACAAGGTCATACATGAGAATCATCCCAAAAGCTGTCAAACATAGATTCTCATATATTCTACTTCAAAACCCAATGAGAATAAGAATCTCAGGGGATAGGAAATGGTATTGTATTTTCTAAGGAACATATGTTCTGGCCTAGTGCTGATCTTTGAACACTTGGAAACTACTTCATTAGACCCTTGTCATCCACACATTGATCTTTGGTTTTAACTACATAGAAATAATACAAAAGGTAGTAACATAGTAATTAGTCTGTGATGCTTCCAAAACATGAATTTTAACCTAATGCTACAGGATGGTATGAAAAATACAAGTAATTGAACTTTTGAGTTTGACTGACCATACAGAATTTACATCCCAATGTGGCTTTGTGGTTCACATCTCTACTGTACACACACTTTTCTTCTTCAAATTCAGGTAAGTTCATGATTAATGTGAGTCTCAGCAACTGATTTCATTTTAATAGTTTTACCAATGTAATACTGAGTTTATAAATGTTACATTCATCTTTCCAGTAACACTTTATTGGGGATCCCTGGGTGGCTCAGTGGTTTGGCACCTGCCTTCGGCCCAGGGCGTGATCCTGGAGTCCTGAGATCGAGTCCCACATCAGTTTCCCTGCATGGAGCCTGCTTCTCCCTCTGCCTAGGTCTCTGCCTCTCTCTTTTTCTCTCTCTCTGTGTATCTCATGAATAAATAAATCTTTAAAAAAAATTTTATTAATAAGGACACTTTATTTTAGGATGGTATTTGTAAATTTGAAATTTTAAAACTTCACATGCCTTAATATTTCAACTTTTGTACTTCTAAGGGTCTACTATTATGTTTGTCTTATACTTAATACAAGATATGAGGGAGTATAGGCAAACTTTACTAATTCCTATTTATTGCCATCAGTCCAAATATTATTTTTCCCCTTTGACTATAAAAATTTCAGTGAGTTTTTTTTTTTTTTTTAAATTTTTATTTATTTATGATAGTCACACAGAGAGAGAGAGGGAGGCAGAGACACAGGCAGAGGGAGAAGCAGGCTCCATGCACCGGGAGCCCGACGTGGGATTCGATCCCGGGTCTCCAGGATCGCGCCCTGGGCCAAAGGCAGGCGCCAAACCGCTGCGCCACCCAGGGATCCCTTCAGTGAGTTATTGACATACAGAGAAGAAATTCTTCATATAACTTAGAGGATTAAAATAAGTTGTATGAAATGAATATGAATTAAAATTCTCATGAATCACATTTTCATAGACCAAAAAAAAAAAACCAAAACACACACACACACAAAAAACACAAAAACCCTTCATTAAATTCAACTTAAAACCCCTAGCCTAAAATTCATACTTGAATTCATCAATCTATTAATCTTAACTTCCAGTCTTTGGGAAACTAGGGGGAGGAAAAGGAATAAGATAAATGATGCAAGGGAGCAATCAGTCAAATCCAGAAGAAAGGACATCTTATAAAACAAAGTTTAGGGAAAAAAAAAACAAAAACAAAGTTTAGGGCAGTCCGGGGGCGGGGGGGCTCAGCGGTTTAGCACCGCCTTCAGCCCAGGATATGATCCTGGAGACCCCGGGATCAAGTCCCATGCCGGACTCCCTGCATGGAGACTGCTTCCCCCTCTGCCTGTGTCTCTGCCTCTCTGTCTCTCATGAATAAATGAATGAAATCTTTAAACAACAACAAAAACAACAAAGTCTATACTAGTATATTTTTTTAGGGATCCCTGGGTGGCACAGCGGTTTAGCGCCTGCCTTTGACCCAGGGCGCCATCCTGGAGACCCGGGATTGAATTCCACTTCGGGCTCCCGGTGCATGGAGCCTGCTTCTCCCTCTGCCTGTGTTTCTGCCTCTCTTTCTGTGTGTGTGTGACTATCATAAATAAATAAAAATTAAAAAAAAAAGATTAAAAAAAAATAAAAAAATAAAGTAGGGGAAGGGTAGAATCTTAAAAAAGAAAAAAAAAGGATAGAGGGAGATGGGATGCACGGTTCTGAAATGGAACTAGTTTGGACAAGTCAACCATTAAGGACTTGGGTCACCTGGGAAAAATTTTAATATGATCTGGGTATTAGAAGAGATGAAAATTTACTAAAATAAAAAGGTAAAGTTGATTTATAACAAGTTTTTTTTTTAATTTTTAAAAGATTTTATTTATTTATTCATGAGAGACACAGAGAGAGAGGCAGAGACACAGGCACAGAAAGAAGCAGGCTCCATGCAGGGAGCCCGATGTAGGACTTGATCCCGGGTCTCCAGGATCACGCCCTGGGCTGAAGGCAGACGCTCAACCACTGAGCCACCCAGGCATCCCACAAGTTTTAAAATAGTGTACTTAGGGGCACCTGGGTGGCTCAGTAGTTGAGTCACTGCCTTTGGCTCAGGTTGTGATCCTGGGGTCCTGGGATCGAGTCCCACATCAGGTTCCCTGCAGGGAGCCTGCCTCTCCTGTCTAGGTCTCTGCCTCTCATGAATAAATAAATAAAATCTTTATGAATGAATGAATGAATGAATGTGTATATGATGAGGTTATTTTTTTTTAAATTTTGTTTATTTATTCATAGAGACACAGAGAGAGCGAGAGAGGCAGAGACACAGGCAGAGGGAGAAGCAGGCTCGCAGAGACACAGGCAGAGGGAGAAGCAGGCTCCCTACAGGAAGCCCGACGTGGGACTTGATCCCGGGGCTCCAGGATCACACCCCAGGCTGCAGGCGGCGCCAAACCGCTGTGCCACCGGGGCTGCCCTGATGAGGTTATTTTAATAAAATGAGAGGAATTTACATGAAGATGTTACTGCAGCATTTACTTGCACCCGTTTTTTAAATGCAAGATAATACACTGCATGTGCTGTTTTCTGAATAATACGGTAACACTTTCATGGTATATAAGCTAGAAATTCCATGTCTGCATAGCACTTAAACTTCCAAAAATGTTTTCACATATCTCATTTTATTCTAACAACCCTGTTAGCAGCACGAGCAATATTTTGTTGTTATGGTTCTATAGCCTAGCAAAAGAGAAGGGCTTTAAACAACAGGTTCTTAGTCTCTCCATCAGAGTCTTGCTTTGTGACTATGTGGTTCCCATAAAATGCAGCAGATTTTTCCAACTTTTAATAAAAATGAGTTGGTTGTCTCAACTATTTTGGAGAGAAGAAATAAACAGAAATAATAAACCAATATCAATATCTGGCTCAAAGGTCTTTTAAAACTAACAATGATAAAAGTAGGATGTATGTTTTCCTATTGTTTTAATAAAATCATTTTATTCTCTATTAACACTAAAGAACACAGATCAGAGAATTTTTAATACTTACTAGGCTTTATATCCATATGAACCAAAGACATTGAATGGATATACCTCAAGCCCCGGCCAACTTGCAAAAGGAGATCCTTCAACTCTGCTTCTGTAAAGTAACTCATGCTTCTATAGTTTTCACTTATGGCATCCGCTAAACTTCCACCTAACAAACATGGGAAAAATTAGCAATTTCTTCTTCCTAAGATCTTATTTCTCTTCCATCTTTACTCAATGGCCACAAACTCAACAAAGAAAGTAACATTTTATACGACCTACTCTGTTCTTCATGCTTATGAAATCAAAATTTTATTTATTCTTTCAATAGGTAATATACTCATATGGATACAAAATATAGTGTAAAGTCTCTGCTTCATCCACACACCCCAGCACACTACCTGGTTCTTTTTCCCAGAATAATCCAACCTTATTGGTTTCTTATATATTCTTTTCAACTCCTTTTTATACAAATGATAGCCTATTTTCATTATCTCGAAGATCATTCTTTACTAATATACATAGACTGCCTTGTTCTCTTGTGTCTCTACAGAATTCCATTTATAATTGAATGGTGATACATTAACCAATCTCTTAATTGATGAGCATTTTAAAATAATTTCTTTTTTAAACAATTGCTGGTTTAAAGGGCATATACAGGTGTGCCTGGGTGGTACTTGGTTGAGTGTCTGACTCTTGGTTTCACTCAGGTCATGATCTTGGGGTCGTGGGATCTAGCCCTTCTTCCTCAGGCCATGCTCAGTGCACAGTCTGCTTGTCCCTCTCCCTCTGGTTCCTCTCCACAACCCCTCCTCTCTCATGTTCATGCACGCAAATAAATAAAATCTTTTTTTTTTTAAAAAATAAAGGATATGTACAGTTATAAAACAATACTAATATGTGGCTCAAATATATGTGTGAAATACTATCTCATATATAGAATATATTTTTATAGCTGAGAGGGGGATTTCTCTATTCTACAAAATAGCTTAGGATTGGTATTCACACCATCAGTGCTAAAACTTCATTGCCTGTGAAAATTCACATAAAAGAAGTAACAGTGTATCCAGTTTCTGATTTCAAAATGGCTGGTACTTAAACTCTACTAGCACTCGCCTTATGTGAATATGAAGCTTTGGAAGACAAATCTGGGGCAATTTTACTTACATTTACACACACACACCCTGAGATAAGGCTGTACCAATATATACTCCCATCATTAATGTATGAGAGTAACTGTTTTCTCACATCCTTGGCAACAGTGTATGAATTTTACAGATAAAAGCCAGTATCTTAGTATAGTTTTAACTTACACTACTTTTAGTAAGAGAATAAAACCTGCTTTTATAGGATCAAACCAACAAACTCTTTTGTTTATACTTTAAAAAATGAGTTTATACTTTATAAGTTTTATTAAAAACATTATAAATTTATAACTTATCTCAGAGGAAAAGAGGAGTTATGTAAAACAAAACAAAACAAAAATCAAAAACCAAAATAAACCACTTCTGTTTAAAGCTTAGTTAGGGATAATGAAATCAGAGCCAGAGTAATAAAATCAGGAAGGTATACTGATACATACATATCAGGAAAGGAGGTACTACAATTTGAACAAGACTAAGGTAGCAAAATGTCCAACGTGTTTTAAAAATAAAAATAAATCACACACCTTGATATTTTAGGCTTAAATATGTTCTCCACACTTAACTTGTACAAATCTTGAACTGCAGGAAAAGAGAGGGCTCTAGAAGGGAGGTCAATAAACGGGCTTCAAGTCCTAGACCAAGTTTAATAAGATAGAATTCGGCTGCATTTTAGCGGGTCTACCAACTATAGCTAGGCCAGTTCCTTCTATTTCACTGCTGAAAGGAAAAGAGAGGTGAGAAGAGCAAGATCTGATATTTCAGGTTCTCTTCCATTATCCATCAAGATTTTCACACACTTGTTTACCAGGGGTAAAAATTTCAAGTCTATCACCAAACCAAGACAAAAGGCTTAAAATGCAAATGACTGTTTAAGATAATAAGGAAACTCAGTCACAATAAAGGATATCAGTTAATCACCATGTACAAATGAAATGTTAATAGAATCATTTCCCTGTGAAACTGTGGAAAAGAATCTGAAGATCAGGCCTATTGCTAGGACATTAAAAAATTTATGTGGAGAGAAGAATGGCAGCAAAAAGAAATAGAAGAGTTCACAAATCTATCTAGATAGACTCATTTCCTTTCATCCAAACAAAATAGACAACTAAGAGGTTCACACAGATTTTTTTTAAAGATCTGTAGATTCTTTAAATGTTCTATACCGTTCCAAAATAATAAACTGTTTAAAAATATAATTTTAGGGATCCCTGGGTGGCGCAGCGGTTTGGCGCCTGCCTTTGGCCCAGGGCGCGATCCTGGAGACCCGGGATCGAATCCCATGTCGGGCTCCCGGTGCATGGAGCCTGCTTCTCCCTCTGCCTGTGTCTCTGCCTCTCTCTCTCTCTCTCTGTGACTATCATAAATAAATAAAAATTAAAAAATAAAATAAAATCTTAAAAAAAAAAACAATTTAAAAATATAATTTTATAATCTAGCTTTATGACAAGACAAAGTTTTGTTTTGTTAGGACAAGGTCTTTATTAATCTGAGAGGGCAGCAAGTCAACTCACTCTTCCTTATCCCTCCAGGCCTAAGAATTTTCTCAAAATCATCTAAATTACACAACCACATATTTATTTGGTGGATTTTTAGAAATGTGTGATCCCTGGAGTGCTACTGAAATACTTAAGACCAGCTACATCAACCTCTCCCTAGGTGAGAGGGAGAAAGAAACTGAAATATGGCATCTAGCACATATGGAGTGGAAAAGACATGGTCAAATTGTCCTATATTAAGAGTAGTAAATGAAAAATGAAGGTTAAGAAACAGATTAGTCCACAGGGTCATGAGAGACAACTACATAAATATTCTGATGATATGAATAGAAACATTTCGAGAGACGTGTGAAACAAATTAGTAGCAACACTATATGCTGAGCATCTTTCAAATACAGAGAATACAATAACTCAACAAAAAGGTGAGAACTGGATCTTTTACTTGTTTTGTTCAATGTTTTTAAATGCTGAAAACCTGAATCCACTACCTACACTACTTATTAATTCACAAGCTATGAGAAGGCTAGTCTTGTTGAAGGAAAAAATAATGAGAATCAAAAAACAAACAAACAAAACAAAACAAAACAAAAAAAGTAACACAAATCTTTGCTATCACTTCTCAACTGCCCACTAAATTCCAAATTCTCTAATATTCGTAGAAGATATACAGAAATGGAAATCCAGCATATATAAAGATTTACCTATTTAAGAACAGGTATTTACAAGAATCAGAATTGAGACTAGGGTTTTGATAAAGGTTTAATGAAAAAGAGGGGGAACCAAGCTCGTCCTTGAAGGACTTGTTGAAAGGTAAAGCTCTACAGAGGTCCAAAGTTGAACCTCCATGGATGCTTGTTTTGTTGGTTTTGGGGGGGAAGTGCGGGAGAGAGGCACAGCTAGAAAACTAAAAGCATAACTTAGTAGACAAGTCAGAGTAGATTCTGGTGGTAAACAAGGTTGGAAAAATGGGAATGAAAGCAAGATTATAGAATACTTTGTAAACAAAAGGCTGAAGTTAGAACAATGGAGAGCCACTGTCACTATGAGTAACCAGTATCAGTTTTAACAGCACATAAAATGAAATGGAAAGGAAGGCTAGATGCACTGAACCTACCTTATTAACTGCTATACCCCAATACAGTGTGCTACATGCTAGAGATATCAAAATATACAAGGCAAGGCCATGATCCTTTCAAGATCAGTTTGACTAACAGGTACACAACTACTGTGCACAAGGGAGTAGGTTTTCAATCTTTACTTAGTATCCAAGTAGGGGATGCCTGCCTGAGTGGCTCAGTGGTTCAGCATCTATCTGCCTTTGGCTCAGGTTGTGTTCCCAGGTCCTGGGATTGAGTCCAACATCAGGCTCCCTGTGGGGAGCCTGCTTCTCCCTCTGCCTCCGTCTCTGCCTCAATGTCTCTTATGAATAAATAAATATAATCTGGGCAGCCCTGGTGGCCCAGCGGTTTAGTGCCGCCTTCAGCCCGGGGTGTGATCCCAGAGACCCGGGATCAAGTCCCATGTTGGGCTCCCTGCACGGAGCCTGCTTCTCCCTCTGCCTGTCTCTCTCTCTCTCTCTCTGTCATAAATAAGTAAATAAAATCTTAAAAAACCAAATAAACAAACATCCAGGTAGGCAATGAACTTGAAACTCATGTTAGGCTTCTTGATCTTTGAATTTTTAAGAGATAAAAGAAAAAAAAAAAAAAAGAGATAAAAGACAGAATTACAGCAGGATTTCAGATAAAAACTATTTCCTCAGTGTTCATTTTTTTAATTTCACAAGTTTATAAGAGAACCAACATATTACTCACCATTACAATATTCATTCTGTATAAGCATATGATCATCTTCTGCCCATGCAGAGAAATATCGAACTACGTGAGAATGCTGTCCGAGCACTGCATGGGCATATACTTCCCTCAAAGCGTTCTGCCTAGGAGAAATTTGACATTGATAGAATGGTAAACCATTTTTATTCAATCCTAAACTGAACTAATTTATCTGAAACTTCATAAGAGAAACTTGTCTTCTGTTATTTATTATTATGCTGAAGGATAACTTGCTTAAGAGAGAGGGGATTAAGACTCTACTAGATTTTTCTAAAAGTTTCCATTAAAGAACAATGTTAATTACAAAGAAGGAACTTTGCTAGTCCTAGGACTCAGGAAACTCCATTTTACTATGAATTCTTGGATGCTACCAGAAAAAAAGAAATTTAAGTCAGGCTCCAAAATCAGACTATTCATATAATTTTACCAAGTTCAGTAAGAATTAATGGCCCAAAATGAAAAGGATCTGATTAAATTATTATAGTTTCTCAAAAATGAGAAATTTCAGTGCTTGATTATGTGAAACATTGTTTGCAACACCATATGGAATAAAAGAGCAAAAGATAAAATTTTTAATACATACTCATCGACAGAGCCGGCCAATGGCTTTTTTGATCGCTTAATGGCATAAATGCATCCATCCAGCCTCTTCACACACTTAAACACAGAACCAAACTCTCCAGAGCCAATTTTCTCTAGCTCATGAAATTCTGTTGTATACCGTGACTTCATATTGCTTTCAGTAATTGTAATTCTCTGCAATAAAGTGTATCCATATACATAATACAAAGACATGAAGATGATTTTTTTGCCGATGATAGCACTATATGTGAAATTTAAAAATCTTATATCTTAATGCATATTTAACATGTATATATGGTAACTTGTTAAGAAATAGAAAATGAAATTCAGAAACAATAAAAAGAAAATAAAAAGCTAGTTACTTTAGCAGGTCTTGTTTCATCTTCTAACTCATAATCACTGGCTTCCATGTCTTCACCACAAGAACTGAAAAATATTATGTATGTTTCTATTAACAGATCTGATAGACACATCAACTAGCGATCCAAAACTTTATCTGATATACAGTGAAATTGTATTTTAATAAATAAAAACAGAAAAAATAAATAAGTAAAATGAATAAAAACAGACAAGCAAGCACATAATTTTATAATCATAAGATATAGCTCAGCTGATGGAAATGTTGTCCCTGCTGAAATAGGCTCATTAACAAGCCAACACAATCACACGTATCAAAATTAAAGTTTTTCTAAATCAACTCTGCCTGCCTTGTTTTTGACACCAGCAGATTTTCTACAAACTACTTAGGCTTTTTATTCCTTCCTTTTTCATACCGTTACTTTTCCATAGCTGATTACTTTCCACCCACCTTTCCTGGGAAGAGGGTGCTAGTTAACAAAAAAAAAAAAAAAAAAATTCAAAGCATAAACTTCCAAGTCATTCAGATAAAATTAAAGTTTGATAAGTACCACAAACCAATCTTGGGTGACTGGGGACCAAACTGTGGAATACTAAATAACTTACTCATTCCAGTGTGTTCGTTTTCTTCTACGACACTGTCCTGAGGAATGAAGTAACACAGAATCTGGGGTAAAAGGATTAATATTCACTTGAGGCGTCTGTCGCATGTCAAATTCCCTTTTTCCTGATTTTTCTGTATCCATGAATAAAGAACCACCTCGGAGTTTAACAGAGCTGGAATCGATTCCTCGAGCTTTGGAGAGTAAACTCTAGGTCAGGAAAAATAAAATTTTTAGTCTCTAAATCCTGTAGACAGCCTTCTCAACCCAACCTTCAACAAGCCTTTCACATGTCTGATAGTGTGGATTAAAGCAACACACAAGCTTCTGTCACATCTGAAGCAAAATAAACCCTGGTTAACTTCAGCAGTCTGAAAGGTGGATACTAACAACTTTTCCTGAAAAAGACTGCCACATAAAATAAGTCTCCGACCCTAAAAAAGAGTAGGAATGCAGACTAAAATTAAGTTTATTCTGCAGTCTAAAAGTTAACAAAACCTCTCATTCCATCTAAAAATAGAAAGCAGTCAGGGATCCCAATAAAAGCTCCCTTCCCCCCTTCCAAATAGGGCTTTGAAAACCACCTCCGCCGGACTCCTCCCCTCACATTCAGAGGGATCATGCCTTGGGCAAGTCCCTAATAAACAGTAACGCTCAAAAACTACTTCTTCCTGAGGTTTACGACCAAAGGCACTGCAAGGGACTCAGAAAAGTACATTTTCCATATTAGTCTTATAAACGCGATACTTGTCTCAATGTCGTTGAAGGGTCCGTTTTAAAATCTGCTGTTACTTCCAATGTTCCAGAGGCAGTAATCTGCATATTCACTCGCTACTCAACAAACAAGTGCTGAACACCTTCATCATCACGATAGGTTATCAGCGATATGAAACCACAAGGGTCCAAGCAACCCCGCCAATGCTGGCTTTTAACGGATGTCCCTAATCGCTACACTTAGGCTGGCCACACATAGGCACTGCAAACCGGTTTAAACAAACGCTTACCCAATAATAAATAGCATGTGCGGATAGAAGCTTAAACGCTACCCTGAATTAAGGAGTCTTTAGGACTGGAAATGCTTGGAAAGCCAGCCTTTTCTCCCAAGTCGAAGCGCACTCTCCCTCCATACCTCAAACTTAACCCCTTAAGGCCACATGACACGAAGCGATAAGCGCATGAAATTTCTTTTAACCCAACTCCTGCTTGCGCCGCCCAAATTACAGGGCCCATCACGGCGTTTAAAAGGCACCATATGGCTGCGGCGCTCGGGAGTGTCAGGTGGCCGGGCCAGCACCACTCCGACATCCTTCCAAACCACGTTATCAGGGCCACACTCCGGGCTGACACGGTCGGGAAGGCCCCGACTCGAGGGGCGTGAAATCATCAGCCACCTGGACGGCGCCGATCAGCCCCTTTGAAAGATGAAGAAGTTCCAGAAGAGGCCCATTGTTCAGTTACATAATCTTAACGGACAACTTCTGGGCAGGGCCAAAAAGAGGGGCTGCCAACTTTTTGTTGCGGCTCAGGGGAGCGAGTAGGGGTGCGGCAGGGCGGTTATGTAACCGAACCCGAGCAGCGGCGCGCTCGGCTCCCGGCGCCGCGGCCTTTTTAAATGGCTGGGCGGGCGCGGGCTCGCGGTGCTCCGGCCCCGCGTCCTCTCACCTTGGGCGTGTGCGGCGTGTCGAAGAGCCGCAGCTTGCGGAAGGTCTTGTGCGGCGGGGTGCCGGGGTGGTCCGGCAGCGGCGAGCAGGGGCCCTCGCTGGCCCTGCGCGCCCCGCAGCCGCGCGGGGACGCGTCCCCCGCGCCGCCGCAGCGCACCGGCGAGAACGAGCTGCCCAGAAAGTAGGCGGCTGCCGGCGACTTGACCGGCGACGAGGAGCCGAAACCCTCCTCCTCCCACGAGTCGCCCTCGGCCCCGCCGCCCGGCGCGTCGGCGCCGGGACAGGCGCCCCGCAGCAACATGTCCTCCTCCAGCTCCCCGGGGCTGCCGGGGGCCGGGCCCGGCGAGCGGCGGCGCTCGGGCCCGGGCTCTGTGGGGCTACGCGCGGGCGGCAGCGGCGAGTCGGGCTCTTGGAAGGCCGAGTCCTCCCCCGTGCTGTGGCCGCTGCCCTCCTCCTCTTCCTCCTCCTCCTCCTCCTCACAGTCGCTGCAGGGCGAGAAGATCAGCTTCTGCCTCAAAGTGCAGGAAGCCCCGGGACGGCGGCGGGGCGGCGGCGGCTGTTGCCGGCTCAGGAAGCTCATCGCGCCCCTGGGGCCGGGGCCGAGGACCGGAGAGCCGGAGCCCGCGGAGTCCAGGACGCGGACGGCCCAGGGGGCGGGTCCGCCACGTGCGACTGGGCGCGCCGGGTCGCCGCGGCGGCGGACCTGCGCGGTGACGGGGTGCGGCCCCGGAGCGCTCGGGGCTGCGGGCGGCGGCGGCGGCGGCGGCGGCAGCGGCGCGGCCTGTCCAGCAGAGGCGGGGCGGCCTGGGCACCGAGGCTGGGGTCTCCGCAGGTCCAGCCGCAGGTCCGGGCTCCGCAGGTTCGGGCTCCGCGGCTTCCCGCGACCGTTAACCACGTGAGGGCCTGACCCACCAATCCACGCCCAGCCTCGGGTTTGAAAAAAAAGGAGGGCGCGACGTAGGCCGCGGGGGAGGGATCAACTACGCGATTTTGGCGCGAACCCGCTGGCTCCGCCCCCCCCCTCGGCCGCCCGGGCGGGCGCGGCGCGGCGCCGCGGGCCTATGAGGGAGCCGGACTTCTGGGAGCCTAGCCCGGCGCCGCCCGGTCGGGGCCGGGCGGGGGAGCCGAGGCGGCCCTCTGGGAGGGGCGAAAGGTCCCGGGCTCGGCTAGGCCCAGCCGCACCCCGCCTGGAGGTGGCCCGCTCGCGGTCCCTCAGCGCCCCGGGGCCTGAGGTGGGACCTGGGAACTCCCGTGGCTCTCGCGCTCTGCCCCGGGAGTGCGGCCTGTGGCCGCCGCGTCCCCGTGGTGCGGGCGGCCGGGGCGTTGTGGGCGTGGCTGTGGGCAGTCTCGTTCCCCCGTAGAGGTTGGAGCCGGAAGTGGTGACTCGGGCCTCAGGAACTCTGCGAGCTGAGCCCGGGGCTTAGAGGCGACGCCGAAGTCAGCAAGGAGGCCGGCCCGGGAGGGCTCGAGGCGGGGACGGCGGCCGTGGGGAAGGCCTCCGGAGCCTCGGTTTCCCCCCAGGGTAGCTGTAGGGTCGGGTAGGCCCCCAGCGAGGCGAGCTTGCTTCCCCCAGGCCGTGGCCCCCTCGGCAGCCCACCCGAGACTCGTCCACCCGAGTAAACAGCAGCGGCCCCAGCGCGAAGCCCGAAGCCCGGGCCCTCCACGCCGCCGCGGTGTTTATATTTGTTTGCCAGCACGTGGGCAAGTGTTGGCAAAGGAGATTGGCCCACCTCACTGCAAACTTAAACGCAAGTTGAGAAAAAATACTGGAGAGTACTTCGTCAAATTGTGATTTCGTCTGCCCTTTATCGTCGCACACACAAGTTTCTTGGAATTTTTCAGTTGTAAATAACCCCATCGCAAAAATTCTAACTTCTCGTGTGGTTGGTTTTTTTTTTTTTTTTGGGGGGGGGGGGGTCTGTGTTGTTTGAGGACTGGGGGGGATTGATTTTTTTTTTTTTTTTTTAAAGGTAGACTCAGAAGTGAGAATGACTGGGTCAAAGGATAGGAACTGCCAAACCGACCTCCAGAGAAAAACAATTTAAACTCTCATTAGCAGTGGTTTGGAGTACACTGCTCATGAATTCGGGACATAAGTGAATATTTAATGTTGGTTAATGTAATTTTGTTGTTTTGATATATGCAGTTTTCATGTGCCAGTGGCCACTTATTTTTCTAATTGTTTTTCTTATTGTAGCACTTTATGAGTATTAACACTTTGCCGTATATCGTTGTTCAAACACTTTTCAAAGGCAAACCTCAAGCTGGATTTTTAATAATGGAAACACATTTTAATACTTATCGCATGGGAAATTCCCTGAGATCACGGAACTAAAGATGCAGTGAAGGGTAAACAACTGTATTTTTCAGACATTTGCTAACTGATCTATGTGTCTTTTCTGCGTGTTAATCCAAATTCAATGTTAAGCTCTTGCAAGAAGGAACTCTACCTTTTTGTGTTTTCAAGGAGAGGCGTTCACTGTTCCCCGGGTGGTCAAAGCCAAGGAATGGTTTTTAGCACTCTCCCTCCAACACCTACCTCCTCACCTTCACTCCTGATGGCGAATATAATTCTTTGATATGAATAGTTGACCATATTGAGTTGATTTTCTCAATTTCATGTGTGTGTAAGTATAGATAACTTTAGAAAACTACTACTCTCTATTGATCTTCAACATGAGTCGTATGTAAAAATAGTGTTTCCTAAGTAAACTTTAAAGCCCTGTAGATAACCTCTCCCCAACTAGACTGTTGTCGTAAGCCTCTCCTTATAAAGGAATTCTGTATCCCTCTTGCTGTCCTTGCAAGCTCACATCCCCTCCCCCTTCACTCTTTCACAACACCCTGCTTTATTTCCCTAACAGGCTTATATCTATCTCAAAGTGGGTTGATTGTTTACTACGATCCCCTTCTAGAAAATGAGTTCCCTGAGTGTAGGGACCTTTTCTATTTACTTCAGTGTTCTAACGTGGCTTAGGCCCTCAGTATCTTCTGTGTGATAATAGAGCCCTTATTTAAATATTTGACTGGTTTATTTTTCTCTCTCAATATAAATTCAAATGGTACAGAGATCTTCTGGTTACCCCTTGTATATCCTCTTCTTGGATGTAAACACTCTTTGACTTTTTTTTTTTTCCCAACTATGCCACCTGTCTGCTTCCCTAAACTGGGAGGTCCTTGAAGTAGGCTGGAGCAAAAGGGCCTGGCTTCTGAACGGGAATGGAAGAGTTCTTGGTACCCAGCCCCAGTACTTTGAATTCTTTGGCACCCATGTCTGCCCACAGAATGAGAGAGGTAAATTACTGTTGAATGTATAGTATGACTGGAGGAAAGAAGCAATTTCTTTAAGAGTTGGAAACAAGACTCAGTGGGAGAACCATTTCTTCTATAAAGCCTTTCCTTAACTTTCTCCACTTCTAGGTAAAAGAGACACTCTGTGCACCAGGTTTTCCACCACACCTGTAATGGACTATATAAACAGTCTTTGTTTACTTGTCTGGCTTCCCTTTCACCCAGGGCTGAGATCAAGTTTTATTTGTCTTTAGAGCTCCAGCAACCAGCAATGTGCCTTGGCCCCTGAGAAGGTACTTAATGTTTCTGGAATAAAAATCTAGTTTATTTAAAGCAAAAGTATAAAAATGAGTAAGAAACCCGGGCCCTCCCTCCTCCAGTGAGAACATGGCGCGGTGTTATGGTTTAACTACAGCAGTGTCCTAACTGAAATTCTAAATGATTGTTCTGATTTTTTAAATTTCATGCTCCTCCAAATACAGGACTCACTGTACTGGAGGGATGGGTCTACGCCCACCTGCCGCAGGGCATATCTAATTCAAATTTCCTGTTCGTTCTCCACCCAGTGTTGTTCTTAACTGTAATGTTGCTAGGCAACTTTTGCAGAATCCACAAGTTTGTGGTAATGTTGTAATAACTGAGTAAAAATCTTGCCTCTGGGTGTTGGGAGAACAAACTTACCCAGTTTATTCCCTTTAGACAGATGACTTAGCAAGTATAAGGCTTTAATACAACTATTGTTGGTGCATTCACCTTCCTTAGCAGCAAAATAAGCAAGATTCCTGCCCTGAAGATTTATAGTTAAGATTCTTAAATCACGTTCTCAAATACTTTTAATACATACAAGCACACAAATACATATACATATTCTTATTAACATATGCCTTGTACTTTTGAAAGATCCTTTAGAATGAGTAATTTTTCAGTCTGTAGGAGTGTTTCATAAGAATAGCTAGGGTTTACCCAAAGCTGAATCTTTTCTAGTTTATGCTTTTGATTCTGGAGAAATAATAACTCTCTCTAAACAAGAGGCTTCTTTGATAGATTTCTAATTTTTTAAAAGATTTTATTTATTTATTTTAGAGAGAGTGAAAGCATGCAGGAGTTGGAGGAGAGAGAAAATCTCAAGCAGACTCCAAGTACTGGGGGTGAGGAGGTAAGGACGAACCTGGGACTCAATCTCACAAATATGAGATCATGACCTGAACCAAAACTGAGAGATGCTTAACTAACTGAACCACTCAGGTGCCCCTAGATTTCTAATTTTTTTTAAAAAAATGAAGTCAGGGACGCCTGAGTGGCTCAGTTGGTTAAGCATATGCCTTCTGCTCAGATCATGATCTCGGGGGTCCTGGTACTGAGCCCTGTGTCAGATTCCCTGCTCAGCAGGGAGTCTGTTTCTGCTTCTCCCTCCTCCTCTGCCCCTACCACCCACCCAACCCCCAAGCTTGTGCAGGCACTCTCTCTGTCTCAAATAAATTTTAAAAAAATTTTAAGCTTTAAATATGAGACTAATGTCCTTTTTTTTTTTTTTTTAAAGATTTTATTTATTCATTCATGAGACACACACACACACACACACACACACACAGAGGCAGAGACACAGGCAGAGGGAGAAGCAGGCTCCATGCAGGGAGCCTGACGTGGGGCTTGATCCCAGGTCTCCAGGATCAGGCCCTGGGCCAAAGGCAGATGCTAAACCGCTGAGCCACCCAGGGATCCCCGAGACTAATGTCCTTTACAAATAGTATTCAATAAATGTTATGTGTTGCTATTAATTATAGCAATGTTGTTTGAGAATAAGCCATACTTGTCAATGTATGTTAGTACATGTAACTCCTGATCTCTCCAAAATAAGCAAATAAGTTTGCTTAATATGGATAGACAGTTGAGATTGTGTATAACCAGTGAGGATAATCAAATCAGGACAGAAATAGTACAGTTGACCCTTGAACAACATGGGAGTTAGGGGTGCTGACCCCTCACAGTTGAAAATCATCATATAACTTTTGACTCCCCAAAGCTTAATATAATAGTCTACTGTTTACTAGAAGCCTTACTGATAACATAAACAGTCGATTAACATATTTTGCATGCTATCTGTATTATATATCATATTCTTACAATAAAGTAAGCTAGAATAAAGAAAGTGTTAAGAAAATTGTAAGGGAGGGGCGTCTGGATGTCTCAGTAGGTTGAGTGTCCAACTCCTGATTTCAGCTCAGGTCATGATTTCAGGGTCCTGGGATCAAGCCCAGCTTTGGGCTCTGTGCTGGGCATGGAGTCTACTTGTCCCTCTACATCTGCTCCTCCCCCAACTAATGCTCACTATTAATCTCCAAAATAAATAAATATTTTTAATTGAAAGGGAAAATACATTTCCAGTACTGTACTGTATTAATAAAAAAAAAAAACAAATATTAGTGGATCTGCACAATTCAATGTGGTTCAAGGGTCAACTGTATTGATATAACAAGAACTTGAGAAGTATAGTTCAGGAAAAGTGGCCAATTGAAAGCTTGTCTTTTAATGAAATAAACATTATTTGTTATGCCCACTTAGTCTTTAAAGACTACTAACATACTATTTCTATTTATCCGTTTAACGTTTATATCCGATAGATCAAGAGCACATTTATTATTTTTTTTAATGTTATTTATTTACTTGAGAGAGAGAGCACAGAGGTAGAGGGAGAAGCAGACGCCCCGCTGAGGAGGAAGCCCTATGCAGGACTCGATCCCAGGACCTTGGGATCATGACCTGAGCTGAAAGCAAATGCTTAATTGACTGAGCCACCCAGGGCACATTTCATTACATCCTTTAGATATGGATTATATCAATAATGTGGACTGCATACAAAAAGTTTGAGGACCTAAGATTCTCACTGAGTTTTTGCTTTAGGGCTTCAGGTATGAGAGACCATTCTGAGGGTACTCAAAAGTTGTATCTGCACTTACACAAAACCTTGGCTATAACCAGCCTTATTTGTGAAAGAAGCCTTCAGGCCTGCTCCCAGTTATCTTAGCCCTTACACAGGCCTCTGAATCTTGAAAGACTTGATAGTCCATGGCAATCAGTCAGGCCTGTGGCAATGATACTAACTTCAAGACTTTTCCCAAGAGAAAATACTGACCACTGACCCTATCATTCCTAGATAAGAAAGGAGTTCTCAGTTAACATATTTAAAACTATAGCTCTGTAAAGCAGTTAGCCAAAACATCACACTTCCTCTTTGATATTTTAAAAATCCTTTCTACTAGGATGGAACTGAGTAGCCCCATTTTCTCCAATAACACTTTTTTTTTCTTTGCAGAGACACAAAGAGTGGCTTTTCTCTATATTCTCAGTGCGTTTCAATAACTGAAAAGGTCACTTCACAAAAATGTTATAAACAGGAGGAATCATGAGTGCACAACAGAATGCTGGTGCTCAATACACATTTGAGTAATTGATTAATTGCCTCTCCTCTCGGGTTAGTGACATACTCAGGAAGTGACCTGGATGATCACAAGGACTGCTGTTGTTTGCTGACCACACTGTGATTATTTAAGCCAGCTTTGTTCTTATTACTGCAGCACAAAAGATGTGATGACTATTCTTCAGTGAGTCAAGGGGTTCAGTCCCATTGGGAGAGAGAAAGGAGATAAGATAGACATCCCCATGCTGCTCTTTTGTGTAGCAACAGGAGTGTGTTTGGGTATTGCTGTTTTGATGACTCAGTAGTGAGTCAGTTTTAAAGTTCTGTAAAAGGCCTTGTTCAGCTCAGACAGGATTAAAATGAGCTCATTTGGTAGCTCATTGGGTAGAGAGGACTGGGTGGTGTGTGATTCGATCAGCTGATTGGTGGTGTAAATATGTACATGGAAAAAACATATCGGCAAGGATGAAACTGGTTCCTGATTGCAGAAATCAACTGTCCTTGGCAGTCATCGACTGAGTGCCTACTCTGTTCAAGCACCATCCATGTCCTACCCATGTCTCATTACCTTTAAAGAGGTCAGAATATGAGAAATGTGTTAAGTGCTACAAAGATCTGGGGTCTTGAAGGAGCTGGGAAAGGGCGGTGTACTGCCAGCTATATGGTAGGCACTGAGCCAGATGCTTACATGTTTATCTTATTTAATCTTTATTTTTATTTATTTAAAAATTTTTTTATGAATGAGGCAATTTATTAACCCAGCATTTGTTCTAATGCTTCTTGTTGGCAGCTGCCACCTGTCCTGTGATTCAGTCCAGATCTCTCCCTGAGGTGTCAGTTTGTGGCCCCCATCTCAGTCCTTCACCACCATTTTCAGCACCTCTAGGGCTTGGAAGATCCTGCAAGCCATGCTCTTGAAGCTTCTACTGAAGGGCTGGGCATGACCTGGTTTCTCTGACATCCCTCGTAGATTTTGGTCATGAAGCCCACCCCAGTGCTGCCTGGGGGGGTACAGATGCCATACTGTGGAAGCAGCTCGGGTATAGAACCAGTTCTTATCATAGGGAGCAAGCTCTTTAAGCTTGGCTAACTTGACAGTGTCTACCCATTCAGGGACTTTCAGCCCTCCAGGCTCTTTGAGGAAGGCTGCCAGAGCTATGACTAACTCCTGCTGGTTCACATCTTTTATAGTAACTCTAGGCATCATGTGGCCTCCGTGCTGCCAGCCAGGGGGAAAAAAAAAGACTTGGTTAATCTTTGAAGGAACCCTCTGAGAGAGGTATTTTATTCACATTTTACAGAAAAAAATGAAACACAGGTTCAATGCCTATACAGTCATAGGGCTAATACTATTGAGACTATTACTCCTGGCTTAAGGACTAGCTCTTTCTATCCCAGCAAGAGTGGGGTAAGGTGAGGGTGAGAACTAATTGGAAGACTTGGTGAAATCAGGGTCGCTGGACCCAGCCAGTGTGTCGGTTATTCAATGTGATGCTAGAGTCTGAACAGGAGAGCACACATCTTGTCTGGTGTGAATGAGGGAAGTGGGATTCAGAGAAAGTTAGACTTGCACCTTTACTTTTTTGTTTTGTTTTGTTTTACCGTAAAACCCACATGTATTTCAAATTCTAAAATCAGGAGGAAATATTACAAAGATTGATATTATCTTATGTTGTGGAGGGTATAGGGAAATGCATTCTTGTCTACTGTGGGAGGTGGGTGTAAATTGGCACCATTTTTAAAACACTGTTTTGGGGGTACCTGGGTAGCTCAGTTAGTTAAGCACACCTACTCTTGATTTCAGCTCAGGTCATGGCCTCAGGGTCATGAGATGGAGCCCCGCCTTGGGTTCCACACTGCAGAGAGACTGAGATTTTCTCTCTCTCTCTCCCTCTTCATCTGCCCCTCCCCACACTTTTTCCTCAAATAATCAATCAATCTTTTTAAAAAGATTTTTTTGATGATTTCTGTTATAATTTAAGTATTTATACTCTTTGATGTAGCAGCTCTACTGAAATGTTTATATAGATTTGCAAAAAATATGTCAAAGAATGTTTATTACTATGTTAGTTCATTCAGTGGAATCTCATAGGATTCTCCTATGAGTTTAGTATACCCCTGGTCACTGGGAGCCGTGAAACAAAACAAAATCCTCACTTTCATGAAACTTTTGAGGCCTTTTCTGAAAATAAACAAGGCATAAGTAAACAAATGTATAAAAAATATCAAGTAGTGACAAGTGCTATCAAAAAGAGGAGTAGGGATCCCTGGGTGGCGCAGCGGTTTGGCGCCTGCCTTTGGCCCAGGGCGCGATCCTGGAGACCCGGGATCGAATCCCACGTCGGGCTCCCGGTGCATGGAGCCTGCTTCTCCCTCTGCCTGTGTCTCTGCCTCTCTCTCTCTCTCTCTCTCTCTCTCTCTCTGTGACTATCATAAATAAATAAAAACTTAAAAAAAAAAAAAAAGAGGAGTAATGGATTAAGAAGTGGGAGGGGGGCAGCCCCCGTGGCCCAGCGGTTTAGTGCCTGCTTTTGGCCCAGGGTGTGATCCGGAGGCCCCAGGATCAAGTCCCACATCGGACTCCCTGCATGGAGCCTGCTTCTCCCTCTGCCTGTGTCTCTGCCTCTCTCTCTCTGTGTCTTTCATGAATAAATAAATAAAATCTTAAAAAAAAAAAAGTGGTAGGGGGTTGGAGGGAAATGCTATTTTAGATAGTGCGATCTAGGAAGGCCCTTCTGAGGAGGCAGCATTTGAGTAGGAACCTGAATGAAGTGAGGGAGTCAGCTAAATGGCATCTGGAGGAAGTATTTTCTATCTTTTTTTTTAAATAAGATTTATTTATTTATTTATTCATGATAGACATAGAGAGAGAGGCAGAGACATAGGAAGAGGGAGAAGCAGGCTCCATGCTGGGAGCCCAACGCGGGACTCGATCCCAGGACTCTAGGATCGTGCCCTGGGCCAAAGGCAGGCACCAAACTGCTGAGCTACCCAGGGATCCCATTTTCTATCTTTTTAAAAAGATTTTTATTATTTATTCATGAGAGACACAGGGAGAGACAGAGACATAGGCAGAGGGAGAAGCAGGTTCCTCTCGGGGAGCCCGATGTAGTACTCAGTCCTGGGACTTGGGGATCACACCCTGAGCCAAAGACAACCGCTCAACCACTGAGCCCCCCAGGTGTCCCTGGAGGAAGTATTTTCTAGTCTTTGTTTATAATACCAAAAATTGGAGGCCACCCAAAAGTCTGTTAAATACTAAGTAACCACAGTCTGCAAAATAATGAGAGCTATCTGTACAGAATGAATAGATATCTAAGATAAAATGAAGATAGTATTGCAAAACCTGTATAATGATTCCATTTTCTAAAAAGTATCCTAAGCAAATATATTTATCACAGGGAAGATATCTAGAAATACACAAAAGTGTCAAAAAAAAAAAAAAAAAAACACCTTGTTAAGAGCAGCCCAGGTGGCTCAGTGGTTTAGGGCTGCTTTCAGCCCAGGGCGTGATCCTAGAGACCCAGGATTGAGTCCCACATCAGGCTCCCTGCATGGAGCCTGCTTCTCTCTCTGCCTGTGTCTCTGCCTCTCTTCTCTCTCACTTTCTCTCTCTCTCTCTCTCTCTCTCGATGTGTGTCTCATGAATAAATAAATTAAAAAAAAAAAAACCTGTTAAGAGTTGTTATGGACTGAATGAGAGAACAAATCAAAGTGCCTGGATGCCAACTAAGGAGAGAGCCTAACTAAAGAGTAAGGAAAGCCTTACTGTGTCTCTAAAACAGGATGAGGCAGACAGAATTTTGACACAAGTCCTAAAGGCTTATACCTTTGTCTTTTAAATATTTATTTATTTATTTATTTATTTATTTATTTTTAAGATTATTTATTCATGAGAGAGAGAGAGGCAGAGACAGAGGCAGAGGCAGAAGCAGGCTCCATGCAGGGAGCCGGATGTGGGACCATCCCTGGGACTCCAGGATCACCCACCAGGCTGAAGGCGGTGCTAAACTGCTGAGCCACCTGGGCTCCCCTCTTTTTTTCTTTAAATCAGGGGAGACCGTGAATGCAGTCCCCCACTATCACAAATTCTGCAGTCCAGTTTCCCACATTTGGGGAAATCACAGGGGTCTGCACAAACAGAGTGTAATAGATAACCCTCTATTACCCTGGGAATACCACCTTCATGATTATGGTATTTCCCCTGTCAGGTAAGTATATCCTTACCTTTTCTGATATATTGGAGCTTTCCTCTCAGGTCACTGATGTCTGAGCGCTCCTTTCCTTTCCTCACTTCCCCTCATCCCTATCCCCCTCTTCTACTCTTGAAAAAGGAGCCTGTGCTTCTGTTTTCTTAGCCTACTTACTCCATCTGGACTAGCCTTCCTTCCCCTCTTATACAGGCAACTCTGTGCTCTGGCCGCAATGTGTGGTGAGGTGCTGATAAGGAAGAGGGCTTCCAGGACCCCCCTGATTTATTACAGGCTCACTTCTAAGTGCAGAATAAAAAGGCTTCATCCATGGTTACCAGCTTCAGAAAACTAACTGAGCCAGGAGCTTGGTTTGGGGGATGGGGTTGCTCACACACATTCCTGCCAGCATTGACCAAACCACCTGCATTGCCATCAAGATTTTTGAAGTGGTTAAGCCTTAAGCATTTGATGTCCACCCCACTCCCATCTACTACTACCAAACTCCGCTGACTTCCTGGGCCCTGAGTATCCGTATGTTTGTCAACTAATTGTTAGAAACAACACAAGAAAAAAAAAAGAAAAGGAAAGAAAGAAAGAAAGAGAGAAAGAAAGAAAGAAAGAAAGAAAGAAAGAAAGAAAGAAAGAACACAAGAGCACAGAAAAATGGCCAGTATACAATAAATATTCAAATGGTCTTTATACAGTTTCTAACAATTTTTTTTCAGTTGGTTATTTTGGATTTCTAGATAGACAATCATATAATTGATAATAATTCTCTTCTAGTATTTATGACTTACTTTGTTTTATTGTCTGATTGTATTAACTAGCACTTCCAGAACAACATTAAATAATAGGAGAAGTGTTCAATAGCCAGTTAGCTCAGTTGGTTAGAACATGGTGCTAATAATAGGAGAGGTGGCGAGGAACCCTGTCTTGCTCTTGACTTTATTTTTTTTTTCTCTTTTAAATATTTTATTTGTTTATTCATGAGAGACACACAGAGAGAGGCAGATACATAGGCAGAGGGAGAAGCAGGCTCCCTTGGGGAGCCTGATGCGGAACTCGATCCCAGAACCCCGGGATCATGACCTGAGCCAAAGGCAGACGCTCAACCACTGAGCTACCCAGACATCCCTTGCTCTTGACTTTAATGGGACTATTAAGAATAATACTGTTGGGGGTGCTTGGCTAACTCAGTTGGTAGAGCATGCAACCCTTAATCACAGAGCTGTGAGTTCAAGTCCCATGGTAGGCATAGAGCTTACTTAAAGTAAATACCAAAAAAAGTAATACTGGTTGATTAATGTATACACCTGTGTGGGTACATATGCACAGGGTTTCTACCTGTATTATGTTTAAAAAGTATTATTTTCCTTTTATCAGGATATTTGTGAGGAGTGAATATTAAATGATACCAAATTTTTAGCATTTCTCTTAATCTGCTTTTTCCTATTTTGATTTATCTAAATGGTGAATTGGATTAATGTATTTCCTTATACCAATCTATGCTTCCTGAAATAAATATGTTTACAAAATTATGTTCATAATATATTTCATTTAGGCATTTTGCCTCTGTATTTATAAATACAACTGGTCCCTAGTTTTTCTGTTATACAATCTTTCTAAGATTTTGGCTTCATGAAATACTGGGCTGTCTACTTCTTTCTCCATGTTTTGGAACAGCTTTAATAGAATGATTGATTTCTTGAAAGTTTTGAAAGAAGTTGCTTGCAAACATATTCAGATTTTTTTTTTTTTTGCGGTGTATGGCTTTTGACAGATCATGATTATGTATGTTTTGATTTTCTCCTATCTTTGAGTCCCTATTGGTAGATAATTTATATTTCCTGAGTATTACCCATTTCATTCAGATTTTAAATTTCATTAGCATAGGACTGGGCAAATGCTGACTGAATCCTCTCCCTTGTATTTTTCATTGTTTCTTCCGTACCCATCTGTAAACCTTTTCTCATTCCTAATTTATACATTTATGCTTTGTCTTTCATTTTTATTATGTTAGCTGGTGGCTTATCAGTTTTGTTTTTTTGCTTCTTCCCAACCCAAAGAACTAGATTTTCAATTTATTCATCAGTTATATTGTTTTTCTGGTTTTGAAATCATTCACTCATGTCTTTGCTAACTCCTTTCACTTTCTTTGTATTTTGCTTTGTGCTGTGGCTTTTTTTCCCCCTTCTAATTTCCTGTGTTGTCTGCTCTCTTACTGAACTTTTCTTTTTTCTTATTCAGCAATAAAAGTGTTTAAGGCCATACATTTTCTTGTGAATACAACTTTGGCTGCATTCCATAAATAGTGTTTCATTGAGTTATATTTAAAATAGTCTCAGGGGATCCCTGGATGGTTCAGCAGTTAAGTGCCTGCCTTCAGCCCAGGGCGTGATCCTGGAGTTCCGGAATCGAGTCTCATGCCTGCTTCTCTCTGTGCCTGTGTCTCTGCCTCTCTCTCTCTCTCTCTCTCTCTCCCCTCCCCCTCCCCTTGTCTCTCATGAATAAATAAAATCTTTAAAAAATAAATAAATAAAATAGTCTGTAACTCAGTTTTTTAAGTTTTGTATTGAAGTATAATACACATACAGAAAGGCAAACATACCAAAATATGTACAGTTAATTCAACACCCAGATTAAGAAACATAATATTACCAATACCCAGGACTGCTCCATAATTTATAGGGCCTGGTGAGAAATGGAAATGTAATGTTCAAATTTATTAAGAACTGTAAGATGTGTGACAGCAGAACATTAAACCCATTGTGGGACCTTTCTAAGTGTACACCATCATGAAGCTGGCCTGCCAGCTTGCCTTTGGGCTCTCTTCCTGTCCTTAACCTACCTCCCCACCAAGGGTGCCCACTGTCCTGACTTCAAAGAGCAAGAATAGTTTTGCCCGTACTCTTGTGTCTAGCTCCTATTACTCAGCATTATATTTGTGAGGATCATCCATACTTTTACATATAATTGAAGTTCATACATTTTCATTGCCGTATGGTTAAAACTAGTCTGTAATTCAGTTTTGGTTTGTCACTGATTTAAGACTTAAGAGAACTTGAAAACTTTTCCTAGTTTGAGTACATTAGGCTAAGGACCAACTGCTCAGTTTTAGGCTCTTTCCTCTGAATGAGTAGGTCCTTACTCATAGAACACACTGTATGAGTAAGAGGGAGTGGGCACCTGGGTGGCTCAGTTGGTTGAGCATCTGACTCTTGATTTCGTGATCAAGAGTTGTGAGATCAAGCCCCACATTAGGCTCAGCTTGGAGTCTACTGGACATTCTCTCCCTCTCCCTATGTCCCTGTCCCCACATGCATGTACTCTCTCCCTCTCTCTCTAAAAATAAATACACTAATTAAAAAATATATAGTATGAGTAAGAAACAGTAAGTTTTATACCTTCCTCATGTTCTTCTGATACACAATGGAAGAAAGAAGAAGTTAGCCAAAGTTAAAGGCAACCGCTTTTTAACCTCTCTAGGAGGTTTTTTTGGTGTTTTTTTTTTTTTTCTTAATTTCTCCATAGTAGTAGTGCATACAGTTTGTAGACAAAGGGGCTGAGGTTGTGTTGTCAGCCTGTGAGTTGCCAAGGAAACTGGAAAGAAACTGGGTCTTTCTCTGTCAGGTCAGGGAAAGCACAGCCCTTCTATCATGGATCCGAACAGAGCAAAGTCCTCTGTATGTCCATTGACTCAGGTTGTCCTAGAAAAGTGATCAGTGAGGTTATGGGGGCAACTGGCTCCAGTCTTGACCTGACATTGAGACTGGCTGAGACTAGATAAGTAGCCCACTGGTCCTTAAAAGATGTATCATTAGGGACATCTGGGTGGCACAGTTGAGCATCTGACTCTTAGTTTCAGCTCAGGTCATGATCTCAAGGTTGTGAGGTGGTGCCCTGAGTTGGGCTGTGTGCTGAGTGGGGAGTCTGCTAAAGCCCCTCCCCGCCCCCGAGTGCTCTCTCTGAAATAAGTAAATAAATCTTAAAAAAAAAAAAAAAAAAAAAAGGTGTATTGCTAAAAGCCAGTCACACTTTTACATTTCAAACCTAATGTTGAAGCCTAAATTCAAACTGTTTTACTATAATCAATTTGCACCAGACAACCTTATTCTTACTGAAGGCCTATAGCTCAAATTTGGTGACCAAACATAGACAAATCTTTTCAATAAAGTGCTACAGGTAGCACTATCATTGAGATTTTTTTTCTAAAATAATTTTATTTATTTTTAGATAATAAAAAGGTCAAAATACATAATTCAAAAGGCACAAAAAGGGGGCAGCCCGGGTGGCTCAGCGGTTTAGCGCCGCCTTCAGCCTTCAGCCCAGGGCGTGATCCTGGAGACCCGGGATCGAGACCCACATGGGGCTCCCCGCGTGGAGCCTGCTTCTCCCTCTGCCTGTGTCTCTGCCTCTCTCTCTCTCTGTGCCTCTCATGAATAAATAAATAAAATTAAAAAAAACAAAAAAACAAAACAAAACAAAAAAAACAAAAGGCACAAAAAGGTATTTTATGGTCAAAGGTGAGCCTATGTTTCACCCCAAGCTTCTACCCTGTTCTTCAGAGCCAACCATCATTATTGTTTTCTTGTACATCCTTTCAGAAATGGTCTATGCAAATATATGTAATCTTTTAAATATTTGTATAAGTGCTTGTAGTATGTTATTCATACTGTTCTGTACCTTGCTTTTTCACTTACTGTTTCTTGAATGTTGCTTCATGTTAATGCATATAGGACTAGTCCACTCATTCTTTTTATTTTTTTAAAAGTTTATTATTATTATTTTTAGTAACCTCTACACCCCACATGGGGCTCGAACTCATGACTCTGAGATCAAGAGTCACATGTTCCACCAACTGAGCCAGCCGGGTGCTCCCTTTTCATTCTTTTTTTTTTTTTAATATTTTATTTATTTATCTATTCATAGAGACCCAGAGAGAGAGAGAGAGAGAGAGAGAAGCAGAGACACATGCAGAGGGAGAAGCAGGCTCCATGCAGGGAGCCGGATGTGGGACTCGACCCTGGGTCTCCAGGATCACACCCTGGACTGCAGGCAGCGCTAAACCGCTGCGCCACCGGGGCTGCCCCTTTTCATTCTTTTTAATGGCTGCATAGTATTCCATCATCTAGATGAACCATAATTTTTTTGAAAAGTTTTTTTTTTTTTTAAGATCTATTTATTTACTTATGATAGACACACACAGAGAGAGAGAGAGAGAGGCAGAGCCGGGAGCCCAACGTGGGACTTGATCCCGGGACTCCAGGATCGTACCCTGGGTCAAAGGCAGGCGTCAAACCGCTGTGCCACCCAGGGATCCCATTGAGAAGGCTTTTTTAAACAGCTTTATTGAAGTAAATTTACATACCATAACATTCACCTATTGAAAGTATAAAATTCAATGATTTTTTAGTGAATTATTACAGAGTTATGTAACCCTCAGGACAATCCAGTTTTAGAACATTTCTGTTATTCCCAGAAAGTTTTTTTTTTTTTTTAATTTTTATGATAGTCATACAGAGAGAGGCAGAGACATAGGCAGAGTGAGAAGTAGACTCCATGCACCGGGAGCCCGACGTGGGATTCGATCCCGGGTCTATCAGGATCGCGCCCTGGGCCAAAGGCAGGCGCTAAACCACTGCGCCACACAGGGATCCCCCCAGAAAGTTTCCTTATGCCTATAATTTATCTTTTAGTCATTTAATTAAACTGTGTTTTTCCTTTCCAGTAATTCTTTTTAACATTTACTGAGGTCATGATCTTTTGTTTTACAACACTGAGGAGGATTTGGAATGGTGAAGATGTGTTAGGAGAGCATTTCAAACCTTATATAGTATTACTCCTCTCTTTAAAAGAGTAGCTTAAAAAAAATAAAAAGAGTAGCTATTCTCCTTTTCTTTCAAGTCTACTGTGAATTTATTTATTTATTTAAATTTTTTTATTTATGATAGTCACACACAGAGAGAGAGAGACAGGCAGAGGGAGAAGCAGGCTCCATGCACCGGGATCCTGGGTCTCCAGGATCGCGCCCTGAGCCAAAGGCAGGTGCTAAACCGCGTGCCACCCAGGGATCCCCGGCTACTATGAATTTAGAGAGTGAGACATAGGAGATCCTGAAAATTTTGCCAGTGAGCTGCTTGCTTTCCCTCTTTCTTTCTCTCTTCACCAAAATGAGTAGTTTCTAAATTAATTGACTTTTAAAAAATATATTTTATTTATTTATTCGCAAGAGACACCGAGAGAGGCAGAGACATAGGCAAAGAGAGAAGCAGGCTCCATGCAGGGAGCCCGATGTGGGACTCAATCCGGGGACCCTAGGATCACGCCCTGAGCTAAAGGCAGATGCTCAACCACTGAGCCACCAGGCGCCCCTTAATTTGCTTTTAAGTCACCTCTACACCTAACATGGGGCTCGAATTCATAACCTTGAGATCAAGAGTTGTAAGCTCTTCCAACTGAGCCAGCCAGGTGCCCCAAAATGACTAGTCACAAGAACAATAGATGAGTCGGAGACAACAGGCACTCCCTCCAGAAGGTGGCTGGTCATGAATACCAGTAGCTAAGTTAGTGCTGCAGACCGCCCTGAGAGGAGTGCACGTTACAAGGGAGGTGGCCTCCCCATATTTACTAACACACGATCTTGGACAGGTACCCTTCATTTAGCTGCTTGCCAGCTGGGCTGATCAGAGAGTGTGTGTGTCTTGTTCTACTCATAGGCCATGGTGAGCATACATACCTGTAATGGACAGCAGGAGGATACATCCCTGTAAGAGAAGAGACGGTGAAAAAAAAAAAAGAGAAGAGACGGTAGCACCGTCATCACGTGGTCCAGGGTATGGAAATATCAGACAGTCCATGGCTGTGGTTTTGCCTCTTTCCTCCATTCTGCTCAGTACCCTCTTGCCTTGGATGTAAGGCTATTTGTAAGGCTCACACTCTACAATGGGAACTATCACACTGAAATATGCAGTGCAAATAAAACTTTTATTTTCTAATCAGGCTCTTCCAAAATTAGAGCATTTTTGTTTTTCTCTGTCCATTTTTTCCTCCTTGGTTTTAAAATTAGAGTTATGTACCTTTCTGTTCCTATTAATATACAGCCTCATTTATATTTTTATTTTCAAAATCAATAATTCTCCAGTCAGAAACTAAGTAGGTGGATCCCATTCTCTTAATCTCTAACAGGGGAAGAGAGCACAGCAGATATGCAACATGATCAAAATAGAGCCCTAGTGGAGGACTGAGGAAGGCTTTGTGCTTTTCCCACTGTGCTGGCTCCTACCAGGGAATCAGCACTTCTGGACTGTCAAGGGGAAAAGTGCATCTGCAGGAGGAAGTCAGCAGCTGGCCGTCCTCAGAGTCCCCCTGAGAGGGTGCCCTCCCTCCTGCCAGAAAGGACTCTTGTGACTCAACTTGCAAGTAGAGGAAGACCACCAAGCCAGAGCATCTGTGTGCTTCAGAAATCCAAACTCAGGGGCCAGAAAGAATAGGAGTCTTAGGAAACCTTTGTAGAAGGTGCAAATGCCAATGGGCCACTTGATACAGTTGCTCTTGTGAGAGCTGCCAGTGTGGGTGGAGGCCTTTCCATGCTTTTTCATGAACTAATCCCTGAGTAGAAGGTCCTTGTTGCTGTTTCCTCACGGCCTGGACACCTGTGGTTTGACTTCTCTCTTAACTCCCTTGGTCCTGAAGGAGCTCCAACTCCAATGCCAATGAATGGATGGAGGCACAGAGAACCAGCCCAGGGATGGGGTTTCACCTTCAGTGGGCACTTCCCTTAGAAGCTTTCCTGATCCCTTGGGTAGATGGGCTAGACCAGCAGCTCTGAGCTATCAAAGCGAAAATACCGTATGTATTAGTATCTTGTTGCTTTGTTGCTGTTGTAACAAATAACCACAAACTTCTGATTTAAAATGACACATAAAAAAAAAAGACACAAATTAATTCTATTACATTTCTGGAGGTCAGAAGTAAAAAAATTAGTTTCCTGGGTTAAAGTCAAGGTCCAGGGGAATCCCTGGGTGGCTCAGCGGTTTGGCGCCTGCCTTTGGCCCAGGGCGCAATCCTGGAGTCCCGGGATCGAGTCCCACGTCGGGCTCCTGGCATGGGGCCTGTTTCTCCCTCCTCCTGTGTCTCTGCCTCTCATAAATAAATAAATCTTTAAAAAAATAAAATAAATAAAGTCAAGGTCCATTAATACTGGTTTCTTTTGGAAGGATAGAAAAATCCATTTCCTTTCCCTTCTGAGCTCCTAGTAGCCAGCTGCATTCCTTGGCTTATGGCCCCTTTATCCATCTTTGAGGCTTGTCACTCCAGTCTCTGCTTCTGTCACCGCAGGACCTTCTCCTTTGACTATCACTTTCTACGTCCCTCTTATAAGGACCACATCAGGTTCATCCAGATAATCCAGGATTGCCTCTCCATCTAAATATTCTTTTTTTTTAATTTTTTTATTTTTTTATTTATTCATGATAGTCACACAGAGAGAGAGAGAGAGAGAGAGAGAGAGGCAGAGACATAGGCAGAGGGAGAAGCAGGCTCCATGCACTGGGAGCCCGACGTGGGATTCGATCCCGGGTCTCCAGGATCGTGCCCTGGGACAAAGGCAGGCGCCAAACCGCTGCGCCACCCAGGGACCCTCCATCTAAATATTCTTAATTTAATCACATCTGCAAATTCCCTTTAGTCATAAAAAATAACACAGATTCTGAGAATAAAGACATGGATATATTTGGGGGCTGTTATTTAGCCTACTGATACCTGTGACCAGTCCACCCCAGAACCTTTTGCTCAGAAGCATCCCACTCAATGCTGAGGCTTGGAGGACCTGATAGAGCAAGACTCTCCCATGACTTATTTAAGTGGTCCTCCAGTAAGATGTTTTCAAACTTCTCCTATTATGAACAATGTTGCTTTGAGTATTCTTGACATCACTTCTCCAAGTGTGAGTGTATCCTTAGGATACATTATTAGGAGTAGAGTTGTTGGTCAAAGGATATGGGCACTTTATTTTATTTTAAATATTTTATGCATATATTCATGAGAGACACACAGAGAGAGGCAGAGACATAGGCAGAGGGAGAAGCAGGCTTCTTGAGGGGAGCTCGATGTGGGACTCAATCCTGGGACTCCAGGACCATGCCCTGAACAGAAGGCAGACGTTCAACCGCTGAGCCACTCAGGCATCCCAAGGATATGGGCACTTAAAATGTATTTCCCTATATCCTGGCTGACAACAGATCAACTTTTTAATATATATATTTACCAATTTGATAGGTGAAAAGTGGGGTCTCAGTTTAGCTTTTTCTTTTTAACTTTTGAAATAATTTGGGCATAGTTTTACATTGGGTTTCATTCAATAGCAGGAAGGGTCCCTTGGAGTTCTGCTAGGATAACCATAGCCACAGTTTAGCAATTCAGGGGACCAGGAGAAGTGACTAAAGCAGAGTCAATCCTCAGGAACAAGGTCAGAGCCCACTTACTAGACTCAGACCTAAGTGCAGGGCAGCAAAGGACATTTATCCTCATAGTTGCTGCCTAAGAACATGGACTAGGAGCTACCGGCATCCTGTTGCCTCCAGTCATGGTAGACTCTGGGGCGTTGGGCTGCGGCCTGTCTTTGGTGAGCAAGTGACTCCCTGTGGAGATGGGCGGACAGCCCTATCGGCCTTCCCCTGAGACTGTAATGTGATGCTAAATGCCAAATACTGCCAGCAACCTGCCCATCCATTAGGACAGGGCTTAGTACTGCTGCATGTTGCTAGGAATAAGTGACTAGGGCTTGGGACTCCTCAGACCTGGCAGATATTTGCCCTGTCAGTGCATGTGTGAGTGAGATATTCAGTCCTCGGCACGTCCAAATCACAAAAATTGCCACTGGCATCTCAGGACTAAGTCTGAGATGCCCTCAGAAATATCTCTTTGGGGCAGCCCGGTGGCGCAGAGGTTTAGCGCCGCCTGCAGCCCAGAGCGTGATCCTGGAGACCCTGGATCGTGTCCCACGTCAGGCTCTCTGTATGATGCCTGCTTCTCCCTCTGCCTGTGTCTCTGCCTCTCTCCCTCTCTGTCTCTATGAATAAATAAATAAAATATTATTTTAAAAAAGAAATATCTCTTTGGTCAATATGATTATAAAGCCAAAAGTGGCTGACAGATTGGGCAGGGAGACAAAACTAGTCTTCCAGGTCTGATGTGGGCATGTCCTCCTTGGTATCATCCCAGCAACCAGAAAAGGCAAGGTCCTTCTCTTCCCATCACTCAACCAGCATGAAGTAACTTCCTTTCAGGTAGAGAAAAGACTACCTCCTCTCACCCTCCTCTGGCCCAGGCACGGCTGTTTGATTTGTTCTAGAAGGAGGTGGTGCAGCAAAATGCATATGGTTGTGGATTGATTCCTGAACCTACATAGCACCTCCTGCTGGTGACTGATCCCAAGGCTTACTGTAGTGCCTTCCATTCATTAACTAGTTCCTTTTTTTTTCATTTTTTATTTTATTTAAATCAATTAATTAACATGTAACGTATTATTGGTTTCAGAGGCAGAGGTCAGTGATGCATCAGTCTTAAATTACACCCAGTGCTCATTACATCACATGCCCTCCTTAATGTCTACCTCCCCCAACCACCCACTAGTTCTTTTCTTTTTGACTTTGAAGTTTCAGAAACTTCTCTATAGTTAAGGTCACTTTTGCAGAAAAAATGGTCCAGTTTTCTACTGTTCCTAATTTTCTGTTGAAAAGAACATCAAGCAATTTCAGGATATTAGGAATTCCCCAAGACTGTGGAGAAGCTGCTTGCCTGATGGATTTTATCTGGGTAAAAGATCTGGTGAGTGTTAAGAGCTGCTCCCAGGGTCCTCTTCGGCTCAAAAGCCCTGTCATTGGCTTGGAGAAAAACGTTCCCATTTTAAAAGATAAGACAACCCCCTTGAGGCAGATTTTACCTCTTTGCTTTTTCCATAGAAATTGCAGAATTTGTCTGGAGGCCACTGGGACTGAGTCTGTAACCCAGATTAGAACTGTTTTCCACAACCTTTTCTTGGGAGGCGGGGCAGATTAGTGAGGGTGGCCAGCCTTGTGGAGAGCTCTTGGATGTCTCCAGTGGGCCCAGGAAACCCTGTGGAGTTGAGACAAACCAGGGAGACGTTTGGGATTGACATTAGAGCAGGAATCCCATTTTCCTTCACCTGAATGCAGAAAAGTAAAAAGAAAAAGCTTTTGCTGGATAGTTTTCATTTTAACTGTTTATGTAATTTTTGCTCTCAGTGTGACCTTCTGCCCTTCAGTTTTAGACGTGCTTGGGAAGCAAAATGAAACCCCTGCATCAGGACTGGAGGATTCTCTGTACCTCTCAAGTTAGGTGAGTTTAGAGCTGGACAGAGCAGCTCGAGGTGACCCGTTGCTCTGCAAGGCCTCCAGGAGTTATGGGGAAGCTGAAGTTACCAATTATATTAAGGGAGCCCATACTCTACAGGGAGAGGCAGATGATATATTTCCAAGACACAAGTGATACCTCTTGTAGGACACTGAATCTTTTCACTGAAGGGCTGACGGAAGAGCTTTCTTCAGCCGGGCAGGCTACATGATATTTGGGACTCAGTGCAAAAAGAAAATGTGAGCCTTTTGGTCAAAAAGCAGGAAAAAGTTTTGTTAACGGTACATATAAAGCCAGACACAAAAGGACAAATAGTGATTTCACTTATATGACGTCCATCCTGAGAGGAGTCAAATTTATAGAAAGTGAAAGTAGAAGAGTGGTTGCCAGGGGCTGGGAGGATGGGGGATGGGAACCAGCATATCATGGATAGAGTTTCAGTTTGAGGAGTTGGAAAGTTCTGGAGGTGGATGGTTGGGAATGTTTGCACATTGCTGTGAGTGTGCTTAATGACACTGAACTATACACTAAAAAATTATTAAAGTGGTAAATTTTATGTTATATATATTTTACACTCCCCCATACACACACAGGAATACATGAGTTTTTCCTTCTTTTGAAGCCTCTCTCTTGACTTGTCGTGGTGTTTTTTTATTTGCTATCTAATATCATTCTAAGAAAAATCTCAAATTTTTAGCATGAATTTTACCCTTCATTTTTATATTATTCAATGCTTGTTTTATTTTATTTTATTTATTTATTTTATTTTATTTTTTTAAACTTTTATTTATTTATGATAGTCACACAGGGAGAGAGAGAGAGAGGCAGAGACATAGGCAGAGGGAGAAGCAGGCTCCGTGCACCGGGAGCCTGACGTGGGATTCGATCCTGGGTCTCCAGGATCACGCCCTGGGCCAAAGGCAGGCGCCAAACCGCTGCGCCACCCAGGGATCCCGTTTTATTTTATTTTAAATATTTTATTTATTTATTCCTTAGAGACACAGAGAGGCAGAGACATAGGCAGAGGGAGAAGCAGGCTCCCTGCAAGGAGCCTGATGTGGGACTCGATCCCAGAATCCCAGGATCATGACCTGAGCCAAAGGCAGAGGCTCAACCACTGAGCCACCCAGGTGCCCCAACAATGCTAGTTTTAAATATCATAGTATTTAACTCGTGTTTGAAATCACTGGAGGGCCCCTGCGTGGCTGAATGGGTTAAGCATCTGCCTTCAGCTCAGGTCATGATCTCAGGGTCCTGGGATTGAGCCCCGATATGGGGCTCTCTGCTCAGTGGAGAGTTGGCTTCTTCCTCTGTCCCTCACCCCCCTCATGCTCTCTTTCTCTCAACTAAATAAAATCTTTAAAAAAATGAAATCACTGGAATCATGCAATTCGAATTCCATGACTCATCCCAGAGGGTCCTTGGAGCTGGCTAGAAGAACAAACAGAAGCCGGGCTCAGGAAAGGGGGAAGGAGAAAGCCAGGATCGCCCAGGCACAGAGCTTGTAGACAGCGTCCACCCGGACACAGGACTTCACAGGTTCCTGAGGCGGGTACGTCTTGGTCTCACAGCTGCCAGGCCCCCCTTCCCACGGGCCTGCCCTCCAGCCCACAACAAACAGGCTACTTCCAGGTATCTTCACAGTTCAAAACTGGGAAGCGCTCAGTACAGGGGTGAGCAAGAGGCTCGCCCCTCTCAAGACTTGGCTAATGTTAGCTGTTCACCTGGAGCCCTGGAATGCCGCCATGTGTGTGGGGGGGAGGCTGGCCCCCTCTGTGCAGACTCCACAGGGTGCCTGTGCCCCACACCCTCCTGCCAAAAGCAGAGGGCATGGCAGCAGTAGCAGGGTGAGGGAGAGAACAGGAAGTTAGGTAGGGGGGTGACAGAGAATCCCCTCCAGGGAGGCTGGCATGGGGTGGGGGGGTGGCACTGGGTCCCACTGCTCCAGGAGACCTCACTTAGAGAACACAAACTCAAAGATAAAACTATTAAGAATTCCAAGACTGTAACCACAAGGCATTAAATCCCAAGTGCAGGGTCTTGTTCGACTGCACTGGTCACACGTCTGTGACTCAGCCATGTTCCTCAGGTGAAAAAGAAGAGGGATTTGGCTGGAGTATTCTTTGGAAGATCTCATCCTTGAGGAAACCTAAGCATAGAGTACTTCCAGCAGAGAGGGCTGAGCCAGCCTTTCTCCACTTCCCTATGCTCCCTTCCCCAGCTTGGCAACAGACTTCAGCTCTGTCCCTGTCCTTTCTGTCCCCTCACTCTCTGCTCACTATTGGGATCTGCCAACTGTTGACTGGTTTACAGTCTCATCCAAGCTAGGAAATACTGGACTGTGAAGTCCTGGAATCCAGTCCATTTCATGGCTGAGTGCATGGTTTCCCGTTACTTATGAAGTCCCAGGGTTGCTGTGCGTGAAAAGGCAGCACGAGCCCCTCCAAAGCTGCTTTGCCCCTGCAGGCTTGGGGGTGTCGGGAGGGAGGAGACAGAGGGAGCCATCTGGCCCTCGGGGCAGCTGCCACCTTTGGAGGATTGAGGCAGCCAAGTCCTTCTCTTACTCTATTTCCTAAATTCTTATGACTACAGACTGTAGGCAATATCCTTTTTCTTTGTAGTGGCCTCAAGCTGTGTCTGGGAGAGTGGGGGTTTTTCTTGGACTAGGTTTTGCCTTGAGCACAGTCTGGATCACATTGCAGAGTTGTGCTCCAACCGGCTCTATTTGTCAGGCGTACTCTTGTTACAGCAAATGTCTTTGGGGAATCTTCAACTTTGGAGGGTTCCTTTCTGCATCTTACACTGAGGAAAAACTGCACCAGCTTTACTATCAACCCTTTGCTCATCAGCTGGAGTCTTCCCTTGGGGGAATGTGCCACCTCCTTAGGCCTCCGAGGTCCATTCCCAGGAAGGCAGGCAGGAGACAAACCAGAGCATTCCTCTGCCCTTTTCCCTGGTGCCAGTAGGAAAGCATTTTCTTTTGAGCTGAAAGAGAATCAGGCGAGCAGAGTCCAGCTCAGCCCTGTCCAGTCTAGCTGGCAAAGGACCTGGAGAGAGGGAGAAAGCCTGGAAGCTGAGCAAAGGCAGCTGTAAGGGGTGCAGGGAGCCTGATAGCTTGGGTTTGGTTCTGGGAAGCACAGCAGGCCTGGGTGAGCCCAGCAGAGGAGCTCCCTGTCAGTGGCCGGACCAGGACTGGAAGGCCAGAGCACCACCCTGTGATTTTGCAGGTCCTCATCTTTATCTCCCAGCCCCTTTGTGAGCCTTAGCAGGCCTCAGCTGGGAGTTCTGTGTGTGCTGAAACGTCTCCATCAAGAGTGAAGACTGGACCTGTGTGTATGACTAAGGCCTTTTCTAATGTTGAATATCTATGAGAGGCTTTGAAGGGAAAGCAACTCGTCCCCTGCCCAACCCTGAAGGGTTTCCCATTTCAGATGACTAAGTCATGACCCTTTTTAGCCAAGACTTCAAAGAACCTCATCAAAGATAACATCTATATTAAATAAAACAGTGCAACATTTCCCCCCTTTTTACTGTAAAGCTTGAAATGAAACACAAGGCGCATTTCAATTTCAGCTCTCTGGCAAACAAAGCACAGTGAACCACGGAAAGGAGTGATTACTGCAGGACGAACCTTCCCTCCCCCGCCCCCCTTTTTTGGGACCTTGGTGGACTAAGCTGAATTTCTGACATTAGACATGGTTTTTCAAGTGCTCAGGTCATGAGGCAATCGGAAAACCCCAGAGTGCCTCCTGATAATCTCTGCGGTGTGGGGAGGTGTGGGGAGGTGTGGGGAAGGCACACGGGCATGCAGTTGGAAAGTCTGGGTCTTGCCTCTTTGTCCTGCCTCTTTGTCCTGCCTCTTCACAGCCGGAGGCCCTGGGTGAGACTTTTAACTTCTCTGGAAACTGTTTCCCCTTGTACAAATGGGGATAATAAATCCCATATATCTCACAAAATTGTTTTAAGTACGTAAAAATGTATGAAAAGATAACTTATTCTGTGCTTGATAAATGCGATGTACTCTCAATCTGTGTGTGCAGGGTTATAATCGATGCCATTTGGGGTATTTTCTGCCACAATCTCCCCCACCCCACCCCAATTTAATAAAACAAAGGTAAAGGTAACATTTAAAAAATTGCTGTATTCAAAATTAATAATAAACTTTAGGGTAAATAAGCTTTAAAACAAAAGTACATAAGCAAAAATAAATAATTTACACCAACCCACTAACCTAATTTTCAGAGTAAAGCCATTTTCAATTACAGCACTGTTATCCCGGGCTCCAGCCTGTGGTCAAACTTTGATAGTTCATTATTTTTTAAAAACATTAACAAAAAACTGAACGCTAAGTAAAATCTTTAACAAAACCAAAGCACTGGATTTAACTTTTTAATTTTAAATAACCAAACTTTGTCATTTTATACATAATCCAATGTGATGGATCCAATTCAATTTAATTAGCATTTCCACTTGAAGAGTTGATATTTTAACAGGGATGGAAAACTGTAATGAATGGTCTTCAAACCGTGAGGTACAAATAAAAACATACAAGAATACAGTAGAACAAAAACTGCAGACACCCTCTTAACTTGGGGAAATATTCAAAGGCTTTATATCCGTTATTATCTATGATGGCTTTTGGAATTGATTGTTTAAAGTATAGAACCTTTAACGTTTTAGATACAGCCTTTATTTTTTTCACAGTAAGTTAAAAATCCATTGTAAGGCTCCATTAGACTCCACCAATCTTGCATGTAGACTCTAGGAGTTTGCCAACTGATAAAAGAGTAATATGAAAATTTACTGTATTGCCCTAATTTCATACATCCTTGTACACAATGAATCAGTTTGGGAATCTATTCCAAGAATTATATACACAAAAGTGTCAAGAATAAAATGTTCTCACTCTTGCATAAAATTGTGTACAGTATTTCAGGAATGGAAAAGTTCTAATTTTCCTGGACCCGGGTTCATGGATGTCTGCTGCCTGAAGATGAAAGGCTCCTCCTGCTGTAGTAATGTTCCACTGTTCTGAGGATTAATCATCCAACCCTGGCGTTTCTCCTTGTTGGATCCTAGATGCTATTCTAATGGCTTCTTCCAGAGATGGCTGTTCTCCAAGCTGAAACAGGAACAACCACAAAGCCATAGTCAAGATAATACCAAAGAAACAGTATATGAAGGAAGAGTTCTCTCTGTAGTTCTGACACCTGGACCTATTTAAGATACTATGGCTGATCCCATCATTAAGAGCACGCGCACGCGCACACACACACACACACACACACACACAAAGAAACAAACAAACAAAAAACCCGAAACAAAACAAAACAAAAAAAGAGCACACACACACAGAATTCTTGCAGGAGAATAATGTAGTAGATTTCTTAGGATTTTGATAAACCTTCACTCCTGCAACAGACAAAAGATGCTCATCTCTTCCAATGGAGGCATTTAGAGAGCTTCCGGAGCCTTTAGCTTCTATGCCCATAAACTAACTTAAAACCAATGGTTGGCATTTTCCTGAGCATGTGCTAACTCTTCTCCAACTAAATAAATGAAAAACAACTCTTTCCAAGGAACGATAATCTGCACCTAGCATTCTAGACTCTCTGCTTCAGTCCAGGGACCTGACAATAGTTTTTTCTGCCTTCTGATGTCCCCCCAACATAAACTACAGCTGAGCAGTGACTGATTCTCACCAGGGGACTAACTTAGGGTCTGTGTTTACACTCAGTTTGTCTCCAAGAAGTAGCTCTTCAAGTGCTTTATAGAAGCCTGCCTAATTAGACTTATTTTGAAAGTAAAGATGGCTGGCTAGGGGCACGCCGGAATACCAGAAGCTTTATTTTTCCTCCTGTAAATTACTCTAAAATATACAAAGATAATAGAGAACAAAGTGCTGGTATCTTTGAGTCCTCCTCAAACACAGCAGTTTTCTTCAAGTAGCTCAGTGCCATAGATTATTCTGTGCCTGCTTCCTGAAAAGGTTATGAATAAAGCACAGCGCACAAGGCTGAGAGATATGAAGTAGTCCTGCTGTCGCCGAGGATGGCGGTCACTGCACTCACCTGAACTGCAATCTGGGTGCCGTTGGATGTTGCCACTAAGGTCAGGGGTCTGGTTTCCGTGGTTACTAGGTGATGGCTGTGCTGTTGGTGCCCCATTTCCGATGAGGCAGTGTGGAATGCTGCCAAGTCCTGAGCCACAATCGCAACCTTAAACAAAAAGTACATGGAAGTAAAGCTATGATTAATTAAACTTCATTTATTTGTTTTTTTTTAAAGATTTTATTTATTTATTCATGAGACACACACACACACACACAGAGAGAGAGAGAGAGAGAGAGAGGCAGAGACACAGGCAGAGGGAGAAGCAGGCTCCATGCAGGGAGCCCGACGTGGGACTCGATCCTGGGACTCCAGGATCAGGTCCTGGGCCGAAGGCGGTGCTAAACCGCTGAGCCACCCAGGCTGCCCTAATTAAACTTCATTTAATGCGTGGGACTGTCTTTGGATTTGAAAGGAAAAATTCCCTTCTGACCACTGGCTTGTAGAAGCCTAGAGCTGGAAGAGAATTTATATATTATCTATTCTCGACAGTGCTTCTTCTTTTTTTTTTTTAAAGATTTATTTATTAAGGGATCCCTGGGTGGCGCAGCGGTTTGGCGCCTGCCTTTGGCCCAGGGCGCGATCCTGGAGACCCGGGATCGAATCCCACATCGGGCTCCCTGCATGGAGCCTGCTTCTCCCTCTGCCTATGTCTCTGCCTCTCTCTCTCTCTCTCTGTGTGACTATCATGAATAAATAAATAAAATCTTTAAAAAAAAAAAAAGATTTATTTATTAAAAAAAATAAAGATTTATTTATTTTATAGAGAGTAGGGGGAGGGGCAGAGGGAAAGAATCTCCAGCAGATTACCTGCTGAGCGGGGAGCCCCACACAGGGCTCAATCCCATGACCCCAAGGATTGTGACCTGAGCTGAAATCAAGAGTCAGACACTTGAGCCGACTGAGCCACCCACGTGCTCCTGGACTCTTTGTTACTTGAAGTTGAGGCTCAGGGATCCCTGGGTGGCGCAGCGGTTTGGCGCCTGCCTTTGGCCCAGGGCGCGATCCTGGAGACCCGGGATCGAATCCCACGTCGGGCTCCCGGTGCATGGAGCCTGCTTCTCCCTCTGCCTGTGTCTCTGCCTCATTCTCTCTCTCTCTCTGTGACTATCACAAATAAATAAAAATTAAAAAAAAAAAAAAAAAAGAGGTTGAGGCTCAGAAAGACCTTATCTAAGCTTAGTGAACCAGTGACACAACGGGGTAGAGGACACTGGACAGTGGATCTGCTACACCAGGCTCATTAACCAGGGCAGATGAGACTATGCCTATCTTAAGTGGCTGCTTGGGAAGTTATACATGTGGGAATTCAGATCTCAAAGGTCTATTTATTCTTGAGTTGGGGTAAGTGGTAGGTAATATACTATTTTCTCCTGTTTACTTGTTTCATTTAAAATTAGATTTCCATTTAAGAAGGAAAACTGAAAGGGGTGGAGATTGAAAGGAAGGGGTCACAAGGGAACTTTCTGGGGTGATGGAAATGTTCTCTATCTTGTTTGGGATGGTGGTTATATGAGAGCACATGTTTAACAACTCATTGAAATGTAAGTTTAAGATCTGTAAGTTTTATGATGTGTAAATTTTACCTCAATTAAGAAAAAACAGATTGTGGGCTGATATGAAAAACCTCATTAGTGCTCAAATGACAATAAAAACAGAATTCAACTTTTGCTTGTGAATTATGCAAGTATAAAAAAAAATCCTCCATACTAGCAGAAAGAGTACAGGGAAACAAGGAAGCTTTTAGGCCCATGGCATAATTGTTAAACTTTTTGGAAAACAATTTCGCAGTATGTAGCAAACAGCTTAAAATATACCATTAATTCAATAATTCCATGTCTAGAATCTGTTCCTATGAATATAAGCAATTTCTGTATGTGGAATGAATAAATCCCATTTGATGAGATTATCTTACAAATGATAAAAATCCTTTTATAAAAACGTTTAAGGGCAGCCCGGGTGGCTCAGTGGTTTAGCTGCCTTCAGCCCAGGGCATGATCCTGGAGACCTGGGATCGAGTCTCACATCTGGCTCCCTGCTTCTCCCTCTGCCTGTGTCTCTGCCTCTCTCTCTCTCTCTCTCTCTCTCTCTCTCTCTCTCTGACTCTCTCATGAATAAATAAATAAAATCTTTAAAAAAACAAAACAAAACATTTAATTGGTATGAGAAAGTACTCAGAATGCAGTGTTAGGTGGATGACAAGCACAAAATTATAATCCTAACTCTGTATACACACAAAGCTAAGTAGTCCTAAATGCTGAGACTAGTTATTTTAACATCAAAAGGGTATAGGTTTTTTTTAGATGTTATTTTTAAGTAATTTCTACACCCAATGTGGGGCTTGAACTCACAACCCTGAGATCAAGAGTCACATGCTCCATTGACTGAACCTGCCACAAGTGCCCCAATGATAGCAGATTTTGAGTTTGTCTCTATTTTTAATTCTTTTGGATATATATCTATAAGTGGAATTATAAGATCATATGTAATTCTATGTTTAACGTTTTTAAAGTAAGCTCTGCCCAACGTGGGTCTTGAACTCATGACCCCAAGATCAAGAGTCGCACATTCTATGAACTGAGCCAGCCAGGTGCCCAACTATGTTCAGTATTTTTTTTTTATGTTCAGTATTTTTGTAAAATATTTTACTTATTTATTTTAGAGAGAAGATAGAAAGTGCGAGCAGAGGGGAGGGGCAGAGGGAGAGGAAGAGAGAGACAGAATCCTAAGCAGGTTCCACGCTCAGTGCAGAGCCCCACATAGAGCTCAATCTCACAACCCTGAGATTATGACCTGACCTAAAACCAAGAGTCAGACACTTTACCAACTGAGCCACTTAGATGCCCCTATGTTCAACTTTTCCACAGTACTCGCACCATTTAATATTCCTATGACCAATGCACCGGAGTTCCAATTTTTCTGTATCCTCGGCAACACTTGTTACTGTCTTTTGGATGATAGCCTAACCTAATGGGGGGGAGTGGTTTATCAGTGTGGTTTTGATTTTTATTTCCCTGATAACTAATGATGTTGAGCATCTTTTCATGTGGTAATTGGCCATTTCTAAATCTTCTTAGAGAAATGTCTATTCCCCAATGATAGCAGATTTTGAGTTTGCTCTTGTTTAAATTGGGTTTGCTTGCAGGTTTTGTTATTGTTGAGTTATAGGAAGTCTTTATCTATTCCAAATATTCATCCCTATCAGATATATAATTTGCAAATATGTCCTCTCATTATATAGGTTGTCTTTTCACTCTCCTGTTCCTGGCCTCTCATGCATGATGTTTTTAATTTTTTTTTCCATTTTCAAATTTTTATTTAAATTCTAGTTAGTTAAAGTTTTAAATTTTGAACGTGGTAAATTTATCTATTTCTTTCATTGCCTCTGCTTTTGGTATCATACGTAAGAAATGATTCCCTAATCTGACGTCATGAAGATTTTCATCTATGTTTTCTTCTAAGCATTATACAGTTTTAGCTCTTAAATTAGGTCTTTAATACATTTTGAGTTAATTTTTACATGTGGTATAAGGTAATGGTCCAACTTCATTCTCATGTGGATATAGTTTTTCTATCACCATTTGTTTTAATTAATTAATTAATTTATTTATTTATTCATGGAGACATAGACAAAGAAAGGCAGAGACATAGGTAGAGGAAGGAGAAGCAGGCTCCATGCAAGAAGCCCGATGTGGGACTCGATCCTGGGGCTCCGGGATCACGCCCTGAGCCAAAGGCATAGACGCTCAATCACTGAGCCACCCAAGAGCCCCATCTATCACCATTTGTTTAAAAGACTATCCTTTCCATTGAATGGTCAAATTTTAATTGTTGAAATTTAATTGACTATATATGTGAGGGTTTATTTCTAGGCTTTCTATTCTTTTTTTTTTTTTTTTTAAACCAGCGTTTTACTTTTTTTTTTTTTAAGATTTTATTTTTATTTATTCATGAGAGTACAGAGAGAGAGAGAGAGAGAGAGGCGGAGACACAGGCAGAGGGAGAAACAGGCTCCATGCAGGGAGCCTGGTGTGGGACCCGATCCCGGGACTCCAGGATCGCGCCCTGGTCCGAAGGCAGGCGCCAAACCGCTGAGCCACCCAGGGATCCCCTAGGCTTTCTATTCTAATACATTGGGAATATGTATTACTTTTATCATCTCAAATTAAAATAGATGGAGAGCATAGACTCTTCTGTCTATATTTGCTAGGTAGGCTTCTAGAGGCACTGGAAAACTGAGTCTAAGAAATGCAATTACCTTAATTAAAAAAAAAAAAAAGGCCAGTGAAGGACCAATTGCTTTCTTCTCATGCATGTACAGAAGTTAGGCAATTTAAGCATTACAGATAATTCACAGGTGGTGTCTGGAACACACCAAGTGGATAATCAACATTTGCCCAATGGCCTATAGTTGCAACAGAAGGAGCAGTGGCAGCATCTGGTCCTCAAATAAAACCCCCACTCTTATTGTGATATCCCTGGTTGCTGGAAGCTGCCTGGCTTCATTCCAGCCCTCAAAGCTGCCTCTCCTGAAAATCTTCTTAGTCTCCAGGCCACAGATAAACTACAAAAGAATGTTTGCTTTAGGGTTACTATCCTTCTAGACCTGCAACTGTAACTGGTACAACTGTATTTACCCAAGCTGTGCTATACATCTAAATAGGAATCCTACATCCATGGAAAGGACTGGGGCCATTCCGAAAGACAGCCTGAAAGCTAGTGGTTGGGTTTCACTTTTTTAAAAGATTTTATCCATTTATTTATGAGAGACACAGAGAGAGAGAGATGCAGAGACACAGGCAGAGGGAGAAGCAGGATCCTGCAGGGAGCCTGATGTGGGACTCGATCCCGGGTCTCCAGGATCACACCCTGGGCTGAAGGCGGCACTAAACCGCTGAGCCACCCAGGCTGCCCTGGATTTCACTTTTGTTTCTGTTTTTGCATAGGGCATAATTAGCAAACAATAAAAATGCATAAATCATTAGGTGTTCTGTTGAGTTTTGACAGTTAGATACATCTATGGAACCACCACCTAAAACAAAATAGAGAGGAGTTCCTTTCATATTCTATCCCATCAATTTCTTTCCCCCAGTCAAGCAGCATTTTCTGATTTCTATCACCATAGATTTGTTTTGTCTGTTCTTGGATTCCATATAAGTGACATCATACAATATGTATTCTAGTGGAATTGCTGGGTCATGGGTCTAAGAAACCACCAAACAGTTTTTCAAACCAGTTGTATTTTACACTCCCCCGAGCATGTACGAATGTCCTAGTTGCTTCACATTTTTACCAAATGTTAGTCTTTTCTGTTTAGTCATTTTCCTGTGTCTGAAATGGTGATATATTATTGTGATTTTATTTTTATTTATTTATTTTTTAAAGGTTTTATTTATTTATTCATGAGAGACAGAGAGAGAGGCGCAGAGACACAGGCAGAGGGAGAAGCAGGCCCCATGCAGGGAGCCCAACATGGGACTGGATCCCAGGTCTCCAGGATCAGGCCCTGGGCTGAAGGCGGCGTTAAACCGCTGAGCCACGGGGGCCCTGCCCCTCTTATTGTGATTTTAATTTGCATTTCTTTGATAACTAAAGACTTGAGCATTTTTTTTATGTTATTGGCCATTCTTGTACCTTCTTTTTTTTTTTTTTTTTTTTTTATTTATTTATGATAGTCACACACAGAGAGAGAGAGAGGCAGAGACACAGGCAGAGGGAGAAGCAGGCTCCATGCACCGGGAGCCTGACGTGGGATTCGATCCCGGGTCTCCAGGATCGCGCCCTGGGCCAAAGGCAGGCGCTAAACCACTGCGCCACCCAGGGATCCCCTTGTACCTTCTTTTGTAAGAGGTCTGTTCAAATGAGCAAATGATTTGCTCATTTAAAAAAAAATTTTATTGGGATGCCTAGGTGGCTCAGCAGTTGAGCGTCTGCCTTCAGCTCCTGGCGTGATCCCAGAATCTGGGACCGAGGAGCCTGCTTCTCGCTCCACTTCTCTCTCTGTGTGTCTCTCATGAATAAATAAATAAAATCTTTTAAAAAATTTTTATCTATTTTGCTCATTTTTATTGAGTTGTAGAAATTTGTTATATATATTTTCCATACAAATCCAGTGTCCGATATATATATATATATATAGTGTGAAGATATTTTTCCCAGTCTGAGGCTCATCTAATCTTTTTCTTTTTCTTTTTTTTTTTTTAAATTTTTATTTATTTATGATAGTCACACACAGAGAGAGAGAGAGGCAGAGACATAGGCAGAGGGAGAAGCAAGCTCCATGCACCAGGAGCCTGACGTGGGATTCGATCCCAGGTCTCCAGGATCGCGCCCTGGGCCAAAGGCAGGCGCTAAACCACTGCGCCACCCAGGGATCCCTCATCTAATCTTTTTCTTAATGTTGTCTTTTGGTGAGCAGAATTAATTTTGATGAAGTCCAATATATTGGCTTTTTAAAATTGATATGCATTTTTTCATCCTATGAAATCTTTACCCTAAGGTTACAAAAATATTCACTTTTCTTCCAGAAGCTTTAAAATTCTGAGTTTTGTATTTCAAGGTATAGAAGACTTTCAACTTTGTTCGTTTTTTCAAGAGTGTTTTATCATAGATCATTTCCATTTCATGTAAATTTTAAAATGAAATTATTTAATATCTTCAAAAAAGTCTGCTGGAATTTTGATTGTGATGGTATTGAACTTATAAATTAATTTATGAAGAATGAGAGTTACTAATTTTGACACTTTTTCATTGAACATGGTAAAGGCAGCTGCAGTGAATCTCAACATTGCTTTCAGCATAGTACAAGAACCATTGTAAAATGTATTAATATCATGTCTTTATGGGAACTGAAAAATTAAAACTACAAAGAAATATATTAGATTGGCAAAAATTCAAAAGTTTGATACCATTGTGTTGATTATACAGAAAAGAAAGAGGCAGTCTCGAATGCTGATGGTGGTAATGTGGATTAGTACAACCTCTTCACAAGAAGGGAAGTTTGGCACCACTTATCACAATTACAAATGCACATTATCGGGACGCCTGGGTGGCTCAGCGGTTGGGCATCTGCCTTAGGCTCGGGGTGTGATCCTGCAGTCCCAGAATCAAGTCCCACATCGGGCTCCCTGCATGGAGCCTGCTTCTCCCTCTGCCTATGTCTCTGCCTATTTATTTCTGTGTCTCTCATAAATAAATAAATAAACCTTAAAAAACAAAACAAAAAACAAAAAACAAATGCACATTATCTTTTCACCCAGCAATTGCACTCTAGGATTTACCTAGCAGACATACTCACACACATGTAAAATCACATGAGCACAAAGTTACATGTTGTTTGAAACAGCACAAGACTTTAATTATGGTGTTCATATAGTGAAATACGATATAGTTTTAAAAAATAAGGAAGCTCTCTGTATAATGAAATAGAAATATTTTCTAGATGTTTGGTTAAGTTTAAAAAAAAAAAAAATAAGGTGAAGAACAGTATAGTTTACTACCATAAGAAAAAAAGGAAGGTGGGGGGATGACTTTCTATTTGTATGTGCTTCATGAATTGTTGGAAGACTACACAAAAAACTAGTAACAGTGGATTATCTCTGCAAGGGCAAGGACTGGGTTGATGGAGGTAGGGATGGAAGGAAGATTTTTATATACTTTTTGATTTCTGAACTATGTGAATATATTACATATTCAAAATATTAAATAAAATAAATTTTGCAAATGAATTTTTCCTAAATATCTGAGGATGATGATAGGAGGAGCTAGCTACCACTAATGAACACTTAAGATACACCTGGGCTTTATATAAAGCATTTTATTTATTTATTTATTTATTTAATTATTTAATGAAGTATTTTATACGCATTATCTCATTCAATCCTTATGGCAACTTTCTGGTGTGGATGCAACAATCACTCCTATTTTACACAGGAGGAAAACCTGAGACTCAGAGGCTTATATGGCTAATAAGCTGTAAAGCTGGGATTCAATCCAAAGTTTGTGTGCTTAACCACCATATCGCACTGCATATCTATGTAACAGTTATGATATTGATCTATGTACTATATTGATTCATATAAAAGAAAATAGCGATTACCTGCTGCCCTTCTGTGCCCTCCGCAGTAACCATAGCAACAGAGTGTGTTCCTGCTGAAGAGATGACTGCATCATGAGCCGGGACTGTGATGGGTGTGCCATCCTGCGTTACCATTGTGATAGTATTGCCAATGGCTTGCATGTCAGCTTGAGATATGTTGACCTGCAATAAAAATGTGTTTTACAAGTCAGTTTCTTGTCATATTTGCCAAAAAAAACCCCAAAAAAGACAAAAAACCCCACAACTTTTAAGTAAGTTCTACACCCAATGAGGGGCTCGAACTCATGACCCTGAGGATCAAGAGTTGCATGTTCTACTGACTGAGTCACCCAGGCACACCCAATATTTGGTAATCTTTATTAAGGACTAGGTCTAATCCTTGCCTAAGTCTACTCTAGGGGAGCAAATAAGAATTCTATAATGGAATAAACTCTTTTAGAAAAAAATCAGAAAAACTATTTATTTTCTTTTTTGAGGATTTTATTTTCAAGAAATCTCCACACTAAACGTATAGTTTGAAGTCAACCCCGAGCTCAAGGGTCATGTGTTCCACATACTGAGCCAGCTACGCATTCTAAAACCGACTCTTTCCTTCTTTCTTTCTTTTCTTTTTTTTTTTTTAAAGATTTTATTTATTTATTCATGAGAGATACAGAGAGAGTCAGAGACACAGGCAGAGGGAGAAGCAGGCTCCATGCAGGGAGCCCGATGTGGGACTAGATCCTGGGTCTCCAGGATCAGGCCCTGGGCTGAAGGCAGTGCTAAACTGCTGAGCCACTGGGGCTGCCCCCCAAAACTGACTATTTCTTAGATACATTTTCTCCTCTCCATCTCTACGGCCAATTTAGGTCCTTATTTTCCTCTCATCTGACTTCTGGTAACCATACAACTTCTTTCTAGGTATCCAGTCTAACCCTTACCTAAACCATCCTCTACTTAGGCACCTTTCTAAGAAAACAAATTTTATTATGCTCCCTGCTTAAATCACCAGTGACCCCCCGCCCCCCATCATTAGAGTTCAGACTTCTTACATGGCATTCATGACCTTTCACAATGTGGCTTCTCCAGACTCATCTTCCACTACATCCAAACCAGCATCTGGTACTCCCAGCCACAACTAATTGTTCACTGTCCCAGAGTATCGTATTGTTATATCTTTGTGACTTCTCCCTTTCCTTCACTCTGCCTGCCAGACTCATGAAAATTCTTCAAGATCCAACTAAATGGCCACTCTCCATAATGGCTTCCAAGATTCCTTCAGGAAGAATCATTTACTACTTCCTCCAGACTGCTGCTGTACTTTACACATCCCTCAATTATATACCCATCATTATAAGAAGTTATTGTTCGCTTAGGAATATCTCTCTCCTACTAGACTATGATACCCACCCCCACTTTCTGTACTCCCCACACTCAGCCTACCAAAATATCTGGCATTGGGTAGAATTCAATAGCTGCTATTTAATTTTATAAAGGAATGGAAGAGAAATTTAATCCTTGAAGGAAATGGGAAGGTTACATCTGGAGAAAATACATCAGGATAAGGAAAACAGCTCTTTTGGAACACATGAAGGGGGATAAAGCTCATTTTATCTGGTCAGAGAGGAGCCAGGAGTGGCTGACATAGCAGTAGGTTCCAGTCTGATAAACAATAGAATTATCCAGCAACGGAACAGGCTGCCTCTTATGAAAGAAACTGCCTTATCTGTTTGGGGCGTGGGGGGGGGGGGGCGGGGCGGGGCAGGCTGTAGTGAGAAATTATCCTGTGTCAGGAGGGAGGGAGGTGACTTCAAGAGGGCCTCTGTCGTGTTGATCTAATTCAAGAAAGTCTTAGGCTTGATGCTAAACTAAAACTGGGTTAGTAAATATGTTTAATCTTGCATGGCAATCAGTGGACAAAGACTACTGTGAGCATAATTAGTGCTGTCAAAAGTGAGGAGGACGGGCATGAATGAGATGGCATAAGTACCCTGAACTTTCCAAACCTAAATATGTTCTGCCTCCTAGTTAACATCAGCATAGTAATAGTTATCAACGCAGAGGGCAGGTTCATCATGGGAGGTGAGCTCTGAGAGAGGCAGGGAAGGAGAGAGCTCCCTGTGGAAGAGGCAGTTACAAGAGGATAAAGAGCTCCATATGCCTATTTCTACCAGATACTAAGACAATCTCAGTTGGAGCTTAAAAATGAAATCAAGTCTGAATTATTTTAAGCTAGTGGCATCTAGAAAACAATGGTTCAGAGAAAAGCCATTATACTGCTTTCCCTGGGGAAATCAAGATACTTGGTCTATTGATTCTGGGAGGGAAGTTGTGTGAACTTCCATAACTCCAGGTAGGGACGGAACCATACCCTGGAAATTTTACAGTTGTGCCCATTGCTGACTTCCCAGGATCTTTTTTTTTTTTTTTTTAAGTCATCTCTATATTCAATGTGGGGCCTGAACTCACAACCACAAGATCAAGAGTTGTATGCTCCACTGACTGAGCCAGCCAGGCACCCCCCCCTCCCAGGATCTTTTTTTTTTTTTTTTAAGATTTTATTTATTTATTCATGAGAGATACAGAGAGAGAGGCATAGACACAGGATGAGAGAGAAGCAGGCTCCATGCAGGCAGCCTGATGTGGGACTTGATCCTGGGTCTCTAGGATCACACCCTGGGCCGAAGGCAGGCACCAAACTGCAGAGCCACCCAGGCATCCCCCTCCCAGGATCTTTTAATGATGCCATCACATCCTCATTCCTTCAGCCAAGGCTCTGCCGGTTTCTCAATCTCACCTCCTGGATCTAATCAGCTACTAAATCCTAGCCCTTCTCTGAATTATGTTTTCTCATGGATCCTTTACTTTTCAATCTCTCAATTTCTCTGTGGCTCTGAACTTTTATTACATCACCTCTGAACTCTACCAATAACACCATGTGAACACTGGAGTCACTAGGATCCTCTCTCCCCTAATGTACCTGTATGTAGTCTCTTACAGCAGACTACTGGAAAACCTTCAGCTTTAGCACTGTCTATAAGCTGATATTCAAGGCTTTCCTCAGTTGGGGCCCAACCTGCCTTCCATGCCCATGTTCAGAGAAATATTATTTATTTGGCTTTTGGTGGATACTCACATGCTGAGTCCCGTCCTGGGATATGAGTGTAACTTGTTGACTCAATCCCGACTGGGTTACTGTGGCTACTTGTGTAGACACAACATCATCCCCTTCCACACCTGTAACATATGTGATCTGGGACCCTTTAAGGACATCTTCACTTTGACCTATTTAAAACAAATGAATCATTTATTTCACCAACCAACCAAGTTGTTTAGAAAACAGGATATTTTTCCCTTTTTAAAAAAATCACTTTGAATATTTTTCCCCAATTTTTAATTGTAATTCCAGTTAGTTAACATACAGTGTCATACTAGTTACAAGTGTACGATATAGTGATTCAATGCTTTCATACAGCACCCAGTGCTCATCACAAATGCCTTCCTTAATCCTCATCACCTATTTAACACATCCACCACCACCTTGCCCCCCACCAGTAACCATCAGTTTGCTCAGCATAGTTAAGAATGTTTCTTGGTTTATCCCTCTTTTTTTCCCTTTGCTCATTTGTTTTGTTTCTTAAATTTCACATATGAGTGAAATCACATGGTATTTGTCTTTCTCTCACTTATTTCACTTAGCATAATACTCTCTACCTCCATCCATGTCATTGTAAATGGCAGGATTTCATTCCTTTTTATAGCTGACTAATACTCACGGACACAGGCTGCTTCCCTATCTTGGCTATTGTAAATAATGCTGCTGTAAACATAAGAGTGCATGTATCCTTTTGAATTATTCTTTTTTTAAAGATTTTATTTGAGAGAGAGAAAGGAAGCTGGAGTGGGAGGAGGGGCAGAGGGAGAGAATCTCAAGTAGACTCTGTGATGAACATGGAGCTTGGCATGGGGCTCAATCTCACAACCCTGAGATCATGACCTGAGCCAAAATCAAGAGTTGGATTCTCAATGAACTGAGTCACCCAGGCGCCCCTCTTGTTTTTGTATTCTTTAGGTAAATACCCTGTAATATGATAACTGGATCATAGGATAATTCTATTTTTAACTTTCTGAGGAACCTCCATACTGTTTTCCACAGTAGCTATACCAGTTTGCATTCCCAACAACAGTGGATGAGGGTTGTTTTTTTCCATGTCCTGGCCAACACCTATTGTTCCTTATGTTGTTGATTTTAGCCATTCTGCCAGGTGTGAGGTGATACCACAGTGTAGTTTTGATTTGCATTTCGAAAACAGAGCATATTTTAAATATGTCAGAAATACTTGTACAAATTAAAGTGTATACATATTATATTCCAAATCATAAAAATGGCTTCTAGCACCTCCTTCCAGTTCTTCTACCTCCACTGTAGTAAAAAGCCAGACCAAATCAAAGCTGACCAAACTATATCTTTCCACATCAAATTTAAATGTACTAATTTTGAGGCACCTGGATGGCTCAGTTGTTTAAGTGTCTGACTTCTACGTGAGTCATGATCAGTCCTGGGATGGGCCTGAGGTTGGGCTCCATGCTCAGTGGGGAGCCTGTTTCTCCCTCTCTCTCTGCTCCTCCCTCTGCTTGTGCTTGCTCTCTTTCTCAAATAAATAAATAAAATCTTTAAAAAGAAGTTCTAATTTGTGGAGACCTCTTTTATTCTTAATTGGAGTAATTATGTGATACTGTGCATGTATGCTGGGGTAGTGTGGGGGCGGGGGGATATGGGAGGCAGGGGTGGGTACTGTACAGAAAGGCTGCCTGGCAAGTAACCCTTTCAACATGGCAAGAATGCACTAAGTACTTGTGGTCACTTAAGAAGCTGTTAAAAATGATAAGACAATCTTCATAAACATTAACCACAAAACCGGAATGGTGTGTAAACAGAACCTACTAATACTAAATTACTTACTCTTTAACACAAGTGATTGATTGCAAGTCATCAGTACACAATGTGCACATTGTGTAAAGACAATGTAATAGCATATTATTTGCAGTAAGGTTAATCATTTAATAAGGGACAGAACAGGAACCCCCATCCACTTCTTTATTTCATAAAGAACCAGCAAGTAAACAGCAATTTCAACAGTCCATTATTGCTATACTTGGCAACCAGGAGGCCTGCTGATCCCTCTCTTCTATTGCTTTCCACCTCCCATGAAGCCAGAAAGAGGGTAAATATGGTGGTTTTTTTTTCCCCCTTCAAGGAAGGACTTATGCTAATTTAAGAGTACTTCTCAAAGTTAGTGGCTGCCACTGCACTCATATGGCTCTGGTCATGGTGGTGTAATCTCCATGGCAGTCATTACTTCATGTCTGTCTGTTCTGTGTCACAGCTATTTATATACTATTATCCCAATGGGCTACAAAATCTCGAGAATCATAGGAGAGGAAAGGAACACAAACCCATCCCTATTCTTGGAAAAACAATCTTAATTTATTATTTCTTTAACAAAATGTGTATTGTTATTATATTACACTATTTTCTAGAATACAAGAAATTCAGACCATCTGAAAGAGTAACTTTTCAGGAAGAGACTGAAGCTGCTTAAAAAAGAATTTTAAAACCTGAGCTTGTCATCATTAAAACTGGTTTAAAAAAAAAAAAAAAAAACTGGTTTAAAAAAACAAAGCCTGCCTCCTAACTGCAAGGATCCAGCAGTTGCAGGAATATCTAATCATGCACACTTACAGTGCTAGAAATACAGCATCCAGGGCTGAAAGAGTTGTTACCTTCTATCATGTGGCAAATGTCTAAAAAGACAAATTAGGACTACAGGGAATGACTGCAGCAGGTAGTGAGTGATCTGTTCTTTCCCTTATTCTCCAGCCAACTTCTTTCACTAAAGTGTTTTCAACATTTTAATATAAGAGTGGGAAAATATGATTTAATTTTCAAATCTACTTCATTTAGAAGGTAATCAGCGAAACAGTAGGATAGCCTATGTTTTGTTTTTTAGAAAACCTTTACCTACTTACCTATGCTATCTAACTGAAATCACAGAATGTAACCCTCTAACATATTTTTTCCCAAGACTTCTTTTTTTTTTTTTTTAAAGATTTTACTTATTTATTCATGAGAGACACAGAGAAAGAGAGAGGCAGAGACAAAGGCAGAGGGAGAAGCAGGCTCCATGCAGGGAGCCCGACGCGGGACTCGATCCCGGGTATCCAGGATCAGGCCCTGGGCTGAAGGCGGTGCTAAACTGCTGAGCTACCCAGGCTACCCCCAAGATTTTATTCTTTCAAAATGAATGTTTTTGTCTCCTGCCACACTACTGAATAGCACACAAATCACTAAAAATTATCTGGGAGTGCTTTACCACTCTTATGCTTAAGATCAAATCCTCAGTGCACCCAAATAGCCTAGCTGCCCCTACCTTGCTCTCCAGGTTCATTTCACACTGCTTCCCAGGCAGATGTGCCACACTGGCCAGGCTTCTCTTATTCTATCCAATTTATTTGGTTCTCTCCAACCTTAGGGCTTTCTGTATGTGCCATTTGAATGTTCACTTGCCTTTGCTCCTTATTTCCCCTCCCTACCAAATCCCCGCCTCTCCACCTAATCAACCCCTATCCACTCTCTACTTCTCTCGCAGTAGCTATTCCTTTAACCTATTTAAGAAGTGGGTCTAGCTAACTTGTAATACGTTTAAAAAGCCAGAAAGCTCACATTGCTTGTACAAGAGATTTATTGCAACTATTTGCCTTCACATTCTATTATACCTAGAGGTGACATTATTAAGCAGCAAAATAATTCACATCAATCACAGCTCAAATGAAGGCATAGACTGCTGTAGACAACAAACAGGGAGGAGTGGGTAACACAAATGCTTTCAAATCTGTCCTCCTCTGCTCCTACAATTCAGGCCACTGTCACTTGCTTGATCTAAAAGTGGGCAGGTTCCAGGGCTTCTTTAGTGACAATTCCAGCTTTCCTTGCCAAACAGAAGCCACATTCAAGAGGTAAGACCCTCCACCACATATGTAAGTAAAACCAGGTCTGGTACCATAGCCTGGCCATTTCTCAGAAGGAAAACTGCAATTTGAGCTGAGTGTCTTAACTCTACTTTATTCCCATCCTCTGTTTTTTTTTTTTTTTTTTTAAGATTTTATTATTTATTTATTCATGAGAGACAGACAGAGAGAGGCAGAGACACAGGCAGAGGGAGAAGCAGGCTCTCTACTGGGAGCCTGATGTAGGACTCTCGATCCCAGGACCCCAGATCACGACCTGAGCCAAAGGCAGATGCTCTACCACTAAGCCACCCAGGCACTCCCCCCAATCCTTCTGTTCAATTAGAGAACTAAACAGGGAAAAAAACAAAATAAAAAAACCAAAACCACAACAAAAACACCTCCCAGACTAGACCAACTTCCCTTCTTAAACATCCCAGAGCACAAAGTCCCTTTCTTTGATAGCACTTTTTTACAGTTATAAATTATAGGTCTGTGTGATTTTGTGAATGAAACTGTCATCTGAGAAAATGCTATGAATCATAAATTATGATGGATGTTGAGTCCCCAACACAGAGACAGATCTACTGGAAAGAATGCTCACCTGGAGGAGGCTCAAAGAAGGCCTCCTGCTCTTCCTCAATGGGCTCAGTGTCATTGTGGGCCGTCCGCTTGTGCATGGCCAGCGTGGAGATCTGCTTGTAGGTCTTCCCACAGTGGTTACAGTTGTATGGTTTGGAATGAGTGTGAACAACATGATGTTTGTACAAACTGGAATATTCTGTAAACCTTTTGTCACACCCAGGGACTGTACAAACATATGGCTTTTCACCTAAGGAAAGAACACAGACATACACAAAAAACAACTTTTACATATGAAGGCATATCACTGCATTCCTCCCATGGGGGAAAATAGCCTCTAATGGCAAAAGTGGTAGTTGTCAGATCTCATCCTATACTGCCATGAGGCAGAACACAAGAAAAGACTCCCTAACTATGGTTTCATCTTAGCTCAAAAGGTAGTCCGCATTCTGAGTCTTATCTCATGCCTGAATACCACTTTTCCCTTAATTTTAAGGGATGAGAAAAGGAAATGTTGCCCAGTTTACTGTAAGCTTTGATAAAACTAATTTATTGTTAACTAGACAGCTATTGTATAACTAGACAGCTCGATGTTAATAATCCTATATTAAAAATAACAATAAGTAAAATTATTACTATAACAAATAGAGCTTTCCCTAAGGGTTTTATAAGGACAATAAAAAAAAGATTGTCTACTAGAAAGAGTTTGGACACTTTGGTAAACCTAAAAGGACATTCCATTTCAAAAATGCGCATATGAAAAAAAAATGCGCATATGCATGTGTGCATACACATGCATGTCTTTATTCTTATCTTGTACCTTCCTTGGGTAACTGTATTTTCTTGCATGGCTCTAAATACAGTAAAACCACCCATAAATAGTAAAACCTCACACTAATGTAATCTGTAAAATAAGTCTTCAGCATAAAGTATTTGGAAATTGCTTCCTTCCTCTGCCCAGTCTACACTCTCAAAACAGGGCAGGTTAAAGTTCTTATCTTGGTGAATGATTATGGGAGAGATGCGTTGAGGCCAAGGCCAGGCAGGGAAATGGTAGGCAATTCCAACAGAAAACCTGCCCCGTTGATATTTAGGCTGGAATAGAAACCACCACTAGGTGGCACCAAACCACAGTCAAGATAGAAGTGGATTTGACGAGTTTTGGAGCTGTCTGCTAGCCTTCCATAGCCTCAACTAGGGCATCTATCTAACCAACTCTGCAGGAATGGATTGCATTTTACATGGCTGAATCTTTGCACTTCATTTATAGCATAATGTGGGCATTTACTGTATCTACCTGATGATCATTAGCCAATCTTTTCTTCCAGTCCAGACCAACCTCTTGGGTCAGACCAAAAATTATAACTAGGTACTGCATCTCTCTACTTCAGTGATTCTCAATCATGCACACATATAAAAGACCTGGGTTGGTTGGTGGGTTATTTGATTTGGACTTGGGGTTTTTAAAAAATATATACTAAAGTCTGGGTCTCATCCCATAAAATGATGTCAGAATTGTGCAGACAAAATATGGGGAACAAGTCTATTTTTAAAAAGTGAATCCAATGTGCAGTCACATTTAAGAACACTGCTCTATATAAATGTTCCAAAGATCAGTATGGTAAACTTAATGTAGGCATCCCTTTTACTGGAATGTAATTTGCCCGTTAGACATGTGGAACAGTAAACTTTCAGGTAATGAGTCTATATTCCATTAGCTTTAAGTGGGAGAAATGTTTTCCCAGCCCATCTAAAAATCCCAGCCAATCTCCCCAAATATTATACAAAGGTTCTTAAGAACCTGTGTTATAATCCACCAAGAATGTCTATATAATATGAAGCACTTCAAACACCAATTATCTAATTACTTAACATTCAGTAAAGTCAGCAGTAGGTATACTTTTGTAAACACAATTATACCATACAGTACTAGATAGGAATTTTGTTTTCCTTCACCACAAATGTACTATAACCTAAAAATCAAATATCTTAAAGATATAAAAGGAATGCAAATTATAGTAACAAAATATAACTTTTCTTCTAATCTTCCAGGCCTCTTAGATTTTCACAGGCTTTTCCAGTTTCTTAGAGAAGACTAATAATGTAGGGAACATGATGGCAATAATGCACATTACACAACGTAAGCATAAAATAGGACACTATATCGGAAAGAGGACTTCAGGACTATTTTCTCTTACTTAGACTCACATGCGACTTAAAATTTTTTCCTTTCATATAAAAATGGATGCACACGTAGACTTGTTATAGTGGGTTTTAAGTTTGGATAATAAATTTTGCGTAAAAATTTTGCAAAGCATGAAGGCAGTTATACAGTTGGTAAAAGTTCAAGGGGGAGGGATATCCAGAGATCTATAGATTCCAAACCGACAGCATTCTCTTCCCTTTGACACTTACTCTCCCCGTCTCACCAATAGCATCTAACCTATTACATAAGCTAGATTGATAGGTTCTTCTTATGCCTCGTTTGAGTAACTGAGTCACCAAGTCCCTTGCTGATACCTCTTCAATGTCTTTCATTTCTCTAGCTCACTTACTTTGAATATTCTAACAGCCCTCATTTTCTTCGCCATTGGTCTCATTTCCCTTTAACTTCTTTCTATAATATGGACTGAGTGATTTTTTTTTTTCTAAAAAAACCAAATGGGGGGCAGCCCCGGTGGCGCAGCGGTTTAGCGCCACCTGAAGCCCGGGGTGTGATCCTGGAGATCCGGGATCGAGTCCCACGTCAGGCTTCCTGCATGGAGCCTGCTTCTCCCTCTGCCTGTGTCTCTGCCTCTCTCTCGCTCTCTCTGAATAAATAAATAAATAAATCTTAAAACAAAACAAAACAAAAAAAACTCAAATGGTCTTTAAATCCTCTTAAAGCTTCTTCTCTGCCCATACAGATATTAAAATTTGTTAATGTACTCTCTCCAAAGGGAAGGGATTATTGTAGATCCCTGAAAAGATTTCCAGAGATACCCAGGGATCCAGGGAATGCAGCCAGGGAAACACTGCAACTAAAGTTCCATTCTGTAAAAATGTCTTTTAATTTTAAATGATTGCAAACTTACTCTTAATACTAGTAATCAAGACAATGCATTAAACAACTTCTTGAAAAACGAATGCACATCCTGCCTTAGCCTCCCATTGGCCTTTCCCTTCCCAACCATTAAAAACAGATTCTCAGAGTGCAGCATTGAAATTAAAAACCTTTGTACTGAAAATGATACCATCAAGGATGTGAAAAGACAACCCACAAAAAAGGAAAAAAAATCTGTAAATCAAATATCTGATAAGGGATTTGTATCCAGAATATAATAAAGTATTCCTACAACTCTAAAAAGAACGAAATTTGAAAAATGGGCAAAGGATGTGAGTAGACATTTCTCCGAAGACCTATAAATGGTCAGGAAGCACTGAAAAGGAAGCTCAACATCTTTAGCACATCAGGAAAATGCAAATCAAAAGGACAGTGAGACAGATCCCATTTCACACTTGTTAGGATGGCTATAATCAAAACGACAGATAATGTTAGCTGCGCTGTGGAGAAACCGGAACCCTCACACTTTGCTGGAGAGACTGTAAAATGATGCAGCCACTGTGAAAAACAGTTTGGAAGTTCCTCAAAATGTTAAACACAGTTACCATATGAGCCAGCAATTCCACTCTTAAGTATATACCCAAGAGAAATGAAAACATAATTCACGCAAAAACTAGTACGTGAATACTCATAGCAGCCTTATTCCTAACAGCCAAAGTGAAAGCCACTGTTGAATGAATAAATAAAATGTGATACATTCATATAATTACTATTATTATATATAATATATATTATATATTACTATTATTACTATTCAGTAATTAAAAGTAAAGAAGTACTGATATAAGCTGTGACATGGCTGAACCTCAAAACATTATGCCAAGTGAAAGAGGACCTATGAATAACACCACGTTACGTGATTCTATCTGTAGCAAATGTCCAGAAATGGGCAAATCCATAAGTACAGAATGATGATTGCTTATGGCTGGGGGATGCAGGTGAGAGAAGACTGCTAATAAGTATGAAGTTTCTTTTAGATGGAATGAGAATGCTCTAAAATTGGACTGTGGTGACGGTTGTACAACCCTGTGAATATACTAAATAACAGTGAATCATATACTTTGATTAATGAATTTATTTATTCATTTTTACTGAAGTATAGTTCATCTCTCCCCAGTTCAACTGCCCTTGACAATGTCTTCTCGGTCTCTGTGTCTTGGATGCCTGGCAGGGAAACACACAACAGGTGTTCAGTTAACTGTCTGCTGAATAAATGAATGCATAAATGCTAATGTGAAGTTGTATTTTTTTTAAGTTGTGTGATTACCCCTCCACTATGCCAGGTGGTAGAAGGAGGAGGGAAGGAGTTACTGGAAAATGGTTTATAGAAGAAAGACAGAAGACAAAGAAATCAGAGACTGTTACCTGTGTGTATTCTCACGTGATTTTTATAATTGGTTGCACTGGCAAATGCCCGCCCACATCCTGGTTCTGTGCAGTAATAAGGTCTTTCTCCTGTGTGTGTCCTAATATGCACTTTTCTGATATTTGATGTTGTAAAAGACCGACCACAGCCTTCAAAGGGACATTTAAAGGGCCTTTCTCCTGCAATTACAAAAAGAAGTAAGTTAAATGGTATAAAAATACACAGAAAAGCGAAATGTCTTATCCTCCAATTCTGCCTACGAGCATGCTCAAGACTCTAGGTTTCCTGTACTGGGCTTCCCTTTCAGGGTTTTTTTTTCCTTTTTCCCCCCTGTAAGTAGCATCTTCTACTCCAAATTTAAATTTCTGTAGGGATGGCAGCCAGGGTGGCTCAGCGGATTAGCACCTGCCTGCAGCCTGGAAGTGATCCTGGAGTTCGGGATCCTCCCTCTGCCTGTGTCTCTGCCTCTCTCTCTCTCTGTGTCTCTCATGAATGAATGAATGAATGAGTGAATGAATTAATAAAAAAATAAATTTCTTTTTTTTTTTTTTTTAGAAATAAATTTCTGTAGGGAAAGTTGAATATTGTTCAAAACTCATCACTGACTGCATGACTTTCCAAGATGGAGTCATTCAGGTGGGCATATTAAAAAATGATCTGAGAAAAGCAGAGAAAAAAAATCATAAAGAAATACAAAAGAAAAAGTCAAGAATTACATTTGAATAAAAAAATAAAAATAAAAAATTTGATAAACTGGAAAAAAATTATATTTGCACAACCCTAGAATCCCCACAAAAGCTTATCTCCTAACTTTATTTATTCTGTAATACCTTGAAAAAACTTTTGTTTTTTAAAAAATCTGGCGTCTAGCACATAACACATATTACATATACTTGCTGAATATATTACTATTCTCATAATCTAAGCTTAGGAAAAAGTCTGTTCTGCCAGTTATTTTCTTTTTTTTTTTTTTTCTTTTTTCTTTTTTATTTTCTTTTTTCTTCATACTTGCTTTACACAAACTCAGAACCCAAAGGGCCTTTAGCTTTTAACTGTCAGGCAGAAAATGTAGCCTTTGGTTTTGATTCCCATATGTACTTTTCAGACTGAGCTCAAATTAAGCAAGCAACTTTTGTGGTTAAAAAAAAAAATCTCTGTACATGTGTAAATAAATAGATATAAAAGTTTGTTATTTTTCTTTTGGTTAAGTAAAATTATGCTCTGCTTGCTGGTAAAAACCATTCCAAAATATTTCTTCCCTCAAGTATGAAATCATTTATAAAGAAGCAGGAACTGGGATGCCTGGGTGGCTCAGTAGTCCAGCGTATGCCTTCAGCTCAGGGTATGAACCCAGGTCCTGGGATAGATTCCTGCATTGCCCTCCCCATTGGGGAGCCTGCTTCACCCTCTGCCTGTGTGTCTCTGCCTCTCTCTCCCGCTGTGTCTCTCATGAATAAATTAAAAAGACTCCTAATTCTGGGAAACAAACTAGGGGTGGTGGAAGGGGAGGAGGGCGGGAGGTAGGGGTGAATGGATGACGGGCACTGAGGGGGGCACTTGACAGGATGAGCACTGGGTGTTATTCTGTATGTTGGCAAATTGAACACCAATAAAAAATAAATTTATTATAAAAAAATGAATAAATTAAAAAAAAGGCATGAACCTCTGATCCTTTAGAGAAAGGTTTTTTTTTCAATGTGTTAACCTAAGGAAAACAGGTTGTCTTAGCTAAGTCCCTTCTCCTCTCTGAATCCTGATGCCCTTAACGTTTTCCCAGCTCTAACATGCTGTGATAAGGAATCCAGCATTCTAACAATCCCCATGGTGTCATACAGACTACCCTAGCTCTGAAATCACTTGTGTTTGTAACAAACACTCCTGAAGCCCCCTTACTCAATCCAACATTTTTACCAATGAAAATATTCATGATTTAATAATTGATGCATGAATATGTGGTTTGCTAAATGAATACGACAAAGAGATTCCAATTCGAATGTTTTGACCAAATATTAATGGAACTAGATTATGTTTTTATGTAACTTTTATGTAACAGATTGGCATTATATAGCAAATCCAAATAGAATTTGCAGGAATTTGGAAACATTTGCCCCTGAGAACAATGGATAAAAATAAGTACATGGATGAAATAGAAGCAGAGATTAAGGCTTTGTTCCTAAACATTGTAAAGCAAAGCCTATGTGGGATCATATTTGAACTAAAAGCTAAACTTTGATGGATAAGTCCTCAGTGGAAATTTGCTAAACTATTTCAGAATACTTAGAAGTATCTGGGGATTGGGGCACCTGGGTGGGTGGTTCAGTCAGTTAAGTGTCAGCCTTCAGATCAGGTCATTATCCTGGAGTCCCAGGATGGAGCTCTGCATTGACCTCCACATCGGACTCCCCACTCAGGGGGGAGTCTGCTTCTCCCTCTGAATCTCTCCCTTCTCATGCTCCTCTCTCTCAAATAAATAAAATCTTAAACAAAAAAAAAAAGTATCTGGGGATAAAGTTATACTATGTTTAAAACATTAGTAGGGGGGCAGCCCAGGTGGCTCAGTGGTTTAGCGCCACCTTCAGTAGGGTCTGATCCTGCAGACAGACCCAGGATGGGAGTCCCACATGAGGCTCCCTGCATGAAGCCTGCTTCTCCCTCTGCCTGTGTCTTTGCCCCCCCCCCTCTCTCTCTCTCTGTCTCTCATGAATAAATAAATAAAATCTTTAAAAAAAAATAAAAATAAAACATTTGTAGGGGATCCCTGGGTGGCTCAGGGGTTTAGCGCCTGCCTTCGGCTCAGGGTGTGATCCTGGAGTCCTGGGATCAGGTCCCATATTGGGCTCCCTGCATGGAGCCTGCTTCTCCCTCTGCCTGTGTCTCTGCCTCTCTCTCTGTGTCTCTCATGAATAAATAAAATCTTTAAATAAAATAAAATAAAATAAAACAAAACATTTGTAGTAAAATTTCAAACTAAATTATTAAGCTATAGATAAGCTTAGTCAACAGGTTATTACAGCATCTTTTATCAACAGTTTCTGAAATTCTTCCAACTCTCATCCAAAGCAAATAATTACCTTTATAATTGGTATTCTGATCCTACAAATAATCAAGTACAAGAAAGGGAGTGGAGGTGAGATAAAAACAAAGTACCCTTTAGGAAAATAAGAGAAGAAAATCTAAAGGGGATGAGAGAAGATTGTGAAGAAGTAAGAAGCCTTTCTGTGGGGCTCTTAGGAGTACATTTTCTTTTTTTTTTTTTTTTTTTTTTTTTTTAGGAGTACATTTTCTTTAGTAGCAGCTAATACAGAAGAAGAAATGCTTAACTGAGAAGGAATTGAATAACACCTACAAGCTGAGAGGGCTGGTAATCTATGACTATTGTTCATCTTTCTGGGACATGACCCCTTTGAAAATCCTTTTTTATTCTTTTTTAAGATTTTAATTATTTATTTTGAGAGAGAGAGAGAGAGAGAGAGAGAGAGGAGAGCATGAGCAGGAGGAAGGGCAGAGGGAGAGAGAGAATCTCAAGCAGACTCCATGCTGACCATGGAGCTTGACTTGGGGCTCTATCCCATAACCCTGAGCTGAAATCAAGAGTCAGATACTTGGGGATCCCTGGGTGGCTCAGTGGTTTAGCGCCTGCCTTCGGCACAGGGTGCGATCCTGGAGTCCCAGGATCGAGTCCCATGTCGGGCTCCCGGCATGGAGCCTGCTTCTCCCTCTGCCTGTGTCTCTACCTCTCTCTCTCTCTATGTCTATCATGAATAAATAAATAAAATCTTTTAAAAAAAAAAAGAGTCAGATACTTAACCAACTAAGCCACCCAGGTGCTCCGCCACTCCTTTGAGAATCTAATCAGATTATGGGCCCTCATTCTGGAAAGGAGTATACACATGCACAAATGGTAAAGTGCACGGAATTTTAAGAGTTTAAGAGAAACCCTTGAAGCTAACTCTGAAAATTCCAGAGACTCCTTCCCCAAGTCCTTTCCCTGCAGGTTAAGAATTCCTAAATTCAGGGTGCCTGGGTGACTCAGAGTTAAGTTGCTGACTTCGGTTTCGGTCATGATCTCAGGGTCCTGGGATCAAGCTCCACATGGGTCTCTGCACTCATGGCTTATCGAGGAGTCCGTCCTTTGCCCTCTCCCTCTGCCACCTCCCCCCTCATGAGCACACACGCATGCTGATAAATAAAATTAAAAAACAAAACAAAACAAAATTCCTGGCTTTCAATCAATCCTGGCCTAGATACGGTATTTGTTCACACTAGTACCTGTATGAGTTCTGATATGTTTCTGTAGATCTCCTGAAGTTTTGAAAGACTTAGTACAATTATCTTCTGAACATCGGTATGGCTTTTCTCCTGTATGAGTTCTGACATGACTTTTTAGTCCATAACCTTTAAGAAAAATTTAAAAGGAATTTAATGACATGAGACCCCTCTACGTATGCACTGTTTAGTAGTTTAGATTAAACTACTGAAAAATACAGTAAACACCACGGATATAATACTAGGCAAACGCAACAAAACAACTATTAATAATGTACAAGAGTATGACAGCTAAGGACTGTCATGTTGGAAATTCAATAGTTCATCTCTGTCTAGAAGAGGTTATATGTGTTTCCTTTTTTAAAGTGCCCCAATCTTACTAGATGTTCACAACTCATACTCCAAAAGCCTGAAGTAGAATTGAGACATTAAATGAGGAATAGGGTGGAAGTCAGGAGGCCTGGTACCAGTCCTGGCCCTGCTGGATATAACCCAGGAAAGCCCCAAGCCCTGCAAAGTGCCAGTTGCTCATGGTTCCCCCAAGTCTATCCTAACATTAAATTCTGTGTCAGCTTCTAATGCTCAGCTTTTACTTTTCTGCTAAAAGAAAGTAGAATGTGGAGTGAAACACCAAACATAGTAGGCAGAAATAGGCCTGAGGAGAAAAATGGAAAGAGAGAGAACAGAGAGAGAGAATAGAGCAAGCAGGACAAGAGAAAGTTAAGGGAGAGACTGAAAAACTGGTCATTGTGCATCCACTAATTCAGACCAAGGCAAGGGGTCAGTTCCTGCCCCTGGCCAGTCTCTGCTTGCTCCCTAAATGGAACCATGGAATAAAGAAAAGTCATATCTTTACCTGTTGCAAATGCTTTCCCACAGCCTAGATGCTCACACTGATAGGGCCGGTCTCCCGTGTGTGATCTCTCATGGACCTGTCATTAAAATGCAGGCATGATTCTATTTCCTGTAGGCATTCCTCATGTAGATGGTCTCAAGAGAGACCTATTTTTTTCCCTCTGCTGAATTACAGTTGACCTCTGAACAACCTCTCATGCAGTCAAAAACCAGCGTATAACTTCCTTAATCATTTCTCACAACCACTCTGTGAGGGAGGTGCTTTTATCATAAGGAAAATGAGACACTAAGACACCAAGTAACATGTCAAGGTTACATACCAGTAAGTAATGGGGGTGGGCTCTAGGGCTGCTACTCCAAATATGCTAAATGCCCACCTCCTGACCCTCTGTAAGTTATTCAGTATAAGTGTTAGCTACTGTGCCGTGGAATGTTGTGTTTAGCTGCAATCAAAATACTTGGCTGTATATTTGAAAGAAAGGGCAAATTAACACCAACTTCTGCTAGATTTCACCAGATCACTATTAACAGAATGATTACACACACATCTCTCATAAAACTTTATAAATTTCACATCTGACAAAAAAATATATTCAAATATATAGAGTACCTACCATCTGCCAGGAAGTATGGCAGACATTAGGAAGACAGAGATGAAGAACACATAGTCCAAGCTCTCAAAGAATTGACAGTTTCTAAAATCTGCATAGGGTTTTGCGTGGCCCATATATAAGTGTGTGTGTCTATATCTTGATAAGTGAGGAAAAATAATGGCACTGGCATTATTTTGGCATTTAATATCCTAGGTATTGTCATTAACTAAATACAGCATTTCCTTTATATATACCTTAAGATGATGAGCTGTTGTATATAATTTTCCACATCCATCATATTCACATCGAAATGCCTTTTCTCCACTCTGCTGGGACTTAGCAGTTACTCTTGTTGCATGTCCTTGTAAGACAATCTAGATGAAACAGAAAGTTATTTAAATTATTCATACAGAAATAAAGTAGATGAAATTACTGTTTTCAGAAATCACCATTATCATAAAAAAGATAAAACCGTAATATGGGTTTCCAGATTCAGGTTATCATTTTACAAAGATTCTGTCATGTTGAGCTAATTAGGTTATTTCTGTTCCATAGCTGAAGTCAAAAGGAGATCCACAAGGGGGCATAGCTAGAGCTCCCAGATATCTATTCTCATTCTAGAAAAATCAACCCAAGTAGCAGTAGCATTGCCATTATATGCAAGTATTTCATGACATGCTTAAGGGAAGGATATGGATATATATATATATATATATATATATATATATAATATCCATGACAAAAAAAAAAATATCCATGACATCTGTTCTAAAAACAATATAAAGAACATTTTCTTTGTCAAAAGCATTTCAAAGCAATGAAAAAGAAAGGTTTATGTCCTTGGGGTCACCTGTGGGAGACATTATGACCCATATGATCCTAGTCTGTACTCATATTCAGTAGAATCATTTTTCTGGGACTCAACACCATAAAACTTCAAACAACTGTCCTGATTTTGGAAGCTTTTAAAGATGATCACCTATTTTAGAAATTAAGATACCATAAAAATAGAAAAATGACTTTCTACTCTGCGGGCCCTGGGATGAACAGAGCTGCAGGTTAGGGTGACTTGTTTGGAAGTGAAATTTGAGGCTGAAAATGAGGAGTGAGGTGAGCAGTCCAGACAGAAGGAAGAGTATGATGAAAAGTATGGGAGTGTGCCTGGGAGAACTGGAAATTTAATGTAAGAGTATTATGTCAATACGACAAGAGTGAATAACAAGAAGAAAGAGAAGCTGAGGACCACATTTGGGAAGAGCTTTAGATGCCATTCTGAAGAGTAAACCTAGACAACGAAAGCAAAGCGAGGCATTAACCTTTTTCTTTAAGTTTATTTATTTATTTAAGTAATTTCTACACCCAATGTGGGTCTTGAACTCACAACTCAGAGATCAAGAGTCACATGATCTTCCAGCGCCCCAACATTTTTAAAGGGACTGACCAAGATCAGCTCTGTATTTTATTTTTTTAAAGATTTTATTTTTTTATTCATGAGAAACACAGAAAGAGAGAGACAGAGACATAGGCAAAAGGAGAAGCAGGCTCCATGCAGGGAGCCTGATGTGGGACTCGATCCCAGGACTCTAGGATCACACTCTGAGCAGAAGGCAGATGCTCAACCGCTGAGCCAACCAGGCATCCGGAGCTCTTTATTTTAGAAAGAGAACTCTGGGAGCACCTGGTGGCTCAGTGGTTGAGCGTCTGTCTTCAACTCAGGTCCTGGTCCTGGATTGAGTCCCACAATCAGGCTCCCCATAGGGAGCCTACTTCTCCCTCTGCCTATGTCTCTGCCTCTCTCTGTGTGTCTGTCATGAATAAATAAAATCTTAAAAAAAAAAAAAAAGAGAGAGAGAGAGAACTCTGGTAATGGTGTGAAACAGTGAAAGAAAAAAGAAAAGAGGCAAGGACACTAAAAGAAGTCTGTGTAATAATGAATATGGAAGGAAGAAGTGGTAAAACCTAGCCTGGGCCAATGACCATGGAATAGAAAGCAGCAGATTATTCTGCAGATATTTTAAGGATGAGGATGGACAGAATCCAAATTTTATTTTATTTTATTTTATTTATTTATTTTTTTTTCAGAATCCAAATTTTAAAAGCTAAATGAACAGGCTAAAGCTATAACAGGTATCTCAGGGCTGTATCAGTTATTTCAGTATAGGACATACTAGTCTTTGTCAAAAGAAAAACCTGTATACTATCACAAAGGAAATGTCTCAAGGGCAAAAGAGACGCTAATCAGTGAAATACCAATCAGCTTCTAAAACCATCTACAGAAAATGACTTCATTACTATTTTGCTTAATGTATGTTCTGGGAATTAAGGGAGAACCTTAGCTCTGCCGTAAATTCACTGCGTGACCTTGTGCAAGTCAGTGGGCTTGTTTGCTTGTCAGTATAAAGAACATATTATATTAAATCAGTGATGATTTTTTCTTCTTACAGCTTTTTTTAAGGAGTTAAATTCTTTTCCCAGATGAAATCTTACACAGCATTCTACTGTGCAAAACAGATAAAAGCATTCCTTGCTTCTGCTGGCTCAGGCAGGTGTGGGTGGCTCAGAGCTCTGCTAGTCCCCAGGGAACTCAAAGAAACCCTAGGACCACCTGCCCCCAAAAATCAGCGTTTGAAAACCATCATACAAGATGATAATGCTAAGTCCCTTCTAGCTTTAACATTCTAGGGTTCTGAGAAGGTGCAAATCCCACTGGTAAATAAGGGCTAAGCCTAAGATTGAATCCCAAAGTTACTTCAATAATAAAGAGGTTAACACCATTTATGGAGAAGGTGCACTTATATGATGCTTTGTGGTAGGTGCTTTGCAAGTGCTGTTATTGGTTCTCCATGACTATCCAATGAATTGAACATTTCCTATGATTTGTAAATAAGAAAAATAAGGCTCAGGGTAGTTAAGTAATATAGTTTGCCCAAGGTCAAAGGCTGGGAAGTAGGACTTGAAGCAGATGAGCTCTACAGCTCATGCTATTAACCCACCAGACTTCAGGGTGCAGCAGCTCAGCAGTAACTAACTGGCAAAGCTTCTGTAGTTGCAGAGTGAAAGACCTGGCAGGGTTGAGGGAAACTGGATATTTTACTGCCTAGTTCAGTACTTAAAATTCCATTTGCTGTAAAAGTCTGATGCACACGACAGATAGAACTTTTGTTATCTGACGTGTGTAAACTTGTACATTAGGATGTAAATAATTTATACTCTTGGGGACAGATAAAATGAAAGCAACTTTAGGCATTTTTATTTTTTTATTTTTTTGAGGAATTCTTAAAAGTATGTTCTCTTTCTTTCCTTTTTTAAAAAGATTTTATTTGAGAATTCCTGGGTGGCTCAGTGGTTTGGTGCCTGCCTTTGGCCCAGGGTGTGATCCTGGAGTCCCGGGATCAAGTCCCACATCGGGCTCCCTGCATGGAGCCTGCTTCTCCCCTGCCTGTGTCTCTGTCTCTCTCTCTCTCCTCTGTGTCTTTCATGAATGAATGAATGAATGAATGAATGAATGAATAAATAAATAAATGAATAAATAAACAAATAAAATAAAATAAAAGATTTTATTTGAGAGAGAGAGAGAGAGAGAGACGCAGACTCCCCGCTAAGCAGGGAACCCTCCCAGGGCCTTGGGATCATGACCTGAGCTGAAGGCAGATGCTTAACCAACTGAGCCACCCAGGTGCCCCAAATGTATGTTCTCTTTCAAGAGAGGAATTAATCAAAGAAGTCTGGCAACAGAGTGACCTTTAAGGAACCATGGGACATATCAGAATTGCCAGGATATTTAAAAAACAAAGGGGCACCTGGCTGGCTCAGTCATAGAGCATGCAACTCTTGATCTCTCAGGATCATGAGTTTGAGTCTCACATTGGGCAGGGGCCTACTTAAACAAACAAACAAACAAAAAAACCAAATGAACAAAAAACCTCCACAGATATTCTAACAATAATTATTACTGGGTAGTGGTCCTTCACTTTTTATTTTTACCTGTCTATACCATTTGGATATTTTTAACGTGTACAATTAGTTAAGTTTTTTTAATCTAATTTTTTTACATGAGTATAACTGATGCACAATGTTGTATTAGTTTTAGGTATATAGCATGGTGAGTCAACATCTCTGTGTGTTATGCTACCCTCACCATAGTGTAGCCTCCACCTGTCACTCTGTGATACTATTACAATACCACTGACTATATTCCCTGTGCTGTGTGCCTTTTATTCCCTCAATGAATTTATTCCATAATTGGAAGCTTATATCTCCCCCTCCCCTTCACCTATCTTATCCATCCCCCTACGCCCTTTCTCCTCTGACAATCATCAGTTTGTTCTCTGCATTTATAAATCTGATTCTGTTTTTTTATTAATTTATTTGTTTTGTTTTTTAGATTCCACATATAAGTGAAACCATATGGTGTCTTTCTCTGACTTATTTGACTTGTCATACCCCCCCACCTCAGGTCTATTCAAGTTGTCACAAATGGCAAGATCTCATTTTCTTATGGCTACAAAATATTCCATTATATATATACCACAATTTATTTATTCATCTATCAATAGACACTTGGGCTGCTTTCATATCTTGGCTATTGTATATAATGCTGTAATAAAAATAGGAGTGCATCTATCTTTTCAAATTAGTATTTTCAGGCCTTCTTCTTATTTTAATCCAAATATTTGTTTTTCTGGTGTTGAGTTGTGTAAGCTTTTTAAGTATTTTGGATATTAACCCCTTATTAGATATATCATTTACAAATATCTTCTCCTATTCAGTATGTTGTTTTGCTTCATTGATGGTTTTCTTTGCTGTGCAAAAGCTTTTTATATTAATATAGTCCCAACAGGGATCCCTGGGTGGCGCAGCGGTTTGGCGCCTGCCTTTGGCCCAGGGCGCGATCCTGGAAACCCGGGATCGAATCCCACATCGGGCTCCCGGTGCATGGAGCCTGCTTCTCCCTCTGCCTGTGTCTCTGCCTCTCTCTCTCTCTCTGTGACTATCATGAATAAATAAATAAAATCTTAAAAAAAAAAAATAATATAGTCCCAACAATTTATTTGTGCTTTTGTTTCCCTTGCCTTAGGAGACATGTCTACAAAAAATGTTATTGTAGCAATATCAGAGAAATTACTGTCTTTGTTCCTCTATGAGTTTTATGGCTTCAGGTCTCACATTTAGCTCTTTAATCCATTTTGAGTTTATTTCTGTATACAGTGTAAGAAAGTGGTACAGCCACAGCAGTCAAATGAGCAAAGAAATAAAAGGCATCCATATTAGAAGTTGGGCAGCCCAGGTGGCTCAGTGGTTTAGCACCGCCTTTGGCCCAGGGCCTGATCCTGGGGACCTGGGATCGAGTCCCATGTCACGCTCCCTGCATGGAGCCTGCTTCTCCCTCTGCCTGTCTCTCATGAATAAATAAATAAAATCTTTACAAAAAAAATTATTAGAAGAAGTTAAACTATTACTACTTGCAGATGACATGATACTACACATAAAAAACCCTAAATAGGGATCTCTGGGTGGCGCCACGGTTTGGCGCCTGCCTTTGGCCCAGGGCGTGATCCTGGAGACCCGGGATCGAGTCCCACGTCGGGCTCCCGGTGCATGGAGCCTGCTTCTCCCTCTGCCTGTGTCTCTGCCTCTCTCTTTCTCTGTGACTATCATAAGTAAATAAAAAATTAAAAAAAAAAAACCCTAAATATTCCACCAAAAAACTACCAGAATAAGTGAATTCAATAAAGTAGCAGGGTACAAAATTAATACACAGAAATTTATTGTGTTTCTGTACACTAATAATGAAATAGCAGAAAGAGAAATAAGAAAACAGGTACATTATAATTGTATCAAAAAGAATAAAATACCGAGGAATAAACTTAACCAAGTTTGAAAGACCTGTGCTCTGAAAATTACAAAACACTGATGAAAGAAACTGAAGAGAAGACAAATGGATTTTCTTTTTTTTTTTTTTAATTTTTTTTTATTTATGATAGTCACACAGAGAGAGAGAGACAGAGGCAGAGACACAGGCAGAGGGAGAAGCAGGCTCCATGCACCGGGAGCCCGACGTGGGATTCGATCCCGGTTCTCCAGGATCGCACCCCGGGCCAAAGGCAGGCGCCAAACCACTGCGCCACCCAGGGATCCCGACAAATGGATTTTCTAAAAGTAAACAGGATTATCTTTTTTAAAAAAGTATGCAGTAGCTATCTATATAGTAAGATATTTGGGGCCTTTTCATTGTTTCTTTGAATTAAAAAAAAAACTAAAAATATTTTTTGAAAAAATCATGGGTTTGATCTCAGACTTACTGATCAAATCACTGGAAACTGACCTTAGTTATGGGTTTTTGTTTTAAGATTTACTCATTTATTTGAGAGAAAGAGAGAAAGTGTGAACAGGGGGAGGGACAGAGGGAGAGAGGATAGTGAAACAGACTCCCCACTGAGTGTAGAGCCCAATGAAGGGCTAGATCCCATGACCCTGAGATCATGAGCTGAGCCAAAACCAAGACTTGGAAGCTTAATTGACTGAGACACACAGGTGCCCTAGTCATGGGTTATTTTTCAAAAAGCTCTGTAGCTCAATCTCATGTTTGTCCCTGATTAATAACCACTGATCAAATACCTTTTTTTTTAATACCTTTGTTTTAAAGATGAAGAGGCTTAGAAAAGCAAGGTTTGTTTGCTCAAGACCACATAGCTAGATAAAAATATAGAAAATACACATGAGGGCATCCCCAGTGGCCCAGTGGTTTAGTGCTGCCTTCAGCCCGGGGTGTGATCCTGGAGACCCAGGATCAAGTCCCACATCGGACTCCCTGCATGGAGCCTGCTTCTCCCTCTGCCTGTGTCTCTGCCTCTCTCTCTCTGTGTGTCTGTCATGAATAAATAAATAAAATCTTAAAAAAAAAAAAAAAAAGAAAATACACATGAAATACAATCCACATTCAAACTGCCTATATATACAGACAAGTTTGAGGGTAATCATCCAACTCATGTTCTGGAAGAATCTGCCTCACCAACCATAGACCCTGATAAGATGGCATATATAGGGCTGGCCAGTAATCTATGCCTTATGTGGCTCAGTTTAAAAATCAAGCAAAGTCCACAAACTTTCCTTCTCTGGAATTTGACCCAAGAAATAAAGGAAAATCTTGAGTTGGCTGTGGGTGTAAGCCTTAGAAAGCATAGCTGTGATGAGCTATATGCAAATTCAATGAAGACAAAGAGGAAGCTGTCTGCAGAGAGGAAAGCGGAGAAGCACAAAAGAGGGGAGGAGGTAGAAAAAGGAGTGAGATTAACCTCCAGTCCTGATTTCTTGCAATTCTGGTTCCTGTGAGGCCTGGCTGTCCAGCAGTTTCTGTTCTTGGCTTCTTATAAACTCTGCTGCATCCTTACAATATATCTCTTTTTTCCTAAGCTGGTTTGACTGGCTTTCTGTGTTTTCCAACTATTAGAGTTCTTTTTTTTTTTTTTTAAGATTTTATGTATTTATTTATGAGAGAGACAGAGAGAGGCAGAGACATAGGTAGAGGGAGAAGTAGGCTCCTTGCTGGGAGCCTGATGGGAGACTTGATCTCAGGACTCCGGAACACAATCTGAGCCAAAGGCACTCAACCACTGAGCCACCCAGGGGCCCCCGCCTATTAAGAGTTCTGAATAAAAGTACCAAGCAAAGAACTCTGATCTCCAATGTAAATAAAATTAGTTTCAAATGAAGTTAAAATGAACTAATGGCAACCATGGAAAAAAGTATTCTAAGAGAACATTTACAGCATGAATAATGTTGTATAATACTTACATAGTTACAAATTATGTCTTTGTATTACCTAAAATATAAATCAAGTGAAAATCTAATTTGGTTTTCATAACCTCACGATATGGGTAAGGCAAGATTACTGTTATTCTCATTGAGCAGATAAGAAATCTCAGATCCAGAGACATCAAGTAATTTGCTCAGTCACACATGCTCCCTGCATGGAGACTGCTTCTCTCTGCCTGTGTCTCTGCCTCCTTCTCTCTCTCTCTCTCTTTCTCTCTGTGTGTGTCTCTCATGAATAAATAAATAAAATCTTAAAAAAAAAAATGTTCTAGGGTCACTTGCATGGCTCAGTTGGTTAAGCATCCTACTCTCAATCTCAGCTCAGGTCTTGATCTCAGAATTGTGAGTTCAAGCTCCACACTGGGCCTGGAGTGTACTTGAAAAAAATGTTCTAAAAAAAAAAAAAAAAAAAAAAAAGAAAAAAATGTTCTAGTAGCCACATTATAAAGTAATAAGAAACAGGTGAAATTAATTTTAGTAATTCTTTTATTTAACCTAATATATCCCCCCCAAATATTTTTTAAGATTTATTTTATTCACGAGAGACAGAGAGAGAGGCAAGAGACATAGGCAGAAGGAAAAGCAGGCTCCCCACAGGGATCCCAATGCGGGACTCGATCCTGTGATTCTGGGATCATGCCCTGAGCCAGAGGCAGAGGCTCAAACTGCTGAGCCCCCAGGCATCCCAATATATTAAAAATATTATCATTTCAACATGTAATCAATAGGAGAAATTATTGAGATATCTTACATTCTTTTTTTCATACTAAGTCTTCAAAAACCTATATGTATTTTATGCTCACTGCACATCCCAATTCTGAGTGGCCACATTTCAAGTGCTCAATAGCCACATGTGGCTACCATTTAGAATAGTGGAGATCTAGCCTATAAAAGAGAGGTACAAAAGGCAAAGGAGAAAAAGCTACAATTACAATAAAAATCCTATTCAACTTCCTTCTGTTTCTTTGTCTATTGGCACCAACATCAAAAGGTTATACATCTGTAGTAATAGGGCTTTTTATGACATTTTGCTTTAGCAGTACTAAATTCCTAGTTATGTTTCTGGGTTTAGAAATTAATTATTGATTTTAATATACAGACTTGTATGATAATAGTATATTATAACATTATACAGCCCAGTGCTAAATTCACTCATTTTTTGTTAAGATCCATTCCATATTAGTTTATTACAAGTGTAGCCACAGTTTCTTTTTAAAAATATTCCGTTATTTAAAAACTTAATTGTTAGTCACTAATAAGAGACAGACTCCAAGGCACTGACCTACATCTCTTGAGTACATTTATACTACATTTGCATTTTAGTAGAGCTTGACTAGGTAGATTTGACATACTGTGGTACAAAGAAATATTTCTCATTTTATGAATTCACAGACTTGAAAATTTTGCCAAGAATCACATAGTTTCAAAGGTGATGGGCTTGGTGAATTGCAAACTGTGTTTATACTACTGCCACTTCGTGATACCACTTCAGAGAGTAAACAGAAATACCAGCTATTCAGCAATGTTCAGAAGTATCAAATTTCTACCAATGATTTCAGTGATTCCTGTTATTTTATCATTTACTATTATTACAAATGTAAAATCTTGATAACCCCTAATACTATTACTCCGTGTTATTAAGTGGTGATGCTAATGCTCAAGTTAAAATTGTGGCCCTGAAGCAACAATTTTTTTTTTTTGAAGCAATAATTTTAGAATAGGAGTGAGGTATGATAAAAACTCTCAAAGAATGAGAACAACTGCTACGAGGGAGCAATCAGCAAACTATTAGAGATAACTGCTGAGAAAATAAAGAGCAGCATTAAAGCAAGAATAGGTTACAATGATTATATAACTCCTAAACACACATCCTCTATACAAACACATAATTCAAAACAGAATCTTGAATTATGCAAGTTTCAGATTTTTGATTTGTATATCTCCCAGAAAGCATCTGCGACTACTTTGCACTTACTATAAAACTTTTTAGAGGCACTGCTGCTTTGGGTTGTTGTTTGGGTAATGGATGGCCAATGACCAGACCCAGAGTGAGCATCTGGATCAAGGACAGCCAGCCTGTGGCCATGTGCAGCCCAGGAAGCACTGTGGCACAAAAAGCATAGACAACTTTGCCTAGTAGGAACAATGATGATTAGCTGGACCTTCTCTACAGAAGTTGAAAAGGAAAGTATGTAGGCAATCACATGGAAGCAGAAGAAACAAATAGACATAAAGAGGAAAGTAGCGAGGGTGAGTTTATGATAATAGTATAAGTAATAGTGGAGCCCCAGAGAAAGGATCCACAGACTGCCATGGGTGGAGGCAGTCAGAAGATCATCTAGTCTCCAAAAATGCCTAGGATTCCAGAACACAAACTTCATTTGGATTTCTTGGATATTTTTATTTCTCTAATGCCACTTTGCATCTATAAAGAATCCTGAGGCCAGAGGTAGTTCGAGAAAGCTACTGCCTAATATGTATACTCTTTCTCTGAAGAGATTTTCCTACCGAGGTAGTATTGCTGCTTTCATTCACTGAAGGGCCTTGAAATGTTTTTTTTTTTTTTTTTTTGGGGGGGGGGGGGCTTGAAATGTTAAGAGAAAGGGATTCTTATGTAAAAAAGTAGCTTTAAAAAAAAAATTAAAAAAAAATAAAAAAGTAGCTTTACATACCTGCATTTTTTTCTCTTGTTCATTTTCTATCATTCCAGTACCTGTTACACTTTCACTTCCATCAATGGATACCTACAGAAATAAAATAAAGCTTAAAAAAGTTTTACATTTTGGCATTTGTTTAGGTGTTATGTACACAGGGATTCATTATCATTTATTTTTGTGTTTGTTTGAAATTTTCTACTATAAAAAGTGAGGAATAGAAATCTTTTAAAATTATATGAAAGAGGGCAGCCCCCATGGCAGTGGTTTAGCGCTGCCTGCAGCCTGGGGCATGGTCTTGGAGACCTGGGATCGAGTCCCGCATCAGGTTCCCTGCATGGAGCCTGCTTATGTTTCTCTTTGTCTGTGTCTCTGCGCCTCTCTCTCTCTCTCTCTCTGTGTGTGTGTCTCTATGAATAAATAAATAAAATCTTTAAAAAAAAAATTATATGAAAGATATATGTTCAGTACAGGGGAAAAACCCAGCCCTTTTGATATAAAACTTAATTGAGACTTTCCTTCACTTTTTCTCTAATCTCTAATTTCTGCTTCTTAATTTGTAAGCTGATCCATCTATACTTTATTATTTATTTGATGGCACTCATCCTTGGATATATCTTCTTATGACTTCTCTGCCACCATTTCTACTCTATGAGCTCTTCTTCTCTATTCCTGTTATCTTTATTCAAATGGTTCTTTTTACACTTCACTCCTTTTAAGATAAACACTGATCTCCTTAAGGCTGTCTGATTTTGACTTTGAATTGCTAGTTTCTTATTGGATAAAGTATACTTTCTTGTTTTACTTTAATGAAAAATAAGCTGTATCGGGGACATTCTTGAAATTGTAAAATGCTGTACCTTTGCTGCATACTGTTCCAAAGCACTGATGGTGTCAGGGTCAATCGTGGCATCCCCAGTGTGCAGACCTGCCACTGTCCCATCAGCCTGAATTGCCAAGATGGTATCAGACTGCGGGACTTGTACTGCATGGTGGATGTATGCTGTGGTGCCGTCTTCCAGCTGAACTGCCTGTAATGCGCTCTGGTCATAACTATCTGGGGGAGTGGAAGAGAATGGCATTAAATTAAAGGTAGTCTGATAGAGTTACTTATTTAAAGGAAGAAGGGAATGAACTTTTACTGAATAGTTCTGTGAGCACTGGTCTATGTGCCTTACACTGTGTGATTTCATTGAATCCTCACAACGATTCTGTGAGGTGGGTGTATTTACCACCCTCCTCCTACAAAACAGAAATTAAGGTTTGGGGAAATAAACTCACTTTCCTTAGGAACCAGGAAATTTAGAAAACTAACAATTAACAGTCAAAATCAGTATGTAGAGGAACCAGGATCTACACTCATGTCAGTATGACTCCCAAATTCATGGGCTTTTTTCCCTTCTATATGTACAGCATTGTGAAATAATAAATCTAGACAATTACAATGAACCTGTGATTAAGTCCCACTGTTAAAGAGACAAATTCAGAGTTTACTTTTTCCCAACTTTACTTACAAATTTACATATTCTAAATTTTAAAAAATTTCCCCCTTTGGTTGCACAACTTACATCTTTCTAAAACATGTTATGTCATTCTATAAAATATTCTATAAGGTATAGTAGCTAACATTTATTGAGCCTTTACTCTGTGACAAATATTGTGCTTTACATACATATGTTTGCACATTTTGTCCTCACAACTACCCAATGAGGTAGATATTTATTATGATACTCGTTTTACAGAGGATGAAACTGAAGCACGGGGAGGTTAAAAAATTTGAACGAGGTCACATAGCTAAAAGATAGCAGACCTAGATTTGAACCCAGATAGCCGGGCTGCAGAGATATGCATGCTCATTATTCCTATGCATTCCACCTCAAACCCATGGTCCTCCTTACTCAAAGTTAATAAGCATTAACATTTTTGGCATATTTGCTTCAAATAAATTTAAAATTTTTATTTCATATTAAAAGATAACACAATAGGCAAAGGTTCTTGCTTAAAAAATTATATGTAAATTTGAAAGAAAAAAATTATATGTAAGAGGAAAAGAAATCAACAATTTGACTTTTAAATGTTTAATTTCATGTTCAAAAAGTAGCCTCTATTTGAAGTCTACCAGGGACCAGGTGTTTGCTATTCCAACCTGTTACCGGACAGCTCAAATTATCAGAAAGTTTTTCTTTAGCCTCTACCCAAATGTGCCAATTTATATTTCAGAGAACAAGCACAAATCCCCTTTTACATGACAACATTTCAGCAAATATAGGCAGGTCTCATTTTCCCTACACCCCACTTCTCCCTTATTCCTATTTCCAAAGTTATTTTACCTTTAGAGGTATGATGAATAAATGCCGTAGTTCCATCTTCTAGCTGCACTGCTTGGCCATCCTCTAAACGCAAACTGTCCCCTGCTCAAGAGCAATGCTTACATTTAGATCTCATGTTTTCTAATGTTCTGATAACTCAGCAATAAGAGTCAATAAACCACTAAGCACATTTTAAAAACCTACACGTGCTTTTGAGCCCTTGAACATTAAAGTATTTTCAGTAAAGCTGCTCTAAGTAAGTGCTGAGTAAAAACATATTAGAATACTTGTTTTAGGAATGCATACGTGGAAATAAGGAGAGCTGAAAGAACGGGAAAAAAAGGAAGAAAATGAGAGACATGCAGGAGTTAGCTCAAGTAATAGAAATATTCACGTAAAACTGTTGTCCATTTATCGCTAGAGTGTAGTCCAGTAACTTCTTTTCCATTATCTTTGAGACAAAGTCTCAATGAAGTCTAAACAGTCTATTTAGATTCTCTGACACCTACTGATCTTCCCTTTCAAAAGGAGGTCTAGAGACCTGAACTAACTCTACACAGTAAGAGGTAGCTGGAGGCAGCAAATACTGAAGTTGGAGAATCAGCAGGGTCAGTTAGTATAAATACTTACTACTTTTAGGTATGGGTACATGCTGAACATAGGCAGCAGAACCATCCTCCAACTGAATGACCTGGCCGTCTATGAGTTTTCCATCTGGAACAAAAGATTTAAGCCAAAAAATTAGCACAAGCAAAAATTTTAAACTTTATACAATTTCAAAATGGTATCAACTATAAAAACATACACTACTTAAGATCATGTTCATCTTGATTCTTCCCTCAATGTTCTGAGGCAATTCAAAAACACATCCAGTGATCCTATAGAAAGCAGAAAATCCTCCCTCAGCCATTCTTCCTCCCCTCCAATTTTTAATTAAATAAGTTCAAGAGGAAGAGTGGCTCATCACAGCAAGCTATGTGAGCTGAATCTATTCATCTGTCAGAGCCTCTTAGGAATGGTGACCCTGACTATAGGGAAGCTGAAACTGAGAAGAGTGACAGATATGGCATTGTATATGAGACCAGTTGTCATTGTCATTCCTAGGTGCTAGAAGTCCCTTCACTATATATACATGTGCTCAGTAGGTTCCCATAAAAACAAGGAGTTTGAGAACTGAGCAAAGTAAACACTGATTCACAATGTTATATAAGCAACACCAAACATCTATACTTTGATGCATGTCTTGCAAAAACATTAAATCATAACTTGGAAGTAAAAAAAGCAAGAAGGGTCTTCCTAGAAAGAGGTTGGGGACAGTCCCCCTTTCCCCCCTAATTTTTGATACCCCAGAGCATATTCCAAATATCCCAAAGGGTGTCCCCAAATATTGAAACAAATTTAAGTTAACCTGAAACTATGTAAAATTACCATATGCAATACAGCATCTTTAGGATGGGTTGGGAAGGGATGTAGTTGCTAGGTGCTCCAACTCTGAGGTTATGAATTTCTGGTGTTAACCAAAGGGCTGTATATGTGGCACATACCTTTAGAATTGTGTTGTATATAAGCGGTAGAACCATCTGCAAGTGTTACTGCTTGCAAGCTTACACCTTCCATATTTTCTAAATTGTCACCATCTATTATAAAAAAATAGTTATTTTCTTTAGGTAACTATCATATGTACGTGCTGTTTAAAATTTTTAAATGAAAATTAGGCATAAGGCAGATTGCTTAAGACTCAAATGGGATTTCTGGCATTTACAAAACATATTTCCCTGCCCTACTGCACCCAGTGTCCACAGCAAGGTAACCCACATGGTCCCTTCAAACAAAACCACTCACCTGCCACTGTTACTGCCTCTGTCAGGCACAGGGTAACATGTTGAGCCTCCATTCCTCCTCCAGGAAACTCTGTCATTCCCTGAGAATCTCGATTTATTTGGGCTAACAACATTTTCAACCTTAAAGAAAAGTATAGGCACTTGAGAACAAAGGACAATGCATATAAAATAAAAGCTAAAAAGAATATTTATGAACCACATAAATTTGCTACAGAAATAAACAGTGTATGAAATAAGCTGAAAGTTCATTTAATACGCAGGGTAAGAGTATTAACCCAAAGTCCAAAGCACGCTTTTCATAATTCATCAGTAAACTCTTAAGCACACTAACAACTCTCGCCTATTGGTTTTGTCCCACGTCTAAAGTTTCCATAATTAGAGTTCTCTGGGATTAACAAAGATTCCACAATCCTGTTGACTCAATCTTCAGATAGCTATCCTGAATCAGGCTGCTTCTCACTTCGCCATTACCGCCCTGACTCAAGCCACTACCACCTCTTGCCCACATGACCACAACAGTATCCTAAGTGGTCTCCTTGCTTCCACTGGGACCTCTCCACAGTCTCCTCTCAACACAGTAGAGTACCCTCTAGAAAGGAAAGTTAGATCATGTCCCTTTTCTGCTCAAAACCTTCTGATAACTTATCAGCGTAAAGCCAAAAGTCCTTACCCTGACCTATGAGGCTGATGATCCTGACCCTCACTTCCTACTATTCTCCATCTCATTCATTTCATTTCAGCCATATTGGTGTCCCTCCTTTTGCTCAAACACACTGGGTAATGTTGCCGCAGGACCTTTACATCTAATGTTCCTTCTGCCTGAAACACGCTTTGCAGTATCTTCATTGTTATTCCCATTTTCTTCAAGTTGTTGTTTAATGGTACCCCAATGAGACCTTCCTTGTTCACCTCATTTCAAACTGCACCTCCTACCTCTCAACCATGATATACCCTATCCCTCTTCCCTCCTTTATTACATTTATGCATAGCACTTATTATTTAATATATTGTATGTATTTACTTAGTTTTTGTTTTAGAGGGAGGGGAGGAGGGGCAGGGAAGGGCAGAGGGAGAAGAGAGAGGATCTTAAACAGGTTCCACACCGAGCGAGGAGGCCAATATAGGGCTTGATCTAACAACCCTGAGATCATGACCTGAGCCAAAATCAAGAGCTGATGCTAAACCGAGTCACACAGGTGCCCTTATTTAGTTTGTTTCTTCTCTATTTTCCCCTCCACTAGAATTCACTGGGATCTTCATCTGCTTGCTCACTGCTGACTCACATGTCTAAAAGGTACTTGACCCTAGTAGACATACCATAGGGGCTGAATAAATGGTTGAATGAATGGCTCTTTTACCAGTCACCACCTTGAGGTGCCTCAAACAGGAGCTGGGATAACTTAGCTACCTTGAGCCAAGGAATTGGACCAGAGGATCTCTTGAGGACTTTTCATGTCTAAAGATCTGATTTTAGTGTCAATATTTAAAAGAACCATGTACAGATAGTAATAATTTGCAATGATATTTATGATTACTTGATTTTTGTTTTAGAAACACTATAAACTGTATCCTCTTTGGAATAAAGCCAGGAACTGTAGTTTAGGCTCATAGCAAAGTATCAGTGATACAAGTCAATTAAGGGCTGACTTTTCAGGGAGTCCTGAAAGATTCAGCCCTTGATCTACAACTGCTCAAAGAGCAGACTGAACCTTCAACACTTCTTGCTGCCCCTAAGGGATAATAGAGAAGGCTCAAAGTAACATTAGTATTCTGCATTAAGACCTCTGAAGAGGGATGCCTGGGTGGCTCAGCAGTTGAGCATCTGCCTTTGGCTCAGGGCATGATTCCGGGGTCCTGGGATTAAGTTCCACATCAGGCTCCCCGCAGGGAATAAAATACTTATGAGAAAAAGAAATGAGAGCAGAGACAAGAATTTAGAAATGAACATCTAGGTCTAGTCATCAGGAATGTCAATTTTGGTGATGGTTTAATATTAAGTGAGCCATTGATATAAAAAAGAACTTTAGGGCAGCCCGAGTGGCTCAGCAGTTTAGCGCTGCCTTCAGCCCAGGGTCTGATCCTGGAGACCCGGGATCAAGTTCTGCATCGGGCTCCCTGCATGGAGCCTGCCTCTCCCTCTACCTGTGTCTCTGCCTCTCTCTGTGTGTGTCTCTCATGAATAAAATCCTTAAAAAAAAAAAAAAAAAAAAAAAAAGAACTTTAAAAAATTTTCTCTCAAACCTCAATAGAGTAGCCACTAACAACATGCCTTTATAATGGCCTACCTCCAGACAGCAGGTTGCTAAGGATGCCCTGGTTTGCTTTCACTGAGATCAGGGAGTTTCAGGAATAGAAGCAGCAGGAGAAAGAGAAATTCTGGCACATTCAAAAGCCACTTTTCACACTGTTCCATTAAAAAGGCATAAAGTCGGGAACACCTGGGTGGCAGTTAAGCGTCCAATTCTTGATTTTGGCTCAGGTCATGATCTCAGGATTGTGAGATCAAGCTTTATTTATGCTGGGCTCCATGTTAGGTGTAGAGCCTGCTTAAGATTCTCTCTCTTATCCCTCTGCCCCTCTTCTCTCTTTTTCCCCATCTCTTAAAAAAATAAAGAAAACAGGGGATACCTGGGTGGCTCAGTGGTTTAGTGTCTGCCTTCGGCCCAGGGTGTGATCCTGGAGTCCTGGGATTGAGTCCCACATTGGGCTCCCTGCATGGAGTCTGTTTCTCCCTCTGCCTGTGCCTCTGCCTCTCTCTCCCTCTCATGAATAAATAAATAAAATGTTTTAAAAAAAAAAAGAAAACAAAAACATAAAGTCAGGGTGCCTGAGTGGCTCAGTCAGTTAAGTGTCCGATTTTTGATTTCAGCTCTTGTCTTGATCTCAAGGTTGTGAGTTCAAGCCCTAAAATCTAAAAAAAACCCAAACAAACAAACAAACAAACGAAACGAAAACGAAAAGAAAAATAAATTGAACAGTTCTTCAGGACCAGAAAAGCTCCTGAGCTCTTCCACTCTCCTCTGAACCCTCAAAGCTGTCCAGCACACTTATGTTTGTTTCTTCATAACTGTTTAAAATATTTTTTCTTAATATTTTTTATTTTTAAGAAATCTCTACCTCAATGTGAGGCTTGAACTCATAGCTCCAAGATCAAGAGTCACATGCTCTACCAACTGAGCCGGCCAGGCCCTCCTAAAATATTTTCCATTTGCCTCAAACCCATCGACCCCCACTTCCTTTCCTGCTCTCCCTACTCCTTAACTCCACCACCTCATTTTCACCAAACTGATCATCTCCCAACTTCACAGAAAATACAGAAGTCATCAGAGAGGAATTCTTTGCCAATAAACCTATCACTTGACTGCATTTCCACACATTTCTTCCTTCTCTCCTACCAGATTAACCTTCCTACATAGAAAGACTAATCCCTCCAACCTGCATTTGTCTTTCCTCCTTGGGGACCTCAGGGACTTCTTCAGCAAATAACCCCCCCTTCCACTAGTTCCTTCCCATCAAGGATTTTAAAAACACAAAAATAAAATCAAATAAACAAAATCTCACCTTTGACTTAGCTACTTATCTAGACTAGATTATTTTAGCTAGACTTCCTTAACAGTTGTTACTAATAATACTTCCTGATTTCCCACTCCCATCTATCTGGTTTCTGCCCCTAACTCTATGGAAGCTGCACTGGCTGGTCATTATTAATCTCCAATTTAACATAAAGTTCAATGGCCATACCTAGGTATTTATTTACCCAATAAAAATATATGTCCGCAAAAAGACTTGTACAAGAATTGTCCATAGTAGTTTTAGCCATAGTATTCCAAACTGAAAAGAACTTAAGCATCCACTAATTAAAGAATAGATATGGGCAACCCGGGTGGCTCAGCGGTTTAGCGCCGCCTTCAGCCCAGAGCGTGATCCTGGAGACCCCAGATGGAGTTCCACATGGGGCTCCATGCATGGAGCCTGCTTTTCCCTCTGCCTTTGTCTCTGCCTCTCTCTCACTGTCTGTCTCTCATGAATAAATTTTTAAAAAATCTTAAAAAAGAATGGATAAAGATGTGATAAATGTATACGATGCAATATTACTTAATAGAAAGGAACAAGAACTATACATATGATAACAGTGATGGGAGTTCAAAATTATGTTGGGGGAAACAAACCATATACAAAACAATACATACTGGGGCAGCCCTGGTGGCTCAGTGGTTTAGCGCCGCCTTCAGCCCAGGGTGTGATCCTGGAGACCCAGGATGGAGTCCCACATCAGGCTCCCGGCATGGAACCTGCTTCTCCCTCTGCCTGTGTCTCTGCTTCTCTCTCTCCTCTCTGTGTATTCTCATGAATAAATAAATAAAATCTTAAAAAAAATACTGTATAATTCCATAACATAACTTCCAAAAACAGGCAAAATTAATCTACAGTGGTAGAAATCAAACTATGGTTAAAAGTTGGGGGATTTTTTTTTTGAGTGATGATCATCTGGGTGGATACAACTGCCAAAACTCATCAAACGGAACACTAAAGACTATACCTTAGATTTTTAGAAGTTTTAAAAAGGACCTATGTGACAGTAATTAAACATTTAAAAAAATTGTACTGGAGATTATTCAGTTCTATTATTTTTAATTTAATACCACTGACCTTTTATCTACTTGGAACACTCTCTTGCCTTAGCTCTGTGGTATTCACATACTCCTGTTTATTTCCAACTTCCTAGCTAATCCTTTTCAGTTTCTCCTGTGGGTTTCTAAATACTGAGGATCCTCAAGTTTCTGTCCTAGTTTGTTCTTTAATTTTATATACTTTTCTTCTTGAGCAATCACATCCATTACTACGGCTTCAAAGATCTCTGGAATTTATAAGTTCTGTAAAATCTATCTAGTCCTTCTTAAGAGTTACTGATCTAGTTACTTCCTGATCTCAATGACTTCCATGGCCCACAGTCACCCCAATTCAACAGATTCCCGTGAAAATCTGTTGCATTTTCTACCTCAGTGACAAATGCAAAGGCAATCACCAACCCAGTAACTGAAATCTCCCTTATTCTCCAGCCAGTCCCTAATAACTACCACTCTACTTCCTAAATACCTGTCAAATTCATTCACTTCTATTAGACTGCCTTAATTGAGGCTACCATCATCCACTTATTCTATCAGCCTCCTAAAGTCCATTCCTATCTTCCTCCAATATAATCTCCTTAGCACAGTCCAAGTGCTTTCAAATCCAATCATAGCAGTTCTTGGTCACAAAACCTTTAGTACTCTCCCATTTCCCCAGAGTCCAAATATCATGATCTGGATTCTAATAACTTCTCTAGTAGGTTGGACAACCATTCTAATTTGCCCAAGACTAAGGAGGTTCCTGGAATATGAGGCTTTCCATTTTGTTTTAAGGGGGAGGGGACGACCTGGTTTTAAAACTGGGATAGTCTTTGACTAGCGAAGACAAGTCAGTCACTCTATCCTCCAGTCTTGTTCTAGTCACAACCTCCTTACATTCTATAGCCACCCAGTATTGATTAGAATTCTAGTAGTTAATGATACTATCACTTAATAGTACTAATAAAAATGTTAATAATACAGGGGCGTCTGGGTGGCTCAGTTAGTTAGGTGTCTGCCTTTGGCTCAGGTCACGATCTTAGGGTACTGGGATGGAGCCCTGCATTGTGTTCCCTGCTCAGTGGGGAATCTGTTTTTCCCTATGCCCCTTCCATCTGCTTGTGCAGCAAATCATTTGCTGTTTATTTATTTATTTATTTTTTAAATCATTTGCTGTTTAAATCTTTATCATTTAAACAGCAAATGATAAAGATAATAACCAACCCTTTCATAATACTTACTGTATGCCAGGAAGTACTACTAATTCATTTAAGCCTTCTAGCAGTCCTATAAATAAAATACCATTTTATCCCAATTTTGCAGATGAAGAAAATTAAGCTAAGAAAGGTTAAATTGTATCCTTAACTTCACAAAATGGCAAAGTCTAACTTCTAACCATTTGGCTCAACAACTTTTTTTTTTTAAAAGGCTAATTTATTTATTTGACAGAGAACACATGTAGGCAGAGCTGCAGGCAGAGGGAGAGAGGGAGAAGCAGGCTCCCCACTTAGCAAATTGCCCAATGAGGGGCTCGATCCCAGAATCCTGGGATCACCACCTGAGCCAAAGGCAGACGCTTAACCGACTGAGCCACCCAGGCACTTCTGGCTCAACAGCTCCTACATGAGCTACTGGATTATTTGCCACTCCCTGAAAAGCCCAACACATCTCTTGCATCTAGGCCTCTATACATTATTCACACCATCTAGAACTCTTCCTCCTGTCTTAGCTAAATTCTTCCAGTTAGATTCTACCAGAAAATTTTATCTGAACCTCCTAAATTGGGTCAGAATGCCTTAGATGTATTTCCCACAATACTGTCTATATATAACACTTATTACAGTATACTTTAATTACCTGTTCTTCTCTAGAGTGGAAGTAGTGTTATCTACAGTAACAAACTACTAGAACAAAATCTCTAAGGAGGATGCCCCTGAAAGTAAGATAAGAAAGTGTGGGTCATACCTAGGAAGGAATGCATATAAGAGGTAATATAACATACTTAAGAATGAGGACTCTGGATCCAGACAACCGCTTCAAAATCTCACCGTACCACATATTATCTATGTGATCAGAGGCAAGTTACTTAACAGCTCTGTGCCACAGTTTCCCTATCTGTAAATGGAGGGTACTTAACAGAGCTGTTAGATTGCTCAGAACGATAAATTGCTTAGAACAACACCTGGCATTACTACTAATTAGTAGTTTTAAGCTAAATGAAAATAGATTTATAGCTCTATATCTCTATCTATTGACTGTTTCCTCCTGTTGCTGTAAAAAGGGTACTGCAGAGAAGAAAGCAAGTAAAAATAGGCTTTGGAGATAATTATTTCTTTACGTTAAATCTTTACTGAGGGGGGCCTGGCTAGTGCAGTTGGTTGGGTGTCCGCCTCACGTCATGATCTCAGTGTTGTGAGATAGAGCTCTCCCCTGTCAGGCTCTATGCTCAGTGTAGGGTTTGCTTGGGCTTCTCTCTCCTGCTCCCTCTGCCCCTGCTCCCAGTACTCTCTCTTCTCTAAAATAAATAAATAAATAAATAAATAAATAAATAAATAAATAAATCTTTAAAAATGTCTTTACTGACACATAATCCACAAACCACAATATTTACCCATTTAAGGTCTACAATTCAATGGCTCTAGTATATTCAAAGTTGTACAAACCACCACCACCTTCATTCAGAATATTTTTATCATCTTCTGAAAGAAAATTTTCTCTCTCCCCTCCCAAAGTCCTAAGCAACCACTAAGCAACCTTCTATCTCTACAGATCTTTTTCTGCATTTCATATAAATGGAATTATACAGTATGTGGTCTTTTGTGACTGGCTTTATTCACTTAAAGTATTTTCAAGCTTCATCCATGTTGTAGTCTTTATCAGTATTTCATTCCTTTTTATTGCTGAATAACAGTCCATTATATGAATGTACCACATTATTTATCCAATCATCTGAGTTGTCTGTATCTAGATATTTGAGCCATTTTCCGCTTTTTGGCCATCATGAATAATATACTACAAACAATAGTGTTCAAGTTTTTGTGTGGACATGTGTTTCACTTCTCTTGGGGATATGTATTTATACATGTAATTCCTGGGTCATATAGTAACTCTGTGCTTAAATTTTGAGGAACTGTCAAATTTTTCCAAAGCAACTGCACCATCTTACATTCCCAGTAGCAATGTATGAGGTTCCAACTTCTCAATTTCTAGTCTTAGCTAACAGTTTATCAGTCTTTGATAATAGCCGTTCTTCTGGGTATGAAGTGATATCTCATTGTGGTTTTTATTTGCATTTCCCTGATGGCTAATAATATTGACCATATTTTCATGTGCTTACTGACCTTTGTTATACCCTCTCTGGAGAAATATCTACTCAGATCCTTTGTCTATTTTTGTTGTTGTTAAAAATTTTTTTAATTTAAAAAAAATTTTTAAATAGGCTCCATGCCCAATGTGGAGCTTGAACTCAAGATCTCAAGATGAAGAGTTGCATGCTCTACCAATTGAGCCAGCAGGTACCCCTCCTTTGTCTATTTTTTAAAATGGGTTGTCTTTTGGGGCGCCTGTGTGGCTCAGTCTGTTAAGCATCTGCCTTCTGCTCAGGCCATGATCCCAGGGTCCTGGGATCAAGTCCCACATCATGCTCCCTGCTCATGGAGAGTCTGCTTCTCCCTCTACCTCTGCCCCTTCTTGTGCTCTCATTCTCTCTCTGTCAAATAAATAAATAAAATCTTTTAAAAAAATAAAATAAAAAATAAATAAATAAAATAAAATAAAATAAAATAAAATAAAATAAAATAAAATAAAATGGGTTGTCTTTTTATTGTTGAATTGTAAGAGTTCTCTATATATTCCAGATATTAATCCTTTATCAGATACAGGATTTGCCAATAAATAAATAAATAAATAAATAAATAAATAAATAAATAAATAAAGGATTTGCAAATATTTTCTCCCATTCTATGGGTTGTCCTCCTATTTAGCCTCAAGGAATATAGTTTCAACAAGGTTATAAAATAAGAGATGCCCACCTTGAATCTTCAGATTTTCAGGGTTTTTTTTTCTTTAAAGATTTTATTTATTTATTCATGAGAGATAGAGAGAGAGAGGGGGCGGGGGGAGAGGCACAGGCACAGGCAGAGGGAGAAACAGGCCCCATTCCATGCAGGGAGCCTGATGTGGGACTCGATCCCGGGTCTCCAGGACCACACCCTGGGCCGAAGGCGGCACTAAACCGCTGAGCCACTCAGGCTGCCCCGGATTTTTAGTTTTAAGGGATACCCCTACTCTTGGTATACTTCATTTTCAAACCACCTTTTCAATCTGGAAAACAAACTCTATTTTAAATTCAATGCATATTATGGAAGCTTTTAAATATTAGTAATTAGTGTCCTTTTATCAAACTAAATATACCTTGAATCCAAATATAACAGCTAAAAGTGGTATTTTATTAAAAATGCATTTAAAAAAAAAAGATTTTTATTTATTTGCCAGAGAGGAACGGAGTATGAGCCAAGGGGAGAGGCAGAGGGAGAAGCAGACTCCCACCGAGCAGAGAGCCCGATACGGGGCTCAATTCAGGAACCCCGTAATCACGACCGGAGCCAAAGGTGGATGTTCAAGGGACTGAGCCACCCAGGCACCCCTATAAATGCATTTTTAAGTGCAACCCTTAGTTTTATTCACTCAGTGAGAATAAGACTGCTTTAACTCAAAATTTCAATCTAAGTAATAGAGGCCAATAGCAGGTTTATGTACCCAATATACTGAATAACCAAAAGAAATAGAAAGACAATCATGATTCACACAAGATTAGTTCAGAGGATAACCAGGTTTTTAAAAATACTTGTAGTATGCTTCAGTTAAATAGCTCTATCAGCACTAAAGAACAGTATAATATGTTTCAAGTTGAATCACTAGCTGTAAAAGAGGGAACTTACAGTATAGGTGCACTATGTACACCCTTTCTGCCAAAAACAACTCTATTTCCATTGAACACAGAAGTAGAAAGGTAAGAAAATTTTATATTTTTTTAGATTAGTCTCATATTATCTATTAAAACCTGGGAGTGGAAAACTGAGCACAATTCTCAGTACACTAGGGCTGAGGAAAAATAGCCAATCAGTTGTAGCCTACTGGAGCTGCTTAGATATACTATACATCTATTTTAGGGGACACCTGATGATTCAGTCAGTCAAGCATCTGCCTTCAGCTCAGGTGATGATCCCAGGATCCTGGAATGGAGCTCTGTGTTGGGCTCCCTGCTCAGCAGGGGTCCTGTTTCTTCTCCCTTCTTGTGCTCTCTCCCTATCTCTGTTGCTATCTCTGTCTCTCTCAAATAAATAAAATCTTTAAAAAATCTATTTTAGAACTCTTCCATTTGCTTCTGTAAAAAATAAAATGCCAACTTAAGGAAACTACATATTTGTTCTCACAAAATAATTATGTTCTATTTCAATCTCTTTTGTTTAAAAGTAATTTAAAGCAAATCAGCAGGGGATCCCTGGGTGGCTCAGAGGTTTGGCGCCCGCCTTTGGCCCAGGGCGCAATCCTGGAGTCCCAAGACTGAGTCGCGGGTTGGGCTCCTGGCATGGAGCCTGCTTCTCCCTCTGCCTGTGTCTCTGCCTCTCCCTCTCTCTCTCTCTCTCTCTCTCTCTCTCTCTCTCTCTCGGTGTGTCTATCATAAATCAATCAATCAATCTTTAAAAAAAAAAAAAGGCAAATCAGCAGCAACCACCACCACTGTTGACTTATGTTAAAAAAGTAGAAATATGGGGATCCCTGGGTGGCTCAGTGGTTTAGCGCCTGCCTTCAGCCCAGGGCATGATCCTGGAGTCCCGGGATCGAGTCCCACATCAGGCTCCTTGCATGGAGCCTGCTTCTCCCTCTGCCTGTGTCTCTCATGAATAAATAAAGTCTTAAAAATATATATATATAGAAATATAAGTACATCTTGTAAGAAAGGATTGGTCTTTTTTTTTTTTTTTTTAAGATTTTGTTTAACAGAGAGAGAAAGAGAGCGATCAAGCACACAAGCACAAGCAGGGGGAGGGAGGGAGACAGGCAGGATCCATGATGCACGGAGCCCAATGCGGGCTTGGATCATGACCTGAGCCGAAATCAAAAGTCAGACATTTAACCGACTGAGCCACCCAGGTACCCCTTAACTCATTCTTAAATTCACAACATGGCAATTGCCAACTCTATGACTTTTATACTTCAAAACCTTTCTTTTCCATCTCATTAACTATTGCAATAACCTCTTTACCACTCTCTTTGCTCCAATATCATCTTTCCAGTCTAATAACACTGCCAACTATCTTATATTGTTTTTATACACCATTAAAATTTTCATTGCATACATACTGTAATATAAATTTAAAAGTTAAGAAAAATAATTTCCATAGGTTAACAAATCAAATCTTTTCATTTTTCCTGGTTTTCTATTCTAACTTTGGCTATCCATATATATACATAATTTTTTCAGCATTATAATATAGATAACGTTTTGTATTGTTCTTTCATTCCTATAAAGTATTATGAGTTGCCAAATAATCTTCACGATTACTTTTATTTTTTTAAAAGATTTTATTTATTTATTCATGAGAGACACACAGAGAGAGAGAGAGAGAGAGAGGAACAGACACAGAGGGAGAAGCAGGCTCCATGCAGGGAGCCCGATATGGGACTTGATCCCGGGACTCCAGGATCAGGCCCTGGGCTGAAGGCGGTGCTAAACCGCTGGGCCACTGGGGCTGCCCGCTATCAATATTTTTTTTTTTTAATTTTTATTTACTTATGATAGTCAGAGAGAGAGAGAGAGAGAGAGAGAGAGGCAGAGACACAGGCAGAGGGAGAAGCAGGCTCCATGCACCGGGAGCCCGACGTGGGATTCAATCCCGGGTCCCCAGGATCGCACCCTGGGCCAAAGGCAGGCGCTAAACCACTGTGCCACCCAGGGATCCCCTGCTATCAATATTTTAAACACAAATCTTCAACGAAGTAATTCTTCTTGGGACTTATCACTCTCTTAAGTGTGCAAAGTTCATTGTAGTATTATTTATAACAGCAAAAAATAATCAACAATCTAAAAGTGCACCCAAAAGAACAAATAGATTATAGGACATCCATATATGAAACATGCAGACATGAAAAAGAATGGGATAGATATGAAATGGTAGGAAATATATCCAAGATATATTGCAAGTGGGAGAAAAAGCAAATTGCAGAAGAGTATTTATAACTGTATTCATGTTTTTAAAAATGTATTTAAGGGGATGCCTGGGTGGCTCAGCGGTTAAATGTCTGCAGTAGGCTCAGGGTGTGAACCTGGAGTCCTGGGATGGAGTCCCACATTGGGCTCCCTGCATGGAGCCTGCCTCTCTCTTTCTGTGTCTCTCATGAATAAATAAATAAAATCTCAAAAAAAAAAAAAAAAAAAAAGGATTTAAGTACCTGCATATGCCAGTATTTACATTTAAAAACTCAAATGGAAAAAAAAAAAAAAACCCTCAAATGGTTACCTCCCACAAAGGATTAGGAGATGGGGGTGGAGTGGAGAAAGGACTTTTAATGTTTACTGTATACATTCTATAAAGTTTTTTTTTTTTTTTTTTTCCATGTATGACTTTCATGATTTAAAAAAATAAAACTACTGGGGCGCCTGGGTGGCTCGGTTGGTTGGATCTGCCTTCAGCTCAGGTTGTGATTCTGAGGTCCTGGGATTGAGACCCAGGTCAGGCTCCCTGCAAGCCTGGATCTCCCTCCTCCCAGCTCGTGTTCTCTGTCACTCTTTCTCTCAAATAAATAAAATCTTAAAAAAAAAAAAACTATAAACAGAAGCATTAACATAGTAAGGAGCACCTAACATTGCCTCAGGGATGCAAAGATGATGGTATGTAAATTTGGGCATAAAATGACAAGTAAATATTTCCCAGGGGTAGGAGTAGTAGAAAGGGCAGTCCAGCCATAGGGAACAGCTTTTAATTGTCACTGGCTCTTCTGTGGTGACTCTCTGTTCCTTAGTTGCCAGATCTGTCATCATTTGAATCTTACAGTATTTGCTATTTGGCTTGTAGCTTAGGTCACCATGAATTACTAATCAGATTTTTATCATAGGTTTCATCTGTATATGGCTTAATAATTTGCTGGTATGGTCTGCATTTAAATGCTGTTCAGTTCCTGAGCAATTAACCTGCTGCTGAGCTTCTGTTTTCTCTTTTGGAAAAAAAAAAAAAAGGGGAGAATACCTACCTGATAGGGCCATTGTAAGAAGTGAAATTATGCAATATAAAGCCCTTACCACTCAAGATGTCCTCAAAAACCTGCCAGTTTTCTTTCTATAGGTGTGGAAAGGGAGATTCAGGAACCTTGTTTGTGGCTGAAAGGCTTGATTACTGATATCTACTGCTCTTCTCTCCTCTTACCTCTTTAAATCCCAGGTCCAGTCTGCCCAATTAGACTATAAACCTTCAAGGGTAGGTACTGTGTTCTATGGGTCTTTAAAATTTTGACACCTAAGATTATATACTCAGTAAGTATCTAATGAGTTTGATATAACTCATGTTGCATGCTTTACAAATGTCCTCCATTGTATACATCCAGCCATGTTGTCCTTCCTGCTTTAGCACATACTATTCCATGTCACTTACCTAAAATATCCGTTCTACCACCATCCCCTATTCTTTACCACAGAACTTTATCTCTTTCAAAGTACTTATCAGAATTTCTAAGTGAACTCTAAGTTCCATCATGGCTGGGCCCCCATCTGTGTTGTTCACCCCTGAATTCTCAGTGCCTACAAGAATGTCTGTCACATGTATACACTAAATATTTGCTGAAAAATGAATATAGTTCATATAAAGACATGGATAATTAACTGCCTAAGAGAGTATTAAAGACTATGTCTTATTTTATTCTAATGCTTTTTATCATGCCTCACCTTTTATATGTTACTTGTACTGTGTGTATATAGCATACATAAAGTGTCATTGATTTAAATGATTCCAACTTCTTGTGACCATTACATCTGCACTACAAAAAAAAATTCTCTATTTTTCAACACAAGGCCAAAGGCATTCGTCATTATTTAACAATACACATAAATAACACAATAACATCCCTGCTATGCTGTATTAGGTACAGTACTCAAAATAGTTTATCTTTCTAGGAACTACAGACATATTATATTTTGGTATATAATAGGTAAAGAAGGTAAAGAAGTAGGAATGTGGTATGTTACTGAATAACCGAGGCAAGAGACTAGGCTTGAGCCAAACACTGGGTCAAGTCCTACCTTTGCTGTAAAATAAGTGGATAAGTTACTCCAAACTTCAGTTGACTCACCTGTAAAATAGGGATAACTCTAGTACTTACTTAGGTTCACATCAAATATAATAATTTTATGTATATATGTAAATCACTCAACAAGTCATTTAACTCAGTGCCCAGCTGAAATTAAGTTCTAAGGGGCATTTTAAGTACAAAAAAAAATGTAGTTTGTGGTTAAATGCCTATGTCTACACATTAATGGACAAGTTATTTCCACAGGGTGCAGAGTTCCCACTGCAGCATAGTTTTAATATATTTCATGAGATGATAGTTGATGATGGGATTTTGAAAGTTTATTTATAATCTCCACATCCAATGTGGGGCTCAAACTCACCACCCCAAGGTCAAAAGTCACATGCTCTACTGACTGAGCCAGCCAGGCATTCCTGCAGCATAGTTTTATTTATGTATTTATTACTCTTTAATTTTTTAAAAAGATTTAATTTATTTGTTCATGAGAGGCAGAGACATAGGCAGAGGCAGAAGCAGGCTCCCTGCAGGGAACCGGATGCAGAACTCAAACCCCAGGCCCCGATCCCCAGGCCCAGGGATCATGCCCTGAGAGGAAGGCAGATGCTCAATCGCTGAGCGACCCAGGCATCCCTGCAGCAGTTTTTTTTTTTTTTTTTTTTTTTTTTAAGGGGAAGAAAGAAAATCCACATTTTATTGAACTATTTTTCTTGTTCGAGGTTTTTTTCTAGACCCTGAATTTCTTCTAAATCAACTACAAATTTGGGAACATTGCGAATGAAGTCCACTCTTTGATGAGAAAGTTCAGTTCCAACTGGGGAAAGTTACCTGAGTCCCAGCCTTTATAGTCTAACATTACACCTCACTTGGAAAAATAAACCAAACATCCAAGTACCCATCTTGGGTCAAATGAAAAACGTTATGTTTTTAGAAAACTGGAGCTACAGAATATAAAATGCCATGAAGTCAGATCGAGCTCCTGCAGCAGTTTTAAATTTGGATTAGATTTATGGGAAAGTGTGGACAAGTGTATCATTGTTTTCAATTTTTTTTTCTATAAGGATTCAGTCTAAATCCATCTTAAAAACAAAATTATTTTGATTGACATACAATAAAGTTTGGGGCGGTGTCTGGGTGGCTCAGCTGAGCATTTACCTTCTGCTCAGGTCATGATCCCAGGGTCCTGGGATCCAGCCACATATCCAGCTCTCTGCTCAGTGGGGAGCCGGCTTCTCCCTTTCCCTCTGCCTGCCACTCTCTCTGCTTATGCTTCCCCCCCCACCCCACCCCCATCTCTCTGTTAAATAAATAAATAAAAATAAGTAAAGTTTAAAACACTCTCCTATAAAGGTCATCCCTTAAAATGAACGCAAACTAAGCACAGAATGAAGTAATGACACAATACAACTCTTTAAGAAATTTATGTCCTGAAATCAAGCCAGGAGCAAAAAGACTCAGAACTAGGTAAAACCTCAGATTTAAAAGAAAAAGAAATCTGGATAAAAACTTGAAAATAAAGTAATCACAAAAACCTCAGGACTCAGAAAGTTCTCCCTACATGATAATAAATGGCATATGCATCATAAATAATAATAACTAAAGTAATGGTGGAGGCATAATTGCCTAATCCAGGTAGGTCATCATCATTCCCTGAAGAACGTGATGAATGCTTATTCCACTGCAATACCCAACTTACAACTCAATAATAGACAAACAATCCAATTTCAAAATGGGGAAAAGATCCAAACAGACATTTCTCCAAAGAAGGTGTACACATGGCCAATAAATACACGAGAAACATGCTTAATTAACACCATTAGCCATTGGGAAATGCAAATCAAAATCACAAGAGATATCACTTTATACCACCTAGGGTGGTAACCATCAGAAAGACTGATAATAACAAGTGTTGCCAAAGATATGAGAACTCTCACACACTGCCGAGAGGAATGCAAAATGGTGCAGCCACTTTGGAAAAGTTCTACAGTTCCTCAAAAGGTTGAGCATAGAGTTATCATAATAACCAAGAAATTCTACTCCTAGGTATATATGTATACATCTCAGAGAAAAGAAAGTATACGCCCACACAAAAACTTGTACACAAATGTTCACAGCATTATGTAAAATAGACAAAAAGTGAAACACCAAATGTCCATCAACAGATGAATGTTTAAATAAAACTTAGGTCCATACAATGAAATATTATCTGGCAATAAAAAGAAATGAGGTACTGACACCAGCTATAATATTAATGAACTTTTAAAATATTACGCTGTGAAAAAAAACCAGTCACAAAAGTTCACATACTGTGTGATTCTGTTTACGTGAAATGTTCAGAATAGGCAAATCCACAGAGTAGTGGTTGGGGAAGGGGGCAGGTTTAAGGCTAAACGGAGAGTAACAACTGGTACAGTTTCTTTTTGGGGTGAACATGTTTTAAAATGGATTGTGGTGATGGAGGCACAATTGAATTTATCAAACTACCTAATTACACACTTCAAATGGCTGAATTGTAAGGTATGTAAATTATATCAATAAAGGTATTACTTTAAAAAAAAATAAAAGGGTGTTATGGAAAAAACAGCCACTCAAGTATTTGTAAAATGCCAAATAATTATTTTCTGTAGTCAAAATACACCTGGATAAAATTCGGCACCGTATTATTTAGTGATCTCCTCACTTGTTTTCTTACTAAACACTTTAACAATGAAACTAGGCATTCAGTAAGACCAAATATTAAATACCACACAGATTTTTTTACTCAGCAAGACATATTTTCTAGTAACTCAGGAAAAAGGCAACCTTGACTGAACCTACAATTTTTCATCACACCCCCTACTTGATTATACCAGCTGATTAGACACTTCCAAAGCAATGGCTGAAGTTGATTTTAAACAAATAATGGGTTTAGCAATGATACACTTCCTATTTTTTGCTTAACTTCGTTAATGCGGGAGGGGGGGGGCATAAAATGTTTTAAAAATCAACAGGGGAGGGAATAAAATTTGGTTCACGTTCCACAAGAATACAGCACAAAGCAAGTGAAAGATTCGTTAACTTTGGCCAAAACCGAGGGAAAAGGGCAATGATAAAACTGACAATTTCTAATATTTGATGTTAGGCCTCAGCAACCTATAAATAATTAAAAAAAAAAAAAAAGTGAAACAAGGAATTCGTGCATGATAATAGGTGGGAGGAAATTCTGGGTGCGATCTGCAGACGGGATGCCGAGCGGGCTCCGGGCCAGTCCTGCCGCCGCCGTCGGGCTGGGGCCTGGTGCGCACCGTGGCCCGGCGTCCCAGCCGGAGGAGCTTTGCCTCGGCGGCGTCAGGGGACTCGCCCCGCGCGGAGGTCAAGCCGAGAAGCGCCGCCAGGCTCCCGAGGGCTCCACCCTCCCCTCCTTCACTCCCTCCCCACGGCGGTCCCCTGAGGGGAACAGGCGGGGCGCAAAGCGCAGAGACAAGGGGGGGGGGGTGCGTCCTCAGCGAGAAAAGCTCCGCCGCCCCAGAGTGGCGGCCGCGGGTTATTAATAAACTCCGCTTCTGCCCAGGCGCCGCTACCGAGGCCGGCCGTGGGATCGGCAGGGCCTGCGGCGAAGGCTGAGCAGCCGGAGTCAGAGCCCGGGCCCGAGCGGGCCCGCGCCGCCGCGCTGAGGGCGGCGGCCGGGCGGAGAATAATGCACACTGGGTAAAAACACATTTATATACGAACCTCCGAGAAAATTTTCCAACAATTCCTTCGTCCGACCACCATGCACCAGGACAGGAAACAGCCGCCCGGCCCCCAGGCCCCGCAACCCGCATAGCGAGTCTGAGGTCCGCCCCCAGCCTCCATTGGGCGGTCCTTACGCCACTCACGAGACGCTCCTTGCTTGCCATTGGCTCAAATTTAGGCGACGCGAAAGGGGACCGCCTCGTTCACGCCCCCTTTTCGTGACGTTGGCCTCGTCCGGCCTTGCATCCAGCGCCTGAATGGCTTGTGCAAGGTGCGGAATCAAAGCGTCTGTGTCTGACTGGTTGGCAGGACCGCTCGTCCTAGGCTGTTACCGCCTCGCTGACAAGTGATTTATGCCGATTCTGGGGCCCCAGCGGGAGACGCCATTTTGTAGCGAGGGAGGGAGGTTGGTCCTTGTGACTAGCCGGGAGGGAGAAGGGGTGACAGGCGCCATTTTCCCCACAGGGGCTAGGAGGTGGCCTTGGCTCTCCCGGTGGGCTTCCCGGAGCGCGGTCGGGAGACTGGTTGAGCTTTGCCTAGCGATTGATGAGTGTCGCCCCGTTGGAAGGAAGGTGGTAGGGGGCGCTAGGACAGAAAAAAGACGCCTGACGGCTCCCTGGGGGCTCTCGGTTCCGGCTGAGGCCTTTGATTTGGGGAGAGGGCTCTGCCCTCCCAAGAGCTGCTGTATGCTGGTCCCTGGCTGCCAAGCCTGCTCGCGCTTTTCAAGTCGCCGGGGCATCATTTGCTGGGGGGAGTGGGCTCCCGGCTCCTGCCGAAACTCCCGACGGAGCGTGGCGACTGGGTGGTCGTCTTCGACTTGGCTGGGAGACGCTGCGGATGCCTCTGCGCTTTCATGTTGCTTAGGCTCTAAGTTTGAAGTCGGCTGTAAGGGTGTCGCTACCTTCGTTTTTACTTTCCCTTTTCTTTGTGTTGCGAATTGAAGGTTAGGAGGGCAGGAAGAGGATTGACTTGGGCTCCCCAGAACTATTAAGAATGGCTACGATTCAGTGGTGAAGTTCAGGTAATAGTTTCTCGTAGCTCTCAGACTTTTTCCAAACTACTGGAAATAACGAGTTTTTTTTGTTAAGTGTTCATTTGCTTTGACAACAAGGCTGAGGAAAGGTGAGATAGTGTGGAGACAGGATTTGTTCGGTCGGGTATTCCAGGTGTAGAATCAGGGAGTTAGGATGAGGTGGCTGGTCGCTTCAGCACGTTGGTGACCTGCTTACGGTAACTGGAGAGCTGGACGTTTGACTTGGTGACTTTTGCATTTCAGGTGATTATGGGATTGCCGGAAGATGAAAGCAAAAGGATGTTCAAGATAGCCAGCCTACTGAGTCTAGTTTGAGATGAAATAGTTACTATTTCTTAGGCCCTTATAAAGATGAAAAAAAATGTGACACAAAGCTGGATTAGGTGACTTGAAGCTTGAGGAATTGGCTTACAAAACAGATATGTACCCAATGGATACATTCTCTTTGTCACAGAGTATTGCTCAGATGAAAAACAAGGTGTTTTATATTTTCAGTACCTTCCAGATGTTCTTTTGCATTTTATAAACAAATGTCATTAATCAAAATAGTTTTACGTGGGGGTGCCTGGGTGGATCAGCGGTTTGGTGCCTGCCTTTGGCCCAGAGCATGATCCTGGAGACCTGGGATTGAGTCCCACATCAAGCTTCCTGCATGGAGCCTGCTTCTCCCTCTGCCTATGTCTCTGTCTCTCTCTGTCTCTCATGAATAAATAGATAAAATCTTAAAAAAAAAAGAAATACTTTTACGTACCTCAGCCAGTTATAATGAGTCCCAGGTCTTTAGTCTATTCATTAAGGATTGAGTACAAAATATCAATTTTAAAATCCCTTTGTAGTTATAGGATGCAATTACAAGATATCTTTGTATTCCTAGAATCTTCTGAATGGTTGTAAAAACTGAGTGGTAGTGGATAGGGTGCTATAAGTCTAATGATTCAGAGAGAAACCTTAATTCTGATTTTGTCACGGGTAGTGAAACTTCGTGTTAACAGTATTTACCAGACTGTAGAACGGAGTTCAAGTGTACATAGTTCTTCAGGGCCATTCATAATCTTCAGATTTTCCCCAAATCACTCCCTGTCTCATATCTTAGTACATTTTGTCAAACAAATGGCTTGTTGAAAATCCTTTCAATCAGTGCTAGTCCAGGGTCTTAAATAAAGCTGGCCCATTTCCTCAATTTTCTAAGTAGGCTAAGATTTCTAAACAAATGCTTTAAAAACTGTTCCCATCATATGTTTTTTTTTTTTAATTTTTATTTATTAATGATAGTCACAGAGAGCGGGGAGGGGGTGCAGAGACACGGGCAGAGGGAGAAGCAGACTCCCTGCACCGGGAGCTGGATGTGGGATTCGATCCCGGGTCTCCAGGATCACGCCCTGGGCCAAAGGCAGGCGCCAAACCGCTGCGCCACCCAGGGATCCCCCATCATATGTTTTTTAACATTCTTTCAGTAACTCAACACTTTGTAGAGAATGGATAATTTTGGCATATTCGTACAATGACACGACCACTATGTGCTAAGGAAAAGGACACAAAATTGTTTCTGGGAGAAGATGTTTTAGGTCACTTAGTTCAGTAATTTGAATGTTTTCATCATGAATTTGTAAATATTTTTTAACACTAAAGAATTAATTTTTTTTTTTTTTTTTAGAGTTTACTTATTTACAAGAGACACACACACAGAGAGAGGCAGAGACACAGGCAAAGGGAGAACCAGGTTTCCTATGGGGAGCCCAATGTGGGACCCAATCTCCGGACCCGGGATCATGCCCTGAGCTGAAGGCAGATGCTCAACCAAACTAAACAATTTAAAACCAAACTAATAGCTTGTTCTCCATTAAGTTAAATGTTAGCCTCTTAATTCTCACTTTAATGGTATACAGCAGTGGTTCTTAAGCACCTTGATAATTCCTTTGAGATTCAGATGAAAACTATGAGATGTACTACAGGTTTGAAGTTCTAGAGCACCTAGGTGGCTTAGTTGGTTAAGCTTCCAATCTTGGTTTCAGTTTTGGTCATGATCTCAGGGCCCTGAGATCCAGTCCCACCTTGGGCTCTGTTCAGCAGGGAGTCTGCTCAAGATTCTCTCTCCCAGGCGGCCCCAGTGGCGCAGCGGCGTAGCGCTGCCTGCAGCCTGAGGTGTGATCCTGGAGACCCGGGATCGAGTCCCATGTCGAGCTCCCTGCATGGAGCCTGATTCTCCCTCTGCCTGTGTCTCTGCCTCTCTTTCTCTCTGTGTCTCTCATGAATAAATAAATAAAATCTTTAAAAAAAAAATTCTCCCTCTGCTCTCTCCTCTCATGTTTACACTCTAATAAACATTTTATTATTATTTTTAAAGATTTTATTTATTCATGAGAGAGAGAGAGAGAGAGAGAGGCAGAGACACAAGCAGAGGGATAAGTAGGCTGCAGGGACGCAGGACTCTATTCCAGATTCCAGGAATACACCCTGGGCCGAAGGCAGGCACTAAATTGCTGAGCCACTCAGGGATCCCTAATAAATATTTTAAAAAAGAAAAAGCTTGAAGTTCCATAGAGCTCAGGGACCCAGAGTTAAGTCCTTGTTTGTAATAAACTCATTAGGTTAACTTCATTCAGCTTCCACACTAATCAAGGTTCAACTAGAACATACTTTAGGCAGTATATGACTAGGCTATTTAAAAATCCCAGTATCAGTTCTTGGTATATATGCTGATGACAGCCTAGGTATCCTACAACTGGTAATATTGTTCATGGCTAATTGTATGAGTTCCTGTACTTCAAAAACTAAACTTATAATAATGCCAATATGAATGCAGTTTCTTTCTCTTTTTTTACTAACTCTATCCTTCGACCAATTTGTTAACTCCATTTGAATAAAATCACTCAAATAGCTTCAAAGTTTACCTGTTGTGGTTAATTTATGTTTTAGTTGCAAACTAAGAGGAAAATATACTCTCCATGTATAAAATATAAATCTTCTAAAGCCCCTTAAGAGAAGGGAGAAATGTGTGGGAAATATCGGAAAGGGAGACAACATAAAGACTCCTAACTCTGGGAAACGAACTAGGGGTGGTGGAAGGGGAGGAGGGGGTGGGTGGGGGTGAATGGGTGACGGGCACTGAAGGGGGCACTTGACGGGATGAGCACTGGGTGTTATTCTGTATGTTGGTAAATTGAACACCAATACAAAATAAATTTATTATAAAAAAAATAAAGCCCCTTAAGATTCCAAGTGTCTCTTGACACTGGCTACCTTGACAACATTCTAGCTATCATTTTGGTTTCTAATTACACTTTAGAGCATTATAGAAGGGAAACCAGTTTCGTTAATATGCATAGTAAATCTGCAGCATTTCAGCAGAGTAAGTAGTGAGTAGTCCAAGAATGGAACCACAGATTTTAACATGATTTTATTTTTCTGGGAAAATAACCTTTTTAGGGGATCCCTGGGTGGCGCAGCGGTTTGGCGCCTGCCTTTGGCCCAGGGCGCGATCCTGGAGACCCGGGATCGAATCCCACATCGGGCTCCCGGTGCATGGAGCCTGCTTCTCCCTCTGCCTGTGTCTCTGCCTCTCTCTCTCTGTGTGTGACTATCATAAAAAAAAAAAAAAAAAAAAAAGAAACCTTTTTAAATTTCTTTTTTAAGATTTGATTTTAGAGAGTGAGTGCACACACAAGCAGGGGGAGGGGTGGGGGAGGAATAAGCAGAATTCCATGCAGAACCTGGTTTGAACCTGATTCAGGGCTTGATATTAGGGCCTAAAATCATGACCTGAGTCACAACCAAGAGTCAGATGCTCAACTGAGCCACCTGGCACCCCTGGTAAACAATCTTGAGACAAAATGGCAATTTTTTGTAAGATTTATTATATTTTTTTGTTGTTAAAGACTTTATTTATTCGTGAGAGACAGAGGCAGAGAGAGAGAGAGAGGCAGGCTCCATGCAAGGAGCCTGACGTGGTACTCGATCCCTGGTCTCCAGGATCAGGCCCTGGGCTGAAGGCGGCACTAAACGGCTGAGCCACCCGGGCTTCCCCTAAAGATTTATTTTTGTGAGTGAATGAGCGTGCATACACAAGCCTGAGGGAGGGGTACATGGAGAGGGAGAGAATTCCAAGACAATTCCCCAATGAGTGTGGAGCCTGACAGGAGGCTCAGTCTCAAGAGTTTGAGATCACGACCTGAGCCAAAAGAGTTGGAGAAGCAGGCTCCATACGGAGCCCAACTTGGGACTCGATTCTGGGTCTCCAGGATCAGGCCCTGGGCTGAAGGTGGCGCTAAACTGGTGAGCCACCCGGGCTGCTCAGATTGGTACTATTCTATAGAGAAACACCCAGTGCTGTAATTCTGAGGAAAAAAAAAAAGTTTGGCTGTCTTAAATTCCTAATACTATGTGTTCTATTAAAAGATACAACAGAGGAGCCACATTTACAGGAAAACAAGAATTTTAAGGACCATCCCCCAAAACTTTGGCACCAACTACAGCTAATAGGGCTGTTTGATAGGGTGATGGATATAAAATATGAACAGGGCATCTGGCCGGCTCCGTGGAGTATGTGAGTCTTGATCTTGGGGTACTATGTTCAAAACCCATGTTGGGCCTAGAGTTACTTAACAATAAACAAATGAACTAGTAGCAAAACGAAATATGGGGAGATACAATCTCAAACTATTTACTCCCAATCTCTAGACTACTTACAACTAAATAATCATGAATAAAACTTTTTTTATGAATAAAACTTTTAAGTTTAGAAACATTTCATGTTATCTTTAGAGAACTTTAACCAAATTTGAGACTTAACAAAACTGAAAATTGAGATTCATATAAAATTCACCATTTTTGTGTTTACTTTAGTAGCTTTTAGAATATTCAAATGGCTGTACAAACCATCACCACTATCTAACCTAAAACATCATCCCCAGAAGAAATCCTGTACCACCCATTAGCAGTAATTCTTCATTCCTTCTCCACCCAACACCACCACTTTGTTTCTGAACTTAATTCTAGACATTACGTATGAATAGAAAGTTTTGTCTGACTTCACAATTTCAAGGCTCATTCACTTTTAAGATTTTATTTGTTCATGAGAGACAAAGACATAGGCAGAGGAAGAAGGAGGCTCCACATGGGAAGCACAATGTAGGACTTGATCCCAGGACTCCAGGATCATGACCAAGGGCAAAAGCAGACGCTCAACCACTGAGCCACCCAGGTGCCACAAGGCTCATCCACATTGTAACATTTAACAGTACTTTATTACTTTTTATTGCCTAATATCCAAAGGACTGTATGGCTATACATTTTATCCACCCACCAATTAATGGTTATTTGGGTTGTTTCTTCTACCTTTTGGCTATAATGCTACTATGAACAATTGTGCATGTTTTTGTGCAGATGTTTCATTTCTTTTGGTTATGTGTATCTAGCAGTAGAATTTCTGAATTACACTATTTTCAGTCTTCTAGGAACTGCCAAACTTTTCTATAAGCATTTTCTTTTCTTTTTTTTTTTATTTTATGATAGTCACAGAGAGAGAGAGAAAGAGAGAGGCAGAGACATAGGCAGAGGGAGAAGCAGGCTCCATGCACCGGGAGCCCGATATGGGATTCGATCCCGGGTCTCCAGGATCGCGCCCTGGGCCAAAGGCAGGCGCCAAACCGCTGCGCCACCCAGGGATCCCAAGCATTTTCATTTTATCAGCAGTTTATGAGGGTTTCAATTTCTCCACATCCTCACCAAACTTGTAATGTTCATCTTAAGACATGTTAGTAGGTGTGAAATATTTCCTTGTGATTTCCCTACTGACTAGTGATGTTCAACACCTTTTCCTGATATTGGCCATCTATCTTTGGAGAAATTTTTTTCCAGTAGGTTCACCCAACATGGATGGGGCTTGAACTCATGACCCAAAAATTGTCACCTGCTCTACTGAGCCAGCCAGGCACCCCGATTCCTTTTTAAATTGGTGTCTTTGTTCTAAGAGTCCTCTATATACTCAGGATTTGCAGATATTTTCTCATAATCTCTGGGTTGTCTTTTCACTTGCTAGTAGTGTCCTTTGAAGCAGTTTAAAGGGACACCTGGATGGCTCGGTGGTTAAGGCTTTTTGGCTCAGGGTGTGATCCTGGGGTTGAGGCTCCTGAGGGGAGCCTGCTTTTACCTCTGCCTATGTCTCTGCTTCCTCTGTGTCTCTCATGAATAAAAAATTCTTAAAAAAGAAAAATGAAGCAATTTAAAATTTTGAAGTTCAAATCACCTGTTTAATCTTTTGTTGCTTGTGTTTTGGCGTTAGATCCAACAAACTGTTGCCTAATTTATAGTCCAAGATTTATGTCAATAGGGACGCCTGGGTGGCTCAGCGGTTGAGCATTTGCCTTTGGCTCAGGGTGTGATTCTCAAGTCCAGGATCAAGTCCCACATCGGGCTCATTGCAGGGAACCTGCTTCTCCCTCTGCCTAGGTCTCTGCCTCTCATGAATAAAATCCTTAAAAAAAAATTTTTTTTTGGAGTTTGAGACTTTCATTTTTTTTAATTCATGAGAGACACACAGAGAAAGGCAGACACAGGCAGAGAGAGAAGCAGGCTCCACATGGGGAGCCTGACGTGGGACTCCATCCCAGGTTTTCTGGATTAGGCTGAAGGTGGCACTAAACTGCTGAGCCAACCAGGCTGCTGCCCTGGAGTTTGAGATCTTCTATCTAAATCTTTGAACCAAAAAAATAAAAAATAATAAATCTTTGAACCACTTTGAGTTAATTTTTTGTGTGGTTTGAGTATAGATACCCAGCTGTCTCAGAACCACTGGTTGAAAAGATTATTCTAATACTGAATGGTCTTGGCATTGTTGTCAAAAATCAATTGACCATAAACTTATGGATTTCTGAACTCTCAATTTTATTCCATTAGTCAGCATAAAATGTCTATCCTTACACAGTACCACTGTCATGATTACAAAATCATGTTTGCTTTCAAGCTTGTTTCGGCTAGTTTGAGTCCCTTGCATATGCAAATTGTTTCTCATTTCCTCAAAAAAAAAAAAAGTTGTTTTTTGTAGGGATTACACAGAATCTATAGATCAATTTGGAGAGGTCTGCCATCTTTAGGATACTATCTTCTAATTCACGAATGTAGGACCGCTTCCCATTTATTTAGGTCTTGTCTCAATGTTTCCAGTTTTCAACAGTGGGTTTTTCAGTTTTGCTAAATTTTTTTATGGGGATATAAGTGGGATTTAATTTCACTGCTGTTGTATAAAAATACAACTGATTTTTTAAAATATTAATCTTGTGTTTTGCAACCATAATGAAGTCAGTAGGTCTTTTTGTGTAGGGATTCCTATAAGCTTTATACAAGATCATGTATGTCATCTGCAAATAGTTTCCCCTCTTCCTTTCTAATCTGGAAGCCTTTTATTTCTTCTTCCTGCCTAATTGCCCTGGCTACAGCCTTATGTACAATGCTGAATAAAAATGGCAACAAGGAACTTGCTTGTCTGGTTCTTGATTGTAGGGGTAAGATTTTAATTTCTCATCACTATGTCCATTAATTAGCTTTAGGTTTTTGTTCTTGCCTTTTTTCAGGTTGAGGAGTTCCTTGTATTTCTAGTTTGAGTTTATTAAAGGATTTTAAAAGAAATCTTAAGACTCAGACAGGAAGCATTTAAATATAGGATCCAAATATTGAGTATAACTGACAAATTTCAACCTATACATGAAAGCAGAATCCAGACACATATGACATATCACTTATGCTTTTAAAAACCTAGAAGGGGAGGGTGTTGCCTCACAAAAAAAGTTATAAAAAAGATACTTTCTCCTTGCATATTAATAAAATCCGGGATCCCTGGGTGGCGCAGCGGTTTGGCGCCTGCCTTTGGCCCAGGGCGTGATCCCGGAAACCCGGGATCGAGTCCCATGTCGGGCTCCTGGTGCATGGAGCCTGCTTCTCCCTCTCTCTGCCTGTGTCTCTGCCTCTCTCTCTCTCTGTAACTATCATAAATAAATAAAAATTAAAATAAAATAAAATAAAATAAAATCCTAGATTTCTAGCTGGCCATCTAGTTTCCCTTTGTAAGAACCACATTCACCAAAGTGCTATAGCAAGAGTGGCCAATCTCATCAAGGGTAAAACAGAATTCAGGAATGCTAAAAAGAAAAAGAAAAAAAAAGTCACAGATAATCTTCACCAAAATTTAAATTATATAAAACAGAACTGACATTTTTGTAATGGATGTTTTAATGTAATTTTAGGTCATTCATTTTACAAACACTTATGGAATGCCTACTATGATTAAGGCATTGTGTTAGATCTTCCCAAAGACATGGTTTAGTCATATTAACACAGTTCCTAATGACTTTTTCTTCATGCTTGCTTCAGGGCCTACATCTAGGGCGAAAAGAAGCATACAATCATGGCTGTGGTTTGGCCACCCCTGCTCTACACTCTGGTCTCTTCCAGGGGTGAGCACAGCAGTCACTATCTTGATAAGGTATGTAGCTTAGTAATTATCATTTTATTACCTGGAGAGAAACAGATTAACTTCCTTTAATAATGATAAATGAATACATTAAAAAAAAATAGATGGCTTAAGTTTACCAAAAAGTGAAGATTCTACACTGTCAGCCATTAGACAAAACAAAAATTGAAACCCAAACAAAATCAGAATTAACTTCTATAAATTAAAAAATAAGTTACAGGTTAGTGAAACTGTGGGAAAGACTTTATGTTAAATAATATCTACACACAACCAATTACAAGTCTGTAAACACTCTTATCCAAAGTCCTACAACCTTATCCAGAAGCACTGACAAATATCAAGGTGCATAATCTATAAAAACTATAATTTGATGTTAAATTTAAGGAAATACTGTAAATAAATGATATATATTTGATACTTTAGAAACTAACATGAATACTATTTAATATTAAATATATTTTAATTTTAAGGTCTTTAATTTCAATTAAAATCTTTTTTTTTTTCAATTAAAATCTATAAATGGAGATTAGTTTGGATTGTATGACAGAGGAGACAAAAAAACTTATTCTCAGAGACATACCAATACATTTTCTTGGAATAAAAGCTCAGGAAATGAGAATTTTCATACTGTTCATGGGAATAACTAAAACCTTTATTAGATATGGTTTTCCAATAACAATGTGAAAATTGGAATTATCAATTCAAAGAGTACTGAAGTCTGAAATTTAAAAAAGTAGACTAGATATTAAGGGATAAAAGGTAAAGGAAGACAAAAATGTTTAATACTATTCAATATATCCCCTCTGTACACAATGTTGCATATATACAACTACTCCGTTTTAATTTTATTGATTTTATATAATAGTGAAATCCCCTTAAGCAACCTAGGGTATACAGATGGTGTCCAACTTGGGGGGAAAAAAAGTAGAAACACACTTGATTAACAGTTTTCACCCACACATTTTAGACAGACAATTTTTTTTTGTTTTTTGTTTTTTTGCCAAGATTTTCATAGTAAATTCATAAATATAGGAAATACTTTCACTCCTTCAGTGTTAAAATAGAAAACCAAACAGTGCCAACAGTAGTGGCTTAATTATTGGCATACAAGAAAAACACAACACCAATGGGTTTTCTTCATTATGCATTTTAAATATCAATATGTGCATTTGTTTCATTTTTACAGTTATAAATTTCCTAGTCTGTTATAGACAACAGCATTTAATAGCTTTGAATCCATTGAGATGTTGCTTTCAATTTGAAATATTGTGTGTATACATGTATATAAAAAAATAACCCAATGTATGACTCATCTGACAGATGTTTAAGATCAATAAAGGCTTATTTTTCAACATGCAGTTAGGAGAGAAGGAAGCAAGCCAACCTCTCCACATTGTCTTTGTTGCTGGCTTGTTTTTGCAGTGGTATCAATAGTGGTTTTTGGAGGGAACCGTGTGCCTTCAGCCTAGCTATTTAAGATCAGATACCACAATCAACAAGAGGGGATAGGAAGACGGGGATATGGGCAGGTGTTAAATTTTAAAAGTGTGCATTCTGCACTCTTTCTAGGTACAGGATAAAAACAGGCCAATGAAGAAAAAGTTTTATAATTAGGAAAAAACTGCAATCAAATCAAGACATAATAGCCGAATTAAGTTCTTTTAATAGATTGCATATATAGTTGTTTAGCCATACTCTTTGATCAACTCTTTAAGAGTAGAACTTTATATCCAATTTACATGCTTCAAATATCACCTTTCTTATTTGATACAGTAAGGTCTTGTATCCAAGTCTCCACTTGTACACTGAGAGCTTTAAGAAAACAGGACACAGAGGGAGTTGTCATTTTTTAGCAGCAATGAAATATCACTAACCCCTTTTAACATACCGAATTCAAGTCACTATCAGAGGTGAGTGCACCACAAAGTCACCAGGTACAAAATTGCTAGTTCATTTTTAAATTAATAACTTGAAATTACCCCTGCCCCCCACCCCATTACATCCCTTCTTTTTATAAACAGCAAACATTTTGCTATTTTATACATAGGCTAGCAGGCTTGTTTCAATATGAAAGTGCTAATTCATTTACAGATTTTTTTTAATCAGTTATGTAGTGCTATAATAAATGTCCAATAATCTACATAGGAACAATCTTTGATGAATGAAAATGATGAAGATTGAATAAGGCTATTGATTACCTTATCTTATTTACATATAAAGAATAGATACCCAATGGTGAAGAAGAGACAGAAATCGGACAAATACTCATAGGTGTAAAAATTACATCTACCTTTGAGCTTATACTGTAAATGAGACATTTTAAATAGTCCTGTAGCCCATGCCTATTTTTTCCTCAGAAAAAGAAAAGCTGCCTTCATGACATCCCCTCGTTTCAGATTTCCACAGTGTCACTTGAACTTTCAGTCAGAATCTTACTTTCTTCAAAAAATAAAGAAAATACCACCCCCAAATTACCGCCCTCCCCCCCGAAATCCCTCTGGTTTCTTTTTCAGTGCCAAGTTGCATGATCAGGTCCCACTGCCTGGGTTTTTCTGTCCATCTATTGATCAATTAGTTTAGAGTAGATAACATGAACCAGTTCTGGAACCGCTACTAGGAGGAACACAAGCTCTTCACTACAATCACACAGCAGGAAATAAAGTGATAACTCAATTCATCCCTGGTGCCGGGCCTCCAAAATTGAAAGAACTTGGCACAACCGGAGCACTGAATTTGTATCCTCCATGCTTCTCAATCATTTTGGATTCTAAAAAAACAAGTAAGTGAAAGTTTATTTTTTTAAGTGAAAGTTTAATAGGGTATTTAATCATCTTACTACTTTGAAGAAGAGAAGGAATTGATAGACATTTACAAAAGCTTAACCCACTAGTATTAGCCAAAGTTCCAAAGTTGTCCCCTCCTTCCTTCTCTTGTATAGGAGTAAGAGAGGAAGAGAGGTACATTACAGAGAGAAGATAAACTCTCATGTTGAATGCTGGAGACTTTTGGCCAACTTTCACTTTCTGATGTTAAAATAAAAAATCTTTAAATACACCTAAGTCAAATACTGAATCAGGAGTCAGTCTTCAAAGGGAGTAACAGCTAATAAATCTAGTGCAGGCAAATCCACACCTTAGAGAGCTGTGCTTTTTGTAAGGAGAATACTTCTTTGAAAATTAAATTAGTCTAATAAGACCTATAGAAAATTATTAGGACTACACTTAAAATCAGTCAACTTGGCAAAAAACAATTCATTTCTTCATTTCATTCCTTCTGAATTCCTATCACCTGTAACTGTAGCTTTTATATAATTTTAAAACATTAATATAAAATTTTAAAGCTGTATCAACTCATAAATTGCATTCAAGAGAGGCTGTGGTCCACTGACATACCATGAGCTGCTCTTCTTTGATCAGCCAGAGTTGCTATATCCTGTAACTGTTTTCTTTGTTCTTCATTAAGACCATGAGTCAAAGCCTGATACCACACAGGATTACGATTTTGTATAGCTATCAAAAGAAAACAAGGGAAAAAAGAGTAATAATACAAGAGGCCTTTCTATTGTGTTCCTTCTACTTCACCTCTAGTACTTAAATTCTGATCTATTTTATATTTTCCCAATAATAATTTAGATTAACTTATTTGTGAAAGATATAGGGAGAAAAAATTCTCGCTTAGTTTTATGCTACAAAAACTCTAATCACTCTCATACTTCATATCTCTAGCAAATAAATCAGAGCTGAGGGGTGCCAAGATGGCTCTTTCGGTTAAGTGTCTGCCTTCACCTCAGGCATCTGGCTTCCTGCTCAGTGGGGAATCTGCTTCTCCCTCTCCCTCTGCCCCTCCTCCCACTCATGATATCTCTCCATCACTCTCTCTCAAACAAATAAATACTTAAAAATCAGAGCTGAAAACAGTTCTTATATACTTAAGTAATAAAGTAGGAAAACTTTAAAATGCTCACGTTTTATGTTATAGCCTAAATTAATGGTCAAATCCAATCTGTGATAAATGCAGAACAAATTTTCCCAGTACATGACAAGACCAGGTATTATTTCAGTGTTTTGGGATGCCTGGGTGGCTCAGCAGTTGAGCATCTGCCTTCCGCTCAGGGCGTGATCCCAGAGTCCTGGGATCAGAATCAAGCCCTGCATCGGGCTCCCTATGGGGAGCCTGCTTCTCCCTTTCATGTCTCTGCCTCTCTCTGTGTGTCATGAATAAGTAAAATCTTAAAAAAAAATTAAAATCTCAATGTTTTACAAAAACATGCACTAGATAAAATGACAGTTAAGGGTACCAAGTCTGACCACGTATTTCCCTGTTTCAATTAAGTAGCTATTCAAAGGGGTAGGTGTATACTGAGTGAGTTTGAGAGGGAGAAAAAAATTCTCTATAAAGACTCCCACAGGGATCCCTGGGTGGCGCAGCGGTTTGGCGCCTGCCTTTGGCCCAGGGCGCGATCCTGGAGACGCGGGATCGAATCCCACATCGGGCTCCCGGTTCATGGAGCCTGCTTCTCCCTCTGCCTATGTCTCTGCCTCTCTCTCTCTGTGACTATCATAAATAAATAAAAAATTAAAAAAAAAAAAAAAAAGACTGCCACAAAATAAGTTTTTAACATAGTAATTCCAAGAATGAAAACCAATTTCTTCATGTATCAGATGCCAGATATTTTGGGGGTGGGGGAAATCGGACAACTAATCACACGATTTTCTATTTCTACTTTATTGCATTTACTATGCACTGGTCCTCAACTATAAACCATCCTTTTGGGATTAACATATATTTAAGTCTATAATTCTTTTTTTTAAGATTTTATTTATTTATTCATGAGAGACACACACACACACCACAGAGAGGCAGACACAAGCAGAGAGAGCAGCAGGCTCATTCAGGGAGCCTGTCGTGGGACTCGATCCCGGGTCTCCAGGATCACACCCTGGGCTGAAGATGGCGCTAAACCACTGAGCTACCTGGGCTGCCCGACTTAAGTCTATAAAATACAAAATCATGGACAAAAACAAGTCTATAATTCTTGGCACCTCATTCAATTCTTGCTGCCCGACATGTAGCTCAAAAACCAATCTGTTGTATTTCTGTAACCTTGCATCATAACTGCTTTGCCATGGGTTTGGAAGACTAATGCCTGGTTATCAGAGAACTCATTCAACATCAAAGTTCTTATAATATACAGGAATGATAGCACTCTGTGGGGGAAAGGGTATTTCATTTTTTTTTTTTTTTTTTTTTTTTATGATAGGCACACAGTGAGAGAGAGAGAGGCAGAGACACAGGCAGAGGGAGAAGCAGGCTCCATGCACCGGGAGCCTGACGTGGGATTCGATCCCGGATCTCCAGGATCGCGCCCTGGGCCAAAGGCAGGCGCTAAACCACTGCGCCACCCAGGGATCCCGGAAAGGGTATTTCAAATATAGTGCCAATTTTAATTTCTTAAGCTGGACAGAACACAGATTTTTTTATAGATTTTATTTATTTATTCATGAGAGAGAAAGGGGTAGAGACACAGGCAGAAGGAGAAGCAGGCCCCATGCAAGGAGCCCAATGTGGGACTCAATCCCAGATCCCGGGAGCATGCCCTAGCCAAAGGCAGACGTCCAACCACTGAGCCACACAAGCACCCCTAGAACACAGATGTTTTATTTGGTGAAGTCCAAGCAATGGATGGTATAGCCACATACAATGTGTTACAGGAAAAAAGAAAAGGGATTCCAAGATAACTGATATTAAAAATGGTCAAATTCTCAGAAAGTTAACTACGGTTTTGGCCAGAGGGAAAAAAGATACAAAAACAAGTAACAGATAATAAAAGTGGGTATTTCTAGAGAAAGCTGAAAGGGCAGAAATCAGAAGTGGGAAAGAGGAACTGTCATTGCATAAATTTTGAAATATAGTATCTTCCTATTACATACACATCTAAATAACAGTAAAATAATAAAATGAGGAAATACTCTGAAACCCTATGGCAACCGCAGTAACTTCAGATACTAGCTACTAGTCCTTAAACCATAGTCTAGTTTGGGTTTGATATACCTAAAATCCCTTAAGTGACAGACACAAGTAAGAACAGATAGGTTCAGGGAAATGGATCATATAGAGCTGTCTGAATTACATATAACAAGTTGACTTACTTTGAAATATAGCTTTAAATATCTGATACTCATCAACAGGGTTATCTTCATCATCAATGATTGTGGAGTAGCCTTCTAGAGCAGTCTCCTCAGCATCATCTTCTTCCCAATCTTCATCATCTCCATCCTCACCTGCTTGTTTAGCCAAAATCTCCAAATATTCTTGCCCATCTTCATCAATATCATCTTCATCACTCCCCAGTTCCTCTGCCAAGTCATAAATAGGTGCATTTGTTAACACTGAGGTATTCTGTTACTGAACAAACTGACAATGATCACAGTTAGTAAATTACAAATCACAAATGAATAAATTCAAATTCTAAGAATTGGTGTTTAAATACAATATTCAATGGGGCACCTGGTTGGGACAGCTGGTTAAGCATCTGACTCCAGTCCTGTTCTGGGGTCATGAGATCAAACGCCACGTCAGGCTCTGTGCTCAGCATCCAGGCTGCTTGAAATTCTCTCTGCCTCTCCCTCTGCCCTTCTCTCTCTCCCTCTCTCTCTCAAATAAACAAACAAATAAATAAATATTTAAATAAATATTTAGCAATAATCAGAATAAAACATTCTCATAAAAATTCAAGAAACTCAACCACAATTCTTAATACCAGAGGTTTGAAAAAGGATTACATAAGATGAAATTCAGCACTTGGGCTCTGGGCCTTATGGTATATACCGAACCAAACACCAACAGTAAAATAATATAGTTTATGTTATGTCCTTAGAACACCTTTCTGAGTTTTTTTTTAATTTTTTTTTTAATTTATTTATGATAGTCACATAGAGAGAGAGGGAGGCAGAGACACAGGCAGAGGGAGAAGCAGGCTCCATGCACCGGGAGCCCGACGTGGGATTCGATCCTGGGTCTCCAGGATCGCGCCCTGGGCCAAAGGCAGGCGCTAAACCGCTGTGCCACCCAGGGATCCCGGAGTTGTTATTTTTTTAAAGGCCAGCTAGGTCAGTAAATGATAAAAGACAAAAACAGCAATAACTATCTTATTCTGAAACTATTATAATAATTTCTCTTAACCAACATTCTATCAATTTATACTCTTGTAGTCTGTAGTGTCCATTTGTATTAGCCACCTAATCAAATTTTATTATTTTAATAAAACCAATTTATTTATTTTTTTTAAAGAGTATTTATTTATTTATTCATAGAAACACAGAGAGAGAGAGAGAGGCAGAGACACAGGCAGAGGGAGAAGCAGGCACCATGCACAGAGCCCGATGTGGGATTGGATCCAGGGTCTCCAGGATCATGCCTGGGGCTGCAGGCGGCGCTAAACCGCTGCACCACAGGGGCTGCCCAACCTAATCAAAATTTTATAGTGCAGGTATACTTGGTTTTAGCACTAATAGATAATAGATGTTTGCCAACAGCAGAAACCATAAATACCTAGAATTGCTTTACATGTCAGGAGATCTAGCCAAAGTTCTGGCCTTCGCAGACCTTACACTCCAGCAGGAAGATAAGGTAGTCTTCCTTTCTTTCTTTTTAAAAAGATTTTATTTATTCATGAGACACAGAGAGAAAGAGGCAGAGACACAGGCAGAGGGAGAAGCAGGCTCCATGCAGGAAGCCTGATGTGGGACTCGATCCTGGGTCTCCAGGATCACACCCTGGGCGAAAGGCAGTGCTAAACTGCTGAGCCACCTCGGTTGCCCGATAAGGCAGTCTTTTTATGAATAAATAATGAAAGCATTTGGCCATGATCCCTCATTTTTTCAGAAGGGTTAAAAAAAAATAAGTCTACTGATGTTTCTAACCAGGTAATAAGTGTGGCTTCCTCCACCACAAATCCCTTACCAGTTTCATCATCATCTTCAGCTTCATCATCATCATCACTGTCATTCTCGTGTTCTGCATGGCAGGCATACGCTCTTTTTAATCCATTAAATAAAAGGATAAAAGCTGGCAAAATCTGTCCAGAAACTTGATTTAAAACTTGTGGTATTTGTTCCATATCAATAAGAGCACAAAGGCCCAGAACACACATCTTTCTGTCGTGAAGTCTAAAAAATAAAATAAAGTATATATATTTTTAATAAGTAGAGTATCTCACAAAGTTAAATAAAAAAAGATCCAATATGTCACTTACCCCAAGAAACAATCAACATCATTAAGCCATTGTGTAATAAAATGATTTGTAACTGGTTCAACATTATTAGGGAAGCGAAGATTTTCTAAGGTGTTGAGAAGTAGGTGTGGATTATAGTACAAAGCTGCAATGGCAACTTGCAGGCACATTGTCCGAAGTTCACTTGTCTTCACCTCTCTTGTCAGTCTCTCTAAAGCTGCTTCCACAAATAAGGGAATGCACTATAAAGAAGACAGCAAAATATTCCAAAACCTTAAGTAATAGCAGTCTGACCATAGTAACCTATTGCCTCAACTAATCTCTTTTTCTATTAGATGACCAATAGTTTTTAGTGTTGGCCTAGGCACTCACTGAAAAACCTAACGTTAGAGAAGACAAGTATTCACTAAGCTATTAGATCCTCACCAGGATAGCCAACTGGATTCACAATATTCTTATTGGCTAATCTTACTGTAATAATCACTTCACAACACATATACATCTTTATCAATTCATCTGTTGTACACCTTATGCTTATATGACATTTTATTTAATTTATGTCAATAAAGCTAAGAAAAAAATCCTATTGAAACTGACCACGGTGGGGGGGGGGGGGGGGGGGAAGAAACCACGGAAATTTAACCAAATCCACCTTACTGCAATGTGATAAATGTAGCACACAATACTCTCAGAGCCTACTATAAAAATACTTACCTTGCATGATAACAAACAGCCATAAAACTTGCCAGTTATATTTTCATACATATTAAAGATAGGATCATTATATATCGGTTAAATTTTAAACAAACATTTAAGAAATGTTATCTAGTGTCATAATAAACAATAAAACACAAAATACACAGCAACTGCCCCAAAAGAAGTAAACTGGAGGTAAAGATTCTCTCTACGTAGCCTCAAATAGGAATCATTAAGTTAACCCCACTGACCTGGTCAATGCCACGCCCTTTGCATTGTAGAATGATGACTTCTAACAATTTTGCTGCATGACACTCTGCATCTTCTCCTGCAACTCCTGTAAGAACCTGATCAACACAAATATAAAACTGCAGTGAGGGTCCTATGCATCCCGGCTGGTGCATGATGGGTGGCATGTCTTGGGCGAATGGGGGCGCGCGTGGGGACACGGGGGGAGACAGTACTGCTGCTGCCAGCCACTTCAGCTTCAGCCCGGAGCCCACACTTGCCCACACTCGAGGACATCCGCCGCCTGCATGCTGAGTTTGCTGCTGAACAAGACTGGGGCCGGCCCCACCCCCGCCTCGGTGGGCCCGGGGGAAGTGGTGGAGCTCTTTCAGTGGAAGCCTGATGAGGAGCCTGGCCAAGCCCAGTCCCCCAGGGAACGGGCAGCCCTTCAAGAGAAGCTTAGTGACGTCCTCATCTACCTGGTAGCATTAGCAGCCCGCTGCCATGTGGACCTGCCCCAAATGGTGCTCTCCAAGATGGACCTCAACTGCTGGTGCTACCCAGCACATCTGTCCCGTGGCTCTGCCCTCAAGTACAGACTTCCCCGTTGGGCCACCTCTGAAGACCAAGCTGTGGGGCCTGCAAACCTTGAGGCTGTGAGTCCACAGGCCAGGCCTCAACCTAGAAACCTGGGCAAAGGACCTGCAACTCAGCATGGCATCTGAGAAACAGAAAGTGGCCTGGCTGTGGAACTTTGTTCTAGTCCTTTTCTAACAGATCACAGGTTTAGGGGCCCTATTTCCTAAGGTCTGAGGCCCAAGAACCTCCAGTAGACAGTCTACTGGTATTTTTGTTCTCAATAAAAGTTTTGGTTAGCAAAAACAAAAACAACCAAACCTTTAAATCACAGAATATCTGTACCCTGCCTATAGTCCCTTGAGTTTTTAAGATATTCTAATTAATATAAATGATTACAATATTCATTGTACAGACTATAATCCAAAGCAACTGTCAGAATTTGGAGTTACTGGTTGGTTATATCTCAGCCATCACACATCTTGGTCTACATAATCAAATCACCTCCGCTGTAGGGCCATTCTGGACTACAACATGTTGAAAACCACGGTCTTCTCATACAACCATGGTAGCTAAAGCACTCTACTTTTCTTAGGAAGATATCTAGCTCGTATGTAAAGAAGTACCAAAAAAAAAAAAAAAAGGCTGAGATTTCTAGGAAAGACCTTTCTCTACACAAGTCTCATAAAATAAGAAAGTCTCATTGAATTGGGAGAGGAGTTAAAAGAGGCAGCTTGTTGATGGCAAATGCTATTCCTAAACAAGAAATAAAAAACATGGAACTGACCTAATTAGACTAAAGAATTCTAAGTGTTAAGGGTAACTTCTGGAAAAGGAAAGTAGATGGTATAGATTATCACTGTTCCCAGAGTAATAACATAAACTATATAATTGACAATAAATAATGAATTCAATTATATCCCATATCTCTTGTGTAAGAAAAGCATTATTCAAAAAAAAGTAACATTCTGCATACATTTACTTCTGATTTTCCAAGAAATGGCACAGTACTTTTGACTTTCATTTTAAATAAACTCCTGGTTTTTACAATCTTGCTATTTACTACATAATTTCTGTAGAGCCTCCATAAACTGTATCCTCCAAGAATTTTCTTTATAAAAATCTTTGTTCCTGATCCTTTCAATATCACTCAAATAAGTTCAATCTTTTTTTTTTTTTTTTAAGATTTTATTTATTCACTCATGAGACACAGAGAGAGAGAAAAGCAGAGACACAGGCAGAGGGAGGAGCCAGCTCCATGCAGGGAGCCGGACATGGGAGTCTCCAGGATCACACCCCGGACTGAAGGTGGCGCTAAACCGCTGAGCCACCCAGGCTGCCAGATCCTTCCTTCTTTAGATTCAAAACCTATTAAAGAACTATGGTAAGGTAAGCTCCAGGCACTCTAAGAAAAATTAAAAACGTAACTCCAGCTAACGTCAGGGCACACAGAGGTGCCTGGGTGGCTCAGTGGTTAACCTTCAGCTCAAGTCATGATCTCAGGGTCCTGGGATCGAGTCCTGAGTTGGGCTCCCTGCTCAGTGGGGAGTCTGCTTCTCCCTCTGCCCCTTCCCTGTTTATGCTATCTAAAGTAAATAAAATCCTTAAAAAAAAAGCCCTTGTTCTGTCAAACCCATATAATATGTTCACCATAATGTATCACGTATCTTCACTCATCACAACTTACTTTTTACAGCACCAGCCTCATGACATATCATTATATTAACTAAAAATGACCTACCTTCTTACACATACTATATATCATTTCAAGATACTTGGTATCAGACAGAAGTGTATCTGTATCAACTGTTACGTAATTATGAAGCAGAGGCATCATATCTGCATTAAAGAAAAGCATAAAAATATTAAAAATGAATTAAACTAATTAAAACAAAAAATTACTAAAAGTTAAAACCTTTACTAATGTAAATGCTGTTTCTGAAATATCTCCTTAGAAAAAGAAAGCAAATATGAATTTGTTTGGTCCCTAGCAGTATATATATATACATTATACAAAGAGTATTATTATATTGTACAAAAAAGACTGTACATTATACAAAGAGTATTATTATATTGTACAAAAAAGACTGGTCATGAGCTCAGGGACAGGAGGGTAAGAATGTGTTAAAGGAAACAAATCTAGAAGCATAACTAAATCAAAACATATAATGGAAATCAATGTTATCCTGGAGTATTAACTGCAAATGAAAATATCTAAGAAGCATTTACAATGTTCTAAAGTATATGTTCAAGTGATATACTAAAAATGAATCAAAACAGGGAGAAATTCTCAGTATTAATATGCTGACTTTACTTACCTGTAAAGTAATCAAATCCATCTTGTTGAAAAACCTCAAATACCAGAGGTAGCAACTGCCACATTTGCGGAGACACTTGTTGACATGTCAAACTATGTGCTAAAGAGAAGATCTCTTCATAGAATTCTAAGAGACAGTATGGAGTTGTTAGGACAATGTTTGCTGATACAGAAAAGTAGGAAATTTTAAGCACAATCAGGGGTATATACCTAAGACATGTTGTTGTAAAACAGTTCCAATGACCTGTAAACAGATTCCTTCAAGTTGCTGGGTTATCTAAAAGAGAAGAGAAAACTGTATGTAACTGCTGCACACTAGTGAATGAATTAATGAATAATGCATAATCCAACTCACTGCTTATTGAAATATAAAGTCGGCATCATAAATCATTTTAAGTCTTTGTTGTTTTTTAAGTCTTTGTTTGAAAGTAACCCAAATTGTGGGTTAATGTGGAATTGAAACTTAATGTAATACCATTACAACTTAATGAGATACCATTACAATGAAACAAACACAGGGAATCACATGCACAATTTACCTAAGAAAAGTAGAGGAAAAAATAGCATCCAGAGAATATAATTATGAAAATAAAGGAACCACATCATTTTCCAGATAGATTACAAACCCTTTTGTGTTTAAATATTTAAATATAAATCAATTCAACTCAAGTGTAATTGAAAAGTCACTGTCAGTGGCTTACAGAAAAATTATTTGAAAGAAGGCATTATTCTTACCACTCCCACTAATTCCGAATCACCTCTATTTATATAACTGTTAAGATATAGTGAACCATAACACCCAAGACCAAAAATACAAATTCCTCTTGAATTGCCAGTATGATCCTCAATAGACCCCAAGTCCCTGGAAGCCATTAGAATGTTTAATGTGGGGAGGGGAGAGGAGGTAAAATTTACTAACTGGATATAGAACCAGGACATCCATTTCAATTACATATATTTAAAACATTTTTAACTCTTCAAATATAGCAACAACTAATTTATTAACCATAGGCAGCTAGAGAATTCCTCATGGCTTCTATCTCCAATTATACTGCAGAATATAGTTTACTGAAAATCTCCTGTAACAAAAGGCAATTTGCAGATAATCTGAAAACATGATTTATGAATATAAAAATCTGCACTGGAATTATAAACACCAAATTCAGGACACTAGTTACTTCTAACGGAAAGAAATAAAGAAATTGGATTAGGAAGTGGTACCCCAAAGGCTTCAATTACATCTATCTGAATTGGTTTTCTTACTGGAAATAAAGCCAAAAGGATATACTATAAAATGTTAAAATCCAATAAATTCAGGTGGGAGTTAAAGGGTATTGGTTATAGTTTTCTGTTCTTTATCCTTTATCCTTTTCTGAATGTCTTATATTTCATTTTTAAAAATTAACAATTACAATTTTGTTTATGAAAGACAACTATAAAAGAAAACTAGAAATACAATAGTAATGGAAGCATAACAATGTATAGTCAACACTACTGAACCGTACACTTGAAAATGGTTAAGGCAGTAAATTTTTTGTTATGTGTAGTTTACCATAATTAAGAGATCGCACCCTGCATCAGGCTCTGTGCTAGGCGTGGAATCTGCATAAGATTCTCTCTCTCCTTCTGCCCTCTCCCTATTTAAAAACAAAAAAAGGAAAGCCAGGAAGGTTTTCCTAGGAATCACCACACTACTGGATCTGGATAGATAATCTAAGGAGCCAAAATCCTGAGACTTGAGGTAAGGATATGGTAATACAAATACTTCCTTCCTTTTCCTTCTAATATTAAACAACCTAAAATATTTATAAGATCCCAACAGTCTCCTACAAAAGGGAACTAGTTAAAAGATAGCAAAATCAAGGTACATGTTAAAAATAAGGATTAGATAAGCCAGAGCCTTCCAAAAAAAGCATTAGAACAGTTGTTGAAGAATGGCTTTAAATTCCCTAAGACCTGGATCAAAACCTTAGAACATTGGATCACTTTACCTCTTTATGATCTTCAACTACACTAAGTAGCGTGTCAATGGTATTCAGGATTCCCATAGCAGTAACTGCTTTGTCATCACTTCCTTCTTCATCTGGTCCAGTCTGGATTACCTGATTAAATGTCATAGCCTAGATTCAAGAGAATATAAAGCTTGCTATTAAAACAATAAAAACACATTTTGGTCTAAAACTTTATTTTTGGAAAAATAAATAAATAAATTAATTAATTAATCAATTAAAAAAACTTTATTTTTGAAATGTTCTCACAGGGACAGCAAAACCAATCAATGTTACCAAACTGATTAATAGTAATTAAGAATCTGGGCTCTATAAGCAAGTGGTACTACTACCACTTACTAGGTGACCTTAAGTTACTCGACCTGTTTCCTGACATATCATTTGAGAACTTTATCATAGAGATACTGTGAGGATTAAATGAGGCAAGGCATAGAAAGTGCTTAATATTATGAATATGTTTAGTAATATTTAAAAATGCCCAAATACAGGTATACTACTCAAGGATTTTTGTTATAAAATTCAATTGTTTTCAAATATCTGAGAACAGAATAATAATCTTATTATAAATGCAATATACATATTTAATGAATGCTGTTACAGTTATTCAAATATCCTTACCTACTTCAAAATCAGTTTTTCACAAAACTCTTTGCTTTTTGCTTAAATCCACAACAAATACCAAGAGCTAGATTCTTATTGCTCGATATTCAGCAAGAATATAAACTGCATCACACAAATCACTATACAGGGACTATGAGTGGTAATTGTTGGGGACATGGGGCAATGTACCATAAACAAAGGACAACTACTGAGTAACTACTATTTACAAATTGCATTAAAAAAAAAAAAAAAAAAAAAACAATTAACTAGGGATGTCTGGGTGGCTTGGGGGATAGTGGATGAGCATCTGCCTGTGGCTCAGGGTATGATCCCTGAGTCCTGGGATCAAGTCCTGCATCGGGGTCCCCATAGGGAGGCTTCTCCTTCTACCTGTGTCTCTCATGAATAAATAAATTACTTAAAAAAAAAAACACGGGGATCCCTGGGTGGCTCAGCGGTTTGGCGCCTGCCTTTGATCCAGGGTGCGATCCTAGAGTCCCAGGATCGAGTCTCGCATCGGGCTCCTGGCATGGAGCCTGCTTCTCCCTCCTCCTGTATCTCTGCCTCTCTCTCTCATAAATAAATAAATAAACAAATCTTAAAAAAAAAAAAAAAACAACAAAAACAAACCACAATTATTTAGGGGCACCGAAATGGTTCAGTTAAGCAATAAGAACTCTTAATTTCAGCTCAGGTCATGAGCTCAGGGTCATGCATGCTGGGTGTGGAGCTTGCTTAAGATCCTCTCTCCCTCTCCCTCTGCCCTGCTTATGGTCTCTCTCTCTTTAAAAAAAAAAACAAAAAACAAACAACTATTTAGGGCACCTGGCTGACTCAGTTAGCAGGGCATGTGATTCTTGATCTCAGTGTTCTAAATTCAAGTCTCATGCTGGGTACAGACATTACTTAAAAACAAAGTCTTGGACACCTGGGTGGCTCAGTGGTTGAGCATCTGCCTTTGGTTCAGGACATGATCCCAGAGTTCCGGGACTGAGTTCCACATTGGGCTTCCTGCATGGAGCCTGCTTCTCTTTCTATGTCTCTGCCTCTCTCTCTGTGTCTCTTGTGAATAAATAAAGAAAACCTTTAAAAAAAGAAATCTTAAAAAAAAATTTTTTAAATAAAAAATTTTTAAATTTAAAAACCTCTCTATTTGCAAATATTATTTCTACTTCATCTTTTATTTTTCTACTTTTCTATTTTATATCTGGTCCAAAGTATTCATGGAAACCACACAAACAAAGCAGTCATGATCAACATTGATAGTACTTAAGAATGTGTGTGGTGGAGGCATATACTTCAGGTGTGAATCCCAGCTCCATAGTTCACATTTTCTCTCAGTACATGACTATTCTTCATATAGGATTGTGAAAGGCTTTGAACAGTACCTGACATACAGTAAGCTCTGTGAAAATAATTGTTATAAGATAATGAATAAATGATTGGTTCAAATAACATACCAAATGCTGTGTCATTTCTACTGCAATAGGAGTAACTTCTTCACTATACTCGCAGATCATTTTCTGAATTACATTAGTAAGATCATCATTTTCTGTTTCTCTTATAATATGAAGAAGAGCCTGCATTACAGGTCTGATGAATGGTGTAATATATTCTTTAGCTATAAGAGAAAAAAGAAAAAAAAAATCTGGCCAAAACAACTAAAACTCTTTAAAACCTGTTATATATCAAACAATAAAAAATAGATACTTTCACATAAAGGGGAAGACAATGTGTCAAGTTTCTAGGATAATGCCTCATACAGTTGTGTGTAAAAACACTATTTTTGAGATATAAATCCTTTACCTTTTTCTTGATTGCTGATCAATACTTGAAGTGCAATGGCAGCTTCCACTTTCACAGGCATTTCCCTATCATCAATCAGACATCGTCGTGTCAGCTCTAAGGCCGTTTGCAGGTTCTGGTCACTTTTGAACTTTACTTCACAAAAATAGTGAAGGACCCAGCAAGCCTTTTTTTTAAAAAAATGCAGTAAATGCAGTTACTATAGGTATCCTAAATTAAATTGTAGCAAGCTACAGTATCTCTATTCCACAAGTTCTGTGTATGGGAATTTGGAGGCTGGTCAGTGGCAGGTTATGTCCAGAGAGACAACACTAGACCAGTACTATGATCCCAACTTACTCTTTGGCTGCATGACATTTGTGTGGATAGCAAGATCTGAATGCAAAACACAGGCAGACACTGCTATCAGACACAGACGAAAACCATGCACACATTACAGCAGCCATATAAATATTTACATGAAACAGAAGTCTAAAATCAAATAAGGCAAATATTAAGGTGAGCATTAAAAAGGTTCCACATAATAGTCCACATAAGCAGTCATTCATTACAAAACATAAACATTTAAATTAATACAGATTTAAAACATACCCTCGCTCTCATATAGCCGAGTTCACTGCTGAAGAGAGGGAATACATGATTCTGCAACATGTATTCCATCTGATCTTTGTAGATCTTTTTCTGTAAATATAAACAACAATTATTTTTGAAAGATTTCCAAATATAATCACCTCAATGCCAAATAAATACAATGTTAAAAATGACTATTTATGTCAAAACACACATTTATTCTGATTCTTTGTACTTCAAGATCCATATGAAATTTTCTCATTCTCAAATTTCACCATCAAAAAACACTGAATACCTTTTCTTTAATTTTACCTCATTTTCTTAGAAAGCATTTATACCAAATCTTAACAGTGATCATGACTGAGTAATGGAAGTGTGGTTAATTATATTCCTTACCTTATGAAACTATTTTAATAGAAAAAAAACCTATTATAATGAAAAAAGCCTCTCTGGCAAGGTTTTAAATGCATACAACACAGACTGAGAAAAGACCCTGCTTATAAGGTAATAATCTAGGTATCTAAAAAGATATTCCCAGGGCGCCTGGGTGGCTCAGTCAATTGAGTATCTGCTTTTGGCTTAGGTTATGATTTCTGGGTCCTAGAGGGGACCCATGAAGGGCTCCCTCCTCAGCAGGGAGTCCGCTTCTTCCTCTCCCTCTGTCCTTCCTCCCCACTATTAGAGAGAGCTATTTATCTCTAATAAATAAATAAAATCTTTAAAAAAATTTATATGCCACTGTTTAAAAAAAGATATTCTCATGAATCTTAAAATAGGGTCTTTTCTAAGTGTTAACAAGCTTTTAAGCAGTTTCTGGAATTGCATATTACATCAACATTAAAAACTAATAAATGCTTGAAAAACTGCAGACATGGGAACTAAATGCAGTGTGGGATTCTCAACTGGATCACAGACCAGAAAAAAGGGCATCAGTGGGAAATCTTATACAATGTGAAAGGGTCTGTAGGATTACTGAAGATTATGCGATCTATATTAATTTCCTGGTTTTGAGAATTGCAGTATGACTATCTAAGCTGCTAACATGAAGGGAAGATGGGTGAAGAGAACTGTTTTTGCCATTTTTCTGTAAGTCTAAAATTACTTAAAAATAAAAAGTTAAAACAGAAAAACCTGAACCTGTCAAGACAACTCACTCAAGATTCCCAGCCTGCCATACAATAAATAACCACTATCTTTAATTTATAAACTAACAGAAGGATGATGGGTGGACAAGTATAAAAAAAACTAAAGTATGAACAAAATATACCTATAAGTTAATAGTGATATGGAACAAGGTTTCTGAAAGTTAGATAATTCTATGATTAAATACTCACACTTTGGTTGCCATTTATTAACTTTTAAGCAAAAGCAAATTTCAGATCTTATTTATGAAGTCAGATACAATGTGTACAATTAAGTTGAGGTTCTTAAAAATTAATCTAATCCAGGGTCATTCTTAATTAGAAATTTGTCATAGGGATCCCTGGGTGGCGCAGCGGTTTGGCGCCTGCCTTTGGCCCAGGGCGCGATCCTGGAGACCCGGGATCGAATCCCACATCGGGCTCCCGGTGCATGGAGCCTGCTTCTCCCTCTGCCTATGTCTCTGCCTCTCTCTCTTTCTCTCTCTCTCTCTGTGTGACTATCATAAACTAAAAAAAAAAAAAAAAAAAGAAATTTGTCATAAAAGCATGATGTTCCTAGGCTGTGAATGGATAGTCATGTTTATAAATTTCCTTAAAGATTAATTTTTTGCAGGAAAAAGCCCACTATTTTACAGTTATCTTACAACATGAAAATAAAAATGACACATGCAAAAAGTACCTTCAGCACAAGCAGCTAAAGAAAATATAAACTGGACAAAATTTCAGAATTGTATCAAAAATCATACTTCAAAGGACAACATCAAGAAAGTAAAACAATAATCTACAAAATACTTGCAAATCATATACATCAAAAAGGTCTAATATTTAGAATATACAAAGAACTCTTAACAATTCAACAATGAAAGGACAAATAACCCAGTTAAAAAATAGAAAGGATTTGAATAATACATTTCTCAAAAGATCTACAACAGCTAACATACACATGAAAAAGGATTCTGTATTATTAGTCATCAGGGAAATGTTAAGTCAAAACCACAATAAAGTATTGTTTGACACCAACTAGGATGGCTATAATAAAAAGGTAATGATTGTTGGTGAGGCCATAGAAACTAGAACCCTCATACATTGCTGGTAAAAATATAAAATGGTACAGCCACTCTGGAAAAGTCTGGCAGTTGCTCAAAACATAACAGCAACTTGACTCCTACATGTTTATTACCCAAGAGAAGTGAAAATGTCCACACAAAGATGTGTACATAAATGATCAGTGTTCCTAAGAGCCAAAAAATGGAAACAACACAAATGTACACCAATTGATGAATGCATAAAAAGTAGTATATGAATACAACAACATTATTTGGCAACAAAAAGGAATGAAGTACTGACACATGCCACAACATGGATGAACTTTGAAATTATTGTGCAAAGTGAAAAAGGCGAATCCTCAAGAAGCTTTATGTTATATAGCATTCCCTTTACATGAAATGTCCAAAATGGATATATCCACAGAGAAGACAAAAAGTAGATTAGGGGTAGCCTAGGCCCAAGAATTTGGAAGGAAATGCAAAGTGACCACTAAATAAGAGTTTCTTTTGGGATTGATGATTGAACAACTCTGACTATAATAAAAACCTCCAAAAAAAAAAAAAACAAAAAACAAAAAACAAAAAAAACCACCGAATTACTCACTTTAAAGGGCAAATAGTCTGGTATATGAACTGTATCTTAATAAACTGTTATTAAACTACTTGCATACAAAAGAAGAATTACCTTCAAAAGTATTTCAGCTAAAGAACCAATCATATGCAGGGCTCCATCTTTTTTCCGAGGATCAGCATTTGGTTCTGTAAGAATCTGGTAGCAAAATCCCATTGTCTTTTGCAGTACCTAGATTTTTTTAAAAGGAAAGTTAAACTTTATTGGATTTACCAATAATCCTTAACAACAAAAAGACAAAATGACTCACGTGGCTAACATTAAAAGCTGAGTGTGTATCTGAACAAATTTTAAATACTAAAGCTAAAGTTCCCTACCTCTTTCCTTTTGCTACAAGCTGTAAATAAAAGTGTCTGGGCAGCAGTGGTAGGAGAGATGAAATCTTCAAACACATCTAGAGAATAAATTTAAAATTAACATGAAAACCAGCATTTCAATTTCTTCAACAAATATTTTCACATAATTTACAAATGGTGCTCTGTAAAAAGCAAAACCTTAAAATTTTGCTAAACGTTCAATGCAAGGCATAAAAATCAACCCAGGTGGGCAGAGGGTGGGGGTGACTGGGTGATGGGACTGAGGAGGGCACTTGATGGGATGAGCACTGGGTGTTATGCTATATGTTGGCAAACTGAACTCCAATAAAAAATAAAAAATAAAAAAATAAAAATAAACACGAAAAAAATCAACCCAGGTTCCTATATAATTTTGCAATAGCCTAATTTCATGTCTCTTCAGTACAAATTTTAGACCATTAATTTTTCATAACAACTACTTTTCTTTCATAATGTGAGAATTTTCACAACATGGATACAAAAGTATATCTACTACAAATACAACAGATTGTGGTAGGAAGAAGGACTAAAACTCAATGTTAGCCAAATTACAATTCTTTATTTTATGTAAGACTCCTTGTGACTCCAGCTTCTAATATGTGTCTTCTCAATTCCCACACATTTGATGACTCACATGGGATCCAAAAGTATCAACACTTAGTGTAAGGTGTAATCTTAAATTTCTAACAATTTTGGCATGTGCCAGAAGCACATCCAATAATTATAACTTAGTAATACTACTATTTGTGGCTGCTAAAAATGATTATCACTATCAAATGCCATAACTAATGAACAGACCCAAGAAGTCTACAAAATGGATAAACTGCATTAAAACAAAGATTTTTCAGTACCAAAGGTGAGGCCTTAATACTTCCCTATGTATACTATATATAAACTTAGCTACTGATACATTTTGTTTCTAAGAAACTGAAAATTTACCAAACTTCATGCGTATATATTCATAAGGATCTTCTTGCCAAAGTTCTTCATCAGCATCTGTATAGCACATCAGTGGAAAAATAACATCTTGGATAATGCCCTGCAATTTAGAAGAAAGTAACCTTAAGTCAGCCTTCAATTTTTGTTACGTGCTAAAACAAAAGCAACCCTAGAATACGTATTTTAAAGCTTAATATATCAAACTTTAGTAATGATTCTCAGATCAACTATCAAGGTACATACTATTACTCTTGGTGAAACAAGTAATTATAAAATAAGATATAAGTGTATGTAGGTTCCAAGTATTCTGAGAAATATGAAATTTTAGTCCATCAATCCTATAGTTCTAAATAAAGCAAATAAACTAATCATACAAATAGTACATGAATATGAATTATCCTCAAAACTAATCTTTGTTTCTTCCAAATTACATGGACTAAAATGTTACAATCATAAGCCAGCACTAAGAATTTAAAGGCAAATTTTAAGTTTTAGATTAAAAGGTAATTTGAATATTCACAAAATAGCTTTTTTAAGTTTATGCCAAGGTATTTTCTCATTTTCCTATTATACTCTCAAAGCTATTAGACTAAGTAATAGAAGTCAACGAAATATGCATTTTTCAACCTTTATGATCATTAATGTTATTTCCATTTCATTTTCCAGAAAAAATATTTCAGATAGAAAAGTATTACTTGTATATGAGGCTTCAGATTCTTCCAGGTGAGGGCATGAGAAACTCCTTGATTAATGTAATTTAATGTCTGTTGTAAAACTCGAGGAGCCATATATTGTTTCTCCTTGTACTGATATAATACCTTCAATAAAACCTTTGAAAAAAATACTTGATCAAAAACCAAGTTAAACAGAAATTTAACTTTATAAGCCTGCAAAAACACCTGACACATTAATACCCAGATCATCATCCTAAAATAACCATATTCTATTAAAAAGAAACTAATTTTTTAAATTATGTATTAGACAACCATATTTATTCCCAGGTATTCAAAAAAACAAGCTGAATTAATATTATATGTCAAAGGACTAGTTTCTGATTAAGTATAAAAAAAGAAAACCATAGGTTACTTACTGAACATACCAAAATTTACCTCCCAGAAAAACTTTACCCAAACCACTTACCTATTTAATGTCTGCCGAGAGATCTAATTCTACATGGTATTTCAGAAGAGCAGTTGTCAAGATCTGGCCCACAGACCTCCTGGAGGGTCTGTGAGGTCAAAACTATTTTCATAAGGCTAAGATGTTACTTGCCCTTTTTACTATTTTGACGTCTGCATCAATGGTGGCAAAACTTCTCATGCCTAACATGAATCAAGGAGTGGCACCAAACTATACCCGCAGTTATATTATTTACAGCCATATTTTTTTTTTTTATTTACAGCCATATTAACTGCAAAACAACCCTTCCTTAAGAAACACCCTTAACAAATCAGAAATATAAGTATTATTAAATGCGGGGTATACAGGTAGCACTTCTGCTACATACCAAAGTACAATGGTTGGAGGAAAAGCTGAAATAGTAGCTTTTCCCATCAAACGCTATCATATACTTGGAAAGAGTAACTGACAAACTATGGTTATATAGACTTGTGTATATAGCATATTTTTCCTCAAAATTGAATAAAATGAGCCTATCACTTCACGGAAAATAACCAACAGTTTGTTACTGGTATTAAAATTTGAGATTTCATTTTTATAAAAAAGATTTTATTTATTTATTCATGAGAGACAGAAAGAGAGAGAGAGAGAGAGATGCAGAGACACAAGCAGAGGGAAAAGCAGGCTCCACACAGGGAGCCTGACGTGAAACTCGATCCCAGGTCTCCAGGATCACACCCCGGGCTGCAGGCGGCGCTAAACCGCTGCGCCACCGGGGCTGCCCAAAATTTGAGATTTCAAACAAAAATTAGAATTCTCAAAATCTTAGATGTAAAGACTTAGCTCCACTTAATTAACTTTCCAATATTTAAAGATATTTCTAATAACATCAGTGGTATATTAGTAAATGTGATTTCCTTTTTAAATTACATAATGAGGGGCACCTGGATGGCTCAACTTAAAGCCTTCAACTCTTGATTTCTGCTCAGGTCATGATCTCAGGATTATGAGAATGAGCCCCAAGGTGGGTTCCACACCCAGTAAGGAATCTGCTTCCCTCCTCCCTCTCCCTCTGCTTGTGTTCTCTCTCTCTCTCTCTCAAATAAACAAATACACCTTTAAAAAAAAAATTGCACAATTAAATGCATTAACATTTGGAAAATCTTCATTAACTTAATTTCCAAATGACTAGCTATTACAAAATCATGTATGGATAAAAGATCCATTCAAAGTGCAATACAGGGATGCCTGAGTGGCTCAGTGGTTGAGCATCTGCCTCTGGCTCAGGGCATGATCCCAGGGGTCTGGGATCAAGTCCCGCATGGGGCTCCCTGCATGGAGCCTGCTTCTCCCTCTGCCAATGTCTCTGCCTCTCTGTCTCTCATAAATAAATAAAATCTTTTTTTTTTAAAAAAAGTGCAATACAGATCAACAGTTTTAACATAAAAAAATGCTTCTTACAAACTCTACACTGCAATTAACCTTTAAGAAACTACCACTACTGAATGTCTCAGATAGTACAACATGCAACTTGACTCTTGGGGTCATGAGTTCAAGCTCCACGGTTGGGTAGAGAATTTACTTAAAAAAAAAAAAAAAAAAAAGAAAGAAAAGAAAAGAAAAGAAAAGAAACTATCATCACATTTGATATGATATCAAAGAATTTCCACAATTATGTGAAAAATATATTAAAACAGCCTCTGGGGGGAAAAAACAGGCTCTGATTTTCCAACTTCTCTGAGGCTACATGGTGTGTATTTATATTCACCAAAATAAATTAAAACCGACTGAATACATAAGTAGATGAATATAACTGCCTTTATTAAGCCATACAAAATATTAATAAGAAAGTTTTAACAATGCCACTCCCTTTTGTTAAAAACTTTTCATTTTCGGAAGCAGTTATTTAAAAAAAATTTTTTTTGTGTTAATATATAATAGGTTGGAAGCTTGCTGAGGTTCTCAAAAATTTAAGAGAATAAGGAAGACGTAAGACCAAAAATGGAAATGCTACAAGGTTCAAAATGTTAAAGAATGATACATGCAATCGTTGGGTACCAATGAACCAGAAAAAAAAGAGAAATTAACCTAATAATGCCATTTTTCAATTTAGAATAATTCTTAGACTTACTTGCTGGACACCAACAGCAAATGCCTTCAGAAATACTTCAGCAAATTCATTATACTCCTTGGAAACATTGCCAGGGCTTCCATATCTAAAAGAACATTAAAAAGCCCACTGTTTCTTTATAATGCTTTATATATCGACACTTACAAAACAATTTGAAAAAAAATAAATTTAAATCATCTTATACTGGGAGAAGCTTACCTTTCAAAAAGCCTTGCTAAGATATGTAAAGCCCACTTTTTACATTTCCACCATGGTAACTCTGGTCTGTCATCTTCTTCAACCTGAAGTGTTTCCTTTAAAGAGATATTTAATGATAGGAAGAGATTATATAATCTAAGAGGAACAGCAGGAGGTGAGAAGAGTCTCACAAAAAGTGTTCCCCCAATGTTGGCCTTTTGTAATAAAGGCTAGATTTGGAAAAATACTAACTCTTATTTAAACGTAGGAGGCACTTTCACCTGCTTCACTACTTGGTTACAAAGGATATGCTTTTTTTTTTTTTTTTGGATATGCTTTTAAAATTGCTTGCTCTTATAGAGCAAGCTCAAACAAACATTTTAGTCAAAAATCCAAATAACGAAAAGTCAAGGTCATGGAAAGTAGATGAATCAAAAAGAGCATAGTTCAAATCAAAAGAGCATGAGAAACACCATTTCAGAAATCTAGTTTTAGAAATATTAGTATAAACACACAAGAATAGACAGATGAGAACATTTATTTAAAAACCATAGTAAAAAACTACCAAGAACCTAAATGTTCACTAATAAGGAGATGCTTAATTATGGAACATCTATAAAAGACTACTATAGATCACTAAAAGAACGGATTGGACCCTTACATACTCACCTATGATATCCCAACATATTTTTAATTTACAACAAGAAACCTAAGACTGTGGAGCAACCACAAACTAAAACTAAATGTGAGAGCAATGGTACAACCACTTTGGAAATCACTTTAGAAGTTATTTATAAAGTTAAACATATACATATACTTTGACCCACTCCTGCTCTTTGGTGTTTACTCAAGAAAAATGAAAATAAGTGATCACAAAAAGATTTGTGAAAGAACATTCATAGCAGCTTGATTTGTACTACTAAAAGCCTGGAACTACCCAGCTTTCTATCAGCTTATGAATGGATAAATAAATTATAGCATAGCCGCATAAGAAAATACTACTTGGTAATAAAAACTACAACACAACATGAGGAGAGCACTGGTATATAACGAACAGTCTAGTATATCAAAACATGAATAATATATCTCACAAATATATCACGCAAAAGAAGGTAGATACAAAAAATTACTTTTATATTAAGATCTGCAACAGGCAAAACTGTTGCGCCACCCAGGGATCCCTTATATAATCCTTCTATATCTGTATTTAAAATAGGGGATCCCTGGGTGGCGCAGCGGTTTGGCGCCTGCCTTTGGCCCAGGGCGCGATCCTGGAGACCCAGGATCGAATCCTACATCGGACTCCCGGTGCATGGAGCCTGCTTCTCCCTCTGCCTGTGTCTCTGCCTCTCTCGCTTTCTCTCTCTGTGACTATCATAAATAAATAAATTAATTAATTAAAAAAATTTTTAAATAAATTCAGAGGGGACGGGGGGGAATGAAAAAAATTAAAAAATGAATTCAGTGCCTTCTAGAAAACTAGATTATCAAGAAAAATTGCAGTTACTTTAAAAATTGAGACTAAATTAAAAGAACACAGCTGGACGATTCTGCATGTACTAAAACCCACTTTGAAAAGGTGAATTTTTAGGACATATAGTTTATCTCTCTAATAAAAGTGTTACTTAAAGGCAGCCCGGGTGGCTTAGCGGTTTAGCGCCGCCTTCAGCCCAGGGCATGACCCTGGAGACCCAGGATTGAGTCCCACGTCAGACTCCCTGCATGTAGCCTGCTTCTCCCTCTGCCTGTGTCTCTGCTTCTCTCTCTCTCTGTCTCTCATAAATAAATAAATAAAATCTTTTTTTTTTAAGTGTTATTTAAAAAAACAAGTAATGCAACTAACCACAAAGTCTTCTGACAAATTATTAGGCTAAAATCTAGCTCCGAGTGCTTTTTATTTTTTATTATTATTATTTTTATTTTTAAGATTATTTATTTTTTAGAGACACACACACACACACACAGATAGAGGCAGAGTCCCGACCCAGGACTCAATCCCCAGTCTCCAAGATCACACCCTGGGCTGAAGGCAGTGCTAAACCCGAGCCACCCTGGATGCCCTTTGAGTCCTTTTTTTAAAAATACATAAATAATACATAACATTGTATCCATTTCAGATGTATAACGTAATGATTTGATATACATATACAATGTGAAATAATTACCACAGTAAATTTAAGAAGGCAGTCAAAACCAGTTATATATCAGTTCTGTAGATAAAATGTTCAGCATAGTGACTGTAGTTAACAATACTGTACCATATACTTGAAGGTTGCTAACAGAGTAGATCTTAAAAATTCTCATCATGGAGCACCTAGGTGACTCAGTCGTTAAGCCTCCGACTATTCATTTTGACTCAGGTCATGATCTCAGGGTCCTTGGGATTGAGCCTCACATGGGCATCCACACTGAGTGGACAGTCTGTTTGAAGATTCTATCTTCCTCTCCCTCTACCCCTTCCCCTGCTCACACACCCACACTCTTTCTCTAAACTAAATAAAGCTTAAAAAAAAAATCCTCATCATAAGAAGAAAAGAATTTTGAGGTGATATATGTTACCAACTCTTAATTAAGAACTGAGGGGTAGGGACGCCTGGGTGGCTCAGTGGTTGAGCATCTGCCTTTAGCTCAGGTAGTGATCCCAGGGTCTTGGGATCGAGTCCCATATCAGGTTCCCGGCAGGGAGACTGCTTCCCCCTTTGCCTCTCTCTGTGTGTCTCTCATGAATGAATAAATAAAATCCTTAAAAATAATAAAAATAAAAAATAAGCTTATAAAAAATAATGATAAAATAATAAAATAAATAAAAACTGAGGGGCAGCCTGGGTGGCTCAGCGGTTTAGCGCCACCTTTAGCCCAGGGTGTAATCCTGGAGACCCGGGATCGAGTCCCACGTCAGGCTCCCTGCATGGAGCCTGCTTCTCCCTCTGCCTGTGTCTGTGCCTCTCTCTCTCTCTCTGTGTATGTCTCTCATGAATAAATAAATAAAATCTTAAAAAAAAAAAAAAAACCAACAAAACAAGAAATTCCTACCCTAACAAACTGAAACATAAATGTAAAAAGTTTAAAAACAAAAAATTAAAAACTGAGAAGATAAGATGTGGTGCCTGGCTGGCTGGCTCAGGTGGAAAAGTATGCGACTCCTGATCTCAGGGTCATGAGTTTGAGCCCCATGTTGGGGGTAGAGATTACTTAAATAAATAAAACTTAAAAGAAATTTTTATTTTTTTAATTAAATTTTTTCCTTCTTTTTAAAGATTTATTTATTTATTCATGATAGACACACACACAGAGAGAGAGGCAGAGACACAGGAGAAGGGAGAAGCAGGCTCCATGCCGGAAGCCCGATGTGGGACTCGATCCCGGGACTCCAGGATGGCGCCCTGGGCCAAAGGCAGGCACCAAACCACTGAACCACCCAGGGATCCCCTAAAAGAATTTTTTAAATAATATATGTTCATTATACTGGGTGGCACAGTCAGTTGAGCAACTGCCTTCGCTCAATTCATGATCTCAGGACCAGCTTCTGGCTCTCTGCTCAGTGGGGAGTCTGCTTTTCCCACTCCCTCCTGCTCATGTGCTCTCTCTCTCAAATAAATAAAATCTTTATAAATTACTAATTGAGAAGTTAAGAAACAGAAGCATTAAGATAAAGACAGATAAAAGTACCTAAACAATAGTATATGAAATAAGCCTTCACAATTTTTTACTTAGTATTGCATATATGTAAACAAATGTTTTATCTAGAATAATTTGCATCATAAATTACAGAAACTCATTAATCAGTTAAAATTCTCAAAAGATAATTAGATATTCTAGTAATATAAGAACACACATAGACTTACATTAGGCACATCTCTGTTCACAACAGTCTTTAAAATTTCTATCCATTCTGTCAGGTTCTGTTGGTTTATCAGCTCCAGTGGTAGTGTATACTAAATGAAAATCAAAAATTGATACTTTAAAATCCTTACAAATGAAAATCCCACTTCCTTTAATTCTTCAGAGAACCTACAATAAGTATTTCATTCAATCCACATTTCCTATTTTTGGCACATAAGCAAATTTCTTATCTGGCTGATTTGGTCAGTTACCTACAATGGAGAACTATAGCACTGACAGTGGACTTCCTTGTCTTATTCCTGAATTATCAGGAATATGTCTTATATTTACCCTACAAGTGATACTATGGATTTCTAGTGAATGTCTTATCAAATGAAGAAAATCTCTAGTTCAAGACTCTGTTTTTAAATGGGAATGGTTACTAAATTTTATCAAATGCTTTATCTGGCATCTTTAAAAATGATTACAGGGCTTTTTTTTTTTTCCATATAAGAGTTAAATCACAGGAACTGATCTCTTACCATTGATTCACTCTTACATTCTTTGGATAAATCCTCTCTTAATAGGCTCATAAAATCAATATTCTATTTAGGATTTCAGGATATCTATTTTCAAAAGTGACTGTATTTGGTATCAGGGAACGCTAGTGTCAAATAACTTATTAACCTAAAAGTTATCTTACCAATTTGAAAACAAATGAGAACAATATAGATCTTGTATACCCAAATCAGTTTTAAAAATTCTGTAAGAAGCCAATGGAATGGCATTAAAATGCCCTTTGGTTAACACTGGGAGAGAATTGTCCTTCCTGATCCAGCAAAGACATGCAAAATCCAACAAAACAACAGAGTGAGTCAGTTACAATCTTAGTAGAAGTAAAGGCACAGGTAGGTTGTTTGTTTATTTATTTATTATTATTATTTTGGGGGGCGGGCCTACAGGTCTATTTAAATGAGAAAGGGTTTGAACTGAACCAAAGGTTCCAGTAGATGAGATGAATCCTTCTGTGGCTACTGGCACAAGAAGAACTAGAATTTTAAACCTGATCAAAAACTGTTTCATATAAGTAATTACATCCCACTGAGAATATATATACAACCATTTCCTTAGTGGATATCTTTTATCCCAGGAAGATTTACAATATGTAAAAATGAACAACCCAGTCAAATGTGCCAATCAAGCCCATAGAATTAGTATTTTTGTGCTAAACTTAGAAACAGGTTTTGTAATTATCGGGACAATCTATATATATTTAACACATCAGGTTCATGCTAGATATAAATTATAATTTCAGTAACTGGTTTTCAAACTTGTGAATCCTTAAGGTGAAAGACAAAAATTTTTTAGTAATTTTGTAAATGGTGTCGGATGGTTTAAGAGAACTGGCCAATTATAATTTAAGATTTACTGGAATTGTTCGTGTTTAGGGAAGTGTGCTTGGTTAGACCTTTAATGTACTTATAATTTTGGCAATTTATATTTGACTAGCAAATCATCCATTTAATCTAGATTTTCAAATGAAATTATTATTATGACACAGGACTCCTTTGTGATAGACTTATATTTAAAAACTACTTTATAAAAATTACCTGAACAAGAGCATAGAAGATCTTGAAAATCTGTTTCTGAATGAGGACAGACTGATCAGATTGATCAGAAAGAAGCTGGATAAAACGGTCCTTTAGAACTGGCAGGAAATGCTGCATGGCTGCTACCAATGGACTCCGTTCCTCTGGTTTCTTGTACCTTTGGGTAGGAATACAAACTAATTCTGTGAGAATTTATTTCACAATTTTATTTGTATGTGTGAGATACAAAATTAAACTGTATGTTCACACAAATATAAGCAAATATTTCCTAAGCAACTTTAGAGTCCTAGAACAGAAAAAGCTTATATGAAACCAAATCACAAGAAAAGCAAATTAAGAAAAACCTCAACTAATAATAAAATACTTAAAATTTTCTGAGCACCTTGAAGGCTCCATTAATATCCTTACTTCCACAGTTTGAGGAAACTGAAAAACAGAGGAATATCTTTCCCAGCATACTCATCTAGGTATGAACCTCAGTCTAGATCCAAGGTCTGCTCTCTTTAACCACTTCACTACACAGTCACTAATTGTAAATACTGATACAACTGAGGAGCTACAGTGACTTGGCTTTTAAATATAAGTAGTTGATGGATATAAAATTGATTATATATTACCATCCTTAAGTTATTTACATACCAAAAGAATTAAGGCAGAAGTTGCACCTATAAAGCAGAAAATATTCTACTTCTAAAAGCACTATAGACAGGAAGCTCTTTTGTAACCTATATGGCAACAAACCCTGACTTTAACAAGCTATTTATGGTCTTCATTTATACCATATAGAATGGATATTCACATATTTTGTAGCAGATATGTGTCTGACTACTGGGTGCTGGTTCACTTATATGAACCTTGTTGTCTTTCTAAAATCCAAAAAATCAAAAAAAAAAAAAAAAAAAACACAAACCAAAACCAAAACCAACCCAAAAAATCCTGAATTCTGAAATCACATTTACTTCAAGGATGTTGGTAAAGAACTGCTGACCTAAGTAAGAAATTTCTGCTTATAGATTTCTTAGCATTTTAACAGTATTGTTTATTTTAACAGTCTATTGGCTTATTTATTTATTTTTAAAATTAAACTGTACTTCAGGGATGCCTGGGTGGCTCAGCGGTTGAGTGTCTACCTTTGACTCAGGGCATGATCCCAGTCCAGGGATCGAGTCCCATATCAGGCTCCCTGGGAGGAGCCTGCCTCTCCCTCTGCCTGTCTCTCATGAATAAATAAATAAAATCTTAAAAAAAAAAAAAAAAAAACACAACAACAACAACAACAAAAAAACTGTACTTCAATTAAAAAAACACTGTGTCCGGTGCCTGGGTGGCTCAGTCAGTTGAGCATCTGCCTTTGGCTGGGGTCTTGGGCTCCCTGCTCAGTGGGGAGTCTGCTTCTCTACCCCCCCAACCCCCACTCATGCTCTCTCTCTCAAATAAAGAAATAAAATATTTTTAAAAAATAAAAAACACGGGACCCCTGGGTGGCAGAGCGGTTTAGCGCCTGCCTTTGGCCCAGGGTGCGATCCTGGAGACCCGGGATCGAATCCCACGTCGGGTTCCCGGTGCATGGAGCCTGCTTCTCCCTCTGCCTATGTCTCTGCCTCTCTCTCTCTCTGTGTGACTATCATAAATAAAAAATAAATAAATAAATAAAAAATAAAAAACACTGCTTCAACTATGCTTAAGTGAAAAAAATTTTAAACAACTGAATTAACAGATTAGAACTATAGGAAAGATACCACAGCTTCCGTTATTAAGGAGTCAATAAGCAGAATAGCTTTGCAGAATACAGAGTAATGGTTAAATCATTATTCTAAAAAACACAATTTATCTTTTTAGATATTAATCTAAACTGCTTTTTAATTGGTTTTTCCTACCAGACTCCAGTTTTATCTACTGGTAACCTTCCTGAAGGAGGAAAATGTGTTTAAGAATGGAGTATCTGGGACAATCCTCCTGGGTCCCCTCCTTCTTCAGGAGCTTTGTACTCTATATAATTCAATACATTTTATTATTGCTCAATAAACTGCTTTGCTGCCCACAAAAAAAAAAAAAAAAAGAATTATCTGAACGCATTTTTAAAAGGTAAAGATAAGAGGTGCCTGGCTGGCTTAATTGGTTAAGCATCTGACTCTTGATTTCAGCTCACTCATGTTCTCAGGGTCCTAATATATGGAGCCCCAAGTCTGGCTCCACATTCAGCAAGGTGTCTGAGATTCTCTCCCTCCCCCTCTACCCCTCCTGTTCTCTCTCTCTCTCTCTCTCTCTCTCTCTCACACACACACACACACACACTCTCTCTCTCTCTCAAATAAATAAAATATTTTTTTTTAAGGGTAAAGGCAGAAAAGCTAGATTCTTTTTCCTTACTAGATGAAATTAGAACCAAAGTAAATTGCCAAGAATAAAAAACACCAAGATAAATGTTTTCACTAATAATGAGTAAGACTATTAAACAAGTAACTGACATTATTTTAAATTGTTTTAATGTGCTGAGAAATCACACCTAGCATATATTTTAAGACACCTGTACAGTTCTGAGTCAATAAAATAACAATTTATAAAAGGAAATCATTTTGAGCCTCCAATCTGATTATACAAACTATAGTAATTATAGACAATGTTTCACTTTAACAATAAAGGTAGAACTATTTATGTGCTTCTCTCCATTTATCAAACCCAGATGATCATCAACATTAAGAGGGTACCCATTCCATTTTATACACTCTTCTTTCCTACCTCCTTCTCTACATTGAGGAGAGGACTAGAAATTAGGTGGTACTAGTTGCTTATCTAAGCTAATTGGTAAATAAAAGTAATTATAGTAGGAAACAAATTACTATCCCACAAGACCTGAAAGTTCTGAAAGCATGAAAATGTGACACTAATAAAAGCAGACCACCACAAGGCTACAATGTGCCAATCTGGTGAGTCATGCACATAGGAAATCCTAAGTACTAGCCCATCACTTTTCTGTTAAAAAAACCAAAAAAATCTTCAATGATATATTAGTGTCTAAAAGGTTAAATCCAAATTCTCCATCACAGCATTCAAAACCCTCTTTACCATAGTCCCAATTTACCAGCCTAAATTTATCCCCCACCTCTAAACAGAAATTATCCATACCATTTAGTGTTCTCCTCACTACCCACTAAAGACAGTATCTCATTTCCACCTCTGTACCTTTCCTTCTTTGTTCATACTACTCCGTATGATGTGACATTCCTTCCTCTTCAAATGCTCCTTCTGTGCTCCTTCAACTGACAAGCATTTCCTGAGGATCTATGCTCCTGAAGACCACCATAACTTCCAATTTCTCCATGAATTTTCTTAGAACTGCTTCAGTCCACACAGATCCCTTGTGAATGCCTTGTGCTCCACAATCGAACACTGGCTGAAAATGAACTGGAATTCCAATATTGTAGCAGCCTCCTATGTCTCCCATTTAAAAATATCTCTGTCACACTCTCTCCTGCTAAGATTATAGGACAGGAGAGACTTAACCTCCTCAACAACAATAACAGCTTATTATTGTTATTCTCTCTCATTTCAGTCACTCACTTACCAGAACTACAACAACTGGCACTCTGACAGAGGTTGGAGCAACAGCTGGAACATTCCTTAGCAGGAAGATGGGTAGCTGGTGGGAACACAAGAAAACACCAGTACCAATGCTGTAAATGGTATATTTCTCTCCTGCTCAGAAGAAAAGCAGCAGTTCATCAGCTACTTTGAGTTGGGACCCAAAAAGGGTATCGGAGGCTAACTACAAGCCCCAGAATTAGAGGGCTCACAATGGCATCTGTGCAGCTGTCAGGACTGGAAACAAAGCCACCATCATGGTGTGTTCCTCATGCCTTCCTAATAATTTTCAGATATCAAAACTTTCAAGTGCCTACAAATTTCATTACTTTCACTACACACTTGAGATAATCCCTTCAACATATGGCTTACCACTTTTAGTGCTATACCTCAACTTCCAAGGTTAGATTTTTTTTTCTCATCCCTAACCCAGATCTAAAATGATCCCTTGGCCTAAAATCTTTCTTACTGATACTAATTACTTATATGAACTATAATTTGCTCAAATATGCAAACACTGAAACAGGTGACTGTGAATACCTCAAAACACTGATTAAAAGTGATCATATGAAATTCCAACATACCCTTCTTAAAGAATTACAAGTAGGTTCTTGAAACTTATCAAGACCCCAAACTAAGATAAAAAATTCACAGAAAGTCAGAAGTTAAATAAAGAGCTCTAATGCTCAAAGTACTCTGATACTCTTCACATTTTAAAGAAGCTTATGTTTAGGCCTTTATCAGCAAAATTTAAGAAGACCATAGTCAGGAATTGGATAATAGGGAAACAGATAATAATAAGAAAGGGCACAAGTAGTTTCTTAGTTGAATCAACAGAAGCGACTGTAGAAAATAAGAATGCTATTTCAAAAAGAAAATACTTAATTAAAATCAACATATAATTCACTTATTTCCATATGCCAAATGTTAAAACACCTTAAAATTTCCAAACTTTTCCTACTTCTCCAATCTCTGTAGGAATTGACACTTACTCATAATTTTTCACAAGCTGATAAAGGCAAAGAAGAATTCCTAGCCAACAAGCACTGTTATCAGACTGAAGATAAAAGCCAATTTTGTCCACAATGGCAGTCCAGCGGCTTGGATAATCATGTTTGATGATATGGTGAATGCATGTAGTAAGCTGTACCCTGAAAGTCAAAAATAAACAATAAGGAGGAAGAAATGTTACCTAGATAAAGTTCTACTCATACAAGAAAATGGCTGCTTACACAAAAAGTCACTGAGAAAAAACTACCTGTTCCTACTGATTTAAAAGAAAACTGACAAATGTTACGAGTGATTTTATTTTTTCTTATCTTTCATCCCTATCATCAACTGATGAGTTTCATTTAGAGTATAGCTATTTTCATTAAAAATACTGCAAATTCAGGGATGCGTAGGTGGCTCAGTCAGTTGAACATCCAACTCAATTTTGGGTCATGTTGTGATCTTGGGGTGGTGATACTGAGCCCTGCATCAGGGCTCATGTTCAGCAGGCTCACATTGAGCGTAGATAGGAGTCTGCTTGTCCCTCTTCTTCCCCCTCTGCCTCTCCGCTCTCTTATCTAAAAATAAATACAATCTCCTAAAAAGAAATCCTGTAAAATCATATAAAAATAAGAGCTTTTAAATAGCAAGACCATATAATATAGAGTATTATGACAGCATTCTACAGTTTTCTTTATCCCATTTCACCTGATCACACTATGTTTCACAAATTTTACATAAATTTATAAGTTTCTGATTTTTATAAATGTGAAAACTGCAGTAAAAAAAAAAAAAAGGATTTTGTAACAGTATTTCTTAAATTTACTGACAGGTTTAAGTGTTCTGAAAAGACCCACTTCACTGTTCCCTCACAAACTACAAATTATGTATCTGCTACAATGGATAAGTTTTAAAATATACATATACCTGATGAGCTCAGGAGAGTGGATAATAGCTTCTACTATATTTTCTCGAATACAATGTCGATCTTCTTCTGGAATTGTGTAAGGGGATATATCCCCTGGTGCTGTTTCCCGATCAGGCCAATACTGTGTTATCATATTTTTCAAATAGATAACACCTAAAATGTAGTCAAAATATAAGAGTATTTACTGTGAAAGCACTGTGAATACCCCTTTTTTAAGTGTTCACACTACCATTTATTTCTTTCAGACCAATCGTTAGTGAAGATACCCTTTTTAAAAATAAAATACTGCATTCTATTTAAGTTGATAATTAAAATTCAAGTTTAATTCCTAAGTAATCAATCACCCCTGAAGTTATTATTAAACATAGAGCCTAAGAAACTCTACAAATGCACTATACAAACAAAACTATTAAGACTTTTTACATCACATTTATACTTTTATCCTCCTTTCTATAGGAAAGCTATTTGGCTTAATTTTAAATTTTCTAAGTGAAATCTCTAAAGACAAAATCACATACACACACCAATACTGCTTCCACAATTAATAACACTACTATAGACCGAATATTTGTGGCCCCTTCAAATTTGTATTTAAATCCTAAACCCCAGTTTGATGGTATTAGGGGTGAGGCCTTTCTTAGTGATTAATGTCTTTATAGTAGTGACCCTAGAGAGGTTCCTCCCCTTCCAACATGTTGGGTTCTAAGAGCCAGAAAGTGGGTCCTCATCAGACACCAAATCTGCTTGGCTCCTTGATTCTGGACTTCTCAGCCTCCAGAACTGTTGAGGAATATACTTCTATCATTCAGTCTATAGTAATTGTTATAGGAGCCCAAAATGACTAAGACATACAAGGCTGTTATTTTTAATCAGAGAAAAATTACAGCATAAAAATTTTTAGTCTATAAATTTAAGCATTTCATTAATATACCACCTCAAATTCATGTTATTTTATGGGAGAATGTGCTGTGTTCAAAAAGTACATTATTACTATTTTCCGTTAGCTATCACACTGCTATCTTGAACTCTACTAGTTAACACAATACGAACTAGATTTTTTTTTTTGAACTAAATTGTTAACCATGCTTTTTATCCAGTCCTCTCCCTGCAAATGAGAGAGAGAACCCTCAATCACAAATGTACATAATGTACAGGAAACATAAATCATTCAAAATTAATCAATCAGTAAACTCTACATCAGCTCTTCTCTGATTAGTAATTAACTCTTACCTGGAGTATTACACCTATCTGAGTAAGAATAACTGATATACCTATGATTTTTATATTCTACTTTGCTCTATCTTGGGAATTAAAATAATACTCCACATACAGTATTTCAAAAAGATTGACTACACATTAAATTACCTTTCAACAAGTTTTAAGACAAACTACACTTATAGTAAAGAACACTGACTCTGTATATGTAACATATTTTAGATTAGTAATATTTCCAGAGTTTTGATTCTTTAGCTACAAAACATAACAAAGATTAAAATTAAGACTTGATATAGCCCTAGGTCTTCTATAGAGCCCCTGAGTACTTCTTTCATAATACATAAAAGAATGGGGCATATATGTTTATTTGTATAATTATGATTTCATATTTTAAGTTGTTTGGTTTATAAAACACATAAACAAGTGAGAATTGCACTGTAAGAATACCAAGATTCAGACTATTTCATCCAGGATGCTTGGACTCTGCTACAAAGACAGAATGAATGTGTATCTCTCAGGCCTAGCAGATGAAATCACCATTTACACTAGAATATCATTCAATTATTATAAGAATGTAATTTTTAAAGTAATGATTATATTTAAATTTTTTCGACTAATTCCACAATTTGGCTGCTTCTGGTTGTGCACATACTAACTATACAACTTTCTGGTACAATTTAATTTTGCCAATGTACATAATCAAATCTCAAAATGTTACGGTCCCTCCTAAATGCCACTTTCAACATCTTAGTAAAAATTTGAGATTTAAAGGCCCAAGATTCTTTTTTTTAAAGTAGTTTCAGAGGCACAATTTAGTGACTCATCAGTTGCATATAACACCCAGTGTGCATTACATCAAGTGCCCTCCTTAATGCCCATCACCCAATTATCCCTTCCCCCCACCCACCTCCAACAACCCCATTTGTTTCTAGAGTTGAACATCTCTTATGGTTTGCCTCCCTCTCAATTTTCATCGAATTTTTCCTTCCTTTCCCCAATGTTCATCTGTTTTATTTTTCAAATTCCACATACGAGTGAAATCGTATGGTATTTGTCTCTCTAAGGCAAAGATGCTTACCTACAAAATAACCAAATGGGTAAACTGCCAACTTCTTTAGTAAAAGAGAAATGACAGTTAAAATAATCAAAGCAAAGTTTTTCTATTTAATTAGAAATTAAAAAAAAAAAAAAAGATTTACTGCTCACCAGGGTCCAGTGAAATTATTTATTTTACAGGCCCCCAAAATGTTCCATCATTGTGCTGCTACTTATATACCAATATTTAAAAAATAAATTTAGATGCATTATTTATTTACTGGGTACATTTGGTGTGTCAGGCAATATTTTAGGTACTGTGAATACAACTGTTAATAAATCTAAGATTAAATGCTAACAACTGAGAAATGGTTCACTGCATATGGCACATTATGGTAAATTAGTCACTGAAATAAATTTTAAGACTAATATTATGTAAAGAAAAGGGAAGTGCTTACTGTACATTAAGTGAAGCAAAAAAAAATTTTAACAACATTGATGTAGGGAAAAAGAACACCAAAAAATAATACTAGAACATAACTGGTTTTTCTAGAATAGAGGAATTATTAGTACTTTGTATTTCCTATGACAAAATTAATACACCAGCAAATAAAGAACAGGACACTAAAGATATGAATTCCATTATTTTGCAAACCAATGGATAATATGAGAAGTAGCACATCACATTTTCACAGATTTGGTACTGAGAGAATTGCTCAATATCTTCTTGACACTGGAACTAAGAAATAGTCATCTTCCCTTATGCACAGTTTCACTTTCTGTGGTTTCAGTTATCCTTCATCACCCATAATCAAGAAGCAGATGATCTTTTCTGACATATTAGCAGAAGGTCAACAATAGCCTAGCACCATGTCAAAATGCCTACATCATTTACCTTCCCTTATTTCATTACACAGGCATTTGATCTTTTCACATCATCACAAGGGTGAGAACAGTAAAATAAGATATTTTAAGAGACCACATTCACATACCTCTTATTATAGTATATTGTTATAATTGTTCTAATTTATTATTAGTTGTGGCTAATCTCTTGCCTAATTACAAATTAAATTTTACCAAAAGTATGTATGTGTAGGCAAGAATGTAGTATATATAGCATTGGTACCATGCAGTTTCAGGCATCCACTGAGGGTTTTAAAATGTAATCAGTCATGGATTGGGGCAGGAGGACTACTTTAGTACTTTTTAAATGATTAAAACAGTAAATGCAAAAGCTGTAAAGAGCAACTGCATAAACAAAGAGGTTTGTTATCTTAGAATCATCCACTGGGTAGGGAAACAGAGAATACACAGAATCTTTTAATAAACCCTATCAATTTCTCTTTTCAATAAACCCTATCAATTTCTCTTTTCAGCTTCTCTTTTAATTCAACGAAATAACACATTCTTTTAACGCTGCCACCGATACCAAGGCACTAGCTGTTTGTAGTAAGCACATGAGGGAAAACTGATTTTCAGGGAAGAAAATCACTGACGGGCCAACCCAACACACCTCTGCTATTCAATTATGAACCTTTGAAAGAATTGATTTACATAAAACCAAGAAAATAATTCAGCAACTTGCCTGCCTGTCTCACAGGTAAATCCAGTTGTTCCGACATAGTAATCTGAAGCAGTGTTGAAACAAAATTCAGAGACTTGTGTGCCTACAAAACAAAAAATAAAAAAAATAAAAAAAAGTTTTAAATTTCTGCAAATATTCTCAGTACTCTATTCCACTGTTTGACTGGCACAAAAGGCTACCCACCTGCAAGTTGGTCCCAGCTTTACTTCCCCCATCACTCACCAACAATGAATAAAAAAAAAAATTAATAACCTAACTCCTAAAATATTTTAGATGTTTACATTTGCCTGCATACTGCTCTACTTCCCACTTATCCTAACTAGCATTCTTAACTTACACTGAACAGCAACAGCTCAAAAACAATATCCTCTGTAATACCTATTTCCCCAATTCAGTAATAATTTCTCCAAAGAGATGTTTTGAGTGACTAGACTAAATCAGTAAAAATTAATAGCCTGGGAAGTGGTTTCCAAGGTGCTAATAATGTCTTATTTTTGAATATGGCTATTTTACCTCAGTGTCTTCCATTTGTGAAAATTAATCAACTGTACCCTTACAATGACTATTCTGTATGTATGCTATATTTAAACAGAAAATTTTAAAATCAATTTTTTTTAAGATTTTATTTATTTGACACAGAGTGAGAGTGAACAAGCACGAGGAGGAGGAACAGGAGAGAAAGAAGAAGGTTCCCCACAGAGGAGGGAGCCCAACATGGGGCTCAATCCCAGGATCTTGAGATCATGACCTGAGCAGAAGGCAGATGCTTAACCAACTGAGCCACTCAGGCGTTCTAAAATCAAAGTTTTGAATATACAATAAAAGTAGGATACAACAACAACAACAACAACAAAAGTAGGATACAAACTATATGATAATAATAAATACATTTATATGAAATCCAACACAACATATTTAGAAAATAAGGAAATATACCCAAAATGTTAATATAGTTTATCTCTCGTGTGGTGGGATTATAAAGGAGCTATTCTTTACATGTTTTCTATTTTGCAGTTTATACTACACACCCTGGTAACGTTCATTAACAGTATAAAAAAGTTACTTAATGATTCCTAAACTGTCATATTTGCTTCTGGTTTTTAGAAAAAGAACTGAACATTCAAGCTATATCCCTTCTTGAATGTTTTCAGAGTAGCATTCCCTCTCCTCAAATATAACTACCACCTATGTCATCTCTTCATTTCAGCCCAAGTTTTAGCATGTTTTCTTAACATATACACGTGAACAATTGTAACTTTTATTTTAGTTTCTTCTTTACAGACTCCTCCCCCCCCCAATATTCCACAAAAACATTCTTAGAAACAGAAAAATTTCCCTCTGGATATAAAAAATTTCTTCTACATTAGAACCTGGAATTCTGTCACTCCAAAAATTGTTTATTCAGACGTTCCTGGTGTATGACACCACACCAGGAGCTAAGTATACAAGGGTTGAAACAAAACAATAAGGCTCTGTGACCCCATGGAAACTTAAGAGTTTAATGTGAAGGATAGTAAAAACAAGTAATTATAATAAAGTACAGTAGAAGGGGTAGAGACACTATTAAAGAATCAAAAGGAGAATCTTCTAACCTCAGAAAAAAACGCTTAAATTTAAGACATGAATGGGAGTAGTTAAATGGATGAAGGGCAGTTATCTGCCCTTTCCAGTACTCCAACCACCATTAACCACTATAACTTTCTTGAAACATCCTTCCACCTAAGCAATTCATAGACCACTTTTCCTGGTCTTTTCCTTCTCAAATTACTTTGGTTTCTTATGCTATTTAAACTATAACTGCTCAAGTCATGGGCCATCTTTTACACTCCCCAGCTGATTTCATCCAACCAGGTCTTTAAATACTATCTACTTGTCAAATACATGATTTCCAGTCCAGGTCACTCTTAAGAGATCTATTTAATATCTCTACCTTCACAGGCCTCTCAAATTTATACTGTTCAAAGCATCTTCTCCCCTAAAAGCTGTGTTTCTACTTTCTTGTACTACTTCTCCCCATCTTTTTCATCACTATCCTCAGTCACTTAGGTCAAATACTGAATGACCTCTTTAATACTTCCCTCTTTTTTACCCCAATTAAACGCATCAGGACCTGTCAATTCTTTATACAAAATACTCATATAATATACCCACTTTCTCCATTCCCACTAATATCAACCTAGTCCAAATGACTATCATCTTTCTTAACTATTCGCCACCCTCCTGCTCATTCTCCATTTAGCAGCAAAGGTCTTTAAATTGTAAACCAATCTTATTTATTTATTTATTTATTTATTTATTATTTTTATTTTTTTACCAATCCCCTTTAAAAAAAAAATTTTTTTTTTTTTAAATAGCTTTCTACTCGACTCCCCAAATCCTATTTAATATTTAAGGGCCTGCATTATCTTGCCCCGGTCTATTTCTTCAGTCTCATTTAGAGAAACTTTCTTACTTCCCACCTTAGCAGCCTTCTTTAGGTTCTTTCAACAAACATAATTACTACATTTCTGAGTCCTGTACATGCTATAGCTTTCTATCTATAACACTCTTCTCTCCAGTGTTCCACCAGGGTTAACTGGTTCACAGCTTCATTCTTTGAGTCTCCTCCTAAACATTTAGAGAAGGCTTTGATTGATCATTCAAGCTAAAGTAGGGCTCCCTATTATTAGTCTCATAATCTCGGGGGGGTTTTCCTCCATACCATTTATTACGTATTTGTAATCATTATATATATATAGACTGGTTTATGTCTGCCTCTGCTGTTAATTAGATTTTAAGCTTCACTGATAGGAACTATACTATTTGTAAACCAAGGTCCTCATGACTCTTGGCATTTAAGGTATTTAACAAATTTATTAAATGAAGAACTAAAATGAAACAACTATAAAAATGCCTTGGAAGCAGCTGTGATCACCTAGGGGCAGTGCAGTGTAAAAAAGTGTTTATATTAAAGAGATAAATGAGCCCACAAAGGACACTACTATCCACACTACTAGTAGGGAACTTTTTAGGCTACTTATAGTATATATCTTATCTCCTGCATCAAATTATGAATTCCTGGAATGGACAGCTAGAATCAGACAGTCTGATTACAAATACAGGTGATGCTACTTCCAACATTTTTAACTCTTGAGCAAGTTGATTCAGTAAATCTAAGACTTAATTACAAAATTAATGTACTAAATTTGCTTCACAAGATGATTATAAGGAATAAGTAAAATATGTGAAAGTATTACAGTAAATGTCAAGATGTAACAAATTTCTGTTGCTTTTATCTACATTGACAATAGAATCTCATCTACCTCAGAGTATGTTCTAAAGTCAGTAGGGCATAAACTGAAAATTGCCAAATGGTCCTTTATAAATCACCTATACGGCAGCCCCGGTGGCGCAGTGGTTTAGCGCCGCCTACAGCCCAGGGTGTGATCCTGGAGACCCTGGATCGAGTCCCACGTCAGGCTCTCTGTATGATGCCTGCTTCTCCCTCTGCCTGGGTCTCTGCCTCTCTCTCTCTCTCTGTTTCTATGAATAAATAAAATCTTTTAAAAATAAATAAATAAATAAATAAATAAATAAATAATAAATAGCCTATAAAATACAATATATGGGGTTTTGTAAATAAGTTCTCTTGAGGTCCCAATACTACATTTTTTCCTTGTGAGTTGAAAACGACTGCTTTCTATGATTGGAACCCCAAATAAAGTTGTTGGATTATGTTCAGGGGTCATGTTAAAATAACAAAAACCACCACAACTACCACTGTTTTTGTTGGCTCCCCACATATACAGCCACCTGTGAGTTAAAAGTGAGCCATGTGCCACTAACTATATCTTCCTACAAGCACAATAGGTACTCCACAAATGTTACACTAACAAAAGAATTTTATCAACTTCTAACTTAAGGTTTAAATATAAAAAATAAAATCCCAGGGGAACCTTTTGAACCAGTTGGTTAAACATCTGCCTTTGGTTCAGGTCATGATTTCCAGATCCTGGGAGTGAGCCCTGCTCAGTGAGAGTACTTCTCTCTTGTCTCTCTCTCTCAAATACAATCTTTAAAAAATAAAATAAAACCCCAAGGTAAATATTTTTATCATCTTGGTGGAAAAAAAGCTAATCATGACACCAAAAGACATGACACCAAAAAGCTAATCATGAGCTATAAAAATAGTTTTCATATCAAGTAAATAAAAAAGTAAGATTTTTATATGCTCCACTCTCTCATCAGTATAAACAGTGTTTAAAAAAGCGGAGGGGGTGGGGGGATATCTGCAACATCTGAGGAAGAGTTAAAATCACTCCAAAACAGGGATCCCTGGGTGGCGCAGCGGTTTGGCGCCTGCCTTTGGCCCAGGGCGCGATCCTGGAGACCCGGGATCGAATCCCACATCAGGCTCCCGGTGCATGGAGCCTGCTTCTCCCTCTGCCTGTGTCTCTGCCTCTCTCTCTCTGTGACTATCATAAATAAATAAAAAAATTAAAAAAAAAAAATCACTCCAAAACATAATTAGCAAATATATGCAGGCAATTTACAAAAAAATCAGTACAAGTGGACACTCCTACCTGAAAACAATGTATGCAAAGCATCATAGTGCTAGTGAGAATGTGAAAAAAAATGGAACTCATACACAATGCTGGTAGATTGTGCATAAAATGGTACAATCATACTGGAAAACTGGCAGTTTCACACATGCACCTACTTTACAACCTAGCAATTTTAGTTTTATATACCCAAGAAAATAAGTGCTTATGTCCACAATAATACCTGTGCACTGATAAGTGAATGTATAAACAAACTATGGTACAATTCATACAATGAAATACTATACAGTAACTTAAAAAAAAGCCTAACTACGCAATCAAGCAATAATACGGACCTCAAAAAAACATGTTAAGAAGCTAGACTACTTAGGTACATACCATGTGATTTTATTTATATGAAGTTCAAAGATAGGCAAGTCTAATTTATAACTAACAGAAGTCAGAATAATGGTAACCTGAAGGAGGAAAGGTATCAACTGGGAAAGTCTCAAGGGAAAGTTCTAAGCCAATAGAGATGTTTTATAAATTTTGATCTGAATAGTGGTACCTAGGTAAAAATGGAATGGGCTATACATATTTGAGCTTAATATTACATGTGAATTATCCCTCAATTTAAAAAAATTAACTAGACTTTTATCTGAACAGTTACAGCAGCATTATTAATTAATAATAGCCCAAAAGTAGAAACAACCCACAAGTACACCAACTGAAGGGATAAGCAAAATAAGGCATATCCATACATGTGATGAAATATTATTTCGTAGTGAAAAGAATGAAGCACTTATATATGCTACAACATATGTGAACCTTAAAAATACATTTTGTGAAAGACACCAGTACCTTAGGAAGGGGGGTTTGCAGGGGGCAGAGAGGGGGACCACTAACAGTTGGGAGTTTCTTTTTGGGGTGATGAAAATGTTCTAAAGTTTGTGGATGGGACGCCTGGATGGCTGAGCAGTTAAGCATCTGCCTCCGGGTCAGGGCGTGATCCTGGAGTCCTGGGATGGAGTCCCACATCGGGCTCCCTGCATGGAGCCTGCTGCTTCTCCACCTCTCTTTGTATGTGTCTTTCGTGAATAAATAAATAAAATCTTAAAAAAAAAAAAAAAAGTTTGTGGTGATGGTTGCATAACTGAATATACTAAAAGCCACTGAACTGGAGGGGCACCAGGGTGGCTCAGTCTTTTAAGCATTCCACTTACGCTCAGGTAATGATCTCAGGGTCCTAGGATGGAGAAGAGCATCAGGCTCCCTGTTCAGGGTGGAGTCTGCTTTTGCCTCTCTGTCTGCCCCTGCCCCCCTACCCCCAGCCCCTAGCTCATACACTCATGTTCTAATAAATAAATAAAATCTTAACAACAAAGTGGAAACTTTAAGTAGTTGACTTCAATAAAGTTGTAATAAAAAATCAACAAAACTGAACTATTAAAATATTTATTTTATTACTCTTTTAAGTCACTTTGCCTTCAAAAACACACAAGTACAAGTCTAAAAGGTGCAACAGGTAATGTGTTACTTTCAGACAGCTGAGCTAGACCAAGGGGTAAGAAAGATGTTTCTGGCAGCAGAAGTAACAAGCAAATTCAACCTGGATGGATATCTACCTACCTGCCCCATACAAATTTCCATCCAGCTGAAATCTCTAATGCCTTATAGTCTCCCAAAGAAAGTTAACAAATAGACATAAAGTAATACTATCAGACATGAAATTCTCAAGAAAATTCTGAGGGAAAGTAGATTAGCAATCACCTAGGCCTGGGATATGAGATTGAACTGGAAGGAGATTGGGATACGAGATTGAACTGGAAGGAGGGATCTTACTGGGTTAATGAAAAGTTTCCAAAACTAGACTGTGGTGATAGTTATACAACGTGCTAAATCTACTAAAAATCACTGAGTTTAACTTAAGACAGATATATTTTATGAGGGGGACCCCCCTTTCAAAGAAAGAAATATTTTGAAGGATGTAAAATTATACCTCAATTAAGTTTTAAAATGAAAAAAAAAAAAAGTAAAAGACCACAAATCAGTACAATTATAAAAGAGTAAACAGATATAGATTAACTGTTCAAATAGGAAAACTTACCCTTTTAAGCACTAGGTTATCTCTAATAACTTTCTGGCATTCTTGGGGACAGCAAACTAACATATTTGAAAGAATTTCTATCATATTTATTATAATCATCATATATTAAAAAAAACCTTCACATTTTATAGTAAACTTAAAACATAAATTTAAGTAAAAATATCACTACCATCAATCTTTATTACAAAGACTCTAAAATCTGAGTAATTATGGTATTCTCAACAAGTAAACATTGATACAGGCCTCAAGATGCTACAATAAATGTTTTAGAGCACAAGTTAGGGTATAAATGTAAACTGTTGGCATTAGTTAATAAAGGCCCTTCTTTGGGACGCCTGGGTGGCTCAGTGGTTGAGCACCTGCCTTCAGCCCAGGGCCTGATCCTGGAGTCCCAGGATCGAGTTCCACATAGAGCTCCCTGCATGGAACCTGCTTCTCCCTCTGCCTATGTCTCTGCCTCTCTCTCTCTGGGTCTCTCATGAATAAATAAATAAAATCTTAAAAAAAAAAAAAAAAAAGGCTATTAAAAAAAAGGCCCTTCTTCAAGCTCCTGGTTTCCAGCAATCAGAGAACCAGGAAAACTGAAGCAACAAATGGGTCATTTATACATCATTAGGTAGAACTAAAACTGCCAATACTCAAGTTTAAAAGGTAACACAAAGCTACCTTTCTATATAACTTCTTACCTTCTCATTATTTGTCATTAACCCAGATAATTTGACATTCACCTTTAATTCATTTCATCAAAATTCCTCAACAGCCACAACTCCATCTCCTTTTCCTTTACCTCTATTCTATCTATTGGTACTTACAATGTGTCAGACACTACAGAGATGAAAGATCACTATAAGATAGGTTGGGGTATTAATAATTCTACCTGGACTAACAGGTAAAATTTTGCATTAAAAGGATTTAAACCCATAGAGATGGGGAGACAAGATTTTTAAAAGGAAAAGTTTAAGGTTTAAGAGATTTATATTAAGGGACGCCTGGGTGGCTCAGTGGTTAAGCGTCTGCCTTTGGCTCAGGACCTGATCCTGAGGTCCACGGATTGAGTCCCCACATCAGGCTCCCTGCATGGAGCCTGCTTCTCCCTCTGCCTGTGTCTCTGCCTCTCTCTCTCGCTGTCTCTCATGAATAAATAAATTTTTTAAAAAAGAGATTTTTTATTAAGAGAATGAAAAACAACAATGAAAAACAAAAATGAATAGGTAAAGGATGCCTGGGTAGCTCTGCGGTTGAGAGTATGCCTCCAGCTCAGGGTGATTCCAGTCCCAAGATCAAGTCCCACATTGGGATCCCTATGAGGAGCCTGCTTCTCCCTCTGCCTATGTCTCTGCCTCTCCCTCTGTATGTCTCATGAATAAATAAATAAAATCTTAAAAAAAAATGAATAGGTAAATTGTGACCAAATCGAGACCTATATTAAGTGTGAACTTTTTTTTTTTTTTAATTTTTACACAATCAGATAAAGATAGGGTCTTTTTTTTTTTTTTAAGATTTTATTTATTTATTCATGAGAGACAGAGAAGCAGAGAGAGAAGCAGGCTCCCTATAGGGAGCCCCATTCAGGACTCAATTCCATGACCCCAGAATCATGCCGAGTGGAAAGCAGATGTTCAACTACTAACCCAGGCGTCCCGGATGACACAGTCTTAAAGCAGTACCAAGGATGTAATTCTAGAATAGATGACTATAAAACATCATAAATGGAAAGCTATTATTACTAGGTATTAATAGGCCTAAAAAACTTCTACTCCATGGGCAGCTTCCCCTATTCTCCAAAGTAAGTATAACTTTACAAAAGAAAAAAATACACATACTCACATAAACAAATTTCCCCAGACCCTACTAACCCTTTAACCTACAGTCTTCTCCCCATCCTCTTACTAGCATTCTACTAACTTTATCAGAAAATTGCTTTCTCCGAGGTTACCAATATTTTAAAAGCTTTTCCCTCCAAAGTCTTCATTCTGCTTTAATTTCTCTCATTTAGAAATGTCAACCTTTTGTTTCCTAATAGCTTTTTACTTATTACATAAGTAATTCGTGTTCACTGGTAGAAAATCTATGAAATTCATTTAAGTAAAAAGGAAACTAAGTTCCTACAACCAACCTTCTTACTTAAAATTCCTTTTCCTGGCTTCCTCCTACTTTTACGCACAATTCTCCAGTCTCCTTTTTCCTGTTTCTTAAAGTTCCAAAAAACGGGCATGGCCAACAATGAAGCCATCCAGTTCACCCCACACCTCTAGTTCATACTCCTTTCCTCACAATTTACCCAGAAAAATAAGTTTTCTACTGTTGCTTTCTCTCATAACCTTCAATTCCACATTCCCAATTGCCTGCTATACATTTTTTTAAAGATTTTATTTATTCATTTATGAGAGAGAGAGAGAGAGAGAGAGAGAGAGAGGCAGAGACACAGGCAGAGGGAGAAGCAGGCTCTATGCAGGGAGCCCAACATGGGACTCGATCCTGGGACTCCAGGATCACGCCCTGGGCTGAAGGCAGGCACTAAACCTCTGAGCCACCCAGGATCCCCCTGCTATACATTTTCTATCTGATGTTTACCACATCCTCAAACCTGACTTAAAACTTAAGTTGTTTTCTTCAGTATCAATTGCCCCTTTAGACCTACATTTTCCAATAGAATTACCTGATGTCAAAAAAAAAAAAAAAAAAAAAAGAATTACCTGATGTCAGTATCTTTTATAGTAACCCTTTAAGAGGTAATTTTTTATTATTTCCCTTCTTTGGAATGCAACCAAAGAGAGCTTCAATTAGCTACTGTACTTTACACTATTTTTAAGGAAAAAGACAAGCATGAGGGCACTATGACATCAAAATATATGCATGAAAACAACCAGATAATTTTAAGAGCGAAGGGATTTCTTCTTTTTTTCAAAAAAAAGATTGTATTTATTTATTCAGCAAAGGGATTTTTTTTTTAAAGATTGTAATTTATTCATTCATGAGAGACAGAGAGAGGGAGGCAGAGACATAAGCAGAGGAAAAAGCAGGCTCTCTGCAGGAGCCAGATGTGGGACTGGATCCTGAACCCTGGGATCAGGCCCTGAGTCAAGGCAGACGCTCAACCACTGAGCCACCCAAGTGTCCCAAGAGCAAAGGGATTTCTAACTTTTCTGCTTTAAATTTTTATTTATTTATTTTTTTATTTATGATAGTCACAGAGATAGAGAGAGAGAGAGAGAGAGGCAGAGACACAGGCAGAGGGAGAAGCAGGCTCCATGCACCGGGAGCCCGTTATGGGATTCGATCCCGGGTCTCCAGGATCACGCCCTGGGCCAAAGGCAGGTGCCAAACCGCTGCGCCACCCAGGGATCCCTAACTTTTCTGCTTTACTAAAAAATTTGACAGACGGGGCGTCTCAGTGGCACAGTCCATTAAGCATCTGACTCTTGGTTTCTGCTCAGGTCATGATCTCAGGGTCATGATATGGGGCTGCTACAGTCTGCTTAAGACTCTCTCCTCCCTGTCTCCCCCAACCTCCCATGCTCTCTCTCAAATCAATCAATCTTAAAAGAAGAATTTGACAAAGACAAATACTCTATTTACACGAAATATTAGGCAGAGAGAGGTTAAGTCATCATAGTGGTAGAATTAGGACCAGGTTGAGACTCTTCATTATGTCTTTCAGTTTTTCATTAAATAGTGGTAATACTTAAATGCTTTTCAAGAAAATAAGTAAATAAAAATTAAAAAATGCTTTTCAACCAAGGAGTTTAAAAAAAACTTAATTACAAATTACCTTAACCAAATTTACCAAAAGAAAAAAACCCCACTTTAAATCAAACTCATCATTAATGTGCCACTGATAGAAGCAAATAATAAGTTAAATACTATGTGCATCTATATCTAAAAGAGAAATTTACTTATGAATATTAATGCCAGTGATATCTTTCTTTCAGATCTTTAACATGCTGTCACTGAATAATTTCCTGTGTAACAGCCAAAGTATACAGGGACTTTCCCTCTCCTAAATTCAAAACAGCATCTACTTAGAGATATTCCTAATTAAGGAATGTTACTGGGCAGCCCGGGTGGCTCAGCGTTTTAGGGCTGCCTTCAACCCGGAGCATGATTCTGGAGACCCGGGATGGGGTCCCGCATCGGGCTCCCTGCCTGCAGCCTGCTTCTCCCTCTGCCTGTGTCTCTGCCTCTCTCTGTGTGTCTCTTGTGGATAAATAAATAAAATCTTAAAAAAAAAAAAAAAAAAAAAGGAATGTTACCTGTTCAGACTACAGACTATTCTGTCTTCCAAAAATATACATTATATTCCCATAAATATTTTGCTGAATTTCTAGACATGCCAAATTGTACTACAAACATGCCATCATTTTGAACTTTTCCAGACCTAATATTTTCATTACTTGAACATTTCATAAGTCCTTTAATAAAACAAAATCAAACTCACCACTTATGAATAAAATATATCACTTATAGTAGTAACTGTAATCATTTGTGAAAATCCTAGAAGTGACTCAGGTAGTCTATGAATTTAAAGGGTAAACACAAAGAAGTATTAAGAAACTTATCAAAGCCATGTTCACTTACTTTTTCACATAAAGTATGTGAGAAAGCAGCATTTCTATCTACATAAACACGTTACAGCACATTAAGTTTAGGAACTGAAAGTTTAAAAGGCTCCTAGGTAAGCCTTCTAATTCTACTTAAGGCATTTTTCTTGCTGCAAGTATAAGAGGGAAAGAATACTCATGCTAAGATCATATCTGCCTTAAGCAAAGTCAGATTTAATAGTTTTCTTATCCAAAACTTACACATAGCTCTATTATAAGTCTCAACCGCATGCATTGTGAGGGCCGTGTTGACTATGAAACTCCAGAAAGGCAGGAATCACAAATTTCTTTATCAACCACTTAGTTCAGTGCCTATCAAAAGACATTTGCTATTAAATGAATCAAAGGAGCCTGACTCTTGGTTTCAGCTCAGGTTATCTCAGGGTCATTAAGATCAAACCCGTGTAGGGCTCTGCACTGAGCACGGTTGGCTTAAGATTCTCTCTCCCTCTCCCTCTGCCCCTCCCCTGCTCTCTCTCTCAAATTAAAAAAAGAAAAAGAACCAGATTGGGAACTGTTATTCGGAATAAACATTTCAAAAAAAATTTTCCTGACATTACACTTAAAATTTCAGTTCAAATCTAAGCTTCATTTGAGGACTTGTGTAGGACTCTGTCTTGTGTACAGTATTGTATCCCCAGCATGAAGATAGAATTTGCCACATGATAAGCACTCAAATATTTTTTCAAGTATTTTTGAAATATTTGAAAACAATCAGAAATAATGAGTTGTTGAATAGTCCATTCTCAGCTAATCTCACAAGACTAAAAAAAACACCATCTACAGATTTTATTGCCACTGGAGAGAAGTTCAAAGTCAATGAACTTTTAGAGTAGGAGACAGGGCAGCCCGGGTGGCTCAGCGGTTTAGTGCCACCTTCAGCCCAGGGCATGATCCTGGAGACCCAGGATCGGATCCCACATCGGGCTCCCTGCATGAAGCCTGCTTCTCCCTCTGCCTGTGTCTCTGCCTCCCTCTCTCTCTCTCTGTGTTTCTCATGAATAAATAAAAAAAAAAAAAAAAAAAGAGAAGTGACAACAATCATCTAGTTCAAATAAAATTAAAATAGTTAAAATTTAAGGACAAATATATATAACTAGGTGTTAAAAAGGAGTTTTCAATTTACAAAGTACCAAAGAAGGTCTGAGTAGGAAAAGATGGCATTTAAGATGGGATTAATAAGATCTGTGAACAAGAAAACTTATTTTTAGGTGGAAAGAGCTTAACAGGAGGGGTGGGCGCACAAGCAAAGGTTTGTATAGAAAGGTTTCCACTGAAGAACACTGACAGCTAAATCAGGAAGAATGCAGAAAGACTATTGTCTACTATAATAATTTGCCAAAACCTTCAGAGATATCTTAACTTTATCTTATAAATGAAGAAACAAGAATTTCTAAGTGAATGAGAGGGAGAGTAGGAAGTAGCAAACAGTCTCTGGAAACATAATATACGATGAATGTTGAATGAATACCAAATGTCACGTGTATTTAAAAAAAAATTTTTTTTAAACTCTACCTATAGATATACAGAAGTCAATTAATCTCAAGGTATATAATTTAAATGATAAATGACAGATTCCTGTACACAAATCTACTTTTCTAAAGATTTTATTTGTTATTCATGAGAGACACACAGAGAGAGAGGCAGAGATATAGGCAGAGAGAGAAGCAGGCTTCCTACAGGAAGCCTGATGTGGGGACTCCATTCTGAGACTAAGGGATCATGTCCTGAGCTGAAGGCAGACGTTCAACCACTGAGCCACCCAGGCATCCCACAAATCTACTTTAAAGACTGAAAGACATTTCTATTACTCAAGTTCTTATTTATCTTTGCATACAAGTAATTGCTGAGAGTCCATAGTGTGCCAGGCACTGTGTTTATAATTGTGCTAATTTTCGTGTTACAGTAATGCTACTAATGATCTTACTGTTCAGACACCTGTGTTCCTTCTCCATTAGTGCTGATCATTTTCCACTGAAATATACAACTACTACAGTTAGACTGAGACAGGAAATAAAACGCATGGCACAGTAGATGGGTTAATCAGTTGGCACTTATGCAGTAGTTCAAATAACCTGGAAAGAACTTATTAGGTGCCAAATACTTTCCTGAAGTTTTTACATGCCTCATCTCACTCAACCCACATGACACTATGACATACATACTATTACTACTTTTATCTTACACATAAAGGAAAATGGTGCTTAGAAGTTAAATAAATTTCCTAACATCCCTCAGCTAGTATAGAACACTTCATAGTTAAAAAAAACAAAAAAACAAACAACCCAGTAACTAAGTGGGTTCTCAATCATATTTCCAAGAATTCTTGTACTTTTTATCGGTTTTCTCCAGTCTTTGAGCCAAAGCTTGTTACATGATGATATTTCAAATTGGGACATGACAACACGGTCCAACACTGTAAGAGCAATTGAGAGGGGAAAAAAAAAAAATCAAAATTCATGCCATGCCACAGAGTTAAGTCAGTAAGGAGTATTAAATATATCTTGAAATTTCTGCCGAAAAGTGTCTTTACTGTGGTCTCTAGTAGTTTAACGGAACTTTCTTAATTTTATCTATATGTAACATAAAAATATATAAATGGTTTAAATACCCTTAATTTGAGGGTGGTTTAACAGAGCTAAAGCCCATATTATTATCTACCCTAATGAAGTAAAGCCTAACACTGACAAATCAAAGAACTGCTGTAACAAAAGACAAATCCTCACCTTGTAAAACTTAAAATTATACTAGTGAAACTAAATAAAATATGTATGATAAACCAGGGCTATGGAGAAAAATAAATGAAGGGAGATGTAGAGTGTCTGGAATGTTGTATTCAGGGGAAGTCCTCGGTGATAACAGAGACAGCTGAACAATGATAGAAGAGATCAAGTCTGGGAGATTACTGAAATAAAACAGTTCCAAGAAGATGGAACAGTTAAGTGCAATCACTGTAAGGCAAGAGAACTCTGTTTTTAACTATCTGCATTATAATACTTTGATAACATTTACAATTTTTATACTTAGTGATATCACTTCAATTAGCTTAAGCGATTCACTCAAATGTCAATCATCTTTTTCTTTTAACTAAATGAACCAAAGTATAATTCCAATTGAATAAAAGCAGTATGGAATGATTGCTTCCTGTCTTATCCAAAGCAAGAAGAGCCTGACAGAAATAAACTGTTACTTCCTCATTCTTACTACAGTTAACCTTCTTCAAGACTTATCTGGGATCTGTTTCCTAAATCAAGGTTCTGCCACAAAAAAAAAAGTCAAAGCAAGTAAGCATTCAAATGGAAGCACTTGATTAAAATTGAATGAAGACTAAAGATAAGAATTTTCTAATTAAAAGAAAAGTTATCTTAGGAAAAATTACTAAAAAATCAAGATTAAATAATGGAAAGAAATTTCAGAATGTAAACAGCTAAGAATCACAGAAATAAAGGCTAGACCACAAATTTTGTCAGAAAAGCACTGTTCAATATTCCAGAGTACTCCAAAATCTTAACAGAAGCTTAACAGTTTAAAATGCTATACTATTTTGATTATTCATCTTCTAAAAATCAGCCTATGAAATATTTATCCCAGGTCTCAAGTATAAGATGTCAGTGTATATTACTAGACATTCAATATCTGCTTGAGGAATGAATGAATTTCAAATTTTTCTATAAGGGAACCAATTCTTTTTTTCAAATAATTTTTAAAATTAACAATTACAAACAGCATGTTTAGTCAGAATAATAAAATCATGGTAGAAATCACTGACTAAATTTTTGGGGCACCTAAACTTACCTATGCATTAATACTTCATAGACAAAATAATGTTCATCTTAACCTGTATCTCTCACAAAACAAAACAAAGTGATCTAGAACTCCCTCCATAGTTTCATAATGGTTCAAAATGGGAATGTATTTCAGTGAATTATTTTATACCCAAAAGAAATCTAAGCTCCCCCCAAGGTGACTTTGAGCCTAACAATTTGGGGGGGTGGGGGGTGGGATGGGGACTGGTTCATTGGGTAAAGCAGGGGACTCTGGATCTTGAGGTTGTGGGTTGGGTGCAGGGATTAATCACAAAATCTTTTTTAAAAAATTAGCATCACTCTTGGTATGATCTAATGACAGTTGCACTTACATATGTAAGATTTAACTTTTTTATTTTGTTTTACTTTATTTTATTTTTTAAAGATTTTATTTATTTATTCATGAGAGACAGAGACACAGGCAGAGGGAGAAGCAAGCTCCATGCAGGGAGCAGGATGCAGGACTGGATCCCGGGACCCCAGGATCACGCCCTGAGCCAAAGGCAGATTCTTAACCTCTGAGCCACCCAGGCGTCCCTAACTTTTTTATTTAAAAATAATTTTACACTTAATTTGCGTAAACTTTCTGGGTAGGCTTCTTATAAAAATATAAGTTTCTTGAGGGCAGAGATCTCTAAAAACAGCCTTATACACTGAAGATGTCCAATTAGGAATACTCCTGTGGCTTCTGAAAAGTCAACATAAATGTTTTTTACTTGAGTTTCCTACCAGCTAAGAGGAGCATAAAATAACTGAATTTCTACTTTAAAGAGGGACTTCTTTTTCCGTTTAAAAATAAATGTACACTGAACTTCACTAAAGCTTGCAGACTCAGTAGGATACCAAAAGACCAATTATTAACTGGCACAGGAAATTACAGGAGTCCTTTTAAGAAGCCTTTAAAATACTAAAATATAGAAAGTTGCAGAAATTTAGAAACAAATAATAAAACTGAAGATAGTAATCTGCCCACATATTAAGGCTGTTTTACCAAAGTGTGGTTCCCCCGAAAATAAAGGGGGAAAAAAGGAACCAATCCTCAGCGAGTTGATAACAAGCTTGGCACGTTTCAAGGCACCCTGCCTTACACTGTTCTCACTTGACCGTCACAGCAACCCTGTAGCCTAATTTTATGAATGGGAGAAACTCAGCAGCAAAAGGTTAAGCGACTTGCCCAAGGTCAGTCAAGAAAATCAGTGGTTCAGCTCTACCTGGAAGGGTGCACTTCACCCGACACTTTCTACTACAGAGCCCTGCCTCCCACTGTGGCATTAGCAGCGTAGAACAGGGAATCAGACTAATACAGATATAGGTAGCCCGCACTACCCTCGCCCTTCCAGAGAGGCGGGGGGCTTGCCTCTGAAAGCTTTCCCTAGCCGCCCAGTCGCAGGCAGGAAAGTTGTGCAGATCACCGATCAGCCCCGTGAAATGACAAGCTGACAGGCGCAGCCCCCAAAGGACCAGCTCTACATTCCCTGGAGCCCCTCCGAACCCGGCGCCAGCGAGACGGCTCCCGGAAACGTCTGAAAAACCTCCCAGTGAGTTTCGCCCCCTCCTGGGCGCGAGGAACGAGCTGGAAATGAGCCAGAGGGCGGCTGGCCACCCGAGCCTGCCATGTGTCCAGCCCGTCACGCCCGCCTCGCCTCAGCCGGCTCCTCATGCCTTGACCGCAGCCAGAGGCCCAGCTCAGGATCCGACGCAAAGGCTGCCTCGGAGGCCGCCACCACCGCAGCAGCCCGTGGCGCCCTGGCGTGGCACTCGCAGTCAGGTCCCCGCCCCACCTCTCCTGATGGGCCCCTGAGAGACGCCGTCCGCGCCTCTGGCCAGGCCCAGAGGGTTCGGCCTGCCACAGTCAGCCGCCCGCCCGGCGTCCTTACTTCATTGAGCTGGCGCTCCGCGGCCTCACGCAGTGCTGGGTCCATGGTGCCCCGCAGGGCCTCGATAATGGTGTTGGGGTCCATCGCAGCGCGGACTCGGTCAAACCCGGGGTTCGGGTGCTACTGGGCCAGGAATAGCGCCGCTCACAGCGCACATGGACCCGCCGCGCTCCGCAGCGGCAACCGGCGCGAAAGGAAAGAGAAGCGCCAAGGCCCCGGATAGAACCTCTTCGCCTCGGCGTGGAGGCGGGAGATGCTCCAGCCACTTCCTGTCGGCGCGCGCGCGAGGCACCTTGGGAGATGTAGTCCGCGTGAGCTTTACGCAGCCCACGTGGCTTTGAACTGTAGCTGCTACAGGCAGGTCTTGCTTTTCAAAAAGGAAAAATGTTCAGGCAGCACATAAAAAAAAAATTAAAACAACCACACGCAAAGGTTTCCCATAATAATATACCTATGCGACCGTGAGGCGGATGTGATGCGAGATGTGGTGCCATCCATTGCTAGTAATTGAAAAAAATTTTTTGAAATGTAATTTCAGATGGTTTCTAAATGCCATAAAAATGTTCATAATCTTTACCCCAAGAATTCCCATTCATGAGACTTTATACTAAGAAAATGACACAAAAGATTAAATAAACTTTATGTGTGAAAGGTATTAAACGTTACATATCTATGATTACCAATTAGTAAAAATAGGATTTTTATTGAGTCTCCAAATTTTGGTAGGAACTTTATATAAATCACCTGTAAACACAGAATAAGAACATAATCTCTATTAGATTATTTATTTATTTATTTATTTATTCATTTATTTATTTATTTACACTCACCTTTTAAAAAAGTTAAACAGTTTCAGAAAGGTTAAATAACTTGCCCAAGTTCACTTAGTAAGAAGTTCACCTAGGATTTCAAACAGGATATTTCTGCTTTAAAAGTTTTCATTCTCTTCACTAAACACTGCTTTTTAAGAGAAATGTCAATATGAGAACTGTTAAGCAAATTAAAATAATTCAATTAAATATTTCACAGCCATTAAAATGACAAATATTACATATAGTAACAACACAAAAACAGTTATATGAGGCTATGGCTTTGAAACATGGGCACAGACTGGAAAACAAAGCTGGCAAATGAAATAAATTGATTTTCTAGGGTGTTGAGATTTTGAGAAATTTCTTTTCATATTTGTCATCGCTATAATAAAATTATATAAACATATTTACTTATAATGAATCATAAACCTTCAAATGCAACTTGTTAAAAGATCACTTATTGTTTTTAGTTTGCAAAAAAAGAGGAATGGGGGTACAAAAATCTTTCCCTGAAACAGTGGACTTTGCAATATTAATATCTCTTACATGCCAACTTCTGTGCCTGGAAGGAAGGTTTATATAATTATTCCTAATTTACAAATAAAGAATCCAAGGTTCACAAGCTACTTAAATTGTGAAAGATCATAAAATTTCCTTAATATAACTTTAAAAAAATTTATTTATCTTTTCATGAGAGACACACAGAGAGAGAGAGGCAGAGACACAGGCAGGGGTAGAAGCAGGCTCCATGCAGGGAGCCTGATGTGGGACTCAATCCCAGGACTCCAGGACCATGCCCTGAACCAAAGGCAGACACTCAACCACTGAGCCACCTAGGCATCCCAATATAACCTATTGTTAACTCTATCAGTGTACTGATACAGTCTATTTAAGAATTTCCTGGGATGCCTGGGTGGCTCAGCGGTTCAGTGCCTGCCTTCCACCCAGGGAGTGATCTTGGAGTCCCGCGATCGAGTCCCACATCCCGCTCCCTGCATGGAGCCTGCTTCTCCCTCTGCCTGTGTCTCTGCCTCCCTCTCATTCTCTCTCTCTCTCTCTCTCTCTGTCATGAATGAATAAATAAAATCTTAAAAAAAAAAAATTTCCTCTTCCTGGGGTATCTGGATGGCTCAGTAGGAAGAGCATATGACTCCTGATCTTGAGGTCATTAACTCTTGATCTTGGAGTTCTGAGTTTGAATCTCATATTGAGTCTACACCTAGGGATTACTTAAAAATAAATAAACTTTAAAAAAATCTCCTCTCTCTACCTATCCCTCAATTGTGATAGCCTTAAAAATAAGGCTTATGTTTTATTCACTTTTGTATCCCTATCACATATCATGAAGCTTAAATGTCTGCTAAGAGTTCAATAAATATTTTAGTGAATAGAAGAAGAAAGGAATGAATGAGCTAGTAATGAGTTGTTGGTGGCTGAGCCAGAATTTTTTTTTTTTTGAGCCAGAATTGATACTTCAATTTTCATGATTCCAAATCCAATCCTCTTTGCACTACTACATATCAATTTTAGATTCCAGGATTGACTTGTACATTATGAAATTGTGACAATTACAGCATAGCACAATGTATGTAAAAGACCTGACACACAGCAGCCCCAGTAGCCCAGCAGTTTAGCGCCGCCTTCAGCTCAGAACGTGGTCCTGGAGACCCAGGATTGAGTCCCACATCGGGGTCCCTACATGGAGCCTGCTTCTCCCTCTGCCTATGTCTCTGCCTCTCTCTCTCTCTGTGTGTGTCTTTCATGATTAAATAAATAAAATCTTAAAAAAAAAAAAAAAGACCTGACGCATAAAAAGTGCTCCAAAAATATTAATTCCCTTTCCCTGAAACTGAAAGGGAGAGGTGGTAATGGAAAATATGGTTTTGGACAACGCCAGTGGCTCAGCGATTTAGTGCCGCCTTCAGCCCAGGGCCCGATCCTGGAGACCAGGGATCAAGTCTCATGTCTCCCTGCATGGAGTCTGCTTCTCCCTCTGCCTGTGTGTTTCTGCCTGTGTGTGTGTGTGTCTCATTAATAAATAAATAAAATCTTTAAAAATATATATGGTTTTTAAGCTGTAGTATTGGGAACTGGGACCCAGGAAGTTTTTCAGATCTAAAGCTGCAGTGGGGGGCAGCCCCGGTGGCGCAGCGGTTTGGTGCCGCCTGCAGCCTGGGGTGTGATCCTGGAGACCCAGGATCGAGTACCGCATCGGGCTCCCTGCATGGGGCCTGCTTCTCCCTCTGCTTCTCTCTCTCTCTGTGTCTCTCATGAATAAATAAATAAAATATAAAAAATAAATATAAAGCTGCAGTGGGGCCTGTGTATTGTGCTTCAGAGAGAATAGAGCTCATAGGATGCTAGATAACTGTCTGGGGAACCAGAGTTCCTTTATCCATACAAGGAGTTTGGCTCCAAGACTCTTCAAAAGCTTAGCTGCTATGTGATTAGCACACCCAACTTATCCGTAGGTTTATTATTTTTTGTCAAGCTACTGATGCGGAGAATGTGACTTATATGACTGGAAATTTAGATGTGAGCTCCTCTAGGGCAGGAACAATGTCTCTCTTTGTGGTAAACACAGAAATGAGCATGTGCTCAATCAATAAATGTGTAGAGATGAAAGAAAAGAGTGCTACATTATGCCAGTAGAAACATAAATAGATAAACTTACCTCAACGCTCAGTCTCAAGTCCCAATACCACTATAACCAATACATAATGCCTTCTTGGGTAAGATTAGTCTGAGGAATTCAGAAAAGTATAAATTACAAGGTTTCAGAGCTGATTTTTTTTTTTTAAGATTTTACTTATTTATTCATGATAGAGAGAGAGAGGCAGAGACACAGGCAGAGGGAGAAGCAGGCTCCATGCCAGGAACCTGACAAGGGACTCAATCCCAGGACTCCAGGATCGCGCCCTGGGCCAAAGGCAGGCGCCAAAGTCTGAGCCACCCAGGGATCCCCAGAGCTGATTTTGAGCTGGAATGGAATTGGACAAAAATAGAAGTAAGGAACAATGCAAGGGTCACTTGGTTAACTGATCCTATAAATGATGGCTCTGTTGTTCTAACAGAAAAAACATGTCTTCCTACAGGTATGAAAGAAAAGGACGGTCCAGGGAGTGACCGTACAACTATAAGAAAAGGGAATAAAAAGAATCAATTTTCCCTTTACAAACCTTCATTGGAAGCTTTTGTGGGCTAAACACCAGAGATAAGGCCTTGATGATAAATATCTAGCACCCAAAGGTATCTTAAGACCTAGAATGGGATCCCTGGGTGGCGCAGCGGTTTGGCGCCTGCCTTTGGCCCAGGGCACGATCCTGGAGACCCGGGATCGAATCCCACGTTGGGCTCCCGGTGCATGGAGCCTGCTTCTCCCTCTGCCTGTGTCTCTGCCTCTCTCTCTCTCTCTCTCTGTGATTATCATAAAATAAATTAAAAAAAAAAAAAAAGACCTAGACTGATCTGTCTGAGGTGACTGGATTTTTGTCAAGACATTCCATAATTACTGAAAGCCCACATCCTATACATCCTATGCTAGGACTATTTCAGATATCCAAAACATTTTAGACAACATTTTTCATGAAATTTAATTTTTAAAATAATGATAATCACTACTCATAACTAAGTGAAATTCATTTTTACACTTTGGTAAGATCTTTAAACAATTCAAAACATAGGGGGTTAGGATGCCTGGCTGGCTCAGTCAATATAGTATGAGACTCTTTTTTTTGTTTGTTTTAAAGATTTTATTTATTTATTCATGAGAGACACACAGAGAGAGAGGCAGAGACGCAAGCAGAAGGAGAAGCAGGCTCCATGCAGGGAGCCTAATGGACTCAATCCCGGGTCTCCAGGATCACGCCCTGGGCTGAAGGCAGCACTAAACCACTGAACCACCTGGGCTGCCCAGTATGAGACTCTTGATCTTGGAGTCATGAGTTCAAGCTCGACATTGGGGGTAGAGTTTACTTTAAAAATAAATAAGTTTTCTTGAGCATTATCCTTTCCCAGGTATCTGCTTACTCCTAGGACCACAACAGAAAAATATTTTAAAGTTGGGGGTTAAAAAAAAAAAGACATGGAAGCCAAGAAAAGAGTGATTATGTTCTGAGGCATGTACAAACTGTGCTGCCTCAGGAAACCTTTTATCTCACTGGCCCTCATTTTTTAGTTTTTACCTGTGAAACAAGTAAATAATCCTATCTGGGCTCCCAAAATTATTCTGAGAATCAAATGAGATTGGGAAGTGCTTTGTAATTAGAAAGATCAGAACAAAAATAAGTTGTTATTGGTATTTTAAGGGGAGAACTGAGGAGAAAGGAAAGTAAGAGGGCAAGGAAGGAGAGTTAAAGAAAGTGACAAAATGAGTTTTTGCAGAGCATCCTTCCTAGCAGCTAGAATTCTGCATGTTCAGCATCTTTGTAAGTATGCATCTAAAGCTTAGTATGCAAAAAAAGGTAAAAGACAGTCTTGTACTGAAATTGTCAAATGAAGACCATTTCTCATTGCATTTCTTTTTTTTTTTTCTTATTTTTAAAGATTTTATGTATTCATTTGACAGAGAGAGAGTGAGAGAGAACACAAGCAGGAGGAGCAGCAGAGGGAGAGGGAAAAGCAGACTCCCTGCTGAGTAGGAAGCTCTATAAGGGCTGGATAACAAGGCTCTATCCCAGGACCCTAGGATCATGACCAGAACTGAAGGCAGACACTTAACCCACTGAGCCACCAAGGCACCCCTATTACATTTCTTTTAAATACACTGACTTACAAAAATTGGAGTTCATGCTCTAAACCATATAAACAATTTTATTTTTTTTAAAGATTTATTTATTTTATGATAGACACACAGAGAGAGAGAGGCAGAGACACAGGCAGAGGGAGAAGCAGGCTCCATGCCAAGAGTCCAACGCGGGACTCGATCCAGGGACTCCAGGATCGCACCCTGGGCCAAAGGCAGGCGCCAAACCGCTGAGCCACCCAGGGATCCCCATATAAACAATTTTAAAGATCAACTTCATCAAAGTTTAATTTACAGGAAATTCAATGAGTGTTCACGAAGTTATACAGTCATGTCACACTACCTCAATCAACATACAGATTATCTCCATCAGACCTTTGCAGGTAATCTTTACATGTTCAGCTCTGTGCTACATATGCTCACTGATGTTCTCTCTATCGTTATCAATTAGATTTGCCTTTCCTACTGTTTCATATACATGGAATCATTCAGTAAGTACTTTTTGTGTCTGGCTTTTTTCACTCACTGTAGTGTTTCTGAGATTATTTCCATGAAGCTGAGCGTATAGGTAGTTCCCTCTTTGTTGCTAAATGGCAGTCTGTTACCTGATATACAAATTATTCATTCATCTGTTGGTGAACATTTGGGTCATTTATGGTTTTCGCTATTGTGAATTAAACTGATATGTACATTCCTGTACAAGTTTGAATGTGAATGTATGTTTTCATTTCTCTGGTAAATAGCCAAGAATGGGGACGCCTGAGTGGCTCAGCAGTTGAGCATCCGCCTTTGGCTCAGGGTGTGATCCCAGAGACCGGGGATTGAGTCCCACATTGGTCTTCCTTCATGGAGCCTGCTTCTCCCTCTGCCTATGTCTCTGTCTTTTTCCTGTGTGTCTCTCATGAATAAACAAACAAGCAAACAAATATCTTTAAATAAATAGATAAATAAATAAATAGCTAAGAATGGAATGGTTGATTTATATCGTAAATGTATATGTAACTCTATAAGAAACTGCCTGAATCATTTCTCAAATTGGTTGTACAATTTTATATTCCCATGAGCTATTTATGGGCATTCCACTGTGCATATCTTCACCAACAGTTTGAATTCTCTGTCTTTTAAAGTGTAGAGTGGATGTGTAGTGGTTATGTGATTATGTATGTCATTACGCACTAGTGCATTTCTCCAATGATGAATAATATTGAGCATCTTTTCACGTGCTATTAGCCATTTGTATCATCTTTTGAAAAGTGTCTGTTTCATCCATTTTTAAAATTGGGTTGTTGCCTTACTGCTCTTGGGTTGTAAGATATTCTGGGGACAATTTTTTTTGGTCAGATTTCTGTAATGTGAATATTTTCTTTTAGTCTGCATCTTTTCATTTTCTTAATTTATCTTTCAAAAAGCAGTGTCCTATTTTGATAAAGTTCAATTTATCTATTGTTTCACGAGGTGATTGCACCTCTTGTGTTCTTTTTTTTTTTTCACCTCTTGTGTTCTATATAAAAAATCTTTCCCACTTCAAATTGTAAAGATTTTCTCCTATGTTTTTTCCTAGAAATTTGTAGTTTTAGCATTTATGTTTTGATCTATGGTCCAATTTTGGGGGCAGGTGATGTGAGGTAGTGACTAAAGTCATTTCCTTCTGCATATGGATATCCAGCTAATTAGTACAGTACAATTTTTTTTTAAGTTTATCCTTGACCATTGAATTACCTTGGCCTCTTTGTTGAAAATCAATTGACCAAATATGTGTAGATCTGTGTTTGAATTCTCTACTCTGTTCCATTGATCTATTTATGTGTCTGTGCGGACTACGGCCATACCACCTTGAACGTGCCCAATGTCATCTTGTCTGTGTCTATGCCAGTATCACAACACCTTGATTAATGTACCTTTCTAGTAAGTCTTAAAGTCAAATAGTGTAAATCTTTCAACTTTGTTACTGTTTTTCAAATTTGTTTAGATTATTCTAGGTTATTTGCATTTCAAAATACATTTGGGAAATTCAGCTTGTTAATTTCTAGTTTTAAAAAAGCCCGTTTAGGGGTACCTAGATGGCTCAGTTAGTCTGCCTTTGGTTCAGGTCATGATCTCAGGGTCCTGGGACAGAGCCCCCATCCGGCTCTCTACTCAGCAGGATGTCTGTTTCTCCCTCTCCCTCTGCTTGCTTTTAAATACACTGACTTACCCCCACCTTGTGTGCACACACATGATCTCTTTCAAATAAATAAATAAAATCTTTTTTAAAAAGGCTTTTGGGGCAGCCCGGGTGGCTCAGTGGTTTAGCACCGCCTTCAGCCCAGGGCGTGATCCTGGAAACCCAGGATAGAGTCCCACATCAGGCTCCCTGCATGGAACCTGCTTCTCCCTCTGCCTTCGTCTCTGCCTCTCTCTGTGTCTCTCATGAATAAATAAAATTTTAAAAATAAAAAATAAAAATAAAAATAAAAATAAAAAGGCTTTTAAAGGGGCACCTGGGTCGCTCAGCAGTTGAGCGTCTGCCTTCAGCTCAGGGCGTGATCCTGTAGTCCCAGGATTGAGTCCTGCATCAGATTCTCCTCGAGGACGCTGCTTCTTCCTCTGCCTTTGTCTCTGCCCTCTCTCTGTGTGTCTCTCATGAATAAATAAATAAAATCTGAAAATAAAATAAAAAGTCTTTCGAGATTTTGATAGATAATGCATTTAATTTGCACATCACAAGATGTGGCTAGCTCAGTTGGTGCAGCAATCAACTCTTGATCTTTGGGTTGTGGATTCAGGCCCCATGTTGGGTGTGTAGATTACTTAAAAATAAAATCTTTTTAAAAATTTACACATAAACTTGGGTAAAATTAACATCTTAAAAATATTGAGTGTTTTGATCCTTTAATATGTTATATCTCTCAATTTTTTGGATATTTAAAGAATTTCTCTAACAATATTTTTAGTTTTCAGTGTACAGATTTCACACATATTTTCTTAAATGTATCCCTAAGTATTTCATGTTATATATAACATATATATATATCATTTCCAACTGTTTTTGCTTATATCTAGAAAGACAATTGATTTTTATGTTTTGACCTTCTATCCTACAGTCTTGCTAAGCAAACTTACTAATTTTAGTAGTTTCTTTTCTAAATTCCTTAGAATTTCCTGTGCATATAACCAGATCTTCTGCACATTAAAATGGTTTTACTTTCTTCCCATACTTTAGCCATAGAGTTTTCATAGATTCTATTAGATTGAAAAGGTTCCTTAACATTTCTAGTTTTCTTAAGAGTTTTTAACATAAACAGGATGTTGAATTCTGTCAAATATTTTCCTAGAGCTATTGATACCATCATACGGATTTTCTTCTTTATTCTGTTAAGGTGGTGAATTATATTAATTGATTTTCACATGTTGCTTTCCTAGAATAAACCTCAGTTAGTCTTAATGTATTAACATTAAAAAAAAACATTTTTATATATTGCTGGATCAATTAGCTAATTTTTTGGAGGACATTTGCATCTATCTTCATGAGGGATATTGGTCAGTAGTTTTCTTAAATGGCTTTACCTAGTTTTAATAATAGGGTAAAGCTGGTCTCATAAAATATACTTCTTCCTCCTTTGTTTTCTGAAAGATTTTGGGTAGAACTGGCATTATTTCTTCTTTAAATATTTGGTAGAAATCAGCAGTGAAACTATCTGAGCCCTGAAGATTTCTTTTTCGAAAAATTTTAAATAATGAAGTAAGTTTTAGTAGATATAGGACTATGTAGATTTGGGGGAGAAGTACACCAAATTTTTGCTTTTTTGATAGATTTTTAAAAATTAAAGTACATTTGACATGCGATATTGTGTTGGTTTCAGTTGTACAACACAATGATTTGATAAATATATACATTACAAAATGCTTACCATGATAAAGTGTGGCTACCATCTGTTATCAAAGTTATTACAGGGATGCCTGGGTGGCTCAGTAGTTGAGCATCTGCCTTGGGCTCAGAGTGTGATCCCAGGGCCCTAGGATTGAGTCCCACATCAGGCTCCCTGCATGGCGCCTGCTTCTCCCTCTGCCTGTGTCTCTGCCTCTTTCTCTGTGTCTTTCATGAATAGATAAATGAAATCTTTTAAAAAAAAAAGTTATTACAATATTATCAACTATTTCCCCATGCTGTACTTTTTATTTTATTTTTTTTAAGATTTTATTTATTTATTCATGAGAAAGAGAGAGAGAGAGAGGGAAAGAGGCAGAGACACAGGCAGAGGGAGAAGCAGGCTCCATCCAGGGAGCCTGATGTGGGACTTGATCCCGGGTCTCCAGGATCACGCCCTGGGCTGAAGGCGACGCTAAACCTCTGAGCCACCCAGGCTGCCCCTTGCTGTACTTTTTATCCCCATGACTTACTTATTTTACAACTGAAAGTTTGTATCTCATAATCTTCTTCATCTATTTAACTCATTCTCCCATCCCTACCCCTCTGGTAACTACTAGCTTGTTCTCAGTATTTATGAGACTGTTTCTGTTTGGTTTGTCTCTTTGCTTTGTTTTTAAATTCCATATATAGGTGAAATCATGTGGTATTTGTCTTTTCTTTCTGACTTATTTTACTTAGCCTAGTACCCCTTAGGTCCATCCATGTTATCACAAATGGCAAGAGCTCATTCTTTTTCATGGCTGAGTAATATTCCATTATACATATTCACACAGAAATAGAGAGACTCTACAATTCCTAGCTTTGACATGACTGAAGTCCTCAATTTTCTATCCTGTAAAATATAACAATAGCAATTTTATCATTAGATTGTGGTAAGATCATATATATCAAGCAGTTAGCACAAACCATGCACACAGAGTATGGGAAACTCAACAAGTGGTAATTTGAACTGACACCTCACCAAAGAAGACATACAGATGGCAAATAAGTATATAAAAAGATTCTCAATATCATAGGTCATTAGAGAATTGCAAATGAAAACAATAAGATACCACTGTACACCTATCAGAATGGCTAAGGTAAAAAACACTGACAACACCAAATGATGGTGAGATTGTGAAACAACAGAAATTATTTCTTTTTTTTTTTAATTTTATTTGTTTATTCATGAGAGACACACAGAGAGAGAGAGGCAGAGACACAGGCAGAGGGAGAAGCAGGCTCCATGCAAGGAGCCCAGTTTGGGACTCGATCCCGGGACTTCAGGATCACGCCCTGGGCTGAAGCCAGGCGCTAAACCGCTGAGCCACCCAGGGATCCCAGAAACTCTCTTTCATTGCTGGTGGAAATGCAAAATGGTACAGCCACATTGGAAGACAGTTTGGCAGTTACTTACACAACTAAACACATTCTTACCGGGCAGCCCCGGTGGCACAGCGGTTTAGCGTTGCCTGCAGTCCGGGGTCTGATCCTGGAGACCTGGTATCGAGTCCCGTGTCAGGATCCCTGCATGGAGCCTGCTTCTCCCTCTGCCTGTGTCTCTGCCTCTCTTTGTGTGTCTCTATGAATAAATAAATAAAATCTTTGAAAAAAAATAAAATAAACACATTCTTACCATACAATCCATACAATCCAGCAATTGCATTCCTTGGTAGTTGCCCAAATGAGTTGAAGACATATTTCCAAACAAAAATCTATACATGAACGTTTATGGCAGCTTTATTATATAATTGTCAAACTAGGAAGCAACCAAGATATTGTTCAATAGGTGAATGGATAATTAAGCCACATATGTTCGTGCAATGGTATATTACTCAGCAATGAAAAGAAATGAGCTGTCAAACCACATAAAGACAGAGGAAACAAGTATATGTTGCTAAGTTAAAGAAGCCAACATGAGGGCAGCCCTGGTGGCACAGCGGTTTAGCACCGCCTGCAGCCCAGGGCATTATCCTGGAGGCCCTGGATCGAATCCCATGTCGGGCACTCTGCATGGAGCCTGCTTCTCCCTCTGCCTGTGTCTCTGCCTCTGTCTCTCTCTGCATCTCTATGAATAAATAAATAAAATATTAAAAAGAAAAGAAGCCAACATGAAAAGATTATGTACTATATTTATATGACATTCTGGAAAAGGCAAAACCATGGAAAATGTGAAAATATTAGTGGTTGGCAGGGGCTCAAGGAATGGAGAGAGAGATGAATAGGGAGATTTTTAAGTAGTAAAACTACTCCACATGATACTACTTATATAATAATATAAGGTACATGGCCTTATATATTTGTCAAAACCCATAGAATGTACAACACAAGAAGTGAATCCTAATGTAGACCATAGACTTTTGTTGATAATATATCAATATCAGCTCATCAATTACAACAGAAATACTACATTAATGAAAGATACTAATGATAGAGAAAACTGTATAGGGAGGGGTGAAGAGACAAGTGGAACACTTTGTACTTTCTGTTCACTTTTTCTAAAACTGCTCCAAAGAAAATAAAGTGAATTCAAAAATAAATAGTGGTAAAATTATGTAAGTGGAGAACAAATTGGTGGTTATCAAGGGTTAGAGATGGTAACAAAGAAGGAGGAAAATAAGCTGTGTGACTATAAAGGGGGTGGCACAATGGGGATGTGCTGATAAAATATCTTGATTGCAGTGGTAGTTACACAAATCTATGCATATAATATTACATAGAGCTATGCACAAACATTGCACCAATGTCAATTTCCTGGTTTTAATATTGTGCTGCTTAAGATGTAATAGGGAAACTGGGTGAAGAGTACACAGGATTTCTCTGTATTATTTTTTTAAATTAAGGTACAGGGTTATATTAGCTTTAGGTATATAATACAGTGATTCAACAGTTCTGTACATTATTAGGTGCTCAACACAATAAGTGTATTCTAGGGTGACAGAACATGAGAGACACCCAACTCTGGGAAACAAACAAGGGATGGTGGAAAGGGAGTGGGCAGGGGGTTGGGGTGACTGGCTGATAGGCACTGAGGGGGGCACTTGATGGGATGAGCAGTGGGTGTTATGCTATATGTTGGCAAATCGAACACCAGTAAAAATATATATACAAAAAAAAAAACTCCACAATAAGTGTATTCTTAATCCCCTTCACCTAACTCACCCATTCCCCCTGCCCACTTCCTGTCTGGTAACCACCACCAGCTTGTTCTGTCAATTTAAGAGTCTGTTTGTTTTGTCTCTTTTTTTCCTTTGTTCATTTGTTTTGTTTCTTAAATTCCACATGTGAGTGAAATCCTGCTATTTCTCTTTCTCTGACTGACTTATTTCACTTCGCCTTATGTCTTCTAGACGCACCCATGTTGTTGCAAATGGCAAGATTTTACCTCTTTTTCATGGCTGAGTACTATTCCTTTGAGAGACAGACAGAGAGAGAGAGAGAGAGAGAGAGATGCCTGGGTGGCTTAGTGGTTGAGCATGTGCCTTTGGCTTGGGGCGTGATCCTGGAGTCCAGGATCGAGTCCCATATTGGGCTCCTTGTGAGGAGCCTGTTTCTCCCTCTGCCTATGTCTCTGCCTCTCTCTGTGTGTCTCTCATGAATAATTAAATAAATCTTAAAAAAAAAAAAGGGGAGGGGGACACCTGAGTAGCTCAGCAGCTGAGTGTCTGCCTTTGGCTCAAGGTGTGATCCTACGGTCTGGGATGGAGTCCCACATTGGACTCCCTGCATGGAGCTTGCTTCTCTCTCTGCCTACAACTCTGCCTCTCTTTCTGTGTCTCTCAGGAATAAATGAATAAAGTTTAAAAAAAGGAGAGAGAAATATTTATCCATTCATCTATACGTGGGCCCTTAGGTTGCTTCCATATCATGGTTATTGTAAATAATGCTGCAATAAACATGGGGGTGCATATATCTTTTAAAATTAGTGTTCTCATATTCTTTAAGTAAATACCAAAGAATTTGCTTCTCCTCTCTCTCGCTGCCTGCCGCTCCCCCTGCTTATGCTCTCTCTCTGTCAAATAAATAAATAGAATCTTTAAAATAAATAAATAAATAAAAAATAAAAATACCCGACAAATTGGGGCACCAAGCTGGCTCATTTGGTGGAACATGCAACTCTTAATATCCAAGTTGTGAGTTGCAGCCTGATGTTGGGTGTAAAGATTACTTAAAAATAAAATATAAGGGATCCCTGGGTGGCTCAGTGGTTTAATGCCTCCCTTGGGCCAGGGCGTGATCCTGGAGTCCCGGGATCGAGTCCCACATCAGGCTCCCTGTATAGAGCCTGCTTCTCCCTCTGCCTGCGTCTCTGCCTCTCTCTCTCTTTCTCATGAATAAATAAATAAAATATTTAAAAATAATAATAATAATAAAATAAAAAATATTTTTTAAAAACATAAATAAAAATATAAATAGTGGCAAGCTAAAAAGTTTCATAAATCTAAGTAAGGACTTATATCCAGAATATATAAAGAATTCCTATAAATCAGTTTGTTTTTTTTTTTTAAAGACAGACAACTCAAATTTAAAATTTTTATTTTTTTATTTTTTATTTTTTCAATTTAAAAATTTTAAAAGACTGAGGAGCCTGGGTGGCTCAGTTGGTGGAGTGTTTGACTCTTGATCGCGAGCCTGCGAGTTCAAGCCCCACACTCGGTATAAAGATTGCTTAAAAATAAAATCTTTTAAAATACGTGCAAAAGACTTAAATAGACATCTCACTTAAGAGAAAAACAAAATGGACAATAAACTTATAAAAAGATGTTCAACATCATTAGCCATCAAAGAAATGCAAATTAAAACTACCATTAGGTAGCATTACTCACCAAGGAACATCTAAAATTTAATGATTGACAACACAAAGGGTTGGTTATGATGTGGAACAACTAGAACTCTCATGCTTTGCAGGTAGGGTGTAATTTGGTACAATCATTTAGGAAAAATGTTTGGCAGTGCCTACTAAAACTAAGCATACATATGACCCTGGATAAATACCGTAAAGAAATTAATGCTTATGTCCATCAAAAGACAGGCATGATGATATTTATGCAGTTTTCTTTTTAATTGCTCAAAACTGGAAATGACCCAAATACCCATTATAGAAAGAATAAAAAAATTTCATACAATGGAATGCTACACTGCAACAAAAGACAGACCATTGATACACACACAATATGGATAAATCTCCCTGATAATGCTGAATAAAAGAAATCACACACAAAACCATATATATGACTCCACTTAAATTAAAAAGCATGCAAAGCTAATCAATGGTTGTAGAAGTCAGAATAGCATCTACCCCTGGAGGAGATACTAACAGAGAGAGGCCACAAGGAACCTTCTGGAATAATGAAAATGTTTTCTATTTGTCTAGATAGTGGTTACAACAATTATTAACACACATGCAAAAATTACCTAATTTCTTCACTTAAGATTTGTGTACCCATTATATATGTTATACTTCAGGGTGCCTGGGTGGCTCAGTCTGTTGCTCTCTGCCTCTGGCCCAGGTCATGATCCCAAGGTTCTGGAATCAAGCCTCACATCAGCCTCCCTCCTCAGCAGGAGCCTGCTTCTCCCCCTGCTTGTGTTCTCTGCTTCTCTCCTCTCTCTCTCTCTCTCTCTCCCTTAAATAAATAAAATCTTTATATATAATACTTCAATAAAAATTTTTATTTATTTAAATTTATTTATGATAGTCACACACAGAGAGAGAGAGAGGCAGAGACATAGGCAGAGGGAGAAGCAGGCTCCATGCACCGGGAGCCCGACGTGGGATTCGATCCCGGGTCTCCAGGATCGCGCCCTGGGCCAAAGGCAGGCACCAAACCGCTGCGCCACCCAGGGATCCCTGAATAAAAATTTTTAAAAGAGGGATGCTCAGTGGTTGAGTGTCTGCTTTCAGCTCAGGGCATGATCCCGGAGTTCTGGGATTGAGTTCCACATCGGGCTCCCTGCAGAGAGCCTGCTTATCCTTCTGCCTATGTCTCTGCCTCTTTCTGTGTGTCTCTCTCATGAATAAGTAAATAAATCTTTTAAAAAAAATTTTTTTAATTAAAAAAAAAACAATAACATTTGCCAACCTCAAACATAACCAACTAGAAAATATAACAAGAAATCAGATATGATTCACTATAACACCATAAAATCATAATAATTAAAAACATGCATCAATGTCATTGGCTCAGAAACAGGCAAATAGGAAAATGGAACAGAACCAAAAGCTATAACCTGGATCCTTATATGAATGAGGATTTCATATATAACAAAGTGGACACCCCAAAGTAATGGGGAGAGTATAAGTTGTGTAGTGGGTAGTTTTGGAAAAACAGGCTCTTTATAAAGAAAGAAATAAAACTGGCTCCCTACCTCACACCGTATATGTAAGTGGCTCCCAGAAAGATCAAAGACATCAATTTGAAAAGCACATTTCTAACTAATAGAAAAAATGTAAGAGAATTTTTTTTTTTTTTTTACTTAGAGAAAGGGAAAGGTTTTTGAAACTGAAAACCAAAAATGTGTCTACATGAAAGTAAGGATTTATGTCCAATAAAAAGTAATATAGACAAGGTCAATAGATAAGTAGCAGACTCTGTAAAGATATTTATCACATCTAAAACTCACAGAGGGGATCCCTGGGTGGCGCAGCGGTTTGGCGCCTGCCTTTGGCCCGGGGCGTGATCCTGGAGACCCCGGATCGAATCCCACGTCGGGCTCCCGGTGCATGGAGCCTGCTTCTCCCTCTGCCTGTGTCTCTGCCTCTCTCTCTCTCTCTCACTGTGTGCCTATCATAAATAAAAAATAAAAATTTAAAAAAATAAAAAAAATAAAACTCACAGAGGATTATTATTGATTATATGTGTGGAATTTCTTTTTTTTTTTTAAGATTTATTTATTTATTCATGAAAGACAGAGAGAGATAGGCAGAGACATAGGCAGAGGGAGAAGTAGGTTCTTGCAGAAACCCGATGTAAGACTTGATCCCAGAACTCCAGGATCTCGCCCTGAGCCAAAGAGATGCTCAACTGCTGAGCCACCCAGGCATCCCTATGTGTGGAATTTCTAAAAATCTGTAGAAAAAAGACCCAAAAGTAAAATGGGAAAATGTTATTATTATAAGGCAATTCATAGGAGGATTGAGTTACAAAATGAGACAAAGAAATGATCAAGGTCACTATTAATTGGTGAATCATAAAACAATGAAATACTATTTTTATTCTATTAGAATGACCAAATAGATAAAACTGTATAATACCAAGTATTTACAAGTATGCTAGAAAATTGGCACTCTTGTGCATGGCTCATGAGAGTATAAACTGGTGAGAGTATAAACTGGAAAATAATCTGTTAGTATTTCACAAAATTAAATAATACCTACACACTATAAGCCTATACTCCTGGTCCTAAGGTTTATATTTCAGAGTTTATTCTTCATGGCTTTTTGTTGTTGTAGGGGGAAGTAGGAGGTAACCCAGATATCTATCACTAGAGCACCAGAAAAGATAAAAGTAGTAAATTCACACCATGGAACACCAAGCTGCAGTTAAAAGCAACAATCTCTATGTACCTATCCATAGCAATATGGACAGATCTTTGAAAACACACTGCTGTGTGAAAAAGGAAGCAACTCAATGAAATTTATAGCATAATGACATTGATGTAAATAACATGCCCAGGGACACCTGGGTGGCTCAGTGGTTGAGCGTCTGCTTTCGGCTCCAGGCATGATCCTGGGGTCCTAGGATAGAGTCCCACATCAGGCTCCCTGCATGGAGCCTGCTTCTCTCTCTGCCTACATCTCTGCCTCTGTGTGTGTGTGTGTCTCTCATGAATAAATAAAATCTTTAAAAAAAATTTTTTTTAAATGACAAGTCCATACACATGCCACTTCTGACCATAACATGGTAACGACAGGAATAGACCTCTCACTGTAAACAACTATAAAATTGGACAGAATATAAAGGGTAAAGGAAAAGAAAAAGACAATGTAAGACTATGATCCCTAAGAGAAAGGGACCTTACAAAGTGAGCCCCATGCTTGTCACTTACCTGTCCGAGAATAATTCTCACCTAGAGTTCACAGAACTAAGTTCGGGCAGAACCCCCAGGGTCCTGCTGAAATGAGGAGGCAGAAACAAGAGTTCAAGACAGATGAAATTACTAGAATCTTTGGGATAAAATTTCATGGAGGAAGGAGCTTCATAGAGATGACCCCTGGAAGTCTGTATAGTGGTCTCCCATTATAAGTAAACTGGTCTTACTGTATGAAACCATTGAAGTCTTGCCGGATGGAAGCTTCTAGAAGCTTAAGAATGGAATAGAGATACTAGAGATCAAGCAGTCTGGGGGTTACTGGAGCTTTAGCTTTGACAAAGCTAAGGAATCTCACTAACACCCTTTGGACCTCAGCTGAAACACTAGAAAGGCTGTGCCTTAGGTATATGGACCATGTCTTTTTTTTTTTTTTTTTAAGATTTTATTTATTTATTCATGAGAGACACAGAGACAGGCAGAGACAGAGGGAGAAGCAGGCTCCATGCAGGGAGCCTGACATGGGACTCAATCCTGGGTCTCCAGGATCATGCCCTGGGCTGAAGGCGGCACTAAACTGCTGAGCCACCCAGGCTACCCAAGGACCATGTCTTAATGAAAAACCAACAGTAGATTCACCTTAAAATCTAAAAACAAACCCTCACAGTTGTCTACTGTGCTTTTAGGAAATGTACATGGGGGATACCTGGGTGGCTCAGTGGTTGAGTGTCTGCCTTCAGCCCAGGGCGTGATCCTGGAGTCCCAGGATCGAGTCCCACATCAGGCTCCCTGCATGGAACCTCTTTTCCCTCTGCCTATGTCTCTGCCTTTCTCTCTCTGTATCTCTCATGAATAAATTAATAAAACCTTAAAAAAAAAAAGGAAATGTACATGGAAGAAATTAGCAGTAAAGGGGTATCATGTCTGCAACTTAATCTCAAACTTTTTGAAAATATATGCAAAGAGAATGGTAAAGCAAATGTAGTAAAATGTTAACATTTGGAAAATCAGGATAAAGGATATATGAGAATTCTTGGACTCCTCCCATAAAGTTTGCAATTCTTCCAAAGTTAAAAGTTAAAAAAAAAAAGTAAAAATTAATGAGGGGCACGTGGGTGGCTGTCAATTGAACATCTGACTCCTGATCTCAGTTCAGTTCTTGATCTCTGGTCATGGGCGCAAACCCCACATTGGATTCCACACCAGTGGAGCCTACTTAAAATTTAAAAAAAATAAAATAAAACTTAAAAAATAATGAAAAAATATACCACACTGTCACTTTTTTTTTTTTTTAAATAATAGAAATTTATTCTCTTGTAGTCTTGGAGACTAGAAGTCCAAGATCAAGATGTCAGCAGGATGGGGCTCCTGGCTGGCTCAGTCAGGAGGAGGATGCAACTCTTGATCTCTGGTTGAATGTAGAGATTATTTAAAGAAAAACAAAAAAGAAGTCAGCAGGTTAGTTTGTCCCAAGGCTTCTCTCCGTGGCTTGCAGACGCTGCCTTCTCACTGTATCCCCACATAGTATTTCCTCTGTGTATGTTTTTCTCTGACATCTCTTTTTGTAGTCCTAATCTCCTCTTATAAGGACATCAGTCAGATTGGGTGAGGGCCCACCCTAATGGTTTCATTTTAAATTTGCCTCTTCTAAGGTCCTATCCCCCAATATAGTCACATTCTGAGGTACCAATAGAACTTCAATATAGGAATACTGAGGGCACACAATGTAACATTCCTAGTCCTTCTCCTTTTTCTAAGTCCTGTTTGTTTCTTGAAAATTTTTTAAAAATAAAAATCAGCTATGCTTATAGATTTCTAAATTTATTCTTAAAATTCTGCTAATAAGTTTTTTACATTCCATATTGGGGGCTTTGTTATTTCTTGGTGAACTGAAACTTTTATCATTATGAAATAATTCTGTTTATCTCAGTAAGTTTTTTCATTAAAGCCTATTTTACTTAACATTTAAAAATGCATCCTCACACAAGATAATACTATAAATTTTACAAAGATTATACTTCTTTAGGGATACATATGAAACATATTAAAGTGGCTCCCCTTGGAAGGGAAGGAGATACTAATGAGAGTCACAGACGCAAGGAGGAAAAGTAGAGGAGTCTCACATAGGCTAATGATGATAATGTGCTAAAAACTGAAGACTATATATAATCAACTCAACTTTTTCACATCTGACATCCAAAAAGTAAAGAATGATAGAAAGAAAGAAAGTGAGGGAGGAAGAAGGAAAAATGTAAGGCTAGAAATATGAAAGAACAAACTATAGTTCAAAATTATGAATATTTAAGGTGTCCAGGGGGACTTTTCAGATGACTATACATCATGGTTTTTTAACTTGAGGATGAGAGATGCTTCTGCAGATGGAGTTAAGATGAAGAACATTGGGGTGCCTGGGTGGCTCAGTTGGTTAAGCATCTGCCTTTGGCACAGGTCATGATCCCAGAGTCCTGGGATTGAGCCACTGCTCAGCAGGGAGCCTGCTTCTCCCTTGGCTTCTTCCTCTGCTTCTCCCTCTCCCTTTGCTCCTCTCCTCACTCATGCTCTCTCTCTCTCTCTCTCTCTCACTCTCACTATCAAATAAGTAAATAAAATTTTTTAAAAAGACGATGAAGAGCACTTCAGGAAGAAGGCATAGTAGGTGTACAGACATTAAGTAATGAGAGCACAGAGCCTGTTGGAGAGGAAAGAGGAGGATGATAATGAAACATGAGTCCAGAAAGGTCAGTTAGTGCCAAAACAAAGTATTATGTTAAACTTTGTGCTAATAGTAAAAATATTTGTTATGACACTACTGTGGAGTGGTTTAAAAGCTCAGACTTAAATAAAATAAAATAAAATAAAATAAAATAAAATCTCAGACTTGAATAAAAAAAAGACTTGGGTTTGAATTTGAACTGTCTTACATAGCAGGTATATGACCTTGAGCAAGTTATTTAATCTCAGTGAGACTCAGTTTCTCATGAACACTTAAGTAATAATGATTTTTTTTAATATTTATTTATTTATTCATGAGAGATACAGAGAGGCAGAGACATAGGCAGAGGGAGAATCAGGCTTCCTGCAGGGAGCCCAATGCAGGACTTGATCCTGGATCCTAGGATCTCGCCCTGAGCCGAAGGCAGATACTCAACCACTGAGCCACCCAGGTGTCCCAAGTAATAATGATATTTATCTTGGTAAGTTATGAGAAATGAGTAAATCTCCAAACACTGTACCCAGCACACAGTAAATATTCAGGACTTGAATTATTGTTATTACTATTATTATTGTTGTCATTATCCTCATCATTGCCATCATCATGCTTATTATTTGAACCAGAGAATTACCTGTATTTTGGAAAGATCACTCTGGTGATAATATGAAGGTTGACTTGGAACGGCTGAGACTAAGAGCAGATAACAGATAAAAACAAGCTACAATAGCCTAGGTAAGAGTAAGAGGATCTAAGTGTTGCTAGAGAGCAATATTTCAGGAAATAAAGTTTACGGGTCTTTCATATACTCCTTATGGACCACTTCAAATCCTCACAGCTACAGCAGTAGTGACCAATTCTGTGCAGTTTTCATTCACCTTCACATCAAGTTGCAACTTGACAGCACTTCTTCCCCCACCTCCAGTAAGATTTATTTATTTTAGAGAGAGAGCAAGTAGGGATGGTGAGGGAAAGTCTTAAGCAGACTCCTCGCTGAGTGCAGAGCCTCACTTGGGGGCTTGATCCCTGATATCATGACCTGAGCTGAAACCAAGAGTCAGCCTCTTAACCAACGGAGCCACCGGCTCCCTGTCAGCACTTCACTTCAAGCCTGCAATTTACCTCTCACTTCCTGCCTTAGGACTTCTCTAAATCTCTTCTTGGGATCTGAGGGCACCTGCTTGGGTACTTGCACCTGTGTAACCCTGAAGTGCCCAGGCAGGTTTAAGCCTTGTGGGGCAACACTTAACCAATGAAAACAGGATTGGACAAACGCTTCCCCCTCTCTTCCCTTTGGTGGACAGTCCTGAGATACATTTCAAATAATTCCTCAGATGGCCTCCCAGGATCTAGCATCCAGTTGTCCAGAACAGCAGCTAACTCCATAGCCTATCTCTGTCTTGATTCTGCCTCTTTCCTTGTTATATAATTCATGTTGCCCTTACTTCTGCCTCTGGAATCACACTCTAAAAAAACATATAAGCCTTTTGTCTCAGGGCCTGCTATCAGGGCAATCCAGGCTAAGAGCATGATACACAAAATGGTCTTAGAAAGCAAGCCTTCAGGAAAGAATTGTATCACCTAACAAGGACTTCATCGCTGTTGGTAGCAGGTTTAGTTAGATGGGTTAGATGACCTCTGGCCTGCCCTGGAATTCCATTTACTAAGAATCTCACCTGTGGTTGATTGGGATGAGGTGTAGGTGAAAGGGAAATATTAGCTATGTATACAGTGGCTGTGGCACTTGAACGGCATGGGACAATGATAACTATGAGATTATGGATGGAGTTCACTTTTGTTAGTGTTGGAAGATGGGAATGAAAAAGGAAAAAGACAAGCTCCTGTAAGTCTATTAACTACTCTAAACTATGAAAGTAGGGGCCTCAACAACAGCATTTCAGGACAGCCCCCAACATCTGTAAAAAATTGCAGCCTGTGTTAAAAATGAAGCCAAGGTCCTAATCATAAGGATAATATTGCTTTAGAGCCTCAACAGACCTATGTCAAAGTCAGTCCCTGATAAAAAGTGGAACTCTGAGGGCTAGAATAAAGGTAATTAGATGGATAAGCATGAGAATTTTGAATCCCTGGATTCTCTTAAATCCTCCAAGCTAGCAGAAGCTGGAAGGAAGAAGTCCAGCTAGAAGAGGTCCCTCCTTTGACTTGCGGGTCCTGTAGGACCTAATCTGAGGCAGATGTTGTGTAAGATGATTTTTGTCTTTTTAAAGATCTACCCCTGCCACCCTTCTTTGCTCCAGGCTAATCCTAGTAACTAGGGTTAGGTTTCGGTACAGCCCCAGAAAGGAAATACCATTCCTGCTCCAAGAGAAAATAAATTATGCACCAAAAGAATGATAGAAATTAGCTAATATGTCCCAAAAGAAACCAACAGAGTATATCTCAAGCGTATTAAAACAGCAGAGCAAGATATAAAGCTAAGTAGGTGAGAATTTATTAGCATGGAGGCACTCGCCCAAAAATCAAATTCAATGTTCTGGCAAGAACACCTGGAGCTGGTCCTAATACCCTGCTAGGGATGGCTCTTTTGAAGCTTGAACATAAGGAATGTATATCAACACATGAACACAGCTTCTAGTAATTAGTAAGTGGTTGTGGCTCAAGAAAGTAAGGACCAAAAACAGTTTGCCTTTAGTGGAAAAGACATTAATACCCATTTGCTGCCTTGCCCCATGACCGTTTTATTTAAGTCTCCTGCTCTGCCACTGTATAGTCTACAGTGACCTTGATCTCTTAAGAATATTCTACAGAATGGGAGACAAACCATAAGATACTCTTAATCATATGAAACAAACTGAGGGTTGCTGGAGGGGAGGAGGATGAAGGGATAAGGTAACTAACTGGGTGATTAGCATTAAGGAGAGCACACAATGTAATGAGCACTGGGTGTTATATAATGATGAATCACTGACCTCTACCTCTGAAACCAATAGTACATTATATATTAAGTAATTGAATTTAAATTAAAAAAAAGAATTTCTACAGAACACCATACTGGTCCAATATACATCATACTAATTGGACATGGTGAGCAGAAGTGAGAAATACCCCTAAATATCCTAGTATTACATATGTAGACCAGAGAGTGAGAGGAAAAAAAACTCATGAAGATTTAAGGGACTACCACATTGGTGAAGTCTTTAGGGATCCAATGGTCTGTGGCATCCTTAGAAGTTAAAGCACAAGTTGATTCACTTTGCACCAAGAAAGACAGTATTCTTTTATGCTTGATAGACTTCTTTCAATTATGAAAACAGCACATCCCACATTCAGAGATATTACTTTAACCATTTATCAGATATGTAGGAAAGCTCCCAATTTTGAGTCAGACCAAGAGCGAGAGACCTGCTGCACAGAAGGTCCAAGCAACAGAGAAAGCTGTCCTCCACCTGGGTCATATGGCTCAGTAGATGTGATATGTCAGAGATATCCATGGTAGGTAAAACCACTCTTGCATGCTCTAAAAGAGAGTTGCCATGTGTTTCTAGGGTTTTAGACCAGCGGTTGGAAAACTATGGCTTGTGGATCAAATCAACTTGTGTTGTTTGGTTTCGATTTTGGTTTGTTTGGGTTTTGTTTGTTTGTTTGTTTTAAGATTTTATTGATTTATTCATGAGAGACATAAAGAGAGAGAGGCAGAGACTAGGCAGGAGAAGCAAGCTCCCTGCTGGGAGCCCAATGTGGGACTCTGATCCTGGGACTCCAGGATCATGCCCTGAGCCAGCCGAAGGCATGTGCTCAACTGCTGAGCCACCCAGGCATCCCTGGGTTTTGTTTTTGAACCACTCACAAGCTAAAAGTGGTTTTTACATTTTTTTAAAGGGATATTATAAAAAAAGAATATGCAAAGAAATTATATATTGTCTACAAAGTATAAAATATTTGCTATCTGATCCTTTAAATAATTGTTTGAGAAACAGTTTCTAGTGTGTAGCTGGGACCTCGTGGAGCCCAAGTGCTTTTCCATGGGACACTAGTGACAATGCAGTCAGAGGTCCCAATGATGTGCTGGTGTTGCAAGATCTACTGTGCCATAAGGTCAAGCATTCCCGGGGTGCCTGGCTAACTCAGTTGGTAGAATGTGCAACTCTTAAACTCAGGGATGAGTCTGAGCCCTGTTTGGGTATGGATATCACTCAAAATAAAATCTTAAAAAAAAAAAAGTCAAGCATTCCATTGTATGATAGAAATCCTAGATTTGGGATTGGATCTAAGGATGAGAAGGCATAAATAAATTACAATAACAAGTGACCCAAACTTGTGTGTCACTGTGTCTGTAGCACTGAAGCTTCTCTTTCAATTCACTTCAATGATGGGGGCCGGAAAAGTAGGTCTGGTTCACAGACAGATCAGCTAATATGTTGATCCTAATAAAAACGGACTAGGATGAACCACAGCTCTACTCAGGGGTGGCCCTAAAGAACTCATTGGTGGTAAAGGAAAATTCTCCCAGCAAGTAGAGATGATAACAGTACATCTGCTCATCACTTTATATGGCAGCATAAGTGGCCTGAGAGATATGGATATAGATGGAATACAATGGTGAATGTTTTATCTGGTTAATCAAGGTGTTGGAAAAAGAAAAATTGGAAGATGAGGACAAAGAGAACTGGGGAAGGTAAACAGGTGATTTAAAGAAATAGGCACAAAGTATGTAGCTCTTTGTGCCTCGTTATGATGTCCACCAGAGACTAAACATCACAAGAAAGGCACTCAGAAACCAAGCGGGGAGGATGACTTGTCTTATGGATGCCAGTCAGATTCTCTCCTTGGCAATTCCAATGCTTAAATAATGGCCCTATTTTTTTTTTTTTTTAAATAATGGCCCTATTAATGGAGTGGCCATCATAGCAGGGATGGGAGCTATACATGGGTCCAACATTATGGGTTCTTTCTCATCAAAGATGATCTGATTGTTGTTACCTAATGTGTGTCCAACTTGCCAGCAGAAGAGATAAATGCTGAGTACTCATTATTACTCCATTCCTTGAGGAAACCAGTCAGACACTTGGTAACAGATTGATTACATCAGATCCCTTCCTCCCTGGAGGGACAACAATTGGTTCCTACTGAGACTGACACTTACTCCAGAAATAGAGTAATAATATGAATGTAAAATTGATGCTGCCTGCTGTGTAGTAAGTAATAAAGCCCTTTGCCTCTGACCTAGGAATCTGATATCTTCTCTCAGCATCCCTGTCTGTGTGACTGGGCCTCACCTCATGCCTGAACCGCAGGCCTCTCACTTCCTACACCAGGGCTTTTGGGATGCCATCTTACAATACGCCCACAGAAACTGCTTGGCTTTTATGTATGTGCAACCTAGAGTGCAGGAAGGTTAACAATTTGTGAGGCAAATCCTTGACCAATTAGGAATAAGAACTGATGATTCTCTTTTTTCCTCTTGGTCAGATGGTCCCAAGATACATTTCATAAATCTCACAGAGTCACAGGCCAGGATCCCTTGGTAGCAGACACCTAGAACCTTCGCTCATGTTGGCTCTTTCTCCTTCCCAGTTTTACTCCTCACTCCTGCCCTCTGCAATTGTACTTCCAAATAAACTACTGGCATTATATCCCTGGCTCTACTTTGGGGGAAACCCAAACTATGGCAATGGAACTTTAGATGTAGTGGCAAGTTTTTAAGCCTGAGTGACTTGCAGAGTGGTAACAGGGAAACCCAAACTATGGCAATGGAACTTTAAATGTAGTGGCAAGTTTTTAAGCCTGAGTGACTTGCAGAGTGGTAACACTATTAGAATAAACGTGCAATGCAAAAGAGGAACATGCTGGTTTCCGAAAACATTAATTTGAAATATTGGGTGTATCCTTTTGATGCCCAATGCATGGGATGTGATGCTGACCTACTCTCAAGTAAAAGATAGATCTTCCATTCAGCTAACACATATTGAAAAATCTAGTGGTTCAAAGCCATGTTCTTAAGGATAGTAGATACCATGCAAGGATTAAGATCTGAGAAATGGGGAGAAGACAACAACATATCAGTAGAAGGAGCAGTAAATAATTAAGCACCATTATGGCATGGTTAGCTCTGCTAGGAGGGAAAAATATAATAGTCTTTCTATTTACTTCAAGGTGCTCATAATCTATTTTTAAAAAATATTTATTTATTTATTTATTTGAGAGAGAGAGAGTAGGAGCAGGGGGTGGAGCAGAGGGAGAGGGAGGAGCAGGCTCCCCGCTGAGCAGGGAGCCAGATGGTACTAGGCTCCATCCCAGGACCCTGGATACATGACCTGAGGCAAAGGCAGATGCTTAACCGACTGAGCTACTCGGGTGTCCCTTGATGCTCATAATCTAATAGAGATGAATTTTGTTTTGTTTTAAGATTTTATTTATTCATGAGAGACACAGAGAGGGAGGCAGAGACATAGGCAGAGGGAGAAGCAGGCTCCCTGCAGGGAGCCCGAGCAGGATTCCATCCCAGGACCCGGGATCAGGACCTGAGCCAAAGGCAGACACTCAACCACTGAGCCACCGAGGTGCCCCATGAGATGATGTTTTATATAATACAGTGTTGAGAGTGAAAAATATTCTTAAAAGCCCTAGAAATGGGAGCTCTGAGGAGAGAAGGAGTCATTACAGCTGAGATATTAGGTAGAGATGGAGAGGGTGGCATCTGAGCTGGACTCTGGATACATAGCACTGAATTGTGCAATAACAAGACTGAGGGCAGAACAATGCAAGTGGAGATGGCAAAGGTACAGAAAAGGGAGAGCATGGTTTGTGAGAATATGGTAGTTAGGATCTTTGGTTGCAAAGATCACATTACTTTAAGTGATAAAGATTACTTCCGGGACGTGTGGGTGGCTCAGTGGTTGAGCATCTTCCTTTGGCTCAGGGCATGATCCTGGAGTCCTCAGTTCGAGTCCCAATTGGGGCTTCCTGCATGGAGCCTGCTTCTCTCTGTGTGTCTCTCATGAATAAATAAATAAAATCTTAAAAAAATAATTACTTCCAAGGCTATGTGGGAAAATAAAGAAGACAGGAATCTCAATCACTCAGGGCCGAGGCTTCATGGGGATTAAATTCCATTTGGGGACTGGGAGGTTATCCCAGATCCAAGGCAGCTCAAGGGATCAGATATTTTGTCTGGATCCCTCTCTACGGCGTCTCACTACACAGGGATGCTGTTCCTTGCATCTACTACCATTTATAATTTATTTTACTTCTGCACACTCAAGATCCTGTCTACTCCTGGCTTCTGCTTTGTCATAACTTCCAGTTACACTTTTTTTTCTTTGTATGTCTTTCATCTTCTGACTCTGCTATTAACCACGTTATTGTCTGGGCCTCAAATTCAATCTTTGCAAGAGAAAATTTGATTGATCTGGTTAATTATTATCATCCCCATTGAGCAACTCCCTTAGGCAATTGGACAGGCTATGAATAGAATGGTCAATTAGATGTGTCAAAGGTAACAGAGTCCTGTGGTATAGAACAAGGTGACCTCACAGCTGTGGGGGTGGAAGGCACTGCTCCCATACTAGGCATATTAAGTAAAGCAACTTGGCCTGATCTTAGGTGTAACAAAGAGGAATAAACCTGGGACAAGATAGTGATGACAGGATAAGTGTGATAAGTGTGTCAGGATAATTAAAATCTGTGACTACAGATTTAATTGACTAGGCCAGAGTTCTCAGAGTTCCCTATCCAACCCCTTTTTGTAATATTCTTTATATAATTCTTTTTTTTCTCTTGTTTTTTTTTCAAACTCTCTAGTATTCTTAAATGGGGTACAAAGATACTATAGTCTAAGGACACAGACATGTATTTTTTTTAAAAATCAACAAAGTGCTCAACTGTATTACAAAACAAAGTCCCACAAAAACACAAAGGAAAGTTATTTATAATAAAATAATATGTATTTCAGTATGTAATTGCTCATGCATAGCTATACCAGAAGTTATGAAGCAGTAGTCAGATGCTTGCAACTATACATAGCAAAACTATAAATGTTACAGTTGCAATTTGGACTGATACAAGCTTGTTGTGTTGGTGACTCAGATGCTATCAACAACGGCTGCAATCAGCAATGTAACTTTTTGAAATGGTATCATCAATTCTTAGCATAGTGTCCAGTTAAATTTAGTATTTTTTGAGATGAAAAAAAAATCTGAAAGCAAAAGATACCCGTTAAAGATTTTAAAAAGACAAGAGTCTGGATCAGAACAAACTTCAGGAAGATTTAAGACTCCTAAATGATAATCAGCTTCAAGGTCTGGGTTGTTTTCATCTTTGGCTGATCTCCCACTCCTACCCCAGTGCTGATAAGTAGTAGGCACTCAGAATATGATTTTGAATTGAATTGATTTGAATCAAATAACATCTCCAGCAAAGTACCCTCAGGGCCCTTTGGTATAACATATTTTAGGGCAGAGCTCCAGAAAGGCAGTATTAGTGGAAGTGATTCCCTTACCACAGGACCCAAAGTCAGTTGTATCTACATTTCTTATGTGCAGGACCCTGGAGTCCAAAGCAGAATTTCTAGGTCCAGCTCTGTTGGGAGAAAAAAAAAAAAAAAAAAAAAGGAAAGGAAAAGAAAAGAAAAGAAAATGAAAAAGCTACATTCTATTAGATCATCTCCAGATTTTCTAGCAACAAACCCAAGGAACCGCAATAAAAGTCTTGAACAAAAATCTATTATAGGTAGCTGACACACATGTTCCAAATTTTGGTTGATTATTTAAAGAAACATATTCAGCATATAGCATAGTGCCTGGCCCATAATAGCCACTGAACAAGTATGTGTTGAGTGAATGAATGAATGAATGAATGATAACAGTTCAAAAAGTGCTTAAGATAGAAAAATGAAAAAGGAAAATTCTAGTGTGTGTTACACCAGAACCAGATGTAGGACTCAGATTGGTTTTATTTGAAGAACTATCCAGCTTTCTGATTCAAAAGCAAGCAATCAGGCCAAAAGTTCAAAACAAAAGGACAAAAAACAAAAACAAAAATAAAAAACAAAACAAAACAAAGGACAAGAAATAAATAATATATTTGCATAGTTACAATGTAGTACTAGAGAGTTTAAGATGAAAAGTAACGGCTTCTTGATCTCCTTCTCCCCCCGGCCCCACCACCTTCAGTCCCACTGGGTCCAAATAGGTACAAGTTCCTAAATATAAACTTTGTTCCAAATATCTGGTGACAGATCTCTTTTTAGCTTTCTCCATTTTCTCTATGAAATTACTGATCTGATCAAGAAGGCTTACACATTGAGTTGATTTTCAAATGGTGGGGAAAGTTTGCAAGGAACTCCTACAATTTCAGCCTTGGTAACCATGGTAGATGTGCCTGTCACTGCTCTATACAACGCTACTGTTGTCTTTAGTAGCAAAAAGACAGTATTTATAAGAAAACATTTATGGAGTATTATGTGCACTCATCATTCTAAGCACTGTGATCTCAAGTTCTCACAACAGTTCATGAGGAATGTACTATTATTAACTCCATTTTTTGGATGAGGAAACCGAGACTGACATAGGTTAAATAACTTGTTCCAAGTCACATAGAAGGCTGTAAACGTAACACCTAAACATAAACTGCCTGATGAAAATCCAAAAATATCTGACACAACTCTGAATCCCACTTCTGTCAGACTCCTGGAAAGGTCTAATTTTTAAAAATATATACCTGATGGGGCACCTGGGTGGTTTAATTGGTTAAGCCTTGCACTTTGGCTCAGTTCATATTCTCAGGGTCCTGGGACACACCTTGCAATGGACCTGCATCCAACTTCTACTGACACCCCTCACCCTATACTCAGCAGGGAGTCTGCTTCTCCCTCTCTCTCTTCTCCCTCTCTCTCGCCCTCTCTTGTGCTCCTGCTCTCTCTGTCTCTGCTTATTTGAGAAAGAGAGAATGAGCAAGGAGGAGGAGAAGCAGGGTCCCTCGTGTACTGGGAGCCTGTTGCTGGGCTCCACCCCAGGACCCTGGAGATCCTGACCCGAGCTGAGGACAGAAGGCAGATGCTTAACCGATTGAGCCATCCAGGCATAAACAAAATATTAAAAAATAAATAGATAAATGTATACCTTATGGCATTAAAGAAAGGCTATGATTATCCAAGTGGGATAAAATATCAAAAGAATAATTGGAGAAATTATGCCTGCCCTTAAAATGAAAATAAGCTTTCCTAAAGTGCAATGGTTGGCAGCCACTTTTCCACATCAGGTTCCACCCTTCTGCCCAGTGAGGTTTCCTGATGGAAGACAAACCTGGACAATCAAAAACAACAGCAATTCCAGTCAATAATCTACAAGCACACTGCAGGAGGATAATTTAGTAGTTTACGTGATGAGCATACTGCAGTTATTTAAAGTAAGGATCTTGAGGATCTGTGAGACATGGGCAAATGTTTATAAAACATTACGTGAAGACAGTAAAATAGAAAATGATAGCTCTGATGCAGCTATGTAAAAACCTCTTACTGTGAACAAAAATGTAAGGGGAGAAGCAAAAGTAATTGTGGTTTCCAGTTTTAGGGACTGTAATTAGGTATCATTTTTTCACCCAGAAATTTCTATAGTATCGTTTTGACTTAAAAAAAACCAGCTTGAGTAAAAACAGTAAAATATATAAAAATGGGTTTCTGGTCCCAGTATAGTAGTGGGGAGAAAGTGGAGAAAGATCTATGGATCAAGTTAACCAGCGACCTCTAGAAAGCTCCCTGTGCAGGTAGAACTTTATTTTAGGTACATCTTTATTCCAAGGTTTATTTTCTTTCGGAATTCTGGAAGCTTTGCTCTTGCATTAAAAAAAATAATAATAAAGGGGGATCCCTGGTGGCTCAGCGGTTTGGCGCCTGCCTTTGGCCCAGGGCGTGATCCTGGAGACCCGGAATCGAGTCCCGCGTCGGGCTCCCTGCATGGAGCCTGCTTCTCCCTCTGCCTCTCTCTCTATATATCTATCATGAATAAATAAATAAATAATTAAATAATTAAAATAAAAAATAAATAAAATTAGGGCAGCCCGGGTGGCTCAGCGGTTTAGCGCAGGCTTCAGCCCAGGGCCTGATCCTGGAGTCCCGGAATCTAGCCCCACGTCGGGCTCCCTGCATGGAGCCTGCTTCTCCCTCGGCCTGTGTCTCTGCTTCTCTGTGTCTCTCATGAATAAATAAATAAAATCTTAAAAAAAAAGAATAAAATTGTGTGTTTTGTTTTAATTATTACTTATTGCATTTTGGAACTGAGAGGGACTAATCATTTTCGGACCTGAGCAAGTCCCTCTGATCTTCAAAAATCTATCCGGTCTTTGCGACAAAGCTGGTCTCTTTCCCCAAGGTCAGTAGCTCCCACTGGAACCTGCCTGCCTGCTGCGGGCTTCGCGGCCCCTCAGCATCTCACATTTCAGGCTCCGCGGCCGCCCCCGGGCGCCACCGCGCGCGCCCAGCGCAGACCCGCGTCCTCGCGGGGCGGTGCCGCCGGCGGGCCGGGAGCTGGCGCGGCCCCCGCCCGCGCGCCGGCGCTGACTCAGCTCTTCCGGTCGCCGTCAGCCGCCGGCCGCCCCCCGAGTGCGCTGCCGCCGGGCGTCACCGCTCCCCGGGCAGGGGCCGCCGGGCCCTCGCCTCGCGCGCCGCGGTCCTGCCCCGCCGTGACTCAGCCGCTTCCGCCGCCGCGACGCGGGCCTCGAGGGTCCCGAAAGGGCCTGACGGCTCGTTAAGGCTCCGGGCACTGCCGTGCTTGGGCCCTGCAGGGCCCTTCGCGGTGGAGGACAGGAGGGCTCAGCGAAATATTCCTGGGCCCCTAGTGCAGACAGCGGATAATATATTTTTCCTTTTCTTTAAAGATTTTATTTATTTATTCATGAGAGACACACACAGAGAGAGAGGCAGAGGGAGAAGCAGGCTCCACGCAGGGAGCCCGACGTGGGACTCGATCCCGGCGCCCCAGGATCCGGCCTGGGCTGAAGCCGCGCTAAACCGCTGAGCCACCCCGGCCGCCCGACAGCGGATAATCTTGACCTCTTGACCCGGGCGTTTGAGGTCTAGGGCAGCCCTGGGTCTTAAGGGCCCGACGACCTGCATTGGCAGCTCAGCCCAGCCCCTTGCTGGCGTGGGACCCCCAGAGAGTTACTTAATCTAGCCAGATGTCACTTGGCACATGGGCAACATGGGGGTGAGTCCGTACCCACCTTGGTGGTGTTGGCACAGCCTAGCCAGTCGTGGAAACTCGGCAAATCTCAGTTCTCATTATCATTTCTTTTGCCATAGCTAGTAGAGGTAGTTCTTCCCCTCTCCATGCTGCCGCAACCATCTTGCTCTTCTTCCCTCCAGCGCAGGGTCACTGCAGTGACTTCCTAACTGGTTCTGCCGCATTCCCATCCGGCGGTCTGCAACGACCTGCTACATTCTTAAGGCACACTATGTTCATCAAGACAGTGACCTACCTGCTCCAGATAATGGAACACTTCCCTGTTTTCTTTCGGTTTAAGTACAAAGTCCTTCTCCTAGGATTTAAGGCACCAAAGCCTGGCTCGCCCACACCCCCATCCCTCCCATAAATTATGCTTACTCTTCATCTTACTTTGTGGCACCTCTGCAGGAGCTGGGGGTTGGGCAGATAAACACAAAAGCAGATAAACACAAAAATACTGTGTAGTAAGTGCTCTGAGTATGAGCAGGACAGAGAGCAAAGAAGTGAATAGAGGGGAAAGGAAAAAGGTTGGAAAGGCATGCTCTTTCTCGCGCGTGCTCTCTCAAATAAATCTTAAAAAAAAAAAAAAAAAAAAAGCCAAAATGATGATTTAACTACTTTGAGAGGATGGGAAACAAGTGAGGTTGTGTGGTTGTGTATTTGGTGTATCTGTAAGGGTGCTTCATCCTTATCTACCACAACAGCAGGGCCATAAAGCATGTTTAACGCAGATACATCAGGAAATAACAAAAACACATTATTTTAAATCTGGAGGTAAATACTTAAAGCGACAGCGAAGGTGGAAAACGGTTGTCCTTGAGCTATAAAGAGGATCAAGACAGAAGACCACTGTTTTTCGCTATACATTTTTTAGTGGTATTAAAGTATTGAGATATTTTTCGATATTTCTTTTTTTTTAATTTTTATTTATTTATGATAGTCACAGAGAGAGAGAGAGAGAGAGAGGCAGAGACACAGGCAGAGGGAGAAGCAGGCTCCATGCACCGGGAGCCCGACGTGGGATTCGATCCCGGGTCTCCAGGATCGCGCCCTGGGCCAAAGGCAGGCGCCAAACCGCTGCGCCACCCAGGGATCCCTTTTTTGATATTTCAGTGAACATATTCAATGAAAAAATTTAAATTCATTCTTATATGGATAAAAATAAAAGCATACAAACTCACCCTTGCATAATTTCATTTCTTTTTTAAAAAAAGATATTTATTTAGAGAGGGTGAAGGAGAGAGCAGGGGAGGGGCAGAAGGAGAGAGAGGATCCTCAAGCAGGCTCCACACTGAGTACAGAGTCCAACTCAGGGCTTGATCCCACCAGCCCAAGATTATGACCTGAGCGGAAAACCAAGTCAGCCGCTCAAACCACAGGGACACCCAGGTGCCCTCCCATAATTTCATTTCTTTTTTTTTTTAAAGCTCCTTTTTTTTTTTTTTTTAAGCTGGATGGTGTTCACTTTTTTTTTTTTTTTTTAAGATTTTATTTATTCATGATAGAGAGAGAGAGAGAGAGGCAGAGGCACAGGCAGAGGGAGAAGCAGACTCCATGCCGGGAACCCCATGCGGGACTCAATCCCGGGACTCGATCCCGGGACTCCAGGATCACGCCCTGGGCCAGGGGCAGGCACTAAACCGCTGAGCCAGCCAGGGATCCCTTCATTTCTATGTATATATACCAAGGTGATAATTACAGATAATGGCAAAGATTTGTATACAATAGTCATTGTAGGATAATTTAGTTAGAAGCCAGAAAAAAAAAAAAAAAAAGTAGCAACGTAAATATCTAACAGAGTGCAATAATCTAAAAAATCATGATGCCTTTATATGATGATTTTTTAAATCACATTTTTGAGAATTATTTAATTTCATACTAAAATGCTAACTTCAATGAGTGGAAAGAAAGGAATGCAAAAGTACATATATTCTTAGTAAACAGATTACGTAGAAATCCTTTAGAATGCTTATATGGTGTGTATCTTTGGGAATTAGGATTAAAGAATTAAGATTGTGTCAGTTGGGTTCTATAGGAAGCAAATGCTGAGTTGAAGTTAGTGAAAAAGTTTGTCAGGGAGTTAAACCAATGAAAAGAAAGGAGAGGAAGTGGAATTGAGCATATGTGATACAAAATCTTTCCCAGCACACAGCACCGAACTTTGGAGGAGAGATTGCCTATTGGAGGTGTTCTGTGATGGATGGAAATAAACAGGCCTTTGTACCACCACCTTCCACAGTCATTGGTTGGGCCACTCTGAGAGAATGACCTTGGCTGGACAGCTGAGGATGACCAAGAGGTTTAACAGCTGATTGTTGTCACTCCCTGTAGCTGGGCAGTAAGTCCTTTCTTGAGGGGAACTCTGACCAGGCTATCTGCATCAAAGCATGTTTAAAATATTTATTTATTTATTTATTTATTTATTTATTTATTTATTTATTTATTTATTTATTCATAAGAGACACAGAGGTGGAGAGGCAGAGACATAGGCAAAGGGAAAAGCAGGGTCCATGCAGGGAGCTTGATGTGGGACTTGATCCCACCACCCCTTCGGCCCTGGGCCAAAGGCAGGCGCTAAACTGCTGAGATACCCAGGCATCGCAAAGTGAGATTTTTTTTTTTTTTAAGATTTTATTTATTTATTCATGATAGACACAGAGAGAGAGAGAGACAGAGACACAGGCAGAAGCAGGCTCCAAGCAGGGAGCCCGACGTGGGACTTGATCCTGGGACTCCAGGATCACGCCCTGGGCCAAAGGCAGGCACTGAACCACTGAGCTACCCAGGGATCTCCAAAGTGTGATTTTTTTAAAACCCATTTTTATACTTTTTTTTGTGGTCTCCTAATTTTGGCACCAAATATGCCATGTTTTTATAATACAAATGTTAAATTAGTAAGTAGATTCCAAAAAAAATATAAATGTTCAAAAGGGATCTCCTATGGTAAAATACGTATACTTTTAGAGCATTGGCTTTTTTTGTTTGTTTTTCTTTTTGTCAGAGGTCATTACTGTCCCTTTCTGGCTCACAGGATATGCTCTAAGTAGGTAAGGTTGCCAGAGGTGAGTTCCAGCATCTCATCTGTGTAATGAGGAATTTTTATCTCGCTAAAATTGTGAAAATAATATCATTCCTCTTGATTGATTAGTTTTTTCATTCACTTAACAAATATTTGTTGTGTCTACCTGTTAAACTACTGCATTAGGCTCTTTTTTTTCAATGTTAAATTAATGAGATGTTGATCACACACTTATCAAGCTTGCAGTTTAGTAGATAATAAATTATGGACTTAATGTGTTAACAATGTACACGACCTTAGAGTTTCAGTTTTGCAAGATGAAAAGAGTTCTGGAGATTAATTGCATGACAATGTGAATGTACTTAACACTGCTGAACTGTATACTTAAAAATGGCTAAGATGGTAAATTTTATGTATATTTAACCACAATTATTATTATTATTATTATTATTATTATTATTATAGCAGAGAGAGAGAAAATCTCAAGCACACTCCATGCCCAGCACTTGAGCTGGACTCAGGGCTTAATCCCACAACCCTGAGATCATAACCTGAGCTGGAATCAACAGTTGGATGCTCAACTGACTGAGCCACCCAGGTACCCCTTAACAATTTTCTTTAATGTACATACCCTATCACCTAACAATTATACTTCTGGATATGTATCCCAAAGAAACTCTCACCCATGTGTACAAAGAAATGAGTATGAGGATGTTCTCTTCCCTATTGTTTATAAAAGGAAAAAGATGGAAGCAGCCTAAATTATTATCAGAGTAATGGGTAAATAAAAGTATATTCATTTATCAACCTGATTTAGTCTCAAAAAATAGCTTTGGGTGATAAAAGCAATACACAAAATGATATATATATCATGATACCATTAATATAAATTTGAGGATACAATATCATAATCTGGGATGGCTGGGTTACTGTGTTGAGTGTCTGCTTTTGGCTCGGATTGTGATCCCAGGGTACTGGGATCAAGTCCCACATTGGGCTCCCTGCAAGGAGTTTCTTCTACTTGTTTCTCCTTCTGCCTATGTCTCTGCCTCTCTCTCTGTCTCTCTCATGAATAAATAAATGAAATCTTAAAAAAAAAGCAATATCATAATGCACTGGTGATGGATACGTCTATGCATGCAGATAAACTTATCTGGAGAATGGAATGAAAGGATTCACACCATACTCATGGGGCAATTCACTGGACATTGAAAGGGGAAATGGGACAGGGTGTTAAAGTATGTGGTTTTGGAGACTTAATTTTCTCTCTAATATTTCATTTCTTTTAGAAATATGGAAGCAGGGGCAGTCCGGGTGGCTCAGCAGTTTAGTGCCGCCTTCAGCCCAGGGCGTGATCCTGGAGACCAGGGATCGAGTCCTGCGTCCGGCTCTCTGCATAGATCCTGCTTCTCCCTCTGCCTATGTCTCTGCCTCTCTCTCTGTGTGTCTCTGTGTCTCTGATGAATAAAAAAATAAAATCTTAAAAAAAAAAGAAAAATGGAAGCAAATATGAAACTTTAAAAATTGGAGTGAGATTTTGGGTGGTGAGAGTATGTACAATTTTTATTTTCTTATACTGTTTTGTATTTTAAATTTTGATTTTTTAAAAAATGACTACTAGTGGGTTTTTTGTTTTGTTTTGTTTTGTTTTAAAGCAAATGAGTCACACATAAACAGAGAGATGGGTAAAGTTTTATGGGAGTTTAAAATGGAGAAATACTATTAAAGAAGGGTGGCAGAGAGAGGAGGTCAGAAAAGGCATGAGAACTAAGCCTTCAGGAATGGAAAAAAAAAGAGGTAGATGAGAAGGAGGCTGTGGAGTGGTACTCTAGGCAGGAAGAGTGGCATGAAGAGGCATGGAGACAGGAAAGTAAGGGAATCTTGAGTAGTCAGGTTGGCTGGACCAGAGATACCTGACAACAAATAGCAGAAATTTGAGGTGCCTGGTTGACTCAGTCGGTTAAGCATCCACTCTTGACTTAGGCTCAGGTCATAGTCTCAGGGTCATGAGATGGAGCCCCACACGGAGCCCCTCATGGAGCCTCTTGGGGTGGGCTCTGCATTCAGCAGAGAGTCTGCTTCTCTCTTACTCCCTCAGCCCCTCTTCCTGTTTGTGCTCTCTCTCCATCAGATAAATAAATAAATCTTTAAAACAAAAAAATAGTAGGAAGTGAGGTCTAAAAGGTGGTTTCCACCTCATCCAAAAGGACACTTCCATGGGAAACCAAAGAATTGCAGTCTGTTCCGTAGATAGTAGTGTCTTGTGGCTTATCATTAAGAGTTTTGGAGTTGGGATGACAGGATCAGAACAGGAAGATTAATCTGATTGTGAAATATAAAATAGTCAGAAATAGAGAAGGATCAAAGGCAGAAAGAGCAGCTAGGAGGAAATACTTGTAGGAGTCCAAGGGAAGATAAATACAGGTCCTCTCCTATCCACCTGCTCTTTTTTCCCACAGCTTTACTGAAGCTTTTTGAGCACATACAATAGTCTCTGAAATAGTGTGTCTGCCTCTGAATGGATGTTTCCCAACCATTTTTCGTGCACATGTGGCTGAGAGTTATAACATGCTGTCCTTAGTTACAGTGGTTCACGAGGCAGTGTTTCTAGGGACAACTGGTAAAAATGTGCAGTATGAAAGAGGATCTAAGTGATTTTCTGATCAATCAGAACTTTCATCCTGTACAAACATTATCCAAAAATGTTCAAAGGTTCCCATCACCTGATTCTATTCAAAGATTCTAGTCCCTGAGAACAGGGCAGAAGCTGCATTCCTCAGCACACCCACCCCCTGGACTGGCAGCAGCTAACTTCTCCGGTTTTAGCTCCCTCTCCTATATGGATTCTGCACTCCAACCATGTTGCTATCTCCTGTAATCCCACACATAGGGCAATTTTCTCACTCCTGCCTTTTTTTTTTTTTTTTTTTTTTTAACTGGACTTCTCTTTTTCACAATCTCCACTTACTAAAAATTCTGCTTGGGATCCCTGGGTGGCTCAGCGGTTTAGCACCTGCCTTTGGCCCAGGGCGTGATCCTGGAGTCCCGGGATCGAGTCCTGCTTCGGGCTCCCTGTATGGAGCCTGCTTCTCCCTTTGCCTGTGTCTCTACCTCTCTCTGTCTCTCTCTGTCTCTCATGAATAGATAAAATCTTTAAAAAAAATTCTGTTCATTCTAGGGGCACCTGGGTGGTCAGTCAGTTAAGTGTCTGACTTTAGCTCAGGTCATGATCTCAGGGTCCTAGGATCAAGCCCCTAGTCTGGCTCTGTGCTCAGTGGGGAGTCTGCTTAACCCCCTGCTCTTTCCCTCCTTTTCCCCTCCCTTCCTCCTCCCACTTCCCCTGGCTCTCTTACTCTCTCTCTCTAAAATAAATAAATAAATAAAATCTTTAAAAAAATTCTGTTTATTCTAGGGTCCAGATTTGACTTCTTCCATGAAGCCTTTTTTGATCACTTCAGAGGGAATTATCTTCCTTCCTTCCAGTTATCAAGGCTTCTGCCAGTCACAAGACAGCTTACATTGACTCTCTCTATTTAACATTGTATCTTCCTTAGATTTTAAATCTCTGGTGGTAGTGGCCAAGTCTTATTGCTGCTTTTGTTGGTTTTTTTTTTTTTACAATTTTTTTTTAAAGTAGGCTCCACATTAGATGTGGAGATCAGGCCTGGGTGCCTGAGTGCCTGAGATCAAGAGTTGCCTGCTCTACTGACTCTGCCAGCTAGGTACCTCTTGCTTTTGTTTTTTAAATCTCTTAGCCCCATGGGGCACCTGGGTGGCTCAGTGGTTGAGCTGCTGCCTTCGGCTTGGGTTGAGATCCCTGGATCCTGGAATCAAGTCCTGCATCGGGCTCTCCGCAGGGAGCCTGCTTCTCCCTCTGCCTGTGTCTCTGCCTCTCTCTGTGTCATGAATAAATAAATAAAATCTAAAAAAAGAAAAAATCCCCTAGCCCCAAGTCCTTGCTGCTCAAGATGTTTGATAATTAAAATAAGCACCATTATTGAAAACCTTTTAGTGCCAGGCACCATATACATTATATCTATTCCTCCTAATAACCCTAGGATGTAGGTGATACCATTCCCATTTTACAAAAGAAGAAACAAAGCCTCAGAGGTATTAATTAACATGCCCAATATATACAGCTAGAAAATAGGAGATTTAAGATTTGAACAGAGCTCTGATAGGCACTGAACCTTGTGATTGCATTATGCTGTTGTTCTTATGTAATAGTTGAATGAATGAAAGAACACATTTTTGAGTATGTTTTTCTTCAACTTGCTTTTCTTTGCTGTATTTCCACCCTGGAGGTTTAACCAGTTGGTAAAGCATAAGGAAATAAGTCAGTCTTGTCAGGCTTATGAGCCATATTAATTTTATTTATTTATTTATTTAAAATAGGCTCCACACCCAACGTGGGGCTTGAACTCATGATCTGAGATTGAGAGTTGCATGCTCTACCAACTGAGCCAGCCAGGTGCCCCAGGTGTATTAATTTTAAAGTAAGAGAAATACAACTTCTACTGTCTTACACAATAAAAGTAAATATGTTGGTTAATAAACCAAGGGGTCCATTGTTGGATGGCTGGCCTTAGGATTGGATCCATGTAAGAAATTTGCTTCTTTTTTTCAATTTTGCTTTTCTCTGAGTTGACTTCATTCCCAGTGATGGCCCCCAGCAGCTCCAGCAGGTTACATTCTACCAATTTACTATCTCTAGCAGACAGCTTCTCTATCATCCTCAGGTAAGACTGTCATTGATTGGCCCAGCTTGGGTCACATGCACATCCCCAAAACAATCATTATGTCCAAGGTATATTGTGTTGCTCTGGTTGGCCAGGGCTAATGCTGGATTTTGGATCAACCCTATCAGACAGAACTTTATGGATTGAGAATGGGGAAAGAAAAACCATCACACACACATTCACTAGGACTAGGACTCAACGGTTTCTGATCATGGTTGGCTGTGCCTGAATAGAGACTACAGGCAATTCTATGATCTGTCCTCAAAGGGCTCACTACACAGGGCTGTGCTTTTCCTGGTTTGGTCCCAAGGATTGCATGGCTCTTCAGAAATAAAACATTCTGTTCAAGGGAAATGGTTCATGCCTGGCTTGAGTTCTGTGGTGGCCTAGGGCCAGCTGAGAGGGGACACAATGTCAGCTGCAGATGCACCAGGCAGGCCAAATCTGCCATTGAGAGGGCACACTGACAAATAGCAAGCAGTATCATAGGCAAGCAGTTGCTATCTGAAGCCAGAAAGAAAATGACATGTTGTCTTTTGACATGTTGAGAGAGAATTCTGAGATAATAGATAATACTCAGGATTTTAGACAAACAGATAAGTCTGGTCAGCAGGTAGTTGGACCCCAGTCACTGAGCTAAAGTTCAGGGACACTCCAATCCCAAGGAGTAGACTATTGAAAGGAGATGGCCCAGTTGCAGGGCTATCATGAAAGGATGTGAGGTGCTAGGCTAGAATTCATAGACTGGGTCTGGAGTCCAAGGCAGAGAGGGCTGAGTCTTAAGTATGAGACTGAAGGTCAGCTATCTTTTTTTTTTTTTTTTTTAAGATTTTATTTATTCATGAGAGACACTGAGAGAGGCAGAGAGAGAAGCAGGCTCCAAGCAGGGAGCCCAATGCAGGACTCAATCCTGAGTCTCCAGTATAATGCCCTGGGTCGAAGGCAGATGCCCAACCACTAAGTCACCCAGGCATATCCCCTAAAGTTCAGCTATCTAATAGAACTTGGACATAATAAGTTCAGACTAACAACAGCCTTGGTAGGAAACCCTAGAATAAGTACCATAAATTCCTCCTTCTTCAGTGTAGGACCCCATGCCTGAGCAAGACTGAGCCTGCAGGTGCTATTGATGGCCTCAGCTAAGGGGAAAAGGGAGACAGAGGTTGGTCCCACCACAGGGTTTAACGAATTACAAAATGTAAGAAGCATGTATGCTCTCATTGGAATGCATTACATAATAAAAAATTAAATTGAAAAATTTCAGCTGGAATGTATTAAGAAACAAAGAGAACTGGGAAAGAAACAGATGGGCTTGTAACAGGATGTTAACTGAGATTTCCCTATTTCCTTAGTTTCAGAACTTAGAATAATAGGTGGCAAGTGCCCCCATATTATAAGGAGATGAGTTGGATCATTTATGCATGACTTGCTCAGAGGGTAGACCCCTAATTCAGGGTCCTGAAACCTATCACCTGTCACCCACTTGGGGCCTGAGAAAAGACAGTCCAAGAGAAGAGGCTTCAAACGTGAGGATTTATTTGAAGAGAACTCTCAGAGTGCTGTGTTTTTCTCTCTCCAGTCAAGGGGCGGGGGGGGGGCGGGGTGGTAAAGAATATGGATCTGACATGAGGGGAGACTGACCGACTTCTAATGGCCACATGTGCTGAAGGGAAGAAATGCCCTGAGGTCGCTGGGGACTAGAGCAGAGTGTGGGGAGAGAGTACTTGGGACAATCTGATCTGAGTCTGCAGCATTGTGGGGTGTAAAGACTGATGTCTTATCCCACTTGAGGGGTGAGCAAAGGCTGGAGGACCAGACGTGGTAAGTTAAGGAGATAAGAAGGGAGAGTTAACAGAGTGAATTTGGTAAAGCAGAAGGAAAAAAGTCAGGCTTGTCAGTCAAGGTTATGAGCTGTGTTAATTTTATTTATTTATTTATGACAGTAGTAAGAAAAAATAAAATTGTTCTTTCCTTTGGATCCAAGGTAAGAAGTCTCACTTTTCTTTTCATCTCTTCCACAAATTAGCTGGGCTAGTGTGGAAAAACACTTGCTCTTTCTGGGTCTCAGCTTTCTTTTCTATAAAAGGAAGAACTGGGCTAGACTGTCTTTAAGGCAACTTCTATGACTTTCTGATTCCATGGCTGTATTTGGCTGAGCTCTGTGGTGACTCCTGGAGTAGAACAGGTTATATGGTATACATACATTCCATTACACTAGATGCTAGAAATTCAGGTCTCAAGGAGGCAGCATTATTCCCTTCCCACCCCCTCTTCTCTTAGCAAGTAGTTAAAAGATGAACTAATTTAAAAACATTTTTTTAAAAGATTTTATTTATTTATTCATGAGAGACACAGAGAGAGACAGAGACATAGGCAGAAGAAGAAGTAGGCTCCCCATTCCCAGGATCCTGGGATCACTACCCGGGGGATCATTATCTGAGCCAAAGGCAGATGCTCAACCGCTGAGCCACCCAGGCGACCCTTATTTAAAACATTTTAAAAGAAAAAGCTGCCTATTGTATCATTAACCTGACACATTACTAATTATATCTTGGCACATTCCTTTGTAGATCTTAACCACTTATATGTGTGTTTGCCCTGGGTGCAATCATTAGCACATAACTTTTTGTGTTCTTATAGCACATCAGTTCAACAATAAATTGTGCATGTCTAAGAGGAAAGCTTGGGGTGCTTCCAATTATTGCACAATAAGAGCAGACAAGGAACAAGCTGGCCTTTGATAATACAGTCTTTTGGGGCACAAGACTACTCTGGTGTGGGCTCTCTTCCTACTTAAGGCCCTTCCCCACCTCCCACTTCCTGATCCTTTAGCAACAACAGGAACTCTAGAGGTCCAGTAATGCTAAGCCACAGCAGCCTGTGATCTACATGACATTCACTTTGAGGTTGTTTCTGTGTTAGAAATATCAGGTGATCCATTTTGCAGACATTGCAACAGCCACCAGAGAATTATGTCAAGCCCCTAAGATCGCAGAAAAAAAACATTATTAAGGGGATGTAGAAATGTGCTGGTGATTCTGCTGTTGTTAGGGTAGGAATGAGGAGATGTCTGCAGATGATCACCAACGTGATGACACTCCACACACTTAAGTGCCAACTCTTGTGTCTCCATCCCTATGACTTAGGTCCTACTCACAGGAGCACACCTGAATCCAGCCCCAGCAAAGTCAAGTCTTTTGAGAAGTCTTTGTACTTCCTCATCTATACAGATAAGGAGATCACTCAGTTTGGACCTTGAGATGCTGTGTCTTATAGCTTAGTCTGGTATTGTGGAAACTTAAAGAGCAAGGTGAGAGGTAAAGAGCAATGAGGCTGGAGAAGCAGGTTTATGGAGTCCCTGAGGCTTGCAGTCTCAGATAATTTGAAGTAGGGATGAGACATACTCAGATCTATGTTTTAAAAAGATCACGCTGGTAACAGTGTGGGGAATGAAAAGGGAAAGGCTGGAGGCAGAGACCTGAGGTTATTGTGATTCTGCTAAGACATTAGCATTTCTAGAAAAGCACAGGATTTCATCATTAGAAGAGAAAAAGCACGAAATATGCAAGATGTAGAGAAAACACTGTTCCCCTTGGAGAGCTCCACAGCTAAAGTATCTTTTCTGTGTGTTGCTATTTTATTTGGCATTGAAATGTTATTATTTTTTTTTTGGCATTGAACATGTTAAAGGAGTATATGTTCACATTATTTTCTGATGATAAAAGCAATTCACACTCATTGTAAACATTTCAAACAATTCAGAAATATTTAATTTAGGAAGTAAAAGTCCTGCACAATCCCCACCCCCCCTTCAAAGTAACTAGTTAAAATACCTTTCTCACAGTGGGAAATCCCGCTCTTACCAAAGGACTTGAAATGCCTCACAACCAGATCTCAAAAAGCAATGCAATGCTCAGATTCCCTGAAGAATAAATGATGAAAGATTATTCAGAGGAGACAAGCTGTACCGAAATAACTGGGTGAAAAAGATTAGATGCTAAAGGAGCTCATTCCCAATCATATCTTCTGCTCAAGGGTTCATTTGCCTAAAGCTACCTAGTATACTTGGCTAAGACAGTGGCTAGTGTTTACTTGGGTGGAGTAAATGAGCTCTAGAAGTTTACCTTCCTACTTATTAACTGCTGATGTGCTGCAGTTTACTTTTGGAAAAAAAAAAATCCTGAGGGTAAAAAGACTTTTCCATTTCTAGCAGGTCTGTTGACATGATGGATAACAACAGCAAATAATTCAGTATCTTTGTACCCATTTGTATGCGTCAGATTGGGATATTAATACTCCTGCCTCCCCAGGGAGATGAAGCAATTGAGTGATTTCTTCTTGGTCACTTGCTTTTGAAATGATAGGAAAAAATTTGGATTTCAGGCCTTTTTAAGAAAACAATTGTTCATTTTAGGCAATTCTTGGAGAGTTTCTTTAGAAAGAAAGCCTTTCTTGGAAACCATCCTGGGGTTCAACAACTTTTACCATCAGAAATTCTGAACTTGGAGCCCCCGGGTAGTTCAGTCAGTGAAGCATCTGCCTTCGGCTCAGGTCATGATCTCTGGGTCCTGGAATCAGGTTTCTCCCTCTGCCCTGCCCCTCTGCTCATGCTCTCTCTCTCAAATAAATAAATACAATCTTAAAAGAAAAGAAATTCTGAACTCTTTCAATTGCATATAACAGAAACCCAATTTAAAAAATCTTCGGGGCAGCCCTGGTGGGGCAGCCCTGGTGGCCCAGTGGTTTGGCACTGCCTGCAGCCTGAGGTGTGATCCTGGAGACCCAGGATCGAGTCCCACGTCGGGCTCCCTGCATGGAGACTGCTTCTCCCTCTCCCTGCGTCTCTGCCTCTCTCTCTGTGTGTCTATGAATAAATAAATAAAATCTTAAAAAAAAAAAATCTTCGGTGAAGGCACTTGGGTAGCTCAGTTGGTTGTGTCCAACTTTTTATTTTTAAAGCCAGATATATTTTTAAAAGATCACGCCTATAATAAGTAAATTGTGTAATGATGGAACATCAAAAAAAGTTGATGAACAAAAGGCACATTCTAAGAGTTCAGGAGTAGAAAGAACAGAAGAGTTCTTTTTTGGTTTGATTCAAAATAGGAGAAAAGGGAAACTGGCATATTAAAATTATTTTTTAGGTGAAAGTTTCTATCAGTTAAAGCAGTTAACATTGGCTTCTTTCTCCCTGGTCCAAAGCAGTCTTTTCTTTCATTGGCTTCTGAGAACGTGTTTAATCTTCTGCTGTGTAGAAGTGATACATCAGGGCTACCACCAGTGCTGAGATGGCTGGGATCACCCAGTTGGTCCACCAGCTAGAATTAGAATCAACAGTAGTAATGAGAGTTTCCGAAGGCTTGTTTATCTTTGCTCTGTCATCCGGATGAAGTTCCCCAACGATGTATGTTTTGGACAATTCTCTAGCATCTGTAGAGTGCCCCACGTCCTCGAAATTTTCAGTAGCATCCCCTCCAGCTTGTTCCCTTAATACTTCTTCCCTACTAGGATGCTCCTCCAAAAACTTGGTCAAATCGTACACCTTGTGGTGTAGGATCAACCAGGTGCTCTTGCTGTGGTTGTGCTTCTGGATCTCTTCTGCTCGGCCATTTCAGAAAGCGGCAGGCCTCAGGCAGTACAGACAGCAGCTGAGCTGGGTGGAGCTGAGCCAGTGTCCAACTTTTGATCTCAGCTCAGGTCTTGACCTCAGGATGGTGAGTTCAAGCCCTGCATTGGGAGCCTACTTAAAAGAAAACACAACAACAAAGCCAACCAATCAAAACAAAACAAACCCTAACCTGTGAAAAAAGGGAGGTTATTGTTTCATTCCTCCAAAGCATGCCAAAGGTAGAGTTGGCTTCAAGTATACAACCTACATCAATAATTATAATAGCTTTGAGAAATTCTACTTCAGTATCTGCATGATACTTGAGGAGAGGAAGTGCATTCTCAGAAGTTGTGGAATAGTCATATTTGGTCATATGCATGTAAAAAACATTGAGAGATAGTTTTCCATGACAAAGGATACCTAAAAACAGCTGTGCAGAGAGAAATAGAGATGAAGAGGACTATCAGGATCATGGTTCCTGATAGTTTTCTTGATGTTGTTTCCTTTGCGTTTGTATCCTGGTTACTTTGGAGCGTTCCTGAAATACCTCCTTCTTGCCTAGTTTGAAGTGAATTTCTCTTATTACTTGTGACCCAAAGAATTGTGACTGCTGTGGATTGAACTTTCGTGTCTCCCCAAATTTCATATGTTGGAGAATTTATCCCCCAATATGATGGTATTTGGAAGTGGAGCTTTGAGAAGTAATTAGATTTTTTTTTAAAGATGTTATTTATTTACTCTTGAGACACAGAGAGAGAGAGAGAGAAAGGCAGAGACACAGGCAGAGGGAGAAACAGGCTCCATGCAAGGGAGCCCGACGAAGGACCTGATCCCGGGACTCCGGGACCCCAGGATCATGCCCTGAGCCAAAAGCAGATGCTCAAACCACTGAGCCACCCAGGCGACCCGAGAGGTAATTAGATTTAAAATGAGGTGACGAGGGTGGAGCCCCCATGATGGGATAGTGCCCTTCCAAGCAGCTGGAGAGACACTAGAGTTGTCTTTCTCTGCCACAGGAGGAAGCAACATCTGCAAGCCAGGAAGAAAGTCCTCAATAGGTGCCAATTCAGGAGACACCTTGATCTTAGACTTCCCAGCTTCCGAAACTATGAGAAATAAGTGTCTGTTGTTTAAGCCGCCTAGTCTATGGTATTCCTTTATGGTAACTTGAGCTGCCTAGGACAATGATTAAGACAACTACTAGGGCAGCCCCAGTGGCTCAGCGGTTTAGTGCCACCTTCGTTCCCGGGGTGTGATCCTGGAGACCCTGGATTGAGTCCCACATCAGGCTCCTTGTATGGAGCCTGCTTCTCCCTCTGCCTGTGTCTCTGCCTCTCTCTCTCTCCGTGTGTCTCTCATGAATAAATAAAATAAAATCTTAAAAAAAAAAGGCAACTACTAAAGGAAATTAGTGATAGCATTTGCTGTATACCCTCTGATGTAGAGAAAGTATCTCTCTCTCTCTTTTTTTTTTTTTTGAGAAAGTATCTCTCTTATACTGAAACTTCCCTAAGGTCATCAATCTCTAGTTGCCAAACCCAGTGACTCTCACTCCATTTCCTTTCTTCTTCTTTTTAAATTTTATTTTTTAATTAATTTATTTTTTAGTAGGCTCCACACCCAATGTTTCTGAGATCAAGAATCACATGTTCTGAGATCAAGAGTCATAGGTGTCCCTCAATTTCCTTTCTCTGCCATGTTGACTGCCCTTGACTTCTTGAATCTCTTCTCCCTTGGTGTGTGTGATTTCCCCCTTGCATGGATTCTCCTTTCATTTTTCCAACGGCTCTTTCTTTGTACCTTCACTGTTTTCTTTTCTCTACTTGCCCTAAGGAGATCTCTGAGATTCCATTCCTAGACATCTTATCCTCTTGCTCTACCCTCTTCGCTGAATAATTTTATTCACTCCCACAATTTTCTGTCTCACTCATAGGCTAATTCCTCTGAATCATTTCATTTGTTATTCAACGCCTTAAAGTTTGCTGAGCTTTAGGTCCTAAATTTTACTTTTCTGTTGAGTATCTTCACCTACACAATAAGCAAACACCGTAAACATGTCCCAAACTGAATTTTTTCTTTCCCTAGTCTAGTCCCAAATTATTTTTATAGCTACCACTACCTCTCATATGGAACCTCTCTGGCAAGCCACACTCTCTTCCAGGTCCCTGCCCAGTCCTCTTCTCTCTCTCCTAGGCTCCCTTCCTTAGTACCCAATTTCCATTCTCACGTTCTTATCTAAATATCACCTTGTCCCAACATTCATCCTCCTTCTTTTGCCTTGTTGAGCACTACTTTCCCAAAACATGTCATGCATTTTTATGATTTGCTTATGGTTTCCTTCTCTCTGGAATGCTGTTTCCCCACCTTTTCTACATAAATCCCACTCATCTTTCAAAATCCAACTGAAATGCTAATTCTTCCATGGAGCTTCCTGACACACCAGGACCCAGTATTCACTTCTTTGGGTTCCCACAAAACCACCAGAACAAGTACCATAATCCAATTGCAATTATTGCTAGTTACATATTTTCCTTTCTCTCCTGGTAGATATGATTTTACTTTCCTGAGGGAAGAACCTATCATAACAGTGCACCGCATGAGGCACCTGGGTGTACTCAGTTGGTTTAACACCAGACTCTTGATTTTGTCTCAGGTCATGATCTCAGGGTTGTGAGATCAGCTCTGTGTCAGGCTCAATGATGGGGGCATAGTGCCTGCTTGAGATTTTCTCTCTCCCTCTCTAAAAAACAAAAAACAACAGTGACTCTTCATAATAACCCTGGGATGAAACAGTCAGATGAACACAATTCAGATGCTCAATAGCATTTGTCAAATTGATTCATAGAAGAAACTAACTGAAAAAACTGAAGAGCTCTTTGACAAGGAGCAATGTAGCTTAAGGAAGACATGAATATTTTGGGAGGCTGTTCTCTTTTTTTTTGTTTTTTTTTTTTTTTTTTTTTTTTTTTTGTTTTTAGGCTGTTCTCATATAAATTCTTCGCTATTAAAAAATGGACTGAGAGGGTCATATGGCTGGCTCAATCAGTAGGTCAAGCATGCAACTCTTGATCTCGGGGTGATGAGTTCAAGCCCCACATTAGGTGTAGAGCTTACTTTAAAAAAATGGAGGGCAGCCCCAGTGGCGCAGCGGTTTAGTGCTGCCTGCAGCCCAGGGCGTGATCCTGGAGACCTGGGATCGAGTCCCACATCAGGCTCCTGCATGGAGCCTGCTTCTCTCTCCTCCTGTGTCTCTGCCTCTCTCTCTATGTCTATCATAAATAAATAAATCTTTAAAAAATAAAAAATAAAAAAATGGAAAAAAAAATGGAGAGACAGACAATAGCAGACAGGGAAGATGCTCTCTTAACTTTTCTTGATAAGGGACTGCATTTGGTCTTTATCTTGCAACCCAGGAGGGCCTTACCTTTAAAATTTCTGCTTCAAATAAGATGAGATTTCTTGAAATTCCTATCTTGAGAGATTTTATTCATTAAGGAAGCAGAAGAGAATACTCCGAACTCACACATATGGTTTTGATATGAGGTGGGCCCCACATATATGAGTAATTGACTTACAAGGAAATCTAAATCTATCAGGACATAAGAAGCAGTAGAGCATATTAGGTGGAAATGTGGCTCTGGAGCAGGACTGCAGGGGTCTGGATTAGGTAAATTAACTTCTCTGAGCTTCAATTCCTTCTTATGTCCAGTGGAGATTATCGTGGACCTACCTTATAAAGTTATTATGAAGATTAAACGGATTAATATATGTAAATTTCTTGAATAGGCTAGGCACCTGGTAAGCATTCAGTAATTATGGCTTTCAACTGGGATGGCAAATCCCCCTCTCCTGTACCTTAATTACACCCCTGGCAGATTCTATCACTTGAATACTACAATGCAATTCAATCTCATTTAAAACATCAACTCATGTTTGGTTCAAAACTCTCTACCTCACCCAATACAAGCTAGACTTACCCAGGAGAAGACTGGTTGAGTTTTTCTTTTCTTCTTTTTTTTTTTTTTGGTTGACTTTTTCTTTTTCAAGATTTTATTTATTTATTCATAGAGACAGAGAGAGAGAGAGAGAGAGACAGAGAGAGAGAGACAGAGAGGCAGAGACACAGGCAGAGGGAGAAGCAGGCTCCATGCAGAGAGCCCGAGGTGGGATTCGATCCCCGGTCTCCAGGATCATGCCCTGGGCTGCAGGCGGCGCTAAACCGCTGCGCCACCGGGGCTGCCCTGGTTGACTTTTTCAATCATGTTCCCCACTCTAGTGCCCAGAAGGGCAGATGGATCTGGATCATGTGCTTGGGCACCTCATCCCTTTCCCAGTTCTTGGGAAGGGGTAGGAACAGGGATGAGACAGAGCTCTACTCACATAGCTAGCCGCCACTTGTTAGGGAGGCATCCCTGACATTCACTGCTGTGTTTCAACTTTGTACTGCTCCTTCTGTGGGCTCTGACGAAGTGTAACCTCCACCAGATGAGTGTACAGGCTCTTAATGCACATTGTTCAGTTGTATCCCAGATACCTCTTTAAAATTCTTTTTATTTATTTTTTTAATGATAGTCACAGAGAGAGAGAGAGAGAGAGAGAGAGAGAGAGAATGGCAGAAACATAGGCAGTGGGAGAAGCAGGCTCCATGCACCGGGAGCCCGACGTGGGATTCGATCCCGGGTCTCCAGGATCGCGCCCTGGGCCAAAGGCAGGCGCCAAACCGCTGCGCCACCCAGGGATCCCCCAGATACCTCTTTAGTGTTAGGTTCCTAAAGTACAGTTGATGCTGGAGAGGAGACTGGAAATGATATTTGATTTTGTTGTTGTTGTTGTTGTTGTTGTTCTGAGAAGCAGCTTACAATCAGAATACTCTATTCCCACAGCACTTGCTGAATAATAAACTTTCAGGGAGGATTAGTAACAGAGCTCAGTACGGCTGAAGCAGATCACAGACCAGAAGGCCATATGCTACTCAAAGGACTTCTGGATCTCAAGTACTTTAAAGAGAGAGACAACTCAAAATAACATTTATAGAATATCTTGCTTTAGCAAGGTACTTACATCTAAAGCTAGGTATACATTATCTATTCTTTATGATAAGGATTATTAGTTCCATTTAACAGATGAGGAAAGTGAAGGTGAAAGGAATGAAATCAATTGCCATTTTCTCTGAGGGCCCTGCTTCTTACATACAAATTCCCACACTGACCCAGAAATCTAGTTAAGATTTCATACAAGCAATATTACCAAAATCATATTTCAGACATTTAGGATAAAGCTGTGATTGATAACATGAATTATTTATGATGCAAATATACATCTTTACTTGGTATCAACCATTACAAATATGAAGGCCATAAAATGTCTTTTTAAATTTATTTTTATTTTTATTTTAAGATTTTATTTATTTATTCATGAGAGACACAGAGAGAGAGACAGAGACAGAGGCAGAGGGAGAAGCAGGCTCCCTGTGGGGAGCCTGATACAGAACTCGATCCTAGGACCCCAGGATCACAACCTGAGCCAAAGACAGACACTCAACCACTGAACTACCCAGGTGTCCCAAATATCTTTTTTAAAATTTATTTCAGAGAAAAAATGACCGGGGGGCGGGGGGAGAGAATCTCAAGCAGATTCCTCTCTGAGCTTAGAGCCCGACATGGAGCTAAATCTCATGACCCTGAGATCAGGACCTGAGTGGAAACCAAGAGTCAGATGCTCAACTGACTGAGCCACCAAATGCCCCAAGGCAATAAAATATCTTAATTTTTACCATCCTTATATGGTAAATTTTTACCTTCCCAGCATTTATTTATTTATTTATTTATTTATTTATTTATTTATTTATTTTTGAAATTCCAGTATAATAAACATACAGTGCTTATGATTAATTTCAGGTGTACAAGATAGTGATCCAAGAATTCTATACATTACTCAGTACTCATCACAATAAGTGTACTCTTAATCCCCTTTGCCTACATTACCCATCCTCTCCCACCTCCTCTCTGGGAAGCACCAGTTTTTTCTCTAAATTTAAGAGCCTGTTTTTTTCACTTGTCTCTTCTTTTCTTTGTTCATTTCTTTTGTTTCTTAAATTCCACATATGAGTGAAATCTAATGGTATTTGTCTTTCTCTGACTGACTTATTTCACTTAGCATTATGCCCTCTAGATTCATCTGTTGTTGCAAATGGCAAGATTTTATTCCTGTTATGTATGTATGTATTTATTTATTTATTTTAAATATTTTCTTTTTATTTCTTCATGAGAGACACACAGAGAGAGGCAGAGACATAGGCAGAGGGAGAAGCAGGCTCCATGTAGGGAGCCCGATGTGGGACATGATCCCAGATCCCAGGATCACGCCCTGAGCCAAAGGCAGATGCTCAACCACTGAGCCACCTGGGTGCCCCGATTTCATTCCTTTTAATGGCTAATATTCTATTATATACATATGTATTGCTTCTTGCTTACCTTTTATCTATGTTGGATGCTTGAGTTACTTCCATATCTTGACTATTATATAATGCTGCTATAAACAAAGAGGTGCATATATCTTTTTGAATTAGTGTTTTCATATTCTTTGGTGGAATATATTTCATATATTCATTAGTGGAATTGCTGGATCATATGGTAATTCTATTTTTAATTTTTTGAGGAGTCTTCATATTGTTTTCCACAGTGGCTGCACCAGTTTGCATTCCCACCAACAATGCACAAGGGTTCCTTTTCCTCCACATTCTCACCAACATATGTTGTTACTAATCCATCTGTATAGTCTTTTCACTACAGAGAACTAAAGAGAATGATCTTATTGATACTAAGTTCAGTGGGCACTTTTTCTATACTTTTAAAATGTGTTTTCTCTATAGACATGCATTAATTGAGATTAATTGAGCAAACTTTTGTTACTAATTTGCATGTTCCATTGAATAACAGTATGTTTTAGGGCAACTCTTGCAAGTGCTATTGAGGGAAGCATGTGTCAAAGGTTTCTCTAAGATTTGCTAATGGTTTTTTATGTCCTTTGATCTCAGATCAAAGTGATGAAACTAACATTGTGTGTGTGTGTGCGTGTTTTTTAAGATTTTATTTATTTATTAATGAGAGAGAAACACACACAGGCAGAGGGAGAAGCAGGCTCCACGCAAGGAGCCCGACGTGGGACTCAATCCTGGGACTCTAGGATCACGCTGTGGGCCGAAGGCAGGTGCTAAACCGCTGAACCACCCGGGGATCCCAGTGTGTGTGTTTTTAAAAAGATTTTGTTTATTTATTTGAGAGAGAGAGATTGAGAGCAAGCATGAGTGAGGGGCAGAGGCAGAGGGAGAAGCAGGCTCCCTGCTCGGCAGGGAGCTGGATGCAGGGCCCCACACCAGGACCCTGGGATCATGACCTGAGCCAAAGGCAGAGGCTTAACTGACTGAGCCACCCGAGTGCCCCAGCATTGTGTGTTTTCTACACTTATACCATGTATACAAAATGGGGCCAAGGGCACAATTAGAAGTTTACAAAGGACACAATAATCACAATTCCTTTTCCTTTTTCTTTTTGGCAAGAAGATGATTCACTGAAAATTAAAAATTTTCTTTTTAAATACTTTTTTTAAAAATTTTTTATTTATTTATGATAGTCACACACAGAGAGAGAGAGAGGCAGAGACATAGGCAGAGGGAGAAGCAGGCTCCATGCACTGGGAGCCTGATGTGGGATTCGATCCTGGGTCTCCAGGATCGCGCCCTGGGCCAAAGGCAGGCGCCAAACCGCTGTATCACCCAGGGATCCCTTCTTTTTAAATCCTTAAATAAATCACCCTTAAGGGGATCCCTGGGTGGCCCAGCGGTTTGGCGCCTGCCTTTGGCCCAGGGCGCGATCCTGGAGACCCGGGATCGAGTCCCACGTCGGGCTCCCGGTGCATGGAGCCTGCTTCTCCCTCTGCCTGTGTCTCTGCCTCTCTCTCTCTCTCTGTGACTATCATAAATAAATAAAAAATTAAAAAAATAAATAAATAAATAAATCACCCTTAAATCTCTTGCACTTAGTCACCTGCTTACCATCTATCAGCCGTCATGTATTCAATTATAAATAAATATGTATAAAAAGCCTGCTGTGTACCAAGAAATGCTGGAATACTGCAGTCACCAAGGCAGACAAGGTGTTTGCTTTCATGGTGCTTAGGTCTTACCTAGGGAAACAGACAATAATCAGATCACTAATATAATTTCAGGTGATGTGGTATGAGGACAATAAGACTAAGTGCCATGAAACAGAGTGATGGGAAGAGGGCAATATTAAATAGAATAGGCAGAGAGAACTGACATTTGACTGAACCTTAAGATGAGGAGGCAGCCATTCAAAGATTTGGGAAAAGAGCCTCTCAAACCAAGGAACTAGTAGGTGCCAGGGTCTGAGAATTATTTGGCAATTTTTATGTTTTGGATACAGAGAATATGAGTCCTCTCTCCATCCCATCCCCCTCCCACCCCGCTTACTGATGAGAACCCATCAGCAAGTACAGCATAAGATGAAAAGATTTTATTTAACTTCTGGAAGTGAAAAGACCTGGTAGGGAAAGAAGCAGAAGCCAGGAAGAAAGTAAAGGTGAACTGAAGCCCAAATTGTAGCCCAGGCCTACTGAGAAGCTTTTCTATGATGAAGGTGAATTCTAGGATTTGATGTCATTTTGCTGATTCAATGGCATTATTAACTAGCAAAGAATCCACTTTTCTGTGCTTAGTGCATCACTTTATTTATAACTAAATGTTTCCTAAAGTAGAAAACAGCCACTTTGCTCTCTGTACTTATGCTCCTCAACAGAGATCCTATAGTAGACTTTCTTACTTGTGGTAAACTACTTTTAATCAGGCATCAAGGCAATAAAAATAGTTTTCATGTGATTATATCTTTGGAAAGCTGGCATAAAAATGTGATTTCACTCTGTGAGTGTGGTGTGACAGCTGTAAATGGCCACATTCCAGCATAATGCTTCAATATTGTATTTTCAGTGTGGCTGAGTTGCTGGTTTTTTCTGGCTTTGACTGCATTTTCCACAGAGAAGCTGGCACTCAGACAAATCCCCTGAGACATCCTCACAAAGAGCGGCTGACAGATCTCTGTCTCAGAGGATCTAACTGGGCAGCGTTCCATCCAGACAGGCTGGGCATGAGCGTGGGTGTCTGTGTCTGCTGGCCTCTGGGAGGGGCTTCTCATTTTGTCTTGCCAACAGTCAAGAGACATGGAGAGCTCCTTGGGATGGGAGTTCTGCCCTGGGGCCAACATGCTCTGGTACAAAGGCAGTGGACCAGTTTAATAGGGCAAAGAGTCTTATTCAAGGAAGCCCGAAGTAGTGTTGCAGGCTAGACAATCAAATTTCTCTCTTAGTATACAGATGGGTCATTGAGTGAGTGCTCAATTAATAATTGGTAGAGGGTGTTCAGGCACTTTCTTTGATGCTTGCAAAATTGATGAATACCTAATTCAAGGAACTCACCCTAACTTGTTTGGGGAAATAGCCTGTAGCTGCCAATCCTTTTTTGGTCTCCCACCCCAACTCTAAGACTGCTTATAACTCATTCAATTAATTTTCAACTAGTTTTTATCAAGTACTTCTCTGCCAGGCACTGTGGTCTGCCTAAGATGTGCAGAAATGAACAAGACAGATTTTTCTAGGATTAGTATTGTACACACAAAAGTTTTATAAAGGTTATTTTCTGGGATGCCTGGGTGGCTCAGCGGTTGAGCATCTGCCTTTGGCTCAGGGCATGAACCCAGGGTCCTGGGATCGGGTCCCACATCAGGCTCCCCAGAGGGAGCCCGCTTCTCCCTCTGCGTCTGTCTCTGACTCTCTCTCCATGTCTCTCATGAATAAATAAATAAAATATTTTTAAAATTTTTAAAAATAAGGATTATCTTTTGGGGTAGAATTAGATTGAGATATGGACCCTTATTTTTTTGAGATAAGGACCCTTAATTTTTCCTTTTGAACTGTATTATTTGAACTTTTTGTGATAAGTATTTGGCCATGATACTTTTTTGTATCTCAACAAAAATCTTCTGAGCAACTGTTTGTGCCACTCTTCTGAGCTTTGAGAACACAGTAATGAATGAAGCAGGGAAAGTCCCCTGTCCTCATGAAACTTCCATTCCTTAAGGAAGCAACACAAAACAAAATAAAACAAAATCCATACAAGCATGCCATACAATATAATGATGATTGATGTCTTGTGGAAAAAAATACTTTTTAAAAATAAAAAAGTTATTCTGATTTGTTCAGATACTCCTGACTCTTTAGAGACCTGGATTCTTTACTGGCCTGGACAAATGGCATTGAGAGAAATGGGCCAGAAGGCCAAAGCTCAAAGCTTTGAACCATTTGGACTTATTCCGCACTCTCTCCACCCAGCATAAATGAAAGGCAGTGTGAGCTGCCTACGTTTTTTGGGCAGAGGAATGATGTCGATCCAGAGAGTTTGACCTGGTTGGTTGCTCTTGACCAGAGCCCGGGCCTTTCTCCACCCGGTCTGGAGACAGAACTCACTGCTGTGCCAGTATTTGAAGATGCTGACCCTGCCTACCCCACATTCATTGCCTGCTTCTTCCTTCCAGCATCACCAGCTGGTTTCCAGGGACCTGATCCCGCTGGCTTCTGGCCTGCCCTGTCTGACAGCTGCCTGAACACTGGGACTTAAAAATTAGTTCTAAATGCCTGAGTCCAGTCACCACATTCCAATCTATTTTTAGGACAAATCCTCCTTCTTTGGCTCCCTGAGAAACCACTCTTCTTTTTCTGTTTCTAAACTGCTTCCATTCCCAGTTCAGACTGAGGTCTCCTTACCTAGGAATGCAAAGCTTAGGGGTTCCAGTTCCCATTCACAGCCAAGGAGAAGATGCTGTTTTCACTAAATTCCTCTAGTCAAAGAAGAGGTAAGACTTGATATGATAGTAAGTTAAAGAAACACAGCCAAAGTTATATGCACACTGACATTACAAAAATTTAAAAATCATTCTTACTCCAATTATGAAAGTAACATAAGCTTATTGCAAAAACTTTTGAAAAATACAGTACAAATAATTTATATTTTAGCATATTATTTTTTTAACTTTTTTTTTTTAATTTATTTATGATAGTCACAGAGAGAGAGAGAGGCAGAGACACAGGCAGAGGGAGAAGCAGGCTCCATGCACCGGGAGCCCGACGTGGGATTCGATCCCGGGTCTCCAGGATCGCGCCCTGGGCCAAAGGCAGGCGCCAAACTGCTGCGCCACCCAGGGATCCCATATTATTTTCTTTTCAGTCTGTTCTCGAGCTCAGAAGTTTATTGTTATTAGTTAAATACATTACTCATGCACACAGGACAAAATTCAAATAGTAAAATTTCTTTTTTTTTTTTTTTAAGATTTCATTTATTCATGAGAGACAGAGAAAGAGAGAGAGAGAGGCAGAGACATAGGCAGAGGGAGGAGCAGGCTCCATGTAGGGAGCCTGATTTGGACTCAATCCCAGGACTCCAGGATCATGCCCAGAGTTGAAGGCAGACGCTCAACCACTGAGCCATCCAGGCGTCCCTTAAATAGTAAAATTTCACTGTTCCCCTGTTATCCGGTTCTTCCCCCTGAAGGGAACTATTCATAATATTCTTTCATAATCCTTGTGATTTCTGTAATATCTATAGAAATGTTCTACTTTCTTTCTTGATTTTAGTAATTTGGCTTTTCTCACTTTATACTTTAGTTGATCTAGGTAAAGTTTGTCAATTTTGTTGCTCTTCTTAAAGAACCAGCTTTTGTTTTTGCCGATTTTCTTTATACTGTTTTCCTGTTATCTATTATTTCTCTCCCCACTCCATTATTCTCTTCCTACTGGTAGCTGTGGGTTCAGTTTGCTCTTCTTTTTCTAGTTCAAAAGGTGTAAAATTAGTTATTAACTTACCCTGCCATTCTTTCTAATATATATATGTATATATTATTTTTATTGTATTTAAAAAGTTATCCTACAGCCGGGCACCTGGCTGGCTCAGTTGGTAGAACATGCAACTCTTGATCTCAGGGTGGTGAGTTTGAACCCCACATTGGGCATGGAACCTACTTAAAAAAAAAAAAAACAAAAAACTATCCGGGCAGCCGTGTGGCTCGGCGGCTTAGTGCCGCCTTAAGCCCAGGGCCTAATCCTGGAGACTCGGGATCAAGTCCTGCGTCAGGCTCCATGCAGGAGCCTGCTTTTCCCTCTGCCTGTGTCTCTGCCTCTCTCTCTCTGTCTCTCATGAATAAATGAATAAAATCTTTAAAAAAATATTATCCTACAGTATAATGAGTTTTTGCAATGCTGTTCTGATTTTTAGCAAATATATAGATTTACTCACAAACCCAACATCACAATCAGGATATAAAAGGTCTACTTGTTTGGTTAATTATTGAGAAATGAGGGGTGAAATCTTCAACTATAATTGTGATTTGTGTATTTATCTTTCAGAATTGTTACCAGCAGTTGTTGATAATGATATGTAAAGCTTCTTTTTCTTTTGTGGTTAATCATATTTTATTATATTTTGAAACTATTTTATTTTCATCAAAATCTTAATTATTCATTAATAACTGTTAATATTATGTTAATATTTGTTGTTTATTAATATTTGTTAATGTCTGTTAATATCATTATTTATTTTGCAGTTCAGCTGATTGCATCATTGGAGTCTCTTCAAGCTTGCTCTTAAATCTTTCTAATATGTCCCTGCCATTCTTTGATCACTTCCTTGCTTCTTGCACAAGATGTTCTGGTCTCATCTTGTATTTTTCCATGCCCCAACCTTGTAATCAGCCATTTCTCCTAGAAGTGGAGAATATTATTTGGAACCAAGATTTTGACACTAAGTATTATTCATTGTTTTGGGGGCATGATTGCCCCCAGACTCTTGTATTTTTTTCATTATTATCTTTTTATTTTTTAAGATTTTATTTATTTATTCATGAGAGACATGGGGGGCGGGGCGCAGAGACACAGGCAGAGGGAGAAGCAGGCTCCATGCAGGAAGCCTGATGTGGGACTTGATCCCAGGACTCCAGGATCACGCCCTGGGCCGAAGGCAGGCGTTAAACCGCTGAGCCTCCCCAGGGATCTATTATTATCGTTTTAAAAGTAAATTCTATGCCCAACACGGGGCCCAAACTCACGACCCAAGATCAAAAATCGTATGCTCTACCGACTGAGCCAATCAGGCACTCCTAACCACCATGTCCTTTTAGTGGTCGCACTCATTTACATTTATATTCATTCCTATATCGATCTATCATCTATTCATCTATCTATCTATAATCTATCTTTGTGTTGAAAACCATGATTTCACACTGATTACTCCCACTTCAATCCAACATTACGTGTTTCATTCCACTTTTCTTCATTTCCATGTTTCTTTTTTTTGTGTTTTTTTTTTTTTTTTATGATAGTCACAGAGAGAGAGAGAGAGAGAGAGAGGCAGAGACATAGGCAGAGGGAGAAGCAGGCTCCATGCACTGGGAGCCTGACGTGGGATTCGATCCCGGGTCTCTAGGATCGCGCCCTGGGCCAAAGGCAGGCGCTAAACCGCTGCGCCACCCAGGGATCCCCATTTCCATGTTTCTAACGGTGGTAAGAAAATCCAGGCTTCTATTATTCCTAATATTGTCACTTTTTTTTTTTTTTTCAGTCTACTAGCTTGTAACCAATCCCTTCTCTCTCCTGTGCCACGCCCACCTCATTTTACTTGAACTCCAACCAACACCTTGCATGAGGTTGTTCTACATGGATGCACTTTTACTCAGTTTTGGCTCTGACTCCTGGTACCAGGCTAGTGCCAGCATTGAGTCCTGTGAGGACACTCGCCTCATCCTTTGTCTTTGAAAACAAGCTTGGAGCTGGTCCTTCTGGGGGATACCCTTGTCACCTGGTGAGCAGAGAAGAGTTAAAATAGCAGGCTTGAGACTGCTAATCTTAGAAGAGTCTGCTTGCAAGGTTGGCCCTTGGCTAGCGCCTGGTAAATTGGATTTCAGGAGGGTTTCACCATTCCCATACTGATAAGGGGGGCTCAATATGTTCAAACTGTTTGTATAAATAACGTGGTTTATTTCAAACAACTGCTTTCCTTGTGCTTATCTGGAATTCTGACTAGGCATAGAGTGCCTATGTGACCAACTTCCAACAAAAACTTTGGGCACTCTAATACTGTGAGTCTCTAATAAGCTTCCATAGTAGACCTTTCATACATGACATCACAATTTGTTGCAGGAGGAATTAAGTATGTTCTGTATGATTCCATTGGGAGAGAGAGCTCTCAGAAGCCTGTGCCTAGTTTCCTTTGGACTTGGCCCCATGGGCCTTTCCCTTTGCTGATTTTGGTTTGTATTATTTTGCTGTAATAAATCCTAGCTGTGAGTATGACTCTGCTGAGTCCTGCTAGTTAACCATTGAATCTGCAGGTGATGTTGGGGACCTCTGGCACACTTGGCTTGGGCTCTGAAACCCTACAATGGGCTGCCTTTCTATAAGGACATTCTCTTCATTTGCCTGGGTTTTAAACTTCTGTGCCAAATGAGCCTCCTCATTCTATCTGGACGCTGACACCCTATGCCATTCCACCTCACTTCAAGGACACTGTCCTCACATCACTTGTTTCCAGTGATTTTAGCTATTGTGATTATAGCTGCTATGAATATTTGTGTATGAATTTTCTTGTGGACATTTATTTTCAGTCCTAATGGGTGAATACTTAAGAGTGACACTGAGGGGTTATAAGTAGGTGTTTATTTAGTTTTATAAGAAGTTGCCTAAACTTTTTCCAAAGTGATTGTACCATTTAACACTCCCACCAGTATGTATGATTGCCAATTATCTTCTAAAAACTATATAATGAGGAAAAACTTCTTGTAGAGTTATCTGTGTTTACCCTTAGGGGCACTCTTCATTGCTCTGTAGATCTGCATTTCCTACTGCCATCATTTTCCTTTAACATTTCTTGTGTTCCAAGTCTGCTGATGACAAATCTTTCTGCTTTATCTGAAATATTTATTTTACCTTTATGTTTTAAGGTATTTCTACTGGATTTAAAATTCTCAGTTCAAAAAAAATTAAATTAAATTAAATTCTCAGTTCACAGTTTTTTCTTTAAGTATTAAAGAAATTGTTCCATTTTCTTCTTATTTGCATTATGTTTTATAAGAAGTCCACATTAATTTTTATGCTGTTTCTCTGAATGAAATGTCTCTCCCACCCCCCAACGCCCTCTGGCTATTCCAAAGATCTTCTGTTTATTCTTGGTTGTATCAAATGATATACCTGTGTTTTTCTTTGTGTTTGGAGCTCAATGGACTTTTTGATCTTTGGGCTTATTTTTTTTTTTTTTAACAAATCTATACAAACTTTGGCTATTATTTTTTTAAACATATTTTTTAAAGATTTAATTTATTCATGAGTGACCCAGAGAGAGAGAGAGAGAGAGAGGCAGAGACACAGGCAGAGGGAGAAGCAGGATCCATGCAGGGAACCCGATGTTGGACTCAATCCCGGGTCTCCAGGATCACGCCCTGGGCCGACCACAGGCGCTAAACCGCTGAGCCACCCAGGCATCCCTGGCCATTATTTCTGAAAATACTTCAGATAGCTTATTTTTTTTCCTTCTTTCTTTCCAAAGTTCTAATTAAGCTTACGTTAGACTTAGCCTTTTCCTTCCTGTGCTACAGTTTGAAAAGATTCTTTTGCCTTGTCTTCAAGGTCACTATTTTTTTCTTGTATGGTCTCTGATATTATAAACCCATCTGATGAATTTTTCATATCAGATATTTCATTTTTTAGTTCCAAAATTTTTATTTTCTTCTGTTTTATGGGTTACATTTCTTAATTGATATTTCTCATTTGTTCCTTTGTTATTCTCATGGTTTCCTTTAAGTTCTTGAACATATCCATAATAGCTTTTAAAAAAAGACATTTCTGGGTCTTTTCTTTTGATTGATTTTTATTCTGATTATGGATCACCTTTTCCTGCTTTTTCTGCTTTTATTTACTTATGTAAAATTTTTAAAAAAGATTTATTTATTTACTTATTTGAAAGAGAGAGAGAGTATGTTTGAGGAGGGAAAGAGGCAGAGATAGAAGAGATTCTCAAGTAGATGCTCCAGAGTGTAGAACCTGATCTGGGGCTCCATCTCATGACCATAAGATCATGACCTGAGCTGAAATCAACAGTCAGAAGCTTAACCAACTGAGCCACCCAGGCACCTAAAATGTCTAGCAATTTTAGGTTACAGGCTGAACATGATAGATACCATGCTACAGGATATGATTTTCTTTTTATTTATAATTTATTTAGTATATTTTAGATTTATTTATTTTAGAGAAGGAGAGAGAGACTCAGGGGGAGGGGCAAAAAGGAGAGGGAGAGAGAATCCTCAAGCAGACTTCCTTCCCAGTGCAAGCCAGACTCGGGGCTCTATCCCAGGACCCTGAGATCATGACCTGAGCCAAAATTGAGGGTCAGTTGCTTAATGGAGTAAGCCAGCCATGTGCCCCTATTTTTTTTTTTTTAATTGTACTTTGAGCAATGTTGAGGTTTGTTCCGGTAGGCATTTTATTTGTGCATCAAATTAATCTTTTGAAACTTGTTTTTAATCTTTATTAGTGTGTGTCTGAAACAGCCTTTTCTCAGGGCACCTGGCTGTCTCTGTTCATTGGGTGTCTGCCTTCAGGTCAGGTCATGATTCCAGAGTCCTGGGATTGAGCCCTGCTTTAGGCTCCCTGCTCAGTGGGAAGTCTGCTTCTCCTTCTCCCTGTCCCCTGCTTGGCTTGTATTCTCTTTCATTTTCTCTTTCTCTCAAATAAATAAATGAAATCTTTAAAAAAAAAAAAACAGCTTTTTCTCTAGGGTTAGAATATCCCCAATGCCTAGACTTTGCCTTTCTGGGGTCTTTTCCTTTGGTTGATTGGAACTTTAATGTCCTCCAGCCCCAAGTAAACTTTGGAATCTCCATTTAGCTCATAGCTTTCCATTACTTGTAATTTTCCCAGCATAGCATTTGTTTTTTGCTCTACCTCACACAGTCTTACCCTGGTTTATGTAGATTTTTCACAAAAGACCCAAACAGCTATCTTGAGCTTCTGTGCTCCTCTCTGGTATCCTGCCTTGCAAATTCCAGCCGTATTGATAGCCTCAAGCTCCAATCCTTTTCTTGTTGGTCCAGTAACACCACTGTGTTCTCTTTGGACTATCTCTCCACGTGACAGTCCAGAAAGTACCTCTAGGCAGAAAGCCATGGTGATCATGAGACTTGTCTTATTTGTTTCCCTTCTCTTAAGGATTACAGTCTCTGACTATTGTTCAATGTCTAAAAGCAGCATTTCTGGGCAGCCCGGGTGGCTCAGTGGCTTGGCGCTGCCTTCAGCCCAGGGCCTGATCCTGAAGACCCGCGATTGAGTCCCATGTCAGGCTCCATGCATGGAGCCTGCTTCTCTCTCTGCCTGTGTCTCTGCCTTTCTCTGTCTCTCATGAATAAATAAATAAATAAAATCTTTAAAAAATATAAAAATATTAAAAAAGTAAAAGCAGTGTTTCAGATTTTTTGTCCAGTTTTCTAGTTGTTTGCAGTGGGAAGACTGGTCTGATACCAATTACTTTGTCATGGTTAGACCTGGAAATCTCAAATTGGCTTTTGGGTTTTACATTATATTTTAAGAGACTTTTCCAATGTTTTCTCATAGGGAGGCTCCATAGTGACTTGGAAGGAAGTATGGGGTCTTCTGGGTATTGGTAATGTTCTATTTATTGATTTGGGGACCCATGTTGAGTTAGTGAATATTCAGCAAGCTGTAAATTTAAGTTAGCGCAATTTTTCCTTCATGTATAATACACTTAAAATATTTTTTTCCCTATTCTAATATAAATTTTAGATTCTCAGGGATCCCTGGGTGGCTCAGCGGTTTCGCGCCTGCCTTTGGCCCAGGGCGCGATCCTGGGGTCCCGGGATCGAGTTCCGTGTTGGGCTCCCAGCATGGAGCCTCCTTCTCCCTCTGCCTGTGTCTCTGCCTCTCTCTCTCTCTATGTCTATCATATATAAATAAAAATAAATTTAAAAAACAAAACAAAAAAAACTTTTTCAACTTTATCAAATAAAGACTTTTCTAAGCTTGCCCCAAAGCTGGCTTCCAGGGTCTGTGAATCAAGATTAAAAACTGTTTTAATCTGAAAAGGACTGTTTATTCTAGAGATTAGGAGAGAGGAGAAAGGGGATCCCTGGGTGGCTCAGCAGTTTGGCACCTGTCTTTGGCCCAGCGCATGATCCTGGGGACCCAAGATTGAGTCCCACATTGGGCTTCCTGCGTGGAGCCTACATCTTCCTCTGCCTCTCTCTCTGTGCGTTTCATGAATAAATTAATAAAATCTTTTTTAAAATAAAAGGAGGGAAGAGAAAAAGAGAGGAGCTGACAATAAGAGGGAATAAAATAAATGTCTAAAGGAATTTATTGACTGTTTCTCTGTCTTCAATTTTATAAACTCTAGGCGTACCTGGCTGGCTCACTTGGTAGAGCATGCAACCCTTGACCTCAGGGTCATGAGTTCAAGCCCCACATTGGGTATGGAGCCTATTAAAGAAAAAAAAAAGAAAATAGTATATTTGTTTATTTTTTTTTATTTATGATAGGCACACAGTGAGAGAGAGAGAGAGAGAGAGGCAGAGACACAGGCAGAGGGAGAAGCAGGCTCCATGCACCGGGAGCCCGACGTGGGATTCGATCCTGGGTCTCCAGGATCACACCCTGGGCCACAGGCAGGCGCCAAACCGCTGCGCCACCCAGGGATCCCTGTTTATTATTGTTTTATGGAGATTTTCTTTTGGGTGTGTGACAAAGTATAGTCTGTTTTAAGGGTTGCATGAGGGTAAAACCAGAAGCTTCCCTAGTGGTTATACTAAGCAAGGTCTTTTGCTCAAAGTAACAAAAACACTTTTTCTATTTTGTCTTCTAGTACTTTCATAGTTTTATTAAATTAAAAGCTTTAAAATCATTTGATGAGGTGCCTCGGTGGCTCAGTCAGTTGAGCGTCCAACTCTTGGTTTTGGTTCAGGTCATAGGATTGAGTTTGCATCAGGCTCCCTGCTCAGTGGGGAGCCTATTTGGGATTCTTCTTTCTTCTTCTTCTTCTTTCTCCTTCTTCTTCTTCTTCTTTCTCCTTTCTTCTTTCTTCTTCTTTCTTCTTCTTCTTCTTCTTCTTCTTCTTCTTCTTCTTCTTCTTCTTCTTCTTCAAGATTTTATTATTTATTCATGAGAATACACAGAGAGGAGAGAGAGAGAGAGGCAGAGGCACAGGCAGAGGAAGAAGCACCCTCCCATGCAGGGAGCCTGACTCGGGACTCAGTCCTGGGTTTCCAGGGTCACACCCTGGGATGAAGGCGGGCACTAAACCGCTGAGCCACCTGGCCTGCCCCTATTTGGGATTCTCTCCTTCTGTCCTTCCCCCCTACTCATTCACATGCACTCTCTCTCTAAAATAAATAAATCTAAAAAAAATAATAAAAAAATAAAAATAAAATAAATAAAAAAATAAAAATAAATAAATCTTTAGAAAAATAAAATCATTTGATAATTTTGTATATAGTATAGCAGGTATCTGGCTTCTTAAAAAGTGGTTAAATATCACAGTACCATTTATTGAATAATCTTTTTTTAAGATTTTATTTATTTTTTTTTTAATTTTTTATTTATTTATGATAGGCACACAGTGAGAGAGAGAGAGAGAGGCAGAGACACAGGCAGAGGGAGAAGCAGGCTCCATGCACCGGAAGCCCGACGTGGGATTCGATCCCGGGCCTCCAGGATCGCGCCCTGGGCCAAAGGCAGGCGCCAAACCGCTGCGCCACCCAGGGATCCCTAAGATTTTATTTTTAAATAACCTCCATACTCAATACAGAGCTCAAACTCAGAATCCCAAGATCAAGAGTCTCATGCTCCACTGACTAATCTTTTTTTTCTGATTTAAAATGCTTCCTTTATCATATATTAATCCTCATAATTACATAGGTTTATTTGATCTTATTTACTTACTTTTTTCCTGCTCCATATACCCATGTTTTAATTACCATAGCTTTATAATATTTTTATATCTGCTGGTGCAGGTCTACCATCCTCAGTCTTTCTTTTTTCAAAAAGTATCAATATTTTGGGACACCTGGGTGGCTCAGCGGTTTAGTGTCTGCCTTTGGCTCAGGGCATGATCCCAGGATCCAGGATCAAGTCCCACATCCGGCTCCTTGTGGGAAGCCTGCTTCTCCGGCTGCCTGTGTCTCTGCCTCTCTCTCTGTGTGTGTCTCATGAATAAATATATAAAATCTTTTTTTAAAAAAAGTATCAATATTTTGGGATGCCTGGGTGGCTCAGTGGTTGAGCACCTGCCTTTGGCCCAGAACATGATCCTGGAGACCTGGGGTCGAGTCCCACATCAGGCTCCCTGCATGGAGCCAGCTTCTCTCTCTGCCTGTCTCTGCCTCTGTGTGTGTGTGTGTCTCATGAATAAATAAATAAAAATCTTTTTAAAAAAAGTATCAATATTTTCAACATCAAACTTTGTTTTAATTTCTGCTGAGCAACAGACTTGTAATTATCTTGTGATCATATGTATTTGGAGAGCTTTCATGTATCTCAAAAGCACTCATTGTGTAAAAACATTGAAAAAAGCACTGTGCTGATCACCAAAGGGTGCTCATAGTATGGTGGCAGAAAAGTAAACAATCAGAAAATAATAATTACTAAAATAGAAGAAATCTAGGAGAGGAAATCTTTAAAAATACGCAGTAATTGATCATAGAGAAATACTAGGGAGAAGACATTTAAGGTAGAGGAATAACTTTTGCAAGGACACAGTAGCACAAATGAGTGTGATAATTTCAGGATACTACATGGTGGTTCAGAATGGTTTCTTTTATTCACTGATTGTTTATTCATATTGGATTCAGAGTCAGCTAGATCTTTTGAGCTTGTTTCAGATCATGAATGGCTTCAAGATTATCTCAGAGGCCAGGGGATCCCTGAGTAGCTCAGAGGTTGAGTGCCTGCCTTCGGCCCAGGGTGTGATCCTGGAGTCTGGGGATCAAGACCTGAATCAGGCTCCTTCATAGAGACTGCTTCTCCCTCTGCCTGTGTCTCTGTGTCTCTCATGAATAAATAAATCTTTAAAAAAAAAGATTATCTCAGAGGCCACTTTAATGGTAATATAGAAAATGGCAAGGGGGTGAAAGAGAAGAGAGATCATGAGATCTGAATGAGGTGGGTAAGGAGATTATCTGATTAGACCCAGAATTTGGATGTGAGCGTGAATGATGAAGAATTCATTCATTCATTGTTCTTTCATACATTCAACAAATTGAGAGACATCTGGGTGGCTTGTTAAGCACCTGATTCAGGTCATGATCTCAGGGTTATGAGACTGCATCCTGTGGGTGTGGAGGCTGCTTAAGATTCTTTCTCTTCAGGACACCTGGGTGGCTCAACCGTTCCTGGGTGGCTCAGTGATTGAGCGTTTGCCTTTGGTTCAGGACGTGATCCTGGAGTCCACAATCAAGTCCCACATCGGGCTCCTTGAAGGAGCCTGCTTCTCCCTCTTCCTGCGTCTCTGCCTCTCTCTGTGTCTCTCATAAGTAAATAAAATCTTAAAAAAAAAAAAATTCTCTCTCTTCCTCTCTCAAAAAACAAAACAAGTTGAGCTTAATGAATGTAAAATAAGAATTCTTGGGTTTCTGGCTTGAGCAAAAGAGGAGCTGATGGTACCCATCTCCCAAGACTGTGAACATAGAGAGTGGATAAAGTTTGAGAGGTAAGATACTGATTTCAGATCTGGGGATCCCTGGGTGGCTCAGTGGTTTAGCGCCTGCCTTTGGCCCAGGGCGTTCTGGGATCCTGGAGTCCTGGGATCGAGTTCCGAGTCAGGCTCCCTGCATGGAGCCTGCTTCTCTCTCTGCCTGTGTCTCTGCCCACCGCCCCCCCCTTCTATCCTAAATAAATAAAATCTTAAAAAAAAAAAAAAAAAAAAGATTTGGATGTTCTGAGTTTGAAGTGTTAATGTGTGGTACCCCCAGGTACAAATAAGCTTTATGTGTATCATTCTGGTGTTTGAGATAAACATTTATTTATCATCTATGTATGTATTAATAGTGGCTGCTGAAGTCATGGCTAAGATTGCCTAGAAAAAGTTTGTAGACTAAGGAGAGAGGAACTATCTTGGGGGAAATAACCAGCATTTAAGACATAAGGTAGAGAAAAGAAGAATTACCTTCAAGAGTCTACTAAGTGGTCAGAGAGTTGTCATGAAAACCATGAAGGAGGGAGCAGTTACTGTATTAAGCAATGCAGAGAGGTGGCAAATGACTAAAAACTGACCACAGAATCCAATGAGACGAAGCCCACTGATGACCATTAATGAGAGCAGTTTTAGCTGAGAAAAGGTGGAAGAAATCACAAAGTGAGGAAGTTTAGATAGGGTATCCAAAACAAAATTCAGCAGCTTTCCTTCCAGTCTGACTCCTCTTCCTCTAATTTCTTAGGCACAAATATTCCCCTCGGCCTCCTAAATCAGAAACTCTCTAAACACTAGTCCCTTCCCTCTTACTTAATAACCTTGCCTAATTAGACATTAGTCCCCTATGTTCTACTTCCTTAACATTTCTAATATTCCAGAAGGAGAAATCCCAAATATCACGATTATCTATGGATGACAGTATATGGATGATTTTTGTTTTTCTGATAGTTTGCTTTTTCGATTTTTCTGGAATGACTATGTATTTACTCATGTAATTAAAAGTTTAAAAGCAGTTTTTCTCATACAGCATCTTTGATGTCAGATATTTGTTTCTAGTCCATTTCCCTGGGTCAGGCCAGGTTTAAAATAATTTTTTACCTTCTTTCTGCTACGGGGGCACAATTCTATCACTGAGAAGTCAGAATAAGTTTTGTATATACAAATCCTTGTATGTCCCTCTCTAGTCAATGACTTCAGATTATCTTTGAGGATTAAGTTCAAACTTCTAGCATTTTGTGACAAGTCCTTCGTCTTATCTCTCTCATCTCATTTTCCATTTTCCCACTCTTTGCTTGCATTTATTTTTCAAAGGTAACAGTAGCTTCTAGACTTTGCAAAGGTTTCCTTCCCCTTTCTTTTGTTAATTCCTACTCATCCTTTAAATCAGTTTAAGAATCATTCTATCTAGGAGACCTTCATTGCAACCCACTCCAATTTAGATACCCCTCTCTATTGCTATTGCATCCTCTCTACTCTCAGTGTTATCACACTGTATTAATGAGGTTCATCTTTTCCTAATTTGTTGGCTATTTAATTTTTTCTTCTGTGAATTATTCATAGCCCTTGTTCATTTTTCTGTTGAATTGTACTTTTCTTACTGACTTGTAGTAATTCTTTCAAAAATTTTTAAAAATTAATCTCTGTACCCAACATGGAACTTGAACTCATGACCCCAAGATCAAGAGTCACATACTCCACCAACTGAGCCAGTCAGGAGCCCCGATTTGTAGTAATTCTATTCATGCGGCAGTATCTTATCTGTCTATTCCTAGGTTTTGGAGGTTTTTGTGGGTTTTTTTGTTTTTGTTATACTTACTTTTAATTTTTGTATGTAATAAAATATATCAAATGCTTAAAAATTGTTTTGTTTTTATTTTTTTATTTTTTAAAGATTTTATTTATTTATTCATGAGAGACACAGAGAGGCAGAGACACAGGCAGAGGGAGAAGCAGGCTCCATGCAAGGAGCCCGACGTGGGACTCGATCCCGGGACTCCCGGATCACACCCTGGGCTGAAGGCAGGCGCTAAACCGCTGAGCCACCCAGGGATCCCAAAAATTGTTTTGTTTTTAAGTCATCACCTAGACTCTCTCATTACTTAAGCCTCTCTATCCTGGGGTGCCTGGCTGGCTCGTTGGTGGGAGCATGTGACTTTTTATCTTGGGGTAGTGAGTTTGAGCCCCAAATTGGGCATAGAGATTATATTTTAAAACAAAACAAAGACTTTATCCTAAAAATATGACTTTACTTGCTAATGTATTTAATATTTTTGTTTTTTATACTTCTTTGAATTTACTTTTGAATAAGCATTGCCCACATTAGTCTCTTCATAAATATGATTTTCTATAGTTGAAAGTTTAGTGAATAAATTTATTGAACTCCCACTGAAGGTGCTGGCACTCTGTCAGCTCCAGGGGGATACACAGTGGTGAACAAAAAGATCCTACCTTAATAGAGCTCCCATTGTAGAGGTGGCAGGCAATGAACAAGTAAACAAAGAATCCAAATAATTACTTTTAATGACCATGAAGGAAAAACATTGGGGTGTGGGGGGCTACCTCTTGGAGAGGTCACTGAAGATCTTAACATAAGTAGGCAGAGGTTGTGTACATTAAACAGTTCCCTTGAATAATCTCCCATAATTTACTCAACCATTCTCTAGTGTTGGGCTTTAGATTTCTTCCACATTTACCGTTATACTAATAAATAATGGTGTTAAGAGTAACTTCCTCTGTATTATTTCCATGGAATAGTTTCCTAGAAATGTGATTACTGGATAGGAACAGAGTATTTTTGTGCAGACTGCCAAGATGCTTTCAAGAGGGAATTCCAATACACTCATCAATGAGTAAGCTAAATACTGCCCTGAGATTTAAGAGTGGAAAAGTTAAAAAAAAAAAAAAAAGAGTGGAAAAGTTAATAGTCCAAAACGCACTTCTGGGCTCAGCAGAAGGAAAAGCTAAATGGGCTGACCCGGGTTTACTAAAGTGAGGGGCGGCAGGGTGAGGAAGAGGGAAAGCTTCTAAACCCATTTCTGCCACCCTGTGACCTTCACAGGTTATAGCTCCTCTCTGAGCCGTAACTTTCCTTAATTTCGATAGGCTCGGCTCAGGCTTTATTTTTAACGTTTTCACACCAAACATCACCTAGACTCTCCAGGGTGAAGACAGCACCTCGGGGAACCGTTGAAGTCAGCAAGGCTGAATCAGCATTCGCTGCGAAACGCCAACTAATCACTCGCGGGCACTTCCGGCGGCCGGGACAAAGGGTTTGAAGTCTCAGGGACCGCACTTCCGGGTAATTAAAGCTGCGCATTAGATGCCTGCGTCCTCGAGCCACACCAAGGGATTCCGGCGCCGCGACTGCGCCTGCTCCCTGAAGTCGCGAGGAGGGGCGGGGCGGTGAATGGGGAGGGCCGGGACCCTGACTTGTCTCGCGGTTATTGGGCGAGCGTGAGCGCGCGAGCCTCGGGGGTGGTGCGGGGCGGAGCTTAGTCCGAGTGGGCGCCGTAGCTTTCAGTAGTGTCGCGGCGCTCGCGGGGCGGAGGTCGTCTCAGGTGAGGTGGTCGCCCCGGAAGTGGCTGTGGCTGTGGCCCTTGGGTGTTGTAAGGATCCTGCGGCAGAGTAGTTGTGAAGGGGGTGGGGGGGCGGCATCACTCCTCTTCCTCCACCTTCCCTGCAGCAGCCATGGCGAAAGGCAGAGTCGCTGAACGATCGCAGACCGGGGCACTCCACACGACCGCTGTGGGGGACAGGGCAGCGGCGACGCCAGGTCTCACGACGCCGGGCAACGGAGACCACCTGAAGGGTGAGTAGAACCGGAACCAGAGCTGGGCTGGCCCAGACGCAGGAGTGTGCCGTCGTGGCTTCGGGGGGGAAAGGACCTCAGTTGGTCCCGGGGATTTGCGAGGGAAAAGGGCCCTGCTGGCACCCAGGGGCGCGGGAGCAGGGAGGGTGGGGGACCTGGGCTTGGGCTGCCGCCCACCACAAGGCCGGACACGGAGGAGGTGCGTCGTAAATGCTGTTGTAGTTGAATTCGATAAGACAACTAATGACGCTGGCTTGTTTTGAAGTTCAAGGAGGATGTAAGGTTGACAGTATTGAAGCTGGACAGAACTGAAACTTCAGCACTTATGCTCTCTTTTTATCGATGAGGAAACTGAGGCCCAGAGTGGCTATGAAATCGCATAAAGTCACGAAGCCAGATTGATTGGTCAAGTAGTTAAGAGCAGGGATTTAACTATATACAGGTGCCACTTACAAGTGGCAGGAACACTTGTGTGTGAGTTCCTGCTCTACCACTTATGACTTTGGACTTGTTATCTTTCAAAACACAGTGGCTAAAAAAAAAAAAACAAAAAAAACCCACAGTGGCTAAACTGTACAGTGGGGATGACAGAGATGATAGTAATAATAGTATTTGCTTAGTTTGCCATGAGATTACATAAAAGAATTGATGTAAAGCACTTATTGTAATGGCTTTGTGAAGAGGCTAAATAAATATTAGCAATTACTATTTAACTGAGATCGCTCATTCTCAAGCTTTTTATGTTACACCATTCTGCCATTTCTCAGGACTTTTAAATATTATTTTAAGAAGAAAGCATACCTAGGGGCACCTGGCTGGCTCAGTCCGTAGAGCATGCAACTCTTAATCTCAGGGTTGTGAGTTCAAGCCCCACCTTAGGTGTGAAGCCTACTTAAAGTTTAAAATGAAATAAAAGTGTGCAAAGGATAAAATAAATGTATTAAAGAAAAGAAGAGGGGATCCCTGGGTGGCTCAGCGGTTGAGCACCTGCCTTCCGCCCAGGGCGCGATCCTGGAGTCCTAGGATCGAGTCCCACGTCGGGCTCCCAGCTTGGAGCCTGCTTCTCCCTCTGCCTGTGTCTCTGCCTCTCTCTTTCTCTCTCTGTGTCTCTCATGAATAAATAAATAAAATATTTTTAAAAAAATAATAAAAAAAGAAGAAAGCAGACCTAGAAACTAAATACTTTTATTCCATCTTGTGAGAGTTTTTAGTTGCTTTTCAACAGTTGAAACTGTTGATTGATTGTTGAAACTGATTGAACTTTTTAAATCTTTTTAAACATTTTGTGTATTTATTAATGAGAGACAGAGACATAGGCAGAGAGAGAAGCAGGTTCCCCATGGGGGGAGCCTGATTCAGGACTCGATCCCAGGACCCGGGGACCACGCCTTGAGCCAAAGGCAGATGCGTAACTACTGAGCCACCTAGGTGCCCTTAAATGCTTTTAACAAAGCCCATAAACTTGAAGAGATCCTAACAAATGGCCATTAAGTTGTCTGCAGCTTACACTAATGTGTTCTACCACCAGTGATGGGTAAGCAGAGGATCTTTTAAGATTGTCTAACAACATTAGAAGTATAGTCAACAAAGTACTACACACTTAAAAATATCTATTATATATGAAGATATGTTTAACATTCAGCTGAAACTTAAAGTATATTAAATTTTTTAAAGAGTATCCTGTAGAAAATGGTATTTTATTTTCAAATAATTTCGAATGCTTCCAGTCTTTTTAAGCTTTATGTATTTGAGTATTTCTCCATCTTATAGACAGTAGGGCCAAGTAACTTCAAAAACCCAAAAATTAATTGTCTAGGTATAAATCCACTCTAAATTAAAGGAACATTGTTTGAAGATGCTGCTATGGAGAGTGATAATAATTCAAGGGTTTCCAGATAAACTGTTTTCTAAACAATTTCCCTAAAGATTGTCATTTGGTTCCTGGTAGCAGTCACTTGTTCATTACTGATTTTTGTTATTGTTTTAACCTATAAAAATAAAACCATGAAACCCCCAAAGTGCTTTTATCTGAGAGAATGTAGCTGGAAGGGGCAGAGGGAGAGGGGGAAAGTCTCAAGCAGACTCCACGGAGAGCCTGACCTGGGGCTCGATCTCAAGACCTGAGATCACAACCTGAGCCAAAACGAAGAGTCTGATGCTCAGCTGACTGTGCCACCCAAGTATCCCTAAACACAATTATTTTTATGGTGCTGTCAAATGACCTTTTTTTGAAGAAAATTATCTGTGGGATGCCTGGGTGGTTCAGAGGGTTAGTGCCACCTTCAGCCCAGGACATGATCCTGGAGACCTGAGATCGAGTCCCATGTCGGGCTCCCTGCATGGAGCCTGCTTCTCCCTCTGCCTGTGTCTCTGCCTCTCTCTGTGTGTCTCTCATGAATAAATAAGTAAAATCTTAAAAAAAAAAAAAAAAGGGAAGATAGAGATGTGAAAGCATGCCTTCCTGGAGCAGTAGGATTTGGATTGCTAGAGAGAAGGTAAGGGGATTTTGGCTGGGTGAAACATTAAGCTGGAAGTTTAGTGAGAATCTTTATGTCAGTAAAGAGATTAATTTGTCAGGAGTGGAGGATTTCTGTTTCTGTAGATGAGGTTTGGCCATGATCAAAATGGTGTTGGTACAGAGGGATTTATGTGCTATATAGAGAACTTTTTTTATCCATCCTGTTGATTAGTGATTCCAGTGTTTTCTTTTTGTTGTCTGCCTATCTGTCTCTCTTTAATTAGTATTAGGATTCTTTTTCTGGGCAAAATATTTTGTAGATCCCCTACATGATAGGGTTTGGTTACTTGTAGTAATCAGGTAGTGATGTGATGTCATTAGTAACTACTTAGCAACCAATTTTCCAGATTATGATAAACAATTTTTGTTAATTGCAGGCGGTATTTAAGTTGGCATTCAAAAAAAATTACAGGTTTTGGAGAAGAGATAAAAATTTAGTAACTCTTGGGACATCTGGGTGGCTCAGCGTTTGAGCGTCTGCCTTTGGCTCAGGGTATGATCCCGGGATTCTGGGATCAAGTCTCATATCAGGTTCCCTGCAGGGAGCCCGCTTCTGCCTCTGCCTATGTCTCATGAATAAATAAATAAAATATTTAAAAAATAAAAAAATGTCCAAGGTAGAGCAGTCTTGGGGGATGTGAGAACTTAGTTTATCATTGGAAGTAGGTGACTAGGGGATGCCTGGGTGGCTTAGTGGTTTAGTGCTTGCCTTTGGCCCCAGGGCGTGATCCTGGAGTCCCGGGATCAAGTCCCACATCAGGCTCCCTGCATGGAGCCTGCTTCTCCCTCTGCCTGTGTCTCCCCCCACTGCCCCCGCCCCGAGTCTCTCATGAATAAATAAATAAAATATTTTTTAAAAAGTAGGTGTCTAAAGTTGAATAAGAATGAAGGTGTAAGAATTTTGAGGCTGGGTGGATCATTTAAATGGATGATGAATCTTTTAGGATTATGAAGACATTCACTATAAGCTTGAGTCTTCAGTGGTTGGAGGGGGGAAGCATGTGAAAGTGGTTAGATGAGAGTGAGGGTGTATTAATTGAATGGCAGCACAGTTCTAGGGCATAGTCTTAAAGAATGAGCCTTTATACAAAATTGGCGGTGGTGTTTCTTCTACCTACAAACATGCTTTCTCTGTGTGGGTTCTTAATAGTTAGTTGTATTTTATAGTTATCTTAGCTGTTTGAATTTATACTTGATACTGCTACCATTCTTTGTTTTTAATAATAAAAAATAATTTGAAACCCTTTAAATAAAATTTATTTCCAAAAATATTGTAGTAGATTCTTGTAACCTTGAAAACCTGTTAGAGTCCCAGTAAAGTCTTTTGCTTCTTCATGGTAGAATCAAGTAGGTTTAGAAAACACTGAATGGGGCAGCCCGGGTAGCTCTCAGCAGTTTAGTGCTGCCTTCAGCCCAGGGTGTAATCCTCGAGACCTGGGATGGAGTCCCGTGTCAGGCTCCCTGAATGGAGCCTGCTTCTCCCTCTGCCTGTGTCTCTTGACTCTCTCTCTGTGTTGTCTCTCATGAATAAATAAATAAAATCCCTAAAAAAGAAAACACTTAATGTTGAGAACTAGTAGACCTGATGACCAGTAAGAGTCATTCCTAAGATCTTGCAGATTTAGGAAGATTTTGCTTTTCCAAAGGTTTTGATGGGATCCCTGGTTGGCTCAGCGGTTTGGCGCCTGCCTTTGGTCCAGGGCGCGATCCTGGAGTCCCAGGATCGAGTCCCACATCCGGCTCCTGGCATGGAGTCTGCTTCTCCTTCCTCCTGTGTCTCTGCCTCTCTCTCTATGTCTATCATAAATAAATTAATTAATTAATTTTTAAAAAGGTTTTGATCATAATATTAAGAGAAATAGAGAGCTGCTCTAGGGCCATTAAGGTTACGATTTTTTAGAAAGGATATGTGCCTATTAGGAGTTAGAGAAAAGGTGGTCTTTAGAGGAAGAATTGAAGACACAGGGTAAACGGAGAAGAGACAATTCTTGTAGCGAAATCTGAAAGGAAGTGGGTTGGCATTTAATGTAAAGTTAAAAGGCAAGAGAAGATAATTTGAGAAATATATCTTTTTTTAAATTATTTATTTATTTATTTATTTATTTATTTATTTATTTATTTATTTATTTAATTTATGATAGTCACACACAGAGAAAGAGAGAGGCAGAGACACAGGCAGAGGGAGAAGCAGGCTTCATGCACCGGGAGCCCAATGCGGGATTCGATCCCCGGTCTCCAGGATCGCGCCCTGGACCAAAGGCAGGCGCTAAACCGCTGCACCACCCAGGGATCCCTGGGGAATAGATCTTGATAGAGGTTTGGGAGCTCACTAAAGTGAGGAGGCAGTGTCATTGTTTGAGAATAGATGAAGACAGAGTTAAAGGCTTGAAGAGACTTGAAATAGCCCTTTGGGAGAGTGCTATGAAAGGATTATTGTTTGCCAGTGATAACTGTAATGAAGATAGAAAAGCATGTGAACTTGTAAACTAAGAACATAATCTTGACTTTCTCTAACAGTACCTTTGGCCTGGGAGGAGTTGGAAAGCAGAAATGGGATAATTCAGATTGGGAATTACTATGATGGAAGATGTGAAGGTTAATGAATGTATAAAGTACTGTAGTGGGTAGCTCTAAATGCTAAGTGACATATGTCTATGCAACCAGGAGAAAGCACATTATAAATATGTATGCTATACATTTAGATGTAGAATTATCGTTGAAAAAAGGTTTTCAACTTTTATCTGTTTAGAACTCTAATTCAATTACATGCTGGTCTCTTGACTTAATAGAATTATACTAAAAAATTGTTGACTCATAAAGCTAACAACCCCTAGTTACCAGTAAGTGTGAAAGAAAGGAGAGCTTCAATATTTAATGTCACTTTGTTTTTTGCATTCTTATCAGTTGAATTCTGTATTACTGTTGAACACAATGCTTGAAAAAGTTTGCCTAATTTTTTTTTTTTTAAGATTTTATTTATTTATTCATGAGAGACACAGAGTGAGAGAGAGGCAGAGGGAGAAGCAGGCTCCATGCAGGGAGCCTGACATGGGACTCTATCCCAGGTCCCCGGGACTGAAGGCGGCGCTAAACCGCTGAGCTACTGGGGCTGCCCAAAGTTTGCCTAATTTTAAAGAGTACAGAAAATATGTATCAAATTACACCTGGTGGTTAACTTTATTCAAATGTCTATATATTTCATCATCCAATTGTAGGACAGCAAGTGGCAGTCACAGAAATGTGTACTCAAGGAACACTCAGGGTGGTGTTCTGTAGTCTAGTTAAATGTTGCCTAACACCTTTCTTCCCTGTGACCACTTAGGGCTGGTAAATTAATAATGGGAAGAAAAATATTATAGTTTAATTTTAGAGCTAGCATGCTAAATGTCTTATTTAATCTTTTTTAAAGGGCTCAAACTCACAACCCAATCAAGAGTTGCATGTTCTACCAACTGAGCCAGCCAGGTGCCCCTAATTTCTAATTTAAGAGAACATATAACCTGTTGAAATATATGTAGGGGCAGCCTGGGTGGCTCAGTGGTTTAGCGCCGCCTTCAGCACAGGGCGTGATCCTGGAGTCCTGGGATCGAGTCCCACGTCAGGCTCCCTGAATGGAGCCTGCTTCTCCCTCTGTCTGTGTCTCTGCCTCTCTCTCTCTCTCTCTCTCTCTCTGTCTCTCATGAATAAGTAAATAAAATCTTAAAAAAAAATAAGTAAAAATAAAAATATATTTAGCTGCAGTTTGAGTTAAGAAGACTGTAAACTCTTCTCCTCTTTCAGTATTCAACCAAATTTCTACCTGTTCTGTGAATCATGACTCCATTACTCTAGCCCAATAATCTTGTTTTTTCTATATACTCAAAACCCCTTTGTGCCATTCTTTGGGAATCTAGCTAATGGTGGTATCAGCTTTTTAAAAGCAGAGATTGAGCAAAACATTTTTTTTTTAATTTTTATTTATTGATGATAGTCACACACACACAGAGAGAGAGAGAGAGAGAGGCAGAGACACAGGCAGAGGGAGAAGCAGGCTCCATGCACCAGGAGCCCGACGTGGGACTCGATCCCGGGTCTCCAGGATCACGTCCTGGGCCAAAGGCAGGCGCCAAACCGCTGCGCCACCCAGGGATCCCTGAGCAAAACATTTTGTACCTTATGATATACAGCAGATAGTCCTAAACAACTCTTTTATTTGAGTGCATACCTTGTAGAGTAAAAATCCTAAAGAAAAGTACCAAGAAAGGGGTAGAGTGGTGATGGGGGAAAATCAGCCATTTATTCTTAGCAGTAGGGGATCCCTGAGTGGCTCAGCGGTTTAGCCCCTGCCTTCGGCCCAGTGCTTGATCCTGGAGACCTGGGATCAAGTCCCACATGGGGCTTCCTGCGTGGAGCCTGCTTCTCCCTCTGCCTCTCTTTCTCTCTCTCTCTCTCTCTCTGTGTGTCTCTCATCAATAAATGGAATCTTTAAAAAAATATGTTCTTAGCAGTAATTCTTGTGTCCACAAACATCTACCAATGAAAAAAAAGCAGTGGTTTTGAAGAGTTTAAAAGATGCCCATATTATTAAATTATTTGTTCCAGTCCTTTTTGTACTCTGGACTTGATTCAAGCAGGGAAGTAAGTGAAAAGTGAAAGCTGGGCAAGTTAATTCCTGGTAGATTTAAAAGGAGCATGCCTTTAAGAAGTCACAGCCTCTGGAGAAATAGTACAGACTATATGTTTGTGTTATCATGTCTTTGCTTTAATGTCAGTCCATAGAAAACTATGCCCAAAACTTCAATGTGTATATTCTACTCTTATTCCTTTTCCAGTAGATTACTTCTTTACTTAATAAAGTAGGAAGAAACATTTTAGCTTTGTGAGAAGTTTGTATTCAATAGATTTTCTTTTTTTTTTTTAAGATTTTATTTATTTATTTATTTATTTATTTATTTATTTATTTATTATTTATGATAGTCATCACAGAGAGAGAGAGAGGCAGAGACATAGGCAGAGGGAGAAGCAGGCTCCATGCACCGGGAGCCCGATGTGGGATTCGATCCCGGGTCTCCAGGATCGCGCCCTGGGCCAAAGGCAGGCGCTAAACCGCTGCGCCACCCAGGGATCCCTAAGATTTTATTTATTCATGAGAGACACACACATAGAGAGAGAGTGAGTCAAAGACACTGGCAGAGGGAGAAGCAGGGTCCATGCAGGTAGCCCGACGTGGGACTTGATCCTGGGACTCCAGGATCATGACCTGGGCCGAAGGCAGGCGCTAAACTGCTGAGACACCCAGGGATCCCCTATTTCAGTAGATTTTCTATTGAGAGCTATAGTTTTAGTTGAATTAGTTTTAGTGCACACTGATATTTTTGTAACTTTTGGCTGATTACTTTTTAGGGTGAATAGATATAACTAGGGCAAAGATATAGACAATTAGGCATTTGTTGTCATGAGATTCTGCAGAGACCTTTTCATATTGACCCACCTCAGATGTTTAAGGTCTTTATTTAATTTTCTGTGCTGCAAAAAGGCATATATATAAATACATTAGTGGGTTAATGAACTAGAGTATTCAGTGGTAGGCATGCCTAGTTTGTTACTCCATTGAAGGCACCGTTTTTTGTTTGTTTGTTTGTTTGTTTTTTATTCATGAGAGACACAGAGACACAGGCAGAGGGAGAAGCAGGCTCCACACAGGGAGCCTGATGTGGGACTCGATCCCGGGTCCCCAGGATCACGCCCTGGGCCGAAGGCAGACGCTAAACCACTGAGCTACCCGGGCTGCCCAGAATCTGCACTTCTAACAAGCTCCCTGGTGATGCTGATTCGTGTAGTTCATAAAATATACCTTAAGTAGCGCAGAGCTAGATGGTTTCTCTTGCTTCATATTCAACATAGAATTGAGCAAAATCTTACTAATCCAGTTGTAAAATCTATAAAACTACCATAGTGAGACAAGGGATAAAATGAAATTTATCTTTTAATTAGTTTAGGCCTTTTGGTTGAAAGCGGAAATAAGTTTAAACCAGCACCAATAAAAAAAAAGAGAATATAGAAAAAAGAGTATGAGACAATCTCACTGGCATTTATGAGCAAGAAATGAAATATAGTCAGGCTTCAAGGGAAGTGAATTGAGAAAGTTAGAAATCAACAAGTAAAGTTAGCTATACCTCCCATTTTGGCTCTCTGGATTTTTGTTTCAACTTCCTCTCTTACAGTATCTGGTACATGTCTTTGGCTTTGCCATGTTGTTATCTGTGGCCTTCACTGCTTGACCTTTCAGCCTCAAGACCTACCATCTCTTGACAACATCTGTTTTAGTTCAAATTTTCTTTCTTTCCTTTTTTTTAAGCTTTTATTTATTTATTCATGAGAGACACACACATAGAGAGAGAGGCAGAGACACAGGCAGAGGGAGAAGCAGGCTCCATGCAGGGAGCCTGATGTGGGACTCGATCCCAGGACTCCAGGATCATGCCCTGGGCCAAAGGCAGGTGCTAAACCGCTGAGCCACCCAGGGATTTTCTTTTCAAGAGAAAATTTGGTCAGCCAATGATGAATTGTTTCTACTTGACTCAAGTGTCCCAACCTTGAGCAAGTTAGTCTTCTATGTTTGGGAGGGTAGAGTGTTGGAGTCACACTGTAATAGGGCCAGTGAGATTAGCCCCTTGCAGGGAAGGGGGGACCATGGGAAAGTTTCCCAGAGAAGGAAGGTATTAGTAGAATAGGCAATGACACCTGTCTAATAACACCTTTATAAGTGATTGTGGAGAAGGATTTGCCAAATTAATGAATAGAGTACGGGCATCTGATTAGGATACTCCATAAAAGTGTGTATAGAAGTTACATAGACAGTAGTTAGGGGACAAGCATAGTGGTAGATCCATCAGTTTAGTTAGATCCATCAGTTTATTTCTCAGAGAACTAAAAATTGTCCTTATTATAGCATACACATATTTTAATCCTCTGAGTTTTATCAGTATATACAGGGGATAATGGCAAATGTAGGCAATAAAAGTTGAGCCACTCATTTCTACCTTTCCCCCAGTGAGCACAACTAAGATATCTTAACCTCCCCACTTTTGACCTGTTCCTGGTGAAAATACCCTTGCTCATTCTTCTGCTTGCTGTCTCCTAGATCTCATTCCTTAAGTTTATTTTGCATATAATTTTTTAGATAACATTAAGATTACTTTGTGAGGGAATGTGAACAAATTCTGCCATTTTTGGAGTCCCAGAGAGCCACCCAAAACATTTAAGACTCAACTATATTCTGAAGCCCTCAGTGTAAAAAAGAAAGCATAACATTAGTTATACTTTAGTTATTAGTTGATCTTTGGGTTCTTAGGACAGTTGAAGTAATTGCGAAGTTACTTCATTTTTCCTAAGAGGCCATTCTGTCTATGCTGTCAACATCCAATATAGATAAACAAATTGAAAAGTTAGTGATAGTATTTATAGAGCAGTGCTACTTTTCCTCTTTGGCTTAACAACAAAGCAATGCTACAAATTCTGGTGTTCTTCTGAAACAGATATATCCCCCTAAAGTAAAAAGCCTGGTTAATAAATGTCAACTCTAATAGTTAAAATTTTTATGTTACAACAGTGTTTTGGGCAAAAGTATAAACAATTTTTTGAGGAGGAAAGCCTTTAAGTAAATTACTTGCTGACTCAGAATACGGTCTTTTTAAAATATTTATCTTAATAATAGCCTTTTTTTTCTCCTTTTCAGAAAAAGCCTGTGCAGAAGCTGGGTCAGCAAGAATGTCACTTCTTATATTGGTGTCCATTTTCTTATCTGCAGCTTTTGTTATGTTTTTGGTCTATAAAAATTTTCCTCAACTTAGTGAGTAAGTATACAGAAACTGAAAAATGCCTAGACATTTATAGATAAAAATGGATTAAAAGTAAAACTGATTTTAAGCAACGGAACTGTCATGGTGAATTGTATATCAGCTTTCATGGTTTGTAGCAAGTCCATATTGACACTGTTATTTAAACACTCCTTTCCAAATATGCCTCTTGATTTTCTTTGCAGTATTTTCCTAGCACTGCTCCTCTAGTTAAAGCCTCATCTTTCTAAAGGCTTTCCAAATTTAAAAAAATATATAACCACACTAAGAAATAGTTTTTATATCATAATCCAGCATGCGCGTGCCTGTTGCCTTTCCTCTGCTCACTTATATACATCTATACATATAAAATTAGGTTAAAGTTTCATGAAACAGATTGTGGTCTCTGATATTTTCTATGTATTTTTTAAGGCCAGTAGTGATGAAGCAAACTTAACTTTAAAATTCATGAAAGATATTGACCTGTGGTTTGAAAAACACTGATGCTCTTCTTCTCTGCCTTCCCTTGCTTTTCTGTCCATGTTTTCTACCTTCCTTCTATTTTTGTCTCCTTTTACTCATCCATTACCATCCCCACCACATTTTTCTCCTAGCTCTTTTCCCATTTTACGGAAATGATAAAGTCTGAATAGGTAGTTTTCACAGTGAAATGACTTTGTATAAACCTCGTATACCTTATTTACTATACATCTAAAATTTCTTAGCCAAAACCTTGGAGTTGAAGCATGTTTCAGAATTTAGAATTTTTCCATTTTGGAAAGACAACATGGAGTAAATACTATATATCATGTAGTACCTCCACCAGAATCTGGGGCAGCATCCCATAATCAGGCACATTAATATTTTTACAGAGAAATGGGCATAAAATACTATGAATAATTATATAACTGCGGGTCAACTTTTGCTGACAAAGTATGAAGAACTTTTGGTTTTCAGAGGTTTTTGAATTTTAGGGAAGAGATTATGGACCTGAAACACACTTTAAGAAGGCAAAATATCCCAGGGTTGTTTAACTATGGGATTACCACCCTTGTGTAATCATATATTACATAAAGGACCACTAAAATGTAGTTAGACCTTCAACCAGGGCCGGACTGATACAATAATGGATAACTAAAAAAAAAAAAAAAAATGGATAACTGTGAAGTGTGATTTCAGGATGTTCAGAGGTTCCTGTTTTCCTCTAAATTCCTTTCATTAACAGTTTCTTATACTTGAAATTTTGTAGTTAAACTTATTTTTATTTCAGTACTTTGATTTCTTACATCAGTGTAAATGCCTTTGGGAGGCTAGCATATTCTATTTATTGATAGGTTAATATTAGTACGATTGAATTTTAGATTTTTTCTGGTTTTGATCAAGGAGGTGGACATAAGGAGCTGAGATAGGGCCAGAAGATGTAGGTTAAGGTTGTCCTTGCTCCCAGTTTGCTCTGAGAATAACAATATGACTTGCATATAAGTATGTTCTATGGACCTGTTATTTCTGCTTATTTCTGTGTGTGTGTGTGTGTGCATGCATACAAGTGTGCACACCTCTATAGTTTTTAGTTTGTAAATGAGAAAGCACATTTTAGTTTACCTGCTGTTTTTATAGAATTTAGGCAGCAGCCATTGTGCAAGATGAGTTAAATTTTATCATGTAAACAAATGGGCACGATGTATATTAAACACAAAGGTAATTATTTGAAGCTTTTATAAACAAGAAATCATTCAGTTCTAAATAAGGCACCAAATATAAAGTAAAATTAATAGAAAAAGAAAAATGTTTTAAGTTTATATCTGAGCTTTGAGCTGGGATATTACAGAAAGATATGAACTGTAAATTCACCAAAAATTTTACTTAATTTTAGTTGTAATTAATTATTGACTCTAGGTTATCATGAGGATTACCCAAAATGATGTTGAATGTTTTAAATATGCTAATATTAGTAGTACACTTCTTAATTCAAAATTTATACCAGGGTTGGAGCAAATGCTTTTAACCTAATTTAGTTTGGATCATCCTGAACTTTCATATATTGATTACAAGTCTTATGAAATTAAAACATTCTAAAGAAATAATTTATAGACTCTTAAAAGTTAAGAATTTATGGTTAATATATTACAGATCAAGGCATCAAATCATTTTGGATAAAACTTCATGTTTTGAACTTTGATTTTGATATTAACTATCTTGGCAAATTTCTGCTTTAAAATTTTTCACTTTAATTTTATTTCTTTAGAGAAGAAAGAGTGAATATGAAGGTTCCCAGAGATATGGATGATGCCAAGGCTCTAGGAAAAGTTTTATCCAAATATAAGGACACCTTTTATGTACAAGTACTTGTAGCTTATTTTGCTACATATATTTTGTATCCTTTTAACTGAAAAGAAAACATTTTCTAGTTTTATTCAAGAAGTTTTAAAAGTTCTGTTTAGTTATGCATAGCTATTTTTTCTTTTAAAAATCGTTTATGCAGTGTGTGTGATATTAAATAAAATATCAAAAAATTAAAATGGAAAAAATTCTCACTTCAAACCTATCTCTTCAACTTGGTTATTATTTCTGAATATTTATTACCAATTCTTTTGTATTCTGCTTATTTCACTTATCATAAACATTTTCCTTTTCTCTATATTATTCAAGATAATTATTTATTTAATTTATGATTGTATTAGTTAATTGATTATTTTGATTTAGTTTATTTTGAGTTAATATTGTCACCACAGTATAATTCAAAAAAATATTCCCTTAGGTTTGAAGATATAATTATTTACTTTTTTGCTTTTCTACATGTCATGTTATGAATCTTTTTGTTCGTGACTTTTTCTTCCATTTAATGGTTTCTTTGTAAAAAGATCTTGAGGGGATAATTGGTCAATTCAAAGGATATGAATTTTTGAAATAATTATTGGTATGTATTTCTTCATTTTATAGAAATGGGATACCTGGGTGGTTCAGTGGTTGAGCGTCTGCCTTTGGCTAAGGATGTGGTCCCTGAGTCCCCCGATCTGGTCCCATATCCAGGTCCCCTTGAGGAGCTTACTTCTCCCTTTGTGTCTCTGCCTTTCTTTGTGTCTCTAATGAATAAATAAATAAAATCTTAAAAAAAAAAGAAATATATGTTGTGTTAACCAGTCAGGAAAATAGCTTTATTTTTCCTATGTATTTTCAAATGGCTTTAGCTACTGGTGATTAATCTTTGGATTTATGGACTTTGACTTTAATCTGATTTTGTTTGTATCTTTTTTTTAAATTCAACTTATTTTCAAATATTCTCAGTTAATGAAAGACATTATCTCTTGATTTTGTAAAGGTCATCGTTAACCTTTCTAAACCACCATTTTTATTAAAGATTTATTTATTTGAGAGAGAAAGAGTGGGCTCATGAGCAAGGGAACCACAAGCAGAGAGGCAGAGGTAGAGAATCTTAAGCAACTCCCTGCTGAGCACAAAGCCAGGCACAGGGGTTGATCTCATGACCCTGAGATCATGACCTGAGCTGAAATCAAGAGTTGGAGGCTTAACTGACTAATCCTCCCAGGCACCCTACCAGCCAGCATTTATTTTTAAAAATTAATTTACTTTGTTAATTCTCTCAAACAATTTTTTTTCTTTTTTCTCTCAAACTATTTCTATTCTGGCTTCCTCTTTTGTTTTTTGAATTGCTTTTGGTTATTGGACTTCTCAATTACATTTTCTCCTAAAATTCCATAGCATTTTCTTTTCTTGGATTTAGATTAGATTAGATGTTATATACTTAACACGTATATATTTCTATACTTGTCTCCTTATACAAATGTTTGAAGTATATACTTAAGCACCCTGGACCAATTATTCCTTGCATAAGCAGTTTGTTAAAAGTACATTTACAAAAACTTTTGCTGATGATACAAACATTATTCCTTTATCCACCTACTGGGAATACATTTTTATTTAGGTAGTGTGGTGTATATAGGCACTTTGTCATTATTTATTAGAAAAATTAAAATTTAGAGAAAATTTAGAGAATCATGCACTTATTTTTCAACAAGTTATTTGACAGCTAGTTGTAATTTAGTAGTATATCAACTGCTTTAAGAAATTCATAATTGTTATCTTTCCTACTAATTCTATTTTAGAATCTATGAGGGAAAACCATAGTATTAGACTTACAGGTTATTTTGCCTTTATGCAGTTTAACCACAAATTAAAATATTTTTCCTAAGGAAGATAAAAACTTGGTTCATTTTTTTCATTTGGCTTTTATAAGGCTTTTGTGAACAAGACATATAGTTTCTGTTACTTTGGAAAGTCATCTTGTTTTGCCCTATTTTGCCTCAACTTTGGGAGGGATACTGGGTGAGACTCAAGGGGATGCCTACCCATAAGGCCAATCAGCATAAATGGATCTTGACAATCTATGGGGTAATAATCTTATAGCCTAGTTATCTTAATATCCATATGCAAATTAGTAGAAATGAATAAACTACCCTGTAGAAAGTAAATTGAAAGGATAAGAATGGCTTTATTAGGAACGCCTGGGTGGCTCAGCGGTTGGGTTCCTGCCTTCAGCTCAGGGCGTGATCCTGGAGTCCCAGGAGCGAGTCCTGCATCGGGCTCCCTGCATGGAGCCTGCTTCTCCCTCTGCCTATGTCTCTGCCTCTCTCTCTCTCTCTCTCTCTCTCTCTCATGAATAAATAAATAAAATCTTTTTTAAAAAGGCTTTATTATTATAAAATACATTTGATTTTAAATTTTAAATATTGGTTAATATTGTTAATCATGTTTTATTGCATATTGTTACTGTTACCTTGGTAAGTAATTATAATGATTTTGCATTTCATTTTAGATTTTCATAATATAATTTGTCAAATCCATGTTGTCTTATAATTTTCTCTTTTCACTTTTGAATCTTTAGCTCTATATTTAAAAGGTACTTTTTTAAACTCAGTGATCCAAAGAGAAGGACGTTATCTTAGGGCATTTAACTATATAGAGCTAATTAATAGAAATATAATGTGAGTTACATGTAATTTAAAAATTTTCAAGTTGGCACATTAGAAAAAGTAAGAAAAACACCTGAATCTATTTATTTATTTATGGGAGGGACAGATGGAGAGAGAGAGAAAGAATCTTAAGCAGGCTCCTTGCCCATGCAGGGCCCTGAGATCATGACCTGAGTTGGACACTTAGCTGACTAAGTCACCCAGGCACTCCATCTGAAATCAATTTAAATAATACATTTTACTTGAACCAATATATCAAAATATTACCATTTCAACATGTAATCAACACAAGAATTGAGATATTTTACATCCTTTTTTTTATACCAAGTCTTTGAAATGTATTTTCTACTCTGAGCACATCTTAATTCAGACTAATAAGCACATTTCAGTGTCTTTATAGCTACATGTAGATAGTGGCCACCATATTCGGCAGTACAGCACTAGTATTAATTCTTTGGTATTGTCTAACTTCAAACTTGTGAATATAAATGACTTTCTCATCATAATTATTTTATTCATTTATTTAACCAGTTTTTATTATATTCTTATATAATGAACGTATTTTATATGATTATATATTTTATGTTTATAATTACATAAATATATGCTAAGTACAAATCTAGTATTTTGAGCATTCGGAAGTGGAACAACTACTAGAGCAATGGGGAATTAGGGATAGAGATGGGGCACTGTCTCATTCTAGTCGGAGCATGTCTAGAGTAGACCTTGCAAGCGCAGGGCATGCATGGTTAAGTGATGAGGCATCCAGTTTACTTGGAGTTTAGGATATAAGAAGGAGGTTAGAGAAATAAGTTTAGGAAGATAGGCTAGACCCTGTGCTCAGTCTGTAGAGGATTTTGAGTACCAGGCTAAGGAATTTATAATGTTCAGTTGGTATTTGGTAGTCATTGAGAACTTCTGAGCTGTGGATGTCACTAAAAGTCTCACCATCATCTCTTTTTTGTTTCCTTAAGGCTAAAATCTTTGGGTAACTTAAAAAGTTTTTTAGGGACGCCTGGGTGGCTCAGTGGTTGAACGTCTGCCTTTGGCTCAGGGTGTGATCCCAGGTCTGGGGATCGAGTCCTGCATCAGGCTCCCTGCGAGGAGCCTGCTTCTCCCTCAGCCTATGTCTCTGCCCCGCCCCCTCTGTGTGTGTGTGTGTCTCATGAATAAATAAATAAAATCTGTAAAAGAAGAAAAAGAATAATCCATGGTAAATCTAAACTCTGGAGTGGATTCTGTAGCTATTAGAAGAATGAAAAATGTCTCTCTATGCTGTTAAGGCATTGTTCTCTCCAGGATATGTTGTTAAAAGAGCAAGGTGCAGAATAGTAAGTCAGTATGCCATGTTTTATCTAAGAAGGGGAGGATATGAGTAAACACATACACATGCCAATATTTTGTTACATTTTTCTTGAAAAGAAAGGATGTCTTTAAAAGCCAGTAACAGTGCTTACCTCTGGGGAGAGAGATGATACAGGGATGGAGGTGAATCTTCTCTAGATGTACTTTATTGTGTAGATTTGACTTCAGAACCGGGTGAATATTTTACATAATTTTAAAACCATTAAGTCAGAATGGAAAAAATCATTACTTTTGGCCAGGAGGAACCATCAGTAGAGTGGCAGGTGGGTAAGTCGGGTTGCAAGGGGGACAAGGAGAGAATCTTCTGTGAGGAAATGAAGATGAGACACAATAGCTGGATAGAATACCTTGGTCAAGAAAAGCCTAAATTTTCTTTAGTTCATAGGCATCTGAGCAATTTTCTACAGAAGGGAGCCTGTGGCAGAGCAAGAAGCTGAAGACAAAACAAAAACAAGCCAGGAAGAAGAAAAGAGACTGAGATGAAAACATGAATAAAATGAGCACTAGAGGGAAAAAAGAGTGGGAGAATGAGTGAAGATAGAAATTTAGAGGAAGGGTAGATGTAGGGGGAATTCACTCACTCTGACTTGTAAGTAAATCATGTTAGAGGTTCTATAACGGGGTCAGGGCTCCACACCAAAATGGGGAACAAGAGGCAAGTAGTAAGCATAATTCTGTTTTAAAAATAAGGTTTGAGGGATCCCTGGGTGGCGCAGCGGTTTAGCGCCTGTCTTTGGCCCAGGGCGCGATCCTGGAGACCCGGGATCGAATCCCACATCGGGCTCCCGGTGCATGGAGCCTGCTTCTCCCTCTGCCTGTGTCTCTGCCTCTCTCTCTCTCTCTCTGTGACTATCATAAATAAATAAAAATTAAAAAAAAAAATAAGGTTTGAGAGACACCTGGGTGGCTCAGTGGTTGAGCATCTGCCTTTGGCTCAGGGTGTGATCCCAGAGTCCCCGGATTGAGTCCCGCATCGGGCTTCCTGTGTGGAACCTGCTTCTCCCTCTTGCCTATGTCTCTGCCTCTCTCTGTGTCTCTCATGAATAAATAAATTTTAAAAATCTTTTTAAAAATCATAAGGTTTGATCTAAAAAAAAATCATAAGGTTTGAGATTTTTTACTATTTTTTAATAATATTTTTTTATTCATAAGAGATAGGGAGAAGCAGGCTCCATGCAGGGAGCCCGATGTGGGACTCGATCCCAGGAGCTGAAGGCAGATGCTCAACTGCTGAGCCACCCAGGCGTCCCAAAATTTTTACTCTATTTTATAACCCCTATCCATTTTTGAGTGAATTGAGGTAAATGTTTATGTTAAATTAGAAACCAGTAGTTATCATATCCTATATGTACCTAAATATCTGCAGAAATCACATTTCCTGAACACATTAAGGAGTAAATGCAATACATTAGAGACGCATATTTACAAGATTACTGAAGATCTTCTTTGTTTTTGTTTTCTTTTTGTTTTTGTTTTGTTCATTTGTCAAAGTGCCCAGTTCTTCATCTGGTACATGTTGGGTATTTGTCTTGTTTTTTCTTTTAGTAACACATTCTTACTAGCATTGTATTTATGGTAATGCTGGCAACTGGTCAGTGTAGAGTTAAACTGAGTTGTAGGTTTTTAAACTTTTAGATATTTTACTTTTATTAATACTGAGAAATGGATGTAATCTTATTAATATAACTTCTATGTTGATACTTTTTTTTCTGAAATGTTTGATTTGTCTTTTAGAATTTCCATTTTATTATGTTTTAATCCTTAACTTAGAAGTTAACAGCTTGCAAACATTTGCTATTCCGGGCTCTATATTTCTCAGTATACTTTCAGGGTTTCTTTATCCCTTTCCGCTAGCCTTATTTCTTGTTTGTTTGGTAAGTATATAAAACGAATTTGGGAGACTAGGGAAAAAGCTTTTGATAAAAGGATGGCATCTAGTCCTACCAGTCTATGTAAGCATAAACTTAATAGTTTTTAGAGGTGATTAATGTTAAAGTAATATCTTTGAAGTCCTCCCATAAGCAGATGTTATAGTTTGGGTTTTTTCCTAGAGCAGGGGCATTGCAGACTTAATTGCATTTATATACTCTGTTTTAGCCTTTCCTTCCTACTGTGTTTTGTAATTCAGATAGTCTGAGAGTGTTATGGGCACGCATTTAAGTCCAGGGCTGGGTGTAGTATTTTCAAACACAGCAATTGAAAAAAAGAATTGACTCTTTAAATTTTATTCTTAGGTTAGGTGCTCTCCTTATCTGAGTTTAATCACAAGTGCCAGTTAGTTTTAGCTGGTCTCATTTCAGTCATAATTTGATCTGAAAAAGATTTAGATCAAATAGGTTCTTACTCTCTGCACAAAAGATGTCATGCAGACTATCTTCCCCTAAGTGGGAAGTGAGTAGTATATGCATGTGACTAAGGTGGGAAAGTATACAATGCTTATGGTTTCTTGTTATTTCCTAGTGTTCTGGACTTGGTGCCTCATTCTGCTATATGCTCTCCTATTTAGTTGGGAGGCCAGTTGTATACAAATACCTAACAGAGAAAGCAGTAAAATGGTCACAACAGGTAAACATGTATTTTTAAATTATTTAATGTAATTCTTTGGCTAATTGGGAGCTCAGTGTATAGTCCCTATGTGAATTAACCCGGACTCAGGGTTTAATAAAAATGGTCTTTTGACCTAAGTAAATTAAAGTAGTGGGCAAATAATGAATGTTAATCATTTCAAATATGAAGTTTTTGTACTATACAGTAGTTTTACTTCTTCATTACTAATAAATTCAATCAGAGCAGAAAACATGTCTGTGAAGGCATTCACATATTTGGACACCTGTTTTGTGTTGATGTAGCCCACTGTAGTGGGTCACTGAAAAACTATCAACCAACTCCTTAAAGGCATTTCATCAGTAGAAATGGCTGTTCTCTTCATTCAGGATCTCTACAAAGACAAGAGAAAGGTCTACAAAGAAAGGTCTAATACAGTGTTGCTAAGAAAATCTAGTTTTATAAAGAATTAAAAGAAACAGCCTGTTAAATGTTAAAGCTCAGAGGAATTGTAGAAATCCTTCTGCCTTACCCTTTTGCTTTATAGACTAGTACATGAGAAATTAAGCATTTTGTTACAAATCACCATCATTATTTGTAAAGCAAGATCTAGAAATATAAACTATATTCAGTGCTTTTATTTAATTAACTGGCTAAATATCTCCATGATCATTTCTGTTGGATAGATTCTGAACTATCCAGGAATGGGAATTTGAAATAAGTATTTTTATATTAAGCAATTTATTTTCAATATTGGCCTTATCTTGATCCTGACTGGTTTCTTTCTTATGACAGGTTGAGCGTCATAGAGAACATCTCATTAACTACATCATATTTTTGAGAATAACACCATTTCTGCCTAATTGGTTTATTAATATTACATCCCCTGTGATAAACGTGCCATTGAAAGTTTTTTTTATTGGGACTTTTCTAGGTAAGGCCTCTGATTCACTCTGTGTTAGAACTCATTGTATACATACCTAACAGTGTCCAGATGGGCTAGATTTCGTGTTCTTTGTACACACGCTAGCACCATATATATAACTCTTGGGCAGAGGGTCTGGCATACATAAGTAGATACTCAGAAATATCTGTTGGATTGTGTTGATTTAATTATTTTTGTGTTGCTTCTTTTAAAGATGAGCACTTTCTATTAGATATTTTTTTGATCAAAAAAAAGATATTTTTTTGATCATACAGATTTAAGCAGGATTTTTATTAATTCGTTTCTCTTCCTGGTCGGAAAAAAAAAATCAAGGTGCCCTTTTTGAATAATTTACTCCCTTATTTTTTAATCATGTATTGAAATATTGAACTTTAATTTTCAGGAGAGAGTTGATCTTGTTTTTCTTTTTATTGACATCAGTATTTACTAAGGGCATTACCAAAAGTATGAGGGAAGCAAGGATTAATAAAATGTTCTTGCTTTCAAGGAATTGGCACTTAATTTTGAAATTAATTAGTGGACATAAAGATTCATTTATACATTTTGTGAATTCCGATAGTTCTTTAGCAAGAGTATTATGCATTTCTTTCAAATTTAATTTGAATTGTTTAGATACCAATAAAATGAACAGATTCTTCTCGTATTGAATATGTGTTAAAGTTTAAGTTCATATTTATAGGTCTACTTGAAAAGAATAATCAAAATAAATTTTTTTATTGCTACTTTAAAAAACTCATTGACCAACTTAAAAATCTTAGGGATAATTTTGGATTTTGTAAAATAACATTGCATTCATGGAATCAGAAGAATTTTTGTTCCTATCTCCTTATTTTACAGGTGGAAACCTAGAGTTTTAGTTAACTTCAACTTGGGCTGAAGTAATTTTTCAGTTCTAGTTTTTAAGAAAATGTAATTGTTCTACCTATGCTGTTTATAAACTGCTCTTACTCATATTTTGAGTATTTTTCTGAGTATCTCCTACCACTTCATTTTTTTAAAAGTATATTCTGTCTCCAGGATGAATAACAATCTTACTCAGTCTTTATTTTTGAACATTTAGATTGTTTCCAGATTTTTGTTACTTATAATGGTTTAATGAATATCCTTGACACTAGATCTTTGCTAATATACATTAGCATTTCCTAGAGTTGAAATTGCTGGATCAAAGCACATTCTTTTTTTTTTTAAAAGCTATTGGTAAATGTAAATTATTTTCGGGAAATTTTTCTTGAGTTTCCAGATTCATTCTTCAGAAGTAGTGATGAAAGATTGATTTCTTTATGTGGAAATAAATGTGAGGGACTTTAAACTAGATTACATTTTTCCAAAATGGAGACCAGTATATTATTCTTATAAGAAATTTTATGCACAGAGACAATTGTAATTTTAAAAAATTTAAATACAAATTTACTTGAATCAATTCAAAGTATTAGATAATGAAGTGTTAGAATAATGTCAGTGCTGTTCTGAGTTCTGAATAATTTTGTGAATATAAAGTATATTACAAAATCTTATTTTAAAAAATGATTGTTTATGTTTTTGTTTTAGGTGTTGCACCTCCCTCTTTTGTAGCAATTAAAGCAGGAACAACACTGTACCAGCTTACAACAGCAGGGGAAGCTGTTTCCTGGAACTCAGTATTTGTTCTAATGGTTTTGGCTTTTCTTTCTATCCTGCCAGCCATCTTCCAAAAGAAACTAAAGCAGAAATTTGAGTGAGAAATCACCTGGGTTTTAGTCTTCCTATCATCATCATCATCTCAGGATTGGCAGGTTTATGTGTTAAAATCACCTCTTCGGTAGTTGAAACGAGTTTCTAAAATAAAATTTCCTATCACATAGTTAAAATAATGCATGTAAGTGGCAAGGAAGAAAAGAAAGTAAAAATGGAAATTGATATACTATGAAAAGTACTGTCAGTAGTTATGATAGACATCTTCTAAATTACTACTCCAAGGGTAGCTTTAGATAATTAGTAGTAGCAGTATAGTAGGAGATTTTTGACCCAACTAATTCAATTTAATATATTTCATGAGTGGGCTATATATACTTATTCTTGACTTGATAATTTAATGTTTTTTTTCTTATCCCTTAATAATAACGAAAATAGGGAAAGCAAATACAAAGTTCAAAAGCAAAGATTCTAGATTTTTAAAAATAGTATTGCAGTTCTTGCTAATGTTAGTCTTCCTTAAGAGCATAAACTTGAAAACTAAAGCTCAAAAAGAGATTTACATTTTCTTTTTTTTTAACTTTGATGTAATGGATTTGTTTAGAAGCTGCATGTTGGTGGGTTATTGAATTTAGAAAGGATATCAAGCTATATCTATTTTGTAAATTTTATTTTTGTTTTTCTCTGTTCTAGATTATCATGAGTTAGTCTGAAATTTAAAATTCTGGCCAGTATATTTTCATCTTTTTTCTAGCTTTCACAGTATTTCCACTGTGCATATAAAAATGGCGATTACATGATAATTGTATTATATTGGTGTTGATAATTTATATTCAGATAATATTTTGTTACACAGTTCCCTTTACTATCTCAAAAGGGGATCAAAAACAAACATTCAAGTATGCAATTTTTAGATGATAGATTAATTATATTACTTTATATTTTGAAACTGAAGCAGTGGCAGCGCAACACTTAAGTGGCTAAATATAGTTTTTTGGTTTCAATAACTGTAAAATTTACCTCATTTATTTATTGGTCTGGTCATTAAAGTATGTATTATGTAATTATCCTTTTTATGCATGATATACTTAGAAGAATGCCTTGTTTCATTTTTATTGATGGCTTTTTTGTTTGGGACTGCTTTTGATTAATGCAGTTATCCAATTTAAGTGTTTTTACTTTTTATAACTCAAAGTAAAAAGAAATTCTCACATGGTAACTACTCTATTTAAATGGTCCTGGAAACATTAAACAGCTTTCTGCTGCTTGCTTAATGGTAATACCTTTGATTTCTTGATTCTAGGACATAGCTGATTTATTAGGTAAAGTACTCTGTCAATTTTACCTTCACCCAAGACTGTCATGTTTAAAATACTTTAGCTGTGGGAGAAATCCTTGTCTGTTTTTATTGTGAGAGGAATGGTCATCCTCAAAGTCTGTTTCTACTACATAATGTGGACTAATTATTTTTTCTATCACAGTATTAACAAATGGATTTATTGTAAATACAAAGAAGATATTAATATACTATTCTTATGTCACCTGGCCTTTTGTGTGAAATTATTTATTGTCATTTCTAGCAAGGTTTTTCTTCCTTATTGACCAGAGATTGAATGATAAAGGTTTTTGTTATTTTTACAAATGAACTTAAACATAAGTCTTTTTGGATAAGGTTCACTAAATATTACTGTATAAAATGTAATTGAGTACATTTTTATCAGACTTTTAAAAATAAAAGTAAGAGCTTGGACTCAGGAGAAGCCTATTTACTCCGGTGTGTATATATTGTATTTACTCTATTCTCAGAGTATTATCCCAATCCTTATCATTGGTTGTTTCCCTTTGCTGATTACTTTTTCTGAGTTTCTTATAAAGACTTAGCTGCCACTTAGATGGGGTATAGCTTCTTCTCTTAAGAGAATAATCAGTCTTTTTTCAGATTCATCATCATTGAATGTACCCCAAATGCAGTCAGTGGCCTGTATTCATGGATTTACAGACTTGGCCTGATAACCAGATGTAGATTCAAGCTTCAGCCGCGTCTTGAAGACAATTACACAGTAATCCCCACCGGAGAGCAAGTACTTATAGGGAGAGGCAAGCAGGCTAACTAGGAAGCTGACACACAGAGACTATTCACCTCTTAGTTAATGACCTTTCTCTGGAGTTCTATTACTTTGAGTATAATATTTCTAAGATACTTAATGAATGCAAATTAAAGTATAATAAGAATAAATTGTACTGAAAAAACTTAAATGTAGTACTTGGGATTTATTTCATGGAAGTATTTATGCTAAAATAAAACAAAACAGCCTTTCATTGAATAAAACTATATTCTCCTAAAATTCTGGTGCACATTTTCACCTCTAAGAATAGAAATTTTCTAAATACCTAATTTTTATACTTGGCTTTTGAGAATCTTAAATCAATTTTTAAATTGTAGTAAGTAGGGATCCCTGGGTGGCTCAGTGGTTTGGCACCTGCCTTTGGCCCAGGGCGCGATCCTGGAGTCCCGGGATCAAGTCCTACATCGGGCTCCCGGCATGGAGCCTGCTTCTCCTTCCTCCCGTGTCTCTGCCTCTCTCTCTCTCTCTATCATGAATGAATGAATGAATGAATGAATAAATAAATAAATAAATAAATAAATAAATAAATAAATCTTTAAAAAAAATTGTAGTAAGTACAGATAAATGTTTAAATTTATAGTTCATATGCTGATTTCTCTATAAAAATTCTCCTTGGGTTTTGTTTTGTTCTGTTTTTTAGGATTTGATTTATTTGAGAGAGCAGGGGGTAGGGGCAGAGGGAAAGGGAGAAGCAGACTCCCCGCTGACCAGGGAGCACAACATGGGACAAGGGCTTGGATGCAGGCTCGTTCCCAGGACCCTGGGATCATGACCTGAGCCTAAGGCAGATGCTTAACCAACTGAATCACCCAGGCACCCCTTTTTGGTTTTTTAGAAAATGTGTAGGATAAATCAAAAGGGCTGAAGCTTTCCGGGTGTGTAAATGATCATTCACCATTTGTAGTTTAGATGTTTAGAAAGTGGATCTTAGTACAAGTTCATTTTCTTTCTTTTTTTCCTTAATTACCTTGGAAAAACTTTCTAGGCTGAGTGACTGGAAGAATACTGTTGAAGCTCTAGGCCTCATTTTTCTCCTCTGGAACAAATGAGTTCTAAGGTCTGGGTTCCTTATAGCTCAGACATGATTGAATTCTCTGAAATTAATAAAAAAGATTAATAGGGCAGCCCCAGTGGCTCAGCGATTTAGTGCCTGCCTTCAGCCCAGGGTGTGATCCTGGAGACCCTGGGTTGAGTCCCATGTCAGGCTCCCTTCATGGAGCCTGCTTCTCCCTCTGCCTGTGTTTCTGCTTTCTCTCTCTCTCTCTCTCTCTCTCTCTCTCATAAATAAATAAATAAATCTTTAAAAAAAAAAAAAAGATTGGGGCAGCCCAGGTAGCTCAGCGGTTTAGCGCCGCCTTCAGCCCAGGGCCTGATCCTGGAGACCAGGGATCGAGTCCTGCATCGGGCTCCCTGCGTGGAACCTGCTTCTCCCTCTGCCTATGTCTCTGCCTCTCTCTGTCTCTCATGAATAAATTTTTTTAAAAAAGATTAATAAACCTTTTTTTTAAAGATTATTTATTTGAGGGCAGCCCGGGTGGCTCAGCGGTTTAGTGCCACCTTCAGCCCAGGGCCTGATTCTGGAGACCCGGGATTGAGTCCCATGTCGAGCTCCCTGCATGGAGCCTGCTTCTCCCTCTGCTTGTGTCTCTGCCTCTCCTCTCTCTCTCTGATCTCTCATGAATAATCTTTTTTTAATAATCTTTTTTAAAAGATTATTAGAGAGAGAGAATGAGTGGGGGGAGGGGTAAAGAGGGAGAAGGAAAGGCTGACTCCTCACTGAGCGAGGAGACAGCAGATGGTGGGCCCTCTCAGCCTCCATAATCATGAACCACTACCTTCTTTTTTTTTTTTTTTTTTTAAGATTTTATTTATGAGAGACAGAGAGATAGTGGCAAAGACACAGGCAGAGGAAGAAGCAGGCTCCATGCAGTGAGCCCGATGCGGGCAGGACTCGATCCCAGGACTCCAGGATCATGCCCTGAGCCGAAGGCAGACGCTTAACCACTGAGCCACCCAGGCGTCCCAAACCACTACCTTCTAACAAGTCTCTTTCCAGACGTTCAAGCACACGCACATGTATCTCGGTTCCATTTCTCTGGAGAACCCTGACTAATTCCAAGGTTATAGGCGACTGTTAGCTGGAGACAGAAAATGACTATAGATATTGAAAGGAAAATTGGAACTTCTGGTTAGAACATGCCAAAATATTACAGAAGTAAAGGCTTTGGAAATGTTGGAGAATAGTGATGGATACAAAACATTAGAATTTGTCATCAAGAACTACATGTGGTCTCACATGTGCAAATGTTCATGTCATTAGTGTGTGTGACTCAAAATGTATTTGGTAACATGGGTAATTGTCAGAATTTATATATACAGCTTCTGGCTACACAAAAGTAGGAAGGAAAAAATATATAAGGCTTGAGAGAATTGCATCAAGTTATGTGATAGGGAGCTATGTGATGTATTTTGGAACAGCAGTTCCTAGCTGGATTCAAACCCTATAGGAGTGATTTTTAGTGAAGTGTAAAAACTAAGACCACGAAAGACCTGAGAGGCCCTCTAATCATCTTTCTTAGGGATCTAACTTGGGTGAAGGAGAAGGATGAGATACTGGTCATCTTCAGAGAACAATTCTAACCAGCCTTGTTGGGAAGAGAGGTCTCAGCTCAGAGTAGCTGGAACTGAGTACAGAGGCCCAAAGAGTAAGAGTCTGGGCAATGGAAATAAATTCCCTTTTGGTTAAAATGCTCCCTGAATGCTACCCTGGACATCAATTTACTTCAGCTGTAAATGTGGGAAGTCTTGGTTACAAACAAAACAAGCCTCGCAGGCCTTATTATATGGGACAATTCTGAAAAAACAAAGGGCTGCTTGGGAGTGGGAGGGTGGGGGTGCATTAGGATCAATACTAACCCATTTGTCACAATGAAGCTGGGAGTTTGGGGGCAGGCTGCACTCATGTCCTGGTACTCCATAAAGTGTGGTTATTATTAAGGTACACTGATTGCAAGCAATAAGAACTGACACTGGCTTGAGCAAAAGGATATTTATTAGCACCTCTAGAGGTTGGGACCCAGAAACAATGGAATGGCCCTAGCAGGTTGAAGTCAGGCTATTGCCAATGGAATGAATAAAGTACAGTCATCTTGGGGCAGCCTGGGTGGCTCAGAGGCTTAGCGCCGCCTTCAGCACAGGGCCTGATCGTGGAGACCCGGGATTGAGTCCCATGACAGGCTCCCTGCATGGAGCCTGCTTCTCCCTCTGCCTGTGTCTCTGCTCTCTCTCTCTCTCATGAATGAATAAATAAAACTAAATAAATAAAAATAATATATTCAAGATGATAAAGATATTAATATGATGCAAGAACAAGAAATCATAAAGAAGTAGGTGAAAAGGCACATCTGGGTGACTCAGTTGGTTAAACCTCCACCTTGGGCAAAGTCCCATGTTGGGCTCCACACACAGCAGGGAGTCTGCTTGTCCCCCACTTCCCTTTGCCCTGGCTCGTGCTCTCTCTCCCTCAAATGAATAAATAAAATCTTAAAATCTAAAAAGCAAATCACAATATGTTACACACCATATGACAATCATAGACATAGGATAGAAATTAGTGGTTGCCCAGGGGCTAAGGAAGGGTTGAGGATAGGACAAAATGGGTGTGACTAAAGGGCCACATAAGGGATCCTTGTGGGGATGGAAAGTGCTCTGTTCCTTGACAATGTCAATAGCCTGGTTGTGATCTTCTACCATAGCTTTGCAAGATACTGCTTTTGGAGGAAACTGGATAAAAGGTAAATGAAATCTCTCTGTGTTACTGTGTTATTTCATAACTACACAAAAATCTACAATTATCTCAAAGTAAAAAAGTTCAATTAAAAGACAAAACGAGGGGCAGTCTGGGTGGTTCAGCAGTTTAGTGCCTACCTTTGGCCCAGGGCATAATCCTGGAGACCCAGGATTGAGTCCCACGTCAGGTTCCCTGCATGGGGCCTGCTTCTCCCTCTGCCTGTGTCTCTGCCTCTCTCTCTCTCTCACTCGGTGTCTCTCATGAATAAATAAATAAAATCTTTAAAAAATTTTTTAAAAATAAATAAAAAACAAAATGAAAAATCACATAAATATGTTGGAAGTAGAACAGATCAAACCCCAAAACAAAAACAAAAAAAAAAAAATGCAGAACAGTAGAAATTAATGAAATGAACAAAAAGGCAATAGAAAGAATGAACAAAACAGAAGTTGGTACTTTGAAAAGACCAAGTCAGGGACACCTGGGTGGCTCAGTAGTTGAGTGTCTGCCTTTGGCTCAGGTTGTGATTCTGGGGTCCTGGGATCGAGTCCCTCATCAGGCTCCCCATGGGGAGCCTACTTCTCCCTCTGTCTATGTCTCTGCCTGTTTCTCCGTGTTTGTCATGAATAAATAAATAAAATATTAAAAAAACAAAGACTAAGTCATATACATTTGACAAGACAAAAGAGAAAATGTGCAAATACATACAATGCACACTGAAGAAGGAAAAATGGATGTATATGCACAATGGAACATTTTTATATTACCAAATTAAATCTTCTTCTTCTTCTTCTTCTTCTTTTTTTTTTTTTTTTGTAAATGTTCTTCTTAATGGGAAACTTTAGACACATTTTCTTTAGGATTGGGAACTAAATAAGGATTCCTGCTACCATTGTCACAATTTGACATAGTACTGCATATTTTGGCCAAATGCTATAAGAAAAGAAAAAGAGCTATTAGGTATAAAGATAGGAAGGGAAGGAAAAACTTATTCAAATAATCATCTACTTAGGGATGCCTGGGTGGCTCAGGGGTTGAGCTTCTGTCTTTGGGTCAGAGTGTGATCCCAGAGTTCCAGGATCAAGTCCCACATCGGGCTCCCTGGATGGAGCCTGCTTCTCCCTCTGCCTATGTCTGCCTCTCTCTCTGTGTGTGTCTCTCATGAATAAATAAATAAAAATCTTTTTAAAAAATCATCTACTTAAAAAAAAAAGCAACAAATGAAAAAAATTAAAACTAAAATGAGGCATGGGGTGCCTGAGTGGCTCAGTCGGATATGCCTTCAGCTCAGGTCATGATCTCAGTGTCCTGGGATTGAGCCCCACATTGGGGCTTCTCTGCTTCTCCCTCTCTCTCTGTAATCTCTCTCGCTCTCACTCTCAAATAAATAAATAAAAATCTTTTTTAAAAAGCACAACTAAAATGAGGCTTTAGCAAAGTTGCTGGACATAAATGGCACACTGGTCAATAGGATCTACCATTTTAAAAGGTAATCTTTGGAGCAGGGTACCTGATGATCTGCAGATCTATCTTTTGTTTCAACAGTGTTGGACAGAACAGACCTGGGCATGTCCCTCTTTCCAGCCTCTTACTACCCTCCAACCTATCTTCCAGTTGCAACTTTTGGAACCATCTTTTCATCTATTCTCTGCTTCCAGGACCAGCAACACCATATTTTGAGTTGAGTTCCCTATTGCTGATTAACCATGAGCTCCCAGATTCATCAGAATTATTCCCCTGGGGTGAAGACGGCCATCAACCACCTTGTCAACATGTATCTGGGGGATCTTATACCTGCCTCTCTCTGGGCTTCTACTTCCAACTTGAGGATGTGGCTCTGGAGAGCAGGGGCCACTTTCATCATTTGGCCCAGGAGAAGGGCAAGGGCTCCCAGCATCTTATGAAGATGCAAAACCAGGATGTGCAGAAGCTCTCCCAAGATGAGTGGGGAAGAACCCTGGAGACAGGGAAGCCACCATGGCCCTGGAGAAAAACCTGTTGCAGGCCCTTTTTGATCTGCATGCCCTGGATTCTGCATAGACCTCCATTGCTGACTTCCCAAAGAGTCACTTCCTGGAAGAGGAGATAAAATTCATCAAGAAGGTGGCTACCACCTGACTAACCTCTGCAGGCTGGCCCCCAGGCTTGGCTGGGTGAGACTCATTTTGCAAAGCTCACCCTCCTCATTAGGTTTATTTACTCTCAGGCTTCTCTTAACTAGGGAGCTCCTTGGACACAGGACCTTTGCTGATGGGAGGGAAGATTGATGAGTTTCCAACCAACTTGTATTGGTTGAAGGAGGGGTAAAGGAACTATAAGTTCTCAGGAGGTTGGAGGGCAAGTAGTGCAAGTGTGGATGAGGTACAGCCAGAGGCACAAGTGGGTGGTCAGGGCTGTGCAACTTCAGGGAGTAGAAGTTGGGCCTGGAGCTTTTCTATTTATGGTCAAAGTCTGGATCTGAGGCTTCATAAGAAGGTCTAGAGCAGAATGGACTTTTCAAATCCTACTTTGAAAAAAGAGAAGTACTGTTGAAAAGGTTCTGAACCTGAAGTTTGGGAGTTGGGACCATCATAACTAACTACCCCAGGTTTGTTAGTTTTAAGAAAGGGTTGAGGGGCGCCTGGTGGCTCAGTCAGTTAAGTGTCTGACTCTTGATTTCGGCTCAGGTTATGATCTCACGGTTGTGGGACTCAGCCCTGCATCACAGGACTGAGCCTGCATCACGCTTGTTGCTCATACAAAGTCTGCTTCAGATTCTCTCCTTTTCTCCCTCTTACTCACTCTCTCTCAAATAAATAAAAAATCTTTTAAAAAGGAAAGAATTTAATGAATAAATACATACTTACAAGCTGTGCATTGTATTATTTATTTATTTATTATTTAAAAAATATTTTATTTACTTATTCATGAGACACACACACAGAGAAGCAGAGATATAGGCAGAGGGAGAGGCAGGCTCCACACAGGAAGCCTGATGTGGGACTCGATCCTGGGTCTCCAGGATCATGCCCTGGGCCGAAAGCAGATGCTCAACCACTGAGCCCTCCGGGGGTCTCACATTGTATTTTTTAAATTGACCAGATGTTTTAGCTTAGTTTCATCATTACTAATGATGGTATAGTAGTGGGACATTCCACTAGAATGTGTGATGTTTGGGAGTTGATTTCAAGCAATTGTATTCTAGATATTTTACAGAAAAAATAATTTAATATAGGGAATTGTAGGTGATCCCTGGGTGGTTCCATGGTTTGCTGCCTGCCTTCCGCTCAGGGCATGATCCTGGAGGCCCAGGATCGAGTTCCACATCGGGCTCCCTGTATGGAGCCTGCTTCTCCCTCTGGCTGTGTCTCTGCCTCTCTCTCTCTCTCTCTGTGCCTCTCATGGATAAATAAATAAAATCTGGGCAGCCTGGGTGGCTCAGCGATTTAGCACCTGCCTTCGGCCCAGGTGGTGATCCTGGAGACCTGGGATTGAGTCCCATGTCGGGCTCCCTGCATGGGGCCTGCTTCTCCCTCTGCTTGTGTCTCTGCCTCTTTCTCTGCATCTCTCTGTGTCTCTCATGGATAAATAAAATCTTTAAAAAAGAAAATAAAATCTTAAAAAATATATATATATGGAATTGTAGGTTTTGCAAAATTATTGGAAAGTTTGGAGGAGCAGGTTGTAGACTGAAGATCCAAGAATGACTTGTAGAAAACATGACTCCTGTTCAAGACCCCACCACCATAGCTCTGATTCAGAATTTAGGAGTACAGGGCCTAAGCTACCACATAACCATTGCTGCTTCTTAGATCCCGGAAGAGAAAGCCTGCTAGTTTTGCCACTGAAACTGTCACACCATGCACAAGGCTGGAGATAGACCACTGGCATCTCTAGAATCCTCCCTCCCCATGGAACCCTGCCAAAAGTAGCAGGAAAATAGCATCTGTTTCTCTTTTCCATTCAAATTTCTTGCAGGGCTTCTAATTTGTGGAAACTATTTTGTATGCAGTATTCTAGTGTTTAGAGTTTGTAGCTTTCCAGACTCTGCAATACAGAAAAGAATAATCAGAGCCAACTCTGTAATCTGCAGGGCTCAGTGTGAAATGAAAATGCAGAGCCCTGTATTCAAAAGGCAGGGGAAAAAAAGGTGCCATTAAAGGTAGCAAAATAAAAAGATTTTTCCTTTCTTCCAGGGTCTCCTTCTTGACTTATTATGGTGTTTTTATTTTCTATTTAATGTTGTTCTAAGTAAATAAAAAATTAAAATGGTAATTTATTAGCTTTAAATTTATGTTTGTCTTTATGTTGTGCTGTGCCAGTTTTTGTTGTTTTAAAGATTTTGTTTATTCATTCAGGAGAGACAGAGAGAGAGAGAGGCAGAGGGAGAAGCAGGCTCCATGCAGGGAGCCCAATGTGGGACTCGCTCCCAGGTCTCCAGGATCACATCCTGGACTGAAGGCAGGCACTTAACTGCTGAGCCACCCAGGCATCCCATGCTATGCCAGTTTTAAGGCAAATATAAGAGTATTTAACTGCGTGTGCAATCTGAAATGATACGGTTCTACTGTGAAGCTCATATGTGCATATATATTCATTTCTTACATGAATGGTAGAAATGCTGCAGAAAGTGACTTTTGATTAAATTAACTACAGATTTAGGGGCAGTCCCGTTGGCGCAGCGGTTTAGCGCCGCCTGCAGCCCAGGACGTGATCCTGGAGACCATGGATCGAGTCCCACGTCAGGCTCTCTGCATGGAGCCTGCTTCTCCCTCTGCCTGTGTCTCTATGAATAAATAAATAAAATCTTAAAAAAAAAAAGATAAATTAAATACAGCTTTAAATTTTATTTAAATTCAGTTAATTAACATACAATGTATTATTGGTTGCAGAGGTAGAGGTCAGTGATTCATCCGTCTTATATAACACCCAGTGCTCATTACATCACATGTCCTCTTTAACGTTCATCACGCAGTTGCCCTGCCCCCTCACCCTCCTCCTCTCCAGCAACCCTTAGCCTGTTTCCTATGATTAAGAATCTCTTATGGTTTGTCTCCCTCTCTGATTTTGTCTTGTTTTATTTTTCCCTCCCTTCCTTTAAGAAACTCTGTTTTGTCTCTTAAATTCTATTTATGAATGAGATCATATGCTAATTCTTTCTCTGATTGATATAATTCACTTAACATAATATCCTCTAGTTCTATCCATGTCGTTGCAAATGGTGAGATTTCATTTTTTTAACGGCTGAATAGTAGTCTATTATATATATATATATATACATATATGTATATATATTTATATACATGTGTTCCCCGCATACATGTATATATGTATACATATATATATATATACACACATGTATATATTTACATATGTATACCACATCTTCTTTATGCATTCATCTGTCAGTGGACATCTGGGCTTTTTCCATAGTTTAGCTATTGTGGACATTGCTGCTATAAACATTGGGGTGGGGACACTTGAGTGGCTCAACAGTTGAGTGTTTGCCTTTGACTCAGGGCATGATCCTGGGGTCCCAGGATTGAGTCCCACATCAGGCTCCCTGCATGGAGCTTGCTTCTCCCTCTGCCTCTGTCTCTGCCTTTCTTTCTCTGCCCCTCTCATGATTAAATAAATAAAATCTTTAAAAAATAAAAAATTAATAATCATTGGGCTGCAGGAGCCCCTTTGGATCACTACATTTGTATCTTTGGGGTAGATACCCAGTAGCGCAATTGCTGGGTTGTAGGGTAGCTCTATTTCCAACTTTTTGAGGAAACTCCATACTGTTTTTCAGAGTGGCTTCACCAGCTTGCATTCCCATCAACAGAGTAAGAGGGTTCCCCTTTCTTTGCATCCTCACCAATATCTGTCATTTCCTGTTTTGTTAATTTTATTCATTCTGACTGGTGTGAGATGGTATCTCATTGTGGTTTGGTATGTATTTCCCTGATGCTGAGTGATGCTGAATATTTTTTATGTGTCTGTTGGCCATTTGTATGTCTTCTTTAGAGAAATGTCTGTTCATGTCTTCTGCCCATTTATTGATTGGATTATTTGTCCTTTGGGTGAACTCAACTGTTTTTATTTCACTTCTTGATGTGTGCACATTCTAGCAGCAGTCTCTGCCTGCTATTTATTGATGATTAAGGAAGGACTGAAAGGAGAAGGGACTATGGGTTGCCTATTTTCTCCTTTCCTTCAATGTCATCATTTTTAGCAAGTGATTGCTATGAGGAAGTCACATACATAAGAATGTGATAAGATTGTGTTTCTTAGAATGCCATTGCCTTCTTTCTGTGATAGAAGCAAGCTCTGGTTTATTTATTTATTTATTTATTTATTTTAAGATTTCATTTATTTATTCATGAAAGACACAGAGGAGAGAGAGAGAGGCAGAGACACAGGCAGAGGGAGAAGCAGGCTCCATGCAGGGAGCCCGATGTGGGACTCGATTCCCGGACTCCAGGCTAACGCCCCAGGCCGAAGGCAGGCGCTAAACCACTAAGCCACCCAGGGATTCCCTGCAAGCTTGGTTTATTTTTTTATTTTATTTATTTTTTATTTTTGCAAGCTTGGTTTAAATGGAAAGCATGTCCTGTTGGGAGAGTCAGCACCCTGGCTTATGCAGTTGTAGACATAACATGCTAATTTCACTGAACTCCCAGGTATCATGGGCTCACCAGAATTGCCTGCTCATGGAGTATTGCAAATGCTGTATGGGAATGAGGCAGTGAGGAATTACTGAAGTCATATTGCTCATACAGCATCTGCTCCTGTGCACGCTCCTTTGTCCCATATGCCTTCACTTACAAAATACAAGTTCTGAGATAAAATTATGAGGAATTTTAAAACAGCAACGCTGGAGCATAAAACTGAATCCATGGCCCTTCTCAATACAGAGCCCTATGCATAGGTGAAATACCAGGAAGCTGGCCCTGGCCATAACAGGAGGAGGTAGGAATGGGTGTTGAATGTCATTTACTCTTTAATTCTGGGAGACCCAGTAATACTTCCTGTGTCTTGCTGTTTACTGGCATCACTTTGGTCAATGTAGATAAAATGCAGCCCTGTTGTTAGCTCATACTGTAATTTTGAGTGAACTAGAAAAAGATGCCCCTTTCTTAAGATACTTTACTGCCATCTGTTGGAAAACTGTCATAATAACTTTATAAATTAATGGAGACTACAATGAATGGTGTCTCTTGGGCAGTACTCCTCAATCTGTAAAAACATGAGTGGCAGCCCTTCCTGGGCCCCTGGGGACCAGAGGCACACATGCTGAGAGCTTACAACCTAAGCTTGACAAACTTGGTGGGCAGGTGGCAGGGGTTGCAGTGGCAGGCCTACAGGTGGCCCAGGCATACCTCTGAATCCTAGCCTCAGAGGAGTTCAAACCGGAGGATGGGGAGGGAGGCAAAAAAAAAAAAAAAAAAAAAAAGAGAGAGAGAGAGAGAGAGAATCGAAACTGGTTGTTCCTCTTTTTGCATTGCCTTGCCTCTTGGCAGCCTATGAAGATTGTCATGGTGGGGATTTTTGGCCACTTCCAACATCTGACAAAGCCTAGTGGATGGAAACAGTATTTTTATCTAGAGGAAGCATCTAAAGGCAAAAATAAAATACAAAATCCACCCCTTCCGTTCGCTTGTTTTTGGCTGGAATTCCATTTTGTGATCCACATATTTTGTGCAAATTAAAACATCTTGGTTGAGGGCAGCCTGGGTGGCTCAGTGGTTTAGCTTTGCCTTCAGCCCAGGTGCATGATCCTGGAGACCCAGAATTGAGTCCCACATCAGGCTCCCTACATGGAGCCTGAGTCTCCCTCTGCCTGTGTCTGTTCCTCTCTCTCTCTCTCTCTCTGTGTGTGTGTCTCCCATGAATAAATAAATAAAATCTTAAAAAAAAATCTTGGTTGAGCATTGGGTGTTTTGCTATATGTTGGCATATCGAACTCCAATAAAAAATATATATACAAGGGCAGCCCCGGTGGCGCAGCGGTCTAGCGCCGCCTGTAGCCCAGGGCGTGATCCTGGAGACCCGGGATCCGGATCGAGTCCCGCATCGGGCTCCCTGCATGGAGCCTGCTTCTCCCTCTGCCTGTGTCTCTGCCTCTCTCTCTCTCTCTGCATCTCTATGGATAAATAAAATCTTATTTTATATATATATATATCTTGGGGCGCCTGGGTGGCTGAGTCAGTTGGGCATCTGTCTTCAGCTCGAGTCCTGATCCTGGGGTCCTGGGATCAAGCCCCAAGTCAGGCACCCTGCTCAGTGAGGAGTCTTCTCCCTCTCCTTCTGACCCTCTCCCCTTGCTCCTGCCCTTGCTTGCAGTCTCTCAAATGAATAAATAAAAATTCTTTTTTTAAAAGATTTATTTATTTATTCATGAGAGACAGAGAGAGAGAGAGGCAGAGACATAGGGAGAGGGAGAAGCAAGCTCCTTGCAGGGAACCTAATGTGGGACTTGATCCCGGATCCTGGGATCACACTCTGAGCCAAAGGCAGATGCCAACTGCTGAGCCACCCAGGTGTCCCAATAAAAAATTAAAAAAAAAAAATCTTAACATCAGGGGGACCTGGGTGGCCCAGTCAGTCAAGGGTCCAGAGGGTCCAGCTCTTGGTTTTGGCTCTCAGGTCATGATCTCATGGGTGGTGGGACTGAGCCTAGCAACCAGCTCCCACTCAGCAGGGATTCTGCTTGAAGATTCTCTCCCTCTACTCCTACCCTCACTTGCTCTCTCTCTCTCTCTCTCAAAAATAAATAAATCTTAAAAAAAAATCTTAACATCAGATGAATGTAACGTTTATTTGTAAAAAATGGGAAAACTGACTACAAATGTAATTTGTTTCAGAGACATCTTTCTAATTAGAGGGTCCCTGGGGTGGGAAAACAATAAAAGGACTCTGAAAGATGCAGGTATTGGAAACCCTACTCATGGCTGGGCCCTTCTTCACAGAAACGGGTAAGCCAAAGACTTGAGAGAGCAAGGGGTCTTTCTGAGGTCACATCATCTGAGTAAATTGCAGAGTTTACCTGCAATTCTGATTCTACCTTGGGTTCCCTGACTCCCAAGCCAGGTGGCTTCTCAATCCCCATGGATGAACATCTGCTTCTTTCTTCATCCTTCTTCTCTTTTTTTTCCTGAAATTTTGTGAACCTTTAGTCAGACCCAGAAAGAGCCCAAACCATTTTATTAACATTTACTAAAAGATTATTGGATATTGCCAATGCATTGCATTTAATAACAATGGCTAATAATTCTTTTGTAAGCTCCACACTTACTAGTGACCCTGTTACATCTCTTCTTTGTCCACAGAATACATTAAACTGTACTCTTAAAAGTGGAGCATCTCCTTATGCATAAATAGACAAATTGTTCTCCAAAAATATGTTCTAGGACATAATGCTCTGAACTTTAGAAATTCAGTTTATTTTGATTATAGTTAATTCTTGATGTGCTGTTTGAATTCTGTCAATATCATTATTATAAATTTAATCATCTCAATAATTAAATATCATTAGTTTTCTCTATGTAATTCTGGTATGATTTTTCTGTCTGTCACATTAAAGGCAGATTGATATAACTTGGAAAATTGATAGAATGACTCTGTATGTTTTTGTTTACAGTCCACTGGAAAAAAATGATAAAATATTCAATTATCAATTTTATAGATGTTTTCTCATTTTTTATTAAGATATCATTTACCTTAAAATTCACTCTTTTTAGTATATGGTTCTGTGAGATATGACAAATACAAACAATTATTTAATCACCGCCACAATCAAAATATATTATTATTTTTATTTATTTATTTATTTATTTATTTATTTATTTATTTATTTATTTATGAGAGACACAGAGAGAGGCAGAGACCTAGGCAGAGGGAGAAGCAGCTCTCTGCAGTGAGCCCGATGCGGAATTCAATCCAGGGGGACCCTGGGATCTTGACCTAAGCCAAAGGCAGATGCTCAACCACTGAGCCACCCAGGCATCCCTCAAAATACATTATAATTCCATCACCCCAAAGAAATTTTTGAGCGTTCGGCCACGGACGAAGATAAATATATCTTCCTTTTGGGATCTTGTCCAAGGCCCTTTCACTTCCCTCACTAGACCATCTGGCCTTTCCCAGGAAGTTCTTGGCTCTCAAGTTGATGGGAATAGCGAGGCCACTATGTTCACAGTCTAAGGGAGAGGGTTGGCAGCAGCTCATATAAGGCCATCCGCCCAGACTCTCAAAAGATTCCTCAACCAAGAAGGATAGAGGGAAAGAGTGGACCACCAGTGAGTCATTCTTGAGTTTGTCAAGAGGCAAAGGTACCCCTCTGCTTATCTGGTCTTGCCACTCTGCCCTGTCTCAGCCTCCTCCAGTACACACAACACACGTGCACACAACACACAATTATTTACACATGCAGATGAACAAATATACATCTAATATACATAAATGCATATATATATATACACACACACACACACACATGATCAACCCTACACACAAATCCTTACTTACATATAAACTCAAACAGATATATACATAGATATGCAAATGCATGTGCTCATGAACTACTTCTGGGAAAATTGCATCACTTGTCGACGTTATCTGCAATTTGCTTCTCTTGTTGCTCAACTTCATATTTCCCAATGCCATGGGGCATCAGATGCTGCTTGTTGCTGACTCTTCTTTGAAGCTTCTTTGTTACTGTGGGTTATGGTAGCTGATGTGATGTCTAATTTTCAGTCAATTCAGGGAGCTTGTGTCATGGAGAGCCATGAGGACCTGATGCTTGTTATGAATGAGGTATTGGGGGCTGGTGGGAGAATAGGGCATGGGAAAGTGAAGGCTGTGTGACTTCTGTAGAGATGGATCACTGTGCAAAAAGACCTGGCTGCTAGAGAGAGCTGTGGTTGTGTCAGTCTATATCTAGCTGAATTTGTGTTTCCAGATTTAAGCCCATGCTATAAACCATCCATTTCTCTGTATCATCAGGAAGATTCATTTTATTTTATTTTGCACATGGTGAACTCTTCACTGAGCACTGGAGAATAAGGGTTTTAAGCACCTGTGGGTTCATCAGCTGATCTTTCTTGAATGCTGTGCTGTGAGCTGGAAGGGGGCAGGTTTTGCCTGGGTGGAGTAAAGTTGATTCCGGTCTTGCTGGAGGAAGTGCCTCTGCTAGTATAGGCGTAGACTATTTCTGGAAGGATATGCAAGGCATTGCTAACATTGATTGCTTTGGGGGAAGGAAACTGAGTAGTAGACATCAAAGCCCTGTGTGATGAGATGAAGAGAGCTGTAGGAGTTCTCGGTGGAGGACCCTTAGAAGAGATGAGGCATGAGCTCAGTCCTGAATGGGGTCAACAGGTGAAGGAGGAAAATTAATCTGGTATTAGCTTGAAATCCAGCCTTGGCCCTATCCTCACTTCAGAGGCCCTATATGAAGCCAAGTAAGAATATACAGATGAGTTTAGGGGGAGGGTTGTCCCAGCCTCCTTGTCTATATAGTATGTCAGGCCAAGTGAGGGTCCTTATCTGCCCAACACAGTGTCCCACCATTTGCTTTTCCCTTTGGGCATAGGGCAGACCCAGCTTGGAAGGGGAAGGCGGGGATGCTCCTGCTTTCTGAGTTTTTTAGTAGACAAAGGCTATTGGCCCAGGGAGTTTTTGACCTACATAGCTCTTCCGTTTGGAATTACAAGACTTAGTTGGGGCGGCAAGCCCTCATTCTACAGCCTGAACTGCTAGAGCTGTTATCAGGCTCAGGTAGGGTCAGGGAAGAGGTTTTGTATATGTTTACTGACGCAAATCAGAGAAAACGAGGTGGGAAAGGAGGTGCCGAGCAAGAGCCATACATATGTGATTCACTTTGGGCTTTCCAAATTCTGAGGTGGGGATGGGTAATGGACACTTTGGTCCCAAGAGGGTGGCTGCTTGGAAGACAGTAAGCAGTAAGGCTTGACCGGAGATATAGATGGTGTGAAAGGAAGAATAATAGGATAGATAGGTTGAGCCCGGATCATAGAGAATCTTGGCAGTCCCAGAGTTGGTATCCTACTAAGGGTTTAGCATGACCAGAGCTGGATGGCTGGCAGATTAATCTTGTGTGAGTAGGGGAGACTGGAGAAAGAAGATGACATTTAAAAAGTCTGAATATTATTTATTTTTGAAGAGATAATATGTCATTATGGTTCAAAACTCAAAAAATACAAAAGAATATACAGTGAAACGTTTCCCTTCTATTTCTTATCCTAGCCATTCAGTTTCCTTCCCTAGAAGCAATCAATTTTAACTATGTCCTATTTTCCCAAAAATAGTATATGTGTATACAAGAAAATACATAGTTCTTTTATTTTCTCTCTCTTTTTTTTACATAAATAATAGCATATTGCATACCCTTGTTTTTCTTATATGTTATCATCTCATTTAACTCATACAGCAAACGTAGTGAGACAGGTAATATTATCTCAATCTTACTGATGAGGTAATGGAGGCATAGAGAAGTGAAGTAATTTACCCAAAATTACAGATTCTGTAAATGGTAAAGTTGAGATTTGAACCCAGGGAATCTGATCTCAGAGATCCATATAAGGGTCTCTGAGGAATATGTTATAACATCAATATATTTTTTAAAGATTTTATTTATTTATTCATGAGAGACACAGAGAGAAGGCAGAGACATAGGCAGAGGGAGAAGCAGACTCCTTGCAGGAGCCGGATGTGGGACTCAATTCTGGAACTCCAGGATCACACCCTGAACCAAAGGCAGATGCTCAACCACTGAGCCACCCAGGCATCCCCCAATATTTATTGTACTAAAAGTCCCAATGGTAAAATTTATAAATTTATAAATCGAGAAATTGGTTCATTTCATATTAACTAAGAATGCTATGTTGACATACATTTCTGTAAGGTAATTTTCAGTGATTTATCGAGTTCTCAGTTCCATTAAGAGCTGTCTTTTATCTACCTAGAGGCAGCCAGTTGCTTACTGCATCCAAGATATTTCCTGTCCATAACAGAATCACCATGGTTCTTCAGAGGCTTTTCAGGTTCTCCTCTGTCATCAGGTCTGCAAGTCTCAGCCAATTTGAGGAGGACCATTGGTATTACAGCAGTGGCATTTATTTTTTTTTTAATTTTTATTTATTTATTTTTAAGATTTTTATTTATTCATATGAGAGAGAGAGAGAGAGAGAGGGAGAATCAGGCTCCATGCATGGAGCCTGATGTGGGACTCGATTCCGGTCCCCAGGATCACGCCCTGGGCTGAAGGCGGCGCTAAACCGCTGGGCCACCCGGGCTGCCAGCAGTGGCATTTAATAAGGAACTTGATCCTGTACAGAAACTCTTCATGGACAAGATTAGCGAATACAGAACTTAGGGACAGGCATCTGGAGGACCTGTTGATACTGACCCAGAGTACCAGCAAGAGCGGAGAGGGAGGTTTCTAAGCTTAAGCAAATGTACGGTAAAGCAGATGTGAGGGACGCCTGGGTGGCAGAGCGTGAACCTGGAGTTCTGGGATCGAGTCCCACATTGGACTCCCTGCAGGGAGCCTGCTTCTCCCTCTGCCTATATCTCTGCATCTCTCTTTCTGTGTCATAAATAAATAAATAAATAAATAAATAAATAAATAAAATCTTTAAAAAAAAAAAAGGCAGTTGTGAATATGTACCCTAACTTCAAATTTGAAGCCATCGAAAAACCCCAGTCCTGAAGAAATAAGGTAAAATATTTGCCAATTTGTCCTAGATTAGTTGTACAACTGATCAGAAGTATCAGAATAAACATATATTTCTCAGCTGTGAAAAAAGAAAAAGCTGTCTTTCAATACGTGAGTTTATTTTTTCTACATTAAAAAAAATTGCTTCTGGGCACCTGGGTGGCTCAGTTTGTTAAGTGTCTGCCTTTAGCTCAGGTCCTGATCCTGGGGTCCTGGGATGGAGTCCCATACTGGGTTCCCTGCTCTGCAGAGAGCCTACTTCTCCCTCTCTCTCTCTCTCTCTGCCACTCTCCCTGCTTATGCTCTCTCTCTGTCAGATAAATAAATAAAATCTTATTTAAAATTGCTTCTGATTTGTATCCTTAGCTCAGATCTACCCTTTCATTTTTTTTTAAGATTTTATTTATTTATTCATGAGAGACAGAGAGAGAGAGAGAGAGAGAGAGAGGTAGAGACACAGGCAGAGGGAGAAGCAGGCTCCATGCAGGGAGCTCGACATGGGACTCGATCCCAGGTCTCCAGGATCGCACCCTGGGCCAAAGGCAGGCACTAAACCGCTGAGCCACCCAGGGATCCCCTACCCTTAGGTTTTTAAAAGCTAGTGTGCAGAGGCACCTAAGTGGCTCAGTTTGTTAAGTGTCTGACTCTTGATTTTTGGCTCAGGTCATGATCTCAGGGTTGTGAGATCAAGCCTTGCAATGTGCTGAGCCAGAGGCTCTGAACTGAGTGGGGCTCTGTGCTGGGCTTGGAACCTGCTTAAGATTCTTTCTCTTCCTTTTCTTCTGCTCTTCCCTCTTTCTCTCTAATTAAAGGAAAAAGAAGAAGTAGAAGAAGAAATAAAGGAAAAAGCTAGTGTCCAGAAAGTTCAGAACAACTAAAGAATGATGAGTTACCTTGAAATTCCATTATTTTTCTGTGGATTTTTTCTCAATTTAAAAATTTGTGGTAAAATAAACATGCATAACATAAAATTTACCATATTAATCATGCTTAAGCATACAGTTCAGTGGTAGTAAGTACATCCATAATGCTGAACAAACCATCCATCTCTAGAACTCTTTTTATCTTGCAAATTGTATACTCTATATCCCACTAAATAATGAGGCCTCATTCTTCTCTCACCAACCCCTGGAAACCACCATTCTACTTTTAGTCTCTAGGATTTTGACTAGTCTAGGTAACTCATGTAAGTGGAATCATATTGTATTTGTCTTTCTGTGACTGGCTTATTTCATTTAGTGTAATTATTTGTCCTAAATTAAATGTAATTAAATGTCTTCAAGGTTAAAAAAAAAAAATGTCTTCAAGGTTCATCCATATTGTAGCATATGTCTGATTTTCCTTCCTTTTAAAGGCTGAATAATATTTGACTGCGTGTGTGTGTGTGTGTGTGTGTGTGTATGGGTATACACTGCATTTTGCTTATTCAGTCATTCATGGATGGACACTTGGGTTGCTTCCACGTTTTATTTATTTTTTTAAAAAAGATTTATTTATTTATTTATTTATTTATTTATTATTTATTTATTTATTTATGATAGACATGGGGGGGGAGGCAGAGACACAGGAGGAGGGAGAAGCAGGCTCCATGCCGGGAGCCCGACGTGGGACTCGAACCCTGAACTCCAGGATAGCGCCCCAGGCCAAAGGCAGGCGCTAAACTGCTGAGCCACCCAGGGATCCCCATGCTTCCACGTTTTAGCTATTAACACACACTGTTTCATACGTTGCTTTTTCCATTAACAATATATCTTGGATATTTTTTCATGTCAGTTCACAATGAGTCTTCTTTTTGTTTTTCTTCTTTCTCTTGCTTGTTTTGTTTTACAAATGCATAATATTTCAAGTTTTGCACAGACTGTAGTTTATTTGACTTGTCCCCTATAGCTGGATATTTGGATTGTTACCACTTAGTTTTTCTGTTTGGTCTTGCTGTTATATACTACAATGCACACACACATATATATATATATACTTTTCCAGTTAGTTTTGATCCAAGATACACCAACAATTTCATTCCATCTTTCAAGGCAGGGTTTGACTCTGTTTTTGGGCTGATCTGTTGTGATCATATCCTCCCTCCTCTTTACTTTTTTTTTTAATTTTTATTTAAAATTAAAAAAAAATTTAAACTTTTTATTTAAAGGTTTTATTTATTTATTCATCAGAGACAGAGAGAGGCAGAGACACAGGCAGAGGGAGAAGCAGACTCCACTCCATGCAGGGAGCCCAATATGGGACTCGATCCCGGGTCTCCAGGATCACATCCTGGGCTGAAGGTGGCACTAAACCCCTGAGCCACCCAGCTGCCCCTCACCTCTTTGGTGTTGCTTTTTTAGGGTACAGACTTGCAAGGTATAGCTATCCCTGCTCTTCCTATTTCCTCCAGGGCAGAGGCAACACTCATGGGAGTAATAAAAGGGCAAATAATCTGGTGTCCCTTCAAACTGGTATTTTAAAATTACTTAGTTTTTTTTTTTTTTTTTTTTAATTAAAAAAAAAATTGCTTGTTGAGGGCAGCCTGGGATCAGGACCCAGGACCCTGGGATCATGGCCTGAGCCAAAGGCAGATGCTTAACTGAGCCACCCAGGTGCCCCTGAAGTTTATTTCTTGTTCACAAAACAGTCCAGTGTGGGTGCTCTTGGTCAGCTGGAACCTTTCCTCTATGTGCTTGATTCAGAGATCCAGGCTCTGTCTTCTCTTTTACCATTCCTTAGAATCTCAGAATCTTAGAATCTCTACTTAGAATCTAGAATCTCAGAATCTTAGAATCTCTACTTCTAGCTGGTGGGAGGCATAAAAGAGAGAAGCCTCATTTGCTTCTTAAATACCCTGATTAGCAGTGACACACAAATTCCTAAAACATTCCACTGGTGAGAACTAGTCACACGGCCACATCTAGATGCAAGTGGGACTGGGAAATGTTGCCATGACTAGACAGCTGCTTCCTAGGGACAACTCTACACACTGTAAAGGTTTCATGATTTTTTGGTGAACTACTAGCCAATTCCACCACACCTTCTACAATCTTCTACCACTCTTCCCACCCCAACCCTTTCTAGCCACCCCAGACTTTTTATAATTCCTTGAACACTCTAGGCACATTTCAGCCTCATGTTCTTCCCTGGAATGATCTTCCCTCAGATGTCCATTTGTTTTTTCTCAAGTCCTTCATTGTGAAATGGGTGCCCCAGAATGCCACTTATTAAGAGTGTATTATGTCCCAGATATTTGAAAGTCTTTTTTTCATTGATTTAAAAAATTAATTTAACAATCTTTAAAGCAATCTTCTGAAAGGTAAGAATGATTATTCTTATTCCAGAGAGGTTAACTGATGTGCCTCAGCTCACACAGCTAGTAAAAGCAGGATTGGGGATTTATTTATTTATTTTTTTAAATTTTATTTATTTATGATAGTCACACAAAGAGAGAGAGAAAAAGAGGCAGAGACATAGGCAGAGGGAGAAGCAGGCTCCATGCACCAGGAGCCCGACGTGAGACTCGATCCCGGGTCTCCAGGATTGTGCCCTGGGCCAAAGGCAGGCGCCAAACCGCTGCACCACCCAGGGATCCCCAGGACTGGGGATTTAAACACTAAATCTAAGGAGCATCCAGTTCTCTTTTCTCTCTCTCAAAAGAAGCAATCACTCTGCCAAACACATTTTCTACTGGGAAGGAGATCATTTGACAGTTGAGTATTCTGGGCCTCTGAGCAGTTACATTTCCCAGGGAAAATTAATACAGTTGGGCTTTTGTTTCAAACTTGTGTTTTATGAGTTGAGTTAGTGTGAGAGATCTCCCAGCACTTGATTGCCCTGGATGCATTAGATAAAAAGTCTCTGGGCTTTCAGACTGAGGACATTTAAGTCTTTTTCAAGTCTCTTCTCCCATATCACCCCCAAGTGATCTTTTTAAGATGTTGGTCAGATCTTGTTATTCCTCAGCTTAAATTCCTCTAACTTACCACCCCTGACACACACTCTACAGGAAAATTCTCTGGCCTGGCATTTGAAGCTTTTCCTGCTCTGTCCCTCTCTTTCCCTGGTTTCATCCCCTTTTAATTTTCCATTTCACATTGAATTGAATTACTTGCTGTTGCCTAAATGTACCAATTTAATATGTCACTCTCTGTCATTGCCCCTGCATCCTGAAACATCTTTTTCTCTCCCTTTTACCTGAGAAATTCCTTTTGATTCTCTGGAACTCAGGTCATATTATACTGCCTTCTGGAAGCATTCCCTGACCATCTTCCAACCTGAGGTGGTGCCTCAGGTGCTGTGTAATTATTTAGTTCTCTGAGCCCCCTCTATTATCTCTGTCCCCAACATATAGGAAGGATAGGGTGGGGCATCACCCTAAATAGGCTTTGTAAAGATACCTTCTCCTTCCTACTTTTTTTTTTTTAATTTATTTATGATAGTCACACACACAGAGAGAGAGAGGCAGAGACATAGGCAGAGGGAGAAGCAGGCTCCATGCACCAGGAGCCCGACGTGGGATTCGATCCCGGGTCTCCAGGATTGCGCCCTGGGCCAAAGGCAGGCGCCAAACCGCTGCACCACGCAGGGATCCCTCCTCCTTCCTAGTTTTTAATTTTTGTTTGTGTGTATATATATATTCATGAGAGACACAGAGAGAGAGAGAGAGAGAGAGGCAGAGACACAAGCAGAGGGAGAAGCAGGCTCCATGCAGGGAGCCTGATGTGGGACTCGATCCCGGGTCTCCAGGATCACACCCTCGGCCAAAGGCAGGCACCAAACGGCTGAGCCACTCAGGCATCCCTGTTTGTTTATATTTTTTGAGCCCAACACAGGGCTTAAACTCACAACCCTGAGATCAAGAGTCAGACACTTAACTGACTGAGCCATCCAAGCTCCCCTTCTCCTCCTCTTTTTGTCCCATCAGTTCAGGCAGGTTACATACAGGGAGGGGCAGGTACTATAGTTCTCTGTGATGTTGGCTGTGACCTCCAGGCCACCCTCCCTAAGGGTACCAATGTTTGAGAGAAGCACCCAGGGGAGAACCCAGGAGATAACCCAGAAGAGAACCAAGGTTGGCCCTTGGGGAAACCAGCTGCTTTCCGAGTCCTTAGTAGCAGCCTGCCAAAGCAAGCCTCTTGCTGGAATAATAATAATAATAATAATTTATAATAATTATGGAATGCCATGTATGTTCCAGGCACTGTTATGACCATTTTACCAGTTTGCACATTCATATTATGTAATCTTCACAAAAACATGACTGCCGGCCCCTGGAAAATGCCCAAGGTCACACAGTAAATGACAAAGTCAGGATTCAAATCTAAGCATTCTGTGTCTAGAGCCCTTCGCAGTAACCACCATACTGTATTACCTTTCTGGCTTCCGATCCCCAGCTTCCTGTCTATCCTCTGTGGGAAACCAAATCAGAGGGTCCCAAGACAAGAACCAGGAGGCAAGTTTCTCTACTCCTCATTCCCCACTTGCTCTCAGAAGGACTGGCTCAGAGATGGACCTGAGAATTCTCTTAAGTGGAAGAAGGGGAGCTCCTAAGTGGCCTGGGCCTCTGGGAACTCCAGGAGAGAGAATAGGACAGTCTGATGCTTGGGAAAAGGCCTGCCTGGGGTGGTGGGTTAGGGAGCTGGGAGCTGACCACAAGCCCAGGAGTCTGGCCTGGGTTTTGTCTCCTAGACTCTATATAACCTTGGGGGAAGTCTTGTTTCTTTCTGAGCCTTAGTTTCCCCATTTGTAAAACAAAGGTAAATATGGGACTGGCTGATGCACCTCCTCCAAAAGAGAAGTCATCTTCAGCTCTCCTGCCCACGGAAGCCAAGGGGCAGGCGCGGCGGCAAGGAGCCCTCTGGGGTCTAGGTGTCGCCTGGAGTTGGGGGGAGTGGGCTGCCCAGGTCGGTCCTGCGACCCCATCCCCGTGACAGGGCCCGGCTAACGAGGAGACGTCGGGACTTCCAGTGTGGAGTGGATGGGGGGACAGAACACGGGCCAGGGAATCGGCTGGGCGGGCTGCGCCCACTCATCCCTCACCTCCTCATCCTCTCAAAGGGAGTCGCAGCCTCGAGGGGCGGGTGGTTGCGGGCGAGCGGGCAGTGGCCGGCGGCGCTGCGGCGGCCGCCTGGGAAGCTGCGGCCCGCGGGGCCCGAAGAGCATCACGTCATCCTTTCCGCCAGGCGCCCGCCCCCTCCCCGACGGCGCCTGCGCAGGCGCGGCGGGAGGGGGTCGCGGTGGGGGCTCTCCTCAGCGCTTTCCGCCCTGCTTCGGGCTCGCTCCGGTCGCGGCGCTCTCGGCTGGCGGCGGCGGCGGCGGCGGGGAGAGGAAGGCGTCCAGGATGCGGCGCGGGGCGGCCCGGTGCCCCCCTGCCCCGTCACGGCAGCCGCGGCGGCCGCGGGGACCGGGCCAGGGCCGGGGGCGGCGGCCCGAGCCGCGGTAGCGGCGGCGGCGGCGGGAGGGGCGGCCTGAGGGCGGGCGGGCGCCCTGGTGCGGGGGCTCCGCGCTCCGCACGGCCCGGCCCGGCTCGGCCCCGGCGCCATGAGCGGCGGCGGCGGCGGCGGAGGGGGCTCGGCGCCCAGTCGTTTCGCCGACTACTTTGTCATCTGCGGGCTGGACACCGAGACCGGGCTGGAGCCGGACGAGCTGTCGGGTGAGTGCGCGCGGAGTCCCGGGCTGCTTCCCCGCGCCCGCTGCGCCCGGGGACCCTCGAGGAAACCTCCCTGCTTTGTCCCGCGAGCTGGGCGAGGGCCGGTCGGCGGGACCCACGGCTGGCGCGGGGGAAGCGGGCTGAGGGGCTCTGGCCGGGAGGGGCGTGAGCGGCCCCTGCGCCCCCTGCGCTGTGCCCCTGTGGTAGGGGACGACGAGGAGGGGGAGCGCCGTGTGTTCTGTCTCGTAAAGGTAAAACGACTTTGTGCAAGATGAAGGTAAGCTTGTTGCCGAACACCCGTTAGGGAGGGAAGAATCACAGCGAAAGTAAGTTCCACCCAGACTTAAAAAAAAAAAAAGGAAAAAAAAAAAAAAAAACAAACCAAGGAGAGCAAAACAAACTTGTGAGTTTTTCTGGCCTCTTCCCAAGAAGGCAGTTCCTCAAAACCGTTCTCACTCAGCCCTGGGCTGGGCCCCCTGGTTTGATAGGACATGAAGTAATAACGTGAACTTGAGCCACACCAAGGATGAGAACTCTCTTAGTTCTAGAAAGGGCCAGTACCCCGGGGCCATGCCTCTGTTTCTGAAAAGTAACGAGTGGCCTGGCCGAGTGTCCTTTTAGGAGACCAGCCTCATCTGTGAGTAAAAAAGGGCAGCAACCTAATGAGGGAGTCTCGGTTGGGTACTGATGCTTCCTAAGTCATCTTTCAAAGAGGAAGCGATAGGAAAGTGAAGATGGGGCCCAGATCAAATTTGACAAGAATTGCAGAAGGATGTCATAACTGTAAAATCCCCACCAATACCACTGCACTGTCATTGGAGCCTTTGAATTGCAACAGTTTTGAAAAAGTTTTGTCTGGAGTGTCCAGTTTGCAGGTTTCATGCGAATGGAGGTTTGTTGTGTCATCCTGGTTTGATGAGAGATACTCCTTTCCAGTGTTCTGTCATGATGTATTCACTCAAGTTTCCTGGAAGCGATTAGGCTATTGACTAATTTTACCTTGCTTCAGAGATAATAGGGCAGGGTTTTTTTGTTTTTCTTTTTTGTCACCAGAAAAATCCCAGTGTTTCTTACGAAAAAAAATTAGGTGCATACTTCAAATGATAAAAATAGACCATCTTTTATAAAACATGATCAATTGATGACCTTTAACAAGGTCAGAACAAATACATTATTTTCTCAAATTAATACCACATGGAGAAAAAAATCATGAAGCAACAATGCTATAGATACTAGGTGTTTTGTTGGGAGCAATTTTATTGTTTCAAGTTCACTTCAAATTCTTATAATACAGATGTTAGTTTTTCATCTGTGTTTCATAGTTACTAAATTTGTGACTTTTTGATGTAGTTGTTGGAATTCAGTTCATGATGTTGGAGCTGGGAGGGACCTAGAGAGGAAAATGAGCCCCATGAAGGGGACTGTAGGGCCTACATCCTGTTAGTTAATTGCTTGACTTTTGGTTCAGCGTTCCTCTCTTAGAGTAAACTGCATCTCATTGCCTGGCTGGGTCTTTAGAAAACACTAACATATTGAGAAAGACTAAAAAGAATACAGTTCTCCTCGGTAATAGAAACTTTAAAGTGGTGGAATATACAAGTGTTTTCTTTATGCTGTGCTTTTGCGTGTTTATTAAATTTTCTAGAAAGTTGATTTTAGAAAATAAAGATGGCTTGCAAATGATAAAGCATAAGAATGAAGCTGGGAAGTGATGTGTTAGTGAGAGCATGGATTTTGCTGTTAAATATTACTCCTCTTCAGTATATTGGCTATCTGTGGGGCAAATTAGATAACTCTGCTGGGATCTTCATCTATTAAAAAAAAAAAAAGAAATGTAAGTAAAAAACATCTCATCAAGTAGGCACTCAGAAATATTACTTTTCTTTTAGTGAATATCTGCTAATTATATGTTTTTTTAGCAAGCTAAAATTATATCCCTGTGGCAGCTTATTGGGAGAATAAAGAAAGGGGATCAGTTGTATAAAATGTGTGAAGAAAGGATATTTTTTTCTGTCTTTTTAAATGTGGTTGCAGTAGTGGAATGCCAAGACCATTTATTCAGTAGGTGGCCTTTGTTCGAATGGGCACTGATTGAAGGATTTCTTTTTTTCCTTCATTTCATTTCTGGTGAGTTGGTAGGGGAATCTGGACTACCCAGAGGGAATCTGAATAAAATAAAAACAGAATACAAATAGCTCTATGGAGGTCAGTCTTGAGACTCTACAGGGTGGATTTTCTCTTACAGCTCTCAAACTGATGATGTCATAGTAAGTGAAACTATAGGAAATTGTGAATTGCACTCAGGTCTTTAGGGAAGTACTGAGGAGTCTATGTTCTCCCTATGAAAATTAAGTTCTATACTTAAGGTAGCTTCTATACTCTTGCAAAGTGAATCCAAAACAGGCAAATCAAAGACACTTACTTGTTCCTCTAGTTTTGTGGAGAAGGATTAAAATTCATTCTTGTTGCAACAATCAGCATAGAGCTTGCTGTGTTGAATGTAAACTCAAATCACTAGATTTTATAGATTTTTTTTTTTTTTTAACTTTCATTTATTTATGATAGTCACAGAGAGAGAGAGAGAGGCAGAGACACAGGCAGAGGGAGAAGCAGGCTCCATGCACCGGGAGCCTGACGCGGGACTCGATCCTGGGTCTCCAGGATCGCGCCCTGGGCCAAAGGCAGGCGCCAAACCGCTGCGCCACCCAGGGATCCCTCAAATCACTAGATTTTATAGGAGTCTCTCCCTGTCACTTCCCCTTTCTTGCAGACTTAAGTATTTAGGCAAGTCATGTACTTATTTGTTGTGCAAGGAACTGAGGAAGGTATGAAAATTGTTTTCTGGTAGGTTGAAGTATTTTGGGTTGGAGGAGGGGAAGGTAATCAATGAGTGGATCATAAGTCTAGCTAACTTGAGGAAATAGTGTCTGCTTGCTAGCTTTTTGAGCTTGTCAGAGAAAGCAAATATGTGAATTACCTTTGATTTACGGGATCAAAATGGGGAGACAGATGGTAGTAGAGTCCAGTCCCTTTCTTAGCCCCTTGATGGATGGATGGCCTGGGCATCTTTTTTTCCCCTTTTTTCTTCTTGTAGTCACCACAAGTGACTGCAGGAGAAGGCCTACTACCATGAGATGGGATTCCTGAGTTTAACTTCCCCTGTTTCTGTCTGAAAGTTAAGGTTCCGGAATACTTGTGGCCTGTTTCTAACTCTGGAATCTTTTTAAGTTCCTCTGAACTGATCTGCACCTAGCATTGAAATGTAAGTAAGTATTCTTGGTTCATGCATCCACTACTCCAGTTTTCTCAGGCTCTGACAAGAATTGAAGAGAAGGACTTGGGGATATAGATAGGAGACTGGTCAGTATTTTGTATGAGCCTGTTTAGAACACTGAGAAACACTGAAATCATCTTTTAATGTCACTGTTAGAAGAGAGAAAAAATGCTTACTGACTAGGAAAGCCAGAGGACCGGTGAGATCATCTTCCTCCTTAACCATATTGAGCAGTGAATATAGAACATAAAAATCATGGCATGTCAAATGTGGAAGCACTCCTCAAGAGATTATATAACTTTCTGATGACTTTACAGATGAAAAAACTGAGGCCATGAGAAGGTGGAGAATATTTTTCTCCTTTGCCACCTTTCATTCTTCTTTTCCACTATTTGAGTGATGCTTTGCAGTAATCCGTTGAGGAGAGGGGACAAGTAAAGTATTTGTTGGGCAGGGGCAGGAGCAGAAATTATGGCAATTTTTCTAGTACAGGTTTCAGTTTCATGTTAAGGAAGAATACTATGTGTGATTCTCATGAGGGATGTCTTTTTTTTTTTTTTTTAGCTTTTTCATATAATTTCACACTGGACATCGACATGAGTAGTACGGAGAACTTCAGTACATCCTTTTTCCAGATTGACTGATTAACATTCTGCTCCATTTGTTTTATGATTTGTATATGTTCTCTCTCCTATATACATATATATAAACAACTTCACTGAGATATAATTCATATACTATATAATTCACATATTTAAAATGTGCAGTTTAGTAGTTTTTAGTATATTCACAGAGTTGGGCAATCAGTATAGTCAGTTTCATTTATTTATTTATTTATTTATTTATCTAAGTATTTATTTATTCATTCATTCATTCATTCATTCATTCATTCATTTGAGACACAGAGAGAGGGAGAGGCAGGCTCCATGCAGGAAGCCCCAAGTGGGACTGGATCCTGGGTCCCCAGGATCACGCCCTGGGCTGAAAGCGGCGCTAAACTGCTGAGCCACTGGGGCTGCCTTATAGTCAGTTTTAGAATATATTCATTGTCGTCGTACCCCTTCATACCCATTAACAGTCACTCCCTATTTCCTTCCAACTCTGTATCCCTCCTTAGCCCTAAGCAACCACTAATCTACTTTTGATCTTTATAGATTTGCCTATTCTGGACATTTCATATAAGTGGAGTCCTGTATGGTCTTTTGTGACTGGCTTTTTTCGTTTAGCACGTTTTCGGGGTTCATCCATGTTATAGCATTTATCAGTATGTTACTTCTTTTTATAGTTGAATAATATTCTGTTGTATGAATAAACCACATTTTATTTATCCATCAATTGATGGACATTGGGTTGTTTATACTTCTTGATTACTATGAATAATGTTGCTGTGAATTTGTGTACATTTTTGTGTGGACATATCTTTGTATTTCTCTTGGGTATATACATAGGAGTGGAATTGCTGGATCATATGGCAACTCTGTTTAACTTTTTGAGAAATTTCCAGACTATTTTCCAGTACAACTACATCAGTATACATTTCCACTAGCAGTGTATGAAGGTTCCACTTTCTCCATGTCCACTTTTTTTTAAGATTTTATTTATTTATTCATGAGAGACAGAGAGAGAGAGAGAGAGAGAGAGAGAGAAGCAGAGACATAGGCAGAGGGAGAAGCAGGCCCATGCAGGGAGCCTGAGGTGGGACCTGATTCCCGGACTCCAGGATTATCCCCTGATCCGAAAGCAGATGCTTAACTGCTGAGCCACCCAGGCCTCCCCCCCACCAACGCTTTTTATCTTTATTTTTGATTACAGACATCCTAGTGGGTGTTAAGATATCTCATTGTGATTTTGATTTGCATGGCTAAGACAGATATCTTATATAAAAGAAAAAAAAAAAAGGCTATCTCTTTCCAGAGATGAAGTGGCTATAAAAAGCTTGATGAGCCAGTTTCAAACAGGGAGTCAATATGAGCTAATTTTTATTTTATTTTTATTTTCCTCTGCTAGTCTTTCAATTTTATGCAGATTTTCTCATGGTTATTATATAAAGACATTTCTTTTTATTTTATTTTTTAAAGATTTTATTTATTCATGAGAGAGAGGGGGAGAGAGAGAGAGAGAGAGAGAGAGAGAGAGAGAGAGAAAGAGACACAGGCAGAGAGAGAAGCAGGCTCCATGCAGGAAGCCCGATGTGGGACTTGATCCCAGGACTCCAGGATCATGCTATAAAGGCATTTCTGCTTTGAATCTCAGACTCCTAGCTGAAGCAAAACTAGAATCCTGAGAGCTTACCTCAAGTGTCTGTGATAACTTCCAGAGGTCAAGGTTGCTGTATAGCAGGGGGAGATTTCCTAAGTTAGATCACATATTTCTTTTTTTAAAGTTGAGCAAAGGAGAAGTCAAGAGGAGATCAACATACAAAAAACAGAGCAGTACAAGGCAGTTTAAAAGTACATGCTGGGGCACCTGACTGGCTTGGTGATAGAGCATGCAGCTCTTCATCTTGGGATCCTGAGTTCAAGCATTAAGTAGGTGTGGAGCTTACTTAAAAATTTAAAAAAAAAATTAAATTACACGCTAAATTTAGTTGGAGAGACTGTATATTCTTAAACATGAAAGAACCCTACTTTGTACTCCCTGAGGTAGGGAGGATCACATTGAAGGTAAGTGGGTTTTTACTTGAATGGCACTGGAGCCTTGCTCCACTTTTTTTTAGGAGGAAATCCTGAGTCACAGTGTTTGTTGCTTAAACCAAAAGCTTTTAGACTCTGCTCGGCCCTTCCTTCCCTCCTAGATTAGAAACAGTTTTCTTTGCCTAGGGCGTCCTTTGGCAACACGCATTTCCAGTTCTATTTCCTTTTATAAGCTTGTTTTCTGGCTAACTCTGGTGGACGGCGTTTTTGGACTTGGCTTGGCTCCTCAGTTTCTGTTGTCATCTCTAGGTATGAATTGCTGTCAAGGAGTCTTAGAGGTCTCTCAGGAACTTAGGCACACGTGAGGAAACCTGCTGGATATGGCATAGGATCCAGTGAAAGAGAGAAAGACTTAACCTTTTAGAAGCTGATGACTTCTTAGAATTCAGTGATTTCACATAGGCTATCATTGCCGGATTTTTATTTATTTATTTATTTATTCATATTTATTTATTTATTTATTTATTTATTTTTAAAGATTTTATTTATTTATTCATGAGGGACACAGAGAGAAGGAGAGGCAGAGAGACACAGGCAGAGGGAGAAGCAGGCTCCACGCAGGGAGCCCGATGTGGGACTCGATCCCGGGTCTCCAGGATCAGGCTCTGGGCTGAAGGCGGCGCTAAACCGCTGAGCCACCGGGGCTGCCCCCATTGCCGGTTTTTAGATTTAGTTCTCAAAAGTTATTAAGTGAGGCAGATAATGGACAGATGTCTGTGTTCCTGATGTCCAGTGGTGGCTGGTTTTAATTTTAATTTAGAGTATATGGACTAGGTTTATGAGTGACAGAGTCCTATCATGGTGGAAAATGAGAGCACGTGCCAGCTCTCAAGCTATTTCCACTATGCTCCTAGATGATCAGATATGACTCCAGGAAGTAAGATGGAACAGGTATAGCTTAGACCATCAGATTTCTCAGATAATCATATTTAAGGATATATGCTTGATTATCATCCATGGGATCTGTCATAGTTTCCTGTTGAAGGTAGCCAGGTTAGTAATTTTTTTTTTTTTTTTTTTTGTTCATTAGTATGATGTGTAAGTCAAGTTAGAATTTTGCTAGGCCATCTGTGATCTACTAATATAGGCAGAACTACTAGCCAGGTTAGTCTAAAATGGACTTTTCATGGAGTGCTGAGAGGCCTAAGCAGAGAAAAGGTTTATGGAGGTTGCTCTTGTTAAGCTTCATTCCTCTGAGTGTGGGATTCCTTGGCTTCTAAACTATTCCTAGTTGGCAAAACATGAGTGTGCATTCATTAGTATTGGTCACAGAATTTAAAAAGTCAGACTAGAAATCAGATAGTCTATCACTTTTGACAGATGATAATGATTAGTATTTGTAAGTGACTCTATAGTTTTTCAGTGTACTTTTAAAGAGTTTAAAATTTTTTTCAACTCCACTTGAAAAGTAATTTTTTTATCCATTGTCATCTGGCAAGTTGGAAAGAACCGTTAGAATTCATATCTTCTGTCTGCTGTCAAACCATTGATGAGATTATTGTTTTTAATTATAGATGAGGGAAACTTGAAGCAATGGCTTAATTGTTGAATTAGCAGAGCTATGGTGTGGCCTCTTTAATTCCGTCCCAACCCACATTGTAGTAGAGGAACTCTGTCAGGAGAGGAACCAGGTCACTCATGGTCTGAATGGTAGTTAAGGCTGGTTGTTGTTTTATATATGTATTTTCCTGTCTACCCCACTCTTATCAGTTCTGGAAATGTTTTTCTTAGATCAAATAGTTACTGGGGCTTTGTTTCTAGGAAGCTCCCTTTTGTGTGGCTAATTCAGGATGTTTGATACTTTTTTGTCTGAGGTTTGTTTTCTTTGAAAAAAAAAGTTTGCATCTGTTAACCTCAGAAATCCCTTAGCATAGGCTGCAGTTTGCATATTTTGTGGTTTTAGTTTGGGGGCTGGCAGGGACTTCTGGTTTAACATACTCTGTATAACTAAAGAATATTATGAGAAAAGCAGCAAAGAAACTTTCAAGATTTTTAAAGGCAGGTAGACAGAGGAGGAAATGATTTAGAAATGGTAATCATAAGCCTCAATTTATAAGTGGATAATACCAATTTATAACAAATTACATGCATTTTTGTTAACATACATTAGAATTACTTTACACAAGAATGTCAGAGGACTTGGATCTTAATTGTGTTATTGCTGATGTCCTTTTCTTTTTTTTCTAGTTTTAGAATAATAGCCCTTGGACACTGTTTTAGCCTAGTTGTGAAGATAGGTATTGATTATTGTTATACTGTTGAAGAAAACTTGAGATTTTACTTAGGTAAGTTAGGTATTCCTTTTCTTGTTTTTCTCAGAGTCTTTATTTGTCAATGACCATTAAATTTTTTCTTAATTTTTTTTTACTGAATAAAAATCATAGGTTCATTATAAAAATTAAAATATTACAGAGCTATGTTATAAATTCCTTTTGTCCCAGGGTTAGCTAGACAAATTTCTTAGCTTTACCATAAGACAGTCCTTTATTTACCTTTTTTTTTTTTAAGATGTTATTTATTCATTTGAGATAGAGAGAGCCTGAGCAGGAGGGGCAGAGGGAGGAGAAGCAAGCCCAACTTGGGGCTCAGTCTCAGGACCCCAGGATCATGATCTGAGCTGAAAGAAGACGCTTAACCAACTGAGTCACCCAGGGGCCCTGAAGACAGTGCTTTACATAGTAGTTGCTGATAAAGATTTGTTCTGTTAATTATGAAATGATAGGGGCTACTTATTCAAATTTTCAAAGAATTGTATGTAATCATGTTTTTTTTTTTTTTCTGATATAAAGCATAGGATATAACTTTTAGAATTTAAGCCAAGCTTCCACAACTGTTCTAAGTGCTGAGTAAGTGATGAAATATGGAGGTGTATAGAAGAGAGGAATAGCATGGTTTTCCTATACTCAAAAAGTTGAGTCAAAGTCAGATTTAGAGGTAAGATGGGGATGAAAGAGGTGTTTTGTACCACATTCCAATTGTTTTGTAATTTTTATTTTATTTTTTTATTTTTTTATTTTTTTATGGTAGTCACAGAGAGAGAGAGGGGGGCAGAGACACAGGCAGAGGGAGAAGCAGGCTCCATGCACTGGGAGCCCGACGTGGGATTCGATCCCGGGTCTCCAGGACTCCAGGATCACGCCCTGGGCCAAAGGCAGGCGCCAAACCACTGCGCCACCCAGGGATCCCTGTTTTGTAATTTTTAATTTATGAAGCTAAATTTTTTAAAAAAAGATTTGTTTTAGAGAGAGATTGTGTTTGAGCACAGGGGAGAAGCAGAGGGAGAGGGAGATAACCTCTAGCAGACTCCATGTTGAGCACAGAGCCCAAAGTGGGGCTCTATCCCATGACCCCAAGATCATGACCTGAGCAGAAACCAAGAGTTGGGCACTCAACTCACTGGACCACCTAGGCACCTCTATAAAACTAAATTTTATAATAGTTCAGATGAACCTGCCTTTTTTTTTTTTTTTTTAATGACTCTGGTTTTAATTTGTTTAACCAGTTCTTTTTTTTTTTTTTTTTTTTTTAAGATTTTATTTATTTATTCATGAGAGACACAGAGAGGGAGAGAGAGAGACAGAGACACAGTCAGAGAGAGAAGCAGGCTCCATGCAGGGAGCCTGATATGGGACTCCATCCCAGGACCCCAGGATCACACCCTGGGGAGAAGAGAGGCGCTCAACCCCTGAGCCACCCAGGTGTTCCTGTTTAACCAGTTCTGTTGAGTTAGGATCATGATCTCTTATTGGCAAAAACTAAAACAAATATCTAGAAGTATCACCTGCTGAACTGACATCCATTCAATTTGCTAACTCTGATGTTCTGTGTGTCCAAATAGAATTTAATCCCTTTCTTTGCTAAATAGTTATTTAATATTCTTCTCCTAGCCCCATTTTTTTTCACAACATCTGTATGAAACACATTCTTTCCCTTGCATTTCCATTGTGTGGAAAGTGGTACTTAAGCATTTGTGGTTTTATCTTCTAGAAGAATGTTTAGTGTTTTGTGGAAGATTGTTGGTCTGCTGATCTTGCTTTGTTGGCTGCTTAGCTCAGTTGGTTATGAGCGTGGTGCATTTAATGAAGCCAACGTTGAGTCAGTCTCTGTAAGGACCAGTTGGGTTTGTTTTATCTACTTTTGTAGTAGTCTCAGCTTACCATCTTGCTGACAAGGACACTGTAGGTCATAGGGAAAACAGGCCAGAAAGTGAGGTTAGAGTAGCATTTCATCCTTGTTATAATAGATGATAATTAATAGGTGTTTATTATTTATTGAATACACTTTAATGCTAGGTATGAGATGGCATCATCCCCATTTTACAGATTAGGGACCTAAAATGAAGAGAATTAAATGTGTCCAAGGGGCACCTGAGTCGCTCAGTTGATTAAGCATCCGCCTTCAGCTCAGGTCATGATCCTGGGGTCCTGGGATGGAGCCCCACCTTGGGCTCCCTCCTCCGCTGAGCAGGGAGCCCGCTTTTTTCTCTTCCTCTGCCTGCCGCTGCTCCCCCTGCTTAAGCACCCTCTCTCTCTCTCTCTTCTCTGTCAAATAAATAAAATCTTAAAAATAATGTGCCCAAGATCACATTGCAGAATTGGAAGCCTGTTTTCCCTGTCTCCGAAGTCCTCTACCATAAACTTTTCTCTTACTGGAAGACCAACTTAGTGATGAGACACTTGTTTGCACAGATGTGTGTGAGATGCAGTTGCTCTCCTTGAGCTCATAGTCTTCTGAGGAGGCATGCATATAAATCAACTAACTGCAGAAAAGGTCAGTTCCTTATGGTGTGTTGTTGGGGTTCAGGTGAGGGAAAGAGTTTGGTTCTCTAGCTCGGTAGTTTATGTCTTGCATATTACTACAGAGGGCTTAGTTATGGGTATGACCCTGAACAAAAACAGTCTCTCTGATTTATTCATTGATTAATTCAGTCTCATTAATATGTGCAAAAACACCTGTGGACCTGTATGTAATTGATAGAATCTGAGGGGTAGAAAAAAAAGTGTTTGAAGATCATGGTATATTTTTTCTCTCTTTAGAAATAAAACTTTGAGTTATAAACTACACATTTCTTATAGAGAATTTAGAAATTATAGAAAGGTGCAGAAATAAGTGACTCATAATTCTTCTATCCAGAATTGAGCTGTTATTTTGATGTATTTACATAGTTCCTTCTAGTTTTTAAACATTTTTATTGCAGTATAACTTAAACACAGATCCTAAGTATATAGCTTGATGTATTTTTATATATGTATGCATGTGTGTAACCATCATCCAGATCAATTCTTTCCAGTTTTTACTGTGTGTGGGTGTATGTGTGTATACTTTTACATATTGTGATAAAATGAAATGTAAAATTTTGTGATTTGATTTTTTTCACTTAATGTTCTATCATGAATATTTCTCAATATTATGAAATATTCTGAAATTTTGTTGATCTTATGAAGAGTTAGTTAATTACAGGGAGCAGAAACTCATTCAGACAAGCTAAAATAAAAGGGATTTATTTCAAATTGTAACATATTTATAAATACCATTAAAAGAATATCCAACATACATATAAAGGTCTATGGAATATTTCAAATTTTCCTTTTTCAATTATTTATTTAAATTTTTTTTTATTTTTAAAGATTTTTATTTACTTATTCATGAGAGACACAGTGAGAGAGGCAGAGACATAGGCAGAGGAGAAGCAGGCTCCGTATGGGGAGTGTGATGTGGGACTCAATCCCAGGACTCTGGGATCACGACCTGAGCCAAAGGCAGAGATGCTCAACCACTGAGCCACCCAGGGGTCCTTTTTCTACATCTGTAATAAAATATTAGGGCTTTCCTAAAATATTTCCAATCTGGTAGGAAGAAAATATCTTGTTTTAATCTGAATTTAATTATTTGTGAAGCTTAGCATCTTTTCTTCTATTTCATGTACATTTTACCTGTTCACATCTTTTTTTTTTTTAAGATTGTATTTATTTATTCATAGAGACACACAGAGAGAGAGAGAGAGAGAGAGAGAGAGAGAGGCAGAGACACAGGCAGAGGGAGAAGCAGGCTCCATACAGGAAGCCCGATGTGGGACTCGATCCCGGGTCTCCAGGATCACACTGCAGGCTGCAGGCGGCGCTAAACAGCTGTGCCACCAAGGCTGCCTATGTTCACATCTTTTCTTCATATTTCCATTGGGTTGATTATCTTTTTTTTTTTTTTTAATTTTTCACTCTTTTTTTTAAAAGATTCTATTTATTTATTCATGACAGACAGACACAGAGAGAGAGGCAGAGACACAGGCAGAGGGAGAAGCAGGCTCCATGCAGGGAGCCCGATGTGGGACTGGATCCCAAGTCTCCAGGATCAGGCCCTGGGCTGAAGGCAACCGCTGAGCCCCCGGGGTGTCCAGATTATCTTTTCTTTATTGATTTATGGAAACTGTGTATTAGGAATATTTTGGTTGTCAGGAAATATATCAAAACTTCAAAAATACTTGCATTGAAAAATATATATATACACTAGTGTATACTGGGATCATAAGATAAGTATGTTGTGTATATACTGCCTTTTGAATATATTATTATATGTCAGTAATTTTCCCATGGCATTAAAAATGTCTTGAATAGTCTCATGCCATTAAACATTCTTCATATATATTATTTTAATTATTATTTATTTATTTATTTATATATTCTACAGAGAGAGAGAGAGAGAGAGAGAGAGACAGAGCACACAAGCAGGGAGAGGGAGAGGGAGAGGGAAAAGCAGGATCCCTGCAGAGCAGAGAGCCCAATGAAGGACTTGATCCCAGGACCCTGGGATCATGACCTGAGCTGAAGGCAGATGCTTAACCGACTGAGCCACCCAGGCACCCTGATTTTAACTATTTAATTCTAAAGTATGAGTGAACTGTAAGAATTTTTGTTTTGAATGGTAGAGTTTTTTTTTTTTAAGATTTTATTTATTTATTCATGAGAGACTGAGAGAGAAGGAGGCAGAGGGAGAGGCAGGCTCCCCACAGAGCAGGAAGCTGGATTTGAGACTCAATCCCAGGACCCTGGGATCATGACCTCAGCTGAAGGCAGATGCTTAACCAACTGAGCCACCCATGCACCCTGAACTGTAACATTTTTTTTTTTTAACTGTAAAATTTTTAATGATTTTTTGGCACTTGGGTGGTTTATATATTTTTTTATAATAATTTTACACTGTGGTACTTTATACAATCTTGAGTATCTTATTGTTGCTTTCATGTAAATACCAATAAGACATTATTAAGCCAAATTAGATGAATCTTTAAACACATTTCACATGTAGTGATAAATTTCTTCTCAAAAGTCCTATGCCAGGGGATCCCTGGGTGGCTCAGTGGTTTAGCACCTGCCTTCGGCCCAGGGTGTGATCCTGGGTTCCCGGGATCGAGTCCCACATCAGGCTCCCTGCATGGAGCCTGTTTCTCCCTCTGCCTGTGTCTCTGCCTTTCTCTCTGTTTGTGTCTCTCATGAATAAATAAATAAAATCTTTAAAACAAAACAAAACAAAAAAAACAAAAGTCCTATGCCAATTTATGCTCACCCCTAGTTTGCCATCATTTAGTTATTTACATATATATATGTATTGTTTGGTGGGGAGGGTAAATTACACATAACATAAAATTTACCCTTTAGCCATTTAAAAATGTATAGTTTGGTGGCATTTAGTGTTTTTCAGTGTTTTGCAGCCATCACCATTGTGTAGTTTGATAACATTTTCATCACTCTGAGGGGAAGCCCCGTACCTATTAACAGTCACCCCTTATTGCCGTTCCTTTGCCTCCCTCCCTCCACCAGTCCCAGACAACCACTAATCTGCTTTCTGTCTTTATGGATTTGCTTATGCTGGATATTTCATGTAAACGGGATCATGCAATATGTGACCTTTTATGTCTGGATTCTTTCATTTAATGTTTTTTTTTTTTAAAGATTTTATTTATTTATTCATGAGAGAGAGAGAGAGAGAGGCAGAGACACAGGCAGAGGGAGCAGCAGGCTCCACACAGGGAGCCCAATGTGGGACTTGATCCCGGGTCTCCAGGATCACGCCTTGGGCTGAAGGCGGCGCTAAACCGCTGAGACACTCGGGCTGCCCACTTTCACTTAATGTTTTCAGGGTTCATTCTAGTTGTTGGATATATTAATACTTCATTCTTTGATTTATTCTTTATTGAAGTATATAGTACAGATTACATTGTTACATTAGTTTTGGGTGTAAAACAGTGACAGCTCTATACAGTATGTGATGTTCACAAGTGCAAGTGTAGCTGCTGTCACCATAAACTCATAATACAATGAAGTCTAGTAATTTCATTCCTTTTTATGGCCGAATAATATTCCATTGTTTGGATATACTACATTTTGCTTATCTATTCATCTATTGATAAGCATTTGGGTTGTTTCTACTTTTTGGCTACTGTGAATAATACTACTATGAACATTCATGTACAAGGTTTAGTTTGAATACCTGTTTGGGAATCTACCCAGGAGTAGAATTGCTGGGTCATTTGGTAATGTTATGTTTAACCTTTTGAAGAGCTGCTAAACTGTTTTCCACAATGGCTGCACCTTTTTACATTCTCAGGATCAACACATGAGGGTTATGCTTTCCCTATCTCTGCTAATATTAGTAATTTTTCATTTTCTGATGTCATTATGTTTTAGTCTGTATTTCTTTACTACTAAGATAGATTTAGAAAAAGAGCTATTTGATAATACTTTGTATTTATATTGTGAATTATCTTTATAATTTCTCTTCTTGCTCATTTCTTTCTTTTATTTTGTGGGGGGTGGGGGTGGGAAGGATTGAAGTTGGAGTGCTTTGGAAATGTAATTATGGGTCTCTTTTGCTTAGGGAATGCCAGTAAGTTTGTTACAAAAATAGGGTGGCTAAAGAAATGTGATTTGCAGCATGTATTTGTTTCTTGTGGCTGCTGCAACAAATTACCACAGACTGGGTGGCTTAAACAACAATACTTTATTTTCTCACTGTTCTGGAAGCCAGAGGTCCAAAATCAAGGTATTATCAGGCTGCCTTAGGAGAAAATAATACATTGCCTCTTCCAGCTCCTGATGGCTGTTGGCATTCCTTGGCTTTTGGCCACATCCCTCACATCTTCACATCCCCACATCCCTTCTTGGTTTCTTCTTTATGTGTCTGTCTTTACAAGGTTTCTTAGTATTTAGCACTCAGCTTATCCAGGATGATTTTCTAATAGTAAGATCTGTAAAGACCCTTTTCAAATAAGATAACATTCACAGATTCTGAGGATGAGGATGTAAACTTACTACAGAGGTTCTATAAGTAGGTCTTGAATTTCCTCAGGTGTGAGTAAGGAACAGACAGGAGTAGAAGGGAGAGCCCAAGAAGAATGGTTAAGGGGAAAAGAGACTGATATTACCAGTGCTCTGTACTGTTACTATACTTGGTATTCAGAGATACCATAGGATTTTAGGATAAAAATGGCTGAAAGTCTTATTTTATTTTATTTTTTTTTGAAAGTCTTATTTTTTGACAGAAGCCATGTAGCTCACAAAAATCAAGCTTCTGCTGTGGTAGAACATTCTTATCTATAATTAAAATATTTATTAGCATGGTCATACTGTAACCACTATCTACTGAACCAGTCAGATTCATTGTCATTATCAGTAATCATCACTACCATCTCTAGTCCTTTTATTTATGCTGTATTTATTCTTTATTATTATTAAAGATTTAAGTATAGTTGGCATTATGTGTATTTTTAAAATTTGAATATAGTTGACATACAGTATTGCATTAGTGTTGTTTCAGGTGTACAACACACTGATTTGACAAGTTATACATTATGCTATGCTCACAAGTGTATCTTCCATTCCATTGTGCTGTGCCTTTCATTCACATGACTTAATCATTCTGTAAGTGGAAGGCTGTATCTCCCATTCCCTTTCACCCATTTTGCCCATCCCCTCATCCTCCTCCCCTCTGGCTACTATCAGTTGTCTGTATTTATAGGTCTGATTCTGCTTTTTGTTTGTTTAGTCTTTTTTTTTTTTTTAAGAATCCACATATCAGTAAAATCATGATATTTGTCTTTCTTAGTCTGACTTAATTCACTTAGCATGATGCCCTCTAGGCCTATCCATGTTGTCTCAGATGGCACAATCTCATCCTTTCTTATGATTGTGTAATATTTTAGCTTGTGGGTGTACACACATATACATAACACACCACATCTTCCTTACCATTTGTCTATTGGTGGACAGGTTGCTTAGGTTGCTTCTGTATCTTGGTTATTGTAAATAATGCTGCAGTAAACATAGAGGAACAGTATTTTTTTAAACTAGGCAACATAAGTCTCTTAGAAGAGAAGAAGAGCTGGTTAGAATTTCCAAAACTTTCATTTTATGGAGGAAGAAAGTGTGCTTGGAAGGGTTTTGAGTAACTTGTCTAAATTCTCACAGCTGGTTAGTTTCAGAGCTGAGATTTGAAGTTGTGGTTCCTTAACTCTTGGTTGAGTGTTTTTTCCATGATACATACAGTATACAAGCTGTGGAAACTGATAAAGAAGGAAAGATTTGTGATTGTTTTTCTCCTTTAAAGCTGGAGTTTCTGACTGGAGTAGTGGAGATAGTGTAGCCTAAAGGCTGTATCTGTTAGGTTTTTGAAACCCAGATCTTCCGTTTACTGTTTGTGTGATGGTGGGCAATTTACTTCTCTGTGTTTGTTTCTTCATCTTTTTTTTTTTTAAGATTTTATTTATTCATGAGAGACACAGAGAGAGGCAGAGACACAGGCAGAGGGAGAAGCAGGCTCCCTGCAGGGAGCCCAATGTGGGACTCAATCCCCGTCTCCAGAACCACGCCCTGGGATAAAGGTGGTGCTAAACCCCCGAGCCACCTGGGCTGCCCTGTTTCTTCATCTTTAAAGTGGAAATAGAATCTATCTCATAGGGTTGTTGTAGGATTAAATGAATTTATACATTTAATGGCTTGGGATAGTGCCTGGCACATGGTGAATACGCATTAAGTGTTCACTATTACTAACACTTTTCTTTGCATCACTTAACTCTGTATAATTATGATATTGATGCAAAGTGGAGATAGGGTAATAGTACTACATACATTTTCATTTGGCCCTGTTAGCAACCACATGAGGTAAATTCTGTTATTCTCATTTTATCTGTGAGGACACTGATGCACAATATGGTTAAATACCTTGCCTAAGATTATTCAGCTAATATGTGGGAAGATTGGGATTCAAACTCAGATCTGTCAGAATCTAGAGTTTACTGTTTTTTAAGAATTAAACATTATTGATATCAATATACATATAATACAGTAAAGTGCACATATCAAAGCACACACGGTGATGTATTTTCACAAACCAATCGTACCCATGTTGCCAGCACCCCAGAATTCTTCCTTGTGCTCCTTCTAGTGAATATTTGCTCTCTTGTTTACCAAAGGTAACCACTGGTCTGACTTCTAAGAGCATTGATTAGTTTTATCTATTTATGTAAATGTAATAAAATGCAGTGCTCTTTTTGTCTGGACTTTTTTGCACAACATCATGTTTGAGAGATTCATATTGTTATGGGTAGTTTTAGATTGTTCATTCTCACTGCTGTATAGTTTTCCATTGTGTACTTATACCACAATTTATGTCTCAGTTCTACTGTTGATGACACTGGGTAGTTTCTAGATTTTAAGTATTTTTTTAATTTTAATTTTATTTAAAAAAATTTTTTTATTTATTTATGATAGTCACACACACACAGAGAGAGGCAGAGACATAGGCAGAGGGAGAAGCAGGCTCCATGCACCGGGAGCCCGACGTGGGATTTGATCCTGGGTCTCCAGGATCGTGCCCTGGGCCAAAGGCAGGCGCTAAACCGCTGCGCCACCCAGGGTTCCCTAGATTTTAAGTATTAACATTAGTGGTATATTTTGAATATTTACTGTATGTACCTTTTTGTGAACATGCCCTTTGGTCTGTTGGGTGGGGGTTTACCTGGAATTAGAATGACTTGGTCATAGGTATATATTCAAATTTAGTAAATACTGCCATGCTGTTTTCTTTCCACTCTACATCCTCACCTATAGTGTGTAAGCATTGGTTGCTCCCTAGCCTCATCAGTACTTGGCATTTTCCTTGCTTTTTATTTTAGCCATTCTAATGGTTGTGTACTGGTATCGCATTACATAAATTTTCATTTTCTGGATGACAAATGGAGTTGAGTACTTCTCAGAAGTTTATCAGATGTTTGTATACCCTCTTTTTAGAAGTATCCGAATCTTTTGCCATTTTTCTTTCAGGTGGTCTTTTTTTTTTTTCCTTACTGATTTAATGGAATTCTTTATCTGTTCTAGATAGGAGTCTTTTGTCAGTTATATGTACTGAAAATTTCTCCTTCTAATTTGTTTCCTTTTCATTCTCTTAATGGTGACTTTTGAAGAACAAATTCTTTAGGTACAATATAATCCAATTTATCAGTTTTCTCTATGTTTAGTGCATTTTATATTCTGTTTAAGATATGTTTGCTGTTGCAGAGTCACAAAGATGTTCTGTTTCCTACTAAAGACTTTATTGTTCTGTCTTTCACATTTAGATTTGCAATCTCAGAGCTAACCGTCTTAATCACTTTACTATGACACAACTCTACTGTCTGAAAAAAATTCTTCTACTGTGCATGTGGGCATGCGCATGGGTGCTACTTTTCAACATTCTAAGGGTGGAAGAGAAACATTTCCATTGCTGTCACAGCTGGGCCTGTAGTACAACAATGCTTTGATGTGACCAAATACAGTGCTTTTAATAGACGTTTAGTAAAACAAATGTTTGCCTTTGTGCTTTGATTTAGTACCAACTGGTAAAATTTTAGTGGTTAGGAAACTAAAAAAGGAAAAAAATACTACTATGAGATGTAGTAAGGGTAAAGGGAATTCATCTGTTTTATTGAGAGTAACCTGACAGGAGGCTCCCAAATTCTTAAATCTCCGTGTACACTCTAGGGGAGGTTGAAGGAATGGTCCTTTATTATAAACTGGGAATATGTTAGTGTTCTTGGTACAGCCATGTTTGCTGCCTTGGGCTCTGCTTTGGACAGGTAAATGTTGTCAGTTTAATGCAGTGGAGGCTTCCTTCTTGGAAAGGATTTGGCAATTTCCAGGGCATTTCTGTGCCATTTTCATGGTTAAAGATTAAGAGATGACTCTTGCATGTATGACTGTCCTTTTGGGAGGAAAGGATCTAATATTTGTCAAGTAGACCTTGTGCTCTGAACAAGTATGTTCCTTTTTTTTTTTTTCTTTTTTATTTTTATTTATTTATGATAGTCACAGAGAGAGAAAGAGAGAGAGGCAGAGACATAGGCAGAGGGAGAAGAAGCAGGCTCCATGCACCGGGAGCCTGATGTGGGATTCGATCCCGGGTCTCCAGGATCGCGCCCTGGGCCAAAGGCAGGCACCAAACCGCTGCGCCACCCAGGGATCCCCAGTATGTTCCTTTACATGTATTAACTCAGTCCCTAAATAGGCCTGTGAAATAAGCATATTATCCCTATGTTAAAGATGAGGAAACTGAGATTTATTGGAGACCTTGGGCAGGTTACTTAAAATTTAGCAAGACATGCAACTAGTATTTGAATCTAGATTTGCCTGTTTTTACAGTTCAGTTTCTTCTACTACAGTAATGTATATATCACAGGATATACTGCAGTACCTTCCTAACTTTATCTGGAAGAGAGGGCTCTGCAGATTTGTGAGGCCCATCTGCCCAAAGAAGGAGATAGAGATTTATTCATATGTGTTATGAATTCTAGGATGGGTTGGTTTTTAATGATAAATTTTCATGTCTCTATACCACTTAGTACAGAGCTGTGTAAATAGTAGGAACTTAGTCAAGATTGATACATTGAGCATGGAATAATGTAGTAATGTAGAATGGCTGAGGGTGTGGCAGACACATTCTCTATTCTATGGTGGCTGAGTGGAGAAAAATTGTGCTTACATTTATAACTTGGATTTGGTGGGAGTAAGATATGAAGTTTTGGGTGAATTGTTTTAAGTGTCTTGCACATTCAGTAAATATTTGTGAGTTAATATGTTGATGAATTATGGGGATATTTTCACCTCGAGGAAGAATTTAAATTTTTTGGCTTGCTGAAATTTTCTTTCTCTCTGTGGTAACAGAGGTGTATTCATTTTTAGAATTCTTCTTTAGTCTTATTTTGTAATAGATTAGCTAGTTCCGTTTTTGCTGCTGTGGTAAAAAGAACTGTTATAATTAACATCTCTGCTTCCTCTAACAGTTTTATGGGTTTGTTTTGAAGAACCTAAAAAGAAACAAACTAAAAGAAATGTTCATTGTGCTACATATTTCTTCAGGAAAGGCATTTTATGCTATGTAGTGCTCTAAATGTGAAATCCTAAATAACTACTTTGGAAAAAAAAGCAACTCCCAAGACTGAAATGGCTCCAGAAGCTCCTCCCCATATTGTCATGGTAAATTATCTATAGATTGGAAAGGGTAGAACTGAATTAGTGAGGGAAGACCTAAACCTGAGGCCATTAAGCTTTTGTATAGGAGCATTTAATTCCAATGAATGAATTCAGGTCTCTTGACCCAAACAAATTATACCCCAGAGTTTTGTAAGAGTTTTGAGATGAGATCTTTTAGTTGCTGTCAGTCACATGTAAAGAATATGGAATTGCCACAAAAAGACCTATTTTTAAGACTGAGAAGGTAAGAGTTTGACCTTTCTAGAATGGTTTATTAAGAATATGACACTGGATTTAGAAAAGGAAGCTGATTATTAAGAGCCAATACAAGCTCACTAGGAACATGTTTGGTCAGACTAACCATATTTTCTTTATTAAGGGAGTAGACTGGTAGAAGAGGGGAATAACTGTCACCACCATTTTTGGATTGCTGAATGTATTGATGGGAATGACTAGGATATGCATGGGGATAAGAGACATATTTGAGCTGTATGATGAAGCAGGTGATGCAAAGCAGTATAGAAAGGAGATGTTCCAAAAAAAAAAAAAAAATGTGACTTGATAGCAACACTAAAATGTAAGGCTTTTAGTTGGCTGCAACTTTGACTTACGGCAAAAAGTTGTGATTTTTAGCTTGCATAATAAATAGATTTTGTCAGAAAAGTGGATAGTCCAGTTTTATTTTATTTTATTTTATTTTTTAAAGATTTTTATTTATTCATGAGAGACACAGAGAGAAACAGAGAGGCAGAGACACAGGCAGAGGGAGAAGCAGGCTCCATGCAGGGAGCCTGATATGGGACTCCATCCTGGGACTCCAGGATCATGCCCTGAGCCAAAGGCAAATGCTCAACTGCTGGGCGACCCAGGCATCCCCATAGTCCAGTTTTATTTATTTATTTTATTTATTTTTTTAAAATTTTTATTTATTTATGATAGGCACACAGAGAGAGCGAGGCAGAGACACAGGCAGAGGGAGAAGCAGGGCTCCACGCACCGGGAGCCCGACGTGGGATTCGATCCCGGGTCTCCAGGATCACGCCCTGGGCCAAAGGCAGGCGCTAAACCACTGCGCCGCCCAGGGATCCCCTCCAGTTTTAAATGATATAAATGATAACCATACCGAGGTAGAGTACTGGTTCTAGTTCTAGGAGCTAGGGTGGTGAGAGAACTGAAAACCATGTTATAGGAACTACATTTAAAGGAGCAGACTTGTTTTATGACCAGTAAATGGCTCTGACAATAGCTCCCACAGACTAGTTTCAGAAGAACTTGGAGTTGCAGAATTGGCAACATTGTTGGAATACCATAGATTTTGATAGCAATCACTGGAATAAATGTAGATTGGCTAATCAAGCAAAGAAGCCTATGAAGGTCAGAGAAGGCATCTACAAAAGAATGAAGGCATGGTAAAGCATGCCATATTTTAGGAACTACGAGTGAGTTGCTGTGGATAATGTCTAAAGAAGGGGAGAGGAGTTGGGTAGAAGATAAAACTGGGAAGTTGGCAGGTGCCTTATTGAAGGTGGAGGAAGTGGAGCCCAGGAAGTTAGGAGTGATTTGCATAAGGTTTGATTGTATTGAACCTGGAGGAATTCCAGGCTTTCTCCCCTTCAAGAGCTCTCTCATTCCCTTCCTTCAGGTATGTTCTTTAGGTTTACTTTAAAAATGATCAGAGATTCTAAATAATCACAGGGGACTGTGTTTTACATTCTTTAGCAAGCTAAAGAAACTTACCAGAAAATCGGTGACCTACCTACAAGCAGTAGGTTGAAGGGGATTAACAATTCCAGCTATTATTGTTTTAACTTTACTATGTAGTCTAGGTTATGCTAGAATCAATAATTTTTCCCACTTTACCATGCTATTTGCTTAAAAGAGGATTTTTTTTCTTTGTCTAGTTCAAATGATAGGGTTGTGAGTTTTAAGTTCTGTGTTGGGCTGCATGCACAGCATGGAGCCTACTTTTTTTTTTTCTTTTTTTTGGGGGGGGGGGCTTACTTTAAAAAAAAAACAAACTGGTTTCAAACATCTATGAGACAACCAGGGATTTTGAACATTGGCCAGGCATTTGGCATTAAAAAGATAGTTTTGGTCAAAATTTTCTATGTGTGGGCACCTGGGTGGTTTAGTTGGTTAAACTTCTGATTTTGGCACAGGTTGTGATCTCAGGGTTGTGAGAGCGAGCCACCTATAGGGCTCTGCACACAGCGTGGAGTCTGCTTAAGATTCTGTCCCTCTGCACCGCTCCTCCCACTTGCACTCTCTCTCTCTCTTTTTTAGGATTTTTATTTATTTATTTGAGAGAGAGACAAAGAGAGCACACATGAGCACAAGCAGGGGGAGTGTCAGAGGGAGAGGCCAACTCCCTGCTGAGCAGGGAACTTGACTCAGGGCTCAATCCCAGGTGCCTGGGATCATGACCTGAGTTGAAGGCAGATACCCAACCGACTGAGCCACTCATGTGCCCCTCACTCACTCTTCCTTAAAAAAATTTCTAGGCATATTCATCCTGTTATGGACTTTTAAAAAGGAATAAAGGTCTTTTAGAGATACGTGCTGAAATATAGATAAAATGATATGTCTAGATTTGCTTTCAAATAATTGGTATGGGGGAGTACAGGTATAAAGTAAGATTGGACATGCATTGATAATTATTGAAACTGGGTGATGGATACATGGTAATTCATTATACTTTTTTAAACTATTTTATTTATTTATTCATAAGAGACACAGAGAGAGGCAGAGACACAGGCAGTTCTGGCTGACAGCAAAGCTGCAACCTGAGAAGAGATTTACTTAGGAAGGTCTTAGCCAGTGGTGCCTGAGTGGCTCAGTGGTTGAGCGTCTGCCTTGGGCTTAGGGCGTGATCCCAGAGTCCCAGGATCGAGTCCCACATTGGGCTCCCTGCATGGAGCCTTTGCTTCTCTCCTCTGCCTGTGTCTCTTCCTCTCTTTCTCTGTGTCTGTCATGAATAAATGAATAATACCTTTAAAAAAATTTCTTAGAGAGAGAGAGACTGTGTGTGCATGAAGGAGGGGGTGGGACAGGGAAAAGAGAATCTTCATGCAGGCTCCCTGCTAAGTGGGGAGCTCTGACACCCCCCCCCCCCACCGGGCTCCATCCCAGGACCCTGAGATCATGACCCCGGCCGAAATTAGGAGTCAGGAGCTTAACTGACTGAGCCACACAGGTGCCCCCATATCTAGATTTCTTAATTCAACTGTAATTAATAAATGTTTTTCATTTTCTTTCTTTTCCAATATGTGTTGCTTTGATGGTTAGATTCCATTGTGGTGATGTACCAAACTACCATCTTGTTATGTATTTGCTTTTCTTTTTCTTGTAGTTGTGAATAGCTGTATATGAAAATTACTTTTTTTTTTTTTTAATAAATGCTATTGAGGTGCTATTTTAGTGGTTACTTTTTTTTTCCTAGTGCATTTTGGGTGGAATTTTAGTGGATTAAAGGGCTTTGTTTTTTTTTGTTGTTGTTTTTTTTTTTACAGCTTTTATGATGTCATGCTAGATTGGTTGAGCTTGTGTCAAAGGTGTCACTTTATGGATTGGAACCTTTTCAATGTTTAATTATCTTTCTTCCATACCAAAGTTTGAAGGCATATTAAGAGTCTGGAAAAAAAGAATACTTTGTTTTATTGAAAAGAATTGAGCTTTTATTGGAAACAGGTGAAAGGATGGAAATCAATTAAGTGTAAAATTTGCCTTTAGTGGACAGCCCTGGTGGCTCAGCGGTTTAGTGCCGCCTTCAGCCCAGGGCCTGATCCTGGAGACCCTGGATCGAGTCCCACGTCGGGCTCCCTGCGTGGAGCCTGTTTCTCCTTCTGTCTGTGTCTCTGCCTCTCTCTGTGTGTGTGTCTCTCATGAATGAATAAATAAAATCTTAAAAAAAAATATTTGCCTTTAGTGAAGTCACAGTTTAGTACAGTACTGCCATTTAGTTCTGTCAGAGTACATGATACTAGATAGGGAGAACACTCATATATGTTGGCAGTGATTAGGAAAAGCTGCATAATAAAGGTGACATTTGACAAAGTCTTGAAGGACAGGAAGGCCTTAGGTCTAGAGGAGGTGAATGAGGGTGGGTAAAAGAGGGACCATAAGGAACAGTGTTGGGCATGTTTAGGCACTACTGAGTCATCCTATTTGGCTAGAAATATGCTAATATATACTATTCAGAGGATAGTAATGGAGGCTGGGGGAACAAATAAAACAAGGATGTGTCAGATAGATTGTATGACAAAAGAATAGTGGGGGAATGGAGCAATGATGGTATTTGACTGTAATAGCTTGAAGACTGTTAGTTGCCTCTATTGCCTCGTAAATAACTCAGTTGCAGGAACATTGATACCTGTTAGTCATTCTGCTAGGGTCTTCTGTTGAACGTTTAGCAGACCTAGTGATTTGTCAGGAAAAGGAGGATCAGTGTTTGTAGGGTTGTTGATCTAAATGGAACTGATTCATTTTCAGAATGTGTCCAGACAAGGGGACATGAAAGATAAAAGATTCTGGAATTGAGAAGGTGGAGAGAAAGAATTGACATAGCCTTTGCCTCTCAGACTCTTTCTAAGAAGCTGTGGGTTTTCACCAAAAGCTTTGGCAGCATTGGTGGCTTTTAGTCTTAGTTTTCTTCCAAGGACTGATAGAAGCTCATGTCTACCCTTACTAAGCTCAGTTACTGACAGGTTGTCTCTTCCCCACTTCTCCATCTTCCAGCACTCACCAGTTTAGCCTCATTTGTTACTCTTCCTGGATCTCTTCCGTTCCAGCTGCAAGAAGAGACTCTGAGGGGCCATCTGTTAGAGGGTCCTGACTGCTAGAGGGTAGGGCAGCTTGGAGATCAGTATTGCTTGGTGCAGTATAAAGATCCAGGAGATTTTGAGTTGCCTTTAGTTTGGGAAGAACACTGTCATAACCTGTGGATTGAGGATACTACTCTGTATTACGGTAGAGAATTTGTGGTTTTATGGCTTTTTAGGCTTTTTGATGAAGATTACTTATCCATACGATGTTCCTTTCCTTACACCAAAACTGTATTACTTGACTGCTCTAAATTCTAATGTTCTAAGAGACATTCACTCTAGTATAGTAGGTGAAAACAATATTAGATGGGGATATCTGAACGCATTTCTTTCTTTCTTTCTTTCTTTCTTTCTTTCTTTCTTTCTTTCTTTCTTTCTTTCTTTCTTTCTTTCTTTCTTTCTTTCTTTCTTTCTTTCTTTCTTTCTTTCTTTCTTTCTTTCTTTCTTTCTTTCTTTCTTTCTTTTCTTTCTTTCTTTCTTTCTTTCTTTTCTTTCCTTCTAGATTTTATTTATTTATCCATGAGAGACAGAGAGAGAGAGAGAAGCAGGGTCCATGCAGGGAGCCTGAGATGGGACTCGATCCAGGGTCTCCAGGATCACACCCTGGGCCGAAGGTGGCGCTAAACCGCTGAGCCACCCGGGCTGCCCTCTGAACGCATTTCTAATCCCATTTTGTGCCCTACTCATTTGATGATTTATTATCTGTGAGCCAGTTTCCTTATCTGTAAAATCTCTTAGGGTTGTGATGAAGCTTAATGAAATAACATATGTGAAAGTGGTTTCAATAGATTCCAAGTGTTACATATATTTTTCTTTTTATATTAAAGGGTTTTCATTCCATTTAATGTAGAGAGGTGGAAATGTGTGGAGTAGTTGCAGTATAGAAATTAGAAATTAAGTTAGTATTCTAAATCTTAGTTTAAAAGTATCTTGTGGGACGCCTGGGTGGCTCGATGGTTTAGCGCCTCCTTCAACCCAGGGCGTGGTCCTGGAGGCCCCAGGATCGACTCCCACATCGAGTTCCCTGCATGGAGGCTGCTTCTCTCTCTGCTTGTGTCTCTGCCTCTCTCTCTCTGTGTCTCTCATGAATAAATAAATAAAATCTTAAAAAAAATGTCTTTGTCAGCAGGGAGAAATGCAGTATTAAATTATTTATATTCTTTAGTGTAATTACTTTGTCATAGAGATTATATACAGTCATAATAGGAAGTTCAGAAGATACAGAAAGTATAAAGAAAAAAATAGCAATCACCCGTACTTCCATTTTCCAGAAGTCTGTATAACCACATTTGATATTTTGTGTATTCTTTTCTATAATTTTTAAATTATTAAATCTGTTAAATTATTTAAAAAATATATTTCAAGCTAGCTGTTATTCTTTGTAATTTATAAGAAAGTTATGCCACAGATGCTTAAGAACATTTACTTTTTTCTTTCTTAAAAAATATTTTCTTATTTTATTTTATTTTTTAAAAATTTTTATTTATTTATGATAGTCGCACAGAGAGAGAGAGAGAGAGAGAGAGAGGCAGAGACACAGGCAGAGAGAGAAGCAGGCTCCATGCACCGGGAGCCCAACGGGATTCGATCCCGGGTCTCCAGGATCGCGCCCTGGGCCAAAGGCAGGCGCTAAACCACTGCGCCACCCAGGCTCCATGCCCAATGTGGGGCTTGAACTCACAACCCCAAAATCAGGAGTCGCATGCTTTACCAACAGAGCCAGCCAGACACCCCAGGAACATCTGTTTCTTCACTTCCTTTAATGTTCTTATTTAAATATTTCTTGTGCAATTTTTTAAATGTCATTTTATTTTTTTGAGGGTAAGTAGGATATAAATTATAAGTTAAAAAACACCTTCTCTTCAGTATTTTGTAAGCTCTGTAGAATAAGGTATCAAGTTGCATCTGGAGTCAAATTCACTAGGCTTTTAAAAAGTGCTCTGTGCCTCTATTTCCATTCTTTTTTTAAATTCCTACCTGATGATATCCAATCAGGAAAACTGTATTAATCTGCTTTGTTACTCTCTACATTTCTTCTCTTTGAGATTTACAACATCTGAAAGATTTGTGTGTGTGTGCATTCGTGTGTGTGTCTATTTATTTATTCATTTTTAAAGATTTCATTTATTTATTCATGAGAGACACACACACAGAGAGAGAGAGAGGCAGAGACACAGGCAGAGGGAGAAGCAGGCTTCATGCAGGGAGTCTGATGTGGGAATCGATACTGGGACTCCAGGATTGCACCCTGGGCTGAAGGCAGGTGCTAAACCGCTGAGCCACCGGGCTGCCCCCACCTTTTTAATTTTCATAAGCTTCTTGTTTAATTTTTTTAAATTTTTATTTATATTATTTATGATAGTCACAGAGAGAGAGAGAGAGAGAGAGAGAGAGAGGCAGAGACATAGGCAGAGGGAGAAGCAGGCTCCATGCACCGGGAGCCCGACGTGGGATTTGATCCCCGGTCTCCAGGATCGCACCCTGGGCCAAAGGCAGGCGCCAAACCACTGCGCCACCCAGGGATCCCCTTGTTGTTTAATTTTAAACAATTTTATTGAGATACAGTTTACATACTGTAAAGTTACTCCATATCACCCCACTGTAGGCAGCTTCAAAATGTACTTCCTGACTCTATGGATTTGCTTATTCTGGACTTTTTATTTAAATGGGATATAATTTTTAAAACCTTCTCAGTATACTTTTTTTTTAGTACACTTTTTATTATAGAATGGTTTTAGTTTTACAGAAAAGTTGTGAAGATAGTCTAGGGAGTTCCCATATACCCCCAGACCCAGTTTCCCCTAGTAGTAACATCTTACAGTATAGGGTACATTTGTCACAAATAACCAATGTTGATACATTATTATTATACATTATTATTATTATAAACTAAATAAAGTGTGAGTCTATTTTCATTCACTGTGCTAGATCTTTGGAGACCATTTTCATTTTGGGAATTCATGCCCTTCATTTCTGGGAAATTTTTTGAATTCTTGATAATATCTTCCCTTTTATTTTCTCTCTTTTCTCTTTATGGAATACTACTATTTGGATAGTAGACTTCCTGGACTGACTCCACACTTTATTCAGATTTTCTTAGTTTTTGCCTAATACTCTTTCTGTCCCAGGATTCTATTCAAGATACCACATTGCAGTGAGTTGTTATGTCTCCTTTTATTCCTTTAGCAGTAACTGTTTCTCAGACTTTCATTCTTCTGAGGATTTTGGCAATTTTGAAGAATATTGGTTAGCTGTCCTCTAGGATTTCAATTAGGTTGTATATGATGTTTTTTCTCATGATTTGATTGAGGTTATGGTTTTTTGAAGGGAAGACTACAGAGGTAAAGTACCATTCTCATCATATTATATTAAGAATACATGCATATTATCAACATGGCATCACTGTTGATATTAATCTTGATCACTTGTTAGTGTTTGTGTCAGGTTTCTCCATTATAAAGTTACTCTTTTTTCCTATGAGCAGCCCATACTTATAGAGGGAGAGCCTAGTATCTATATAAGTTATTTGGCATTTTTCTGCACAGGAGATTTGTCTATTCTCCTATTTACTTATTTATTTGATCATTTATTTATATTAGTATGGACTCATAGATATATATTTTATACTTTGGATTATAATTCAATGTATTTATTTTGTTCAAATTATTCTAGCTTTGGCCATTGGGAGATCTTTTAGTTTGCCTCTTTGATGTGCCCTTGTCATCATTTTTTTTTTTTTTTAAAGATTTTATTTATCCATTCATAGAGACAGAGGGGGAGAGAGAGAGAGAGAGAGGCAGAGACACAGGCAGAGGGAGAAGCAGGCTCCATGCATGCAGGGAGCCCGACGTTGGACTTTATCCCGGGTCTCCAGGATCACACCTCGGGCTGCAGGCGGCGCCAAACTGCTGAGCCACCCGGGCTGCCCTTTTTTTTTTTTTTTTTTTAAAGATTTTATTTATTTATTCATGAGAAACACAAGAGAGGAGAGGGAGAGAGGCAGAGACACAGGCAGAGGGAGAAGCAGGCTTCATGCAGGGAGCCTGACGTGGGACTCAATCCTGGGTCTCCAGGATTATGCCCTGGGCTGAAGGTGGCGCTAAACCACTGAGCCACCCAGGCTGCCCCATCATGGGTTTTTGAGTACCCTCTACTTTTTGACACTGCAGAATGCTCCAGGCTTCTTCTGTGTGGGTCCTGTTCCAGTTAGAGAACCAGCTATTTCTCTAAGCAGTCCTGATTATTTTTTTTGGTGAATGGTATTAGAAACGAAGATCTGGGCGCTAACTATGCTTGTCACTGGGGTGTTGTTGCTTCTAGGCCCTGGGATAGTACTTTTCGAAGCTTTCTTTTTTCTGCATAATTTTCCGTTTCCTCAAAGTTGCATTGATTGGCAAGAGATGTCTTTCATTAATCTTTGATAGAGCCTTTTCCCAAGTGTCTCATGATCTCTGGCTGTCCATTTCCACTTAAGAATAAATGCATCAAAAAAAAAAAAAAAAGAATAAATGCATCAAGAAACTTATTGGAAGCTTGATGTTCATGGGAGGGTGGCGGGTGGTTTCTGAGAGTTTCATTGGCTGTATAGTTTCTTCCCTGTAATATGAGTATCTAGGGTTTTTTTTCTTGGTCTGGTCAGATTCATTCTAAATCTCTGCCTCAAGGGCATAATCCTAACTGCCAACTTTGTGAGAGGCAAGTAATGGAAGAGCCTTGGGGAATCTCAACATTCAGTATGTAAAATTTTTCTTATTTTTCTGTTTTTAGAATGATACCCTTGCTCTCAGCTGTGCCTGTGGTTTCTCAGCTGTGGATGCTTGATACCTCAACAATAATCCCAAGTATAGATATATCCATTCTCTTTTAAAATTTTTTTTTTAATTTTTCAATTGAGATATAATTGACATAATAGTCTATTAGTTTTAGGTGTACAACATAATGATTTTATACACACACACATATATTGCAGATGATTATCACAGTAAGTTTGGTTAACATCTGTTACCACATAGTTACATTTTTTTTTTCCTTATATGAGAACTTTTAAGATCTACTCTCTTAGCAACTTTCAAATATACAGTTGAGTATTGTTAACTGTAGTCACCATGCTGTATATGACATCCCCAGGACTGACTTATTTTATAACTGGAAGTTTGTACTTTTTGACCATTGTCATGCATTTCACCCACCTCACTCATTCTTTTATTTATTCCTTGTAAAGGATCAGTTTTCTCCTGGTATGTTGGAGGCTGCACAGAGTGGGAAGAGTATAGGGGTGGAGGGGGTAGCTGGTTCTTTTTTCTTTTCTTTTTCTTTTTTAAAAGATTTTATTAAAAAAAAAATTTTAGTTATTCATGAGAGAGACAGAGAGAGAGAGAGAGAGAGGGAGGGGCAGAGATGCCGGCAGAGGGGGGAGAAGCAGGCTCCATGCAAGGAGCCCAATGTGGGTTTCGAACCCAGGAATCTGGGACCATGTCCTAAGCTGAAGGCAGATGCTTAACTGCCAAGCCACCTGGGTGTCCCTGGTTCTTTTATTTATTTTTTTAATTTTTATTTATTTATGATAGTCACACAGAGAGAGAGAGGGGCAGAGACATAGGCAGAGGGAGAAGCAGGCTCCATGCACTGGGAGCCCGACGTGGGATTCGATCCTGGGTCTCCAGGATCGCGCCCTGGGCCAAAGGCAGGCGCTAAACCTCTGCGCCACCCAGGGATCCCTGGTTCTTTTATTTTTAAAAATTGAGATATAATTCATGTAACATAACTATTTTATTTTTTAAATTTATTTTTTTAAGATTTTATAAATTAACCATTTTAAAGTGTACACTTAAGTGGTTTTTAGTTTATTTACTATGTTGTGCAGCCATCTCCATGGTCTAGTTCTGGAACATTTCCATCATCCCAAACAAAAACTGCATACCTATTAGCAGTTAGTTCCCTGGTAACCACTTTCTGTTTCTGTGAATATGCCTATTCTGGATATTACATATGAATGGGGGTAATACAGTATGTAGCTTTTTGTGTCTGGCTTCTTTCACTTAGCATAATGTTTTCAAGGTTCATTTGTGTTGTAGCATGTAATAGTACTCTGTTCCTTTTTATGGCTGAATAATGTTCCATTGTATAGTTCTACAACAATTTGTTTATCTCTTTATGAGCTGATGCCAGCTGGTTCTTCCAGTAGACTTTTAATCATTCCTTCTGTTTTTAGTTCCATGTTTATCCCCATTTCCTTAAGTGCTTGATGCTATATAAGTTCCTGAGCTTTTTGGAGGTTATATTATAGCTTAGGTTTCTTTAGTCTGCTGTCAGGAACCACTCATCCATCTGCTTTCCATTTTCTAAAATTTTGTTACTATCACCTCCATTTTTATTCTGTGGCTGTGCTCCCCTAACCACCATCCCCTACTGCTGTTTTTGTGGGGCTTGGGGAGAGAGGCAGCAGAGGGAGAACTAATACATGCCTTTTGCTCACAGTTTATTTTTTAAGATTTTACTTATTTATGAGAGAGAGTGAGAGCACAGGCAGAGGGAGCAGCAGAGGAGAGAGGGAGAAGCAGGCTCCCCATTGAGCAGGGACCTTCACGCAGGGTTTAATCCCAGGATGCTGGGATCATGACCTGAGCCAAAGGCAGATTTGTTAACCATCTGAGTCACCCAGGTGTCCCTTTTGCTCACAGTGTAAAAGGTACAATTTCTTTAAACATTTTTTTAAAAAGATTTTATTCATTTATTCATGAGAGACATAGAGAGAGGGGGAGAGACACAGGCAGAGGGAGAAGCAGGCTCCATGCAGGGAGCCCAACGTGGGCGGAAGGCAGTGCCAAACCGCCGAGTCACCGGGGCTGCCCTAAAAGGTACAATTTCCATGCTGGGTCAGACTCGCGGCCCAGCAGTTATTAAGTCATGAAATGATCGAGCTGGAAAAACCTTTATAATTTAGCAACTAGACCTCTACTTAATTTTTCATGTGAGGAAAGTGAGACCCACAAGACTCAATAAATTGTTTAGGTCACACAACTAGTGAGTAGCCAAGGTAGGACCTTAACTCTGTCTCCTGCCGTCTAGGTTCATTGTGTACTGTTCATTTAGGGTGATTATTTTAAAATTTGATAGTGAGTAGAGCATGAGGGTCTCTTATATTTGTCCTGTTTCTTACTTAGGGATCCCAGTCCACTGGGTTTGCCTAAGGCCATTTTTTCTGGAGGAGCTAGCTTTTAGAGAACAGTGCCTATGTCCTCTGGGAGTCCTTACTCTATTAGTAATGCAGTATGTATGTAGTATATGTAATTCAGTACAGTATATGTATATCCAACTCACATGATAGCATTCACTGGACTGGTCTGAAACACCATGAATTTGACAGCTTGTTGCTTCCCATACTAAACAAAGCAAATTATCTAAGTTCAAGAAGTCAGCTTAACAGATGTATATCCTGTCAGGGTTTTTGGCTGGGCTAAAAGTGAAATAGCGTCTACACTTCATATTTAGCTACCAAAGTTTTGTCCTAGCTGTTGTTGGAGCAGTCCTGTCTGGATAGGTTCTCAAACCCTAGACTCTTGTTAAACCTGGGTATATAAAAAGTTTAGCCATTTAAAAAATACTAGATGTAGGAGTTGGACTAGGTATGAAGCAGCCTGGAAGACATCAAGCAGGAGGCAAAGCATCAATAAAAGTAATGGCAGTATACCTAAAGCTAAAGTTATCTGACAAAGAAAGTATGTTGAGAAAGAAAGTGAACAGATCTACCTCAAGGGGAAAAACAAAGAGGTAACAGATGGTTTCTGTTGTTTTCATTGAAGAGCCTGGTGAGCAGCTTTTCTGGGTTAGTGCCTTAGATAGAAGAGGCCTGTAGTGTGTCCAAAGTGGGGGGGGGGGGGGCAGCTCACTCCCTGCTTTCTGGTATTTATGAATGTCTGAATCCTGAGCACAGCTGATGATGTGGCCAAGGTACAGCCTGTCTCTTCAAGAAACAGGTACCCTCTCTGTGCTGCAGCAGCTATAAATTAACCTCAATTTCATATGTAGAAAGATGAAGGAGAGCAATGAGTATAGTGTTAGATGGTTTTCTCTAGCTACCAAAACTCAGCTAGTCTTAATGTGTTTTTTAGGTTGCCCCATTTAAAAAGTGCTGATAGTTGGGGAGCCTCTCTGGTTTAGTCAGTTAAGCATCTGCTTTCAGCTCAAGTCATGATCCCAAGGTCCTGGGATTGAACCCCCTGGGGGTTCAATTGGGCTCCCTGCTCAGTGGGGAATCTTCTTCTTTCTCTCCCTCTGCCTTTGTGTGCGTGCGTGCTCTTTCTGTCAAATAAATAAATAAACTTTTTTTTAAAAGTGCCAATAGTAATGAAATAGTCATCTAAAAGGAGTAGCAAGGTTAATTTTTGTTTAGTTAGAAATTTGCATTCCTTTCTTTTATTGCACTGTGCTCCATTAGTCAGAGATGGCAGGAAATGATCTCTGATTTATATAAGACTTCAGAAAATGATCTGAAAGACAAGGAGAATTGAAATGCTGAGGCAGCAAGTGAATTGAAGGTGAAACACAAGCTGGTTTTTCAATAGACCCCAGAAACAGAAGTGTGAGTTGTTAGTATTTTGATGGGCAGCCTGTTTCAGAATGTTATTAACAGGAAAAATGCAGTGACATCTTTTAGTGCAAGAAGTAAAACTGACCATGGCATGAGTGGCCCTGAATTGGTCACCAGTGTCACCAACAGGATAAGTTTTAGGACATCCCAGAATGCCAGTATACAAATGATGGCATAATAATCTGGTTATATGCATTCCCAGAGGAAAAAAAAATTAACATTTTTGCTATAGATAATATGAGTTAGACCTTACAGGATTGGTGTAGATGTGGTGAGGTGAGAGGCAGCCTGTGTGACCCTAATGTTTTGGTCCTGGAACCAGGGATAGCTCAGCTGCCTTTGAAGAGTTTGGTCTAAGGTATAGCTCTGGATGCTTGAATTGCATTGCTTGAAGCCTCTGCTTTAAGACCTTGTCATTTTGTTAAAAACATTAAATTTTTTTATTTTTTTATTTATTTTTCTTTTTTTTTTAAATTTTTATTTATTTATGATAGGCACACACAGAGAGAGAGAGAGGCAGAGACACAGGCAGAGGGAGAAGCAGGCTCCATGCACCGGGAGCCTGACGTGGGATTCGATCCCGGGTCTCCAGGATCGCTCCCTGGGCCAAAGGCAGGCGCTAAACCGCTGCACCACCCAGGGATCCCTAAATTTTTTTAAATTAAAAATATACTTTTAAAAATTAAACTTTTTATTTGAGGTAATTTCAGATTCATATGCAGTTGTAGGAAATAATACAAAAATGACTCTTTACCCTTTACCCAGTGGTAACATCTTACAAAGCTATTGGATGCTCTTACAACCAGGATATAGACATTAATATACTCAAGAAACAGAATAGTTATATCACCACAAGGATTCTTGGGTGTTACTCTTTTAATAGAACCCTCCCCCTTCCCATCTCTGACCTCTGGCAAGCACCAATGTGTTCTTTGTTTCTAAAATTTAGTAATTTCAAGAATGTTATATAAATCGGATCATATAGTGTGTAACTTACTGGGATAGGCTTTTCTCACTTGTACACAAGTACAGGTCTGCAAGTAATGAATTATCTTAGTTTTGTTTTGCTTGAAAATGCTTTTATTTTGCCTTCTTTTTTTTAAGATTTTATTTATCTATTCATGGGAGACACACACACAGACAGAGAGAGAGAGAGAGAGAGAAAGAGAGAGAGGCAGAGACACAGGCAGTGAGAGAAGCAGGCCCCATGCAGGAAGCCCGATGTGGGACTCGATCTGGGTCTCCGGGATCACACCCTGGGCTGAAGGCAGGCACCAAACTGCTGAGACACCGAGGGATCCCTTTTGCCTTCATTTTTGAAGGAAATTTTTTTTTTTTTTTCTGCTAATACAATTCTGGGTTGACAGGGTTTTGTCTCTTTCAGTACTTATATGTTGTTCCATGTCTTTTAATCTCTTGTTTCTGGTAAGAAAGCAATGGTAATTTCAGTAATTTTTTTCCTTAATGTATCATGTTTCTCTGTCTCCTTTCAAGATTTTCTCTTTAATACTCTTTTTTTCCTTTCTTTAAGAGTTTGACTGTGATTTACAATTATTTATTTTCTTGGTATGTATCCTTCTTAGAATCCACTGAATTTTGAATCTGTAAATTTATGTCTTTTAGCAAATTCGGGAAATTTTTGATCATTATTTCTTCAATTAAAAAAAAAAAACATTTTTAGCATCATTTGCTGTCCTTTTCTTCTGGGGCTTCAATTACATGTATATTAGACTTGTTGCCCCACAGATCTCTGGGATCCTCTCCCACACTCTTGTTTTTCTCCCTAATCCTTTTTTCTCTCTGTTCTTCAGATTGGATACTTTTTGTTGATCTCTTTATTTTTATGAATTTTTTTTTTTTTTAAGTAGGCTCTACACCCAGTGTGAGGCTTGAACTTACCACCCTGAAATAAAGAGTCACATGCTGTACCAGCTGAGCCAGCCAGGCACCCCTGTTGATGATCTCTTTTTAAGTTCATTAACTCTTCTGCATCTCCAATCTACTGTTAAGTCCAACTTCTGAATAATAGGGTCTATTTTGCTGTTGAGATCTACTATTTTTTCATTCATTATGATCATAGCTGATTTTTTCCTTTTGTTTGTTTGTTTATTTATTTATTTATTTAAAGTTTTATTAGTAATCTCCACACCCAATGTGGGGCTTGAATTCACAGCCCCAAGATCAAGAGTCATATACTCTACAGTTTTAGTATATGTGCTGCCGAAGTGAGCACAAGAGTCACATACTCTACAAATGAGCCAGCCAGGGACCCCAGTCATAGCTGTTTTGAAATCTTTGCGAATCCCAATATTTGGATCACATCAGGGTCAGTTTCTGTTGATTGACTCTTCTCTTGAGAATAGGTCATGTTTTCCTGTTTCTTTATATGCTAAATAATTTTATTGGGTTGTGTCCTTGATACTCCGCTGCAGTGAATGCCAGTTTAAATCTCAGTTCAGTTCCTTTAGCCCTAATTTGGTTGCTTGACGTCTGTTCTATGCACACATGATTTAGGGATTAGCCAGTGATTTTGACAGGATTTATACAGTTTGAGGCACTTTCTTTCTGGTTCTCTCTGGAATTTCCCTCTCTCACTTCTCTGTTGTGGTTGCCTTAAAGTCTGTCCTCTGGTTTGTGAAGCTAGTAAGACTACGGGTTTTTATCTGAATTTTAGTCATCTTTCATGGCACAGACTGAGACTTCTTGGGCAAAAGCCGTAACAAGAGACCCTTAATTGATGTCATTACATTTTTCCAAGTTTTGACCCTCTCTCTTCCATCATAATTTACTTGCATTTTGTTACCTAGTGCCTTTAGGTAGTCGTTTTTTATATTCTGTCCACTGTTCATAGTAATCTGTAAGAGAGTTGATCTTGTAGGAGCTATTCTTCCATGACTGGAAGCAGAACCTTTATCATGCTGGATATCAATTCTTCCTCTTCTTCTTCTTTTTTTTTTTTTTTTTTTTTTTTTTTAAGATTTTTATTTATTAGAGAGAGAATGAGCTGGGGTGGGGCTGAGGGAGAGGGATAAGCAGACTCCAACTGTGCACGATCCCAGGACTCTGAGATCATGACCTGAGCTGAAGGCAGAGGCTTAACCAACTGGTCACCCAAGTGCCCTATTCTGTTGACAAAGTCAGTTCTTTTTCATTTGTGGTTTCATAGATATTTGTATTATCCTTCCTATTTCTTCTAAGAAACCAGATATAAAAATGCCCTTAGTTCTTGCTCTTTTTTCTCTTTATTTTTTCATACTTCAAATTTTATGTAAAGCTTAAGTGTATGTCAACTCTGATTACTGATTGGTTTAGAAATTGAAATACTTTTATATGGTATATCTTAATCCAAGATGTAGGTATAACAGATGTGTCCTGTAAATACTTTCCTGGGAAGTTATTTTTATTTTATTTTGCTTGAATCTAAGCTAACATGTTCTGGAGAAGCTTTGTGTAATTTAACATCAACCAGGTGGGAATTTGACCTTATTGGGTCTTTCTCACAAAGCTGATTGTGACATACCTTTTCATATCTGTTCTACCATTTCAAAACTATCACTGTTACACACAGATGTAATACATTTATTATAAATGTGTAACTGAGATTTTGGTGAATTTTTTATAAAAAGATTTTACTTATTTTAGAGAGAGAAAGCAAGTGTGAGGTGGGGAAGGGGCAGAGGGAGAGGGAGGGAGAATCTTTTCTTTCTCTCTCTCTCTCTTTTTTTTTTTTAAGAGTTTATTTATTCATGAGAGACACAGGTAGAGGGAGAAGCAGGCTCCTTGCAGGGAGCCTGATGTGGGACTCAATCCCGGACCCTGGGATCATGCCCTGAGCTGAAGGCAGACATTCAACTGCTGAGCCACCCAGGTGTCCCAAGGAAGGGAGAATCTTAAGCAGACTCTCACCCAGTGTGGGACTTGATCTCACAACCCTTAGATCGTGACCCAAGCCAAAATCAGCAGTTGGTTGCCTAACTGAGCCACCCAAGTCTTGGTGAACATTTTCTGATGACCTTTCAGATGGCTTCAGATAGAAGTTTTGAGGCTAAGATTTTTTTAACTCAATCACATATATGTGTGTATTTAAAGAGAGAGAAGTTTGCATCCATAGGCTTCTTATGATAAAAAAGGAGAAAATAATGTCATCATCAACCCAGAGAGCAGTTATTTAATAGTGCATATATTTTAACTGTGTATAAACCTACCCATTTAGGTTAATCTGTAAGTGGTCAGTTGTTTCCTGCCCCAAATAGGAGAAACATTTGGAGCTGTGGTTTCTGACTTATTTGGGTCATGGAACCCTTTGAGAATATGATGAAAATTGTGGGTTTTTTAAGAAAAATGTACATATTTTCATACAAAATTTTGTAAATCATTTCAGAGGGCTTAGGGGTTCCTTTGAAGCTTCTCAGTTGTAAGCATCCCTTATTTAGGATTATTCAAATTAAGCTAGTACCAACAGGCTAATAGTACAAATGTCAGTTTGTTTCTGGTTTGGTCAAAGCAGAACAAGTAAACAAAGAACCTATTAGAAGTCCTTGTAAGGCATGCAAGCTTTTATTTTTTATTTTTAAAAGATTTTTATTTATTTATTCATGAGAGACACAGAGAGAGAGGCAGAGAGGCAGCGACAGGAGAAGCAGGCTCCATGCAAGGAGCCTGATGCGGGATTTGATCCTGGGACTCCAGGATCATGCCCTGAGCCGAAGACAGACGCTCAACCACTGAGCCACCCAGACGTCCCGTGTGCAAGCTTTAAAAAAAAATTCTATTATGATTTATCTGAATTGTACTTCCCCAGGGACAGATTCACAAAGATAGACTGACACCTAGTTGATTAATTTTTAAGTTGCTGTTAGAAATGGGCCTTAGTTCTGGTATCCAGACCTTCTGACATTTGTAGACTCTGTATGTGTTAGGCAAATAAGTAGTTCTTGTTTCTAGGACAGTAGGACAGTTGTGGTTGCAATGTCTTATTCTAATATTGTTTGAATTTCCAAAGGTCTAAGTAATTGGGATTTAAGGAATCTGTGACATATGTACAGGTTTCATGAAGTGGAGCTATGTAGGTGTTCCGGAGGCATTAAGTCTCTATGCTTCTTCTCAAAACTTAGGCCTCAGTAAATGATGAAAGACTGAATTGTTTGAATAAAAATATCTTAGATTTGTGAATCCCTTCTGTGACTTTTCTGACACTCTTTATAGGGTGCTGTAATGAACATGATTTGATCTCAGGGCTCTCATACCTCTTTGTACAACCCCTTTCCCCTTGTGGTGAAAATACCATGTTTCTAATACTGGTTCAGTCTAATACACAGAAGGACTTATGTCTAAGATTGGCACTCTCTTTGGTGCCTTTACTGACTCTTTTTTTTTTTTTTTTTTGCCTTTACTGACTCTTTAACAAGAAACCTTTACTTAGCTTATTTGAAAAAGAGGCAGGAGGTGGAGGGGTGGTATGGAGGATCTAAAGACTACTTCTTGTGATTCACAGCCTCCACCTCCTCTTTGTCTATACTCCAGGTCAGCTCATCATTTTCACCTCTCGCTTCATCTCACTGGTTGTTTAAAATAGTCTCGTGTTTCATCCTTTGAATGCTCATCATGTCTTAGGGGGCACCTCATAACCATTAAAAAAAAATATCCTTCTCTAATGGCTTTCATTAAGGACAGTGGAAACTGCCCTGATTCCTGTTTCCGTTAAATATTTTGTGATTTTTAGTGAGGGGATTTTCTGGCCTAGTAAGGAAGAAATGAGCAAACTGACAACTAAAAGTGAAGAAGCTTTGAGGAAGACAGTTATCTTCTCAGAACTGAATGCAGTTTAAATATATATTCTGGGAATCTCAGACTGTAGGCAAGATCATTATGTCAGCTGCTTGCTGTTTAATTTTTTTTTGTATAGTAAATGCAGACTTGCCATGGGTGGGCTCTTTACAGGTGTTACTGAAAGCTTAAGACTAGCTGTACATAGCCTTTAGGGGCTTTATTGCTCCCACTGTTACCAGCTGCCTGCTGATTTTGCCAGTCTTCTTTAGTGAAGATTACCAAATATATTTTTGAGAGATGAAATTTTGCTGGAAAAGAGTTTCAGAAAACTCAGTTTGGATTAAGGATCAGGGAATAAGAGGACTTGAAATGGTGTTCTTAGCTTTACTAATAGAATGAAAGGTGAGTCTTGTCAGAAGTTGAAAATTATGAATAAGTGGGCTTTTTTTTTTTTTTTAATAAGTGGGCTTCTGATGGTGATTGATGATGATGGACAAAAGAGAAAGTGGAAGTGAATGTTTTAGTTATAAAATGATAACTTTCTAATTGGAATCATTAATTTCTGGAACAGGTATTTTAGAATTACTATAAACTCTTTAGAAACCTAAGATACCTCTGGGATAATTTGGAGTGAAGAACTATGCAACTTTAGGTTTATCTCAGTCCTGTGTTGGAAGAATGCATCTTCCTTAATTACCAGCTCCTTTGGGTTCCAAACCAACTTAGAAAAACTATAGTTTGAACAGAATTTATATTATCAGCTAGAACATGTGAACAGGATCCTGTGTAAACGTGCTCTGAATGGTTGGATGCAAAGATTAAAGATCTGGAGCCTCCCAGATAGTAACTTCCCTGTCAAGTGGTTATTTGTGTATGTTCTTTTTACATTTGAGAGTCAGGTCCTGAGGATAGGTGCTTCATTTGGGTTCATCTCTATCCTCTCAGTACCTAAGGTCCTTGTATGATATGATTACTCTATAAATAGGTATCAAATTCAATCGAATTATTTTTGATCCCACATATTTTTCCGTGACTTCTACTAAATTTATTTGTTCGAAATATTTAGGTGCATTTAATTTGTCCCTAACCTCTTAGGAAAAGCAGAATTTGGAGCAGGATACTTGTGGATAAAGTACCAGTGACTTTATAGTAATTTGATCTCTGTTGAGCTCTTCATCTAATTATGCTGTATTGTAATGTTTTTTCAAACTATGAAATGTGTTAGTAGCTCTGCAATTAGCATATTAGGTTTTAATGATATAGAGTAGAAATTATGAAAGGGCATCACACAGAGTAAGGGTAAGTATTTTGTGAAATTTGTTTTAGGCAAATTTATATGTATACATCATGTGTGTATTTGTTGCTTCATGATGTAATACTTGTTTCATACTGGAGTCATGGTCAAAAAAGTTTGAATAATATTGCTTTATTGTAATACTCTGTTATTTCATTTATCATATAGCATTATGCCAGTACATACAGGCTTCTAAAGCCAGGGATGGTGCCAGCCCTTTCATTTCCAGTACGACTGAAGGTAAAAAGAAAACAAAATTGAGAACACCTAAAGCTTTCTGGTGGCTTTTACATGTGTCTCTACAGTGGTATTTTGTATCTTTGATCTTCTAACTTTCTTGTGACTTTTTTTGACCGGTAGGTTTTTCATATTTGTGTTCCTCTAGGTGGTGGGTTCTTTGGTTCTTCCTCTTTACACTTTAATGTTCTTTATTCCAGTATATTCTAACGTTTTTAGAGGAAGAGGGAAAAGGTAGAGTTTCAGAATTTTTAAATGATACTCTAAAATCCACTTTATTAATGTTTTTATTTTATTTTATTTTTTTTTAATTTTTTTTTATTTATTTATGATAGTCACAGAGAGAGAGAGAGAGAGGCAGAGACACAGGCAGAGGGAGAAGCAGGCTCCATGCACCGGGAGCCTGATGTGGGACTCGATCCCGGGTCTCCAGGATCGCGCCCTGGGCCAAAGGCAGGCGCCAAACCGCTGCGCCACCCAGGGATCCCTATTAATGTTTTTAAATCTTTTAGTCCCTTTGTGTTTTTTCAGAGATCATAGAAATGCATACTTTATTCTGAATTTATTTTATTTATTTTTATTAAAAATGTTTTATTCTGAATTTAAAATCATTTATGCTTCTATGATACCAGTTGACTTTTTTTAAAGATATTTATTTATTTATTATTAACATTTTTTAAAATTATTTATTTATGATAGTCACACAGAGAGAGAGAGAGAGAGAGAGAGAGAGAGAGAGGCAGAGACATAGGCAGAGGGAGAAGCAGGCTCCATGTACCGGGAGCCCGATGTGGGATTCGATCCCGGGTCTCCAGGATTGCGCCCTGGGCCAAAGGCAGGCGCTAAACCACTGTGCCACCCAGGGATCCCTATTTTTATTTATTTATGAAAGACACAGAGAGAGGCAGAGACACAGGCAGAGGGAGAAGCAGGCTTCATGCAGGGAACCTGACGTGGGACCTGATCCCGGGTCTCCAGGATCACATCCTAGGCCGAAGGTGGCAATAAACCACTGAGCCACCTGGGCTGCCCAATACCAGTTGACTTTAAGCGAACTAATTGTGGTTTACAGGGGAAAAAAGATGGATATAGTCCTTTGCTGTTCCTTGTGCTTTCTCTACTCTTCCAAGAAGATTAACCATTGGATTTGTAGTAATAATTCATTTCTTTTTCAAGATAAGAAAAGATAGCTAGTGGTGTCCAATATTAACCATGCTAAACCTTTTCAGCTTCTTTACTTACCTAATAACTTTAATACTTTTCCTGTTCTTAGATGATTGGCATACTAACCCCTTTGCCTTTACTTCTGTACCTTGCTGGACTACCAAACTCAGACAGTCATAATCCTTGATGGCAAGGGACTTTGTAGAGATGATTTGCTTCATTCTTTTCTTGCAGGAGAGAATTTTGAGCAGACACCACTGAGACGAACATTCAAGTCTAAGGTCCTTGCCCGATACCCTGAGAACGTAGAATGGAATCCCTTTGACCAAGATGCAGTGGGAATGGTTAGTATTTATTAGCTACAAGTATGAAATAATTTGCAAAGTAATTTACAGTAGATTTTTGAGTCCAGAGACTGTGGTAGCTGCAGTTCCACCAACTACCAATAACTTGAAGAAGAGATTGTGTGCATATTATTCATGATTCTGCATTTTGATCAACATATCAGATACACTGGAAGTCACAATGTTTTTCTGTTTTGTCAGACAAATACATAGTAATGGCTTGGTGAACTTTGTGGTACTCAGCTATTGGTTATTTGTAGTATTGAGATTACATGATGAGTGTAATTTAAATCAGTTTTCTCTCAATCTGGGTGATATGGCAGAAATGAGTATTTTGTTTTACCCTAATTTTAGATAGAACAACATTTTTTTTTTTTTTTTTAATTTGAGACTCAGCGAGCATGAGCTGGGGGGAGGGATAGAGGGAAAGAGAGAAGCTGACTCCCCACTGAGCACAGAGCCCAACTTGGGGCTCAGTCCTGGACCCTGAGATCATCATCTGAGCCAGAGTCAGACACTTAACTGACTGAGCCATGCAGGTACCCCCAGGAGAGCATTTTAAATCTTTTTGTGTTTGTTTAAATATTTTATTTATTTATGAGAGACAGAGACAGAGAGAGAGAGAGAGAGAGAGAGAATGGCAGAGACACAGGCAGAGGGAGAAGCAGGCTCCATCCATGTAGGGAGCCCGACGTGGGACTCGATCCCAGGTCTCCAGGATCAGGCCCTGGACCGAAGGTGGCGCTAAACCGCTGAGCCACCCGGCCTGCCCAGCATTTTAAATCTTATGTAGAAGAATACTACTATGAGTGATCTAACCTTTATTAAGTATTTAACATGAATTCGTTTAATCTTCACAATATCCCTTATGTAGATGATATTAAATAAACACACACACATAGATACACATATATTTTACACATGAGGAAACTAAGATCCAAAGAGGTTAGGTAATGTGTTCAAGGTCACATAGCTAAGAAGCAATTGAGCTGCAATTTGAACACTATACCATAGTCTGGTTCCAGTGCTATGCTCTTTTTTTTTCTTCCCTTAAGATCTATTTATTCATTCATGAGAGACAGAAAGAGGAAGAGACATAGGCAGAGGGAAAAGCAGGCTCCCTGCAGGAAGCCTGATGCAGGACTCCATCCTGGCACCCCGGGATCGTGCCCTGAGCCAAAGGCAGATACTCGACACTGAGCCACCCAGGAGTCTCCAGTGCCATGTTTTTTCTTTTTTTCTTTTTTTTTTTTTTAGATTTTATTTATTTATTCATGAAAAACCGAGAGAGAGAGAGAGGCAGAGACATAGGCAGAGGGAGAAGCAGGCTCCATGCAGGGACCCCGATGTGGGACTCGATCCAGGGACTCCAGGATCACGCCCTGAACCAAAGGCAGATCTCTACCACTGAGCCACCCAGGCATCCCCCCAGTGCTATGTTCTTAATCACATCTTTGTACTGCCTGTATTAATTTTTAAAGCTTCTTGTGCTTTTTAGAGGATGATGATGTTTGATGCATATAATAACCCTGTGAAATAGGCAAAGTAAACTGTATTATCTTCATTTCACAGATGAGGGAACTGAGTCTTAGCCTCAAGTTTTTTTGACGCCTAGTCCAGTGCTTATTTTATTTTAATGTGCTGTATTCTAGAAACATTTAGATTTTGGGAAGTCAAGTCTAAAAGTAATGGATACGACATAATGTAGATCCTTTTATTTGTTAACTCAGGCTGCTAGTAGATCATTTATATACTCAGGTTTATGTAAAACTGGAAAATAGGGACTGGTTGATTTAGGTCAGTTTGATTAGCTATCCAAGTTTCTTTATATAACCCACCTGAGTTAAAGTGAAAAAAAAGTACATCTTTATCCTAATTATGTCATTTCCTTGTTTTATATGAAATGCTCCCTTTTTTCTATGAAAAGACAAGGTTCTCTTGACAGAATTTTGTGAGTAGAGTCTAAAACTTAATGTTTATGTTTAGTTACAGAGTTGTATCTGTCTAGTTTTTAGGTATATTTCTAGCATCATTTCCCATTAAATGCTGTCATGTTTAACCATCTACCTAAATTCTCTAAGCTTTGTCTTACTTCGTTATCTTTTTGCATTTTCTTCCTGTCCCTGAACTGCCCTCTTTCCCTTGTCTACCTAATTCTAATTCTAATGTAACCTTATCTATGAAGCCTTTTCTGACATTCCTGGGCTGGATTGTCTATTCTGTGTTGCCCTAACACTTTGTTTTTGGGTAGTCCTGATTACTGCATTACAGTTTTTTTACTCGTTTGTCTCTTAGAATGGAAGATTTGTAGGGCAGGTATTTTGCTGTGTTGATCTTGGTATCCAAAACACCTAGCAGAGTAGGTACCCTGTGAGTAAATAAATAATGATGGTATTCTGAAAATAGGACCAGCAGTGATGTTCTCACCACTTGTTTCCTTGTTGTCTTTTGCAGCTATGCATGCCCAAAGGGCTAGCATTCAAGACCCAGGCTGATCCCAGGGAGCCCCAGTTCCATGCTTTTATTATCACAAGGGAGGATGGCTCTCGGACATTTGGGTTTGCCCTCACATTTTATGAGGAGGTGACTAGCAAGCAGATCTGCAGTGCGATGCAGACCCTCTACCACATGCATAATGCTGAGTATGATGTCCTACATTCTCCCTCTGCTGATGGCCGAGATCACGGTGGCATGGAGGATGGTGAAGGCACTCCTGGGACCAAGCTTCAGCGCTTCAACTCCTATGACATTAGCCGGGACACGCTCTACGTCTCTAAATGCATCTGCCTCATCACACCCATGTCCTTCATGAAAGCATGTCGGAGTGTGCTGGAACAGCTTCACCAGGCAGTCACTTCACCTCAGCCCCCTCCACTGCCCCTTGAGAGCTACATATACAATGTACTCTATGAGGTGCCACTCCCACCTCCTGGCCGGTCTTTGAAGTTTTCTGGGGTCTATGGGCCAATAATCTGCCAGAGACCAAGTACCAACGAGCTTCCCTTATTTGACTTTCCTGTCAAAGAGGTCTTTGAACTGCTCGGGGTAGAAAATGTGTTTCAACTTTTTACTTGTGCCCTTCTGGAATTTCAAATCCTGCTCTATTCACAGCGTAAGTCAGTGTTTACTAGAGCTTTTTCCCTGTGTAGGGCTTCCCAACTTTCCATATTAAATGCAGTGGAACTAACTGTAAAGGTCAAGGGCTGTTATAATTTGAGCAAAACTCAGGTCTTTTCTTTTGCAGGTAGGTTGTAGATGGCAAACTGATGCAACACTAGTGGGCCTCAGTTTCTAATTGGTTATCATCATGGCCTTGGGCTGGGCACTTCAGCCTGGGAGGGAATCCTTGCTTCCTGACATCCTCTCTAGTTGATGCTGAAAAGAGGGGCAGGAAATGATGGTTCTGGAAAGCTGACTTTCCATCATTCTGCAGTTATTTCTGCCCCTTCTGCAGGCTGACAGTAAAACTGAGGATTCACAAGTGATGATCCTTCATATATTTGGAAGAATGTATTTGAGAAAATGAAGATGTATTGCTTCTTTCTGTTGTTATAACTGAATTGGTTTTTATAAATTAGAGGTGAACTGAATGTGAGCAGCAATTTGGACAAAATAGTAAAGTAGATCAGAAGGAAACAGATGTTTATTAAATGAACCAGGAAAATAACATAAAATTTATTCATTCAGTACATATTTATTGAGAGCCTGCCATGTGCTAGGCATTGTTTCAGAGGCTAGATATATGATGGTAGACAAAACAGATAAAAATCCTTCCTATTATAGAACTGATATTTTAGTGGGGAAGGAGGGATGATTAAATAAATAAATAGAGTTTATAGTGTGTAAGGTGGTAATAACATCTGTGGAGAAAAATAAAACAGGAAAGAGGGTGGATGGTATTTGAGGAAGGGAAGTTCAGGGTTTTTTTTTTTTTTTTTTTTTTTTAAAGATGTATTTATTAGAGGGAGAGGGAGAAACAGGCTCCCAGCTGAGTGCGGAGCCCAACATGGGATCCCAGGACCCTGGGATCATGCCCTGAGGCAAAGGCAGATGCTTAACCAACTGAGCAACCCAGGCACCCCTCCAGTTTTTAATAGAGTGATTGATTTAAGCCCTCTCTGAGCGATCCTTGTTAATATCTGTAGGAAAAGTATTCTAGGCAAAGGGCATAGCACATACAAAGATTTAGAGACAAGAATGTGTTTGTTATGTTCAAGAACTGAGAAAACTAGGTGGATGGTATGGAGTGAAAGAGCAGGAATATAGAAGCAGATGTTGTTAGACTTAACAGGACCCTAGATTTTACCATCCTGTAGGCCATTGTAAGGACTTTGTTATTCTGAGATGCCTAGTCATTGTAGGATTTAAGTTGGTTGACTTTATTTGGAAGTAGCTTCCAGTTTTATGGAGGAGTTGCAAGAAATGTTGAAAGAACTTTTGTATATTCTCCCACAGTTCACCAGTTATTAACGTTGGGCCACATTTGTCTTACCATTCTCTCTCTCTCTCTGTTTATATGTAAATGTAATTGAACCACTGAGAATCATTGCAGAAGCTATGTCCCTTGACATATGTGTCCCCCATAGCTATGTCCCTAAATGTGTCAGCTTTTATTTCATAAGAGCTAGGACATTTCTTACATAACCATAGTATGATTATTAGATTTTTAGGAAATGTAACATTGTTATAATACTGTATTCAGGTTTCACCATTGTCTCAAAAAATGTTGGCTTTAATAATTTTTTTTTTTAAATCCCTGACCCAGGATCTTGTCTAATAACATGCATTGCTTTTTCTTGTTACTTCTTCAGATCTTTCATGATATGAACATTTTTGAAGAGTGCAGGCAAGGCATTTTGTAGAATGTCCGTCAGTTTGATTTTGTCTGATGTTTCCTCATGATTTAGATTCAGGTTATAAACTTTGGCTATAATATACAGAAGTGATCTTGTGATTCTCTCAGTGCATTGTATCAGGAAGCACATAATGTGTATTTTTATCATGACAGGAGGCACTTGATGTCAGTTTGCCCATCTTTGGTAATGTTCATTTGATCACTTAGTTAAGATTATGTCTGCAAAATTTCTTCACTGGAAAGTTATCCTTTTTCCCTTTGTAATTAGTAATTTGTGAGGAATTAACTCTGTAGATATACTATTCCTCTTTGAAGTTTTGCCAATAGATTTACCATCCATTAGTGATTCTAGTCTGAATTAGTTATTACCATGATGGTTACAAAATGGTGATTTTCTAGCTCCACCTATATTTATTTATTTATATTTTATTTATTTTTTAATAGATTCATTTATTTGTTTGAGAGAGTTGCACATACAAGCAGGAGAAGCAGAGGGAGAGGGAAAGAAAATCTGAAGCAAACTTTATGCTGAGTGAGAGCCTGTCATGGGGCTCACTCTCATGACCCGGAGATTATGACCTGAGCTAAAACCAAGAGTTGGACGCTTAAACGACTGTGTGACTGGGGCACCCCTCCATCTTTATTTATTTTTCAATTTTTTAAAAAGATTTTATTTGGGGATCCCTGGATGACTCAGCGGTTTAGCGCCTGCCTTTGGCCCAGGGCGCGATCCTGGAGTCCCGGGATCGAGTCCTACGTCGGGCTCCCAGCTTGGAGCCTGCTTCTCCCTCCTCCTGTGTCTCTGCCTTCCTCTCTCTCTCTCTCTCTCTCATGTCTATCATGAATAAATAAATAAATCTTAAAAAAAAAGATTTTATTTATTCATTCATGAGAGACACAGAGAGAGAGGCAGAGGCAGAGGGAGAAGCAGACTCCATGCAGGGAGCCTGATATGGAACTCGATCCTAGGACCACGGGATCACTAACCAAGCCTAAGGCAGATCCTCAACCACTGAGCCACCAAGGCGTCCCTCCATCTATGTTTATAATATGTCATTGTACTATAAGGAATAACATTCATTTTTCCTTGTTTATTATTATATGGACTCATAGACTTTTATTAAGTAGATTAGGTATCTGTAATCCAGTGGGGTTGTTTTAAAAGTGGGAAAAGGAGGATTAAAACCAGAAATATGATAGATGACATTTTTCCATACATTTCTCCTTCTTAAATTTCCCAGAATATGAGTTATTGTAACAATAATAAGAATTTTAAGAGGTTTGAATGCGATTGAGAAGATTTGTGTATAGAATCAAGTGGAACTGAGGACCTAAACCCATGTTTATAGGATGGTCAGGAAAAAGCTTTTTCCAAAAAAATTCCCGGACACTGTTGAGCATAGCTGACAGTAAAATGGAGTGGCCTTTTATTGGATGTAGTTTATGCTCTCTATTAATAGAGTAGTTTAAAAAATTCAGTTTGATTTTCTTGAAATAGTTTTTATTTATGATTCAAAGGCTTTAGGGAGATGAAAATCTTTCTTGCCTTCCAAAGACATGTCATGAGCATTCACAGTATTGCCTACTATGTATCGTGACTAATGAATGGAAAAGAAGTGTAATTTAGGGAAAAAGAATGCAGGGGAAATTGTAAGATTCTCAAAGTATAACCTGTTGGGTGACTGAACTGACAGTTTTAAGAATTTTTTTTTAACCTGTATAAATCATTTTACCTCCTTCTGGATAGTATTTGTTCTTTTGTCTATATAAAGATTTCTTAATAGGATATTTTTTACCTAAAGAGAAGTTCTTTACCTGATATGAGTTAGTAGGGTAGGTTGGATAATTGAAAAAGTTATTCAAATCTGAGAATCATAAAAATGATTTATATATCCATTAAACATTGTATTTTAGCTTGAAACATGACAGTATAGACATTAGTCTTTTGATGAGAGGTCTAGGTATTTCCTTTGATTATGGGTCCACTAATCAGATGTCTACTTTGTCTTGTATAAGCCATACCCATAATGCATTCACCAGGGTTTCCAGCTACATTTTTTTTAAAGGAGAGTGAGAACATAATGAACCTTGCAAAAGAACCAGAATGGAAACTACCTATAGATTTTTACATTTTTCCCTGTTATTTTGCATTTAAGTGCCTTATAATATGCCTAATTCAGTTGGAGTATTTTTTAGCCTCTGTGCATTATTCAGTTCTTTCCTTCTTTCTTTCTTTATTAATCAATCAATTATTTTGAGAGGGAGAGGGAGAGAAAGAACACATGCTTGGGTGGGGAGAGGCAGAAGTTGAAAGAGAGAGAAAATCCTAAACAGCCTCCATGCCCAGCAGGGAGCCTGACATGGGCTCAGTCTCAGGAACCTGAGATCATGACTGAGCCAAAATCAAGAATCAGAGGCTTAACCAACTGAGCCACCCAGGCATCCTTACTCAGTCTTGTCTTTTTTTTTTTTTTTTTTTTAAGATTTATTTATTTTTGGCAGGGAGAGGGCCAGAGGGAGAGTGAGAGAAACCTCAAGCAGACTCCCCGCTAAGCATGGAGCCCAACTTGGGGCTTAATGCCAGGACCCTGATATCATGACATGAGCCAAAATCATGAGTTGGATGCTTAATTGGCTGAGCTACCCAGGTATCCCTCAGTCTTTTTAAAACATCTAATTTTGTTTTCAAAGAAACGATTCTGGTTTTTTTTTTTTTTGTCCTCATTTTACCATTTATTTATTTATTTAATATTTGGTTACATTATATAATCCAGTAGTAAATTCAGCTAGCACAGACAAGTCTGGGAATAAATGCCCCTGATTCTTGTTAAGCATACATTAGTATTTTTTTGCAAAAGTAATGCATGCTTAAGGCATACACTCATAACAATTCTGGTGTGTCTTATGGCTCAGTTAGTTGAGGATCTCCCCTCAGTTCAGGTCAGGATCCCCTCCTGGGATTGAGCCCTGTATCAAGTTCCCTGAACATGAGGGAGACTGCTCCCTCTCCCTCTGCTCCTCCCCCTACTCATTCTCTTTTTTTCTCTCTTTCTTGCTCACTCTCCCTCTGAAATAAAATCTTTTTTTTTTTTTTTAATTTTTATTTATTTATGATAGTCACACAGAGAGAGAGAGGCAGAGACATAGGCAGAGGGAGAAGCAGGCTCCATGCACCGGGAGCCCGACGTGGGACTCGATCCCGGGTCTCCAGGATCACGCCCTGGGCCAAAGGCAGGCGCTAAACCGCTGCACCACCCAGGGTTCCCTGAAATAAAATCTTAAAAAAACAAAACAAAACAAAACAAAATTCCAAATGGAATACAATGAAATCTTCCCTTACTGACTCCTTAGTAGCCAGAGATCAAGTTTCTTGTGTGTCCCTAATGAAAATTAATAATAATTTATTTTTAAAAAGATTTTATTTTTTTGAGAGAGGAGAGGAGAGGAGAGGAGAGGAGAGGAGAGGAGAGGAGAGGAGAGGAGAGGAGAGAGCATGCATATGAGTGAGGGGAGGGGAGCCCGATGAGGGCCCAGTCCTACAACCCCAGGATCATGACCTGAGTAGAAAGCAGACCCTTAACCAACTGAGCCACCCAGGTGCCCCCCAAATAATATTTTTTAAAAAAACAAATAAATAATGTGTGGACAAACAAAGCAGAGAAGATTGAAAGTTTCCCTTTTTCACCTAAACTCCTCCTCTTAAGGAGTAATCTCTTAATTTTTTTTAGTGCCCCCTCTCAAATATTTTTAAACATTGAACTGTTTTTATGTGAAGTGTTGTGTAAATAGGTATTGTAATATTCTTTGTACATGTATATTATGATACATGTATGTTAAAATTAATGTTGAAATTTAACATACTGTACGTATATGTTTTAAATATGGTATATTAAAACTTAGGAAAACCTTACAGTCATACGGTAGGAATTTCAGCACATTACAAAAGAGTGTATAAGTGAAGCATAAGACTTCCACCTCTGGCCCCTGGTTTTCCTTCAGACAGATTATCACTATTTCATGTTTCTTTCCAGACATAATCCTGTATATACAACATAAATACTGTTTAGAAACAACACAAATGGAAGCATGCTAATTGTTTTGCACTTTCATTTAATAATGTATCTTGGAGGGACACCTTGGTGGCTTAGAGGTTGGGTGTCTTGCCTTTGGCTCAGGGCATGATCCCGGGTCTGGGGATTGAGTCCCACATGAGGCTCCCCTTGAGAATCCTGCTTCTCCCTCTGCCTCGGTCTCTGCCTCTCTCTCTGTGTCTCTCATGAATAAATAAATAAAATCTTTAAAAAAAATGTATCTTGGAGATAATTGGGACATAGAGATTAAGTTGTTTCCTAAGAACAAAGAGTGCATTATAAACATTTTTTCCAGTTTTCACAGAAGTGTGAGTATGCAAGGACAGTTTGTGATTCAGTTTCCAATGTGTAGAACTGGTCCTGTAGTTTGGACTTCTGTGTAGAGTGATCCCAAGGCTATTGTCTTTCTCTGCACAGAGACAAGCCATAAAAACATGCTGGTTCCTCTCTGCCCCCTTCACCCACTCAGTAGTGGTGGTTGTAATCCCACTATGTTTTGCATTATCTCCTTTTGTTAAAAGTAATTGCTCATTAATCAGTATGGGAACTTGAAGAGAATAGTTGCCTAGAGCCATAGTGTCTCCAGTTGATTTTGATTGTTTGAAATGCTTTGGATGTATATGACCTTTAGCTATTTCCTATTTATTGGTTTCACCTTCTTGTAATGGCGAGCACAGACACAGGCAATGGCAAAGAGGTACTGATTTTATCATTTGTACTGGTGTACAGAAAGGGATTTTTGTGCTGTTGCTTACAGCTCTTGGAGGTCAGCATCCTAGCATGGGTACTGCAGATTACTGGATCCTTGAAATATTGTTGGTTAGGCCACCCTTCAAAGTGGGATGTTGTTTTTTTTTTAAATATAAAACTGTAGAGAAAAAAACTCCTGACAACTCAAACCAGAAAGGCCACACAATTCCAAATTTGTAGTGCCTGTGAAACTAAACCAGATAAATGGAAAGTGAGTTAACCTTGAGAGAGATTATCTGTGACCTGCAAAAGTGTTTTGTTTCTAAGAATCCCACAATTTCAAGTGTATCGCAAGGAATTCTTCAGAGATTTCAATCTGAGGCAAATAAAGTTATCTACTCTTAAGAAATAAGTGGGCTGAGTTTTAGATACTAGGTTAGATTTATCCTGAAGAGTAGGGAAAAACTGGAACTAGATTTCTGTGCTATTGGAAAACCTGCTTTAATGGAGCACAGAAAGCCTCTTCCTTCAGACTCTAGCATGCCCTGTTTTATGGTTATAGAATAGATGTTGCCACACACTGCAGCTAAGTACTGTTAGTAGTAGTACAGTGCCAGTATGTCTCATAACAAAGGCATTTTGGGAACCCATTTACTCAGATTGTCTGTTGGCCTTGTTAGATGTTACTGTCCCTAAGCAGACATGCCAGGAATGCCAGCCTTATAAAGCACCTGCTTTATTGACTTTGGGTAAAGGACTTTTTTTTGTTTTCTCATGATTGAAAAGGCCTCTGGTACTCCTGCCTTTCCCCATTCTCCCCTTAAAATCCTGCAGTAGTGTGTGAATGTGTATGTATACACACTAAAGATGGGGTGGGATATTTTAGTGTAATATTTATTCAAAATATGTTTAAGAGCCAGTCTTAGGGCATAGTAAGACTAAGCTTTAAATACCACTTGACGGTTTTCTCCCATGCTTTTGCATTCTTTTGATTCATCTTAATTTTGAACTTTACAATAAATTCTTAAGGTGTCTGAGATTCTCAGGATTATTGCTCTTGAGTAGATTATTTACAGACATATGTAGAAAAATATAATTGAGGTCTCATCTAGAGAATCATTAGACGTTTTTTTAAAGGTTTTATTTATTTTGGAGCATGTGTGTGTGAGTATGGGGAGGGAGAGAATCTCAGGCAGATTGCCTGCTAAATGGACCCTGATGCAGGGCTCCATGGAGGGCTTGATCTCATGACTCTGAGATCACGACCTTAGCTGAAACCAAGAGCCAGCCACTTAACCAACTCAGCCACCCAAGCGCTCCTCATTAGATTCTTCTTAATGATTGTTGGAATGTCATTGAGCAGAAGATTAAAAAGCCAAGTTGTACGGGCATCCCGTGGAATTGAGGTATCACAGAAGAGGCTGAAGGCAGAGTTTGCAGTGGTCTAAATTTTGTTATTTTACCTTCATGTGGGGCTAAATACTTTTTCTGAAATCAGAGATTAACTCTTCAAAGATTGCTTTTTTTGTAATTTGGGAAATGTTTTTGTTCCTTGAATGATGGGTGGGAATTTTCCCTAAATGGTTTTTATTTTATTTTTTTTAAGATTTTATTTTATTTATTTATGAGAGACACTGAGAGAGAGGCAGAGACACAGACAGAGGGAGAAGCAGGCTCCTTGCAGGGAGCTGGATGCAGGATTCGGTCCTAGAACCGCTGGATCATGCCCTGAGCTGAAGGCAGACGCTCAACCACTGAGCCACCCAGGCATCCCCATTAAATACTTTTAATATAGGAATGATGATGCTTTGTGTGGGCACAATGAAAAATGAGATAGACTCTCTCCTTGAACTTGTCTTAGTTTCCCTTGATCTTTAGTGAACATGAGTAGCTTATGTCCTTTTGTCCTTCTGCTAAGCCAGTTTTGTTTTGTTTTGTTTTAATTGATCAAATCTCTGAGTTCACTTTTAGGCACTGATCTGTCTGTACCTTAGTTTGACCAAAGAAGCATATGAGGCATTTTCCTGTACAGCCCTTAAATGTTTGAGATGATGAAGCTTTAGTCATTAATTTCTATATATTTGTATTACTAGATAAACTATTTCCAAGTTATGTTCTTCTTTGCTTAGCCAGGAGTAAGGTGATAAGGCAATTTTCAAAGTATTATTAGTGAACAAATATGGGATACTTGGCTAAACTTCTTCCTAGTTGATACATATCAGCTCCTGCTCAATTTTTACTCAATCTTCCTCATTTTTGGGGGAAGCTTTTTGTTACTTACAACTCCTTTATGAGTGAAGATATTATTGATTTAAGTGATGGGGTGAATTTTTAGTACATGAAACCACTTTAACCCTTAATAAAAGCTCTTTTGAAATCAGCCATTCCAGAGGATATTACTCATATGATTTTAAAATTTATGTTCCTGTTTTGTACTTAAATACCTGCAACCATTATACAATTTGTGAATAGTAATTTTAAAAATTTTACTTTTAGCCAGTCCATTTTATCAGCTTTGCCAATGTATTTATTACTTATTTTTTTAATAAAATGGGTCTAGAAATTGTGTTCTAAAGGAAAGCTAAACTTTGAACACAAACTTTCCCTTCTAAACCAATATCTCTGGGGCATCTAGGTGGCTTGGTTGGTTGAGTGTCTGCCTTTGGCTCAGGTCATGATCCTGGGGTCCTAAGATCGAGCCCTACATTGGGCTCCCTGTTCAGAGCCTGCTTCTCCCTCTCCCTTTGCCTGTCACTCTTCCTGCTTGTGCTCACTCTGTCAAATAAATAAATAAACAAACCAAGATCTCTGACCTAGAATAAGAGTTTTGAGGCATGAAAGTCAGTCTTCTAAGTCTTTCAAATTCTCAGGAAGCTTTTATTGAAGTGTTAAAATAATACATTTGTGCTATTCCCACTCAGGAAAAGTTCCAGGTAGAGGACAGACTTGGCTAGTGTGGAAAACCAGCTTCTGCATGTTTTGTGGTTCTTTGGTCTTGATCTTGAAGGTAGAGTTCATATTAGTCCCTTATAGAATGCAGACATAACTGAGTGGTATAAGAGCCTGTTTTAGCTTCCATGCTGAATAAAGACCCAGGCCACTGTTCCTTTTGTTGTTGTTGCAGTTCCCCAACCCCTTTGTAACTTAAGAGAATCTACTTAACATACTGGTTTAGTATTTGGAGCAAGGTGCCATTTAGGATTTCTCTTCTATTTCCATATAAATTTTATTAAATTAATAAATTGAAATTTAATTGCTTTTATTAAATTTAAATTTAATTAAATTTTATTATTAGCAGGAAGCTGTATGTGTGGGTATATTTCAGCTTATGGCCCACTGAGGTTTCTCAGTCATCTTTCTGATACCCATAAGGGAATCACACTCTGAGCATACCCTTGCTGAAATTTATCCTGATCCTTTCTTTCTTTTTCTTTTTTTTTATCCTGATCCTTTCTAAACATGAAATTGTATTGAAGATTTTAACTTACTATTTGGCAGGCAAGTGCTTTGTTTTTGACTGGTTTTTATGTGTTTTGTTTTTTAACCTAGATTACCAGAGACTGATGACTGTGGCGGAGACAATTACAGCTCTCATGTTTCCTTTCCAGTGGCAGCATGTCTATGTCCCTATTCTCCCGGCTTCTCTCCTACATTTCTTAGATGCTCCTGTTCCATACCTGATGGGCTTGCATTCCAATGGCCTGGATGACCGGTCAAAGCTGGAGCTGCCTCAAGAGGTGAGAGGAATGTGGAACTTGGATCCTGGTGACTCTGGCCCCAGTCTAGGATTGGAGAGAGAATGGCTTTGGGATGAGCCCAGGGTGGTATTGAGTTTATTTTCTTTAATTTTGAGGAACATAAATACCTTTTCAGGGGAAAAAAAAAACATTTAGCTTAGTTTATGTCATTGCAGAAATATTTGTCATCTTTATTATTATATAACGTTACATACATTGTAAGCTCTGTGTTTATACTATCACGAATTGCCTTTTCCATATGTACTTTTTCAAGCACAGTATTTTATGTACTTTTCAAGACATTTCTTTTCTTTCTTTTTTTTTTTTAAAGATTTTATTTATTTATTCATGATAGTTACACAGAGAGAGAGAGAGAGAGAGAGGCAGAGACACAGGCAGAGGGAGAAGCAGACTCCATGCAGGGAGCCCGACGTGGGATTCGATCCAGGGTCTCCAGGATCATGCCCTGGGCTGAAGACGGCGCTAAACCACGGAGCCACCTGGGCTGCCCTAGGCCTCCAACTCTTGATCTTAGCTCAGGTCTTAAACTCAGGGATGTGAATTCAAGCCCCTGACTCGAGCTCTGCACTAGGCATGGAGTCTACTTAAAAAAAAAAAGAAAAAAAGAAAAAAGAAATCTTTCCATTCTGTAACTTTAAATATACACAAGAGTAGCATAATGAATTCCTGTGTTCTTAACACCCAGCTTCAACAGTTATCATATACATTAAAGTGTATTTTACTTTCATACCTCTTACCCCTATTATTTTAAGGAAACCCCACATAATATAATTTCATAATTTTTAAAAAAAATTTTTTTTAAATTTTTATTTATTTATGATAGTCACAGAGAGAGAGAGAGAGAGAGAGAGAGGCAGAGACACAGGCAGAGGGAGAAGCAGGCTGCATGCACCGGGAGCCCGATGTGGGATTTGATCCCGGGTCTCCAGGATCGCGCCCTGGGCCAAAGGCAGCGCCAAACCGCCGCACCACCCAGGGATCCCTATAATTTCATAATTACTTCATTAGCCAGACCAAGTATTAATAAGTAAGTGGATTTCTTTTGCAGGCCAAGTTTATTTGTGAAAGTTGACCTGATCATAGTGGTTCTTGTGGTGCTGAGCTAGCTTTGAAAATTTTCCTTGTTCAAGATAAAGAAGGCCCTGAGAAAGTACTTTTCCTCTCTTGCTGTAATTATGGCCTGCTCCTCTTTCCTGTTGTTTCAGATACCAAAAGAATCGATTAAAAACATGTATTTAGTTGTTTATTTCCTACTTTATTCTAAAACAGATTTAAAGCATGATTAAAATAAGATTGTTTATTTTTTACTTCTCTAGAATTACCCAAAGAACTATTCTACCTTTTTATGTCATTTTGTGGCTGGTATGAAACTACTTGGGAGAAGGGTTTTTATATTCTGAATTTTTTAGTTATTAGAAAGGCCTGGGAACAAGATTTTGGAATATACATACACTGGTGCTACATGGTTTTCTCCCTCCATCAAAATGTTTATGGGGAAAAAAAAAAGAAAAAAATGTTTATGGAGGGAGATTTTTTGCATAAGTGAGTAATATTAGTAAGGAGACTTCCTTCCAAAGAAGAGTACAGTCTCATGGAATTGGATCTGAGCCTCACTCATGTCATTGGGCACATCTGGGCAGCATCCTTGGTGAAATCCTGATAATTAGATCACACCTCTAATATTTACATTATAGTCAGATGCTTCTTTACTTTTTCTCTTTTGGTTTTAGGAGGAAAATGTCTTTCTTGTAGCTTCTTCCCTTTCTACCCCCTTTGCTGCTTTGCTTCTATAGAGCTTTGTGTTGCTTGGAATGGGACAAGATTAATTAAAGAAGAAAAGATCTAATTGATGGAGAAAATCATTGAGTTGGGGTATTAGGTTTTATATATATTTGTCTGCTTTACTGATAAATATTCATAAAAGATACATATCAGAGTTTGGAGAATGGAAACAAATGCATATTTAAATTGAAACCTCTTTATAATAAACCTAATGATCATTTAGTAAAGTCAGAATAACAACAAAAAGTGGTTGAAGGTAGAGAGCTTAAGAGGCATGCTACATACCAGTCTAAAAAGTAGGTCACTAGGCAAGAAGCCAGTTTTCTCAGCTTTATTTTCATCTTTGGCATCAGCTTGTCATATATTTGGGGCAAGTTCTGTTCCTTGTAGGATCCGTCAACATCATTCTTAGTGTGCCTCATGTGTGTGGGTGTATGAAGAGGCTGATAGGAGACCAGCAGTTTTCTTAATAGGGGACTCAATGGGACTGTTTGAGAAACCCAAAAGTTCACTCTGTTCTGGGTATTGAGGCCTCCACTTTTGCAGTATTCCCCATTGTTGCTACATCCTTTGCTTCTCCCTATGATCTGCTTGGGAAGACCAGTGACAATGGAACTGTGGAATACCTGTGCATACTTAAACAATTCTAGGGTTTCAGAGTCCTACTTTATTCAGACTGTCCTTTTGAAGGTCACATATTTGTGTGGATTGTTTCAAGCTGGATATTTATCTTGATTTTTGGCAGATAACCTATAGAATATCCAAGCCTTGAGATGCCTGGGTGGCTCAGCAGTTGGGCGTCTGCCTTTGGCCCAGGGCATGATCCTGGGATCTAGGATCAAGTCCCACATCAGGCTCCTTGTGGGGAGCCTACTTCTCCCTCGACCTATGTCTCTGCCTCTGTGTCTCTCATGAATGAATAAATAAAATCTTTAAAAAAAAAAAAAAAAGAATATTTGAGTCTGTGTAGTCCCTATCGGGAACTTTAGACTGGGGAGAACTTTCTCAAGGACTAAAGCACCAAGAAAGATATGCATAATGAATGAAGACTAATAATGTCTCTGAAAGACAACTTTGGGATGTCTCACAAGTTATATATATGTGTATATAATTTTTTTTAAAGATTTGTAAGTAATCTCTACACCCAGTGTAGGACTCAAACTTATAATGCAGAGATCAAGAGTCACATGCTCTACTGACTGAGCCAGCCAGGAGCCCCATAGATAATATATGTTTCTAGTAAAAAAAATTCTAACGGGGATCCCTGGGTGGCTCAGCGGTTTAGCGCCTTCCTTTGGCCCAGGGCGTGATCCTGGAGACCTGGGATCAAGTCCTGCATCAGGCTCCCTGGATGGAGCCTGCTTCTCCCTTTGCCTATGTCTCTGCCTCTCTCTAGCTCTCTCTCTTTCTCTGTCTCTGTCTCTCGTGAATAAATAAATAAAATCTTAAAAAAAAATTCTAACACTGCACGGAAGTATAAAGAATAAAGTAAAAATGACTTTAGATTTTACCACCAAGAGATAACTCCTTTTAACATTTTGGTAGACATCCTGTGGTATCTTTATACTGCTCGGAGGCCGTTTGAGGCAGAACTGGGGAAATTTACTTGGGCCTGCAAGGGTGCATCATCAGGGTAGTGTGGCAAGCTTGATTTATAAAAGGGACTTTCTCCAGAGGGATGGAGATTGTACATTTCCTAGATCCCTAAATCAGAATTCATTAGTTGCCGCCCCATCTTGGGGTATCAGAAGTCTGTGAAAAAGCCCTTTGTTCCTTTTTATACCAACGCATGAGCTCAGCTGTCCCTGAGCAAGGGAAAGTGCTGAGCTGCCTTTGTGAGACATTCTTTGTCCTGTGCTTCTCTTTTGGGTTTCATTGTGTGAGTCCAGGAAGGAGGCATTTTGTCCACAGCTATGTCAGGGAAAGCAGGCAGAGGATATTAGAAGATGGTGTTACTTCTTTCTATCTTGGGTCCTTCTTTCTTTCCTACTGTTTTTTCTTTTTTTCTCGGGATACTCCTTCAGTAGCCTTTCCCCAGTAATGTTTATGTGGAGCTTCCCTTCAGTGAATAACATAGAGATAGACTAGAGATGAAACTGATTATGATTTGGTATTAGAAACACTCATGGCTGGGAAGGGGCACTGTGACTTCCTGCAGGAAAAGATTTGGGAGACTTTTTGTTATTTTGGGGATCCATGTGGTTATTATTACTTCAGAGCATCTAAGTCTTCCCCTTACCTCTCCCAACAAGGTAGGATTTAAATGAGTCTACACAGACTCAGGAACCCACTGATCATGTGGGTTCAGTGTCTCTTCTAGGTTACTTTTTGTTTCCCAAGTTGTTGTTGTTGTTTTTTTTTTTTAAGATTTTATTTATTTATTCATGAGAGACAGAGAGAGAGAGAGAGAGAGAGAGGCAGAGACACAGGCAGAGGGAGAAGCAGGCTCCATGCAGGAGCCCGACGTGGGACTCGATCCCGGGTCTCCAGGATCACACCCTGGGCGGAAGGCAAATGCTCAACCGCTGAGCCACCCAGGCGTCCCCCCCTTTTTTTTTTTTTTTTTAAAGATTTTATTTATTTATCTCCCAAGTTGTTTTGCAGGAGTTGGCTTCTTACCTGAGGAAAGGGGTGTATGAGGAGTTTGAGGTGGGCTTGCAAGTTGCTTCTGTTTGCCAGAACTTTTGGTGTGTGGGAGAAAATAGTGTGAGGCTATTGTATGAGGTTAGTATTTGAATGACCTCGTATTTCACTTTGCCTTCTCATCCTTACCTCCTTTAGTCCAACTCTGCAAAGAATGGCTAGTGGTATCTACTCGGAGACTCCTGTCTTAATCTAGCCCATCTCCTAGATGCCTAAGTTGCACTCTCTCTTCTAGCTACCTCCTACCAGGAGTATATCTACAATATGTGGACATAGCGTTTGGAGTTCATAAAATTCTTTACAGACATTCTGTATTTGGCTCACATCAGTGGGAGAAAAGCCAACTAAGGATTGTTGAGTGGATGCAGTTATTTTTAGATGCCTCTGTATTTTCAATTGGATAAACTGCCTTTTTTTTTTCTACAGAGAAGAGAACCAGTGGGGTAAATGATTGCATTGTGTGCCTCTGGTGGGTCATACAACTTTGTTTTGTTAGCTGTATGGACAAGGCTTATGAGGCAGGTGATCTTCATGACTAAATTTAATTGTCTTTGCTGTCTTTTTAAATGGCTTGATATGAAAGAATTTATAATTTTAGAATCTTAGGGGAACAAACAAGCCTATTTTTAGGCGTTAAACATTTATTGGCTCTTTTTCTAGTCAAGGCTTAAACTTGTTACCCAGTGGAGGAACTCCAGAAAGTGAATTTTAAAGGGATTCTTCTTCTAATTTTTATATCTCAGATATAGAAAATTTCTCTTTTTTTTTTACTTGTAGATTGGTAGATGGAATAGTTTATGCACCCAGCAAATGTTTGTTGAATGAATGCATGCATGGACATGTTAAATACATGAAGTTTTGAGATTTTGTGGAATAGTTATATTCAACTAGACTTATGTCATTGGTACAGGGAAAACTAGGAGGATCAGTGGATCAGCCCTTTGATATACAATAGAGGTACCATCCAAAGGAGGGATTGTTAAATAATGGAGCTGGAAAAATTATTTGTCCAAAAGGGAAAAAAGTAAAAGTATCATAACAAAATCAACTTGAGATGGATTAAGAAGTTATAAATGTTATGAGCAAAAGTTTAAATCTTCTAAAGATAATAAGTACATTTCTGACCTTGGGTAAAGACTTTGTAAACAAGGTACAGAAAGCACTATCCATAAAATAAAAGATTTTTTTTTAATTTATTTTTTATTGGTGTTCAATTTACTAACATACAGAATAACACCCAGTGCCCGTCACCCATTCACTCCCAACCCCCACCCTCCTCCCCTTCTACCACCCCTAGTTCGTTTCCCAGAGTTAGCAGTCTTTACGTTCTGTCTCCCTTTCTGATATTTCCCACACACATAAAATAAAAGATTGATAAATTTTTAGTAAGAGGCAAAAGATTTATGTGGTCTAAAGAGAAACTAGAGTATAAATTTGATTTTTTTAAATTAAGAGAAAGGCATCTTAAATGAAAAGATATGATAAAAACTAGAAGATATGTAACACATACACCTACAAAGAATTAGCATCAGAAGATTGTAAAGAACTTGTACAGACTAGTAGGATAATGAAAGCAACCCAGTAGAAAAACGAGCTAAAGACATGAATAAGTATTGCATAAAAATGCACATGTTTTTCACTAGCAACCAGAGGAGTATAAATTAAATGCTCCCATTTCAGTGGCAAATTAAGAAATCTGATAGTACCAAGTTTTGGTAGGATTTTGATCAGTAGGATCACTAGATTGTTGGTAAAAATGTAAATTGTTATAACCACTTTGGACACAGCTAGGCATTATCTTTATAAAGTTGCACATTTGCATAGCTTACAACACAGTAATTCCACTCCTAGGATACACCCAAGAGAAGATCTTGCGCACATGTCCAAGAAACGTGTAAAAATGTAAAAGCAATAAATAGGAAAGAACTTAAATGCCCCTTAATGGGAAAATTGATAAATAAGCTGTGTTACATCCACACAGTGGAATATTATACAGCAATGAAAATGAATATCATATAACTACATATAAGAAAATGGCTGACTCTTAGTAACCCAGTGTTGAGTGAAGATAAGTAGTATAACACTGCTTAAGGAATGGCAATCCTTTCTTAAATTTAAAAAACAAGGAAACACTTAATGGCATATATATGTGATAAATTATAAAATGAAAGGCAAAAAGATAATAAATAGAGTTTTCTGAATCATAGTTGCCTGGGGATGGGAAGATGTAGGTTGGAGGGTGGGATTGGGGAAGAGTATATAGGTAGATAAAGTATTGGTAATGTTCTAGTTCTGGATTGCGCAGGGCAAAAAGGTTTTTATTTTATTTTATTTTATTTTATTTTATTTTATTTTATTTTTTTATTTTTTTTCAAAAAGGTTTTTAGATTGTCCCCAGAAAGTCTTCAGTTTATATTCCTAATATCAGTGTATGAGATGTTTGTTTTATAGTAATTTGGCCAGCATTGGACTTTATAGATCTTGTATCTTTGCCAGCCCAGTAGCTGAAAAATATTTTGTCTGAATTTCTTGGATTATTAGCAAAATTGAACATCTTTTCATACACACACACACACACACACATATATATATATTTAAACCTTTATTTATTTGAGAGAGACAGTGTGTAAGCAGGGGGGAGAGGCAGAGGGAGAGGAAGAATCCTCAAGCCGATTCCCTGCTGAATGTGGAGCCTGATGCGGGGCTCTATCCCAGGACCCTGCAATCATGACCTGAGCCAAAATCAAGAGTCCATTGCTTAACTGACTGAGCCACCTAGGCACCCCCATCTTTTCATATATTGGAAAAATTAATTAACTGAAAGTTTTGTGTTTTCCTTCCATAACAAGTTCCCACTTTTCAATTGGGTGAATTATTTTTGTTTCAATGATTATTTCTTTGGTTATTAGCCTTGAGTTATTTATGACAATTACTGTTTCCTAGATTGTTTATCTTTTAATTTTTTTATGGCAGTATTTACCTTTTTGGCTTTTAGTCTTGTATGAAGTTTAGAGAGCCCAACTCTACCTTAAGATAGAGCAGTAATCTTTTATAGTTTTGTTAATGCTTTTGTGGGTTTATTTAACTTATTAAACTTTTTGTTATGGGGAACATGAATACAGGTAAGAGTATAGAAGCTAGCATTCATCATTCTATGACAATCATCAACTCATGGCTGCTCTTCTTTCTGTATCATCTTCCCTCTCCCCTCTCACCCTACTGGATTATTTTGAAATAAGTCTCACACAGCATTATTATGTTTTTCAAATATATTCAATATCTATCTCTAAAAGATACTCTTTTTAGGAAAATAAAGTGGTTTTATTTTTTATATTTAAATCTATAGTCTATCTCAAGTTTATTTTTGAGTATGGTATTCTATTTTAATATTTCTAAATGTACAGCCATCTGTCCTGAAAACATTTATTGAATGATCCATCCATGATACATGAGTCTGTTCAAGACTTTTCTTTTCCAGCAGATTATTTTGTTTGTATTAGAATCTAGTAAGGCAGTTGTTTTCTCAAAATTTTCTTGGCTATTTTATTCTTTCAGGCAAGATTCAGAATTAATTCATCACTGTTAAAAAAAAAGTCTTTCTGAAAAAAAAAAGTCTTTCTGGAATTTTGAAAAAAATTTATATTAAATTTACAAATAAAGTTTTAATTTTAATAAATAGGTGCTGAATATTTATGTCATCACAGAATCCACTGCTCTCTAAGATAAGTTTTTATCTCTCTCACTTTTTTTTTTTTTTTTTTAGATTTTATTTATTTATTCATGAGAGACAGAGAGAGAGGCAGAGACACAGGCAGAAGGAGAAGCAGGCTCCATGCAGGGAGCCTGATGCAGGCCTCGATCCAGGGACTCCAGGATCATGCCCTGGGCTGAAGGCAGGCACTAAACCTCTGAGCCACCTAGGGATCCCCTGTTTTTCTCTCTTTATTTCCATTTTATAACTGAGGAGACAGAATCAGAAAGGTTAAGTAAGTTTCCCTAGAAAGTGGCAGGGGAAGATTAGAACTCAGGTCTATTTCCTTCCTGAGCCCCACCTTCTTTATACGGTATCTCATACATGCCAATTTCAGATATTTCCTCTTCTTTTTCTTGTTCATTATCCTTTCTAAAGCTTTAATGCTCTTAATGCTCTGGAGTTGTTCACCCTCATCTTGTTTTGACTGCCAGGCTAACCTCTGCTTTGTGGATATTGACAACCACTTCATTGAGCTGCCAGAGGACCTGCCTCAGTTTCCCAACAAGTTGGAGTTTGTCCAGGAAGTCTCTGAGATCCTCATGGCATTTGGCATTCCTCCTGAAGGGAACCTTCATTGCAGCGAGAGTGCCTCCAAGCTGAAGAGGCTCCGGGCCTCTGAGCTTGTCTCTGACAAGAGGAATGGGAACATCGCAGGCTCCCCTTTGCATTCCTATGAGCTCCTCAAGGAGAATGAAACTATTGCCCGGCTGCAGGCCTTGGTCAAGAGGACTGGGGTGAGCCTGGAAAAGGTAAGATGCTATATATGAGTTTGTGACGGATTTGGTCTGTATGAGGGGGCTATCCTGGTGCAATACAGTGTGAAATGAGAAAGCACCTAGTTCAGGGCAAGACTTATTTGTGAGCAGTGGAAGAATGCTTTTGGATGGAAGATTCTGGCAAACATTATCTTAGTAAATGCTACTTAAATCTAAGTTTGGATAGCTTCTTACCAGGGCGTCAAGGAGGACCTGCTGTCATTCTTTGTGAACACTACAGTAGAGTGACTTGAAGGGATGACTGTGGTAACCTTTGTATTCAGACCTCTTTCACATCCAATGCCATTTGAGTTTCACAGCAACCTACAGCATGCAGAGCAGGTATTGTTAAACGCTGTTTTATCACCCAAGAAACTAAGGCTTGGAGAGCTTGAGTGTTTAGCCCAAGATTAAATGCCTAGGTAGTGGCTGAGTGGAGGCTAGATCCTAGTCCTTCTGAATGCTAGTCCTATGCTTTTTCTGGGATGAAATTAGCTTTCTATCTCCTGACTTTGATGAGACTGTTAACTTTGTGTAGTTTTTTTACCCATTCTTCACCCTCCCCCATTCTCACTGTTATTTTTATAAATTATAAGCAGAATGGGCTGATATAATCAGTTGTTGGGCTATTTTTTTAGTTAAGTATGAAACATCTCATTTTCCTGTTCTATTTAGTTAGTAAAGGAGATATTTTTAAAAAATGATGGCTAAAGGGAAACAGAGAGATTTAGAGAGGTTAAAACAGACACAGGAAAAAATCTTAGGGAGAAAGATAAGGACAGTGATGTGGGGGAGAAAATCAAAGAAATGAAAAGAGAACCAGAGTTTGACTTTGTTGCTTTGCCTTATCGTTTTCTCATTGACTTACCATATTTCTTCCTTTCCCTGACCCTTGAGATAAGTAGCAGCTTTTCCTCTATTGTTGAGTCACTTTTTTTGCCCATAATGATCTTTCTACTATCATTGAGTTCCTGGGTACCTACAGATGCCAATACCCTCGTTTTTCTGTATCAGAATTCCTTTCTTTTTCTCTTCTTCTCTTTTTTTCTCTTCTGCATTTGCTGTGAAGTAAGTGACCACTGCAGGGCTACCCTGGGAGTGTGTGTGGGGTGGCGGGACAGATGAGTTGCATTTTGGGGGGATAAAGAGAAAGCTTATGTTTTCAGCTGTTGTTTCTTTTTTTGTAGCTGGAAGTACGTGAAGACCCCAGCAGCAATAAGGATCTGAAGGTTCAGTGTGATGAGGAAGAACTCAGAATTTACCAGCTAAACATTCAGATCCGTGAAGTTTTTGCAAATCGTTTCACTCAGATGTTTGCAGACTATGAGGTGTTTGTCATTCAGCCCAGCCAGGATAAGGAGTCCTGGTTTACCAACAGGGAGCAGATGCAAAACTTTGATAAAGTGAGTAATCGTGTTCGGTAGGTGGTAAGGAATGAGAACCTGCCAGAGCCTCTGGCTTGGATTTATCTTAAGATGCGTTTTCTTTCATTATATTATGTACTGGAAACAAGTTCATGGTCCTTCTGATGAAATATGAAATCTTGTTTTAGAACAGAGTGCTTGTTGTTACTAACAGGTTACTTACCTTTAGTCAGAGAGCTCCTTTGAGCTAAGGTGCATATGCAGGTTGAACATCAAGATTCTGGGAAGAAGAAAAAAAAGATTCTGGGAAGATTGGTTGCCATAGTAGGTTACCTGAGTAAGTTTGAGCTAGTGTGTCAAAGTTTCAGAGTATCTGATATTATATGTGTTAAAAAAAACAATGAAGATATTTTGCTGTTTGCTTTTCATAAAGGCCTAGGAAACCTCAGGAAACCTAGAAAAAAAATAACCTACTGGATCCTTTGGGTGTGTTACCTTTGTTGGTCAAGGCTGATTTACCTGCTTTTCTCTCCTTTTCCATGACTGTGTTCCCTTTCGGTCTCACCAGGCATCTTTTCTATCAGACCAGCCTGAGCCATATCTGCCCTTCCTCTCAAGATTCCTAGAGACCCAGATGTTTGCTTCTTTCATTGATAACAAAATCATGTGTCATGATGATGATGATAAAGACCCAGTGCTCCGGGTATTTGATTCTCGAGTAGACAAGATCAGGCTGTTGAATGTTCGGACACCTACTCTCCGCACATCCATGTACCAGAAGTGTACCACTGTGGATGAAGCAGGTGAGACTTTTTTGGTGCTGTACTTGCCTTTTGGATTATGTCACTAGAGTGTCCCTGTTCCTAAACATGCCAGCTTCTTTCCCTGTTTCTGTTTCTGCATAAATTATTCCCATTGCCTTCCTCTTTTTTTGCCTGGCAGACTACTTCTACTTTAACACTGTATCTGGGATGCCTGAGTAGCTCAGTGGTTGAGTGTCTGCCTTCGGCTCAGGATGTGATCCTAGAGTCCTGGGGTCAAGTCCTACATTGAGTTTCCTACGTAGAGCCTGTTTCTTCTCCCTCTGCCTATGTCTCTGGCTCTCTCTCTGTGTCTCTCATGAATAAATAAATAAAATGTTAAAAAAAAAAAAAAATAACAGGAGAGGATCCCTGAGTGGCTCAGCAGATTAGCACCTACTTTTGGCCCAGGGCGCAATGCTGTCGTCCCGGGATCGAGTCCCGCATCAGGCTCCTGGCATGGAGCCTGCTTCTTCCTCTGCCTGTGTCTCTGCCTCTCTCTTTCTCTGTGTCTATCATGAATGAATAAATAAATCTTTAAAAAACAAAACAAAACACTGTGTCGTTAGGAATGAGTCCTGCTATAAGAAATAGAAAATCTAATCAGCTTTTGGTTAGACAGATGGGGTTATTTTTCTCAAATTACTAACAAGTGCAGAATTGTGGATTTTGGTGTTGGCTCAGTTGCTTAACAGTGTAATCAAGAACTGAGATTCTATCTTTTCATTCGGTTATCCTTAGTATATTGACTTTTATATTCATACTTGTTGCCTCGTGGTTATAAGAGGCTTTTTATGTTTACATTCAAGGCAGGAAGAGGGGAAGATTGTTGCCAGTGATATTTTCCCTCTTGTATCAGAAAACAAAAGCTATCCCAGAAATTCCCAACAATTTCTGTTGTCTCATAGGCCACAACCATGTTATATGACCATCCATAAGTGCAAAGGAAGCTATGAAAGTGAATATTGAACTGGGTGTAATGTTACCCAGAACAATGCTGAGGCTCTACCAGCAAGAAAGAAAGATATATGAGTTATGATTAGGCACTTGACAGTGTTTGCTGCAAAAACTTAACTGAAATGTCTCTTCCTCTTTGGAGCCTTTTCTGATGACCTCAGGCTGAGTCAGTGGTGCTTTGCTCTGCTCCTGTGGTGCTTTGTCCTTGTGTCTTCTCTATAATCTCTATTTGTTTGCACTGTCATTATTAGAGAACAGTTTAAGAGCAGAGACTATTCAGTTTCTTGCCCTCAGTCTGCTAGCATTGGCCTAGTGCATAGATGTTAAAAGTTGTTTCCTACATGCATGATTGAAAACACCTTTTTGTTTGCAGACTGTGTCAGTTTAGCTAGAGAATAGTCTCATTTAAGGTGTCAGATTAAGTAGTGTGATTACTTCCTTGTGGGTTGTTCAGTGTCCTTCTTTTAGCCTGTTTGTATATTTTGTTCATTCATTTACTAAATAGTATAATATCTGTTATATGCTCAATTGGTAAGTGTATCAACAAATATTTACTGGGTGAATGAATGTACCACGTATTTTTCTAGGTTTTGAAGATGAAACTGGTGACATTTTTTTTTTTTTTTTTTTTTTTTTAGATTTTATTTATCTTAGAGAGGGTGAGTGTGTGTGTGTGTGTGTGCACAAGATCCTGGGGAAGAGCAGAAGGAGAGGGAGTGGGAGAGAAAAAGAATTGCAAGCTGACTCTGCACTGAGCATGGAGCCCAATGTGGAGCTCAGTCTCATGACCCTGAGATCATGACCTGAGCCGAAATGAAGAGTCGAAGTTACCTTACTTAGCCACCCAGGCACCCCAAAATTGGTGACAATTTGGACAAAGTCCAGTCTTCATCAAAATCATATTCTCTAGCTGTCTATCTTTACCTTTTAGCTCTTATTCCAGGCCTTTATTAAGATGACAGTCCTCTTGGTTAAGGCTTTAGGACATGTTGCTTATGTAAGTGGATTACTCTAACATAGTTATTATTGGCTCCTGGAACACATCAGGCTTCGTATTCCTTAACCCTGCCTAATATTTTGGTTCTAGGAAGTTTGACAGAGATTTTTTTTTTAAAGAGGGTCAGTTTACAGAAACATCTCCCAAGCCATCAGTTTAAATCAGGACTTCCCAATCTTTTCATGTTGTGCTGCATTTGAAAATTGTGTATATGATTCACTGGAATAAAGGGAAGGATTTGCTTATAGCAAGAGGCTATAAAGCAAGAAGCTCTAGTCACTTGAGGCCTTGCGCATCAGCCACAAGGGTCTAGGCAATCAATTCTCAGCCCATCTATAATCCATTTGTTGAAAGCCAAACACTGCAGCATGCTGATTTGAATTACTCTGGTCTCAGTTGTGGCCAGGGCACGTGTTCTAATGGGTCCTCCTTTGTACGACTCATTTTTAGGAAAATGGGTCACAGACCCCTTGGCAACTCTGTGCTTTGCTCCTAGGAATAATGGCAGTATTTTAGGTATGCTCCTGAGAGATGTACTCCAAATATGCTAGAGTAGAGTTTTTGCCACTGGCCTCAGATCCCTGGCCTGGAGGACTAGTTTAGTCACCTCACCCCATCTCACACCTCAGCTTCTTGAAGCAACCTGTTTGGAAAATGGTAAAAACAGAACTAAAAGGATCTTTTTGGAGATCCTTAAAAATGCTGCATTTAAAGGGGATCTTGATGGCAATCAGTTCTCACTGACTAATTTTATAGATAAAGGTGTTTTTTTGATTCACCATTGTATCTGCAAGGCCTAGAATAGCACCTGGCACATTTTATTTTTTTATTTTTTAAGATTTTATTTATTTATTCATGAGAGAGACACAGAGAGAGAGAGGCAGAGACACAGGCAGAAGCAGGCTCCATGCAGGGAGCCCAACGTGGGACTCAATCCCGGATCTCCAGGATCACGCCCTGGGCTGAAGGCGCCCTGGGCTGAAGGCGGTGCTAAACTGCTGAGGCACTCGGGCTGCCCTCTGGCACATTTTAGACACTGAATAAATTCTCTGAATGAGAGTAAGATTGGGAGGAAGTGAGGGAGGCCCAAAGAGAGAAGGTAACTTGACCTAGGATAACATCAAGTCCCAAAGGCTGAGATATTTTTATATGACTAGGAAATACCAGGAGAGTTACCAGCTTTTTTGGTTCTTACTCCTTTTTTTTTTTTTTTTTTTAATTGGCCGGCTTGGCTCATGATCCACACCAACCTAGAGGTGCTGCAAACATGAGGGCAGGAGGTGCTCTGAGAAGCAAAGTGCACATGAGCCTGTTTCTCCTCTCAACTTGCAGGCAGGCTCCCACAGATTGGTCTAAGATAAGAACCCTTCAGGGCTCACTGTAGTCCCAGGTGGGGACCTGCCTTATTCTTTAAAATTTTTGAAAACTTTGGCTCAGGTTGTGATCTCGTGGTCTTGGGATTGAGCCCAATGTTGGGCTCCCTGCTCAGCGGAGAAGTCAGCTTGCCCCTCCTCTGGCTTGTGCTCTTTCTGTCCATCTGTCTCTCTCAAAATATTTAAAAATATTTTTTGAAGTATAATTGATGTAAGAAAACTGCACATACTTAAAGTTTTGGTATATGTATACATTTACATCAAGAACAAGCAAATACATTCATTATTTTCAGAAGTTTCCTCATGGCCTTTTGTAATACCTCCATCCTGTCCCGTCCCCATCCTCCCCCCAAATGCTGAGGCAACCAGTGCTATGATATGTGTTATTTTCTAGAATTTTATATAAATGGAATCACACTGTATTTTCTTTTCTCTTTTTCTTTTCCTTTTCCTTTTCCTTTTTGTCTGGCTTCTTTTACTCCGCATCATTATTTTGAGGTTCATTCATGTTCCCTTTATTGCTGAGTAGTATTCCATTGTATAGATATTGCTGCAATTTATTTACCTGTTGGTGGGCATTTGGGCTATGAACATTTGTTTACATGTTTTCCTTTCCCTTGTATAAATACCTAGAAATGGAAGGCCTGGATCATGTGATATTTGTATGTTGACTTTTTTAAAGAAACTCACAAATTGTCTTTCACAGTGTTTGGTTGTAATTTTATATTCCTGTTAGCAGAGTATGAGTTACAGTTCCTCTACCTTGTTGCCAACATTTGGTATGGTCAGTCTTTTCAATTTTAGCTATTCTAATAGGTTTGTAGTAATATCTCATTGTATTTTTGATTTGGGTGTCCCTGATGACTAATGGTGTTGAACATTTTTCCCTCGCTCATTTGCCATTCGTCATTTCATCTTTTCTGGTGAAGTGTCTTCCCTCTCCCCTCTTTTGGGCTTGTTTGTTTTCTTTTTATTGAGTTTTAAAAGTTGTTTATATATTCTGGTTACAAGTCCTTTATCAGACAGATGATTTGCATATATTGCCTTACTCTGTGGCTTGTCTTTTTGTTCTCTTAACAGTGATTTTTAAAGAACAATGTTTTAAATTTTGATGAGGACAGCCCAGGTGGCTCAGTGGTTTAGCGCCGCCTTCAGCCCAAGGCCTGATCCTGGAGACCTGGGATTGAGTCCCACGTTGGGCTCCCTGCATGGAGCCTGCTTCTCCCTCTGCCTGTGTCTCTGCTTCTCTCTCTCTCTCTCTCTCTCTCTCTCTGGGTCTCTCATTAATAAATAAATAAAATCTTTAAAAAAATTTTTGATGAGGCCTGATTTATCAGTTTTCAAAAAATGGATCAAATCTTTAAAAAAAAAAATGGGGTGGGACGGGACGCCTGGGTGGTTCAGTGGTTGAGCGTCTGCCTTTGGCTCAGGTCGTGATCTGGGATGCTGGGATCCAGTCCTGCATTGGGCTCCCTGCAAGGGGCTGGCTTCTCCCTCTGCCTGTGTCTCTGCCTCACTCTCTCAGTCTTTCATGAATAAATGAATAAAATATTTTTTAAAAATTGGGATACTTGCTGGCTTAGTTGGTAGAGCAGGAGACTCTTGGTCTCAGGGTTGTGAGTTTGAGCCCCATGTTGGGTGTAGAGATTACTTAAAAAGTAAAATCTCTAGGAAAAAAACAGGTTATACTTTTGGTATTATATGTAAGAAATTTTTGCCCTAACCAAGGTCATAGATTTTTTTTTCTCTATAATTCTTTCTAAAAGTTTTATATAGTCAGGCTTTATATTTAAGTCTATGATCCATTTCAATTTTTATAGATGCGTAAGCTAAGAATCTAAGTTCGTTTTTTCCATGTGGATATCTACTTGTTCCAGTGTCATATGTTGAAATAACTAGCCCTTTCTCCAGTGAATTGTCTTCTAACCTTTGTTAAAATATTGCTCTATATACGTGTGAGTCTATTTCTAGATTCTGTGTTTTGTTTCATTAATCTTTTAGTCTATATTTACATCAGTACCACACTGTCTGGATTACTGTAGTTTTGTATGAAATCTTGAAGTTAGGTAATGTTAGTCCTCCAACTTTATTCTTTTTCAAAGTTGCTTTGACTATTCTGGGTTCTTTGTTATATATATATGATCAGCTTATCAGTTTTCACAAATAAACTTTAGAGATTTTGATTGAAATTGCCTTGAATCCATAGATCAATTTAGAGAGATTTGACACCTTAACATTACTGAGTTCTCTCATCCATGGGGTGGCATATTTCTCCATTTATTTAGGTCTTCTTTAATTTCTCTCAGAGTTATGTAGTTTTCAGTGTGCAAGTTTTACATGTCTTTTGTCAGATTTATCCTTTAGGTATTTCATATTTTTTGGTGTTATTATAAATGGTATTTTAAAATTTTAATTTCTGATTGTTCTTTGCTAAGATATAGAAATACAGTAGAGTTCTGTATATTGATATGTGCCCTGCAACCATATTATTATTTCTAGTAGTTTTTTGTACATTCTAGCAGATTTTTCTACATAGGTAATCATATTACTTGTAAATAATTATAGTTTTACTTTTTCCTTTCCAATCCAGATGCCTTTTATTTTCTTTATCTTGCTGTGTTGCACTGGCTAGAATCTTTACTATAGTGTCAAATAGACATGGTGATAGTGGACATTGTTGTCTTAGTCCTGATTTTAGGGGAAAACATTCACCATTAAGTATGATGGGTTTTTCATTGGATATAATTTTTTTTAAGATTTATTTATTTAGAGAGAGAGTGCACAAGCCCTTAGCAGGGAGAGAGAGAATCTCAAGCCAACTCCCCACTGAGCTCAGAGCTTGACATGGGGCTCAATCTCACTACCTTGAGATCATGACCTGCACTGAAATCAACAGTTGGATGCTCAACCAACTGAGCCACCCAGGTGCCCCTCAGTGGATATCTTTTAATAGATGAATGTTTGTTTCTGTTACTAGTTTACTGAGAGTTTTTATCAGAAGTGAATGTTTTGTTTTGTCAGATGCTTCTTCTGCATCTATTGAGGTAATTATATGGTTATTAAATTTAGTTTTTTAATTTGGTGAATGACATTCATTGATTTTTGAATGTGTAACTCAACTTGCATTCCTGAAATAAACTGTACTTGGTCATGATGTATTATCCTTTTTACATATTATTGGATTGGGTTTACTAAAATTTAGTTTAGAATTTTTACATGTATGTTCATGAGGGATATTGGTTCATAGTTGTTTTTGGTAATATCTTGGTCTAATTTCTTTTTTCCTTTGGTCTAATTTGGTATCAGGATAAGAATGAATGGATGAATGAATAAATAAATAAGTAATTAATATATTAGAATATATAAGAATAAATAAAGCCAATAAGTTGGCAAAAATTCTCTCCTCTTCAGTTTCCTGGGAGACCTCTACGGGTTTGGCAAATTCATCAGTGAAGCCATCTGGGCCTGGAGTTTTTTGTTTGTTTATTTTTTAAGATTTTATTTATTTTTTCATCAGAGACATAGAGAGGGAGGCAGAGACACAAGCAGAGGGAGAAACAGGCTCCCTGCAGGCAGCGTGATGCGGGACTCAATCCCCAGACTGTGATCACTCCCTAGGCTCAAGGCAGACACCTAACCACTGAACCACCCAGGCATCACTGGGCCTGGAGTTTTTTATGGGAAGGTTTTATTTTTATTTTTTATTTTTTTATTTTTTAAATATTTTATTTATTTATTCATGAGAGACACAGAGAAAGAGAGAGAGGCAGAGACACAGGCAGAGGGAGAAGCAGGCTCCATGCAGGGAGCCGGACGTGGGACTCGATCCCGGGTCTCCAGGATCAGACCCTGGGCTAAAGGCAGCGCTAAACTGTTGAGCCACCCGGGCTGCCCTATGGGAAGGTTTAAAACTACAGATTCAGGGGCACCTGGCTGGCTCTGTTGGTAGAGCAAGCAACTCTTCCTCTCAAGGTTGTGAATTCAAGCCCCACATTGGGTACGGAGCCTACCTGAAAAAATTAAAAAATAAACTACAGATTCAATTTTAAAAATAGATATAGGGCTATTTATATTATCTATTTCTTGAATGAGCTTTCACAATTTGTGTTTTTCAAGGAGTTTCTGCATTTAACCTATTTTTATTTTATTTTTTATTTTTATTTATTTTTTTAAAAGATTTTATTTATTCATGGGAGACAGAGAGAGAGAGAGAGAGAGGCAGAGACACAGGCAGAGGGAAAAGCAGGTTCCATGCTGGGAGCCTGATGTGGGACTCAATCCCAGGACTCCAGAATCATACCCTGGTCCAAAGTCAGCAGCTAAACCCCTGAGCCACCCAGGGATCCCCATATTTTTATTTTTTTAAAGATTTTACTTATTTATTCATGAGACACAGAGAGACAGAGGCAGAGACACAGGCAGAGGGAGAAGCAGGCTCCATGCAGGGAGCCCGATGTGGGACTCGATCCCGGGTCTCTAGGATCACAGCCTGGGCTGAAGGCAGCGCTAAGCTGCTGAGCCACCCGGGCTACCCCTTAACCTACTTTTAAATTTATTGGCATTAAATTATTTATAATATTCCATTATTAATATCTGAAGAATCTGTAGCAATGTCACCTCTATCATCCCTGATACTGTTAATTTGTCTGCTTTTTTATCCTGACCAGACTTTTTTAAAATTAGTGTTCCTGATCTTCTGAAAGAACCAGTGTTTTGATTTATTAATTTTCTCTGATTTCATTGATTTTACTCTGGCCTTTATTATTTCCTTTCTTGTATTTACTCTGGATTTAATTTCTTCGTCTTTTTCTGGTTTCTTTAGGTGGAAGCTGAGGTCATTGGTTTGAGACCTTTGTCAAAAATAGGCATTTAGTGCTGTAAATATCCTTTCGAGTAATATTTTAATGACATGCTGATATTTTGTGTTTCATCTTTATTCAGTTTAAAAATACTTTCTGATTTTTTTTTAGCCATGAGTTTTACATAGAAGTGTATTTATTTAGTTTTAAGATGTTATTATTGATTATTGTGGTCAGAGGACGTACTTTTTATGATTCACATGATCTTAAATGTATTGAGACTTACTTTACAGCTTAGAATATGGTATATTTTTTAAAATTTAAAAAAATATTTGACTTATTTTTGTTGTTGTTCTCATCCAGAGAAAGCAATTGAACTGCGTCTGGCAAAAATCGACCATACTGCGATTCATCCCCATTTACTTGATATGAAGATTGGACAAGGGAAGTATGAGCCGGGCTTTTTCCCTAAGTTGCAGTCTGATGTACTCTCCACTGGGCCAGCCAGCAACAAGTGAGTCAACCCCAAGGATCCAGCTCCTTAACCAGGTGATGAGAGTTATCCAGTATCTAGGTCTGAGCTGATAGACGATCCCTGGAATTTTGTAAAGCAAATATGGAAAAGACCCAGACTGTCCAGGTTGTTCACTTGTTTGAACAGGAAAACAGGTGACAAAGATGACTAGTGCCTGTCTCTACTCTGCAAATTGGGATAGCTCCACATGCCCAGAAGCTGTGAAAAGCTAGACTGTAGATAGGTTACAATCATCTTTCGACTAAATCCCATACCATACCTAGCATCGTGTCTTCAGTAAGTGGTAACTGAAATAATTGGAGACTGAACTAAAAGTAGATACTTTAGCAGGGTTGCTCTTTTGTAGTTATTTTGGAGATGAGTATATCAAAGCCCAGACAGTGTTGAACGAGTATAGTTTTGGATCTGCATGTGAGGTTTTTGGTACGTGCCTTAAGAGAGATAGATCTGTGTTCCCTGGGGAGTTTTTCTTGCCCAGTCACTGATCTCTTAAGCTCCTTTTCCTCAAGGTCTCTGAACTATCTCTGGTGACTTTTTGGTGATTTTCCCATGCCCAGTGTTGTTCCCTAGATTTTCAAGTTCTCTCCTATCAGTAACTTGACCTTACTTTCTTAGCATGATGTTCATAATTTGCCTGCTTGGATTCTGCCAGGTGGACAAAAAGGAATGCTCCTGCCCAGTGGAGGCGGAAAGATCGGCAGAAGCAGCACACAGAACACCTGCGTTTAGATAATGACCAGAGAGAGGTAAGAAACCTTAAGAGTGACAGTGACACTATGACTATTCTACACTCTCTTTCTCTTTCCCATTCCCTTGGCCTCTGGTCTAATTCAAATGTCTTAGCAATAACCTTTCCCCATAAAGAAGGGTTAATACTAGGGTTAGTTCCTCATACCTGATCCTGGGCCTTGGTTATGACAAATCCAGGATGTATGATGTTCTGCAAGTGACAGCTGGCTACTAACCAGGTAAGTCCTCTCCCTGAGCCACACTGTTTGCAGCCCCATCAGGAATGATCTCTGTGCTTAAGAAGAGAGCCTTTCACTGTCCTTTCAGTACTCAGTCTTGCACGATGCTTTCTGGGGAGTATGACAGGAACCTCAGAAAATAAGATTCTGAAATTTGGGAGAATTACTTTATAATTTGTGAGGCTTATTTTGGGTATAGTATTGTAATAAAGAAGTTAATTCTGTTGGAGAAGGAAGAAAAGATAAACTTGGGTTAATACTGTGAATCTCTGAAACTAGATGGTGGAGGACTTTTCTTCTGTTTTTTTATGTATTTTAATTTAAAACATAATCTTGACTTTTTTGCTTAGAAGAGCAAAAGAGAGGAATGTTATAATCAGGTGCCTAGGGGTTAGGGACTCCTGAATTGACCCCCTGAGTTTACCAGCTGAGTTTCTTAGCTCTACTATAACTTGTTCCCAGTAAAGTTTCTAGTTCTAAACCTCTGGATGGAGACCCTACCTTATTTAATTCCAGAGAAGTTGTGAAAATGGAGCTTCACCTTCAGAAACCCATTTCAAGAACTTCTCTTTGAGAAAAGACCTGCAGTTTACATTTGGTACATTTAAAAATCTGTTAAAGCATATTATTTTCGTATGTATCTGACATCTCAGTGAATGGGAAAATAAATGCCATTTTGTCTTTGCTGTTTTTAAAGAAATAAGAGTTGCAAGGTATGGTTATGAATTTTTTTTAAAGATTTTATTTATTCATGAGAAAGACAGAGAAGCAGAGACATAGGCAGAGGGAGAAGCAGGCTCCCTATAAGGAGCCTGATGCAGGACTCAATCCTAGGACCCCAGGATCACAACCTAATCCAAAGGCAGACACTCAACCAATGAGCCACCCAGGTGCCCTGGTTATGAATTTTTAACCTCTGATTTATAGGATATGATTGGGTTCCAGAGTTTTTGTGAAGGTGAGCATAAGGGATTTGGGATTTTGGTATTATTTTATAAGTCTCCCCTGGGTCATCCACCTCACCTCCATATTACTTCTTTCAACAGTGTTTATTGAGCATGTTTTCTTGGTCAGATCACTGTAGTAAATACTTCGAAATATAAAGATGACAAGGAGGCAGGCTTGTCCTCAAGGGATATCAGTTTATTAAGGAAATAAAGTCAGATACACAAATAATTTCAGTAGGATAGTGTTTTGAAAGGGCCATATGAAAAGCAAGCCAATGTTTGATCTCTGATTAGAGAAATCAGAAGTCAGTTCTACCTGGAGTAGTATTCAAACAAGAGTGATGGAACCATCATCTCTTTAAGCCTTGGAGGATGATGGGATGATGAGAGACAAAGAAGAGCATTCAAGTAGAAGAAATGAAGGATCAAATGCTTGGTAGTTGTTGTGTAATGGAGGCTGCTGACAGAATACTTTGTAGTAAGGAGGTATAGGAGGTAGGTAACAAACTAGGAGTCAGGTAGCAGTAATCCAGGTGAAGGAATTGAAGCCTAAACTTGGGAGTTGGTAGTGGGGGCAGATTGAGGGACCAGAAGATATAAAGGACAGAATTGTATTCCTGGAATAAAGTCTAGGGTAAAAATACTGGTTGCGAACTTCTGATTCTGAGAGGATGTCAGTGTGTAGTTCACTGAATTGATGTGAGCTCTGTGTTAAATAGTATATTTAACAGCACATTGTAGAAAAACAGAAAATGCAGTTGTTTTGAATGTGCACTATTATTTTCCAGACCCTAATTTAGCAAGGCTATACTTTATGATAGAAAGGGTAGGTATCTATCTTTGATATGGGCAGAGGAGTTAAACTCCTTGCAGCTTGTGGTAGAAAATTAGTTTCTCAGTAATATTCTGAAATTTGAGTGGGTTTATACATTGAGCTGTATACATGCTGCAGCCATGTGTTATTAGCTTTGTGTTAGCTATGTGTTCTTTACCTCTTGTATTATTAAAGCAAAGGTAATTACAGTACTCATAGTATGCCTTACTTACATCAGAGAAAAATCATCATATTTTCTTAGTTTTTTTGTCTTTGCTGCAAGAATTTAAAACCCTCCCCACTCCAACTGTGAGCATAGGAAAGAGGCATAAGAAAATGTGGGATGATAGTATTGACCTCTTCAGGCTCTTATTAGTACTGGACACCTGCAGTTTGTGTGCATGGACCCAAAAAACCTTTGATTTTTCTCTGATGTAGAAGTACATCCAGGAAGCCAGGAATATGGGCAGTACCATCCGCCAACCCAAACTCTCCAACCTCTCCCCATCAGTGATTGCTCAAACCAACTGGAAGTTTGTAGAGGGCCTGCTGAAGGAATGCCGCAACAAGGTGAGCCATGGTTGCTTGTGTATGTATGTTCTTTCCCTTGGCGGTCACGGGGAGACCATATCTGGGCTCTGACCACTCTTTCTTGGTTTTAAAAATACTGTTAATATAATGGGATAGTATTGATTTTAAGATCTTGTTGTTTTGAATAAATATACCATTGCCAGAGAGCAAGCATACTTTGCTTGATATTAACATAATATGTATTCTTTAAAACTGAGAGGTGGATGTAGTTTTCAGCTTTAAACATCTTACATTACTTATATGAAATCCTTATAGTTCAGTTGTCTTCAACAGATTAGTCTTACACACATGAAAATGTTTTTGCTTCTGTTTTAATCTGATAGCAGTGATCTCATTATCTAGACACAAGAATTTACTGGGTGCCTACTATATTTTTAAAGATTTTACTTATTTATTCATGAGACACACAGAGAGAGAGAGAGAGAGGGGCAGAGACATAGGCAGAGGGAGAAACAGGCTCCTTGCAAGGAGCCCAACGTGGGACTCGATCCCAGGTCTCCAGGATCAGGCCCTGGGCTGAAGGCAGCGCTAAATCGCTGAGCCACCCAGGCTGCCCCATAGTTTAAGCTTATTGTTGGGATGTTTTTCTCAATTCTACAGACAGTAATGTTTTTAAGCTTTATTTTTTTTTTATTGTTACGTATTTATTCATGGAAGACACACAGAGCGAGACAGAGACACAGGCAGAGGAAGAAGCAGGCTCCCTGTGGGGAGCCCTATGTGGGACTCGATCCCAGATCCCAGAATCTCGGATCTGAGCCAAAGGCAGACACTCAACTGCTGAGCTACCCAGGTGTCCCTGTTTTTAAGCTTTATTGAGGTATACTTGATATACAAAAAGTGCATACATATATATGTTTTAAGTAGGTTCCATACCAATGCATGACCTTGAGATCAAGATCTGAGCTGAGATCAAGAGTCGGTAGCTTAGGCAACTGAGCTACCCATGTGCCCCTACGCACATATTTTAATGTACACATTTTGACAAGTTTGGACATAGGCATACACCCATAATACTATCACCACAATCAAGATGCTAAACATATCTATCATTTTCAAAAATTTCCCTGTGTTACTCTGTGGGCTTGGTTTGTTTTTATAGTAAGTACACTTAACATGAGACTTATTCTCTCTCTCTCTCTCTCTCAAAAATTTTATTTATTTCTTAGAGCAAGAATGAGCATGAGCTGAGGGAAAGGCAGATTCCCTGCTGAGCAGGGACCCCTCCTCACCCCCCCCACCCCCATTTGGGGTTCCATCCCAGGACCTTGGGATCATGAACTGAGCTGAAGATAGGTGCTTAACCGACTGAGCCACCCAGGCACCCCTGAGATCCATAAAAATTCCATAAGAGATTACAGGCCATAATTTCTCTGACCTCAGCCACAGCAACATCTCTCTAGATATGTCTCTTGAGCAAGGTGAACAAAAGCAAAAAAAACTTTGGGACTACATCAAAACGAAAACTTCTGCACAGCATAGGAAATAATTAACAAAACTAACAGGCAACCTACTGAATGGGAGAAGGTATTTGCAAATGACATATCTAATAAAGGGCTTGTATCCAAAATATGTGAAGAATTTATACAACTTAAAACCAGTAAAACAAATAATACAATTAAAAATGGGCGGAAGACATGAGCAGACATTTCTTCAAAGGAGACATAGAGCTGGCCAACACATACATGAAAAAAATGCTCAATACCAGTCATCATCAGTGAAATGCAAATCAAAACCATAATGATATATCACCTCAAACCTGTCAGAATGGCTAAAATAAAAAACACAAGAAACAGATGTTAACAAGGAAGAAAAGGAATCCTTGTGCACTGTTGGTGAGAATGCAAACTGGTACAGCCATCGTGTAAAATTGTATGCAGATTCCTCAAAAAATTAAAACAACCCTATGTTCTAGCAATTGTACTACTTGGTATTTACTCAAAGAATACAAAAATACAGTTCCAAAAGATATATGCACCCCTGTGTTTATATAGTAGCATTATTTATGATAGCCAAATTATGGAAGCAGCCTAAGTGTCCACTGATTGATGAATAAAGAAGTGGTGTATATGTATAAGAATATTAGAAGAAAGAATGAAATCTTATTTGTGACATGATAGATCTAGAGGGTATAATGCTAAGTGAAATAAGTTAGAGAAAGACAGATACCATGATTTCTTTCTTTTTTTTTTTTAATATATTTTATTTATTTATTCATGATTTATTCATCCAGCCTGATGTGGGACTGGATCCTGGGACTCCAGGATCACAACCTGAGCTGAAGGTGGCGCTAAACCACTGAGCCACCCAGGCGCCCCAGATACCATGATTTCAATAGTATGTTGAACTTAAGAGAGAGAGAAACAAAGAAAAAAAGACAAACCAAAAAATAGGCTAACTATATATATTATTATTATATATAATATATATATTATAGTGAGCATATTAGATAAAATATATGTATTAACTATAGTGAACAAAATGGTGGTTAACGGGAAGAGAGTAGAGGGATGGGTGAAGTAGTTGAAGGAAGATTAAAAAGAACATACTTAAAAAAAAATAAAAAAAATAAAAACATACTTATTGGGATGAGCACTGAGTAATGTATACAATTGTTGAATCACTGTATTGTACACCTGATACTAATATAACTGTATGTTAACTATTTTGGAATTAAAATAAAAATAATAGGTGCTACGTTGATCAGCGGTCCTCTAAAACTACTCATCTTACGTACTGAAACTTTACACCTACAGAGCAACAATTCCCTTTCCTACTTTTCCCTTCCCCTGACAATTACCATTCTGTTTGCTTCTGTGAGTTTGACTATTTTAGATACTTCATGTAAGTGGAATTGTGTAGTATTTGTCCTTTTGTGACTGGCTTATTTCACTTAGTATAATGTTCTTCTGGTTCATGTTGCTGCAAATGGTAGGATTTCTTTCTTTCTAAAGGCCGAATAATATTCTTTTGTGTAATATTCTATTGTATATCTATACCACATTTTGTTTATTTATCTGTTGATGAACATTTGAATTGTTTCTGTATCTTGGCTGATGTGAATAATGGGGTAATGATGAGGTACAGATAGCTCTTTGAGATTGATTTCAGTTCTTTTAGATATATACTCAGAAGTACGATTGTTGGATCAAAATATAGCCATTATATATATTTTTAAAGATTTATTTATTTATGAGAGAGAGTGAGAGTGTGTGTGTGTGTGCGCACGCGCGCGTGTGCATGTGTGCCCTGCACACACCAGCAGGGGGAGGGGCAGGGGGAAGCAGACTCCCCGTTGAGGGGAGCGCCATGTTGGGCTTTGACTGGGAGATCATACCTGAGCCAAAACCAAGAGTTAGGCACTTAACCAACTGAGCCACCCAGATACCTCCAAAATATAGCCATTCTTAATTTTTAATGTTTTAGTTATGAATGTAATTTCTAAGAAAAATTATAGCCTTTCAACCAAATTAGTATACCATACCTTTTAGGACAATTCAATTAACTTGATTTCTACTACATCCTATTTATTCACCAATGGAAAAAAAAAATAGATTCTCCTGAATTTTTCAATTTGTAAGTTGTCATTTAGAGGATGAAATCAAATATACTTTCTTTTACAGAAGAAATTATTACAGTTATAAATTAGATGGATATATCAATACTGATATTTTGAATTCAGGGGTTTAAAAAACAACTTCTATCAGCTCACTCTGAGTCATTAGTATTTATTATTTTTTAAAGATTTTATTTATTTATTTATTTATGACAGATAGAGGCAGAGACATAGGTAGAGGGAGAAGTAGGCTCCCTGCAAGGAGAGCCCGATGTGGGACTCAATCCCAGATCTTGGCCACGCCCTGAGCCGAAGGCAGATGCTCAAATGCTAAGCCACCCAGGTGTCCCTGTTATTTTCCACACAATGTTTTTCTTTTCTGCCATCAAGAACATTGTGGTTGTGCCTTTCTTTAAAGAAACCTTCTCTGTTATTTCTGAGATTTGGTTTCCAAGCTGCTGACATTTATTCTCCAGTCTTGAGATGTATGCCTGGCAGGGACAACTTCTTGTGTCTACTATCTGGTCAACAAAGACTATGAAATACATCCCAATTTCAGAGATGTTAATATGCAGAGAAATGTACATATTAGAATTGAAGAAATAACAATAATCAATCTAGCATTGCTAAATGTTGATTAGCATGTGGAGCAACAAGAACTCTCAGACATATAAGTTAGTGTGACCACTTTGGAAACCAGTGTAGCATTATCGATGCAATGCTTTTTCTAGATAGATGCCCTAGAGAACCCCTTGTATGTGATCCCCGAGATATATACAAGTAGTTTTATAGCAGCATTCTTTGTAGTATGCCCAAACAGGAAACAACTCAAATACCAATCAGTAAGAGAGTTAATAAATAATTTGTATATTTATATGATGGAATGCTGTACAGTGATGGATATGGACAACAGTTATACCTATCAATGTGTGTGAATTTCACAAACAAAGTTTAGTGAAAAAGCAAATCACAAAAGAAAACATGTAGGCAAAAGTAAACTACCTTGTTTATTAGCAAGGCAAATCTAGGTGGTAAGCATTTTTTTGCTTTTCTGTAGTTCTACTGTGTGTAGGTCAAGATAGCGCTCACTTCCAGAGTGGAAAGGTTATTAGAGAGGACACATAGGGTGCTTCAAAGGTATGGATGGACAATGATTTATTTCTTAGCTTGGGTGATGGTTGTAATAGTGTGTGTAATATATAGATATATAGATATGATATATACATACACCATAATACATGTATATGAGGTCTATTTTACAATAAAAGCATTAAAAATAACAACACTGGAAAAAATGTGCCAAAATATTAAGAATTGTTGTTTCTGAAAGGCAGAATTAGGGGTGATTTTTCTTCTTGCTCTTTAGATTTTTGTGTGTCAGAAATTTATAACCTAAGTAAATCTTGGTTAAGGACTCTAAGGAACTAACTCAGGCAGAGTTAGATTCAGAGGCCAGATCTGCTACTTTTTTGCTGAGTAATTTTGGCAAGTTCTTTAAGTCCTCTGACCTCTTTCCTTATTAGTAAGTTGGAAACAATAATAATACTTATAGAGTTACAATGCTTAATACAGTGCCTCGCACATAGTAATAAAAGTTGCAATTATCATTATACAGTGTGTGTTTTTGGTTTATAACAAGAATTTGAACATTTTTACTTAAAAGAAATTATTCTGGAAACTATAGAACACTTATGAAAGAAATTAAAGAAGACACAAAGAAATGGAAAAATCTTCCACGCTCATGGATTGGAAGAACATGTATTGTTAAACTTTCTATATTCCCATAGCAATCTACACATTCATTGTAATCCGTATCAAAATAACAGTAGCATTTTTCACAGAGCCGGAACAAACAATTCTAAAATTTGTATGGGACCAGAAAAGACCCTGAATAGCCAAAGTCATGTCAAAAGGAGAGCAAAGCGTGAAGCATAGGAATCCCAGACTTCAAGCTATATTACAAAGTTGTACTCATCAAGACAGTATGGTAGTGGTACAAAAACAGACACATAGATCAATGGAACAGAATAGAGAAACCAGAAATGGACCTTCAACTCTATGGCCAAGTAATCTCCAACAAAGCAAGAAAGAATATCCAATGAAAAAAAGACAGTTTCTTCAACAAATGGTGTTGGGAAATTGGATAGCCACATGCAATTTGAAGAATGAAACTGGACCACTTTCTTACACTATACACAAAAATAAATGGATGAAAGACCTAACTGGGATAGGAAACTATCAAAATCCTAGAGAAGAACACAGACATTTTAGAGTGGTCAGGGTGAGTCAGTCTGAGGACATCTGAACAGAGTACCTGAGTCAAGCGTTGTAGTATTTTCAGTGGAAAAGCCATAGGCTTGGAGTGAGACAGTTCTGGTAACTGGAAACTCCTTGGGACTTCAAGATAAAAACCTTATGCACAGCAAAGGAAACAACCAACAAAGCTAAAGGACAACCCACAGAATAGAGAAGATATTTGTAAATGCCAGATAAAGGGCTAGTATCCAAAAATCTATAAAGAACATCTCAAACTCAATGCTCCAAAACAAATAATTCAATCAAGAAATGGGCAGAAGACATGAAGAGACATTTCTCCAAAGAAGATATACAAATGGCTAACAGACATGTGAAAAGATGCTCAACATCACTCAGCATCAGGGAAATACAAATCAAAACCACAGTGAGATGCCACCTCCCACCGGTCAGAATGGCTTAAACAAACAACTCAGGAAATAACAGATGGTGGTGAGGATGTGGAGAAAGGAGAACCCTCTTAGAAATTGGTGGGAATGCAAACTGGTGCAGCCATTTTGGAAAACAGTATGGAGGTTCCTCAACAAGTTAAAAATAGAACTATCCTATGGCCCAGCAATAGTACTACTGGATATTTATCCAAAGAATACAAAATACTGATTTGAAGGGGTACATGCACCCTATTGTTTATTTTTACTTATTTTTTAAAGATTTTATTTATTTATTCATGATAGAGGCAGAGACACAGGCAGAGGGAGGAGCAGGCTCCATGCAGGGAGTCTGACATGGGACTCGATCCTGGGACTCCAGGATCACGCCCTGGGCATAAGGCAGGCGCTTAAACTGCTGAGCCACCCAGGCTGCCCACCCCATTGTTTATAACAGCACTATCAACAGTAACCAAATTATGGAAAGAGCCCAAGTGTCCATCCACAGATGAATGGATAAAGAAGATGTGGTGTGTGTATATATATATGTGTGTGTGTGTGTGTGTATGCTATGTATGTCATATATACACACACACATACAAATGGGATATTAATCATTCCAAAGAAGATGTGGTGTATATATATGTGTATGTGTGTGTGTGTATATATATATATACACATACACACAAATGGGATATTAATCATCAAAAAGAATGAAATCTTGCCATTTGCAACAACACAGATGGAACTAGAGTATATTATGCTAGTGGAATAAGTCAGAAAGACAAATACCATGCGATTTCCTATTCCTGTGTGGAATTTAAGAAACAAAACAGATGAACATAGGAGAAGGGAAGGAAAAATAAGATAAAGACAGAGGGAGAGGCAAACCGTAAGAGAGTCTTAACCATAGGGAACAAATTGAGGGTTGGTAGAGGGGAAGTCGGTGGGAGGATGGATAAGTGGGTGGTGGGTGTTAAGGAGGGCACTTGTGATGTGTACTGGGTGTTATATGCAACTGATGAATCACTAAATTCTGCCCCTGAAACTAATACTACACCATATGTGAACTAACTTGAATTTAAATAAAAATTTGAAAGAAAAAATAAAGGTAAATTATTTGTCCTTAGTTTTTTATCCTTTGACAGGTACTTCAGATGTATTTCTAGCCTTAAATGTTGGAAGGTTTGTTTGGTAAGATCAGTTAAACAATAATGTCGAAGTGACTTTGACCAAAGAGTTTTATTCAACTCTTCATCTCATAAATGCAAAAAATTAATCCAGAGTGATGGCATCACTTGTCCAGGGTCATACGGTGATTGTTGTGTTCTTATCTTATCTAACTGAATTCACTCCACCATAACCTGACCTGTATGATGGAGAATAAATATACTCTATGTTTCTTGGTCTTACTCATCTTGTCCTTCCCAGCCCAGCAGTTGTGCTCTGTGGGTCACCATAGCCCTCTCCAGTTGCATATGATCCTGCTCACTGTGGTTATCTAATCCTACTGACTGATTCCTTGTAGACCAAGAGAATGCTGGTGGAGAAGATGGGCCGAGAGGCTGTGGAACTAGGGCATGGGGAGGTGAACATCACAGGGGTGGAGGAGAACACCTTGATTGCCAGCCTTTGTGACCTTCTAGAGAGGATCTGGAGTCATGGGCTACAAGTAAAGCAGGTAAGGAATGTCTAGACTCTCCCTGCTGAGCAAATTGTCTTTTTCTTTTCACTTGCTAGCTTTCCCATACTCTTCCAATTGACTAGCTTTGAAAAATGGTACTTGCCATTTTTGGGATAAAACTTAAAATAGCTAAACAAACAAATAAGTAAATAAATGTGATTCAAACTATTTTCTTTTTCTTTTTTTAAGATTTTTTTTTCTTTTTTTAAGATTTTAAAAAATTTATTTATTCATGAGAGACCAGAGAGAGAGAGAAAGGCAGAGACACAGGCAGAGAGAAGCAGGCTCCACACAGGGAGCCCGATGTGGGACTCAATCCCGGGTCTCCAGGATCACGCCCTGGGCCAAAGGTAGCGCCAAACCACTGAGCCACCCAGGCTGCCCCCCACCCCTTTTTAAAGATTTTTATTTATTTATTTATTCAAACTATTTTCTTTAAAAAATATAGTTCCTGAATCTCTGTGTTTGTTAGACATTTTTAGAGTGGTATTTTCCTTATTGTAAATAGAACTGGAGGCCAAATTTATAGATCCTTTTTGGCAGCTGGCCCTGGTCTAGAGATGGGACACAAAAGTAAGAGAGAACTTAGAGATCCTAAGTACCAAATGTACTCTAAGGGTCCTTCGCTAGTTGTACATTCCCAGTGGAAAAAGGTGTGTCATTAACATTTCTTTTATATACAGATAGCTTAACTGTCTAAAGATTTGAGAAAGGACTGCAGGAGATGGAGTAAGATTGATTTTTAATGCATACCAGAGAATTTCCTTATTTCAAAATACTCTGTTTTGAATAGCTAGTCAAGATGGACAACTTTTACGTATGTTTAAATTTGAAAACAACTTGAAATCTTTTAAAAAAGCAGTCTTAGGGCCGCCTGGGTAGCTCAGTTGATTTTTAAGTGTCTGACTTGTGATTTCAGCTCAGGTCATGAACTCATGGGTTATGCCCCCATGAGATCTCATAGAGATTGAGCCCTGCAACGTGCTCTGTGCTTAGCAGGGAGTCTGCTTGAGATTCTCTCCCACTGTCCCTCTCCCCACTCATTCTCTCTCTCTTTATAGTAAAATCTTCTTCTTCTTTTTTTTTTTAAAAAAAGCAGTTTTAATATGGATAAATTAGAAAATACATACAAGTATCCAGCCAGTGTTTATTGAGGGTTGACACTGTGCCAGGCATTATTGTTGAAGGCACTTGAGATACCTTAGTGAACAAAACAGACCAAGATCTCTGCCCTTCTGGAGTGCCACTGTCATGGGTATAGAGACAGTCTACCATATCTGTCTTTCAAAACAGTTTTCTGTGCACATATACCCATATACTGTGGATATTTAAAAATCCAACCACAATGCGATACCTTTTCACATCCGCAAGGATAACTGAAATAAAAAAAGACAGACAATAACAAGGTTAGTAAGGATCTGGAGAAATTAGTACCTTTACATATTGCTGATGGGAATGTAAAATGGTGCAGCCACTTTGGAGCATAGCTGGCAGTTCCTCAAAATGTTAAACATGGTGTTATATGACACAGTGAGCCTACTTTTAGCTATGTACTCAAGATAAATGGAAACATATGTCTATATAAAAACATTTACACAGATGTTCATAGCAGCATTATTCCAAATAGGCCAGAAGTAGAACAACCCAAAAGTCCATCAGTTGATGAGTAGATACACTAAGTGTGGTATATCTATACAATGGAATATAATTTAGTCGTAGAAAGAATGAAGGATGATACGTGGTTCAACATACTACGTGAAAAGAACCGTTCACAAAAGACCACATATTGTATGATCCCATTTATATAAAACGTCCAGAATAGGCAAATCCATAGATAGAAGATAGATTAGGAGATGTCAGAGATTGAAGGGAAGGAGGAATAGGTAGTGACTGATAATGGGCATGGGGTTTCTTTTTGGGTGATGACAGTGTTCTCAAATTAAGATGGTGATGGTTGTACAATTCTGTGAACATACTAAAAACCAGGGCTTTATTTGTAACAAAATTATATACTTTGTAAGTGTGAATTTTATGGTAATGTGAGTTATATCTCAGTAAAACTGTTTTTAAAAATTTAGATGGGAATATACTATACATAATGATTTGTAACTTGCTTTTTTTTAACCTCATTTTTTCCCCATGTCCTTAATTAATTTCTAGGTGATACTATAGTGTTTAAGAGCTCAAACTATGAACCAGATAGATGTGGGTTTGATTCCTATTTAATAACTTTATGAAACTGATCAAGATACCTAGTTTTTTCTAAGCTTCTGTTTCATCCTATATATGATGGACTCTTTAAAGTACCCACCTCTGTAGGATTCTTACGAAGATTTGGTAAGATAGTTTAGGTGAAGTGCTACACTTGGAGCCTGGAATTTGAGAGGTGCTATATAAATATTTGTGGTTATTAGGTTGTTACTCTTCTCAGATTTCAGTTTTAGTTACTGTATCCATTGTATATATGTTCCATATTTTGAATCAATCCTTTATTACTAGTCAGGTTGTTTCTGATTTTTCAATATTGTAAGCAACAATGTGGTTATAAATTTTTTATAGTGCTAAAAATTGTGTATCATGTTCCTAAAATTTTGAGACTCCTGTAGTATAAATAGCAATACTATGGGCTTTGGAGTCTAATCAGTCAGACTGGGATTTGAATCCTAGCTCCACTGGATGACTTCCAGTAACTTTTAATCCATACTGTGGAATTAATCAAATCTATCTTTGAGAGTTAAGATAATTAGATGTAATAAAAACAAATACCTAGCATGCTGTAAATATATAACCTATGATGGCTAATTATGCTATGCTCTACATGAAGAATTCCTGTTTCTTTCCTTTTCTGTATAACAAATGAATATAATATATATAATCATTTTAACATTTTCCTTTAAATTGAACGGACCTGGCACTTATAGTTGAGCTCTTCATCTTTTCGGTAAAATATATGCCCCCCAAAACTTTAAAATGTTTGCCATAAAAATTTCTAGAGAATTAGTGAGCCTTCTCCTGCATTTTAAGAAATAATACCATATGATAAACATGTTCTAAACCTGTCCTCTGAGGCTTTGCAACCATATTCTGCACAAATTCCCATATGTGAGGAATATTTTTTGGAACCCATTTGATTCCTTTCTTAGGATAGAGGCTACTTGTGTAGTGAAATACTAATACAAAATAACAAGGACTTTTAAATTGAGGTCTCAATACTGCATTTGGAGCACTAAAAGTGAAACACTGACGGTGTCACCAGAGGGAACAAGTGTATGTGCTTTTTGGCAGGGCATTTATACCCTCAGGGACACATACATATTCAGCTGAGGATTGACTGTGACTATGTATGTTGGGTTTCTGCAACATGTTCTCCTAGGCTTTCACTTTGCTAGCATCTGTTTAGAGCTCCTGCCTCCTGCTGAGACATTCTTTGGTTATATTCCAGTCCAAGGGTTATAACCTGGTTACCTGGTCTCTATCATGCAGATTATACATGATCTTGCAATCACCCACATTGTGACCAAATTCACTCTCAGAAAGTGATCTTATTTCCCCTTTCTGAGGATACCCTACTGATGTCCTACCTATTTTATCTACCTAGCAATTAGAACCCAAGCAGCAGTTTTTGCTGCTAGCTTCTTAAATTTTGTTATTAGCCATGACTGCCTGCATCCAGGGCTGCCTTCAGCAAGTCCTCATAAGAAGTTCTGTTATCTTCACAACTCTCTTTGGCTTTCAGTGACATTTTTCAAGGAGATGGGCATCCTTCTCTAGTATATTTTTCTAACAATAGGAGGTGAGGTTTGGTTTTTCATACTGGTTTTGTAACTGCAGCCCTTTGGGTAAATGAAAATGGGGTTTTTCTCACCTTCTGTGTATGACATTCTTGGAGAATCTGGTGCTATCTATATCTTGCTATCCCTATAAAACTACCCCAAATGGTTAGTTAGGTTAAACTGAACCTTGCAGTCTCAATTAACCTCTGTGCAAAACAGGGAAAAGAATAACCCATGTCTCCTGAACTACAAAGACCCTAGTGCCCTGTCACTAAGCTTCAGCCCAGCTGCTAGTCTCCTACTCCTGTCTGTGCTCTCCCTCCTGTAGGATTACCATGAGCCAGGGTGTTCTTCTGGTGTGGCAGGGTGGTGTTGCTCTAGCCTTTGGCTCTTCGGCATCGTTGCATGTGAGGGCTCTCTGGTGACTGGCTGTATTTAGTGTATGTCATGTCTGCACAGGTCCGTTAAGAGAGGCTGCCTTCCTAGTCTTCCTAGATTCTGAGGATACAGTGATGAATAAGCCAAAGTCCCTGCCCTTTTAGGAGCCTACTTTGGGGATACAGTGATGAATAAGCCGAAGTCCCTGCCCTTTTAGGAGTGTACTCTAATGGTTTTGGTAGATAGATGGATGAATTTCTGGAAATTGAATTACTAAGTCAAAGAGTGTGAGTATTTTAAGCTCTTGTATTGTCTTTCTTTCTTTTCTTCTTTTTTTTTGTCTTTCACATATATTGTGTCAATATACCAGTTAGTGTATAGAAGTTGTCTCATTGATGTTGTTGAACATTGATTTTTTTCAATTTTTTTTTTTAATTTTTATTTATTTATGATAGTCACAGAGAGAGAGAGAGAGAGAGAGAGGCAGAGACACAGGCAGAGGGAGAAGCAGGCTCCATGCACTGGGAGCCCGACGTGGGATTCGATCCTGGGTCTCCAGGATCACACCCTGGGCCAAAGGCAGGTGCCAAACCGCTGCGCCACCCAGGGATCCCTCAAATGTTTTTTAATGAATAATAAAAAAGTCTTTTCTAGTTTTAACTTGTGTGTTTTAAAAAAAAATTACCCTTATGGTTATTGGACTTTGTTTTAAGCTGGTTAAATCTTTTTTTCTTTTAAGTTGGTTAATTCTTGCAGGATATTCCAAACGGCAAATTTATGTTAACACCTTGCTGATCTACAGATGAGGGTTTTCTTTCATTCAAATGCTTGATTTTTTCCTTCTAAAAGCTATCAAATAGAAACAATATAGATCCTCAGTATTCTTAGGGGACAAATCTTGAGACCTTAAATCCTCATTCATCTAAGAACATAAAATTTTCTTCAGAATGTATAACTTTACAAGTTAAATGATCTCTTCCAGGCAGTCTATATGACATCATTATAAAGAATAATAGTTTTAAAAAAAAAAAAGAATAATAGTTCTGACACTAGATTGAAGCTTGAATCTCAACACTCTGCTTACTACTATCTGTGTAATCTTTTACAAGTTAATCTTCTGATGCTTAATATGCTCTTTTCTAAAGAGAATGAGGATAGAAGTACCTATCTTGTAGGATTGTTGAGAGCATTAGATAAAATGTTATATTTTGAACTTTAACATAGTGGTTAGTTTGTAACAAGTCTCGGAGCATGGTAGCTTCTATTACTACTGTCACTTCTCTAAAACACAGAACTAAAGTCACTGATAAAATTGTTATAATAAATCCTGTTACTAAAACAAGCATAATACCACATTTACATAATATGAGCTATATAGAAACATTTACCATGAATTTAAAAGTTTTAATTATATAACAAGGGATACTGTGTACTGCAGGATGACTAGAAAGAGACAAAGCAGTGCCTGGGTGGCCAGGTGGGCTCACTCACCACCAAAGCAAATTGCTCCCTTACCTCAGGCTTGCAAATGCTTATCAGATTTGTCCCTTGGTAAAATGACAAATTACTACATGTCTCAAATAGTTTAAACTGCAACTCTTAGATTTCCAAATGCTAATAAGGTTCTGTTATATTGACTACAGTTAATACCAGTCTACCTTCCTGCAGGCTTCTTCAGTTTTACCTTCAGTAGTAAGGTGACAGCTTATTCTTCTCAGCCTGCACTAAGGACAATAGTGCCTTTAAATATTTTAGGAAATTCAGGAGCTATCATAAAATCTTGTAGATTGTATATTAGCTCCTCTGTACAGAAGCTATCATGCTCTACTCAAACTGGCCTTTAGCCAACTTAGAAGTTAATAGGTTATTTACTTTTTCTTTCTTATCCACTGGTCCATTCACAGACTCTTTTTAGCCATGTCCTTCCTGTTTGAAGTGGTAGACCATTTCTCTTTTCTGTTCCTTTCCATTCTTCTTTACATTTCTCCTGCATTTTAGTAGGAGGATATATCTGTATATATTGCATCTGGGTGTACATTGAGATAAGTACAGATACTTTTTAGTAAAATCCTGTATCTATATGTTAAAATTATCCATGACTCTGTTCACTGGATGCCTTGGCCTCTGAAATCTAAATTGATATGTTTCTCCATTGTGTTGATTCCAGGGGAAATCAGCCTTGTGGTCCCACCTGTTACATTACCAGGAAAACCGTCAGAGAAAACTCACATCAGGAAGCCTTAGTACATCAGGTAAGATGGTCTCTGCACCACTGGGGAAAACCCCCTCCACCCACTTTCCCATCCCCCACTGGAGTAGATTCTTCTAAATCAGTGAAACCTTTGCTGTATAATGTTTCCGTTTTTAAATACTAAGCTACTCTGCTGTCTAACCACAGTGTGCCAAAGCCATGGGGTTTGCTTTCATTATGTGTTTTTATACCACCCACCCCACTTTTTTAAAGTAAATTCTGTGCCCAGCATGGGGCTCGAATTCATGACCCCAAGATTGAGAATTACATGTTCCATTGACTGAGCCAGCCAGACGTCCTTGTTTCTATACCCTTTGATCAGTGATATAGAAGATTTTTATCAGCAAGAGGACAGTCTTAGAATGACATTAGGTTTTTAATGAATTTGTGTGGTACTGGTGTCCTATGTTTGGAGCAGGTTGTCTTCAGAATTGTTTCTTTTTTTTTTTTTTTTTTAATCGTTTGTTTCATATCTCCAAGATGGGCATTGAGATGACCTATCAGTTAACAGAGCCTATTTGTTAATATGTCCTACCTTGGAACTCCTCAGAGTCAAGCCCTGGTATGAATGATCCCTTAGCACTTCTTTTCCATTTCTAATTTAATAAAAATATCAAAGTTGAAAGGGATCCCAGAGATTATCTAATCTAGCCCCTTACAAGAAGAGGAACCTAGGATCCAGAGAGGAATTGAATTTACTCAAGATCACACAGTACCTTCATGGAATAGGCCAGATAAGGAGCCAAGGCTCTTGTCTTCCAGGACAGTTCCCCTCCTTCCTGTACTTCTTGGCAGCATCTCCTCTTTGTACCATCTTTCGTTTTCCTCTCTCTGCCAGGAAGTTTGTTTACTTTTCTTGGATGTTCTTATCCTAATGGTAAAGATTGGTTCAAATGGAAGTAAAGATATATCTAGCTGTTAGAGGATTAAATGAGATCATATGTATAAAACTATAACATCTGATACCTAGTAAGTACTTAATAAATATTCATGAAACACTAAGTGCTACCAAAGTAACCAACTATTTCCTGTACAAATTTGGGTAGTCAGCTCTTTGGATAGTCAGATCTCTTGGGACATGACCAACTTTTTTGTTCTAGGAATACTTCTTGATTCAGAACGGAGGAAATCTGATGCCAGCTCGGTCATGTCTCCCCTGAGAATCTCCCTCATTCAAGATATGAGGTTTGTCTGGGTTCATATATAATAAGCCACTAAAAGCCTGTTTCTAGTTGCTCCTTAGGTGTCTGCTTTAAATAGGGTCTCAGTGACTTGGGCTTCTACACCATCTCCATTAACCCGGAAGCCCTTATCATTGGTCTTGTCCTTCATGATGCAGTTGTATGAGCATTTGGGTTTCCTGACATTTTTTGGAGAATTATAGCAGAGTATCCCAAGGCTCCAGGGTTAGCCTGGTTTTTTGAGAGCTGTATTGTCACCACCCCCCACACATCCTCCTCCCTCCACCTCCTGCCCTTGCAAATTGTGGTGCGCCTATCTGCAAAGCCACATGGAAGTCCAGGATTTAGAGAACGAGAGAGATAGACTTTCACCAGAATGGGATAGGATTGTCTTACCAGGCTTCCTTGGCTTTGCAGGGGGACGTATTGGTAGTGAGTTCCTCTTCTGCCCCACCCCCCACCTCTTTTTTCCTGTTCTCCCTTCAGGCACATCCAGAACATTGGAGAAATCAAGACTGACGTGGGAAAGGCCAGAGCATGGGTGCGACTGTCCATGGAAAAAAAATTACTTTCCAGACACCTGAAGCAGCTTCTCTCAGACCATGAGCTCACCAAGTAAGGCGATTCTACCTGGAGTAGACCAGTTCCTAGGAACGTGGGGAGGGTTTGGGAACCCTTGTATGAGGAGGAAGAATATTCACTGTCTCATTTCTGCTGTATTCATTCAGCTAAACTCAAATTGCATATGAAAAGGGAAGATTTTCCCCTCTGTAACTATAGAAGAAAAATTCTGCTATGTTTGTTCTTCCTACCTTCTCAAATGCATGTCCCTAAATAGCTTTCTTAAAGAGGTAGTGAGACGGATGGGGTCCTTATTGGGAACCTTAGAGTTTTGGGGCTCTCCTCTCCTTACTGCACTCAGGTAACTTGTATTCCTCTTAGGCACAGGGCATTTTCTTGGCCTCTTTCCTGTCCTGGGGAAGAAAGGATTAGGGAATGAAAAGGGAGTTTCTAATATCCCCTAATCTCTTTTGATCTTTTTTGAGGCTAGGGGCCAGCCCAAAATAACCCAGTTCTTGCTCTTCCTTTCTGGGCCCTGCCTGAGTCTCCCTGGAGCTTAAAAGGGCTTTCCAGTGGCCCTTCGAGACCCCCTTTCTCCATACTTTTTTTTTTTTTTCTCCACACTTTCTACCTAGAAGGAGTAAGAGGAGAGATTCCATGGCTCTCATGCTCCCAGGGGCCATTAAACCTACAGTTCCCTTCTCTGGATTTGATATTCTTTGTATTCTTTTTGTACCCTAGCTACCAGAGGAGGAGTGGGAAGGAGGACTGTCCCCCTTCTGTGCCACTTAGGCCTCCACTTATCTACTTTTCCTATCTATGTTTGGCTCTTTCTTCATTGGCAAGCCTGTTGGGCATTTTTGTTTAGCATTTAATTTACTTAGGCATCTTTTTCATGGTATCCTTTATTATTTGACTTTCCCAAGGATGATAAAGCAGAGGAGTGGGCCTTTTGTGTAACAAGTGGATTAAAACTGCAGAATCTCATTTTATTCAAAGTTAAAATATAATGGTTTATATTTATTGTGTGTGTAAACCACAGCAAGAACTAGGTTTAAAACCTTGATAGGTTAGAGAGCTCACTTTGAGAGGTTATGAAACAGCAATTCTTAAAACACTTAAATTTGATTCCCTATAGGGACAAAAAGGCTTAGGGATAAAAATTTGGAGATTAGGAGAACAACTAAGAGGGAACACGTGAATATGTAAGCCTGGAGTTTGGAAGGGAGGTGTTTGCACACCAGATTTTAGGGGCAGTTGTGTGTGGTTTAAAATAAAAAAATTTGCCCCTGTAGCAGGATAGGGCAGGAGTGTTTCCTGCTGGCCAGTGTGGGTGGCACCAGTAGGAGGACAGAAGCATCTGAAAGGGGGTCAAGCACAAGAACTTTGTGAAGTCTGGGACAGTGGAAAGGTCTAGGGTGTGTATGAGCATAAAGGCCCAGTTAAGTGCAAACGGGGCACAGACTGGTCAGGCTAATTTTGGTTTCTTTAAGCTATAGCCCTGTTAAAAGGAGATAAGCTCAGAATTTACTCAGTACTAGAAACTTTCCACCTTATATTCTGGCTCCAGTGAGTGGAAATAAGTTTTACTGCCACAGATTGCATTTTGAATGGGGCATAGGGGAGAAAAAAGGGCCCTTTACTCCTTCATTTTGTTCTCTGTTATCTTTCTCTTCAGTCTGCTTGAAGCTCCAGCTACATCATACTACTCAACCTTCTCAGAATGTCTTTAGTCCTTTCAGGACCTAGTCAGAAGTTTTCTTTGCTAGTGTTTGTCTAGACATCCCAGAGACTTTGGTCCATTCTTCCTCCAGGCTCCCATAGCATTTGTCATAGTATGTATTCAAACTTGCTTCACCACTGATGGGCTATATTGTCATTATCTAGTTGCTTGCTGCTTATTACAATATGCTTTTGAGGGCATGAATGTACATGTTGCCAAGCACCTTGTAGATATTCAGTTGGGCACACAAAATGTGTGCATAGCTACATAGACAGGAGGAGGTGGACAGCCTTAGAGAGGATATCTAGATAGAATGTTCCTAATCTTTGGGATTTCCAGGTGGCCTCCAAAACTGTTTGTAGCATGGAGAAGGGTATAAGGTCAAGGCAGGGTAAGGGGGCTTGTAGGGTGTAGGGGAGAAAGTTAGCTCCTATATAGTGAGCTCACATTGTTTTTCCTTAACCTGCCTGCAGTGACTAATACAGTGTAGTAGCCCCTCTTACCTTGAAACTCACTTTGCATGGCTGCTGTGACCTCATACCATCCTGTTCTTTTTCTCCCCCTACCCTTTCCAGGATGTTGGCTACCATAGTCCTCAGTTCTCTGCATGTACATATGTTCTTTTCACGCTTTCTCTCTCACTTAGTGATCTCACCCATTCTCATGACTTCTGCTACTTATTGTGTGACTTCCACATCTGACGCTGTGGCTTTGACTTTTCTTCTGAGCTCCAGCCCTGCATTTATTTCCATTCAGGTATCTTACCTTTATCTCAGAGAGAACAGAAGCAAGGTTCATAGAGTCTTCACCATAACTAGTTTTCTTTGAAATATTTTGTTAATGTCACGACTCTTCTCCCTGAACACCCTCGTTCCTCCCTACCTAGTCTGAAATTTGGGGTCCAGTTTGACTCCTTGCTCTGCTTTACCTTCCACATGCACATTTCAGGTCCTTTGCCTCTGCCTCCACCTATCTTCTTATCTAGTGCTACTGCCTTACTTTCAGTTTTAGGCCCTGTTCACCCCTCAGCTGCACTAAATTTAAATTTTCTGGAATCAGCTGTGGCTTTCCCTTTACTTCTAGGGTAGATTGCAGAAACCTATTACTTGGGCAAGTTGCAAATTCTTCAGCCTAACTATTTAGGGCCTTCCTTCATTTGATCGTAGCCCAACCTTTCAGCCTCATTGCTAAATGATCCTCTCTCTGAGCCCTCAGATCCAACCAAACTGGTTTCCACACCCTGTCCTTCTCTTTCTTCTGCAACATCTAAATTCGTGCTGTCCTTTAGGCCTCTGTGGTCATCTGGGACCATTGAAGCTTATGGCTCTTTAAGCCATAAGTGTTTCTCTCTGCCAAAGGCCTGTGCACTTGGCTCTTCATGTCCCCTCTATTTGGGGAAGGTATTGTTGTTGTAGATGGTCTACAATGTCAGGCAAAGGGAGTTGGCCTTTGATGAGTAAGTGGGAATGGGAATGGGGACTGGAGAAAGTTTAAAAAGAAGGAAGAACATCATGTATGCAGCTCTTCCTAGTCTGTGACCTAATTCCCTTTATTGACTCTGAAGCTGTCCTGGGCTTACATTCACATTCACAGTAGTGTTTTGACTCATGATTCTTATGTCTGCTGAGGGTCTGAGACTGGCCCTGCAAATGAATGATGATCAAAGACCTCCTGCCATTGCTATTCTCATACCACACACTGGAGTGATGCCCTTAGTTAGAAGCCTGAGAGGGCCTGTGCCATCCTTGAGGGGTGACAGTTCCAGCCCCCTGTTTAGGAAAGGAGATCCCATGACCTCTGACACTGCATTGTAGTAACATGAATCCTTAGACACAGGTAGAGTTTGGTTTTGTTGTTCGTGCTATAGTTTCAGCCACTTTCCCTCTAGCCCTCATTTAGATGGAGTAGTTGGCTTTGTTCCTTTTTTAGATGGTTCTAATGAACTTGAAGCTTGGCATCTTATTCTTCCCTTAGCTGTCTCCTTCCAGAACTGAGTAATTCTAGCCTCTTTCCCCTCCTTTTGGCTGGGGGACTGATATATTGCCTCCTCTCCGACAGAAAGTTGTACAAGCGCTATGCCTTCCTGCGCTGTGACGACGAGAAGGAGCAGTTCCTCTATCACCTCCTCTCTTTCAATGCCGTCGATTACTTTTGCTTCACCAATGTCTTCACAACTATCCGTGAGTAGCCCTGTGCTCCCCACTAGCCTTCTCAGTGCCACTCTTCATGAGCCTCCCTAAGGCTAACTCACTGTCCCTTCCCTTTTTTTTTTTTAAAGAAAGATTGTCACTTGTACTTTCTATTTGCCTTTTTCTTCTGTAGGAGAGACGTGCACTTGCCCTCAGTGGAGGTTGTTTTTTCTCTGAAGCTTCTTTTTCTTATTCTGAAGTGGGGAGCTCAGTCTTTTTGGCCATGATGTTGTCACTATTGTCCTCGGCACTGCTCTGGGGGCCTAAGGCAATGAAAGTGGAGTGGAGTCGGGTGGTATGGTGAAGTTCACTGCCTTCTTTGCACACTTATAAAGAAATCTCCTTTTTGTTTTGGGCTGAGAGAGTCATTCAACATCCTAGAAGGTTTCAGACCAACCCCCAGGGAAAAATAATTCTTCCTGAAGTAACAGAACTAACTCCAAGTTGTGGTGGGAGATATGGGTCCAGGCCCTGCTCTGCCCTAACTCATTAGGTTTCTCTGAGCAGAGTTGACCCCTGCTATGGGCCTGTCTCCCTATTTGCAGAGTGAGGAAGGAGGGTTCAGTATGGTCTAAGGAAGATCCTTGGAGCTTCATCTTTCTTTGGTGCCAGGACGCTCTTTTCAATAAGAGTTAGCATCTGAATTTGCCCCATGGCTAGTTGTTTGGCTGGTGACTCAGCAACCTCAGCAGCATGGACTCTTGTTTCTGTATGACACCCATCCTCCCTCTCAGAGATGAGTTTTGTAGGCTGCAGGAGAGGCAGCACTGGACTGGAACTTAGGAGACTCGGGAAACTATTTCTGTTTCAGTGCTTCAGAAAGTCATTGTAAGACTTCTCTGGAGATTGTTATTAGAGTTCATGAGATGACAGATTGAAAAGTGCTCTAAAAAGCAATTCAATACAATGTGGAGTTGGTGCTATTATTTAAGGAACAAATTCATTTAGCTCCGAGCCTGCAGATGTGCTTGGATCTTTGATGGTTGGGTGATAACCCTGAGAGGAGTGAGAGTGAGGGTAGGATTGGCTAAGCCAGCCAGAGACTAGGTCCTGGGACCTGCTGTTCCTGCCTCTGCTGAGGCCAGTACACCGGGGGCTGCAATCATGCCAGCACACCTGGGCAGGCAGGTCAGGGCCCTTTCAGGTATGGGAGGGATTTCTGACCCCCCTCAATGCCTTTGTGGCTTCCCCAAAACAGTGATCCCGTACCATATCCTGATTGTACCAAGCAAGAAGCTGGGGGGCTCCATGTTCACCGCCAACCCATGGATCTGCATTTCGGGAGAACTGGGTGAGACACAGATCCTGCAGATTCCCAGGAACGTGTTAGAGATGACCTTCGAGGTATGTGTTACCCAGGGACCACAACCCTAGGCTCTTTGGGGATCTGAGTTTGCAAAGGCTGCTTATGGGAGTTTTCTGCAGGGTTTTATGATGGTCTTGCTCTTATAGTGTTAATGCATTAGCACAGTTGACCTGTTCTGAGATGATCAGAGACTGGAGCCAAGGGTTGACCCAAGAATGAGGGAGCCTCTCCTGTCTAAGCAATCTGGCTGGAAGGCACTTATCCATCTGGGCTTGCGTAACTCCCTGCCTATGCCATGATGAGAAATTCCCAAGAGTTCCTTTAGTTGCTGAGCACAAGCGTTCACAGAGACCTCTGAATCTCAGACCACTGTCCCACTTCAGACCCTTCTGCTCCTAGGGCCTGTTCTTCCTTCAGATAGTAACATCTTCTTTCTCAATCATTTCCCTGTCATGAGAGTGCTCTACCACCAGCCTGACCCTATAAATATTATGGGGCCAGGTTGCAAACAGTCAGTCAGATCTGTGCCTTTGAGTAGTGCCTCTCTTTTCTCTTATTTTCTTGACCTACCTGCCTTCTTTATTTGGTTGTTCTTTCACAGTGCCAGAATCTGGGAAAGCTCACTACGGTACAGATAGGCCATGATAACTCTGGGCTGTATGCCAAGTGGCTGGTGGAGTATGTGATGGTCAGGAATGAGATCACAGGACATACGTACAAGTAAGTGTTCCCTCAGCTGTGCCCTAAGATAGTGGGCAAGGTATACTACAGGGGCTGGTTTTGATGCCTGGTATATGGAATTCTCAAGGAGACCCTTTAAATTGTGGTGGACTGAGGTGCTTCCTATTTGGCTTTGTCTCATGCATCTGAAAAGAAATAGGAGGGTTTTCCAAGCTAAGATGTATGATGTTACTGTACAGTTTCCAGGCCACCCATCATTCTGGTGGTTTTCTCAGTGATGCACAGTGGGATGGATGAACAGGGCCTTGAGGCATCCCCAGTCTGGTTTCAGAGCCCATCTCCAAGGATTAGCATTTTGATGGCTTTTGCTGAGCAGCAAGGGGAAGGATACTGGAGGAGTTAGCAGCTCTGACAAGCCATTGCTTGATCTTTAGGTTCCCATGTGGTCGGTGGTTGGGGAAGGGCATAGATGATGGGAGCCTGGAGCGGGTCCTGGTTGGGGAGCTGCTCACATCCCAGCCTGAGGTGGATGAGAGGCCGTGCCGGACCCCACCCCTGCAGCAGTCTCCCAGTGTCATCCGGAGGCTCGTTACCATCTCACCCAACAACAAGCCCAGTAAGTAGGAGGGGCTGGGCCCTCATGCCACCCAGGTGGGGAATGTGAGGTGTCTGGGAACCCTGATGTGGGAGTCCAGACTCCAGCCTGTGCATCTACCTCAGAAACTACTTTTGCCTACAAAGCAGCCTCAGGCATTTGTTGCCCTCCTCTCATGAATCCGTGTGTGTGTGTGTGTGTGTTATGTGTATGTGTGTCGGGGTGGGTACTAACTTATATATGGTTCCAGAGAGGAAAGGGATCTACCTTCTGGCCTTCTCCTTCCTCATTCCTGGAGCTTACAATCAAGTCTTGGCCTTCTTTTGGTTGCCAGAAGTTCCAGGGTAAAATGGAAAATAAACTTTACCAGCATCTCTTAAGGTATTAGCTTCCTAGGGTCCAGGCTCTCCTGCCTCTCCTTTGAGTGCTTCTATGTCCTCAGTCATTATGCTCAGTCAGCTAAGCATGACTAGCCTCTGAGATTGATTAGGGATGTCTGCTTGATTTTTATCAGAGCTGAACACTGGGCAGATCCAGGAGTCCATCGGGGAGGCAGTCAATGGCATTGTGAAGCACTTCCATAAGCCCGAGAAAGAGGTAAGGCTTCCTGCCCTCCAACCCAAGACTTTACATTGATTGAATAAGAGAGAATTATCTTTTTCCAGGCCCATGTAGTGTGGATAACCCAGAGCTCTAGAGTATGTGCCTTAGTTTGACATGGAGCACCTTTCCTTAGGGGCTGCTGCCTTGGGTTACCCTGTTTTCCTTACACACTAATGACCCAGTGAGTCCCTGGGCCCCTAATGAACAGTGTATATTTCTGTCCTCTTCTGGATTTGCCTGGGACTCCCTGAGTAGTGGTCACTCTGGCTTTGTCCCTCTATTGGGGACCTAGATCCATTGTCTGTTTGGGAGCTATTCACTGATAGCTGCTCTGTGCCACTCACTGTGCCAGGTGCTAGGGGAGATAGGATGTGCTAGCCAGTGTTTTGCTGCCCTCCAGGTGTGGACTGTGGGTTTGGGGAAGCAGTGGTGGGAAGGTAGCTTGGCTAAGGCAAGCCTAGCATTCTCTCCTGTTTCCTTATATAGCGAGGCAGTCTGACGCTGTTGCTTTGTGGAGAATGTGGCCTTGTCTCGGCCCTGGAACAGGCTTTCCAACATGGATTTAAATCTCCCCGGCTCTTCAAAAATGTCTTCATTTGGGATTTCCTGGGTGAGTTGAGCCAGGGTGTGAGGTTGGGAAAAGCATGCAGAAACATGGGGACTCACCAAGATAATGTGAGTGCTGACCACTGGAGTCTGAGATGCAGAAGCCAAGCCAGGTGACTCTCAAATTAGATCTGTTGTGTTTGCTCTGGCCTGCCTTTCTTTTCTTTCTTTCTTTTTTTCTTTTTTCTTTCTTTCATTCATTCATTTTTAAATTTATTTTTATTTTTAAAGATTTTATTTATTCATGAGAGACAGAGAGAGAGAGAGAGAGGCAGAAGGAGGAGGAGCAGGCTCCATGCAGGGAGCCTGACGTGGGACTCGATCCTGGGTCTCCAGGATCAGGCCCTCAGCTGAAGACAGTACTAAACCGCTGAGCCACCTGGGCTGCCCCATTCATTTTTTTTTTATAATAAATTTATTTTTTATTGGTGTTCAATTTGCCAACATACAGAATAACACCCAGTGCTCATCCTGTCAAGTGCCCCCCTCAGTGCCCATCACCCATTCACCCCCACCCCCCGCCTTCTTCCCCTTCCACCACCCCTAGTTCGTTTCCCAGAGTTAGCAGTCTTTATATTCTGTCTCCCTTTCTGATATTTCCCACAAATTTCTTCTCCCTTCCCTTATATACCCTTTCACTATTATTTATATTCCCCAAATGAATGAGAACATATAATGTTTGTCCTTCTCTGATTGACTCATTTCACTCAGCATAATACCCTCCAGTTCCATCCACGTTGAAGCAAATGGTGGGTATTTGTCATTTCTAATGGCTGAGTAATATTCCATTGTATACATAAACCACATCTTCTTTATCCATTCATCTTTTGGTGGACACCGAGGCTCCTTCCACAGTTTGGCTATTGTGGACATTGCTGCTAGAAACATCCTGCTAGATGTTTCTGAGATGCAGAAGCCAAGCCAGGGTGCTAGAAACACCCTGATGGGTGCAGGTGTCCCGGCGTTTCATTGCATCTGTATATTTGGGGTAAATCCCCAACAGTGCAATTGCTGGGTCGTAGGGCCCCATTCATTTTTTTATTTGAGAGTGAGAGCACAAGCTGGGGGTGGGTAGAGGCAGAGGGAGAAGCAAGTTCTCCGTCCTAGGATCATGACCTGAGCCAAAGGCAGACACTTAACTGACTAAGCCTCCCAGGTGCCCTGCTCTGGCTTTTTTTTTTTTTTTAATTTAAGATTTTATATATTTATTCATGAGAGACACAGAGAAAGAGAGGCAGAGACATAGGCAGAGGGAGAAGCAGGCTCCATGCAGGGAGCTTGACATGAGACTCGATCCTGGGTTTCCAGGATCAGGCCCTGGGCTGAAGACGGTGCTAAACTGCTGAGCCACCCGGGCTGCCCTGCTCTGGCTTTTCTTGGAAGCTTAGTCATGAGTCCTCACACTTTCTCCTTGTTGATCCAAAAGGCCAGTTGATAGTATTTGGAGCCCCAGCCCTGGGTGTACCCACTTGGAAAATTTTCATGCAAGAATATTTTCCCTTGGGCAACCCCGGTGACGCAGTAGTTTAGCGCCACCTGCAGCCTGGGGTGTGATCTTGGAGACCCAGGATTGAGTCCCATGTCGGGCTCTCTGCATGGAGCCTGCTTCTCCCTCTGTCTGTGACTCTGCCTCTCTCTCTCTCTCTCTCTCTCTCTCTCTCTCTGAATAAATAAAATCTTAAAAAAAAAAAAGAATTTTTTCCCTCAAGAGTGTTTTTCTTTCTAATTCTTCTTTTTTTAATCTTCAGACTAGGGAAAGGACCATCTTTAAATCAAGGACCACATAAAGAAATTTAAAACAGAAGAATAGGGACCTTCTATTTTGAAATGGGACCAGTGATGTCAGAACATTCATGTTACTCACATTGAGTTAACCTGCATCAACATGGAGAGCCTCATGGCTAATGGCCTGCAGGACACTCAGGGATAGGTTGGTTTTGAAAGCCTTTGTCATTGGCAAGCTTTTCTACTCTTCACAGAAAAAGCACAAACCTATTACGAGACTTTGGAGCAGAACGAACTTGTCCCTGAGGAAAACTGGCATACGAGGGCCCGGAACTTCTGCCGATTTGTCACTGCAATCAATAATACTCCCCGGAACATAGGCAAGGACGGCAAATTTCAGATGCTGGTGTGCTTGGGAGCCAGGTACTGCATGCAGCCTTGTGGCCCAGAATGCACAGCACCCAGCCTTGGAGGTGGAGCCTAGTATAGTGCAGGGGGTGGGAGTGGCTAATGACCAGAGGTCATTGGGCAAGTGAGGCTTTGGGGGTCCTTCATTTCCATGTACAAAGTCTATGTGTAGAGATGTGGAGGGCTGGGGATGAGAGTGTGTGTGACTGGATGGGGACATTTTGGTGGAAAGAAATAAAAACATCCCACTGGTGAAATTTGAAGCAGAGTTCTATCTAGTCATTCCTTCAACAAAGATTCGAATGCACTAGGCCTTATGGAAGACAGTGGGAATGAGCTGAATAAAGCGTGGTTCCTACCATTTAGAAGGTTGCTTGACCTAATTAAATACAGTATAAGGCAGAAGGTTGTGAGAGACCCAAAAGGAAACATGCATTCATAAGTTATTCTGAAGCTGTAGAGGAGAAAGATCAGAGAAGCGAGGAGGTGCTATTTGAGGTGAGTCATAATGGAAGGGTAGAAGTGGAGAAGGAGTTTGAAGCAGACAGAACTAGCAGAGGATTTGGGGTTAGGAAATAACAGGTAAACATGGGAAGGGCAGTTGTAGGAGACAGCTGAAAGGAGGCTGGGGGCTTTGGGGAGTTGGGACAGAGGATCCGTCCATATGAGGACAGAGTTGTTCTATCATGGGACTGAAATGATAGTAATGTGATAACCATGGATGGTATGCATCTGAGTGGGCAGTTTGTTAGGGGCTATTCCAGTGGGTCAGGTGAGAACATGAATGCTAAATAAACTTAAGGCAGTACTTCATTTGGGGCAAGGAAGGGAAGAAGTTGGCATAGTTGTTAAAAACAGACTCTGGAACCAGATACACTAGGTTCATATTCTCAGATCAGCCCCTTACTAGCCATACGAACTTGGATAAGCTCCCTAACTTATAGCTACCTCAATTTCTTCATCTATAAAGAAGGGCTAATAATAACACTGATAGCACCTACCTCATATCATAGAGTTGTTATGAAGGTTAAAGCTCTTAAAACAGTGTCTGGCACATGCCAAGTGCTATGTGGATGTGAGCTCTTAGGATTATTACAGGTGGTGATAGCTCTGGTAAGGAGTAATGGTCAGAGACAGATTGGCTTTTGAGATGGAAGAGGTGGTGCTGACTGGACCTGGTGTCTGGCTGGTTGTGGGCTTGTCTAGGGGAGCAGAAGAAGGCAGGGGAGGAAATATGGACCTGGTGGCAGGTAAGTGGGTCAATTTGTGTTGGTGTCCCTGGGGTTGAGTAGTCCCTAGTAGGAGCCTTTTAAAGCCATGTAAGGCCTTTTGTCAAGCATTTTTAAGAGATGGAGAGGGGTTTGAGGGAGCTGTCTACTTCTCCAGCTTTAGACTTTGTTCAAGGAGTGATGGAGAAAGTTTCCCCTTTGGCCTTGTACTAACTGTCTCCCTTCCCCTTCCCTTTTGATCCATCTGGACTGACCCTTCCCTGCCAGAGATCACCTCCTACACCATTGGATTGCCTTGCTGGCCGACTGCCCCATCACCGCACACATGTATGAGGATGTGGCGCTAATCAAAGACCATACACTTGTCAATTCCTTGATCCGCGTGCTGCAGACATTGCAGGAGTTCAACATCACACTGGAGACATCCCTTGTCAAGGGCATCGACATCTGACCTCCCAGCACCAGCTAGCAGCAGGACCAAGAGAGACTCACCCTGCGGCTCTGACCCTTCTTCCAAAGGGGATTTAAGCAAGTTGTGCAGGAGACAGAGAGGAAATGTACACTCACTGTAAAAAAGAAAAGTAGAGGATTTTTGGAATAAATAATCTATTTTAGAGTTTATTTGCTGATTTGCTTTTTACACACTTTCATGTGAAAGAGTGATAGGGAGAGGGAGACGAGGTTGGTGCCGCTTATTTTGAAGCTGGTGCCCTCCCTCGCCGTGGCCGCGTGCTGGGAGCTGCGGCCTCCTCGGACTGAGCCTGCGGTGCACGGGTGGGGCAGTTCTGCTTCTTCACCTGCGCCCGGTCATGAGGCCATTCCACGTTGTTTTTAAACTAATGTTTTCTATATTAACATTGTTATGGATATTTGGCTTTCACGGGCCACACACAGGTGTGCTGAGCAGGAAGCCCTAAGCTCCAATCAAAGGGATTTTTAGTAGTGCCTCTGCAAGCACTGATGAGTCAGTCCCACATCTTTGCTTTTTCTGTCAGTATTATTTGGAACGGAGACATGCCGGGATGCACCGTCGTGCAGAAGATCACATTTCCTCTTGGCACACAGCTGCACAGAAGTAAACATAAGCATGTTTTAACAGGTTTTCTGTTTCTTTTTTTTTTTTCCTATTATTTATTTAACCCTCCATTGTGTGTTTTAAATCTTCTTTTCTTTTCTTTTTTCTTTGTTTTTAAGGAAGGAAAAAGCTTGTCACAGTCTAACTGGCTATGTTATTATTGTTAAATTTATGTTGTTTTGCAACCTAGAAACCAGCTACAGTATGGCCCACTTAATAAAACACCTGAAACAAAACTGCATGGATCCCTGGCGTTTATGGGGGTTTGTGAGCAGTGGGTGGCGGAAGGTATGGTTTGGTCCATGTGAGAAGATCAGTGTGAGAGCTGTGGCATTGCCTTGTCTCCTCCCTCAGCTGCCCAGGGTGCCCCCTCAGGGTCTCCTGAGTCCTCCCTGCTGCAGCATCAGGAGCTTTCATAGTTGTTAACTCAACTGGTTATTTGAGAAGGATGTAGATAAGGGTTATTTACCCGTTCCACAGAAGAAGAGGCTGAAGCACAGAGGGGAAGAGACCTGGCTGGGGTTGCAAAGGTCACTTGAGTGAGACAAGATGGATATTTCTTGAAGGGTAAGAAGACCAGGTATGGGAACATAGGGCACATGAGACCCTGTTTGCCCTCAAGGAAAAAAAGCTTTTTCTTGAGAGAAGGATTTGTTTTTCCCAGGATGGTAGGTCGTAGAGCTTTATGAGGGTCCTGGAAACCAGCTTCCTTCAGTTTTATTCTTCGTGGCTTGGTCAGGTAGAGGGCCTCAAACCAATTAATGTTTCTTATGATTTCCTGGTTTTGCCTTTATGTTCTGTCTGCCTGAATGGAATGCTTCCCCTGGTGCCTACTTCCTGTTCATTGTTCAAGGTTACTTTAGGAGTTACCTACTATGAAGCCTTCCCTAATCCTCCGTGAGCACAGGTAATCATTCTGTCATTGTGCTCCTGTAGTTGCTTAGATGCTGGTACCTCCTCTCTGGGTTGTTGCTGCTTTCGTGTTGGGCCCACTCCCTAGGTTATGAGCTCTGGAGAGTCCAGAGAGGGTCTCTTAATTCATTTCCATCTCTGGTGACTGGCTGGTGGTGAGTGCCTAGGTAAGGCTTTTTGAAGAGGTGAGGAAAGGGACTGGCAGCTTTGAGGACGGCTGCAGTGCAATATCCTGCCAGCAGGGGATGTGAGTGGGACGTGGGAGTCCTAATTTTTTTGGAAGTTGAGTAGGTAGGCAGTGATTCAGGAGCAGGAAGGGAGATTCCTGGCTGGGCAGGAAGGGCAGCATAGAACCCACTGCATGTATATTGTGGGTCTATGCCAGAGATGACCTTAAGCCAGGTGCTTTACACACATACTTCTCCCTTTTCCTTACACCTCTGCAAGGCAAGTGTAGATTATCACTGGTTTAGAGGTGGGAAAATTGAATGTCAGAGAAATTTAGTCACTTGCCCAAGGCCACACATCCGATAAGTAGTTTGCAGTTACCAGAACTGTCTCACTCCAAACTTGTGGCTTTTCAACTGACAACTACTACTTTGATTCAGGTTTCTGCTCAGATGTCCTCTGAGAGATTTACCCTGACCACTCTAAAATACCAAGTCCCATCAGTCACTTTTATCCCCTTATTCTACTTATCTTCCTTCCTAACACCTACCATCATTGTACTAATTATTTGCTAATTCTAAATGTTAGATTTATGAGGGAAGGATACAGTCCATTCACAAAGTAGCAACTGGCATATGGTAGATACCCAGTAAGTATCTGTGGAATAAATGAATTCATTGGCAGTGGTTAAGATGATGGACTATGGAGCCAAAAGTCTGTCATTTAAATCCTTGCACTGCTAATGTGAACTAGAGTAAGCCACTTAATTCCTGAACCTCTGTTTACTCATCATCTGTAAAATGGGAATGATAGTGCCTGCATCAAAGGGTTGTTGTTACTAGTTGAGTACACATATGCCTGGAACAGGGTCATGTGTGTAGTAAGTGCTAGATGAATATTGGTTGTTGTTACTGCCATATTGTATCAAGCCCTGGTTCCTCACTGAGACCAAGACTCCCGGTCCTCAAGGAACTTAGAGACAAGTACTGCTGTGGGGGAGTATAACATCAGGGAAGGTATTGACCATAATGAGTTGTACTTAGGGTAGAGAACTGTTGGAAAGAGTGGATGTTGCATGTAGAGAGAATAGCATGAGCAAAGGCATGGAGATGTGAAGGAACCAACCAGATTGAGATGCTCCAGGAAGTCTAGTGATAGAGTCAAGCCTGAGATAGGGAAGGGAGCAGATTTGTGGGCTCCACACCCATAAAGTAGAAGACAAGGAAAAGGCTTGAACTTTGCTGGTACTCTGTAGATGTGGACTAAAGGAAAGACCACATGCTGCAGCACAAAACCCAGAGTCATGTAACCTGTATGTGGCATTCCTAGTACACACTTAGACCTGTGAAGAATATTACTGCTGCTTTGGGCCCTCCTTATGTGACATGAGACATGGAAACTTGTGGTCAGAGCACAATTGCTGGGCTGAGGCATGGCATCTATGTGTCTCACGTGCAGTCTGTGGCCTGAAAAGTCCACACAACTGACTCATCTCATGACAGGGCCTTTTATGTCTCAGGTTATAAGGGAAGGAGTATCATTTAGGTAACCCTAGGAGTACTTCTTTATCTTTTTCCAGCTTTTAGGTGGAAGTTAATGACCCTTTCTATATGTGGTGATGAGACCAACTCGTACAGCTGTCCAGTTGGTCATGGCTCTGTGTGGTGGGTGTGCAGCACCCAGCACTTAGTTACGTGCTTTAGTGGAAGGTGCTGTTGGCCTCAGTCAGCCAAAACAGTGAAGGAGCAACACTCTTTTTAGCAGACTTTGCTGAGAAGGTGAGTATGAATCATGTTTTAGAAATCAAGGTTCTCCTGGGACCATCTATCTCTGTTGCTTCTAACAGCTGATTCTGCTGTGAATGTCTTACTTTCTACCATGTTTTGTTTTATAATCTGCAAATCTTTTTTGGAATGATGTGTGATTTAAGAGAACAGATGTGTTTAGTAGTTCAGTATTTCAGGGACACTTGAGTCAACTGCCTCTCCAGTAGCCTTGGGTAGATGAAATGTGTTCAGTTCAAGTGCTGCCTGCTTTGGCTTTTGCACCTGCTCTAATTCAGTGCTTCTCCAACTCTGAGATTTCAGGGACTGACAAACAAGCATGCAGATGAACTCAGTGAATTATTACAGAGTGAGTACCCTGTAACCACCACCAAGTCTAGAATAGAGTTCTGTCAGCCTTCCCAGAGTCTTCATTGTTCCTCAGCCCAGTCTCAGCCGCCTCATTCCTTCCAACTTTGTGACCTTTATATTAACTACTTCCTTGAATTTCTTTATTGTTTGATCACCCAAGTGTACATCCCTACACACTATAGTACCATATTGATTTTCTTTTTAACTTGATGTATCTTTTAAGTTTTTTTTAATCTGAAGGATTCCCTCTACCCCTTTCCTTTCCTTATAGTTTGCCTGGATCCTATAGTTTCCCACAGCCTAGATTTTGCTAATTTTATGTTGGTGCAATTCAGTGTGTTCCTTCCCTATAAATCAGCTAGATCCAGAGACCTGATTTGCCTGAGGTTTGATCCCTTTGATGAGACTCTAGGTGGTGGTATACTCATTTATCAGAAGGCACATCATGTCTGGTGTTCACTTTTTTTTTATGTTAGCAGCTATCATCCTGTAAGTAATTCACTGGGAGGAGGTGGTAACATGGAGATATTTTAATCATTTTGTTTCATTTATTAGGTGGAATAATTTTATAAGGAGATTTCTGCCCTTCATGTATTTGTCAGTAGAGTATATAGGAAAGGCAGGGTAAGTGTTTAAACTCTTTCCTTTTATTAACTTTTAAGATAATGTACTGGACTGGTTCTCGGTTATCCTCAGAAGGTGGCTGTTTTTTAAAAAACATTGTTATGATCTCATGGACTTAACGTGTATTTAATGGATTTTGTTCCATTGAAGTTATTACCAATTGTCCCATCCTGGTAGTTGGGAGCCTTTTCAGATTGCCTGCTGAGTTGTTTCACATGACTCTGGTGACTGCTTTGTGGAATTTCAGGATGTCCTAGGCTCATCTTGTACATTTTCTGTCTCAGGCTTGGAATCAGCTATTTGTCTAAGAAGCTCTGGGTTTTACCCATTCCTGCCATCTCTTGTTGTTCAGGCTTAATTATCTCTGCCAAGATGGTGACTCTCCTCTGCTGGACCTCAGACATAAGAAGTCCAAAGTACCCTGGTGGCAGGTGATGCTTGTGGTTCAGCGCACTGGCTCCTGCAGAATGTAGCTCTGGCAAGTGACTCCTCTGGTGCCAGTATTCCAACTCTGCAGAACTTAGAGTTGCAGGTATATAAGGCACAGTATCCCTTAGTAGGTCCTTGGAAGTGATGGTAAGTATGGCCACTCCTTCTTCTGCCTCTTAGTTCCTAGACCCATGTATTCTTCCTTAGGGACATAGTCCCACATAAAAGTCTCTGATGTAATGCAAATACTAGATCCTGAAGGATGGCACCCAATTCTTACAGATTACTGCCTCAGATTATTGAAGCTAGTGCTTTAGTAGTGCCCTTAGAGGGTCAATCCAGTGCTCTTTGAGGTTGGTCACTTCTGGATGGTATAGTACATATAAGACCAGTATAAGCATATATGACTTAATGTTATAGACCCACTCCCTAATTTCCTTTATTGTGAAATGAGTGTGCTGGTTGGATGCTATGCTGGATGGAATCCCATACCTGAGGATTAGGTAGTCTCTAAGCTTCTGGATATTAGTGCTGGCTGAGGTTCTATGGGAAGAGAAAGCAAACCTATTTCCAGAATATATCTCTATCTCTGTGAGGATGAACTTCTGGCCCTGCCAGGATGGAAGAGGCCTGATGTAGTTGATTTGCGAGCAAGTGGCTTGTTAGGTTCCTCAAGGAATAGTGTTGTATCTGGGCTGAGCATTAGTCTCTTGATGGCATATTGGCCATTCAGTGGCAGCAGTAGCTAGATTAGTTTTGGTATGTGGGAGTCTGTGCTCTTAGGCCTATGTGTAGCTTCCATTTCTGCCTCTGTGACCCACTCCATTCATATGCCTATTGTGCTAGTTCCAGGATGGCCAATGAATGACAAAGTGGCTGAGTCATTTAATCTACTTAGTTCAGTTCTTTTCAATGGTGAGTGCTCTCTGGTGTGTACTAATGTGTGATAGAAAAATCTTCATACTTGGTGCCTACTTTCAAATGTCCAGCCACATGCTATACCCCAGACCTTCTTGTCTCCAATATTCCACACCTTTTTCTTTCTTTTTTTTTTTCCCCAGACATTTTTCTTCCAGTCCCCTGACTAGCCAGCTAGACCATTGGCCACTGTTCAGGAATGTATATGTGGTCTCTCATATATAGTCTCCTTCCATAACCATATGTAGCTCTGCTCATTGGGAAGATTTTCCCTTGCTTCCCACTGTCTTTCAAGGCAATCTTTGAATGTGACTGTCATGCAACCACTGTCCATTTCTGTCTTCCAGCCACACACCAAGCTGACCCATCAGCAAACCAAGCTTGGTCACCATTTCCATTTTACAGTGAACTACTAATGCCTGTGCCTGACTTACGGTTTAGCAGACTCCAGTTCATGACAGTAAGTTCTTGATGTATTGTCACTTTTAAATGCTCTCAAGCATTTCATATAAACCTGGGTCCAGTCATGTGCCAGGAACCGTTTCTCAAAAGGTATAGAATTCTCTGTTGCAAATGGCATGGTTTTCCTCCAGAATCCTAGGTGTTGCTTTGTCATCCTTTCTAATTATTGGAGCTGGATGAAGTATATGGAAGTTCATTAATTTTTCATACTAAAAAGATTTAGGGGCGCCTGGGTGGCTCAGTCAGTTGAACATCCAGCTCTTGATTTTGGCTCAGGTCATGATCTCACAGTGGAATCTGGTTGAGATTTTCTCTCTCCCTATATCCCAGCACATGCGTGCTCTCTCTCTCTCTCTCTCCCTCTCTCTATTTCTCCCTCTCTCTCTCTCTCTCTCAAATAAAATATTTTCTAAAAAGATTTAAAAATATATATGGTTCTTGCCTTTGTGGAGTTTGCAGTCTAATGAAGAGAGAGATATTTTTTAAAAAATCATTCAAATGTTAAGTTGCAACTGTGATAAGTTCTATAAAGATACCCAAGGCTATGAGAACCAAGGGGATTTGGCCTGGTCAGTGAAATCAGAAGGACTTCCTGAGGTTGAAGATTGAAACTGACTAGCAAATGAGGAAGGGAAGACTGTCTAGGTAGAGGGAGCAACTTTATACCAAGTGTCTGGAAAGGAGTAGAGAACAGCTGGAGCAGAAGATGGTGGGGAGTGTGGTGGGGATAAGGCTGAGCAAGAGGTGGAGCCCAGCTGTGTAGGGCCATAGAGACCACTGGAGGGAGTTTACTGTTAGAGCCCTGAGAAGTCATGCAAGGGTTTACTGACAGGTTCAGATTTTCATTTTGAGGAAAGAATATGCACCTCCCAGTTAGTGGCCAAATGGGAGATGCGAGCAGCTTGGACTAGGGGTGGTGGAGTTGAAGGGAAGGGGGTTCTAGAGTTGCTTTAGAGGCAAGACTGATAGGACGTGGTGATGGATTGGGTATGGAGTGAGGAAGCAGAGTTGTCAAGGATATCTCTTAGGCCTCAGTGGTGCATAGTCTACACTAAAGTTCAATATTGCAGACCTGTGCTTGTAGCCAAGTTAAAAGGTGTGGGATGGTGTGTATATCCATGCTTACTGGCTCCCTTACTTGTGGGACATCCTCAAGCTCTTTTGAACTTCCTATACTTATACTAATTCCGAGGGAGGTGAGGCTGCCTGAGCACATGAGGTTTCTTGAAACTTGAGGTTCCTCCTCCTCACCCTGCTGTTTCCCGTGGAGTGAGGCAAGCCCTGAACATTTCTGCTTTGGCTCGTAGGCTGGGGTTGCAGTGATCTCAACTTCCGAAAGAGGCTTATTATAGGGGTCTGACCTTTAACTCAAGCTGTACAGGCTGGACAGTTGCAGCCACCTCAGAACTGCAGGATTAATTGCTGAGAGCCTGGTTTTGATTGCTGACCCCAGACCTGAGCCAAGAGCAACCGTGGACCAAATTGGTTGTTACTTTTCATCTTGGTTCAACTCTTGGTTCCTGATCTCTTACTCCATCTTTAGTAAATTCTGGCTCTGGAGGCAGACAATACCTCCCCACCTCTGTGGGCTGTCATGGACAGACAACTCTTTGAATCTTTATGTTCCGCTTTACAAAAATGTTGCTGTTTTCATTGGTGTTACAACTGAGAACCAAAAACATTGAATACATTAGGGACAGGTCTTCTAATAAAGAAACCTTTAAACAAGATACTGTTAGACTTTGAAAAAACTCCTTGGTCTTATGTATGTGCCTCTTTATTTCAGTTTTGGGGATTGAAGGAAACTCTGATGAGAGCTAAATTGGGCGACCTCAGCCTACCACACTAGCACATCTGGTTGTGCAGTTTGCTAAGTTTACTCTAGCATGATGAGACAACATGGATTTATACAACTTTGTAGAGAAAAGCAATCAGAAAGTTGAATTAAAATTGGTGCTTGGTTTTGTTTGCAACATATTTCAATTTATTGAATTCACAAAGGTGATTCTCTTGGGTAGTTACTTATTTAGAATAAGGTTGCTAAATCCCAAATGCAGGCTTCAGTCTGGAAAGCTGAATTAGGTAGGTTTCAGTCTTAGAATATTGTGGTCCCACAAATTCAAGTAGGGTGTTTCCTCTTCTCAGTTTCCTCGTATGCAAATTGAGCACATTAGCTTCATGTTACTGGTGTATACTGAAGATTAAAGGACCTAGCAAATAAATGATTTTCAAAAACAAGTCAGTAGCAATTAGGCAAGAAGACTAAAATATATTCAAATCGAAAAGGAAAAAGTAAACCAACTGCAGATGACATGATCTTGTATTTAGAAAATCCTAAGGAGTCTACTAAAAACTATTAGAACCAATAAATGAGCTTAGAAAGGTTTCAGTATACAGGATCAAAATATAAAATTTAATTTTATTTTCATAAAGGAACAATGAACTGATAATTAAAACAATTTTATTTATAATAATATCAAAAAGAATAAAATATTTAGTAATCTTTAAAAAAAGAAGGGTAAAACACATACCAAACATCACTGAAGGAAATTAGTGAAGACCTAAATAAATAGAATGACATCCATGTTCATGGGTCAGAAGACAATATTGGTTAGATGGCAGTACCCCCTAAATTGACCTATAGTTCACTGCAATTTCTATCAGTATTCCATTTGACTTTGCAGAAAATGATAAGCGGATTCTAAAATTCATATGGAAATTCAAGGGATCCAGAATAGCCAAAACGAGTTTGAAAAAGAACAAAGCTGGAGAACTCACACTTCCTAATTTCAAAACTTACTACAAAGCTGCAGTAATCAAGACAGTGTGGTATTGGCATAAGGACAGACATAGATCAGTAGAATAGAATTGAGTCCAGAAATAAATCCTCACATTTATAGTCAAGTCAACTGATTCTTGACAAGTTTGGTGAGCCAAGATAAATCAACAGGGAAAGAATAATCTTTTTCAACAAATGGTGTTGGAACAACTGGTATTTACATGCAAAGGAATAAAATTGGATGCCTACGTTGCATCACATACGAAACTCAAATTGGGTTTTAGGGCAGGTAATGTGTAGTTTCTTAGCTGTCCTGTTTCTTCTCTGCCAAGTTTTTAAAGTTTTATTTTAAAGAGCAAGAGAGTGCACACAAGTGCAAGGGGCAGAGGGAGAGAGAATTTCAAGCAGGCTCCATGCTGAGTGTGGAGCCCAACACGGGGCTTGATCCCAGGACCCTGAGATCGTGACCTGAGAAGAAACTCAAGAGTTGGACACTTAACCACCTGCACCACCCAGGTGCCCCATCTCTGTAAATTTTTAAAATTTATTTTTCAATTTATTTTTTATTCTTAAAGATTTTAGTTATTTATTTGAGAGATTTAGCAAGAGAGCATGAGTAAAGGGAGAGGGAGAAGCAGGCTCCTTGCTGAGCAGGAGCCCGATGTGGGGCTCAATGTGAGGCTATATCCCAGGACCCTGGGATCATGATCTGAGCTGAAGGCAGATGCTTAACTAACTGAGTCACCCAGGTGTCCCCTCCGCAAAGTTTTAATCAAATAGGCATTGAGCACAAGTTCCATGCTTGTGGTGATGTCTATGGTGAAATCAGAGATACATCATATTAGGCCTACCCCTGGGCAGACTCCCATATATGATCACATGATGTCTTGGTCAAGGATAGAATCTATGGACATAGTAACAATAATGATGATGATAGTGATGATCACTAACATTATAGAGTACTAACTCTGGAACAAGCACCATTCTAACTACTTTATAAATGTTATTCATTTGATTCTTTTTTTTTCTTTTTTATTTTTATTTATTTATGATAGAGAGAGAGAGAGAGAGAGAGAGAGGCAGAGACCTAGGCAGAGGGAGAAGCAGGCTCCATGCACCGGGAGCCCGACGTGGGATTCGATCCTGGGTCTCCAGGATCGCGCCCTGGGCCAAAGGCAGGCGCTAAACTGCTGCGCCACCCAGGGATCCCTATTCATTTGATTCTTACATGGTTATCCCCCATTTCAAAGATGAGGAAACTGGGTCACGGGGGACGTGAACTAACTTGCCACATAGCTGATAAATAGCAGAGCTGGTGAGAGGACTTTCAGGGAAGGCTTCTGGGGGATAGTCAACACCTGAGCCAGGCCTGGGCAGACGATACCAATCAAGAGGAAAGGGGAAGGCATTATGGTCTGCTAGAGCAAGATCTCAGCTTGTTTGCACTGGCCACATGTCTCATTGGAGTTCTGTTGCTGGCCTGCCCACACTGGGCTCAGTAGTTTTGTGGAACTCTGGACCTGCCTTGGCTTCTACAGCTCACACTGCCCTAATGAGCATCTTCTCAGCCTGGCATGGAGCAGGAACTTGTGGGTAGTCGCTACAGTCATGGCACTTGATGTTTATACTTACTCATGGGCCAAACTCCTGACTTCCATGATGTCTTTCTTACTGAAAATAACTTAATTACAAAACAATACATAGTCATTATTACACATGTAATGAGAAGACAGGCAAAAACTGGCTATGGCTGCTTGTTCAGTTTGAAGGAAATGACTCTTAAAAGGGTTCTTGATCATCTTTTGGGTATGAAAGGTCAAGATTGTTCTGCTGGGTAAAGCAGATTCCTTGAGGGAGAGATCATACTCTGCATAAGAGAACAAACGACTTGAAGGATGTGGTAGTTTGGTAGTAGGTGGGGACCTAGACATGGGCCCAGCCGCTTAGTGAAAGGCAGGGATGGGAGAAAAACGGCCAGTGAGAATCCCTCGAAGCAGGGTCAGCTAGAACATACAGGAACAGGGATCCTTTTGCTGATTTTAAGTTGTCTTCTGTGCCATGTAGAACTGTAGCCACCTCAGCAGTGCCTCATGTAAGAGAGTTTTTGGGGAAATCAAAGAAAAGGGACTGTTCCTTTTTGTGTTTCCTAGGAACACAAGAAGGGAACAGCTGCCGAAAGCAGGATGCCAGGGAAACTTAGAGTGGCAGGAAGAGGAAATCATAGTAAATATGAGAACTAGGTACCTGGAAATTTGCACCAGTCTTGGGGGAGGGCTTTGGAATTTGCTTGTATGTATTTGCTTACATATAAGTATATTTGCTATATACTTTTTCTCAGTATATAGGGTGAAGATTTTAGCCATTTTTATTTAAATGTTAAAGGGTGATTCTGTGAGGCCAGAAGAGTTAGGGATGCAAAGATGGCATATATCCATGGATGTCATTTTGAAGTCTGCTTTTACCATTTAACATCCTTCCATTTCAATAACTATTCATCTTGGCATCATTTTCTAGGGGCTATGTAGTATCTTGTGTGGAGATAATCATAGTTGATCCACTTGACCACACAGCCAAGTCTTAATATTTTGATTTAAGCTACATGTGGGTTTTTTTCTCCATCTATTTTATCTTATTTTAAAAAATTAAATTCAGTAATAATTAACATACAGTGTTATATTATTTTCAGGTGTACAAGATTATGACTCAACATTCCTGTACATTACTCAGTGTCCAACACGATAAGCATGATTAATCCCTTTCACCTATTTCACCCCCACCTACCTCTAGCATCCACCAGTACTCTGTATTTAAGAGTCTGGGGTTTTTTTGTTTTTCCCCTTTTTTTTCTTAAGTTCCACAGAAGGAGAGGCAGAGGGAGAAGCAGACTCCCCACTAAAGAGAGGGCCCGACTTGAAACTTGATCAATTGACCTGAGCCAAAGGCAGACACTTAAGCAACTGAGCCACTCCGGTGCCCCAAGAGCCAACTAATTCTATAAGATTTGCTATGAAAAATAGCAGTCAATCCCTTACCCACTCTTCCTCTTTCCCTGAGAGCAAATGTAACCGCTTTTATCTAATTATTTTGGTATTTATCCCTGTGGCTCTAAATAACTGCCTACAATTGCTACTTGTTGATTTTACATCTTAGGTTTTTTTGTGTTTTTTTTTTTTTTTTTTTTTTTTAGTGGGCTCTGTGTTGGGCATGGGCTTGAACTCATGACCTTGAGATGAAGACTTGAGTTGAGATCAAGAGTTGGACATTTAACCGACTGAGCTACCTAGGCACCCCTCATCTTAGATATTATTTATTGATATGTTGCTATGATTTCTTGCTACAGAAATTGAGGATTTATCTTTCCTCCTAGGAAAGACATACACATCTCTCTATTTTCTTTTCCTCTTGATAAAATGATATAGTAGTTTTGGTTAGATCAATTGGTTAGATCAGTATATAGAATTTACATTATTATGGTTATGTAAATGTTATTTTAAATTTCAAGTTAACATATAGTGTAGTATTATTGGTTTCAAGAATAGAACTTAGTGATCCATCACTTACATATAACACATGTTATATATAACATATATATAGTACATATAACTGGGTGTTCCATATAACACCTAGTGCTCATCATAACAAGTGTCCTCTTTAATGCCCATCACCCATTTGCCCATCCCTCCACTTACTTCTAGCAACTCTGTTCTCTGTAGTCAAGGGTCATTTATGGTTTGCCTCACTCTGTTTTTATCTTATCTTACTCTTCCTACTCTTCCCTTATGTTCATCTGTTTTGTTTCTTAAATTTCACATATGAGTGAAATTATATATTTGTCTTTCTCTGACTGACTTATTTCACTTAGCATAATACTCTCTAGTTCCATCCATGTCATTGCAAATGGCAAGATTTCATTCTTTTTGATGGCTACGTAATACTCCCTCTGTGTGTGTGTGTGTGTGTGTGTGTGTGTGTGTAACGTTCTTTATAGATTTTGGATACCAGCCCTTTATCTGATATGTCATTTGCAAATATCATCTCCTATCCATTGCCTTTTAGTTTTGTTGATTGTTTCCTTTGCTATGCTGAAGCTTTTTATCTTGATGAAGTCCCAGTACTTCATTTTTGCTTTTGTTTCCCTTGCCTGTGTTGACATGTTCGGTAAGAAGTTGCCGTGGCTGTGATCAAAGAGGTTGCTGCCTGTGTTCTCCTCTAGGATTTTGATGGTTTCCTGTCTCACTTTTAGGTCTTTCATCATTTTGAGTTTATTTTTTGTGGTGTAAGAAAGTGATCCAGTTTCATTCTTCTGCATGTTGCTGTTCAGTTTTCCCAACACTATTTGCTGAAGAGACTGTCCTTTTTCCATTGGATATTCTTTCCTGCTTTGTCAAAGATGAGTTGACCATATAGCTATGGGTCCATTTCTATGTTTTGTATTCTGTTCTATTGATCTTTGTTTTCGTGCCAGTACCATACTATCTTGATGGTTACAGCTTTGTAATACAGCTTGAAGTCTGGGATTATGATTCCTCCCCACTTTGCTCTTCTTTTTCGGCATGACTTTGGCTATTCAGGGTCTTTTCTGGTTCCATACAGATTTTAGGATTGTTTGTTCTTGTTCAGTGAAAAATGGTGGTGGTATTTTGATTGCAATTGCTTTGAATGTTAGATTGCTTTGGGTAGCATAGACATTTAACAATATTTGTTCTTCCAATCCATGAACATGGGGTGTTTTTTCATTTCTTTTTGTCTTCAATTTTTTTCATTAGCGTTTTATAGTTTTCAGTATACAGATCTTTTACCTTTTTGGTTAGGTTTATTCCCAGGTATCTTATGGTTTTTGGTGCAATTGTAAGTGAGATTGATTCCTTGATTTTTCTTTCTGTTGCTTCATTATTGCTGTATAGAAAAGCAACAGATTTGTGTATGTTGGTTTTATATTCTTCGACTTTATTGAATCTATGTATCAGTTCTAGCACTTTTTTGGTGGAATCTTTCAGGTGTTCTACATAGAGTATCATGTTGTCTGCAAAGAGTGAAAGTTTGAGTTCTTTGTAAATGTAAATGCTATTGATAGCTGGGTGGTGTAGTAAAATATGATGGATTGTGTTTCCCTCTCTAAATTTTCTCTTCTCTGGAGTTGTCTTGTGTTGCAGGTTGGGATGTCCAGAAAGCAAACTCTGAGGTAGAGCTTAGTGTATGGGATATTTTAGGGAGTACTCTTAGAATACATAGAGGTGAAAAAGGCAGGATTGGGGATTTACAAGAGAGAAGCCAGGCTGCCACATAGGCATAAGCACAGCCTAGACTGATGCCATGGGAGCTCTGGAGCTAGAGTGGCCCTTCAGAATGGTCCCCTTGGAATTTCTTTGTTTAGTTTCCTTGAGTTTGTCACTGATTTAACCTTGAACCCTTGGCTGGTTGTAAAACATCTCCTCTTCATGCATTAGTTTTTACCAGACATTCAGTGCATTCCTATCTTCTTAAGGAAGTCTCTCCTGGATCCTTGGACCTGCTTTTGGCTAGACTGGTGGCTGCCTGGGGCCCACTGTCATCCGGGGGTCTCCCCTTACCATCATCCTGGCTGCAGGACATCCCACTGTGTAGAGGCTGTGGTTACTGTACTTTCCTGAATTGTATATTCTGTTTTCCTGGATCCCATGCCTTTTTCTTTATTCTCTTATTTTAGTGGAATATTTTTCAGTAACATCATTAGGAAGCAATGGGCTGTACATTTTTTGAGACCTTACATATATGAAAATATAATTATTCTGTTCTTATAGAGTTCTAGTTTAAGAAAATATAGATTTCTAACTTAGAAATAATTTTTCTTAATTTTAAATGCATTGCCTCATGCCTTCTAGTTTCCAGCATCACTACTGAGAAGTCCAAAGCCACTCTGATATCTGACCCTTTGTATGAGACCTGTGTTTTCTTTCTGGAAGCTTTTTGTGGGGCGATCTTTTTGTCGTTTCTGATGATGAAATTTGCCTAGTGTGTGTTATTTTCATCCATTGTAGGCACTTAGGAGGCCTTTTCAATTAATTTGGAAATTCATAGGCTTCATTTCTGGGGAATTTTCTTAAATTATTCTTGGATGTTTTCCTTCCCTTCTTTTTGTTTTTTTTGTTTTTTTTGTTTTTTTCTGGAATGTCTGTTGTTGAGATATGCTGTATGTTCTGTACCTCATCCTACCACACACATTTTTCCATCTTTTTGTTTTGGGAAGATTTCCTCAGTTTTATCATGTAGCTCTTTTCTAGTAGGTTTTTAAAATGAAATTTAACACACAAACAGCAGCATGCAGAAATCACAAGCATGCATCCAGATCAGCGAATTATCACTGCTGAAACTGGAATCACTTGCATGATTCCCACCCAGGCCAAGGAATGGAACATAAGAACTACCACCCTGCAACTCTCGCATGCCCCTCCCCCCACACCTTCAAACAATCATTACCTAACTTCTTTTTTTTTTTTTTTTTAAGATTTTATTTATTTAATCATGAAAGACACACAGAGAGAGATAGAGAGAGGCAGAGGCACAGGCAGAAGGAGAAGCAGGCTCCATGCAGGGAGCCTGACGTGGGACTGGATCCCAGGACTCTAGGATCACTCCCTGGGCTGAAGGCGGCGCTAAACCGCTGAGCCCCTGGGGCTGCCCCATTACCTAACTTCTAACACCATAGATCAATTCCGTTGTTTCCAGTGGCTTTTTCAAACTTCAGTGCACATGAGAATCAGCTGGAAGATTTATTAAAACAGATTTCTGGGACTCACCCTCAGAATTTCTGATTCAGTGTGTCTAAGGTGGAGAATTTACATTCCTAACAAGTTACCAGATGCTGACACTGCTAGGCTAAGACAGCTCTTTGAGAATTACTGGCCTATTCTTTACCAGATGGTAAATGGAGTCATACAGTGTGTCCTCTTTTGTGTAAGTTTTCTTTTGTTTGACATTAACTTTGTGAGAGCCATCCATTTTTTAAAAATGTTAGCTGAAGTTCATTCATTTTAACTGCTGGATAGTAAGAATATACCATGTAGTATGAAGTTATTTATCTATTCTGCTACTGATGGTCATTTGGTCTGTTCCCAGGATTTGGTTACTATGAACAATGGTGCTAAAAAAGTTCCTTTAGAGTCTTTTGGTGAAAATGTGCATGTACTTCTGGTTATATCTATATATCTATATATCTATCTCCAGAAAAAATATGTATATATGGGGAATTGCTGTTATGCTACATGTGTCAAACTCTTTTCCCAAGTGGTTGTATCAGTTTTCACTCCCACCAGCAGGATGCAAGTATTCTCCTTTCTCTGCATCCTACACTACACTTGATGTTGTCAAGTCTTTTTATTTTTAGCCTATCTGGTAGGAGTGCAGTGGTATCTCATTGTGGTTTTAATTTGCATTCCTATGATGACTGATGAAATTCAGTACATTTTCATATGTATATTGGCTACTTGGATATCCTTTCTGATGAAGTGCTCATTCAAGTTTCTTGATCGTTTTATTAATTAATTAATTAATTTATTTTTGAAGATTTTATTTTATTCATGAGAGATACAGAGACACAGGCAGAGGGAGAAACAGGCTTACGGGGAACTGATGTGGGACTTGATCCCAAGACTCCGGAATCACAACCTGAGCCAAAGGCAGAGAGACACTCAACTACTGAGCCACCCAGGCATCCCACCCCCTTGATCATTTTAAAAGTTGGTTTGTCTTTTTCTTACTGACTTTTAATGATTCTTTATATATTCTGGATATAACTACTAGGTTTTTTTTTTTTTTTTAAGATTTTGTATTTACTTATTCATGAGAGACACAGAAAGAGAGAGGCAGAGACAGAGGCAGAGGGAGAAGCAGGCTCCATGCAGGGAGCCTGATGTGGGACTCAATCCCGTGTCTCCAGGATCACGCCCTGGGCTGAAGGCGACGCTAAACCACTGGGCCGCCAGGGCTGCCCTAACTACTAGTTGTTAATAGATACTGCAATATCTTCTCTGCTGTGGTTTACCTTTGTTAATGGTGATTTTTGACAAGTAGAAATTTTTGAGTTTTATGTGTGTGGTGAGGATAACTGAATTCTACTGTTTTAGCAAATTTCCAGTATAAAATACAGTGTTATTAACTATAATCATCATGCTGTACATTAGACCTCTAGACTTACTCATCCTACTTAACTGTAACCTTTTACTCTTTAACCATCCTCCCATTTCTCCTACCTCCCTGCCTCTGGTAACTCACCAGTTTACTCTTTCTGTATTCAACTTTTTAGATTCTACATACAAGTGAGATCACACAGTATTTTTATTCCTGTGTCTGGCGTATTTCACTTAGCACAATGTCCTCCAGATTCATTAGTGTTATCACAAATGGCAGGATCTCCTTGTTTCTGAAGGCTGAGTAATGTTTCATTTTATATTTATATACAGAAAACACAAGACAGAGAAGAAAATGGAGAAATTGAGTTAGGAATGGATGAAAAGGAATTAGAAACAGCAAAGAAACCTATAGCTGAAAAAGGTGAATTATGAATTTTACCCTCACCATTCAGATCCTATGTGGAGAGGAAATGTGAAATTTAAGTCATTTCTTTTGAGAGAGATTTGCCCTTGTACCAATGACTATGGCCAAGAAGATGGAATGTGCTGATTTATATAAACCAGTTAGGGTCTACTCCTGGAGATGAAATTGGAGTCAGTTTTCCAAAGCACATAGGTTGCTTAGTGGAGAGGTGGATAGATATCTAAATGAATGAAAATCTGTGCATTGTTAGGAGCAAATAATGGGTGAGGGATGCTTGAGAGGCAACCAAAAAATGTCTTACTACATTTTCCAGTGAGCACAATGAGCTTTAACCTTGACTACATTTGGAGCCCCTGCAGTAGAAACAGGTGTGGCAAAAGTTGCCTTAGTTTAGTAGAAACTAAATAACTCTATGATAGATTTGTTTATTTGGTAGTCAGCACTAACTTCCAAGTCTTTTTGGTATCCCTTTCAGCCCTGCATAGTCTGACAAGCTAAAAAAAAGAAAGCATAAATAGCTCTTCTAGTCTCCCTTGCAGCTAGGGTCCTGGATGTGACTCACATCCTGCTAGTGAAATGTACTCATGTGAGATTTGAAAAGTAGGAGTGAGGTGGAGGCTATTTTCCATTTGCTTTTTGCTTTGTTTTTGCTCATAAACAAAGTTGTAGAAATAATTCCAGAGGTGTTGAGCAGATACTATGATGACAGCTTCCTTATCTTCATTCTTGAGAGGTTAAGTAACTTGCCCAAGGTTACATAGATAACAAGTGACAGAGTTCAAGCTCAGGTGTTTGAATTCACAGCTGCTTGGAGAGTTCTTGAGGTTTGCCCCAGTGACGCAGAAGTAGTGGCTGCCCTGGCAGATTAGGGCTAGTGTTTTCTGGGAATTCCTGAAGGCCCAGCCTACAGCCTACCCTTACTCTTCTGAGCATTTTGTAAGTTCTCAGTTCTCTATATTATATACTTTTGGAGACATTTCAGTTTCCTACATTGAAGCTTCATTAGCATAAAAAGGGAAACACCCTTCTGGAATCTGAACAGAGCTAGTTTATCTCCAAAAATTCCAGGTTTCCTAATAACAGTCATGCTATGAGTATGGATTAATAACCAGGTTTCTCCCAACAGGCAGGGGCAAGTACCTGTGCTTTGGCACAGCCAAAGAATAGCCCAAATAGAGGAATTTAGGAAATATGGCACCAGCCAGGTTTGGCTTCCAGGGTCCTGCCTCTACCAGGTGCATGGAGGATGAGAATCTCTGTCACTGTGGATCCACTCTATGCCAGAGCCTGTATGCAGTCATTCACAAGTATAGTCTCATCCATAGCTAACTTTAACTCTGCAAAGCAGGAATGATTGCCCTCAGTTTACATAAGGGAAAACTGAGACTCTGACCAAGATCTCACAGATAATAAATGACAGGATCAGAATTAACATTCAGGGCTATCTCCATACTCAGCTTATACACATTTAAAACAATCTTATCTCTTCTTAATTATAAAAGTAATACCTGTTCAGGGCGCCTGGTGGCTCAGTTGGTTAAGCATCCAACTCTTGGTTTCTGCTCAGATCATAATCTCAGGGTCTTGAGATCAAGCCCTGCCTGCAGCTCTATGCTCAGCAGGGGTCTACTTGAGATTTTTCTCTCTCCTTTTACCCCCTCCCCCCATAAATAAATAAATAAATAAATAAATAAATAAATAAATAAATAAATAACATCTTTTAAAAAATATAAGTAATACATGTTCATTGTAGAAACTTTGTCATCATCCCTTTGGTGTCATGGTAGTGAGATGGAAGCAAGGGCTACTTTTTCTACAAATGTATTTATATAACTCTAAAGTCCCTGCCTCTTCTATCACATATGCTGTGCAGTTTTTGATATAAGGTAAATGAGCTATATTTTTTCTTTGCTCTCTTTTCTTTTTTCTTGAACATTGGCATGAGCTATATTTTAGAAATAAATAATTGACAAACTGGCTTGTGTTAGTTATTTGCAAGAAAATTACAGAATGGGTAAACAGATATTTGCAAGAAATCACAGGTCACATCTTAACTTGTTATCTTATTAATAGGCTCTGCACTAATTTAAAAGGATAATGGCATCTCTAATATCAGTAATCTTATATGGTGATTTTAAAGACTGCCTGTGTGTGTGTGTGTTTTGATTGCCCATTTTCTTCCCATAGGCTTTAGACAATAGTTAGCAATGTTGCCACAAGAATTATTATTTTTTTTTAAAGATTTTATTTATTTATTCATGAAAGAGAGAGAGAGAGCCATAGGCAGAGGGGGAGGCAGGCTCACTGCAGGGAGCCCAATGTGGGACTCGATCCCAGGACCCCGGGATCACACCCTGAGCTGAAGGCTGATGCTCAACCACTGAGCCACCCAGGCATCCCTTGCCACAAGAATTTAAAAAACATTATCTGTTGCCTCTTCAGCCTAAATTGGTGCAGGACAGTAATTCACCATAATCAGGTGTCAACAATTCTTTTATTTTTCTTTTCTTTTAAAGGTTTTACTTATTTATTCATGAGAAGTAGAGAGAGGGGCAGAGACACAGGCAGAGGGAGAGGCAGGTTCCATGCAGGGAGCCTGATGTAGGGCTCGATCCCGGGTCTCCAGGATCATACCCTGGGCCAAAGGCGACGCTAAACTGCTGAGCCACCCAGGCTACTCAAGGTGTCAACAATTCTACAGCAACAGGAGAAATTCACTTATACTTTACAGCTGAAAATGAACCATGAACAAACACTGAAAATTCTCATGATTTTCAAAAATGGTTGGGATCTAGACTTCATTCAATTCTCAGTTATTTTGGTGAACATGATAACAAAAGCCACTTCCACTCTAGTTCTCTTCCTTCTTCATCTATAGTAATATAGTCCCATGGCTCAACAATTAAAATGTATAAAGAGATAATCACTGAAAACCTCCCTCCCATTTTCCACTTCGATCTACCCAGTCACCTCCTTAGTTTCTTTTATATCTTTCTGGATTCTTTTTTTTTTTTTAAGATTTTATTTTATTTATTTGTAAGAGATAAAATGAACTGTGGAGAGGGGCAGAGGGAGAGATAGAGAAAACACAGATTCCTGCTGAGCGGGAAGCCTGAGGAGTGAAAAGCCTGACGCAGGGCTTGATCCCAGGACCTGGAGATCATGACCTGAGCCAAAGGCAGATGCTTAACCAATTAAGCCACTCAGGTGCCCCTCTTCCTAGATTCTTTATATATAAACAAATACAAATACAGATTCTTATTTTTCTTCTTTCTTTACATAGAAGGTAGCAGAATATCCCCTGTTCTATACTTGGTTTTTCTTTGTTTACTTTGTTTTTCTCATTTAAAAGTATCTAGGAGGGGTGCCTGGGTGACTCATTCAGTTAAGCATCTAATTCTTGATTTCAGCTCAGGTCATGATCTCAGGGTCATGAGATCAAGCCTTGCACTGGGCTTCACATTGAGCATGGAGCCTATGGAAGATTCTCTCTCTCTCTCTCTCTCTCTCTCTCTCTCTCTCCCTCTCTCCCTCTACCCCCTGTCCTTGCCTCACTGTGTGCGCTCTCTCTCTCTCTCTCTCTCTCAAAAAAAGTGTATCTTGGAGACTTTCCATATTATTAAAACATTTAGAGCTTCTTCATTCCTTTTTGCAGCTGCATAATATTCTATCTGACGGATGTCACAAAGGTTTTTTTTTTTTAAGATTTTATTTATTTATTCATGAGAGACACAGAGAGAGGCAGAGACATAGGTAGAGGGAGAAGCAGGCTCCCTGCAGGGGGCTCAATGAGGAATCCCAGGATCACAACCTGAGCCAAAGGCAGACCCTCAACCACTGAGCCACCCAGGCATTTCATGAATGCATATTTAGAATGCCCTTTAGCATCTTTAGAGGTGATCATATGATTTTCTACTTCAAATTTGTTTATTATGATTAGTTATATAAATGGTATAATATTAAACCATCTTTGCCTTCTGAAATGTATACTATTTAATTATGATGCTAAATTCTGATTGCTAATTTTTTGTTTAGGATTTTTTATTGATGGTCGTAAGTGATACTGATCTATAGTTTGCTTTTTTGTGTGTGTACAATATTATCAAGTTTGATCTTTTTTTACTTTTATTATTTTTTTTAAAGATTTATTTATTTATTCACGAGAGACACAGAGAGAGAGAGAGAGAGAGGCACAGGCACAGGCAGAGGGAGAAGCAGGCTCCATGCAGGGAGCCCGACATGGAACTTGATCCTAGGTCTCCAGGATCAGGCCCTGGGCTGAAGATGGCACTAAAACGCTGAGCTACCTGGGCTGCCCTGATCTTTTTTAAAAGATTTTATTTTTAAGTAATCTCTAACCCAATATGGGGCTCAAACTTACAGCCCTGAGATAAAGAGTTGCATGCCCCACTGACTAAAGCAGGTAGGCGCCCTGCAGGTTTTGATATTAATGGTATACTTGTTTCATAGAAAAAATTTGAACTTTTCCTCATGACTCTAGAACAATAAAAAAAAAAAAACATTGGGATAATCCACTCTTTTAAAAGTTTGTTAGAATTTTTCCTGTGAAATTTTCTGGGCCTGCTGCATTTGGCGGGGGGGGGGGGGGGGGGGCTGCTGCATTTTTAAGAGGTAGAGTAGCTCATTGTCGACCTCTATTTCTTCCATTACAAATTGGTTTCTATCATGTCTCTTCTGAGGCCAGTTTCATGTACACGCTCTTCTGCTATTTAGAAATCCTGGATTTTTCTGCTTGCAGTTGCCTTTATAATTATAATTTTCTTTTTTTTTTCTATAATTATAATTTTCTATGATGTCCTTCGCCCTGCATTTCTTTCTTTTTTTTTTTTTTTTTAATTTTTATTTATTCATGACAGTCACAGAGAGAGAGAGAGAGAGAGGCAGAGACACAGGCAGAGACACAGGCAGAGGGAGAAGCAGGCTCCATGAACCGGGAGCCCGACGTGGGATTCGATCCCAAGTCTCCAGGATCGCGCCCTGGGCCAAAGGCAGGCGCCAAACCGCTGCGCCACCCAGGGATCCCGAGCCCTGCATTTCTTTATTTTTTCCCTGCATTTCTTTAGATAGTATCTATGACTTTCCTTCTATGAGAATAATGAAACTAGCTCATATCCTTATATAAAGCTCAGACAGGCAGCTAGGTAAGGCAGCAGCAAGAAGAAAGGGGGCTGTCTGCATGGGGGCAACGTCAAGACCCACAGTGACTGGTCCATCCCCAGAGCCTGTTCCTGTGGCGTCTGCACAAATATTAACTCTGGCCCAAGCACTGGGACAGGAATTGTCCCCCCTCAGGCAGTAAACTTTATTGGTAAATTATTACAAAATAAAAGCAAGCATATACACCCTATAATCAAGTATAGCAGGGAGTTATTAGAATTTTTTTAAACAGTTTAGAATCTTTGATTTTTTAAACACCTGCAACATTGGGAAACAAGTACCCACAGGCTTAGAAATAGAAACCAAAAGAAAAAAAAAAAAAAAAGAAATAGCAAGCAAATACAAAGGTTGTTTCATTAGGTGGAAAAGAATGCCATTTTCATATGAAGCTTCAGATTAACCAATTATTAACAAGGAAGACAATCTTAAAATTAATTTTTCCCTTCTAATCAAAGATATGACAAATACATTAACAGGTGTTTTGCACTATATACAAATCATGAAGCCTCTTTTGGTTTCTCATATGACCTCCACAAATTATAGGAAATATCAAAGAAAATATTGAAACACCATTGTATAAATTTATATCTATAACTAAAGTCAGACTTACCCCAAAGTGGTTTGTATGAAGAGTTAAATCTTTTTAGAAAAATTGTTCCACAAGAATCATAAGGTCTAGATATACTAAAGTTTATATTTTAAAATGTTTGATCAGAAGTGTATCCCAATATGTAATAGCCTATAAAATACTCTCAGTAGACCCAGTAACAGTGGGATCAGCAGAAAGATCCTTCTCAAAATTAAAAATTATTGAAATTTGTGACCTTTGATTTCTCAAGAATGACTGATGTCCTTTTAATTATATTGATTGAAAATGAAGATCCTAAAAGTATAAATTTGATGACCTAATACATGAATCTGCAGGAAAATAAGGCAGAAAAAAATCTTATGATCAAAAATCTATGTCAACATTAATAGTGTTATTATTTATTGCATTGTATAAAATTATGTCTCTAAAAAACGTTCTCTTTTTGCAGTTTGTGAGTTTATGGTTTTTTTAAAAAAATATTTATTTATTTATGAGAGACACAGAGAGGCAGAAACATAGGCAGAGGGAGAAGTAGGCTCCCTTCAGTGCCCTGTGAGTTTATGTTGTTATTTATATATTGCTATTACCCCTATATGTTTCACAAGTAATAAACTATTTTTAAAAGGGGACACCTGGCTAGCTCAGTTGGTGGAGCATGCCACTCTTGATCTCCAGGTTGTGAGTTTGAGTCCTACACTGGGTACAGAGATTGTTTTAAAAAATAAAATCTTGGGGATCCCTGGTTGGCTCAGCACCTGCTTTTGGCCCAGGGCGTGATCCTGGAGTCCCGGGATCGAGTCCCACATCAGGCTCCCTGCATGGAGCCTGCTTCTCCCTCTGCCTGTGTCTCAGCCTCTGTCTCTCTGTCTCTCGTGAATAAATAAATAAAATCTTTTAAAAAATCTTTAAAAAGTATATTTTTATTTTTATTTTTTTAAAGATTTTATTTTTTAAAAAAATTATTCATGAGAGACACAGAGTGAGAGAGACAGAGACAGAGACAGAGACACAGGCAGAAGGAGAAGTAGGCTCCATGCTCCATGCAGGGAGCCCGATGTGGGACTCGATCCTGGGTCTCCAGGATCGCAACCTGGTCCAAAGGCAGCACTAAACCGCTAAGCCATTCGGGCTGCCCAAAAAAGCATATTTTTAAAAGAAAAAAAAAATATTTTTAGCACTTTAAATGGAACCTTTGTTTTTTAAATAAGAGTTCTTGCATTTTAATTTTGCATTAGGCCCTGCAAATTATGTAGCTGGTCCTGCTCATGTGACACAGGAAATGCAGGCAGGGAAGCACCAAAGGATTTTTTGTTTTTGTTTTTGTTTTTTTACGGATTTTATTTATTTATTTGAGGGAGAGAGAGAAAGAGAAAGTGAGGATGCACGGGCACATAAGCAGGGGGAGGGACAGAGGAAAAGGGAGAAACAGACTCCCCACTGAGCAGGGACCCTCCCCCCACAACATGGGACTCAACCCCAGGACTCTGAGATCTTGACCTGAGCTGAAGGCAGACACTTAACTGACTGAGCCACCCAGATGCCCCACCAAAGGCTTTTAGACAGGAATTGTAATATTTATATTTTGGAGGATATCTTGAAGATGGACTTTTAGGTCTTTGAGGTCAGGATTTACCTCTAAATTTATCTTGTATCTTCCATATGCCTAACACAATGCTTGGCATACATGGGCTGTACAAAGCAGTGGTTAAGAAGGTGATCTGATGCCAGACATCTTGGCATTAAGTCCTAGCAAGTTACTTAACCTCTCTTTACTTCAGATTCTACAACTGTAAAATAATGATAAAGTTTATATTTTAAAATAATTGGTCAGGTGCCCCAGCATGAAAGATACTGATTGTCTTAAGCCAACTCTTAGAGCCTGAAGTAGAGGTTGGGGTAGCTTAACCTCCTAGGAACATGGCCTGCTTTGGGAAGGGATAAATATATCTTAGGAAGAAAAAAGGAGTAGATGGGGATGAATAAAGCAACTAGAAAAATTTACTACCTCAAATCCAACTCAGACATATATTTTTTAAAGATTTTATTTATTTATTCATGAGAGACACAGAAGAGAGAGAGAGAGGCAGAGACACAGGCAGAGGGAGAAGCAGGCTCCATACAGGGAGCCTGATGTAGAACTCAATCTCAGGACTCTGGGATCACGCCCTGAGCCAAAGGCTCAACCACTGAGCCACCCAGGTGTCCCCAACTCAGACATATTGAAAAAATTTTTCAAGGGATGTGACAGCCATCCCTGGAGAAGAAATTAATGTGTGAGCAAGAACAGATCAATTTTCCTTCCAGCATTAGTTCTCAGGACCTGCTAACCTGATCACTCTAGGACTTTCATCCATACCTTATTACTTTTGGGGGAACATCTCAGCAAACACCCTTTTCTTTGAGGTATAGTAATATTTATAATCAAGATATATCATTTCATTCATTTAAATATTTACTGAGACCTACTTCATGTCTTTTAGGCCAAGGAAAGAGTGTGGGCAAAAGAAAAGATGTATGAGGGAAAAATGATAAAGTTCTGGCATAAGTAGTTTGTCTCTGGAGCATAGCCTTTGAGGGAGTGATAGGAGACAAGCTGGCAAAGTAGAATGGGATGAGATAAAAATCCTTGGCTAGGCAGTTCTTATTTCAGCTTAGCTATTGAGGTAAAACATAGATAATAAAGTGCATTAAGCTTAGCCAACATCTCAGTGAATGTGTATATACCGCCTTATAATCACCACCCAGATCAAGATCTAAAACATTTCTAGCATTCCAGAAGGTTCCTTTATGCCTTTCCCAGTCAGTCCCCCTCCCTAGAGGGAACTACTGCTCTGGCCTCAATTGCTATTAATTAGTTCTGTCTGTTCTTCACAGAAGTGGACTTATACAATTTATACCCTTTGTATCTGGCTTCTTTTACTCAGTGTAATGATCATGAGATGTCTCTTGTTGTTGAACTTAAGAGACTTTGTTCTTGGGCAGCCCTGGTGGCTCAGTGGTTTAGTGCTGCTTCAGCCCAGGGCCTGATCCTAGAGACCTGGGATCGAGTCCCATGTCAGGCTTCCTGAATGGAACCTGCTTCTCCCTCTGCCTGTGTCTCTGCCTCTCTCTCTCTCTCTTTCTCTCTTTGTGTCTCTCATGAATAAATAAAATCTTTAAAAAAAAGAGAGAGAGACTTTGTTCATTTTCTTGCTTCATAGTATTCCATTAAATGAACACCCAGAAATTTGTTTATGCATTTTCTAGTTGGCAGACATTTGGGTTATTTCCAGTTTCATGCTAGTGTGACTACAGCTATTATGAACATTCTTGTACATGTCTTTCAGTGAACAATGTATTCATTTCTCTTGGATATATACCTAGAAGTGAAAAGGCACATTTTTGTTTTAGTAAGTTATGCCCAACAGTTCTCCCTAGTGGTTGTATCAAGGGCGTTTTGACTTTAGCCTGAGGAAGACTGGGAGCGGTGTGCTGAAATTTATATTTTAGTCTGGCAGCCACTGTGAAAGACACACTGAAGGTAGATGAGGCTGTAGACAGGGATACCAGCCTGAGCAACAGACCAAGTGAGGGTTCATGAGGCCCTGAGCTCTGAAAAGATCTCAGGAGCTCATGGAGGGAGAGGATAGCATTTAGAGATGATAAGAAGGTAGAGTTAACAAGAGTTAACAAGATTGTTTGGATGTTGTAGAATGAAAGAATGGAGTTCAGGATGACTGCCAGATCTCTGACATGGTGTTGGCAGAATGGTGGTGCCCTTTTCTGAGAGAGGGAGCACTTGGGAAGGGGCAGGTTTGAGGAAGAAGAGAAGCTCTGTTTTGAACATCTTGAATCTAAGGGACCTGTGAGATCAAGGCGGAGGTATCCAGTAGGCAATTGGATACATGGAACTGAAGCTCTGGGGAGAGATCCACGCTGGAGATTTCTATCACGGAAACAAGGGAATGCGTGAACCATCAGAGAGGGGGTGTAGAAAGAGGATCCCAAGAAGATGACTGAGAAGGCATTTCCTGAGAGGTAGGAGGAAAACCAGGAGCTGGCCTGCTATTATGAAAATCCAGGGGAGGGAGAGTTTCCAAAAAGAGTTTCCAAAGTCTGTTGAGGAGTCAAAAAAGATGGGCATCGGAAGGTGTCCAGTGAATGCAGAGTTTAACCTAGCTGTCCATGGTGCCAAGGCACCTGGGGCCTTCTGCCTCTGCAGTCTCTGTGGTGCCAGAAGCCCACATCAGTGTGATGGGGCCAACTGGGCTCTCTTTCCCCTCACTTCTTTTTCACTGGCTTCTCAGCCTGAGGCAAGGGAGAGAAAGAGAGAGGGAAAGGAAGATTCAGCCTCACTCAGTCCAGGGACCATGTCTGTGGCCTCTCAGAGAAGTTTGGTGGGGACCTCCGCTGGACAATAGAGGGCAGACAACAGCTAGTACAAGGCCCACCAAGTCCCTCCCGACATTGGAACACTGAAAACTTTGACATTTGAACACAAATTTCCCCTGGAGCCTTTCCCCTATGGAAATTTCCAGTTGTAAACCATACTGACTTTAATCTGAAGTGTCAGAAAGGTTGCCCAGGAGTCTGGGAGCCAACCAGCTGAAAGCACATTTGTATGGAAGTCAGGGCAAACAAAATAGGATTCAGAACATTTTTTGAGATTTCTGCCAGTGGTGAACTTTTCCAGGAAACATGACAAAAACTGACCCTCTTAGGCAAAAAAGCACTGGGTCTTATCATAATTAATTTGTATTCTTACTGAAACATAAACTTGGGGGAAATGGTGAAGGGAAAGAACAGCACATTTATTTCTTATTTCTTTACCAGGCACAAGGGGCTGGAGGAGGCTCCCGTAGAGTTTAATGAGCAGCTTTATGTATTTATATGCTTTGACTGGAGCTAAAGAGGTCTGTGCCACACAATGGGTAGTTTCCAGTTGGATTTTAAAAGAAAATAACTTTGATCATTTCAAAAGCAATGAAGCCTGATACAGCACAGAGAAAAGAAAGCGGTAATTTATGGCTACCATTAAGGACACAAAGACAAAGGCGGAGGGAACGTTTCACTAAGTGAAGATTTACAAATGTGTAAAAACCATCCTTATGACTAGAAATAGCTGAGTGTCTCTCTCAGTACTAAACAAAAGGGGATAGGAGGGAGAGGGAAAAAGAGAGAAAAAGGGATGCAACCTGCCTGCCTTCACTGGGGATGAAAAGGTCAAAAGAAAAACAACCACAGAAAAGTTATTTTCTCAGATTCTCCATCAGGCAGCAGCACTAGCAATGAAGGCCCAAAGAGGCATTCTTTGCCGAGGCCCATGGGCATGGGAAAGACCAGGGCAACAGATGGGGCTGTGGGGATGGTGGGGGGTGTGCTACAAAGGGGGCGCTCTGGGAATTGGATGGATCCTAGGAAGACATGTTCTTATGCTTGAACTAGGTGGGATTTTTTTATGTTTATTTTTTTCTGATTGCCAAAGGGGTGTGTGTGTGTGTGTGTGTGTTTGTATTCATAGATAGATAGACAGATAGATAGATACACTATTCATATATATTCATTATTAAATTTTCTCCTGTATAAATATATATACATGCATACAAACATACATGTATGTATGTATGTATATGTATGCATAGGAGAAAATGTAATAAATAAAGAGACGCTCTGATTAAAACCCCTCAGTGTGATGTTTAACAACAGCATCTCAGAATTGTTACTACATTTGTTCCTCAAGTGCTCCATGCCAAGTGTAGTGGGCTCCATCATCGGTGGCAAGGGGAGGTATGCACATGTTCCCTTTTAAGGACTAGCTTGTTGGAAAGCCAGCTGATGGTGCTGTCTGTATTTGCAGCTGGTCAGACCTGATGTTTATGAGTTCAGGTGGTCATAGATACCATCTGCAACCCAGGCAAAATTTGTGCTGGCTCTTGTCCCTGGTGGCTCACCTTTGACCTCTAGCCCCTTTTCCCTTCACCTTTTAGGCTGTCCTCTAGATATATTTAATTAGAGTCCTGGGAGATGAACATTTCCTGCTGTGATTGTAGGCCCAGCATTGTACCAGAGAGGAACAGTCTAAGCATGCGGGGCAGCGGGGCAGTGGGACAGGTGGGCCACTGCTTGGGCTGGGGATCACAGAAGGCCTGGGTTGGACGGCATGGAGAAAGGTGCAGAGTGCACGTCAAGGTGAGCAGCAAGCTGATGTCCTCTCCCCTGGGTCTCCTGAGGGTCAGAAGTAAGTGGAATTACTCTCACTCCAACCACGTTACCGTCCCAAGCGGCTTTAGGCATCTGGGACCATAGGACACTTTCTGGAGCCTCCTATTTCAGGCCAGAGTGCTATTTGCCTCACAAGAGGGACTGGGTCAAGTTGTAGGACACTGCGAACAGGCAGAGCACGAGGCTCTGGGGGCTGGAGCCGGCAGGGGTGCGGCGCCGCAGGTTTGGTGCCGGGCCTGCCCTGGGGCCGCGGTCCCGCCCGGCCAGGCTGGCAGCCGCCCTCCAGCCACCGCGGCCGGCCGCGCCCCCTCCGCCCCGCGCCCGCAGGGGAGGGGGCGGCCGGGAGGGGCGGCACTGCCCCCCGCACCGCCCGCCCCGGCCCGGGGAGGACCGTGTGAAAATGAGGCCGGGGCTCGGGGGCCGGGCGGGGCCGGGCCGGGGGTGTCAGAGCGCGGCGGGCAGGGCGCCCGCACACACCTCCCGGAGCCGCCGCCTCGCTCGCCGCCTCCGCCCGCAGCCGCTGCGCCATCCATGGGGGCCGTGGGCCGCGGCTGCCCCGGGACGGCCTGGGCGCTGCTGCTGCTGCTGGGGCTGCTGCTGCTGCTGCCGCCGCCGCCGCCGACCGCCGCCGTCCCGCGCCGCCCCGGCCGCGCCCCGGGGCCGCCGGAGGGTGAGTGCCCGCAGCTCCCGGGGCTCGGCACGCACCTGGGGCGGGCGGGCGGGCGCGCGGGCCGGGCCGGGCCGGGGCTTGGCTGCGGGAGCTCCGCGTGGCCCCCGACCCCCGGGGCCTCACCCGCCCGCCAGGCCAAGGCGCCACCACCGCTCGCGCAGAGGCCGGGGCCTGAGGGCGCAGCCGGCTTCGGACCCGGGGCCGATGACAGTTGCCGTCCCCGAAGGCGGCCTGCTGGTCGGACTCCCGCCCGCTGGGAAGGACGGAGCCACCGGGCTCGGGGCCAGCTCCTCATTTGCGTGGATGGGGAAACTGAGGGTCGCGGCCGGCGTACGTACGTGGGGTCGTGGCAGCTTCGCTCCTCTTTCTCCTGGAGCCGGGAAATTCCGTGCGCTCCAGGGTGGGCTCCAGAGAGTTTTCTATCTGCGAAGCAGGCGCGGGCTGGGGATCCCGGAGTATCGTCAGCGCAACACCCCGGGCTTCCCGGCGGCCGCAGATGCCTACTCTGGGCGTTCTGCGCTAACTGCACTCGCAGTGTTTTCAAAACTTTTGTTTTTAATTAACATCCTGAGTGGTGTCAACCCAGGAAATACCTAAACCAAGGCCGACTTCCAGGTGGAGAGGGTGGGCAGAGGTTGATGGGGTGCCGAAACCATTCTCACTTTGCACCGCCTGAGAGCACAGCATGGTGTGCTCGGAGCCCAGGGCAAGCTTTCCCCCTCCCAAACCCCAGACCTTGAGAGAAAGCTGACACTGCTTCGTTTTCAGCATTTTGGGTTTTTTGTTTGTTTGTTTGTTTTGCCAACCTTTGTCTTTTCCTTCAATAGGCATTTATTGCTGACTGCTCATGTGCCAGGCACTGTGCTCGACATCAAGGACACAGAGTCTGTAATCAAGACACCATCTAGAGGGGAGGACAGGCAGGAAAGCAGTGACAGTCCTGTATAATATACACTATGAAAGGAGATAAATATGGGAGCAGGTTGTGGGGGACACCCCCTACACTGGGGGATCATGATAGGCTTCCTGGAGGTGGTAGATTGGGGCTGAGTGGGAAGGGTGTGTGGGCGAGTAGTCTAGTGAGCAGAAACAGGCTGTGCCTGGAAGCAGGAGCCTGGAAGTGGTACAGTCCGTCCCAGGGGCTCCTGAGGAGTTTAGCTGAGGAGGAGAGAGTTGGGGTGGGCTGATGGGGCATGAGGCTAGAAGAGGGCGGAAGCCAGATCATGAAGGGCTCAGGGCACCATACCAGGAGCTTGCTGTGCTCTTTTGCAGATGTGGACGAGTGTGCCCAAGGACTAGATGACTGTCACACCAATGCCATCTGTCAGAATACACTCACCTCCTACAAGTGCTCCTGCAAGCCTGGCTACCAAGGGGAGGGCAGGCAGTGTGAGGGTAAGTGGCTTGGGGACTGGTGGTAAATGAGCCAGGCAGGTGAAGCTTCCCACCCCCTTAGCTCTTGCAGTGGCCACTCATGTTGGTAAAAGTGCTGCTCTACTACCCCCTAGCTCATACCACCCACCTTCTGAACTACATTCCAGACCTTTAACGCACTAGGAACATCAGGTCTTCCCTAGAGCTGATCATGTAGTTTTATGTGTTTCTGAAACATTCATCTAGCTTGTGAAAAGGAAAAGAGGTGTTTTACTATTTTTGGTCCCAGTCAGTTTGGGGGCAGAAAGTCAACAACCATATTGATCAGGAGAGCCATGCCAGCCAGAAAAGAACTGATCATGCACCTTCCTGGGGCAATTTACACCCTTGCCCTGGAGTCTGAGTGCAGGAGTCCTGCCCTCCCCTGCTGGCTCTGGAGGCTCCATCTTGCTCATGGCTTTGGGCTGTTTGGCATTGTGACCTTCTAAGCTTTAGAAGCTATACCAAGGGCCTGTCTCACTTGGAGCTGCATGTTCACCCTGGAAAGATGTGCAGAGGGATATTTTAAGCCCTTAGAATTCTAGATCAGTAGAGCCTCTAGTCTGGACTCTGCCATCTTGTGTTCTGGGCCAGTGTCACGAACACTGAAATCCAGAACTGGGCAAAGACTGAGCACTCATAGGAGAAGGAGATTCCTGGGGATGGAATCATGGCATGTTGGAGCTGGCAGGGCCCTTCAGGGAGCTCTGAGCCATTCCCGTCCCTCAGATGTGAGACACTGAGGCAGGGGAATTGGGAAGGGGACTTGTGGCCATAATCACACAGCTAACCTGCAGGTTGAAGAAAGTCAGGATTTACCCTAGCTCTGTCCCTGGACCCATATCTCTTGTATTCACTCAACCTCCTGGTGTCCTTCTTTGGTGGGTGAGAAATCCTGTTACTTATACTTTCCTTTGTGCACAAGGTGAAAAATTTGCTTCTCCTATCAGAGGAAGTGTACTTCTGGTCAGGTTCATAGCAGATGGGGTTGGTAGTCCATCCTTAAAGTCTTTGTGTTTCTCTAAGATCATGTTCTTCCAGAGACAGATAACCACCTTTCCCTCTCTCTGTCTTATTACATCATGGGAGGCCAAAAGGCTGCCTCTCCCTGAAACATATCTTTGCAGATTCCTCTGTACCATTTCCTCACTGTATTGAATATTCTACTTATAGTACTGGAATTCACACATGTTGGTACTCTGCTTGGGGAAAAAAAATTGTTTACTTTTTCACCGATTTTCTAGTCACTGTATACTCTCTGGGAATGGGAGGGGGCAGACACTATGCCAACGTTTCTTTGAGGTAGAGGACATACTTAGTAAGAGACGTAGAATGACAGGTGGCAAGAATTTCCTTATTCTTAGTTGTTGGGCTTGACATTAGGGCACATGAAATTGAATCACTGACAATTTTTCATTGAAAAGTCAAGTATTTAGTTTAAAATAACTAATGATTGACCAGAGTTGTTGCTTTTATATATCTAAATTGGCGTTAAAATAATAATATTGGGCAGCCCGGGTGGCTCAGTGGTTTAGCACCGCCTTCAGCCCAGGACCTGATCCTGGAGACTCAGGATCGAGTCCCATGTCAGGCTCCCTGCATGGGGCCTGCTTCTCCCTCTGCCTGTGTCTCTGCCTCTCTCTCGCTCTCTCTGTATCTCTCATGAATAAATAAATAAAATCTTTAAAAATAATAATAATAAAATAATAACATTTATTGTTATTATGAAAAGTCAAACATTATAGAAAATGTATGAAACAAAATTAAAGACCCTCTTATCCCTTTATCCATAGGTAATCACTGTTAGCAGGGAGCATATATTCTTTGTAGTGTCATTTAAAACTAAAACTCCAGAGGAATATGATCTTTTACATACTTGTAGTATTTTTGAATACCTATAAAGTTAGTGAGTAAGGATGTCCCTCTTTAGTTTGGATTTCTTGATGCAAGAGTCGAGAAGCAGAAACTTTCTTTCAAAAAGGAAAAGGAGAGAAAATGAAGATTACAAGGATTCCAAGATATAGATATTTAAAGATGTAATTCTTTTATGGGTGTTCCTTCACTTAATGGTTTAAACCTCTTGAGTCCAACCCATGGTATCATTTATGTTGTGATTTTTGTCAGCTTCACTGTTACTGTTTAAGTATAAGGATGGGAACTGGGTTTGCCTAGAGTGACCAGAATTTTATCCTCTATAAAGTTTCTTCTGCCAAAATGTTGGAGAAATGAAAATATTGGCCCTGATAAGTATCTTGAAAATAATATGATTCCAAGGTGTCTTTGAATAAGTGAAGTTTTATTCTAAATTATTTTTGTTTATATCTCAGACTTTGGGGATGGGGGTATTTCAGTGGTCAGTGATCATTATATGGTTCTTTTCTATTTAGAGAACTGAATGAATCAAATTTAACAAGAATGAATCTAAACTTGGCCTTTTAATTAAGGAGCTGTATTTTTGTGGGGTTTTTTTCTGTTTTTATAAATTTTTAAAAAGATTATTTATTTATTTATTTATTTATTTATTTGAGAGAGAGAGAGCACAAGTGGGGGGGGGGCAGGAGGAGAGAGAGAAGCAGACTCCCCATTGAGCAGGCAGTCTGATGTGAGAGTCTGTCCCACGACCCTGGGATCACCACCTGAGCCGAAGGCAGATGCTTAACTGACTGGGCCACCCAGGCACCCAGAGCTGTGTTTTTTAAAAGCACATTTTATTTTGGAATTATTTTAAATTTCAGGAAAGTTGCCAAACTAATGCAGAATTCACATATGCCCTTCAATTATCTTACCCTGACGTTAACAACTTATATAACCATAGTACAATATCAAAACCAGGAAATTAACCAATTAACATCGGCACAGTACGTCTAACTAAACTATAGATTCAGATTTCACCAGTTTTTTCTTAATGTTCTCCCTTCTCCCCACCACTCCCAGGCCATTCCAATTCAGAGTCCCACATAACATTTAGTTGTTGTGTCTCCTCTGTCTCCTCCAATCTGTTACAGTTCCTGTCCTTCCTAGTTTTTCATGACTTGGACACTTTGGATGAATACAGCTGAGTTCTTTTGTTTGCCTTATGTTTTTTTTTTTTCATAATAAGAATTGATACAGTAGGAATTGGCACAATAAGAGAATGTTGTATGTTTTCTCATGATAAAATTAAGATTATGTATTGTAGTAATACAAAAAGTAAAGATTTTGACAAGGCTACCATAGAGGTGCTGTGTGCTTTTTAGCACATTTCATGGTGGGAGAGGCACATGACATTAATATGCCCCATTACTGGTGATATTAACTTTGATCATCTAGTTGAGATGGTGCGTCTTGGATTTCTCCACTGCAAAGTTACTATTTTTCCCTTTTGCAATAAACACACATCTTAGGGCAGATAATTTGTCTATGCTAATATCCTATTCCTTCTCAAGTCTTTGCCCACTGATTTGAGCATCCAACTGTGGATCTTGCCTGTAACAGTTATTACTATGATATAATAACTGATAATTTGATATACATTTTTTAACTGAAATTCTCTGTAAGGAAGATATTTTGCTTCTCCCCTGTTTATTTATGCATTGATTTATGTATTTATGCCAGAATGGACTCATGGGTATTTAATTATATGTATAGTAATTTGTTTTGAGCTCAAATTATTCCAGCTTTAGCCATTGGGAGCTCCTTCATATTATTTCCTGTGGCCTTTTGACATGGTCTCATCCATTTTTGAGAGGATGAGACCTCATCTTGTTTTCTGGTACCATAAGATGTCACAGACACATCTTGTATTTTCCCTTCCTCTGCTCTGGAACCAACCACTTCTACAAGGAGCTCTGGTTCCTTTGATTGGAAAATGGTGCATAGAAACCAAAGTCTGGATGCTTGGTGTTCTCATTGTTACTGGGATGTCATTGTTCTTCGGCTTTCTCAGTACACAGACCTAGGAAACATATGTATGCATCCTAACCCACACATATACATTTATCTATATTTAGTCCATATATATATGTATTTGTACATATTTTAAAAACAATGACTTTACACTGATGTTTTGGATTCCAAAGCAATGCCACAAGAGTTACTCAGTCTGTCTCTTTGCTTATTCATAACTTCTTTCTCCAATGGTGAGAAAGGTGGCTCTCATTATCTGTGATATAGTTAGTTACCTGTTTGTTCAATCCAAGTATACACATAAATAATTTACAAAGCTACTAATCCATAGTCTTGCAAGTAAAACAGATTTACTAATTAGAGGACAGTATCTGTATATAGCTGTTTTTATTTTTAGCCGTACAACATTTAGTCAAGATGTTTCCAAAGTTACTTGGCTAATACTTTTTCCTACATTTCCCTCAATGTGGTTGTTATTCATTTGTTATACAGCTAAGTTCATTTGTTTCTCTTTGTATCCCATTTTTATTTGTTCCCCCCCACCTCTGTACACTGGTTGACTGTATGTATGTACATATATACATATATATGTATGTACATAAAAATGTATGTCCTTATGTATGTCTGTATGTATTCATGCATATATCACTATGGTTCCAAGAGTCAAAACTATAAAAATGCCATACTCAGAGGGAGTAATACTCCCTCTCCCTATTTCTGTTCCCCTGTTTCACATTCCTCCTTTTCATCCTTTTCCCACACACCATGGATCACCAAACTCTCTAATTTCTGGTTTATCCTTCATGCTTCCTAGATTTCTTTTGCAGATTAATGGGTCCTGTCTTTCTTTCTTTCTTTCTTTCTTTCTTTCTTTCTTTCTTTCTTTCTTTCTTTCTTTCTTTCTTTCTTTCTTTCTTCTTCTTCTTCTTCTTCTTCTTCTTCTTCTTCTTCTTCTTCTTCTTCTTTCTTCTTCTTCCTTCCTTCCTTCCTTCCTTCCTTCCTTCCTTCCTTCCTTCTTTCTTTCTTTCTTTCTTTCAGAAGATGAGAGAGAAAGAGAGAGAACAAGCATGAATGGTGGGGCGCAGGGCCAAGGGAGAGGGAAAGAGAGAATCTTAAGCAGGCTTCATGCTTGGTATGGAGCCTGATGCGGGACTTCATCTTGTAACTCTAAAATCATGACCTGAGGGCAGCCCCGGTGGTGCAGCGGTTTGGCGCCGCCTGCAGCCCAGGGCATGATCCTGGAGACCCTGGATTGAGTCCTACATCAGGCTCTCTGCATGGAGCCTGCTTCTCCCTCTGCCTGTGTCTCTGCCTCTCTCTCTCTCTCTCTCTCTCTCTTCATCTCTATGAATAAATAAATAAAATAAAATCTTAAAAAATAAAATCATGACCTGAGCTGAAATCAAGAGTCAGATGCTTAACTGACTGAGACACCCTGGTGCCCTGATAAATGTGTATATTCTTTTTAACTACTTAAGTGAATTCTAACCATAAAATTGACCAATTCAAACTAAGTGTACAAATCAATGATTTTGAATAAATTAACTGAGTCAGCCGTGCAACTATCACATAATATAGTTTTCAAACATATTCCTTATCTCAGTAAGATCCCCCATTCCCAGCCCCAGCTTTGGACAACCACTAGTCTACTTCCTGTCTGTACAGATTTGCCTTTTCTGGATATTTCATATAAATAGAATCATACAATATGTGGTATTTTGCTTTTGGCTTCCTTCACCTAGCATGTTTTTGAGATTCATCCATGTTGTAGCCTGTACTGGCATTTTATTCCTTTTTACTGTTGACTAGTATTCTATTGTATGGATATGCCATATTTTGTTTATCCATTCACCAATTGATGGATATGTGGGTTGTTTCTACTTTTGGGCTATCATATATAATGTTGCTATGAACATTTACCTGCACGTCTTTGTGTGGATATAATTTTTCATTTCTCTTACATATATACTTAGAAGTATATAGATATTTCTAGATTGCATGTGAAATTTATGTTTAACCTTTTAAGAAACTGCTACACTGTTTCCAAAGTGGTTATGCTATCTTACATTACCATCAGCAAGGTATGAGGGTTCCCATTTCTCCACATCCTCATCAACATTTGTTTTTCTTTTTTCTTTTTATTTTTTATTTATTTTTAAAAATTCTCCATCAACTCTTGGTTTTTCTTTTTTAAGATTTTATTTATTTATTCAGGAGAGACACAGAGAGAGGCAGAGACACAGGCAGAGGGAGAAGCAGGCCCCATGCAAGGAGCCTGACGTGAGACTCGATCCCGGGTCTCCAGGATCACGCCCCGGGCAGAAGGCAGGTGCTAAACTGCTGAGCCACCCAGAGATCCCTGTTTTTCTCTTTTTTAAAATCAAAACTGTTCTAGTGAGTGTGAAATGGTATCACACTGTGGTTTCAATTTGAATTCCAATAATAATTAACAATACTGACCATTTTTCATATGCTTATTACCCATTTGTATATCATCTTTGGTGAAATGTCTATTCAAATCATTTGCCCATTCTGAAATTGGGTTGTTTGTCTTATTATTGCTGTGATAATTCTTTGTAAGTCCTTTACAAGGTACGTGATTTGCAAATATTAAAGTTTTGAATTTTTTGTAAACTCCAACTTATTAATTTAAAAATTTATGACTTGTGTGTTTGGTGTTATAGCTAAGAAATCTTTACCTAATCCAATGTCTCAGATTTTTCTCATAAAAGCTTTAGTTTTTTCTTAAAAGTTTTATAGTTTTAGCTCTTACATTTAGGTCCCTGATCTATTTTGAGTTGATTTTTGTGTAGGTGTGAGGTCTAAATTCATCATTTTGCATATGGATATTCAGTTGTCTCAGCACTATTTATTGAAAAGACTATCATTTCTCCCAATAAATTGCCTTAGCATTCTTGTCGATAATCAAGTGAGCATAAATATAATGGTTTATTTCTAGACTCTCTGTCCTGTTCCATTGATCTGTATGTTTTCCTTTATGCCTGTACCACACTGTCTTGATAACTGTAGCTTTTTGTTAAGTGAAAGTCCTCCAAATCAAAAGAAAGTTCTACTTTTTCAATATTGTTTTGATTCTTCTGAGTCTTTTGCATTTCTGTATACATTTTAGGATAAGCTTGTCAAGTCTACCAAAAAGCATGCTAGAATGGGTGTATTTTTCATATTCCCTTATTTTTTTACATGATAACAAACTTCAGATATTCTTGGATTTTGATCATTTTAATTAATTAATTAATTAATTTTAAAAAGATTTTATTTATTTATTCATGATAGACATAGAGAGAGAGAGAGGCAGAGACACAGGCAGAGGGAGAAGCAGGCTCCATGCAGGGAGCCCGGACGTGGGACTCGATCCCGGGACTCCAGGGTCATGTCCTGAGACTAAGGCAGGTGCTAAACCACTGAGCCACCCAGGGATCCCCCTGATTATTTTAATTTAGTAGTATATCCTAGAAATCACCCCAAATAAGTTCATCGATATCTTTCTCATTCTTTTTTTTTTTTTTTTTTTTTTTTCAACAGCTGCATGGTACTTCATTGGATAGTTCTTCAACTACTTTCCTATATATGGGCACTTAGTCTGTTTCTAGTATTTTGTGATTACAAACAGTACTGCAGTGAATAACCTTGTGCATAATATTTTTCCTACTGTTGGAGCTGTATCTTCAGAGTAGATTCCTAGAAGCGGGATGACTGATTAGAAGTTAAATATGTATATCTCCATCCTAAAGAAATGGCCCCAGTCTGGCTTACTTCTCTTTTATTCTTCAGATATTGATGAATGTGAAAATGAACTCAACGGAGGCTGTGTCCATGACTGTTTGAATATTCCAGGCAATTATCGCTGCACTTGTTTTGATGGCTTCATGTTGGCTCATGATGGTCATAATTGTCTTGGTAAGGAAAATGGTTGGAAATGGCAGACCTCCTTCACCTACCCTCTGGCACACCACCCTTTTGTTTCCTTTGATGAAAACATACTTATTAAAACAAAAAGGGGATCAGAGACTTGTGTTTTCTGGCCCCCTAGAAATCACATTCCCTGATAGAAAACCAGGTAAAGTGTTTTAGTTTTTATGATCATTCATGATATCAATTCTCCATTAGTCTAAGGAGATGGACATCATTGTTGTTACTTATTTCTAGCATTGACTTGTCACCTTCAAGATCTCTGATCTTGTGTTAAAAGACTTATAACAGTTTCTTTAATGGTGTGAGTATCTCTATCCTAGAATTAGGTAAAACTCCTTATTCTGAAAATTCCAAATGTGAGACTATTCTAAATGTATGATTGGATCTCAGCCAGGTAACCTCACCCCCTTTTTTCTTAAGAGACAGAAAAGTTCAAACAGAAACCTTCCATTAACATCCTCCTATTATTCCCCAAAACAGAAACATCTGTTGGAGTTTTAGTCTCTGAGTTAGGGGCTGCAAAGGACATTGTTTGTGTTGGTTGCTTATGCCAGGAATAAAAAAGAATTCAGAAACAGCAAATAATTGGATAGGGCTGAGTATTGAATCATCTTAGAGGATGCAGCACACCTGGCAGACAGGTATCTGTGGTCTGTTTGCATTTTAAGGCTGGTGCTACCAGTTGTACAGGAGGACATCATGGGAGACAGAGGGCATCAGGGTCCCTTAACCCTTTAAGTGGTTAACTTGCTGATGTCTGCTTGGCTGACCAAGGAGTAACTTCAGCCAGACCCTGACACAGGGGGACAGCTACTGAGATGCCCGTTATAGTACGGCAGAGTGGCTGCTTGATTAAATGCTTTGAGATCAGCATAAAAGTCACTAGATAAGAATAGACGGAGCTTGTTTTTTGAGTGGTGGAGAAGGATACTTTCCCATCTGGGAATCAACCCTTGTATGGCGTTTATCCCACTTCAATGTCACCTAGAACCCCGTCTTGATAGAGATCCTGTCCCTTCCTGTTTGCACGCTGTGTGAGAGGTCAGTCTTTAGGTCAGAACACTTGGCTTTCCAAGCCTGCAGCTGTCAGGAAGATTTGATTGAGGGCTGAGGGCTCACTAACCCCTTTGCAGACTGTCTAGGGCAGTCAGGACCATGAAAAGACACTAGAGAGACAATCCTGATAATAGCAGTCAATTGAGATTAATTAAAAACTCAAAAACAAAAACATGCACAAAAAATCCCAATAAAGTTATTTTCAGAGTGTAATTTTTGGGGAAGCACGCAGTGTGTTTTGGGGGCTTTGTTCTATTTTTACCATTTTCTGGGGGGAAATTTCACATTTCCTTTTGACTTGCCAAGAGTGCCATTTTGGGGAACTTATATCTACTGGCAGATCCAGTCATCATAGTTGTGCTTAAACTCCAGGTTGTGCCTGGGGAACGTGTGAGCTTCCTAAGAGCAAGAGACTAAACCATCCAGGGTTTAAGGACCTGGGCCAGGTTTGGGTTGGGTGGTTCTGAGTAAAGGCCAGCTCAGAAATCCTGAGGCCCAGAGTCTTTTCTTCCCTTGGCTGTTTACACAGATATTTCAGCAGACTATCTCCATTTCCTGTCCTTGGGGTCTCTTTGTGGCCTTGGTAGCAAGCTTGTGCCCAGCAGAAATATACTGAGTATCTGCAGGGATAAAGATCTTTTAAAGGAAGCCATGAGCAAATGAAGTGGTATAGTAAGAAAAGCAGGACCAGCAGACAGTAATTTCTGTGCCATTTAGACTTGAGAGGGCTGAAGCATTTTGTGATAAGGAAGTTCAGAGCCAAAACTTTTCAGGAGCAGCACTTTCCTGCATTCTCTGGGTTGACCATTGACCGCTCCTTGGCCTTTTATCACACGTTAGCCACAAATATATTAGCCAGAATTTACACAGTACAAATACCACTTAACTCTGGCACCAGACCCAGAGTCTTCCAAGATCCTGAAGGCCTATGAGCCTGAAAAATGAAATGCAGCTCTTTCACATAGCTCACCTGTCTGAATTCAGTTTCTATTTATTGAGTGTCTAGGAGTACTTCCTATCTATTCAGTGTTGTGGCAGTGGTTCTCAGCTCTGGCTGTACATTAGAATTATTCAAGAAGTTTAAAATAACACCATTGCCTAGGTCTCATACAAGAATAATTAGATCAATGTCTCAGGAGGTGGAGTCCAGGCATCTGGGTGCTAACATGCTGTTGGAATTGAGAACCACTGTCTTGTAGTCTGAAGAAACTCGTCAAGTGCATGATAACCTCTTTGTGCATGTGCATGTGAACACACACACTTTTATGTTAATCCAGTCAGAGTACATTACCCAACTCAATGACACATTTCTAATGGCTTTGGAGAAAGGAATAGTAGGTTAAATGCAGGGTGGGTGGGTGGCAGCTCAGAGGGGAGTATACCTTTACTCAAAACCAATTCATGGGCAACCCAGGTGGCTCAGTGGTTTAGTGCCGCCTTCGGCCCAGGGCCTGATCCTGGAGGCCCTGGGATCCAGTCCCATGTCAGGCTCCCTGTATGGAGCCTGCTTCTCCCTCTGCCTGTGTCTCTGCCTCTCTCTCTCTCTTTCTCTCTCTCTTTGTCTCTCATGAATAAATAAATAAAATCTTAAAAACAAAACAAAAACAAAAACAATCCAGGATTTGGAGTGCAGGAAAACAGATCTCTCCTGCTCACCATGAGTCCTCACCATGGAACACCTTAGCCAGATGTGTTCCAGTGTGGCTTATCCTTTGGAATGTGCTCTCTTTACTCTTTGGCATAGAGAAGGGCAAGTTTGTTAGGCTTGAGGGGATGGCTTGAGTCCCATCAGTTTAGAAAGACATCTGCCTGGTAGTGTGGGAGGATGCATGACTGTAAGATCTGAAGCTTGAAACCAGATAACAGATATTTAAATGTGAATTTTCTTGTTATGGATGTGCCCAGAAGCTAGTGATAGGCACATGGGAAATCAGGCTGGAGAAATAAATGGCTTTTATTAATTTTTTTAGATTTAATTTCTTTATTTGAGAGAGAGAGAGAGAGAGAATGAGCACAAGTGAGCAGGGGGAGGAGCAGAGGGCAAGGGAGAAGCAGATTCCATGCTGAGCACAGAGCCTGATGTGGAGCTTGATCCCTCAACTCTGAGATCATGACCTGAGCTAAAATCAAGAGTCAGATGCTTAACCAACTGAGCCACCTAGGAGCCCCAAAATAAATAGTTTTTATACCAGCCTTCTCCTTGAGCCTTTGTCATATCTGAGATTTTTCTGGAAGTTTCATCTGCTTTGGTTCTGGTGATGCTATGCTCTCCTGCTTTTTTGTTCATGCATTGAACAATTAATGTACACCTGCAGTGTCCAGGGCTGTGCTAAATACAACAAAAATCTCTGTCCTTAAGAAGTCAGCAGTCTAGTGGAGATGGGTAAGTGAAAGCTATGAGGTGTCAAAAGGTACAAATTAAAAAAAGATTTGAGAATGCGATGTGTTAAGTGTATTGATGGGGCTGTGCACAGAGTAATGTATGACACAGTGGCAGGAAGGTCCTTTAACTCTACCCTGGGAGGTGGTGGAAGGTAGTTGGAGGAGGACTCACTGCCTTTCTGTCTTTCATGGCTCCTTCTCTGGGGCTTCTGGTATCTCCTCTCCCTCCTCCTGCCCCTGGCATTCTCCTGACTTCTACCTCTGGCTGTGTGCTCACTGCAGCCCTTCTCTTCCTTCCCTCTCCTGCCTTTGGCTTCCTCACTGACACCCACTTTGTCAGGCCACCAAAAGTAAACAGCATTCAGAGGTGGCTTTACAACACCAGATTCAGGTTTCCCACTGCCTCCTGGACCAAGGGCTGACTATCAGCATCTCACATACACCACCTCCCTACCATGGTTGGGTCCAAGCACATCTCCACCTTCACTTCCCCACCCAGCTCTGGTCTTCATGTTTCTCGGCCCCCACATCCAATGCTCATGTGGTTCTCCACCCTGCAGGCACCTTGCCCACAGTCCTCTTCTATTTCTTCTTTCCTAGGCACCCCCTGGCCAAGCCCCAGGTCTTGTCCCAGCTGAGGCTATTTGAGGTACACCTGTGAAGCCAGACTCCCAGGCTTTTGATTCTTTTCCTTCCTTGTGTCCTACCCTTGGCTACCACCTTCTTCCCAACTCAAGGGTCCAACCATGTTACTTATGCTGCAGTGGTTTGCAGCTGCCTCTCAAATCAAGGTGGAACTTCTTTGCCTGGTATTCAAGGTCCCTCCATGGTGTGACTCAATGTATTCCCAGCTTCATCTCCTGGAACTTACCTACATGTACCTGTGCTCCAGCTCCATTGAATGGCCACCCTTATCTGGGCATACTCCATGCTCCCCAGCACCTGCACTATGCTCATGCCCTTTCTTTTGTCTAGAATCCGTTCTCCTGATTTAGAACTGAAGACATCCTGTAGGGCCCATCTTTCATCAGCTTTTCCATAAAATCCATCCTGATACCGCACAACCAGGTAACCTCTTTTTCCTCTGTGCCACCTTTTGCTGTCTCTTACAATTACTTGTATGTTTGTCTCTTTCCCTCTGCTGAGGGACATGCTCCTAGAGCAGAAGAATTTGATCCTACTCATTTGTGTTTTACTGTCTCCTCCAGCCCCATACTTTGGAAAGAGAAGGTGTTCTATAAATATTTACTGAATTGACTTTCTTGTGTTCGTGTGGGAGGCCTGGTTAAGGGATCTTGAGATCTCTGCAGTCTGGGGTCCCTGCTGACTTCCGTTCTGTGAGCTTCTGTGATGCAGAGAAGGAAGAGGGACCTCATCTCTGCTTAGCAGGTGTCCCTGAGCTGCCGGGAGGGGAGGGCATTTGAAAAAGTCACAAAAGCAAAGGCTAATCCTCCTCTCCCTCCAGATGTGGACGAGTGCCTGGAGAACAATGGTGGCTGCCAGCACACCTGTGTAAACGTCATGGGGAGCTACGAGTGCCGCTGCAAGGAGGGATTTTTCCTGAGTGACAATCAGCACACATGCATTCACCGCTTGGAAGGTGCCTCTGCTCTGCTGTGGGGAGGGGAGCAAGAGGGACAGAGGGGAAGGGGCTGGGGAGGGTCACCTCTAGGGACCTCCCCTACCCTCTGTGATTTTTGAGGGGAAGCACAGAGTATGGAAGATCTGGAGGCCTGAGAATGAGTCCAGACCCTGCTACTGGGCAGTTTTACCTTCCTCACCTGGCAAAATAAGTGGGTTGGGCTGGGTGAGCTCTAAGGTCTCTTCAAACGCTCACATTCCTGATTCTAATCTTTAAATAGAAAACATTTCAAACATGACTAGATGTTTCAGGTGAAATGTAATGGACAATCTGCCAAGTTTTTCAGAAAAGGTGCTGCAAACCACAGCACCAAGTGTGAGCCTGCTCTGGGCTCTGGGTGGGTAGGGAGGGGCTGGAGCCTTTTTTATAGGGACTTACAGACCCAGATCTGGCCTTCCCTGTGTTTCCCATTTTTGAACTCTGAGCCTCTTTGGTTCCAGTGCAGAGGGACCCCTTCCCCAGATGTGGGCTTCCTATGTTCTGGTTTGCCCGTGCCACAGCTTCCTGTTCCTTCGTGAATTTGTAGACAACTCTGCTGGTGGCCTCCCTTTTGTTCTCTTTGCTTTGGGTCTATACCTTTCTTATTCCTCTATTAGTTCAGTGGATTCTCAGCAGGGGGAGAGGCATTAAGAACACGTGGCCATGAGAAATGACAAATACCCACCATTTGCTTCAACGTGGATGGAACTGGAGGGTAGTATGCTGAGTGAAATAAGTCAATTGGAGAAGGACAAACATTATGTGGTCTCATTCATTTGGGGAATATAAATAATAGTGAAAGGGAATAAAGGGGAAAGGAGAAAAAATAAGTGGGAAATATCAGAAAGGGAGACAGAACATGAAAGACTCCTAACTCTGGGAAACGAACTAGGGGTGGTGGAAGGGGAGGAGGGCGGGGGGTGGGGGTCACTGGGTGGCAGGCACTGAGGTGGGCACTTGACAGGATGAGCACTGGGTGTTATTCTGAATGTTGGCAAATTGAACACCAATAAAAACTAAATTTATTATTAAAAAAAAAGAACACGAGGCCGATCAGCCGCTTTTAGCTGAATGACACATTTTTTTAAATTTATTTTTAAAAAGATTTTATTTATTTATTCATGAGAAACAGAGTGGGGGGTCGGGGGCAGAGACACAAGCAGAGGGAGAAGCAGGCTCCATGCAGGGAACCTGATGTGGGACTCGATCCCGGGTCTTCAGGATCACCCCCTGGGCTGAAGGTTGCACTAAACTACTGAGCCACCCAGTGGTGGCTGCCCATTTTTTAATTCTCTGCTCTTTCTTAAGCCAAAGAATCACATTTTGGTGGCTGTATTCCCCGGGGGTTGCCTGTGCATGTTTGTAGGGGAAGTGCTCTAAACATTAGATTGTTAACTCATTTTGGCATGCACTACTGTTCATTCTCATAACTCAAGAATGAGGGGATTTTAAGTTCTGCTGCTATTTAATCACACATGAGTAGGTTTATTGTTTAATCATGGTTCTTGTGACTTTTTTTTTTTCTTGTGACTTTTCAAGGGTGTCTTTGAGGAAGGTGATTTTTGTCTCATTTTCCAAGAATGATGAGTCCCTTCTCATACCTGACTAGAAAGCTGTTTGGGTACTAAGAATGGTTACAGGCCAATGGGTCTGCTGAGTCTTATCACCCTGAGTCTGCTTGTTCTCAGTATTTGGGCAGGATAGACACACACTGGCTCTAATCAGGCAGATCTCTTATCTCATGCAGGCGTGGCCCTTGATAGAGTAGCAGTTGGGTTTCACATTCCTGGTAGTTGCTCTGGACTTTTCTGAGAGCCTTGCATTTGGGATGAGGCAGGATTAAGAAGCCAGCAGCAAGAGAAATCTAGATCTCAGGGGACCTCCTCTTTGGTTGCTCAAAGCTGCTTCCTGGGAAGTCACTTGGTTCCCCCACAGGTGCTGGGGACATGAATGGGGATCTGTGGGTCAGGCTGTTTCTTGAACACCGTATGGATCCCATCCACTAGCAAAGCAACTTCACAGTTATTAAGATCATCTCTTACTCTTGCACTTCCAAAGCAGTGGCTTAGCTCCTTTCTGCCCTCTGGCAGGACCTCCAGACTGATTACAGACACAGGATCTTCATAACAGAAGTAAATACAAAAGCAGTTCCTTTCTGCAATCCTTGTTTTCTAAATTTTCTACAATTCAGACATTCTTGGATTCCCTGAAGAATATTTAAAATGAATATACTTGTCTGGGGCTAAAACCAAAATCCAAGAATTTGAGTTGTGGTCTGGAAGGGCTCTCTGATTTTTTTTTTTTTTAAAGATTTTTATTTATTTTTTAAGAGAGACAGAGAAAGAGAGAGAGAGAGAGAGAGAGGCAGGCAGAGACACAGGCACAGGGAGAAGCAGGCCCCATGCAGGGAGCCCAATGTGGGACTCAGTCCCCAGGATCACAGCCTGGGGCTGAAGGCGGCGCTAAACCACTGAGGCACCCAGACTGCCCTCTCTGTGATTTTTTTTCTGTGGTGTTTCAGCCCGATCGCTTGGTGAATTCATAGCAGCATGAGCCAACAGTTTGTAGTGGACTATAACTGAGACCCTGTCCATCCAAAGGTTTTACCTCTTCAAATAGAGCAGTCTGTAAACAGTGTTCCTTTAGGATTTCCTCCTTGATGTGCACATTAAGCCCTCAGAAATGGTATTAAAGTGGACTTTAAAACCCCCCTGTTGAGACTCCAAAATTGATTAAGTGAAGATAATACTGCAAGCTAGAATTTTCTAGTGTTTTGGTTGTTATTTTTAATAATTATTTACTAAATGATCTTCAGTTCAGGGGATCATAATAGATGATTCTGAGGGAAAGCTTAAGCTATTGATTTTTTTTTTTCTCTCAGAGACCCCAAAGCTCTGATAAAGAGACTGTGTGTTTTCACCCATGTAATGGGGGTAGGCTGGAGAGAGACATACTGCCCCAGTCAGGCTTTGTCCCTATTCATGGGTGCTCAGGCTCTCAAAATGAGCATTCCGCTTTTGTTTTGTCTGCTCTGAGAAGATTTTTCGATGTTTGCACCACTGCCTTTTCAAAGTAGGGGGAAGGTGTCAGGGCAGTGAGGAAGGGGCTATGCTCTCAGCAGGGCCTGTTTCTGTCTTTGATAGAATCTTTTTCACTGTTTGCAAGGCCTGTTTTTATTCAGCTTCTAGAAATATTCTTCAGTGGGACCACTGCAATAGGATATTTCTAATGTTTTTTGAGCTATTTCCCTCTTGGTGAACTAACATTCCCAAACATGATTGGCAGCCCAATCTGGGGGTAAGGGTGAAGCCAGAACCACGCCAGGGCCTCTCAGTTTGGACCAGACCCATCTGCCTTCCCGTAGCAGTGGCCTTATTTTTGGAGTCAGGGTACTATCAACAGCTTCAGGGGCACCTTTTGAAAAGCCCCAGCATTTCCAGAGCCATTTTAATGCCTATTATCTCCTGGTAACTTTAGGTCTAGCTTGATATGATAAGACATCAGGGCACAACTTTTCGTGTATCCCCATGGCATCTGGCACACGGTCAGTTTTTTTTTAAACATAGTCAATTCTTATGAAATATTTCTTGTGTAAATGAATTGCTGCTCTAAGACAGTAAAGGTCACTTTGCAAATGTTTTTACAGACTTGTAAACAGAGTGAAAAGAAGCAGCAGCGGCTGACCTGTTTGGGGACTGTGCTTTGCTGGTGTTGCTGCTGCCCTTTCTTGGGCACTGTTATGTTTTGCCCTACGTGCTCCTGGCACCTGTGATCCCAAATGCTCTGCTGATCCAAGGGCAAATGTAATTCTTCCTAGGTCTTCCTAGGAGGACAGGACACTGTTTCTGGAGGCAGCTCCTCACATCCTGTGCCGCCTCAGTATTGGGAGCAAGTAACATTTCCAAAAATCACCAGCCAGAGCTGAGAGAAAGCTTTGCTCTGATCCAGTACAAGTCTCATTCTGTATTAATTGACAGCAGCCTTGGCATGGGTGAATGAATCTCAGCAACTTCCCGCAGATTGAGTGCTGGAGTTCAAACAGCTTGTAACTGTCAGCTAAAAAACAAAGTGGTTTTAAGAGAGTATGGGATGTATTAACTATTATGCTGTCTTTTGGAATAGGAATGACATCTGTTTGTATTAAAATAGCTAGCTATTCCAGTTAAGCATAGATCAACGGCTCTGTGGTGAGAATTGGAGACAAATGATTTTTGTCTTAATTAGAACCAATTGCCTAAGGTTTTAGGGGTACAATACAGAACAGTGTAGGATCCCATAGAAGCTGAATGAAAACTTCTTGCACTCATGTTTAAAACAGTGCTACTTCCCATGTGAGAGGTCGTCTTGTTGGTTGAGAACAAAAAAACCTACTCTCAGAGATGTTCATTGCATGGATGCAAAGAAGCATCAGATGGGCATGTCCTCAATAGTAATGCAGTGCAAACTGAGCAGAGGTTTTGAGAATACTCTAGGGTGTGGAGATAGTTCCTCCAGAGCACTGGCAGGTGGCAGGGTCTTAAAGAATTGGTTTTGAGAAGTGGTAGGATTCTAGCAAACCACACAGACCCACACTATGTTATGACCCCTTCATTGAAACGCATGTTAAACCAGCTGGGAAAATAACCCCCTTCCCTGCACTGTGACCACAAGATTGGACCTAATGAAGATCATAGTATACCTGGAAAGAATTTTACAGCCGCTGAAGGAAACCACACATGTGAGGTCTCTCTCTGTTCTCTCTGTTGTTGTGTTGCTGCTACGCTCGGAGGCTTCTGGGGGGTGGCGAAGGTCCAGGGACTGAGAGTGGTCACAGAAGAGAGGCCCCTGGGCTGGTGTCCATGTGCTGAGGCTTAAATGCAGCAGTCGCAGTCACCTCCAAGTGTGGATTCGGTTGGGGTAGAGAAGAGGGTTGACATTTTCAGAAAATCCTCTTCAAGAGTATGTGAAAGAGTTGGCAGTCTTCATCTATGTGCACATTTTCTTAGAGAGATTCTCCTTCTTTGTATTCTTGGTCAGGAGGGGTAGGAGGAGTACCAGTTCCTGGGGTCTGCAGGCTGTGGTTCCACACCCACCAGCAAGCTCCTGGTGGGCACTTTCTTTTCCAAGTATTAGGAGGGCTCCTTCCTCTTGAGGAGCCTTGCAACATCACTGCAACATCTCTTGGGTGACAGAGGAAATTTTTTATGTCTCTGTTAACTGGCCTGACTGGATTTTAATGACATGTTCTCTTAAAATGTGGGGCTGATGAAGACACAGGCAGTCAGGTCCCACCCTCCAGTCCTTTGCAGTGCCCCTGGGGCTCAAGATAGTGCTCACAGCCTGGTCACTGGCTGCATGCCGCTGTTTTGCAGAGGGTCTGAGCTGCATGAATCAGAATCATGGCTGTAGTCACATCTGCAAGGAGGCCCCGAGGGGCAGCGTCGCCTGCGAGTGCAGGCCTGGCTTCGAGCTGGCCAAGAACCAGAGAGACTGCATCTGTAAGTACAGACTAGCACATACCTGTGCTGGGAACCATCCTACCCCCAGAGGTTGTCTTCTGCAGTCCAGCAGCCGAAATGCCACCTCCTGGCAGAGCAGCTATATCAGGGCAGGCAGCTGTCCGCAGGATACTAACCTCCACTGAAGGCTAAATTCGCTGCACGGGGGGTAGTCTCCCCTAGGGAAGGAAGAGGATGCTTTTTAAGGGAACCCATCGAAGGAAATAAAATTCGCAAGTCAGGACTGTGAATGCTGGGGGCCGGTCTCCCTGTTCCCATAGAATAAAATCAAATATGGTCATCTGGCCATCAAAGCTCTTTGCTACCTGGTCCTGCTTCTTGTGCAAACCTCATCTGCCTCCTTTTCCCAAACACCCAACCTCTTTGCCTGTCGGAGAACAGCCCATGTTCCCTAGGTCTCAGGCCTTCCCCAAGCATTCCTCTCTGCCTGGCTTGGTGAATTCTCACTCAACCTTTAATATTCTGCTAACTTCTTTTTTTTTTTTTTTTTTAAATATTTTATTTATTTATTCATAGACACACACAGAGAGAGGCAGAGACACAGACAGAGAGAGAAGCAGGCTCCATGCAAGGAGCCCGATGTGGGACTCGATCCCAGGTCTCCAGGATCACATCCCAGGCTACAGGTGGCACCAAACCGCTGTGCCACCTGGGCTCCCCTATTCTGCTAACTTCTAATGATAATAATGATAAGGAGAGGTAGCTACTTTTGAGGGTGTATTTATGTGTAAAGACTTGTCCAAAGGTATAGCAATTTCATCAAATTCTTCATATCACCACCCTATTGAGCTAAGTATTATTATCCTCATTTTCAGTTTGAGAAAATTGTGGAGAAGGTAAAGCAACAAGGTCACACAGGGAGCATGCAGCCAGTTAGGGTTCAGATGTAGGTCCTCCTAGCTCTAAGGCTGGTGGATCTTGCTAAATTGCCCAGAAGCCTGCCCTGACCGGCCCGGCCACCATTTTGTATTTTGGCTCCCACAGCGCTGTTGGTTCCTCAGTGGGAGCACGTGACACCCAGGGTTGAATTGTGCATTTATGTGTCTGTCTCCCCAACTGTGAGTGCCCACAGTCAGGGACTTCGTCTTATTTTTGCTTCTCAGTGTCCCCACTGGGTGCCTACTACAGGTTGGGCTCAATACACATTTGTTTCATGAATGGTGTACACAGTTTGGACATAGCCGCCACACGATGATGAAACACAGGAATGAAACCCCAACTGGTAATAGGAAACAACCGGCCATTAAAGGTGTTCCTAAACCACTATTATGCTAGAGGAAACATGGATGATTTTCCTTTAGCAACTCTTCCAAAGCCATGGACCTGCTGTAATTCCCCTGCAGTTTGCTAGGGATGGTTGTTTACAGTGAGTTGACCTTTGTGATTGAGAGATGAGGAGGTTGTTTCTTCAGTAAGAGCTTTCTCTCCATTGTCTCCATCACAAAGCAGAGTGTAGCCCTAAAACCTGACAAACCAGGGCTGGTGCCACTGCCAGAAACAGATTCTGATAGGCTCTTAGGGCTCCTAAAAGTGAGGCTGTCCCTGAGGGCTTCCAGTGGGCTGAACAAAGTGGAGACTGCTTATCCTGGCTCCAGGTATCCTCACAAGGAGGACCCAGGCCTCCAGAGGAGACTCGCCTGTGGAGTGAGATTCTTTGGCATTTCAGTTTTTCAGAGGCCAGTAGAATACTTGGGATTTAAATTTTAAAATATTTTTAAGATGTCACTTCTCCAATAATATAATCACATTTGAAGAAAGAACAAAAAGAAAAAAAAAGATGCAGATTCCACCACATAACCAGCTGCTTCACTTTTTTTTTTTCTCTTCCTTCCTGCTACTTCACTTTGTTCTTATTCCTATTTAGTTGTTCTCAGGCATACACAATTTTTACATCACTGTAATCACAGAACAGTTTCTTTCTCACATCACAACTATGTATTTCGTTCTTTTAAGTTGGAAAAATTACAAATGCCTGTGTAATTCAAACAGTTTTAAGTGTGTAAAGAAAACCATATCCTTTCCCTTCCCATTTCTCTTGCCAAAGGTAACCACTGTTCAGTTTGATGAGTGGATTGTTTTGAGTTGGCTTCTCTGGTTACCCTCCCTTCTAACTAATCTAGATAGAATCTGATGAGAGAAATCCTAACATATAAATACAAATAAGTATTATCTGTTTCTTCCAGCCATAAAGTGCTATAACATTTTCTGTAGCCCCAGTACAGCCATATTAACATGCAAACTTCTCCTGATAGCCCAAAGCAGTAGTCTAGAATCTTTTGATATAATTCCTCTTGAAAAGTGAAAATCTCCGTAGCCTTCCCATCCCCATCTTCCTATATAACTGCTCAAATCCATCATTTAGCATTTCTTGAATTCATACTGTGACTATCTATTCTCAGAGACAGCATTAGGCTCTGTCTGAGTCAGTTACTTCATTATGCACAATGCTGAGCACATACTAGGTGCTCAAATACTTGCTGAATGAAAATCAGAGATCTTCCCAAGCAAGCACAGCCCCGGGTTGTGGAAAACTCAGTGCTCAGTATGTTGATTCATTTTCCTCTCAGTGACCTGTAACCATGGAAACGGTGGGTGCCAGCACTCCTGTGAGGACACTGCTGATGGCCCCGAGTGTAGCTGCCACCCACAGTACAAGATGCATGCAGATGGGAGGAGCTGCCTTGGTGAGTGAGTGACCCCTACACTTGGTAAGGGTCTGTCCCCAGCCCACCTGCCCACTCCTAACCCTAACCCTAACCCTATTAATGGTGTTAAGCACCAGATTCAGGGAACTTCCAGTATTTGCCTCTGAATGGGTCCCGTGCAGCTTTACATGTGGCAGTGGGAATGAGTGGTCTAGTCCCGGGAGGGGGGCGTCTCTCTCTCTCTCTCTCCCCCCTCAGAAAGCCCTTTCTCTTCTCTTGGACTAGGGGGCTCCTGAAGATGGTATTCTGGAGACTGGGACATTACATCCTAAGGAGCAAGGGTGACATGAAGTTAAAGCTAGCCATTTGTAAAGACACAGTGGCCTTTATGGTCAGCAGAAGACAGTGTTAGAGTGAATCTGAAGCTTGCATTCCCTGGTGTCTCTTTGGTCACTGCAATATGCTTCAAAAATCTTTCTCATATTTAATGTTTACTAAGGCTTCATGGCCATTTAACGTGCTATGTTTCCCACAGAGCCTCATTACAACATATCTTTATTGAGTGAACAGAGTTGCATATCCTACATTGTTCTCATGTCTGGGGTTTCGGCAGAAGTGGTCATACAGGGGATGAGTAAACAGACTCGCTCTCTGGTGTCTCTTGTAGAGCGAGAGGATGCTGTCCCGGAGGTGACGGAGAGCAATGCCACATCAGTGGTGGATGGCGATAAACGGGTGAAGCGGCGGCTGCTCATGGGTAGGCACTCCCACCCCCTCCTGTCTTTTCCCTTTCCTTCCCTAACTTACTACATCAGACCTGAACCTGGGGCCCATACACCCTCAGATCAGCTGGACCAGGGTCAGCAGCCCCTCTCAAGCTAGGCTGTGTTTGCTCTTCACCTACTACTGTTACTTAGTCACCATCTGAGGATCCTGCCATTGTGGGATGGACACCAGATGCCAGAATAACCAGGTTAGCCTCCCAGCACTGCCCCCCAGCTAGCTGTAAGACTTGGGCAAATGGCCCTGAGCCTCTGTCTCCTGGTCTTTCTTGAAAATGGATGCAATTAAAAAAAAAAATGGATGCAATAAAGCCTGCCTCTTAGGGTTATCAGGAAGCTCAGTGAGGATGATAATATGCAGAAGCGCCCAGAGTCCAATGCCTGGGACTTATCGGGTGGTCAGTGAATGTCAATTCCAGTCCCTTTGAGTAACTATGACCAGGAAGGCACTTTAGGCAGTCCTTAGCTTAACATGGCAATCTGTTTTTGTCAGCTGAGTCCTCTTCTCTCTGACTTCAGCCCATGTCGATGGCAAAAGAGATGAATGGAGAAGAGGGGCACTTGGCTGTGGGATGTAAGAAGGTCTGCCAGCAAGTCTGCCAGCAGAGCTGGAGATGGGAGCAGAAGTAGAGGCGGTGGCTGTGGGGGTGGCAGTCAGAACCTTTGGCACACTATTATTCTGGAGAAAGCTTGGCTTGACCTAAACAAAACTGACTCTTTGATAGCTTCTAGATTTAACAGGTAATATATTGAGCAGCCATTGGTTACCAGGCAGGTGACATTTCTGAGCTCTTTTCTGCCCTCTTAAAGTTATTTTTAATTGTGTTAAAATAGTACATATGAATAATACAAAAAAAAACCTTAAAAACCTAATTAGTGCTATGAAGCTTGTAATGAAATACATCATTTCCTTGCCTCAAACTTCCCATGCCCTCATTCCATTTGCCAGAGGCAACAATTATCATTTCTCTTAGTTGTTTCTTCTTCTGACTCCCTTTCCCCCATATTTCTGAAAAGTGTATGCAATTATTTCTTTTTCCAGTTCTATTATATTATACATTTATTTCTTGACATGTCAGTTTTAGATAGTAGCTTTGACTTCCTATTCCAGAGCACACTGAGTTTTAGCTCTCTCCTGCCCACTCCCAAAATGCACACACTCTCCCTCTCCTATAGTGGAGTTGTATCACTACTGAAGTCAAAGTTATATATTTACATCATTGTGACTATAAGTATCTAAATGTGAGTCACCTGCACCATGTAGTTTGCTATGATTATTATTTTCTTTCTTTTCTTAGAGGTACGTAAAAATACTTCTAAGTGCCTCTTACCAGTTTTTTTTTGTTTTTTGTTTTTTTTTTTGCAAATTTTGGGTGGCGTTCTAAAACCCTTTCAATGTGTTCAAATACAGCAATTGACTTATTAATTCCATTTTCTTCTTAACAAGTGTCTTCTAGGGGCACCTGGGTGGCTCAATTGGTTAAGTGACTGCCTTTGGCTCAGGTCATGATCTCAGGGTCCTGGGATCAAGCCTCAAGGCAGGCTCCCTGCTCAGAAGGAAGTCTGCTTCTCTCTCTGCCCCTCCCCACTGCTCATGCTCTCTCTCTCTCATAAACAAGTAAAATCTTAAAAAAAAAAAAAAAAAAGTGTCTTCTGAGGCTTCCCCTGCTCTAGAGGGGCCCGACTCTCAGGGCTGGCTTGCACACCTCTCATCCCACTAGCGCCAGCCTAGGAAGCCCTTCATCATGCTCCTGTGTTGGTAGACCCCATGTCTTCTCTGTTGTTAGTTCACATAAGGAGGTATAGGTTTTTAAAAACCTCCCATGCCTGAAAATGCCTTTTGGGTTTTTGTCAGCTGCGTCCTCTTCTCTCTGACTTCAGCCCATGTGGCAAACGAGATGCATGGAGAAGAGTGGCACTTTATTGAGTATTTGGTTCAGTATAGAATTCAGAGTTGGGGATCCTTGGGTGGCTCAGCAGTTTAGCGCCTGCCTTTGGCCCTGGGCGTGATCCTGGAGTCCCAGGATTACATCGGGCTCCCTGCATGGAGCCTGCTTCTCCCTCTGCCTCTCTCTCTCTCTGTGTCTCTCATGAATAAATAAATAAAATCTTAAAAAAAAAAAAAAAGAATTTAGAGTTGTGAGTAGTGAGTGCTGTATTGTTTTCAAGGATTTGGTGTTGTTTCAAGAAGTCTAAAGTCATTTTTATTCATGATCCTTTGAATGGAACCGACGAAAGCTTCTCTCTGGTTGCTTTCACAGTCTTCTTGTCCCTGGTGATCTGAAATTTCACATTAATGACCCTTGCAAAAAAACAAAACAAAACAAAAACAGTTATGGCTCTCATGATGGGACTTTATCCACCTGTTATGATGAAGACTTGATTGGCCTCTGCAGTATGGATATTTGAGCCCCTTAGCTCCAAGAAAGTGCCTATATTTTTGCTTTGATAATTTTCTTAACTACATATTCTCTATTCTTTCTCTCTGGAATATCTGTTAGTTGACTGTTTTAGCTCCTCTAATTTTCTTCTCTTTTCTTAAATTTTTGTTCTACTTTCTAGGAGATTTTTCTTTCTTTCTTTCTTTTTTTTCTTTTAACCCTCTATAGGATTCTTCTTAAATTTCTGCTTTCATATTTTAATTTTTCAAGAATTTTACTTTGGTATTTTATTGTAGGCACCTAATCATATTTCATGAATGCTTTTCTTATCTTTCTGGGGGAAATTATGAGATTTTTAAAACTTCTCTTTTGCTCCCTGTATTATCTTTGTTTCTTCCAAGTTCCCTTTTCCCTTTTCACTTGATTTGGTGCCTTTATTTCATGTTAAAGGCCTTCCTGAAATGTCTGGTGATTCTAGGCTGGCTTCATATTTAATGGGAAATACTAAAAAATCAATTGGATATTCTATCGGCTGGTAGGCTTTAAGCTTGGATGAGGCCACTAGGCAGTGGCTTACACATTTCATTTGGAGATCCTCAAATGCCAGTATCTATAGGTTTTTTCATTTGGACAGGCCAGTTTAGCTGGAGAGAAGTCCTTTAGTCTCCCACTAAGGGGACATAGACTTGACTGCCAGCGATCCTGGAGCTGGGGTGGTAGTGGTGGTGAGGCTTTGAGATCTTTCTTTTCGGAGTACACACTTTCACCTGACAGTGTCTCCTCCTCCCTCTCTGCTATTCCTGGTGTCTGTGAGTCCAGTGTTTCTTTAGTCCCACTTCTCTAGAAGATACATTTCTCTGCGGTGGCCCAAATAGGAAAGAGGTAGAGTCACCTGGCTGTGGAATTTAGGAGGGGATCTGGGGGTTTATCTGTTTGTTATATAGACTTACTATCAATCTTCCTATTTTTAGCTCCTTTCTCACCTCTGCCTCTAGAGTGAGTTAGTATCTCCAATTCCCAGGCCTTTCTGGATTCTGTGGCTCACATGAGCTTACCAATTGTTGGCACTCCCTCTGCAGACCACTAGGATTTAGCTTTCTGCTTTGTCCATTACTGCCTCTCCTTGACATGCTGCTTCCAGAATATTTGGTGTCTTTCATGTATTGTCTTTGCTTCTCTTTTCTCTGTCCTGAGGGATTTGTACTTTTTAAAAATTTTAATTTCGGTGTAGTTAACATACAGTGTTGTATTAGTTTCAGGTGATTCAACACTTCCATAATATATCACTTGGTGCTTATCACAATAAGTGCCTTCCTTAATCTCCATCACCTGTTTCACTCATCCCCTCGCCCACCTCCCCTCTGGTAACCATCAATTTGTTCTCTATAGTTAAGAGTCTGTTTCTTGGCTTGTCTTTCCTTCTTTTTTCCTTTGCTCATTTGTTTTGTTTCTTAAGTTCCACACATGAGTGAAATCATATGGTATTTGTCTTTCTCTGACTTATTTCACTTAGCATACTACCCTCTAATTCCATCCACGTTGTTGTAAATGGCAAGGTTTCATTCTTTTTATGGTTGAGTAATATTCCATTGTATATACCACATCTTCTTTATCCATTCGTCAATCGATAGACATTTGGGCTATTTCCATAATTTGACTATTGTAGATAATGCTGCTATAAACATTGGGTGCATGTATCCCTTTGAATTAGTGTTTTCATATTTTGAGGGTAAATACTCAATAGTGCGATTACTGGATGTTAGAGTAGTTCTATTTTTAACTTTTTGAGGAAACTCCATACTTTTTTCCACAGTGGCTGTAGCAGTTCTTGATGACTTATACTTAAAAAAACCTATTCACTCTCATGCTAGTTTTTTTTTTTTTTTTAAGATTTTATTTATTTATTTGAGGGAGAGAGAGAGCACAAGCAGGGGGGCAGGGCAGAGGGAGAGGGAGAGCAGATTCCCCACTGAGCAAGGAGCCCAACTCATGGCTTGATTCCAGGACCCTAGGATCATGACCTGGGCCAAAGCAGACGCTTAACCAACTGAGCTACCCAGGTGTCCCTCATGTTAGGTTTAGAGAGCAAACAGAGATATACCTATTCTAACTGTCATATTTAACTAGAACTAAGCTTTTCCTCTAAGGCTCTACATTGAGGTAGCTACTGAAGTAAAAGCAGTAAGTAAAACTAGAAAGACATTTGCTTATTGTCGCTCATCTCTATAGACGTTACTTAACAACTGTGGCTGATTTCATGTACTTCTAACAGTTCTTTCTCCTTTCAGGGAAAGGTAAACTCCTAACATGAGTTAATTGGCAGTTCCAAGAAAGTCATTGGTCTGCAGCAAGAGAATGGCTAGGGTAGGCGAAGCTTACCCTCTCTTGCTTCGCCCATTACTTATATTGAAGGGAGGGGGTTCAGGATTAAGGAGGGAACATCCCCCTTTGCCCTGTTCTGCATCCACATCTAGCTTGCCAGATGTGGCCACACTTAGCTGGTCAGTGGCTGTGGATCAATAGGAACTTGTATTGGCTTCAGATCTACCAGTAGGGGGGAAAAAGGCTCAGCAGGTTGGAGAGACATTTTTAACCCCCTAACAAGCATCTTTGTGAGATGTCACTTATTTAGCTGGGTGAGAGGAGCTGTGCCTGCAGGTGGTAGAGACTTGAGGTACAACTGTGAGTACGCCATCATGCTTCTTGGCTTCCATGAACTCTGTCAAGTATGAATCCTGCAGCCATATCCTTTCCTCCCAGCCATATCAGCACTTCTTTAGCAAGCTAACTGTCTTTTTCTTACCTCCTTGTCAGAAACCTGTGCTGTCAACAATGGAGGCTGCGATCGCACCTGTAAGGATACTTCAACAGGTGTTCACTGCAGCTGTCCTGTTGGATTTACTCTCCAGCTGGACGGGAAGACCTGTAAAGGTAGCCTGTGCCTCTCCATGCTGCTAATGTGCAAGGATAAAGGGAGCTCTTCCCCTCCATTCCTCCTGAGTGACTCCAGATTTGCTCATGATTCATATCAATGGAAGCTTTTCTTCCCTGGGCTAGTGGAAGGTTATAATTGAGTAAGCTTAATTAGGACCAACTTAATTACATTAACTGTTGAGAAGGTCAGCTTCTGCAAGCATCAGATAACTCATTTCAGGGAGCAACCTTATTAGAAAAAGGCAGAAGTTCAAGAGAACATTCACTTGCAGGTGATAATATCAGTATATCATAAATAACAGCCTAGAGATTATGATATAAATAACAGCCAAGATTATTATTCAGAGAACTTAATAAATAGCTGTCCAATTAACTTTTGCTGATAAATAGAGACCTCAATGACCTGCTAGTATTTTGTGGGCAAGAGTACAAAGGCTTAGTTCTTTAACATGATAAAAAGCAGATAACCAGTTACCAGATGAAACTGAGAGAAGATAAGATTAATTTGAGTATCAGGAATCATTTAAAAGCATTGAGGCTACTTGATCGTTGTGTAATTTGCCAAAACAAATGTTCTAATTCCTTATAACTTTAATCATTAAACTGGAATGGAAAGTATACCAAAGGGAGCCATCTTATCTCAAGAGAGCAGTGCAAGGATGAGAATATAACAGGACATCACCATTCTTTCCCATAATCTGTTTCCTTAATGCTAGTCAAGGGTAGCACAAGTCAGAGTTCTCATGGGGATGAGGCACTCATCTTTCCAAATTGGTTCAGCCAGACAAGAAAACATGTGTAAGATTAAAAACATCAGCAAACATCCTTAAATGCTTTCATGGGTCTGTTTTTGTTGCAGAGAGTAATGAAGCACGCACACAATAGCACGTCAGGGATTTGTGGAAAACCAGGCCAGTTTTGCTATCTGATTTGCTGTTGCTTCCCTGTTACAGATATTGATGAATGCCAGACCCATAATGGAGGTTGTGATCATTTCTGCAAAAACACTGTGGGTAGCTTTGACTGCAGCTGCAAAAAAGGATTTAAATTATTAACAGATGAGAAGTCTTGCCAAGGTATGTGCTGAAACGTAGCGGGGCTATGTGGTGCCCACTGATTGGAGCCGAGAAGACGAAACCCCATGCTGGCAGAGACTGGTTCATTGGGCTTCTTGATGGAGTCATTAATCCAACCTCCAACCCAAGCTTCACTTATTTCATTTGTTGGTAGAATAAAAACACTTATGTAGCTCACAAGTATATTTTGAAAATTAAGCTGTTAATGATTAGAGAACACCTCAAAGTATCCATCTGGTGTGATTACAGCAGAGCTCGCTGCTGGAAATGGAATAGATCACAGAGTGTAAACAGGTTTGCATTAGGGTGTTGAGATTTATGAATAATTTCTTTCTAAAATTTCCTTTAATTTTGTGGATTTTATAACAAAACTTGGTGGCAAAAAATATGTAGATTTAGTTAACACACCTTACTTTTTCCTAGCAAAAAGTTGGGGTCAACCCATAATCAAGGTCATGTACCGGTTGGTCTCTTCCTTATAGCCCTTGTTTTAATGAGAAACCAGCCTTTGGGGTTTGGGGAGAGGCATGGTGGAGAGGGATGGTGGAGAGGGATGGTGGAGAGGGAGGGGATTGAGTGGAAGCAAGGTTGGTCAGTCCTTGGGCAAGATTGCAGACACCTTCTTAGATGCGTTCCTTCTACACAAGTAGTGTCAAGGGAGCAGTTCTTGTTATTAATAACACTTTGGGGTGGTGGTAAGCTGTGTTGGATGAGGGGCATTATTTATATTTTCAGATGAGCACCTCTTATGCCCTATGGATATAGAGGAAGCCCTCTCAGGAAAGATGTGCTGCCATGTAGTCTTGTTCTGTTTCTTGGAACAAGAGCAGCCTGACTTATTTTGTTAGAAATCCCAGAATTAAGTCAGAATCAGGAAATAATATCTGCTTTCACTTCAGGTAATAAAAAAGTGTAACATAATTATTATTTTTTTTTAACCTTATGGTGTGTGAATTAGGTTTCTCTTCCCCCCACCCACCCTTACTACGTAATTTGTCAGGCAGTTCAAGTATAGGACCCTTTAAATTCAGTAAGTTCATTCTATGTGACTATTGCATGGCTTTCTTTCCTTTGATTTGGAAAGCAAGCTTGATGTTCCACATAATGTTTCATAATGTATAGAGCAAGAAATACCATATAAGCTGTGTAAACACATTAAAAAGGAATTAGAAAAGTGATCTCATTATTTTTGGCAAAGCAACAGACCATCATGTGCAGCCAAAGCCAGCTACTGAACAAGTCCACTTTCTCGATAACTGGCTGATGTTAATAACAGAATTCATAGAGTGATATCAATTACTAGGGAAGAAGTGGACTTTTTCTTATTTTTCACTTGGTCTTGGTAGAACAAATATTTTCACAGAACAAATTTACTCAAGAAATTGCCAGGATTTCTGGGAAAAGCTAGTGATGAAAAGGTTTTGTAAGAATTTTCCCTTTTTAATTTCATTGTTTCATTCCTTCAGTTCCTTCCAAATGTTTGTTTTTTATTAACATAGTGTCTCATGGCACATTTGGTGTTGAAAAGAGATCTAGCTCTGGGCTAGTTGGCTTCCACTGAGTTCCACACTGGTCCTGGTTTATCCATTTGTGGACCCAAGTCGTAATTCTGTTAAAACCCTCCAAAGAGCTGAACAAGTAATGCACTGAAATTCTAGTCTACAAGAAAGATGTGAGGACCAGACCAGGGAAGAAGAGATGATTATATTGACAGAGGCAGCCTCCTGAGGCTGGTTTCCAGGACCTCAGCTGAAGCCAGAGATGCCTCTACATTGATCGAGGACAGGAGGGGCCCTGTGGGGCTGAACCATGGCAGAAGAACAAAGCCAATCCAGTTTGGAGCTTAACCACCAAATTTTAGTGCCTGTGATAGAAAATCACTGAGGATGTTAGTGTTCATGCATTCTTTTAGTGCAGAGGACATTAAAACCCAATTGGCCTCTTGGGGCCAAAAGGCTAATTCTGGAAAGATAGGAACCAGATTTATTTCCAACCCAACTGTCTTCTGTGGCTTATATAATTAGTACTGTTGTTTTACAAATAGTAATATAACAACAATAATGCATGAGTCGCACCTTATAGTTTACAAACCCTTTTAAGGTACGTTATCTCATTTAGCTTCATTTAAATATTTTAAATTACTCAGCCCTGCAAATAAGCATGAGAGAGAGAGACCCAGTGAGCTTAAAGGCAAGTAATATTTGCAACAGAATTTGGAAATAAAGATTGTTTGTGAGTATTCTTATTGTAGGCCACTCCACCTTCTCTTTAACACAAGTAAGCAGGAGAACTGATAGATACTTTAAAAAATTCTGTTTGTGTTGTTTTTATTGTTGGTCAATAAGTGGAGTTATAAACATGTTCTTTCCACTCATTCCTTAGACTTGGTTTCATCTCCCCTCTCCCTTTGACAATTACAGATGTGGATGAATGCTCTTTGGATAGGACCTGTGACCATAGCTGCATCAACCACCCTGGCACATTCACATGTACTTGCAACAAAGGGTATACCCTCTATGGCTTTACCCACTGTGGAGGTGAGCAGAATGCCCCACTAGGGTCAGATGAGGTTGGGCCTGCGGGGGAGCATGGCCTACCTCCCAGTTTCCCCAGATCAGGGTCAATTTTCCAATATTGGGGATGAATGGCATATTTTACTAGAGTAATAGTGACTTCACCAACTCCAGGGAGGCATCTGCTAAGGGAAACCTATTCACATGGATCCCTTTAACATGTTAAGTTATGGACCAGAAAGAAGAACTGAGCTAATCAACTGTGAATTCTTCATTGACTTTATTGATGTAGTGTATTCAGACAGTGGGAGCATCTCTCAGGAGCTGATATCCTGTCTGTTGGAACTTCCCAGTAGATAGTAAAGTCACAGTCCTCAGAGAGACTTGGCAAGGCACCAACTATTTCCACAGCCTTGCTATGCACAGGAACTAGCTGAGAAGCCTTTTTCGAGGTTTGAGCTGGTTTTTTGAGCAGGTCTTTGAGCTGGAAGTGGACCATTGACTTTATCTCTCTGTGCTGTGCCCATGTAGCCACATGTTCCGATGTCATTATGCTCATTCAGACAATGGCATAAATCAGATTTGACATCGAATGATTTCCACCCTGCTCCCCCTGACCATCAGGTTCATTCAACAATTTTTGAGAATACAGATTCAGATTCAGATTCTGATTCAGAATGGCTAGGGCTTCCAAAGCAATCCTGAGTATCTGAATATTCGGGAACCACTGGCTTAAATACTTTCTGCCCATACCTTGTGTCCTGTGCTTAAGAAGAACGGATGGGAGTAATGTGGTATAGATAGTATTGTCTCTCTTCTGACCTTTTCAATACATCCTTGGCATGGCTAAAAACATCTTCCAGGCAATCAAGAAACCCCAAGGATATATTCCCTGGATATGGACATGTGTCTGGGTTTTAGGTGGAGCTGCCTTCCAACCTGGACTCAGCCTTGTGTTGATGGGGATTTGTGCAAGTCATTTGCCTTCTCTATACTTCAACTACTGAATATGAACTATCCAGTGAGGAATCCTAATTCTATCCCCCTTGGCATGTAGCCTAGGAGGATAGTAGAATTTCATATCGGAGGCCTGTGCAGTGTTTGAGCTTGGACATGTGACAGTAGAGTGTGCTCCCTTCTGAGAATCCTTAATGGGGGAAAGGTTTGGTTAAACATGGAACTTGAGACCATCTTGGCAAAGCCTATGCCAGGAAATCCACCGAGTGGAGAGTGAGGTCAGCTGGTGCCAAGTGCACATCCTGAAGGCAGTTAGTACCTTCCCTTTGTTTAGTGAGTTCTGACCCTGCGACTTCCCTGCTGCTCCTCCCTCAGGGGAGGGATGGTATCAGCCTAGTCACCAGTGGGCTGCTGTGACAGGAGAGCGTTTTGTTCTGCAGACACCAACGAGTGCAGCGTCAACAATGGGGGATGTCAGCAGGTCTGTGTGAACACGGTGGGCAGCTACGAATGCCGATGCCATTCAGCATACAAGCTCCACTGGAATAAAAAAGACTGTGTGGGTAAGGGGTACCGAGTCTCACAGTTAGCGGGCTCACAATGACACGGCAGCTCTGTCCCATGTCCACCTGGGCCTGGAGTGTGCCTGACCATCCCTTCCCTGACTCTTGCCCCATTAGCGGCAGCTGCCATTCTTTAAATAGTTCAAAAACAGGAGATACTTTGCAGGCTCTTTGGGGGTTCCTTCTGTGCTTTTATGTTGGTTGGAACTCAATTCTGTTTTCCCAGTTGTTTTCCTGCATGGAAAAAAATAGCATACAAATAGCTTCTTTACCTTGGAGGGAAACAGGGCCCTGTGTCTTATGTTCTGTGCTATATAACAACTCTACCTTCTTTTCTTGGGTCCTTGGATATTTGGGACTCAGCTGTCCTTAGCATATCTAGAAGTATCCTTCTCTTTCTGTAAGTGTCTGCTTTTTGTCCTATCTAGAAGTGAAGGGGGTCCTGCCCACTAGCATGTCACCCCATGTGTCCCTGCATTGCGGTAAGAGTGGCGGAGGAGACAGGTGCTTCCTCAGATGTCACTCTGGCATTCACCTCTCTTCAGGTGAGTGGGTCCCAGTCCCTGGAGAAAGTCCTCATGCCAAGGCCAAGCCTTCCTGGCCTTTAGGTGTTAGAGTCCCTCAAAGGGTTTCCAGGTCTTTGGCCAGCTGCTCCCTGACCACCGGAGGCCCATGCTTTGAGACCCTATATGCTGGGCATAAGTCTAGTGGTTTCTGTGGAATGGGGGCTGGAGAGTGCTTTTGGCTGCTCCCAGGAGAGACTGTGACCTTGCTTACATGTTGACAACCTACATTCTGTCTGTCAGGACTGCAAGAGACCTACTCAGTCACCTGTGGCTCTTCCTCTACTCTCAGGAGCAAACAGCAAAAATCAAATGATTCTGCTTTTGGGGGTAATTACCAAATCTGTGTGTTTTCTCTGGGGCTCTCTGTGTTAAATGGGTTTCATTCTTGGGGTGCTGTTCTTGGGCATTGGCTTTATCTTCTTTTCTCTGAATCTCCTCAATGCTCTGAGCACATTACAGGATGTTCTTGCCCACAGCCTTGGTGCCTGAAGACTGACTCATTATGTAACAGATGCTTACTGACTGTCCACTGTTTGCTAGGAGGCTCCGTGTTCAGCCCTGCTGAGTCATCATATTGGGCAAAGGCCCACAGAGCTCTGGGATCAGGAGACTCAGGTCTCCCCAGTTCCCTGCCCCTCAAAGGTGCAGCAGGTAGTGTGTACCCAGAGCACATGGCGTTGGTGGAGATAGTCGTAGGCATGACGAGGCACAACGATTCTATCCAGAGAAAGGATCCCAAACCCTTTCTGGTTTGTCAAAAAGACAAAGAATGAAATTTACAGCTTTTAAGTAGCCTCGTCCTCCCAGATTTAGACATCTCTGTGATTTTATCACGAGAACATCTGATTGAGGAAATGATTCTTAATGTCCATATTACATATACGAGAGAGCTAGAGACCCAAAGCATGATAATAATACTTGAATATATTGATTGAGCAGTTAAAATATACCAGCCACTGTATTACCTGTCCTAGCTGATTTAATCCACACTGCAGCACTCAGAGCAATTTTACTTTTCTCCTCATTGACCAGATGAAGACCCTGAGATTCTGAGAGGTGAAATAATGTACCTAGAGTGATTCAGATAGGAAATAGGGGAGTCAGGATTTTAATTAGGAGTCTAGATCCAGAGTCCAGAGCACTATTCTTCACTGCCCCTCCTGCCTAACATTTGAAACCAACCAGCACAGACATCATGGTCTGTTTCACCAAATCCCTCAGTAATGGGCACTTGGAGATTTAGGCTACCCACAGGATGGGCAAGCAGACAATTAATATTCAGTTCTTACTGTGTGCCAGACTGTAGGCTAAATGTATTATTTTTGCATCATCTTATTTAATTCTCATAGTAATGTAACTACCCCAATTTTGTCTATTTTATGGATGAGGAAACTGAGGATTAGTGAGTTTTAGTAAGTTGCTCAAGTTCTCATTGCAAGCCAAGAGCTAGAGTATGAATCCTGGGCTTTGGCTTCAGAGCTTGACATATGGTTAAGATTGATTGTGGGGAACAGAATTTTGCGCACGAGGCCCTCAGAGTGGGACTTTTGCTGCCCCCAGAGCCCGAACATCCAAGCAGCCTTTGGTGAGTGCCATCCTTATCTTCTCCCTCAACCTTGTCCTCCAAGAAAAGTCTTCTCCTGGAAAATCTGCCCTTCACTGTTTCCCTCAGCAGTCATGTCCAAATTTGAACTAGGGGATCCTGGTCTTCTTCCTCAGGAAGGCACAAAAGTGACCTCATGGTTCATCTCAGTGTGAAGGTTGTTTGGGGCCTCTCTTTATTATATTTGGGCATTGGATTAATCTCAGGTGGAGGAATAACTGTAACTCTTAGGAGGCTCCTGGCATCCTCAGCCTCAGTCATGGGCACTCCGTGAGCCAAATCTTTTGTGGTCTCAGGGTAAGAGAGGGGCTCAGGGTATGCAGTGTATGGTGGGTCGCAGGCTTGGGATAGCTCGTCTGTTACCCACCCAGTCTTTCCCTCCTGTGCCTCTGAAGGTAATGTCTCTCACTTGTTTCTTTCTGAAGATGTCACGACCATCAGGACAAGTGTAACCTTTAAAGTAAATGAAGGCAAGTGTAGTTTGAAAAAGGCTGAGCTGTTTCCCGAGGGTCTGCGACCAGCACTACCAGGTATGGAATCAGATGGCTGGTGCAGGGAGCTTGGTTGCATGTTGGGAAAGGGGCCTGTCACAAACTAAGCCCTTCAGGTGGTCTTGAGCAGCCCAGATTCTCCAAGTACTCCTCCACAGGAGGAAGAGGAGCCTAGCCTAGCACACCTGTATAGCTCTGGAGTTACACTTCAGGGCTTCCTCTGCCAGGCACACATGATAAAGCTCTGGAGAAACCTTTGAGTTCATAGGAATCAATGAGGGCTTTAAGTTACATTGGCAATTTGTGATTATATTGGGTTAAATTTTATAGATCTAAGAGTGTGCTTGGAAAATAAGCCAAAGAAATGAAAAGGATTTGGCTCAGGATAACCTTCGGTGAGCAAAGATGTAATATCCAGCTTTCCTCCTGGATCCAATCTTTGGAGGCAGTGACTCCGTTGGCTTCAGCAGAAAAAATACCATCCAAGTAGAGCTGGACTTGTAGCGAAGAACAGAACCTAATACTCTTCTCCCCTCCTGTTCACATTTCCAGTATTATTTCATAGAATAATTCTAGAGCTTAAAAAAATCATGATTCATGTATTAGAAATACCTCTTTCCCCAGTTTATCCTCAAATAAATCATACAAATAAACATAAAGCTCACTGTAGTCACTTTTAGTGCATATTTTAGTTGCATATTTTAAGAAACAGATTAATTTTGGTACCTCTATTTAAATGGAATATTATGCAGCTATGAATTATGTGTTTTTAAAGAATGTTTAATGACATAAATGGAAACTATGGAAAATGATCTTGTAATATAATGCTAAGATGGAGAGGAGAGAGTGAGATTTTGTATATCTAATGCAACCCAAATTGTGTAAGAAAAAAGCGTGAGTAGAAGAAAAAGGAAACTCACCATGTGATCAGTAGTAGTTATATCTGGGTAGAGGGGTTGACCGGAGATCTTCATTTTTTTCCTTCTGCATTTTCCAAATTCTCCACAGTGAGCATTTATACTTCTTTTTATCTATCTATTTATTTATTTTAAAGATTATTTATTGGATGAGGAGGGGCAAAGGGAGAAGGAAAGAGAATATCAAGTAGGCACCATGCTGAGTGTGGAGCTCAATATGGGGTTCGATCCCACAACCCTGAGATCATGACCTCATGATCAAGCCAAAATCAAATTCAGCCATTTGATCAACTGAGCCACTCAGGTGCCCCAGCATTTATACTTTTAGATCAGAGGAAAAAGGCTTTATTTATTTTTATTTATAGATTTTATTTATTTATTCATGAGAGACACAGAGAGAGGAAGAGACATAGGCAGAGGGAAAAGCAGGCGCCCTGCGAGGAGCCTGATTTGGAACTTGATCGCAGGACCCCGGGATCATGGCCTGAGCCAAAGGCAGATGCTCAACCACTGAGTCACTCAGATGCCCCAGAAAAGCATTATTTAAAAATAAACTTGGTCTTTAGTCTCCTTAATGGTATTATACTATGTTAATTTCTCAGTATTGATAAATATACATGTTAATGTAAGATGTTAGCATTAGGGGAAACTTAACAAACAATATATGGGAACTCTCTGTTCTATTTAAGCAATTTTTCTGCAAATCTAAAATTATTATGAAATTAGAAGTTAGCTTTTTGAAAAAGGAAAGGAGAATTTTTCCCAGAGGATGGTGGGTGGGGATTAATTTGCCTCCTTCTTCCTTTGGCTCCTGCTGACCTATTGCTTTGAACATCTTTGTAATGTTGAAGAATATGATACAGATAATTCGTCCATTGAATAAAATAAGAGTTTAAACTGGAGGCAAGTTGGTTGTGTGGATGATACATGGAACTGCTCTTTGGTTCCAGTTAATGGTCATTAGTTAAAAGATCCACTGGAAGCCACGGGAGATAGAGGGGTGAGGGAGAGATGGCCAGAGTCTGGAATAGGGATGTGCAGAACCCTGCCTTACGCAACACTTCCTCCCACCCTAGATGCCTTCATGATATTGTTTGGTTCTCTAGATGTTTTGTGCTGTATATTGCTCCTGGTTATTTCAAAATGAGACATCACTGTTAATGTGTTTTCCAACTTCCCCTTCAGGCTGGAATTACTCCAAACTCAGTTTGCCTGAAAGCAGGAGTTGGTTTGCTTTCTACTCCTGTGCTCCTTCCCTATTTGAAGTCTTAGTCCCTGCTTGGTACATCACAGTCCAGCTCTAAGGAAACCAACCGTGAGAACACGAGCACACCTTAGCAGACTGTCAGTTAGGAATGCAAGGCAACCCTGGTTCCTGTCTTCCACTTATGTGGCCAACCAGTCAGAAACATCCAGCATTCATCCATGAAAATAATTTTCAAGAGCTAAATTGTTAAGTTATATAGGAGGCTCTTTGAAATTAAAATGTCATCGTGCTCCAAGCTGAGGCTTGCAACGTCTTGGCATCTGGAGTTAATCACTTAGTCCCTTGAGAGTTGTTTTAATGAAATGTTTACTGAGCTCTAGCGAATGTTCAACTGAGTACTTTGCCAGGATCTGGCTTCCGATAATTTTGTTTCTTCATACAGAGAAGCACAGCTCAGTAAAAGAGAGCTTCCGCTACGCAAACCTTACATGCAGCTTCAGCAAGCAAGTCCCGGGAGCCCCTGGCCGCCCAAGCACCACTAAGGAAATGTTTATCACTGTTGAGTTTGAACTTGAAATTAACCAAAAGGAGGTGACAGGTTGGTTTGAAAACAGTCTTTGGTACCAGGCTTCTCACAGCTTGCTCCTTATTCTTTTGCCTTTCATCGTTCTTGAGGGGAAACAGTAGTGCAACCACTGAAGTATCTCCTGTTTTGTTTTGTTTTGTTTTGTTTTTCATTCCCAAACTAAACTGAATTGGTTTGGAACCTCATGATTGTATCTGTTTCCTAAAAACTCAAAGATTCCATTTTGGCCAACAAATTTCTTTTAGAAACCAATGCTGCCCAGCCTGCGAGGTGCCCAGCCCCAGGTCTCCCCTCCATTCTGTCCACAGGGAACCGTGGGTGCTGGTGGGTCCTTTGTGGGTCTGGACATCCTCCTGTGCTGCAGCCTGACCTCTTCCCCCACTGCTACCCCTCTTGTTTTGGTAGCTTCTTGTGACCTGAGTTGCACCATAAAGCGGACAGAGAAGCGGCTCCGGAAAGCTATCCGTGCGCTCCGGAAGGCAGCCAACAGGGAGCACTTTCACCTCCAGCTCTCAGGCATGGAACTTGAAGGGGCAAACAAGTCTCCCAGAACATCTGAACACCAACTAGAGTCCTGTGGAGTGGGCCAGAGCCACGCAGGAAACCAATGTGGTGAGTGACCTGCTGGGCCATTCTTGCTCACAGAGTTGTCATGAGCTCCATAAAGACTCGGGGTAACCAAAAGCATAGCCCATTCTCCCTCTCTGGGTTCACTCCAGAGAATGCTGTGGTTACCCACTCTCATTTGGGAATGACACATTAGGATTTGTTGTGCCTGCTGGACTAGGAGCTCCCTGGCACCTGGCACAGGGTCTGGTTGTGGTGGGCACTGAATAAATGTTTGCCAAATTGAGGGTTGGAAAGGAGGAAGTAGAGCAATGAGGAGAAGGAGTACTGACCTTCAAGAGTCTGAGGACGGTGGTCTTCAGAGCACTGTGGCCCTGGGTAGGGACAGACTATGGGCATGAGGCACCTATGAGGCTCCTGTACACCCCACTACCAGTTCCCCATCATCTCCCTCTGGCCTGGCTGAGGGTGGTCATGAACCTCTCCTGTCCATAGTTTTGTGCAGAGTCTGGGGGTGCCACCTGGCAGTCTTATGAGATCCCTGAGCTTCAGCTCGAGACTCCTAGTAGTGTCAGTTCCATACATGGGATGTGTGTGTGTGTGTGTGTGTGTGTGTGTGTGTGTGTGTGTGTGTGTTTCAGAATTAAGTTTGAGACCTGACATTTGAACAACACCAATTTATGAAGTTCTAGACAGGAGGAACCTGGGCAAGAGGTTCTAGGGTGGTCGGTCTTGAGATTTGTTTATTGGGTGAAATTGTTCTGGGCATTTATGGCAGATAATCACTTTATAGTCTCACTTTATAATAATCACGGTAATGATTTATTGAGTTTTCATCTGACACAGTACAACATTAAGACGGTAGCCGCTCTATCTCGCTTAACCTGAATGGTCATCTCATTAGGTTGGCATTATCATCTCCATGTAACAGATGAACAAACTGGAACTCAGAGAGCTAGGTTCTTTTGCTCTAGATCACATCAATGGGCTAACTCCAAAGCCTGTGCTCTGGTCCCAAGTAAGGTGAGTTTCGATAACCAGACTCATCCAGAATAAACTGATGTCCTTTCTCAAGCGTCAGTAGGAGGGCCCAGAAGTGAGGCTTGAGCTAAGGAGTAATAAGCCAGTGTTTCTGAAGAAGCAAAGCTGAGCCCAGGGCACTCATTCCAGAGAATTGTCAGCAATAACCAACTACTTTCAGCCCAAATCTGTTGCTTTGCCAAAATGTAGTAAAAATCAAGTGTAAAATCAAGTGTAATTGTCCACCAGGGGCTGGTTCTCAAGTAGTCTTGACTTTTATTCTAGCTGACTCTCTTAAAGGGAAAAAAAAAAAAGTTAGAAACAACCCAGCTGGTTGGTTTATTCTCATTTAAAATTATAAGAGTTCTGGTTTCTATACCAAAATGGTGACAAGCATTGGCTCTTGCTGCCCTACTTTATGGGGGGGAGTTGCAGAAACTGTCAGGGCCAGGCAGGCCAGGCCTCTCAGAGCTAGACTGCATCCCCTTCCCCATTTGCTCTCCTGGTAGGGAGAGGCCTCACAAGCTTGCCAGGGAGCCTTGGTGGCCAGTTGAGAAATCAGGCAGAACTAGAGTATTACCAATCCTACCATAACTGTGCTCCTGCAGAAAAGGGCCAAGAATGATTAGCAGGAGTTACTTAACAGAGGATGCCTCATGACCATGACAGCTTATGAAAGACACTGTAGCTGTTGTGTGTGTAAATGTGTCCTGAGATGCTTGTCATGCTTAGTTAGGCTGGATTTGTTGCTGAGAGGCAATGTGTCTTGTCTCAAGAGCTCCCTCTAGCAATGGATGAATTTTGTAGCCCACACGGAACCAAATCAGATTCACCCCGTCTGACAGCCATGTTGAGGATTTTACCATGTAGAGAAAATAGCACAAATAATTACCAGTGAAATTGCTTCCTCCTGCTGAATGGAGGAAGTGTGCACAAGGAGGGGTTGCATGTGTTAATTGGAAAGGCTTCTTCCCCATGAGACACACATGGTATGGGCTAGGGCCAGGGAACAAGTGAGTGTGTTGGGGGGCGGGGAGTATGTCTTCTATTCCTTATATTCCTAGACTATTTGCTGGTCTTAGAACTTCATCAAGACCAAGTTTCCTGGTATTTCCTGAAATCCGAATGGTACAGACATTGGAGACATGCCTAGGATAGTTCTTTTTGGAAATTATTTGCAACGTTGTCCAAAAGGAGACTCCGAAAGCATTTGGAGTCACTGAAAGGGCAGATGAGACCATTACACTTTTCCTTTAAATTTTTTTAAAGATTTTATTTGTTTATTCATGAGAGACACACACAGAGAGAGAGAGAGAGAGAGAGAGAGAGAGAGGCAGAGACATAGGCAGAGGGAGAAGCAGGCTTCCTATGGGATCCAGGATCATGCCCTGAGCCGAAGGCAGACGCTCAACCACTGAGTCACCCAGGCATCCTGAGACTGGGAAGGTTTAATTCAACTTTCAACAGCAGTATCTTTCCTTTACAGCAGTTGAGAAAAATTAATTCAACTATTATATTTTGAGATACCATTCTGTGCCACTCTAGACTTGGATGGAGTAGTGAGAACATATGAGTGAGGAGCTAGCTAAGATTCACATTGTAACAGAAGGACATGGACAATTAACAAATAAAGAAAAAAGGTAATTACAGAAGATAAGAATACAGAGAGGGACAGAGGGGAGGAAGGATTACTCTCCACAGGTGTTCAGGAAGGCTTTCAGAGCAGGTGACATTTGATTTAAGTGAGAAGGAGCTGGCCTTGATGGGGGCAGAGTATGTTCTGGCTGAGGAGGGATCAGCAGGTGCAAATGGCTTGAGGCAGGAATGAGCCAGTCATTTTCTTCTTAAATTTTTCAGAATTGAGAAATTATTTGCAACTGAGCAGGCAGAAATTTTCTGTCTTAAATCATAGAAAATATGAAGTCAAAAATAAAAGAAAATATGAAGTCTATTAGCAATACAGACCAAATTAGATCAATGCTTATCACACAGACTTGGAAGGGTTGTGAGATAAAGCCCTGAGTTAAGCTGTGTGCTGGGCGTGGAACCTGCATAAGATTCTCTGTCCTTCTCTCTCTGCATCTCCTCCCCTTTCTCTTTTCCTCTCTCTAAAAACAAAACAAAACAAAACCACAATAAAACATAATTTAGTAAAGTGTGGACATTAATTGAGCACTTATACTGTGTTTAACACTGTGCTAAGTACTTTACATACATTATGTCATTTGATCCTCATCATAAGTCTATTTTGCAGCTTTTTTTTTTTTTTTTTTTTTTTTTTTACAAATAAGGAAACTAAGGCATAGGGAGGTAAGGCATTTTCTCAATGTCCACCCAGCAAATAAATGGCAGTGCCAGAGTTCAGATCCAGATCTGTCTCAAGAGCCTATATTCTTAATTCTCTCAATGGGAATACTCTCACTTCTGGGTACAGCCTGTGCCATGTGATGATTATCTACCTCTGCTAGCACTTGTATGGAGCACCCTCCATGGGCCAGCACTGCCATGGGTGCTGAGGAGGCCTGGATAAATAAGACATCATCCCTCAAGTCACATTTGGTCCTCCCAGAGGAGAGTTAGAGAAGACCTCCCCAAAGAGAGGAAGCCTAATCTGAGTTTTGAAGGATGCACAGATGACACATAAAGGAGAGTATTCAGGCAGAGGAGTAGACTTGGGAATGAGACCGAGCAAGATGCATACAGAGAATGATTGACAACTCAGTATTACTAAATCTGGAGCACAAGGTAAGATGTGGTGGGTAGCAAGGCTGGTGGGAAAAGCACAGTAGGTCATGAGAGACCTTGAGTATACTGCTAAGGAGCCTTGGCTTTATATAGGTGACAAGGTGCCATTAGAGGGTTTAATCAGGCAATTAAGGTCATGTTTGTATTCTAGAAAAATTTCTTTTATTAGATTGAGAGTCAGGACCAAAGGCAGAAAACCTAACTTGGAAGGTTTTGAATGCTTTGCATGAGAGATGTTGAGAACATAAAGGTACTAGATGGACTAGAAAATAAGCAATAGATTCTAGAAATATTTAGGAAGAACTGTGAGCAGCATTTGGTGATAAACTGGATTGGGGACTAAAAATAGGAAAGAGCTGGGGTGAGCTCAGAGGTTTTTGACGTGGCCTCCGATTGGTCCCTTGCTTACCACATGTCCCTCATCTAACCCTGCCCTGCTTCATATGTAGGAGGCATGGAGAAAAGGCCTGCAGGTTTGGTTGAATGATTGGATGAATGTGATCACTGGGGAAGAAATAATCAGAAAAGATTTATAGGAAAAGTGGGGGGGGGGTGCGGAATAGACTCTTGAGAGAGCCTGAGAAAGAAAGAAAACTCAGATGTAGAAAAGGAGACTAAAGATTGAGTTCTGAATCAAAGATACAATGAGGAGTGCAGGGTGGCAAGTCAAGGAGGCTTTGGAGTCAGGGAGGGGAGCAGTCAGAGAAGCACCTTAGAAAGGTGGATCTGGTGGCAGGCTGTGAGGGCTGAGGCAGGGAGGAACGGAGGCAAGGAAGGTCATTGGAAGGTTATTGCAGTAATCTAGATTAGAGATGGTGAGGATCAAAACACCCTGATGCTATAGGGATGGACATCAGCTGATGGACAAAAGGAACACAGCTGCAGGATGCTGCAGCTGGCTGCCTGATGAGGCAGGGAGGATTGAGGTCTGGAATAATAACTATGGGCTGGACTGCAAAGATGGTGCCTGGGAGAGCAGCGATGCTGTTCATAAAGAGCAAAGCCAGAGGAGTCGGAAGAACTGGGCAGGGGAGCGAAGAGAAGCATTCTCCTTGAGGAAGTGGAATTTGAGTTGCCACAGGACTTCCAGGCAGTGATCTCCATGGGCTTCTAATAGTCTAGGAAAATGATTTTATCTTATCATGTGCAGACCAACCCTCCTATCCTGTATCTGTCCACACATATGCTGACCTGCTTCCTGTTAAACTGAATAAACCTGGCCATGCTCCTACCAAGGCCACCTCCTCCTCTTGGGCTCTGGAGCCCGTTTGCTTTCCCCTTCTCCAGAACATTGCTCCTGTTGTTATCCCCACTGACCCCTCATCTCAGAATTCTTCCTGTTTACTAGGTCGTTTCCAACAGCACACAAACCTATCTCCTGTCTTAAAAGCCAAACAGACCCTCGTTTGACTTCACACTTCTTTCCAGATACTGCCTCCTTTCTCTGACCCCTTATAGAGCAAAATTCCTTAAAAAAGTTGTCTAAACTCCCTGTCTTTCCTTCCTCCCCTCCCATTTTCTCTTCCAACCCCTACCAGTGTGGTTTCTGCTCCCAGACTCTCCACTGAAACTGCTTTTCCCAAAATTTCTAACTACCTCTGTATTGCCAAATCTAGTTGCCAACTCTTATTCAGATGACCACTCCCACCTACTAGAAACACTCTCTTCTCCTGGATTTCAGACACCACACTCTTCTGGTTCTCCTCCTACCTCACTGGCTGCTCCCTTTTGATTTTCCGTGTTGGTTCTCCCCTAATTTTTGTTTTTTTATTTTATTTTATTTTTTAAATTTATGATAGTCACAGAGAGAGAGAGAGAGGCAGAGACACAGGCAGAGGGAGAAGCAGGCTCCATGCACCGGGAGCCCGATGTGGGATTCGATCCCGGGTCTCCAGGATCGCGCCCTGGGCCAAAGGCAGGCGCCAAACCGCTGCGCCACCCAGGGGTCCCTCCCCTAATTTTTGATCTCTAAACACCCCAGGGCTCAGTCCTTCACTCTCTTCTACCTGACCTTATTCATTGCCAGAGCTCTAAATACCACCATGTGCTGGTGACTCTCAAACTCCTCTCTCCTCCAAAATAGTTCTGACCACTATTTTGAATTATGGACTTCTTTATCCCAGGATGTGTTGAATGTTCTTTATCGAGCATGCATGCATGCACACGCTTACACGCACAGGCACACGCACACACACACACAAAGTTAAATATTTTTGAATTCATGAGTGTTTACTTATTTTAAAAGCACATACTTGTTCTGTTGGCTAATATATGATGTACATCATAAAGGAATGAGATATAGATTAAATAGCAGTTTTAAAATAACTGGCTAGCATCTTTAGGTACCACATTTATAATCTGGCAAAGTTCATTGCTAACATTAGTGGTTGTAAATTCATTTTTTAAATAGTCTTTTTGTGAATTGCTAGTGTTTTGGCTCAACTCTTGTCAGATCTGATTTCTGTTTCTATGTCATACTGTTTGGCAAATAGTAAAAGTTGTGTTTGCCTGACTCTTCCCTGGTGTTCACCCATTGTTGGTTGTACCTTCAGTCCAGGGTTTTCGCAGGATTGTTTGAAGTTGCTTTCTATTTTGTGCCAGTTGGTTTGGTTGAAACTCAATGATATAATCAGGAAATTGATTCAACCAGGCAAACTGCAATTCTCAATGCATTGAAAGAAGCAAAGCAGTCGGTACTTTCCCACCCCATAGAGTTGTTCCACCACATAGGAATGCCATGTTCGTCTCTTTTCTTGGAGACCTTGTGTCTTCATGTGTGTCTACGACTCATGGAGATGCAGACAGACTGAGGCACCAATCTTAGACCATACACTGAACCAGTAACCCTTTCTTTGTTTCTCATTTTTAGGTAAAAGTTAATAGGCATAGATGTGAAGATGCTTTGCCCACACCCAGTGGATCATTTCATAAAGCCCTGCGGTGTCGCATTCTACCTGCAAACCACCAGTAAAACCAATGCCTTTTCAATATCGACACTTGTGTGGCCAACAGGCGTCTTAAACTCAGTGTGTCTATCTGCCTCCCTCCCTCCCTCCTAAGTAAAACCTGCTTCTCCCTCATCTCAGTAAATGGCACCTCTATTTACCTCATTGTTCAAATTGAAAATCTCACATTTTCTTGACCCCTGTCATTCTGTCATGCTCCTCATCCAGTTCGTTAGCAAATTCTACCTTCACATTATATTCTTACTCTAAGTAGATATGTCTTCCTTCATCATTACCACTCTATTCCAAACCACCAGCATCCTGGGCCCAGTCTGTTGTGACAGGCTCTGAATTGTTTTTCAGTCCTTGCCTGCCTCGTGGTCTCCACATAGCAGCCAGAATATCTATTAGAAACATAAGTCAGATCATGCCATTCCTCTATGCAAATCCTCCAACATGCTTTGAGTAAGGTCTAATTTCCTTACCATGACCTTCAAGAACCTGCATCATCTAGCTCTTGCTTGCTTTTTAGGATTCCTTTCCTGTTACCCTGGCTCTTTTACTCTATTCCTGCTGCATTGGCTTTTTTTTTCTTTTTCTTTTGCTCTTAGGCAATGCCATTGCAAGGCCAGTTTGTTCATTTCAGTCTGATCTCAGCTCAGAGAGGAAAGCCTGGCTACTCTTCTGAGACTATATACACACAAACTCCACTCCCACCACTCTTTGTATTCCCTTCTTACCCTGTTTTGCTTTTCTTTATCATATTTACCTCTAGGTAGCATTCTGCTATATATTTATTTACTTACCCATTTATTGTGCATATTCTCCAGAATGAGAGTCCCCTAGGGCAGGGCCATGTCTGTCTTGTGTGCTATAGCTCCAGCTCTATTTAGAACAGAACTCAACACATAATCAGTACTAAGTATTTTACTGAACTAATGTATTTTCACAGGGACAACAGGTGAAATCCTAAAGATAGCCACCAACATTGAGAGAAAAGAGGGCAAGGGGCAAATCTTTGGGGAAATATTGCAATTGAAGGCAAAAGAGGCACTTTAAGGGAAATGACGTCTCTCCCTGCCTCCCCCATTAACTAAGCATGAAGAGAGCATAGCATGCATTGGGGAACCCAGCCAGGAAGGCGTCAGCTGGACTCCGCTCTCTGCCCCAACTCTAAGAACAGACACCAAAAACCTGGACAGTGTGACAGCTCAACCTCTGAGCCAAGGGGGTGCTCTGTCCTGTTATCCTGAAACACCCATTTAACAGGGTTTCAAACTGGGATCCCAAGGCCACGGTGTTGTCTTAGCCTCTGAGCTGTGACAAAGCAGCAGCTCCAGAACATCCTGGGAATCTGCGTGGGCTGCTTGTGGCTTTCCTTCAGAAGTCAAAGCGTGACTCTTAAGAAAACAGACCCTAGAGAATGACCTCTTTTATTAGGTTCACCATCTTCGCCACAGAGAGACCATAGTGTTTGTCCATAGCCTGAAATACTCAAAGGCCATCAGTGTTGAAAAGAGGGTGAGCCTTCAGGTCTCTTTGTTGCCATTAATCCTTGTCCCTGCTGGTCTCTCCCTTTTGCATCAGAAAAGCTTTCTTGTATTTTTTTTTTTTCTTAAGAGGGGGAGAAAACAGCTGTGTGGGATTTGAGAATGGGATTTTAATGGTCACTGAAGACGTACAAAAGCTCTGCTGTGATCCTGAAGTGTTCTGGGGGCAATTGACTCCTTTGTCTGGGGCAGCAAAACATGCTGGCTGCTCAAGGAGAAAAGAGAACCAACTGGAACATGCGATTGAGGTCTCTTCAGACCAAATCTTCAGCACATTTGCAAAAAAGTGGTTTTCAGGCATCTCTTCATGACATTCAGAATCACTCTTTGCTATTTAGCTCATTTTTACCTTGTGAAAGAAATTAATTTGGAAGGTGCTTGGCAGGAATTATTTCTGTAGGTCTTTCTGGAAGGAAAATGGAAACTGTGAGTGACAATATGAGTTTGTTTATGTGAAGCAGGCCTTTCACTGGGAGAAAAAAGACCAGTGCCCTCCTTTCTGCAGTGACAAGGGGGCATTTCTCAGCCCTTTGCTCAGTTGGGAAATTGCAACAGCTGTGGGACATTGTGAGGCTTCTCAAAATGTAACCTCAAAAAGGCTTTGGGGGATTTAAATAGTTCTAAGGACGAGTGGACCCCCAGAGCAGCAGGAGCCCATCCTGTTATATTTTCCAACGAGAACCAGAGCCATTCTCATGCACCCATGAAGGGATCCATTTTCTGCCAGAGGAACTACAGCAGAACAGACCATGCTGATCTGACTCTAAGTTATGATTAAGGTGGCTTTGAAATCATTGCCATCATCTGGCACTTTCCCATTAGCGGAATGAATGTTACAAAAATGGAAATGGCTTGGCTAGAGGGGCTCCAGATGGCCTTGGTTTTATTTACTTTCTACCAGCCTTCACAACATCTGACTCCTTAGAGCCACGAAGAAGTTATTCTCTGCCTGCTGGCCTGCTGCTAGCCTTCAGACAGTCAGGTGGGACACAGGATAAAAAGTCATGAATTCCTAGTATATAATTCAGCCCAGCTTCTCATGGGAGATTAGCTGAAACCAGAACCATCATGGAAACCACTATCAAGTGGGGCTGTGTTTAGAGACTAGGTCTGGAATCAGACTTTGTCTGCCACAGCTCTATGCATCGGGCCCATTAGAATGCTGTTTGTTGAGAAAGCAAGAGTTTGGTTCCCTTTTAATTTTTTAAAAATATGATAAAATTAAATTAAAATGATACACAGATATTATAAAAGACAATCCAAACAGTATTAAAAAGTATTAAAATTTAGATTTTAGAGTAGACTTTTGATTGAATTTAATTATAGACTTAATATTTGAAATGTAGCATATTTTGGCTTATGATTTAGAAAAAACCTTGTTTCGGTTTTTTTCAGATTATAAAGTGAATAATGAAAAGACATTTTTATTAATGGTAATAGAGGACTTTGTCATGTTTAACTCTAAAAGTATATATGCAGGGCAGCCCAGGTGGCTCAGTGGTTTAGCGATGCCTTCCGCCCAGGGTGTGATCCTGGAGACCTGGGATCCAGTCCCACATCAGGCTCCCTGCATGGAGCCTGCTTCTCCCTCTGCCTGTGTCTCTGCCTCTCTCTGTGTGTCTCTCATGAATAAATAAATAAAATCTTTAAAAAAGTATAGATGCAGATTGCATTTGTAGGAAAGCATGAAAACGGGTATTCCCCCTCACAGACATTGAAGAGATATAATAGCTAATATTATCATGTGATATTTTGTTTTCTATTTCTCAGCAGCTTAAGTCTGAAAGAGAATGTGTTTATTCCAGTCAGACTCCTCTAACATCACGTAGAGAATCCTCAGCAGTCTTGAATTAAGATTCAGTCTGCACTTTTGCAAGAGCCCTTTCTCCCTCTTAAATTCAAAGCTCTTAATCTCACTGTAGGTGTATTTCACAGACTAGCTGTGGGACCTTGGCCAAATTATTTAATATCCTTAAGTCTGTTTCTGTAAAATGGAGTTAATAATAGCACCTAACTCCTTAGGGTTGTTTTCAGGGACAAATGAGATAAGGTATGAAAAGCTTTTGGCATGATGAACAGGAGATTGCAAGTATTCAGCAAATGTTAGCCATTAGAAAGGCTATTTTGATGGTTATGTTGATGTCTGAATATGATACTGAGAACCCACTTAAGAACATTTACTTTATATTCATATTATAAAACAAGATATAAATCTACATTTAACTAACAACACCAGAAATATACCCAGAAGCATTGTTTATTAATTTCCTTGTAGTTCATTCTTTCAGGAGACATTTACCATGGTTTACTTTTCATAACACATGAACTTTATTACAAACACAAAGCATGTTGTGTTGGAGAGCTTATTGGTAAGACTCTTGAGATTACCCTCCCTACAGCCACCAGAGGGTGAGCTTTTCAGAACCCAGCTCTGGTCATATTCCTCTCTTTTAATGGCTCCTCAACCTGAAGAATAAAACCCAAATGCCTAGCATTCAAGAATTTCTAAAGTCTATCCTAACCTTCCTTTCTTCCCTCTTCTCCTGTATGTTGTACGTGACCTTTTATGACCTGCTCCTTTTCCTTCTTGGGGAGATCCTATTCATCCTTTAAGGGTCCACACAAACGTGGCCTCCTCTAGGAAGCCTTTAGGGATGCCATCAGCCAGAATTAATATCACCCTCTTCTCTGTTCTTTCAGCACTGGGAGTATGTTCAATGAATGGTTTTCACTTTATAACCCTTCCGACAGTCCTATGAAACAGGAGAAGTCATCAAGTGCTTGTGCTCAAAAATAATTAGGACCACTGTGATCCCTGCTTCTAAGGAGCTCGTGGTCTAGGGAGAGAGAACCCATGAACACCTCTAACGGTGGGCAACATGGCAAGGGGTGTACACAGAAAACCCAAAGGAGGTACACATTCTGTATTCAGGGCGTTTGTGTGGAGGAGTGTGGGGTCAATGCCATCTATTTGCACCTATCACTCATATCATCCTTCCTTGGCTTCTGTCCCCTCACTGACCAGATCATTTCCCCCTTTGGCTAGTCAGTTGCAGGGCTGGGACATATTATGATGGAGTGCAAGAACGCTGCATGTGTCCAAATGGAACCTTCCAAAATGAGGAAGGACAAATCACATGCGAACCTTGCCCAAGATCAGAAAATCCTGGAGCCCTGAAGACTCCAGAAGCTTGGAATGTATCGGAATGTGGAGGTAAGTGTTCCATCTTCCTCTTCTTATTCCTCTGGTCTCCAATATTACCTAGACAGAAGGCATAAGTAGCGTTTCAGTGCAAATAGCACAAACTGCACCTTGGGCTTCCTACAGGCAGGGACCATATTATATTGGCTTCGTCTTTGGCTTCAGTGCCTGCCTCAGTGCCCAACACATGCTGGGCTGATGCTCACTTGAATAAATAAATGAAAAGCTGATAGAATACATTGGCAGAAGAAAAGGTGGAAGGGTTGCTGTTGCATGCTTTACTCACTGTAAATAAATATAACTTGAGACCTTATTGATCTCCCAGTGTATGGGGATGGTCTGAAAGTGTTAAGTTGGAGAAAGTAGTTCTAATTATTTTTCCAGCTTTGGTCTCAAATTCATACCTTATTGATTTTTTTTTTTACCTTATTGATTTTTAAAGAGTATCCATCTGGTTGTTTTGTCAGAACTCTGGGAAGAGGTTTTAATGTCCCTTATAAAATGTTAACTCTGGAGCCAAGCTTACTTGGGTTTTGTGGGCTTGTTTCCTATTTATTTTATTAGTAAATGTCTTCCTTTTATTAGATGGAAGAAGGGCCAAATTGATGCTCTGTGAGTTCAAATAGAAGGTGTGATCTAACACTGCAGTTTGTAGGTGATGTCCGTGGTGAAGAGCACGGGATGTCCTGTGGCTCCCATCTCTCCTCCCAGTGACCTCCAGAGCCAGCTTTAGCCCCCACCTAAATGACTCCAGGCTCAACTACAGGACCTTTCAAAAGGTTTAAAAGTCATAGGGTGCCTGGGTGGCTCAGTCAGTTGCATCCAACTCTTGATTTTGGCTCAGGTCATGACCTCAGGGTCGTGAGATGGAACCCCATGGAGGGCTCCACTCAGCAGGAAGTCTGCTTGAGATTTTCTCTCTCCCTCAGCCTCTGCCCCTCTCCTCCCCTCAAACCAACTACAGGGTTGATAAGGAGGCACTTTGGGACATCTGTTTACACTATGTGACCTTATTAAGATATCTTTATAGTAAGAATAATACTAGTAATAATAGCAATTGCCAACACTTATTAAATACTTAACCTATGCCAGGCATCATGCAAGGTGTATTACATGAATTATTATTATGGTTGTTGTATCACTACAACAACTTTGTGAGGTTAAAGTGAATGGTTGAAGGTCATACAGCCAAAGAGTGGAGGATTTGAATCAGAACATAGGTCTGACAGACTCCAGACTCTTCCTTTGAATGTGTGTTCACTAAATGCCATTATATCTATAACCTATGGCTAATAAGAAGACCATGAAATGTAATAGGGGAGAAATGATCAGCAGTACAAGAGACACAGCTTTTCATAACATCTTGGCAGTGACAAGCTAATTCCTAAGAATCATGTGCTCTTAGAAATCTTTTTGTTTATGGCTGTGCTTCTTGTCATAAATTTAAAAAATGATCAAGTAAGGTGTTTAAAGTAAATGCCATTGGGTCCCTCTATCAATATGGATTAGATTGGTTGGATTTAGTAGAAGGAGGCCAGGACACACTTTAGTGACTTAGTAAACCTAATTGATAAAACAGGGAGACTCTTTCATGACCAGAAGAGTCTTTATATCACTAGGATGTAATCAGCTGGGTGAGGGTATACTTCTGGGTTGAATTGATTCCAGAGCAGAGAACCCTCCCTGGGGAGGGTGCTGGCTGTGCACTGTGTAGTCCTAAACCTTAAGCAAACTCAGGCATGGTCCATTCTTTGGAAGCAGTTGACCCTTGGCTCCTTGGTCTCTGTCTTTGCACTGTGCTCTGTAGCCCTGTGTGTAAACATCAGGCGCTCACGTGCCACCTTCTCAGGGTCAGTGGCAGGGCAGGGCAGGACTTTTCTCACTGAGGTGGGAGCTCAGATCAGCAGAGGGTGACAGGTCTGACCAAATTCTGAGCTCATCTACAGAGAGATGGGGAAGTGTCCGCCCAAGGGACACAGGGGACCTTGCTCACTTAGGGTCATTGGTTTCCCCAGGTCTTTGCCAACCTGGTGAATATTCTGCAGATGGTTTTGCACCCTGCCAGCTCTGCGCCCTGGGCACATTCCAGCCTGAGGCTGGCCGTACTTCCTGCTTCCCCTGTGGAGGAGGGCTCCCCACCAAACACCTGGGAGCCACTTCCTTCCAGGACTGTGAGACCAGAGGTGAGGACTTGGCAGCTTGCCTTTTTCCAGAACTGAATTTCCCTTTTGAGAACCATGGGAGTCTGGTCAAGCTCCGATCAAGCCCAGTCCAGAGATGCCCTGTGTGGTCCCAGTGGCTGGGAGATCAGGTCCCAGCTCCATCTACTCCTGCAGGATGTGCAGGGAGCATGGGAACTCTCTAGACGTGGTCTCCCCCAACCACCTGGACCCCTTCAAACAGGGCTGACCAGTCTAGGAGAGGTTCTTGGCTCCTTCTTTTCAGTCTTCCTCCATCCCAGCACCCTTCCCTGGAGCTCCCCTCCCATACAGGTCCTACCTGTCCCCAGAGCCCAACTGCCGCTTCTCCCAGGGCCCCAACGCTGGGCCTGGCATCAGTTTGACATCCTCAGAGCTGACAAGTGCTCCCTGCATGAAAACTCAGCTATGCTCATCTATGCCAGACTCTGCACGTGCTGTAAACTCTTTGAAGCTACACCCATAGTTTGTTCCCTTTGTATTTTTCTCAGTGTCATGAGTCATAAGTCCCACCCAAGCTGGCTATTTAGGGAATTAAGTGTTGATTAGCCCCAGATAAGTAGGAAAGCAGTACTTTGTTTGGGTATACAAATTTATATCACGGACTGTGAAAACTTTTATGTGACTGATAAATATAGTTTTGCTTTGTTTTTTTGCTTCATTCTTCCCCCCATCCCCACCCCACAGTTCAATGTTCACCTGGACATTTCTACAACACCACCACTCACCGATGTATCCGTTGCCCAGCAGGAACATATCAGCCTGAATTTGGAAAAAATAACTGTGTTTCTTGCCCAGGAAATACTACCACTGACTTTGATGGCTCCACAAACATAACCCAGTGTAAAGGTGGGTCTCTCTAAGGCTTTTACAGTCTTGACCCAGAGGAAAGTGCCTGGGTCCACCTGGGGCAGGGAGGTTGGGGCAGGTGTCCCAGGCCTATTGAGAACCATGAGGAAGCTATTACCCGGCTCCGAGTGCTGCAGGTTGGTGCTGAAGGAGAGCCATGCTTGACTCCCAGGTACTCCCCTGTGCTGATCCTGGCTACTCCTCCAGGCATCTCGACAGGATAAATTTGCTGACATTTCCTCTGAGCTGCAGAATTTCAGTTCAGCAAACACTGTTTGAGGACCTGTTACATTCTAGACATGGCAAGCAGAAGTCCCTGGCCCTGCAGGCAGCACAGGCTGTAGGATTGCAGAGGAGAGGGCAATTCGTTCTGTCTAGTGAGATGAGGAAAGGCTTCTAGAGGGCACAGGAAGGTTTTGATGGAGAGAAAGGGGGGGGATTGGGAGAAAGAGCTTTATACCCAAGACAACAACTGTGAGGAAGTACAGACTCAGAAGAGTGAAAGAAGAGAAGAGACCCCTAGACCTGGATCATGGAATGTCTCAGGAGAATCTGAGGCAGATCAGGAAGGGAAGCCTTGAAGGCCACACAGTGGAGTTTAATTTGTATTCTATAGGAATGGGGAAGCAAATCATTCAAAGACTTGCTGCATGCTTGGGCCAGTTGGTTGCTTTTTAATCACTATGTAAAATTCTCCAGTAAAGGTCAGAAGTAAATCTCTGCTGATCTATTATCAGTAAGACAGCAGGTGTAGGGGAGCAAGGAGATCTCCCCAAACTGGAGGAATTTGAGATTGGGGTTCACAGTGTTATAAAATTCTTCCCTATACCCAGATGCAGTCTGTTTCTTTGTCCCCCCATCCCTGGCCTTTGGTTGGCCCTTAGGAACCACATGGCACAGATCCTCAGGTAGCCCTTCAGGCTTGAAGGCAGTTTTCTCAACTCCATGGCTCTCTCCACTTGACTCCCTTCCAAGAAGAAAAGCCTCTTTATTTTTTTCTAATGGAAATAATAATTCCCAGTTATAATTAAAGAGGAAAAAGTCTCTTCAACATCCCCTCTTGCACACATTCACCTGACAGTTTTAAACAGTAAGCCCCTCCCTTGAGGTCAAGGACTGTGTCTTTCTCATTTCTGAACCCCCAGAGCTTTTGCTAACATTTGTTAGATGAATGGAGATTCAATGAATGAAGATATGCCTAAACTGGTTTGTGTGTGTGTGTGTGTGTGTGTGTGTGTGTGTGTGTGTGTGATACTCCTTGCCCTTGATGCCAGAGGTGAATATCCAGCATGCCCCATATTGGCGGATACCTAATTGGATACCTAATTGGAATTCTCTTCCACACCAAAAATAAAATGTGCTCTTGACTAGAAAGAAAAGAGAAAGACTATGGATATCATGAATTCATATAAGGTCTCTAGGAAAAGGTCAAATATCCTCTAATTAGCAGTAAGCTCTATTCTTCCTATTTTGACAGACCTAGAAGTTCTGTGTCATGGGTTCCCCTTGCACTTAGACTTTGTAAACAAAATATTGAATACTAAAGTTGTCCTTTGTTTCACAAATGCCTGCTCAAGATCACCTTCAAGTTAGTGAGAAAATGGTAACTCAGAGGGGAACTCAGTATGGTGAGCTCTGTGTGGGGAGTTAGTGTAGTTCGGCTCCCACAGAGAGGTGGAGGACTAGACTTTACAGGGCACAGGGCACACTAATTCCTGGGATGGTGCCATCTGCACACCTCATGCCTTGATGGCAATAGGGCTGCAGCAGTTTTCATAAACTGAGCTGCCTATTGTCATGACACAGTGACAACAGTGTTGTGCCTTCATAACTCATGGCATTTCCCTTTCCAGACAGAAGATGTGGAGGAGAGCTGGGAGATTTTACCGGATACATTGAATCCCCAAACTACCCAGGCAATTACCCAGCCAACACCGAGTGTACATGGACCATCAACCCACCACCCAAGCGCCGAATCTTGATCGTGGTCCCTGAGATCTTCCTGCCCATAGAAGATGACTGTGGAGACTACCTGGTGATGCGGAAAACCTGTGCGTCCCCTCCCTCTGTCCCCCTCCCTTTCTAAGGCTAGTGGAAAAGCCTGCTGGCATGCTCCCCAGCTTTAAGTGTGAGCAGCACACCTAGGGTGTCCCCTCTATATTAGAACAGAGATGGGACATAAGTTTATAGCATTTGCCAAGAAACAAAATTTAGACAAAAGCCCATCTTGAGGCCTCTTGGTGAACCCCAGAGGAAGTGATTCTGCAGGTCAGTCTTTCCCTCTAGGCTCACTGTGGACCCTCTTCTACAACATCATGGAGCCAATGAAGCTCATAGAGGGCTGGCCCCACACAGTTGTTTCACCATGGGAAGCCACTTGTGGCTTGGGGACTGACTAAGGTAAAGGTCATAGTCCAGCCAGGAGGGACCCCCCCTCCCATCTTGGCATATGACCCAGTGTCCATTGAGAGACACTACCATCAACACAACTTCAAGGCAGTATAGTGACTGGGCCCAGCAGCCAGACTGCTTAGATCTGAACCCAGTTTCACCTCTTGTTGGTTCTGTGAACCATACATTCTGGATTTTTCTGTGACTTAGTTTCCTTTTTTGTTAAAATGGGGATAGTAGAGTTCTTACCTCATAGAGTCATCATGAGGAATAAATGAGTTCATATTCATAAAGCACTTAGAATAATGACACATGGAGCCACCATGTGTTTGCCACTCTTATTAGTGGTTACAGTGTCTCAAGTCAGGTATAGTTTGAATCCTGACTTATCCACATACTGACTTTGTGACACAACCTCTGTAAATGAGTTAACAACTGCACCAACTTCCTATGGTTTTTGGAGGGGTAACGAGATAAAGTCCATAAAGTGTGCCCTGCCCTGCCCTGCCTGGTCAGAAGAAGCGGGGATCTGTGATGGTTATTGCTGGCCTCTGAACTTGGAGGCCTCTCCTCAGCTCCTGCAGTGGGCACTGGGGCCTAGGCTGCTGCTGTTTGCCTAGCCCTGGGCCTTTCAATTCTCTGAGGGAATCCAGTCACCAGCTGAGTCTACTCAGTTTCCAGGACTTTGGCCCCCTATGGTGACAAAACTGGGCCTGAGGAGCTCTTGATCATGACTTGTTTTACGGCGCATTTGAAAAAATGAGTGTTATTGTTTGGCTGCTCAGGATGAGTCTTGAAGACCACCTCCCCCCCCGACCTTCCCTTGGCAGCTTCATCTAATTCTGTGACAACATATGAAACCTGCCAGACCTACGAACGCCCCATCGCCTTCACCTCCAGATCAAAGAAGCTGTGGATTCAGTTTAAGTCCAATGAAGGGAACAGTGCCAGAGGCTTCCAGGTCCCTTATGTGACTTATGATGGTAAGCACTGTGAAGCTCAGGCCACACCACACCCAAGGAGCTTCTTTGCTTTCAATCACACCAACTTCTGGGCCAGCTGGTGGATTGCTGACAAGCACACATGCTCAGAAAGGCAGGTGGGATAAGGAGAAAGGACACTGCTGACTCACAAGTGCCAAATTTTAAACAGGCGTCTGGGGACACTAGCTGCAGGGATGAAAACATGTTTCAGAAAATAAATAAAAATGAGCATAGCTTGGTGGGTGAGAACATGGGCCAGCCCTGGCCTCATCTTTTCAGTGACATTGTGTAAGTTATTCACCATCTCTAAGCCTCATTTTCTTTCCTTTTTTTTTTTTTTACATTTAAAAAATTTTTAATTCAATTAATCAAAAAATTTTTAAATTCAATTAATTAACATATACTGTATTATTAGTTTCAGAGGTAGAGTTCAGTGATTCATCAGTTGCATATAACACCCAGTCCTCATTACATCAAGTGCCCTCCTTAATGCCCATCACCCAGTTATCCCATCTGCCCATCTACTACCCCTCCAGCAACCCTCAGTTTGTTTTCTAGAGTTAAGAGTCACTTATAGTTTTTCTCCCTTTCTGGTTTTGTTTTGCTTATTTTTTCCTCCCTTCCCCTACGATCCTCTGTTTTGTTTCTTAAATTCCATATATGAGTGAGATCGTATAATTGTTTTTCTTTAACTGACTTATTTCACTTATTGTACTCAGCACAATAAGTGAAATTAAGTTCCTCTAGTTCTATCCATGTCATTGCAAATGGCAAGATTTCAATTTTTTTGATGCCTGAGTAGTAGTCCATTATATATATATACCATATCTTTTTTATCTATTCATCTGTGGATGGACATCTGGGCTCTTTCCATATTTTGGCTATTGTGGACATTGCTACTATAAACATTGGGGTGCAGGTGCCCCTTCGGATCTCTACGTTTGTATCTGGGTAAATACCTAGTAGTGCAATTGCTGGGTCAAAAGGTAGCTCTATTTTTAATTTTTTCAGGAATTTCCATACTGTTTTCTAGAGTGCCTTCACCATCTAAGCCTCATTTTCTTAATGTGTAAATAAGGATAATCATTAGAGCTAATGTGAGAGTTAAATGGGATAGTCCATAAAGGACTTGGTGCAGTGCCTGGCACATAGTAAATGCTCAGTCAATGCTAGCTAATTATCATTGTGGCTTTTATTATATAGAATCCTGAGGAGGGAGGAGAAAGACTCAATCTCTGGTCTTATCTCTGCTACTAATTTGCTGTGTGGTTTTAGAAAAATCAGATGACTTCTCTGGTTTTATTTTCTTCTTGTTAAGTAAAGGGGTGGTCCATGTGAGTGATGGTCCCTACCCAGTGATGGGACTCTGTTGACAAACATTGACTTGGAATACAAAATGAACTGGACCTTGTCCTGGAAGACCTCATAATCCAGTGGGGGGAGACAAGTCATCTGTTCATTCACGAATTTATTAATTCATCTTATCTGTCTATCCCAACGAATACTTAGTGAGCATCTCCTGTGCCAGGCATTGGGCAAGCTGCTAGAGACCACACGGTTAGTAATGAAACACAACTCCTAGATGCTGTAATGTGGCAGGTACAAAGCTCTGTGTGAAGACAGAAGAACAGGCACCAGTTAATCCTTCATGGTATGGCAAAATCTCAAGAAATTTCGGTCCTCAAAGAACATGAGTTTATATATATATAAAATATATAGAAAGAAAAATATTAGGAAGAAAAAATGATATAGGCCACATGATAGAGTACCTGACATGGGTGGTGATTATAGCCTGATTGGGTGAGTGGGTAGGGTGCCTGGGGCTTAGCAGTGAGAGATGAGAATAGAAGTGTGTGGAGTTTGGTGGTGAAGAGCCTGAGTAACAGACTCAGAAGAGTGTTCCTAATCTCACAGGGAGCCATTGAACCATAGAAGGTTTTTAGGCAGAGAGGGGCCAAAATAGATGTTTTGCAAAGAAAATATTCTATGGATTTTGTAAAAGCATTTCACATAGTTTATTTCCCACATGTTACAAAAGCCAGGATTATCATCTCTGTGCCTGAAACCATGTCAAAGCTCCAAGGCAAGGACTCTTAGGATCAGACTACTAGGTGGACAGCAATGTCTCCCCCCTGGCTCTGCTGAGAGAGACAGAGCACCTCAACTGTCTGAGAGAAGACAACCAACAACTTCCCCTATCTGGAATCAGTGAAGGAACCAAAAAAGACATGGAGACTCCAGAATAAATATCACTTAAGCTCACACATTTTATGCTGGCTGTCCTCACTCTTCCTTTGTAACACAAGAAAACATCTTGATTTTTTTTTTCATTTTCTCAAAGAGTTGTAGCTTGAGCCAGGGAAATTACACATAACTCAAGTTAAGTCCTTGAGAATGTATCTTACACATGTCACAGAAGAAAATAATTGAAAATTGATGCTTTAATGATACAGAAAATTTTCAGGTCTTTACTCAGAGTTTATTCAACCTTTATTTATTATTTTTTTAATTTATTTTTTGAAATATTTAATTTATTTATTGATGAGAGACATAGAGAGAGAGAGAGAGAGAGAGAGAGAGAGGCAGAGACACAGGCAGAGGGAGAAGCAGGCTCCATGCAGGGAGCCTGATGTGGGACGCGATCCCGGGTCTCCAGGATCATGCCCTGGGCTGAAGGCGGTGCTAAACCGCTGAGCCACCAGGGCTGCCTTCAATCTTTTTAAAAAACAAACATATATTTCAGACAAGTATGATACCTGGTTTCTAAGCTTGGAAGAATAGAAATCACATTTAGAACGGGTAGGTACTAGGGTGCCTGGGGGCTCAGTTGGTTAAGCAGCTGACTCTTGATTTTGGCTCAGATCATGATCTCAGGGGCCTGGGATCAAGCTTAGCTCCTTGCTTAGTGGGGAGTCTGCTTGAGGATTCTGTTTCCCTCTCCCTCTGCTCCTCCCTACACCCCACTTATGCTTGCTCGCTCTCTCAAACAAATCTTTTTTAAAAAGAAAGGGTGCAGGTGAAGCTGCTACAGACTGGCTCACTTACCACTGGACGATGGGGAGAGTTGTAGTCGTGCCTAACATATACTGAGTACGCGTACTGAGTACCAGGCATGTGCTAAGTGCCTTTACACGGCACATTCCTCACAATTGCCCATGAAGTACACACAATAATTTGCTGATTCTACAGACAAGGCCACTCAGGCTTAGAGATTAACTTAGACACCTGACCTGAGGTCACAGGAGGACAACATTGCAGAGGTCTCCACGACTCCAGGGCCTGAGTTCTTACCTACAACACTTTTCTCATGACAGTTGTAGCAAGTGACAAAACAGAACAGTTCTTAATAGTGGAGGGAATAGTTTTCAAAGACAGCAGTCTGAAAGCATTTGGTGTAGCAGCAAACAGCTCTTTAGTTCTCTCTTACACCAGAACACAGCACAACAACTGGTGTTCTTAGTGGTGAACACCCATCATCCAAAGGAGCTAGTGTTCTAAGGAAGACACTCTGCAGCAGAGAAATTCAAGATAAACAATAAGTACCCTTACTCAGATTTTATATTCCTTAAACTAAAAGAATAAGAAGGAAGATACCACATGAATAGAGTACCAGTGAGGTTGTATGTACACGTTTTAAATTAGTAATTATAAGAACTATACGACATTAATAAATAGCTAATGAATTTCCCTGTACCATCACTTGACTGAGTAGAAACTTTTTTGAGGACTCTTCCCACACAATTCTAGTGATGTTCTTATGATTTGTTTGGTTTTGTTGCACATGATATGCATATAAAGAGGCATTCTTTTCAGCCTGGAATTTGGAAAAGACTGTGTTTTGCATATGCTTGGTTTGAATTATGACTGTAGGAAATAGACTAGACTCTGAAAGGTGGGGATTTAGATTTGGAGACAGCTTACATGATGTGCACTGCATTTAATGTGTACATCAGGACCAAACATTATTAATAAGAAAATGAACATAGCTTTCTTCCCTCTCCAACCAGCCAAATTCTCCCCACCCCACCCCCATCCAAAAGAAAGAAGAGTCTTGCCTGGTGGGTAAGAAGCTTGATTGTTTTACACAATACATGGGCAGAGAGAAGAAAGGGAGGAGGACAGAAGGGAGTAAAATAGAGGAGAAAAAAGCCACAGGCCTGGATGAGCTCACAGGGAGTGAGTATAGATAGAAGAAATGAGAACCAAGCACTGAGCCCTGGGTCCCTCCTACAGTAAGAGGTCAGGGAGAGGAGGAAGAAAAGCAAAGGAGTCTCAGACGAAGCAACCAGTGAGATAGGAGGAAAACCAAAGAGTGTCATATCCTGGAAGCTGAGTGAGGAAGTGGATCAAGAAGGAGGAATGACCAGAGACAGGGAGTGTTGACAATTCTTTTGAGTAGTTTCTCAATAAAGGGGGCAGAAATGTAGGATGGCAGCTGGAGGGAGAAATGAGGTCAAGGGAGGGACTCTTTTTGGATTGGAGACATAATAGCATGTTTACATGCTGATGGGAAGGCCCAAGAGGGCAAGAAAGTGTCATTATGTCACAAAGAGAGGGCAGAATTACTGGAACGATGCCCTTGCCTTGGTGAGAGAAGATGGAGCCAGTGGACTAAGTAGAGGAAGGGCCTTGACCAAATGCACAGAGGGTTCATCTGAGGAAATATGAAACAGAAGAGATGGGTGCAGAGGCTGGTAGGTGAGAGGATGTGGTGGTGGGAGTCTGTGGAAGTTCTCTTCTGATAGCCTCCTCGGTATCACAGTGGTCATTGTTCTGAGAACAGCTGCAGAAGGGGCATTTCTCAGAACCTTATTTCAAAATGAAAGAAAGAGTAAGTTTGGAAATAACGAAACCCTCTGAATGTCTATTATGTCCTTTATTCCAACAGAGGATTACCAGGAACTCATTGAAGACATAGTTCGAGATGGCAGGCTCTATGCATCTGAGAACCATCAGGAAATACTAAAGGTGAGCACACAGCCAAGGTAATGGTCACCCATCACCCAAGGAGCTCCTGGCACCACTAGAGGAAGGTTTTCCTCTTGCTCCATGTGGCCATCTGTCAGACACCAGGCCTGCTCTGGGCTGAGGTTTATATCTTTACCATACTTTATTAAAGAAAAAAATTCAGGTGGCTGTCTTCAGTATTGTCAAGTGAAGTTGTATTCTTTTTACATTTGGAAATGTGTGGAAGAACAGTAGGAAACTTGGATCATAAATCCACGCCAGTGGCAAATTATGTTTCCATATTGATTCTCCAAATAGTTGAAGATCTTTTGGCTCCTTGTTTATCCTTCGAGCCTAAAGTTCACCAAATTTTAGATACTTTTAAGTAATCATCAGGCACTGGCCATTTCACCAACCCTATAAATACTCCCCAGGTTCCAGTGTTGCATCTCATCTGGTTTAGAAAAATAAAACTGTTGTTTATATGTCAGCTTTTCCTTTATGAAAGTAATACATGTTTTTTGTAGATAATCAGGGAAAATAAAAACTGGAGAAAAGATAAAAATCAGAGGAAACAATTTTCACAAAGTGGTTTTCGGCTAATCCACCTACACAGTTCAAGGCTGGATCCATTATAGTTCCATTGGCCAAATGTTGGAATGTTGAAGTATTTTGGCCCAGTACCACAACTTCTATTCTTTTTAGGATAAGAAGCTGATCAAGGCCCTGTTTGACGTCCTGGCCCACCCCCAGAACTATTTCAAGTACACAGCCCAGGAATCCCGGGAGATGTTTCCAAGGTCCTTCATCCGATTGCTCCGTTCCAAAGTGTCCAGGTTCTTGAGGCCTTACAAATGAGCCCACCCCCATGCCACTCAGTGCCACGTTCCACCCCAGTGCTGCAGGGACGCAGCCGTCTGCCTCTGCGGCCAACATGGTTGGATATTGCTGTCTCTGGGAGCAGTGACCCACTAGAGTTCAACTTTTATAGATAATACAGATATTTTGGTAAATTGAACTTGGTTTTTCTTTCCTAGCATTGTAGACGTGGACTGAGAATGGCGGTGAGTTCCACTGCATCTCACTGCTGGGGGCAGATGTCTTGGATGCGTCAAGGGCTGGCTGAGCTGGACTTTAGTCAGCTCAGGTGAGACTCACCTGTCCTTCCTGGTTCTCACTCCTCCTCACGGTGGAATGGAGGCCACAGAAGGGGCTGTCTTGTCTGAAATTTCAGTTTCCTCCTGCCCAGCTCCCAGCCCCAAAGGAGCCCTCTGTACCCAGGCTGTGACCGGGCAGAGCTGGAAAGGAGGGAGGGAGGAGGGTGCGGAGGGCGAGCCCCCGGAAACCTGGGAGGATTCCATTGCCCCATAGCCTCCTCCAGCCTATGTGACCTAAGTCTGATTCCAGGAGCTTGGGTTCTAAGCAGCGATCATTAAAAAAAAAAAAAAAAAAGTACTTAAAGAGGAAAGAATTAGAAATAAAAAAGATAAAAACTAAGTACATAATAATGTAGCTTTAGGGATGGCCTTCCTCGCTGCCAGCTTCGGCTCTGCAGCAAATGCACCCCGCTGCCTTGAGCCCCTGCGGCTGTGCTTCTGACACTCTGCTGGGTGCTGCCCTGGAGCCTGGAGAGATCAGGGTGGATGCCATCTCCTTGGTGGATGAGAATCATCACCCTCATGACAAGGACTGACTCATAAGCCCTCAGTCAGTACTGCCAAGGGTCCTGCTTCCCTGTGGGCTTGCCTCCATAGGTGTAGGAGGGCGAGGGGCACCCGGTGCAGGCCAGACTGGCACGTCTGCCTTCCTCGTCCACTCTCCAGGGTCAGACGCTGACTCGGTTCTGAGGACGTGAGCAGCACCACTCAAGGCCAGGTGGGCTCCTTCTCTTCGTCATCACGCTGCCCGCCAGAAGCAGCTATGCAGATCCTGGTCTCCTGGTCTCTGGGTGCTCAGAATCAGCTTTTGATTGGCACAGTGGGGCTTCACAATCACTTTCTCCCATAGAACTTGGAATTTTCAGTATCATTTCATTTTAAAAAATTTTGATCCCCAGGCAAAAATCTCATTACAGTGAATAAAAAAGACTCCTATGAAACAAGCTGCCACTTCCCTGAATGGGCTGACTGCACACACCTCTAGTATTTTATTACTTTAGGGACACCCTGACTCTGGACACACAACTCTCTATATCAAAGTACTAAAAAGGTGGCTAACAAGTATTTTTAAAGAAAACAAAGGCTATTTTGTTATTGAACTCACTTTTCACCTCAGTTTCTTTTTAACCTATCCATAACATTAATTTAAAAAGAAAAAAAAAAAACCCTAATCAAACTTTTCTTCTTTATTTAGATAGGTCCTGAATACCCATCTCCAAATTTCTTTTTTTTTTTTTTAAAGATATTTATTTATTCAGGAGAGACACACAGAAAGAGAGGTAGAGACATAGGCAGAGAGAGAAGCAGGCTCCCCACAGGGAGCCTGATGCAGGACTCAATCCCAGGACCCCGGGATGACAACCTGAGCCCAAGGCATATGCGCAACCACTGAGCCACCCAGGTGCCCCCTTCATCTCCAAATTTTTCAAAAATTTAAACATCTTCATTAAAAAAATAATAATAATCAAAATAAGCACTTAGAATTTGTCATATCAGAATTTTGCCTACATTTCTGAGTCTAATCATAAAATGAAAGTTCAAATGCAATACAACCTGAGTCAGTGACCTGCCCGATGCGAACATGAGGTAAGTGAACTGTGCCATCCTGTCCAAGCACATTGCTAACTTTGTGCTCATGACCGTGTAGTTCTGTATGGCTGGTGTTACAGGAAAGCTAGGGATGGAGATATACTGGGGGGTGGAACCAGGCCGCATAAACATGGTTTCTGTGAGGCACCCTCCAGGAGCAGGCCCACACCAGCGCTGAGCTCCCAGGATAAGCATAAGCAGCCAAGGCCCCCCAACCTTCCTCTCTATCCCTGCTAACGACCCCAAGAGATGCTGTGGAAGACTGCCTGCCTGCAGCTAGTGTTACTACCTACTAAATCAATAAATATTTATCGAACCTCTGCTCTGTGCCAGGCACTGTTCTAGGCCTTAGGGATGCACAGTGACAAGACACGGAGTCCCTACTCTCATGGTACTTATGTTTTAGAGGGAGGAGACAGCCGAGGAATCAATAAGTCACCACAAAAAGCATCAGCTAGCCTTAAGTGTTACGTAGTAGGTTAATGTGACATATGACTGCGTCACCACTTTAGAATGATCGATTGTGGATAGCCTCTCTGGGGAAATGACATTTCAAACTAAAAATGGCCAGAAGGAACCGGCCTTGGAACAGTCAAGGGGAAGAGCACTCCAGATAGAGGGAAGCCAAGTGCAAAGGCTGGCAGGCCAGAGCCAGTGTGTGTGTGTGTGTGTGTGTGTGTGTGTGTGGTCACCGTCCAGTGAGAAGGGAGTGGGACAAGATGAGGCCAAGGGACTGGATAGGGGCCAGAGCACGTCAAGCTCTGGAAACCAGAATGAGAGTTTCAAGTTTCATTCTAAATATGTTGTAAAGCTTTCAGAAGGTTTAGGCAGAGGAGTGGGATGATCTGATATATGTTTTTAAAAAATAGTTCTGGTTACTGTATGAATAGATTCTGGAAAAAGGCATGGAAGCAGAGAGCCTTTGGCCAACGATTGTAACCAACCAAACAGCCATCCAGGTGGGAGATGAGGTTTTCTGAGGTAAGGTTGTAGAAGGGAAGAAAGTTTCTGGATCTGTTTTGGGGCAGTCAAAAATTTGCATGAGGATTGGATGGAAGGGAAGGGAGGAGCAGCAACCAAGGAGGCCTAGTTGCCTGAGCAACTGGTGGCTGGAGGAGACCACAGGAAGAGAGGGCTTGGGACATGTGACAGTTGTAAAACAGGTCCACAAACTCTTTAATACTGCTTCCATGTAAAGTTGATGGTCTTTTCCCCCCTCCCCTTAAATGTGGGCTCTGTGACTGCTTGCCTAACACAGTGTGGAAGAAATAACGTTTTACCAGTTTCTGGGCCCAGGACTCTAGACACTGGCATTTTGCACCTCTTTTGCCCACGCCAGGAACTCAATCACTGCTGAGAAAGCCAGCGCAGCCTGTGGAGCAGCCATGCCGGGAGCAACCAAGGCCCCCAACCCGTACCCCAGCTATGCTTTCCAGGTGACAGCGAGTAAAACTTGCTAGCTATGTGAGTGAGCCATTGTGGGAGTGGAACCCCTGGCCCCATAGTGAGCTCCTCAGCTGGTATACCTCACAGAGCCATCCCTGTTGAGCCACACCAAAATTGTAGACTCGAGAGCAACATTGATGATTGTTGTTGATTTAGGCCACTAGGTTTTGGGGTGATTTCTTTTTCTTCTTTTTAAAGATTTTATTTTTATTTATTCATGAGAGACACACAGAGAGAGGCAGAAACATAGGCAGAGGAAGAAGCAGGCTTCCTGTGGGGAGCCCGATGAGGGACTTGATCCCAAGACCCTGGGATCATGACCTGAGCCCAAGGCAGACACTCAACCACTGAGTCACCCAGGAATCCCTGGGGTGATTTCTTATGCAATAATAAGATACTGGAAAAGGATTGATGACCAAGAGCTTAGTTTCGGCCATTTCTAGTCTGAGGTCCCTGTTCAGGATTCCAAACTGAGAGTTCAGAGAGGCAATTGATCTTATGAAGTCCCAAAAGAGGTCAGCACCAGAATATGAATTTTAGTGTCACAGGATAAAGACCTGAGGCATGAGGTTGAGGTCACCTGGGCCAAGTGTGTACATCAAGAGGATCAGGGATGGGATCTCTGAATTCTGGGATTCCCCGTGTGGGATCAGGGCAGGACTGGAGGAGCTGATTGTTCGGTAAACAGGAAGAGGTCAGAGCTGAGTTTTCCCTGCCCTCCAAGAGAGCACATTCTGTGAGAGGACTCTGAGGGGAATTGGAATCTGTACAGGTCCTTCCTTCCAGCTGTGGATATTGTTCTTGAGCATTTACTCAAGTGCTGCATTTATGGATTTAGCAACATTTCCCTTGAGTTTCCAATGCTAATAAAAGAGTGTTTGCCTTTTCACACTACCAGATGATTATCTTCACTGTGGAAAATTGCTTCCTCTGAATCATTCTCTGAGCTGTTAAGTGTGTTGTCTGTAGGCATTCACTGGATTTAGGTTTGCAGGTGATTTTAAAATTGTCATGTGGTAATTTGGGAAAGATTGTTGCTGCACAGCACAAAGCTAGGACTTGCTTGCCCTCAGGCAGAAACCTTTATGGGGAGAGCACTAGGGCTGTTGCTGGCTGCAGGCTACTACCACTGGTGGGCCAGTGTGCCGGGAAACCCAGGCACCCACACCAAGCTCAGGCTTGATCCTTCTCCTCAGTCCAGAAGGGATGCCTCTCTAGGGCTGTCAGCATCTCTGCTTCCTTTCACGCAGCAGGATGGGTCCTGAGAGCCTTACCCAAGTCTACATCACTCTTAGCCAGTATTTGGGAGGCAAATGGATTAGATGAAGACTAAAGTAGTTTCTCACCAAGCTCAGGGAGGCTTGTTATCTACAGCCTTCTTGCTAGGCAAGCTATCCGCCCATATTCAGGTCCTAAATGTAGCCATGAGGGGCCCATGCATAGGAAATTTGAAGCTTGGTGAGGCTTCCTTTCTGTAGCATCATTTACTCCAGGGGACTGTGAACCCAGTTTGAGTGTCCTGAGTATTTGTCGTTCCCAGCTTCCTTCTTCCCTCAGGCAGTCCTGATCAGCCTGCAGAAGACCACCCTTAGGGGTCTGATGGCCCAGCAAGACTGCTCCTGACAAGGAGGGATCACTTCCCAGAGAGCACAGTAGGATCAAGATAGATTTAAAAAATGAAACCACTCTAATTCTCAGGCAGGTTGCTTTAGCTGAATAAAAGGGACACAAATTCACTGACTACAAACAATGACAATAACTTAGCATTATTTGGTTTTCAGAGTATCTCATTAGGGGAATGCAACCACAGACCTTGGTTACTAATAGTTTGTTGTCATGTGTTCGCTCACTTATTCATTTATCCAATATTTTTCTTGAGGGCTTACTAAGCGCTAGGTACTGTAAGAGCAGGTTGTACCGTAGGGAGCAAAATAAAGTCTTTGCTCTTGTGGAGTTTAGATTCTTATGGTGGGAGACAGAAAATAAACAAATAAACATAAATTGTAAAGTCATGTGTGATAAATGTTTAAAGAAAGTAAAGGGCAAAATGATAGAGGATGAGTCTGTAGTGAGAGGGAGTTGCTATTTTAGGTAGGCTGAGCTCATTGTTGCAGTCATGAATCCAGGCCTCTCCTGGGGCACTGGCTTCTTAAACATACCCTGGCAGCACTGGCCCTTGGCAAGCTCCACTACCCACCCAGCAAGCACTTGACATTTCATCTGGGGCTAGGCTGACCAGAGCTCCAAGTTATGAACAACCTATTTTGCAATTCCTGAAACAGGTGCCACCTACTGGTTATAAATGGAATAGATGTGCATCTCTGTCATCCCCCTGCTTTGGAGCTTAAATGGCTACAATTCAAGGGGAAATGTTACCTGTGAGATTTGTGGACTGGGGTTGTGGTTTGACAACTGACTGCACGTTGTTTAATACCGCCCTCCGAATAGATCTGTTTAGATCTTTTCATTCTTTCTGCCTGGCCTAATGACTAATGACCAGGTGGGAAGCCATCGATTTGGGTCTTTTCAAACTATCAACAGTGCTCTGAATCACGTCCCAACACACCCACATACCCACCCACACCCTGTGCATTCATCCATTCATTGCAATGGTCTAGGCACCATGCAGAGTTGGATATATATTGCTGAGACAAGAGGGAAAAGTTGAAAGAATGAGGGGGGGAGACTTTCCAAACTGTAATCTTGTGGCATGTTTCAGCACATGAAGTTAGTTTCATGAGCTACCACATTCCCTTTACTTGGACCATTCTCTCATCCAATAGTTTATCCTATGACTGAAGAATAACTCTGAGGCACAGTCTAGAGTTTTCTGTCTTTTCCCTACACAGTGCAAAAAGCAGAAATACAAACCTACCTTAAATCTGAGCTTTGGTGCTGGCTTTGCTTTATTATACACACCTTGTGGTTGAAGAAAAATTAGTAGCTGCTGAGCAGGAAATGGAACTGATGCCCCAGGCAGAAAGAGCCCAGCAATGTGTGACTGGCATGACCATAGCCAGAAGGACAGTGTGGAAGTTAAAGAGTGTGAGCTTGTGGTAAACCCTGGCCAGGCCTGCTGTGTTCAGCCCTCTGCAGCCTTGGGGCCAGCTTACTGTGTGACCACAAACTGGTTATTGTCACACACTGCCAGCATATGTGCATGGTACCTGTCCATCATATAAAACTGTGAATGATACAGCAAGATGGTAATGGTGGCAAAGCAAGAACACGTGCCCAGAACCCTGAGGTTAGATCTGGGTGACCTGGCTTGGGGAAAGGCGGCCTTTGGCAACCATATAGGTACCAATGCTGGAGTTTGAGGTGATGTGGGTGCAAATATCAAAGGCTTGGTAAACCCTCACTCAGGGCTTCCAATAAGAAACTGAGGCAACTCAAGCAGCATCAGTTATCTAATATCCACCTCCAAGAATTCCTAATCTATTTTTCTAAGAATGCATTCTCTCTGTTGATCTTAGTGAAAGATTTCTCTACAAGTATGTTTCCTAATGCTCATTTTCTCCAAGACTCCCAATATGTCCTCTGTGGTACCTGGATCTGTATCCGAGCTCTGGCACCTCATAATTGTATGACTTTGCACAAGTCACTTTACCTCTCTGTGCCTCAGTTTCCTCATGTGATACATAAACTGACTGGATAGGGTTGTTGTGAAGGAGGATTAAATGAGTTCCTCATGGGACATTACCTAGTTCTGGGCCTTGCAGACACTTGGTTTTTCCTTCTCCTGCACAAGAGGCCTCTGCTTAACCAGATCATCGGTCAGGCCAAGAAGCATCCAAGCTTGATCTCATTCTTCGTATTTATTGGGGCAGGAGGTACTAGAGCAGTGCTGTATGTCTTGCGCTTGGCATTGTTCAATCTAGATGTCAGTTGAGATAAGAATAACCAAGAACCCTGGAACAATCTGGGTTCCAATGATCAATACAAGTTTTACTCAGTGAATGTAGATTACAGCAAACTGAAGAAAGAAGGTCCAGACTTCTAAACGAAATGTTTCACTATAAAGCTGCTTAGAGGGATCCCTGGATGGCTCAGCGGTTTAGTGCTTGCCTTCTGCCCAGGGCGTGATCCTGGAGTCCTGGGATTGAATCCCACATCGGGCTTCCTGCATGGAGCCTGCTTCTCCCTTTGCTTCTCTCTCTCTCTCTCTCTCTGTCTCTCATGAATAAATAAATAAAAATCTTAAAAAAAAAAAAAAGCTGCTCAGAATGAAGGTCTTCAGAAGCCATCTGCACAATTTTCCCACTTATCCAGGAAATATTTCCCCTCTAAATGCATGAAATCATGTTGGTGTATTGTGTTGGGTTTACACTGAATAATAAATATCTGAAACTTGAAAAAAAGAGTTCCTTGTGGAAAACTCTTGAAACACTCCAGGGAATATAGTAAGGGCTCAAGAAATGTTAACTATTATCATCATCATTATTCTCTTCCTCTGCTTCAGACTTGAGAAGTTAAATCCAAGATACATTTTTTTTGACATCTCCTGGGTTTATTTTAATATTCAGAAGTAAAGGCAAGAAACACCAACAGATGGGCAGCTCGCGTGGCTCAGCGGTTTAGCGCTGCCTTCAGCCCAGGGCCTGATCCTGGAGACCCGGGATCAAGTCCTGCGTTGGGCTCCCTGCATGGAGCCTGCTTCTCCCTCTGCCTGTGTCTCTGCCTCTCTCTCTCTCTGTCTCTCACTAGTAAATAAATAAAATCTTTAAAAAAAAAAAAAAGAAACATCAACAGAAAAGAGGATGGGATATGGCAGTCAGAGCTCAGGGCACCTCCCAGAGTCAAGAGACTTAGCTCAGTGGGTGGACAGGAGGAGCTGGGGCCCTAGAGCTCTGGCCATGTCAGTGCCAGGAGAAAGAGGACTTAGGTCAACTCCACAAGCAAATCTCTGGCCACATGCCACACCCACTTCAGATACCAAGATGAGTGGGGATGTCTGCTATTGGTTACCTTGCTGAGGTTGTCCTGGGCCCTGCAGCCACCCCAAGGATCAGCCTAAATCTTTTATATATATATATATATATATATATATATACATATTCATGAGATATATATATATATATATATATATATATTCATGAGAGACAGACTGAGAGAGAGGCAGAGACACAGGCAGAGGGAGAAGCAGGCCCCTCGCAGGGAGCCCAATGTAGGATTCGATCCCAGATCCTGGGATCATGACCTGAGCTGAAGGCAGGCGCCCAACTGCTGAGCCACCCAGGAGTCCCCCAAGATATATTTTTAAATGGGTTCACACTCTGCTAGTATCTCCCATTTCACTGACACAGAAAGTCCTTTAGTCACAAGCTTTCTGGTGGGATGTGTTCTAGGAAGAGAAGATTTAGAGCTTGAGGCAGGAAAGAAAGGCCAGAATGCCTGATTTGGGTTCTCATACAAGACCTCTGAAAATCTTTATCTTCCTGAGCAGGGAAAGTGAAGTGCACTTTTCCAATCTCCTAAGACTGTTTTTTTCTCAGGTCAGGAATAGCGCGGCACACACACACGCACACACAGATGCCTGTCAATGCTTCATCTTTTGTATTTCCAACCTTCAGCCCCTGATGTGTGGGGACATCAGCACATCTTGCTGACCCCAGAATAACACATTTTCCTGAAATGTTTATCTCAAGTTTGATGTTTCCAACATGGTGAAGTTGTCCAACATGGTGAAGTTGTCCAACTTCTGACTCAGAGAGGCAGTACTCAGGGTTGTAGGCAAATCAAGCCTACCAAGAGCCTCACTTGGCCAGGATGTGAACTTTCCCAAAAGGAAACAATGAGGAATCTGTGTGAGCTCTCGTAGTCAGTGGGACAAAGTCCCTGATGAGACCTAAGGTCACAGGCCTGGCCAAGCTGGATCTGACCACCATGTAGCATGTGGCTGGGAAAGCACCAAACTCAAACGTGCTGATAGAATGTAGATAGTCTAGAAAAGAGAGAATTTCATCTTTTCAAAAATCATGAGTGGGGAAGAAAAAAAAATCTAGTAATTATACAGAGGAGGAATCAGGCAATACTTTCATTAGATTATCAGAATTATCATCTTCAGTAAAGGACATAAGGACATCATATGACTCCACATACCCTGAAAAACAACATCATCTATACAGTACTCAGGCCAAGAATGCAAAGTTTCAATCTCAATATAAGGAAACTTCAGATACAAAGTGAGGAATATTTTCCTCTCTTTTAAAAGGGGGAGGAGTAGGGATCCCTGGGTGGCTCAGTGAATGAGCGCCTGCCTTTGGCCCAGGATGGAGTCCCACATCAGGTTCCCTGCATGGAGCCTGCTTCTCCCTCTGCCTATGTCTCTGCCTCTCTCTCTCTCTCTCTCTCTGTGTGTGTGTGTCTCTCATGAATAAATAAATAAAATCTTAAAAAAATAAATAAATAAATAAATAAATAAATAAATAAATAAATAAATAAATAAATGGAGAGGAGTAGAAAAATAACTGGCACACCAATGAAATTAAAAACTTTTGTATTTCAAAGAACACCATCAAGAAAGTGAAAAGGCAACCCATAATAGAATGGGGAAAAATTTTTGTGGATCATAAATCTTATAAGGGACTTGCAGCTAAAATATTTAAAAAACTCTTACAGCTCAATAATAAAAAGACAACTTGTCTTTGTTCTGAAGGATCAGGACAGATATTTTTCAAAGAAGATAAACAAATGGCCAATAAACACATGAAAAGATGCTTACCACCATCAGCCATCAGGGAAATGCAAATAAAAACCACAATGAGATATCATTTCACACCCACTAAGAGAGCTATAATTGAAGAGTCAGATAATAGCCAGTGCTGGTGAGGATGTGGGGATACTGGAACCCTTCCACTGCTGGTAGAGATGTAAAATGGTGCAGCCACTTTGGAAAAGTCTGTTCTTCCCTCCATAGAGTTACCATAAGACCCAGCAATTCCACATATGTCCTCACAGAAACTTGTACGCAAAAGCTCATTTCAACAGTAATCCTGATAGCCAAAAGTTAGAACCACTCAAAAGCCTATCAGCTGATGAATGAATAAACAAAATATGATAATATTGGAAATAATTCCAAATAATGGAATGTGATTTGGCCATGAAAAGAAATGAAGCTCTATAACACATATGAACCTTGAAAACATTACGTTAAATGAAAGAGGCCAGTTGTAAAAGACCATATATTGTATGATCCTGGTTATCTGAAGTGCCCAGAACAGGCCAGTCCATAGAGACAAAACCTATAGATTACAGGCTGCCCGGGATTGGAGAGTTTGGGAGGAAATGGGTAAGGACTACAGTGTTCCTTGAGTACACAGCGTCTTTTGGAAAGTGTTCTAAAATTTAATGTAGGGATATTTTCATAGTTCTGTGAATATATTAAAAATCACTGAATTGTGCACTTTTAAGTGGGTGACTTGTATAGCATATGAATTATATCTCAATAAAACAGTTTTTTCTAAGATATGGAAGACTTGAAAAATGTCAATGTCATAAAAGACAAAGCTAGGGAAATGTTCCAGATGAAAGGAGGCTAGAGAAATGCAACAAATAAAATCTCTGACCCTACGCTGGGTCCTGTTTGAGGGAATATGTCACAAAGGACACTATTGGGTCAACTGACAAAACTGAAATGTAAACAGTAGTTTAGATAAAAGTTTTCTGTGTAAATTTATGATGTTTGTACAGTGGTTATGTAAGAGAAAGATCCCTATTCTTAGAAAATACACAATCAAGTACTAGTGGTAAACGATCATAATATAGGTAACTCACCCTCAGATGGTTCAGAAAAAAAAAATGTGTGTGTATGTGTTTGTGTTGAGGAAAAGCAAATGATACAGCAGATGGAGTAAAGTGTTAATAATCTGGTTTAAGGATATATAGCTATTCTTTGGATTGTTTTTGTCTTTGTAACTTTTTGTAAATTTGAAATTGTCTCCAAATAAAAAGTTTGCAAATAATCACAAATGACTTTTCTCTCTGGGCAGCACAGGGCTGTGTGAAAATAGGTCAGAGAGAATGTTGTGTAAGTGTGTGTGTGTGGTATGTAGATGTCTACACACCCAAGTTCCCACATGTTCCACAGGGTGCTTTGCCCCTCGGCTGCTATTCGCCCCATTTGGCCTAGGGCTTGCCCATCACGGGCCACTGACCTCTCACTGTCACACCCAAGCAGCATACCTAGTTACCTTGGGGAAAGGCAGTGGAGCCTTCCATGTGCCTGAGGCAGACAGAGGTAACTAATGTGAGCTGTCCTGCAGGCTTTCTCGTCTTTGTCTGGGAGCAGGAAGGTCAGGCCGAGACTGAATTCTGAGAGGCTTGCCATCTCCAGAGGTCTGTTTCAAGATTGAGGAGCTCTCCAGTGGCCTCTGGAGGGCTGGTCTTTCTCCAAGTTCACTACTATTTTAGAGAAGAGAATGAGAGGGGAAGATGATTCATATTTTATTAAGGGCTCACTTTGTGCCAGGCCCTGCTTTACATGTTATTTTATTTAAACCACACAGAGCCCTGCCAGATGGGTAAACTGAGGCTCCAAGAGCTGCAGGAGTTTGGCCAAGGTCCCACAGTGAGCAAGGGGCAGAGCCAGATTCAAAGTGAAGCCTAGACTCCTCTCTTTCCCCTAGGTACTCTTGCTTTAGATTCTTTTCCCCCTCTTTTTCTCCTCTTTGCTGTCTGATTTGAGGTCACAGCCTGTCTTTATCCCAAGAAATGAATCAAAATCATTGCTAACAGGAATGAATCCAAAAGACCCAGCCAACTTTGGAAAACACCAGCAGGGCTGCCATCAGCCCTGTTTTATGAGGCTTCAGTGATGCTGGGAATCACTCTGAAGGAAGAAGACAGAAATATCTCGTCTTTGCTTTAACCTGCCAAAGTAGACACAGTCTTCAGGGCTGGGTGCCAAATCATGGGCTCTGTGTAGCCAGAGATCCTGGCATACATATGGTACCTGCAGTGGACAGCTGTTTGAATAATCTTCCTGACAGAGGGAGCTGGGGGTGGTACAGAGGGCACCAGAGGAGAAAGCAGACTCTGCAGCTGTAAGGATGGGAGTTGTGAGCAAAGCGGGGTCTGGGCAGTGGCCATTACTTCCAAGGGTGCCCAAGGGCAAGGTCAGAGCAAAATATATGTGGGTGGGAAGAGAGGGGGATAAAAACTCATTGGCAATCTCTCTTTCCCTCTGCTCTTCTCATCTACTCTCCTGGGCTCCTGGCCCCAGCACTCATCCTGTATTCCATCCTCAAAGGTCTCCCAGTTAGCTGAAGACCCAAAGGAGGGGGTGCTGAGAGAACAGACTGTAAGCTGGGAGCTGCTGACAGCTAAGAGACAGGAAGAGCCTGCCTACGGTGGCATCACCTCATTGCCTATAGTGATGTCATTTGAGTCCTCAGATCCAGCTTTGCCTGAAGTCCTTGTACTTTTTTTTAATAAAGACTACTTTTTCTTTGTTCTTTTAAGATTTATTTATTTATTAATGAGAGATGGGGGGTGGTGCGGAAACACAGGCAGAGGGAGAAGTGGGCTCCTCGAAGGGAGCCTGATGGGGGACTCCATCCCAGATCTCGGGATCATGACCTGAGCTGAAGGCAGGTGCCCAACTGCTGAGCCACCCAGATGTCCTGTCCTTACACTTTTTAAAAGGAGGACCAAAAAGTTTACACTTCTGCTTAAGAAATTTTCAACAGGGCTTCTGTCACTTATCCTAAGAACAACACAAATAAAATCCTGATTGAAACAGCATCAGCTTGTCTAGAACAATTTTCAAGGACTGATCCTCTATAACAGCCAAGGCAGGATGTAGAGAACTTTAGTACAGAAACCACCTGACATGGTAAATTCAGAATCCAGAGGCACCAGGGACAGGAAGAGAGCCGGCCAGCCCCTGCCTCAGAAGGCCTTGGCTCCAGAGAGGTGGGTAAGATGCTCAGGTCTGACTCGCGTTGCCTGCAGCTTTGTAGAACGGCTTACAGCAGACATGGGCCAGGGCCCACTCTGGGACTCAGCAACCTGCAGGCTTTCCTGGGTCTGTCTCAAGCAATGATGATGGCATTACCACGTGCCACTATGTGTTATGTATATCATTTTACTTAACCCTCACAGCAGCCCTGAGAGATGGATATGTTACTAGCATCGTTTTCAAGATGAGGAACTACAACACCACGGAGAAGTAAACTTACTAGTCATGGAGCTGCTAATAGCAGAGCTGGAACTCAAGCCTACTGTCAAACTCCAAAACCTGTGCTTTTAACAACTATATTATATTTCTTCCAAGATAGGTCAATAGGGCAGGGAAGGTTGGGTATTTGGAGAATTAATAATGACCTTTTCTGCTAGTAAAGCTCTCCAGAGTTCACAAAGCCCAATTTTATATGTAACCTCACTGCATCCATTTTATAGATACGGAAGCTGAGGCTTAGAGGCAGGAAGTGACTTTCTCCTAGTTATTTGGACAAACTGGATAAACTGAGCAGAGGTGATGCTCCTCAAATGGAGCAGCTAGGCTGCAGTTTGCAGAAATTCAGTGTCTACGCAGGCAAGCCTCACCACATTGACCCATGCTTAAGAGCAGTGATGGTTATCAGTCTGGCTGACAAAGATCTTTAAGAGATAAGGGGATCAATTGTGATTTGGCCACAGATCCAATTGCAGAACACAAATCCCACTGCAGCAAAGAGCTCTGCATTCACAAAAAGATCCCCAGCTCCAGCCAAAGCCCTGTTTACTTTTCAGCAACACTTGATATGGACAAACCCAGTTCAATCAGAGACATTCAGCTTTCTGGTGTTCCCGGAGGGAGGGGGAATCTTGTTATAAAAAGAGCCCCTTTCTTCCACTGGGCCATCCTCAGTAAAAAAGCTGCAAGGCTGAGCTGAATTGCCTGAGGAGTGGGGAGCAGGAATCTGCCGGCCTGGCTTCCTCCCAGAGGAAAGTAGCTGTCCCAGCTTAAGCCCCAGGGGCTTTAGCTGTTGGGCCTGCCTTGATGTATTGGCGAGCTCAGAGGTACCTGTCCTAGAGAGACAAGGCAAGGCTGCCTTTCACTATTCTCTCGGCGACTCATGCCTGGAGGAGTGACCAGGCAGGAATCCAGGCTACAGGACAGCAGGGGCCAGGGCAGCCACTGTTGTTCACTGCTGGAAGTGTGCCAAAGGCCTGGAAGGTGAGCTGCTATCCCATCCCCTTCTTGCCCCTCTCTCCAAGAGATCCTGCCCTCAATGAATGGGACTGGAGGGTGGGGACTTTCTTGAAGCCAGGTGAGCAGCCTTCTGGTTTTGTGGATTTATTTTCCCACGAGCAGTCTTTGAGCTGTGAATCTAGGGCAAGTGTTGAAAACAGGAATGGAGAGCAAGAAGCAGGTTCGAGGGGGAAACCCAGTCCTTCCAGGTCCATGACACCCAGCACAGATTCTGGGGGCAGAGAGCCTGGATTTAAAATTCTAGCTGTAGCACTTGCCTTCCTTGGGCAAGACCTTAAGTTATTGCCATACTTACACTAGTGTTTTTTGACCACCATATAAAAGCTGTGCTAAGGATTTAATAGTAAGAAAAAAAAAAAAGAAGAAGAAGACTCAGTTGCCTTCTCAGATTTTACAATTAGTGAGACAAATGTTAACCACCCACTAACACCCCCACCATTACGAAAGAAGAAAGAAAGAAAGAAAGAAAGAAAGAAAGAAAGAAAGAAAGAAAGAAAGTAAGTAAGTCTAGGAGAGTTGCAGAGCATATATTTAGGGAAAATTCATCCACTCTGGGAGGTCAGAGAAAGCTTCCCTAAATAAATAGTGGAGCTGAGGTCTGTTTACTGAGGTAGAAGGGATATTCTATGTAGAGAACAGGATATTCAAAGTAGGCCATTTGGCAAGAATGGCTCCTCCATGGAACTGGAAGAGGGCTCATGAGGCTGAAGTATAGACTGGAGAGCCAAGTGGGGATAGACCATGAAAGAATGTGGTTATTAAGAGCAATACAAAGATTTTTTGTGGTGCTTTAAACTGAAAGGTGAGATGATAACACTTGTAGTCTGAAAAGGTTACTCTGGCAGCAAAGAACAATGGATTGAAAGGGAACCAAAGAACATTCAGGAGACCAGTTAGGGGGTCTCAAGTATTTGCCTATGAAATGCAGATAATGGATAATATCATCTCATAAGCTATTGGCAGGATTCAATAAAAAGTGGCATTTTTTAAGTGTTTATGCCAGGATGTGACACACACAGCAAAGGCTCAGTAAATGTCAATATTGTTACTTTTGTTGGTTCTCTTCAGCGAACTGATCTTTCTGCTTCATATCTCCTCCTGAGACACAAGGTGGGAGAGGGTAGTGCTAGTGGTCTCTAGGATGGAAACCCAGTTTGTATTAAGTCACAACATAGGGACCAGAAGCTAGGAAGCCTGAAGGACCCATCAGAATGGCTTACATGCAAACTGGTGCAGCCACTCTGGAAAACAGTATGGAGATAGTTGAAAAGAGAACTATCCCAAACCTAGCAGTTGCACTACTAGGTATTTATCCAAAGAAAACAAAAATAGTGATTCAAAGGGGCACATGCACCCAAATGTTTATAGCAGCAATGTCCACAACAGCCAAAATATGGAAAGAGCCCAGCTGTCCATCCACAGATGAGTGGATAAAAAAGATGTTGTGTATATACACAATGAAATATTACTTAGCTATCAAAAAGAATGAAATCTTGCCATTTGCAAAGACATGGATGGAACTAGAGGGCATTATGCTAAGTGAAATAAGTAGGTCAGAGAAAGACAAATATCACATGATTTCACTCATATGTGGAACTTAAGAAACAAAACATGAACACAGAGGAAGGGAAGGAAAAATAAAATAAGATGAAAACAGAGAGGGAAGCAAATCATGAGAGATTCTTAACTGTAGGAAACAAACTGAGGGTTGCTGGAGGGGAGATGGGTGGAGGGATGGGGTAACTGGAAGATGGGCATTAAGGAGAGTGCTTGATGTAATGGGCACTGTGTGTTCTATACAACCGATGAATCACTAAAGTCTAATCCTGAAACTGGTAATATACTATATGTTAACTTTAAATTAATTTAAATTAAAATTTTAGGGATCCCTGGGTGGCTCAGCGGTTTCCCACCAGCCTTCAGCCGGGGGCATGATCCTGGAGTTCCTGATGCAGTCCGGCTCCCTGCATGGAGCCTGCTTTTCCCTCTGCCTGTGTGTGTCTCTCATGAATAAATAAATAAAATCTTTTTTAAAAAAATTAAAAATTTAAAAAATGACGTTTTTTATTATTATTTTTTAAAAGAATAGCTTCAGAGTAGGGAGGACTCAAAGAAAACCCGGTTCCCATTGCTCCTGGAAACCAGCTGAAGAGGAGAGTGAAAGACCCTCCCCCACGGTGACCCTTACGTGTTGGCTGGGACATCCTTGCTTTTCCGTCAGGGGTTCCGCAGAGCAGGTGTGGGGCCCGCACTCCGTGCAGTCGCAGAGGGGGGACTGTCGCCTTCCGCAGCCCTAGGCTGACCCGCAGGTTTCCAGCCGGCCCTGCGCCCCCGCTCCCAAGTGAGGATGCGGGGGTGCCCTGAGCCAAGGGCGGTGGGGGGGGGGTCCCCGGAAAGCCAGCTCCAGCAGGCCCGCAGTCACGTGGCCTGGTGGGTGGGGACGGACCTGAAGTTGCAGAAGTCCCGAGCCATCCCAACTCTGAAGGGCGCTGTAGACGCCGGGACTCCGGGAGGGGCGCGGAGGGAAGGATTTGGGGCATGGCTCAGCTGGCGGTGATCCCCGGGTCGGCCACGGCGTGGCCAGGTGAGCCGAGTCGGGAGCGGCGCGGCGGGCGTGGGGGAGGCCGCCGCACCGTGGGGCCCCCAACACCCTATCCCGCTCCAGGGGATGCGGGGCACCCACAGCGGGGGAGGGAGGCTGGGTAAAGCGGCCCTGGCCGGCCCTCGGCGCTCTGAGTCGGTCCGGCCCGCGTCGCCCCTCGCGGGCCCTTCCCTTCACCGACGTGGCGCGGAGAGCGGGGTCCGCCCGGGACGCGGGAGAGCGGCGCGCCGGGGGAGGGGGAGGGGGGGCGGGGGGGGGCGCTTGCTGGCCCCGCCCCTCCGCGCGCGCACTGGCTGCTCCCCGTGACGTCACGCTCGGCTATAAAATGCTCGGCGCGCGGCTCTCGCGGCGCCGGAGGAGCTCGAGGCTGAGGGCGGCCGGGGAGCGGGGAGCGACCGGGGTCGCTGGGCCGCGGGCGCCTCAGCGATGTTCTACTCAGGGCTCCTCAGCGAGGGCGGCCGCAAGGATTCGGACATGCGGGAGGCGGCGTCGCTGCGGCAGCAGCGCCGGATGAAACAGGCCGTGCAGTTCATTCATAAGGACTCCGCCGACCTGCTGCCCTTGGACGGCCTCAAGAAGCTGGGCTCGTCCAAGGACACGGTGAGCCCCCGCGGCCGCGCCCCTCTCGGGAGGCCCGCGCGCGGCGGCCGGTCACCTTCGCGCCGTGCGGTCTCCCCGGGCCCGGCCTCGGCCGCTTTCACTGAGTCACCGGCCGGGCCCCCGCGCCCGCCCCCTCCGCCGCTGCCCGCTGGCTCGCCCTTCCTGTCCGGATTCCCCTCCGCCAGCATCTCCTTGCTTCACTTTCCCTCGGATTCCGTCGTAGCTCCACCAGCTCTCGCTGCCTTGCGCTCTGCCTCTCCCCTTCGTGCCTCTCCCTTCTTGTGTAGGAGACCCTGTCCTGCCTTCCGGCCCTCTGGTCGCTTTCCTTCCCGTTATTCTTCCTCGTAGTACTGAATGTGATTGCATGATTGAGCCTCGCTTGGCTGGGCTGCTTGGCCGGTCCGGTGACCCAGACAGAGGTGACTCCTAATGGGTGTGGGAAGGGGGGGGTTCTTGGCAGTCACCATACCCAGATGATTTTGTTAAATCCATTCCCCCCTATGCAAAATCTACTCCGTTTGATTTTTGGGCTTATCTATCTTAACCTTCCATCCTGGGGGGCGGGGGGCGGGCAGAAAAAGGGTCGAATGTGAAGGAGGTTTCTTGAACCCCAAGTATTTCTTTATCATTCTCATCTCTCCCCCTACTCTTATTCCTACCCACATGGAGTGGCTAGAGAGAGGAAGCCAGGCTGCTCCATCTCACTGACCAGCTAACGTCTGGAGCTAGAGCTGAAGCTGGCGCAGGCTTTTTTTTCTTGCAGGTTTCTTGAGGGTTCGCCTTAAGAAGGAGAAACCCCAGGGCTGGAGGTCTGGATGCAAACACTATGCTGTCCTCTCCAAGAAAGGGGATGAATGATTCAGGGTTACTAGTTTAAAGAACTGTATTTGACTCTCATCCTTCAGTCACTGTAGTGGTACTGGGCCAAATATATGTTTAACTTTGTGGTTTTATCTGGAGTTTTCTTATCTTTTTAGATTTATTTATTTGCTAGAGAGAGTGCGAGTATAGGCATGCGCACACGCACAAGTGGGGAGTAGGGGGTGGGGGAGGGCAGAGGGAGAGAGAGAATCCTCACCCAGACTCCCTGCTGAGCGTGGAGCTCAATACAGACTAGATTCCAGGACACCAAGATCATGACCTGAGCCAAAATCAAGAGGCAGCTAGCTGCTTAACCACCTGAGCTACACAGGTGCCCCTATCTGGAGTTTTCTTGTGGTTTACTTGTTTCCTTGAAGTTCACAATCACTTTATTCATCTGGGCAGTAACTTGTGAAGCATTAATTGTCTTTTAAATGAGGTAGATGCTCTGTATAATTTTTTCAGTACTTTTTGAGATTTGGGAATATTTAATTTGACAGGAAAGGAAGAGTGTTGGCCTGGTTCACTGAAATTGCCATTTCAAGCCCCAGATGACTATGGAAGGGAGAACTTCTGAATCTGCTGCTTTTTCTTAGTATCTCTAATAACACAGAGATACTGATATCAGATTTGCCCTCACCCATTGTGACAAAAATAATTTCAGTTGTTTTTGAGCAGGGGATGGCTACCCAGTTATTTTGCTCTGTTTTTTTCAAAGGTAGTTTTTCTGCAAAAGCCACAGGATAGTCAATATAATTTATGCTCACTCTGAGTGGTGAGTGACTGAAATGCATTCCAAGAAAAGAGATAACTCTCTTTCTTCCCTTCTTTCAAGTTAAAGCAGTGTAGATTCATTTAGCAAACCAGGTCTAAGTCTTCTTGCCTTCAGGCCAAAATAATCCTAGTTCCTAGAAACCTCAGGAACAAATAAAGAGAGAATATTTAGAAAAAGAAGTAAAATCTGGAATGTTTTTCTTCCCCTTATGCTGGATTTAAGAAATGATTGACATTTGGTTATCCTGGGCTGTCAGAGTTCCCTGGCCCTGAGGAACTACCGCTCCATCCTTCTGCTTAGCATTCTGTGTATTACTTCATCCTGTGTAGGAAGAATTCCATCTGCTTTTCTGACTCCAGTCTGTGTCAGTTGAGCCACAAAGGAGCTGATAGCATAAAACATAGGCAGTAGGCTGGAAGGAGGAAACATCCTTAAGCAAGTTATTGCCATGGATATGATGCACCGCAGTTTACTGTGAGACCCTGAATTAGGGTTCACACTTTCTCTCTTCCCACCTCCATTGCCACCATTGCCATGAACTTGATATCCCTCTCTCACTGTTCTCACACCTTAATGTGCAAATGATTGCACAGAAGAGCTAGAACAGGTCACAGAAACCAAGGCAGATTGAGGTAGGGAAAGGAAAGCTGTGTGCAGTGGGGTGAGGTAGCATGATTAAGCTCTCTTAGAACTGATCTTGCTGCCTCAGTACAATCTAAGAAATAACCTAATAAGTACCCTATTGCTTCACTTTATGGATACATCTGGTAGTATAGACCAGTGTTGACTCAGTTACCTCTCACCTAAGTGAATTTCTGAGGATGCCAAAACTGATTGAATAGGTCTATAGTACAAACTAAATGGAGGAGGAACAAGAAAAAGGAGGGGATAGAATCAGAGAGAGATAGGGGAGAAAGGACAAATTAGGTGTCTGTTGTTGTTGTTAATGGTACAGAAATAAGAAAAGACAAATTAGTTTTAACTGAGTCTGGGGTTTATGCCAGTGAGGAGACTGGGTTGTTTTCCTCACGCTAGTGACCTATATTAGAGTTGTATTCCTGGGTTTTATGAATTATCTACCTTTTACCATGCTGTTTCACTATTTGATTCACCATTCACTATTTGATACTAGCCGGCCAACTTTATTTTAGATTCTCAGAGAGCACCCATGGGTAATCAGATGTGGTCTTCTCTTGGCCCCAGGGAAGTGTCTTTGTCTTATTCCTGTTTGTGTGTAGTTAGCTGCTACAAAGTCTAGTGTGGATATTAATCTTATTTCTTATGTCTGATTATCTTATTTTGTTGATCATTTAATTTTGTGATGGTTTGTTTCTGTATGAGATTAAGAATCAAAAATCAGAGATATGAGTGAGTAATATTTTATGTGATTTATTATTTTTTTAAAAGTTGATGAAGCTAGAGGAAAAAAATCTCTGCTTTTGGAGTTTTGCTTTTTGTAATTTCTTTTGTCTTAGCTACCAGTTTTGCAAGTGTTCTTTTCATTGTGGTAAGGACTTCTTAATTTTTAAAACAGTCCCACCCAAAACAAACAAACAAACAAAAACAAAAACAAAACAAAACAAAAAACCCACCAGTTCTGTCATGGGGTAATATATGCTGTCTTTCCTATCTGATAATATTAGTGACCCATCAGGCCATATCCTTAGTTGTCCAGCAACAGGGAGAGTGTTTTTCTTTCCTATTTATGATTAATTCTGCTTATAGCCAAATGCTTTAGAAAAACTCACTAGAATTAGGAATGGAGGCTGGAGCAAGGATAATGGAACACAGCAAAGGAAACTGACCATGATATGACTAGCCACATATTCTGAGTATCTTATCTACCTGTTTAGAATGCCACAAGCCATAATGCTACAGGATTTGAATCAGAGAACTTTGGAGCTTTAGAAGACCGTGAAATACCAATGTAGTACCAGGATCTGGGGCAAACTGAAGATTTCCAGAGCCAAGATTGTATCTTCATTATGGGAAACATTATTTGAACACTTATTGTGTTCAGGACATGGTGCTAGGTGCTCAGACCACAAAGAAGATATAGTAAAGTTTCTTTCTACAAGAAGTTTATATAGATTAGGGGAAGAGCAGGATAGATTAATTAATTAATTCCACGAATATTTATTGAGCACTTATTACATATCAGTCAGTACTCTAGGCATTAAAGATATGATAGTGAACCAAAATGGAGTTTCTGTCCTAATGGAACTTGTATTGTTGTGAGGGAAGAAGGCAGAAAATAAAAACAAGTAAATATATAATATATCAAGTAGCAATAGGTGCTATGGAGAAGTTGAACCAGGGTAACAGAAATAGAGATCACAATGGCCAGTGTAGGGTGAAGTGGAACCTTGTACTTTATATAAGGTGGTCGGGGAAGGCCTCTCTGATAAGATTACATTTTAGGAGATACTGAAGTAAATCAGACCAAAATACCTTGGGAAAGAATGTTTTAGGCAAAAGGAACAGAAAGTGTAAAGGCCTGAAGTGTCAGTGTGTTTGAGGTGATTGAAAAACTGTAAGAGGGTCATTGTGACCAGAGCAAAATGAGCAAATGGGAGGGTGATAGGAGATAATATCAGAGAACTAGTGGGAGGCCAGACTACTCAGAGCCTTATAGGTCATTGTACAGATATTTGGCCTTTAATCTGTTATGGGAAACTAGTAGAAGACTTTGTGCAGAGGGGTAACATGACATGACTTATTTTTTAAAAGGATCACTCAGACTACTCTGTGGATTAGGCTAAAGAAGGGCAAGAGTAGAAGGAAGGAGACTGATTAGGAAGCTGTTGTATAGTAATTCAGGTGAAAGATGAAGGTGGCTCAGAGCAGTGTGATAGCAGTGAAAGGGACAAGGACAGATCAGGTCCTGGATATATTTTGAAGGTAAAGCTGACAAGTTTAGTTGCTAGACTGGATTAAGGGTCTGGAAGAAAGAGTAGTTAGAAATGACCATAAGATTTTTGACCTAGCAACTGGAAGAATAAAGTTGTCATTTACTGAAATGGATAAGACTACAGGAAGAGCAGACTAGGGATAAGGAATAAGAATCAAGAATTTTTGAATGAGTTAAGTTGGGATTATCTCTTAGTTAATCAAGAAGAGAGTTCCGCAAGGAGATAAATAACACCACCAGGAAGCCTATGTTAGTTGTCAAGGTGTTACAGTCAATAAGCACCAAAGGAGTTCAGTGGAAGAAGTGATTACTCTGGCCTGATGTGACTAGTGATAGAGATCAATATTTGATTACAGTGTCATCATTTCAAGGTGAGTCAACTGACTATTAGATGTTATGGAGAAAAGGCTGCTGCCAGAGTGTGCCCTATAGAATTTCAGAGTAAGAACTTTACAGTTTATCTGGTTGAATCTCTGCCTATGTGTGGATCCTTCCTAATAAAAATCCAGTCTACCATGGGTACCTGCGAAACCACTGCCTCAGACCAATCTACAAAGCAGATAACAACCAGGAGTAAGGCTCTTCTCTTTGAAATAACAGGTCTTTGGTCACACAGAAGGTCTAGGGCAATATGACAGACTACCTTAAATAGATCCTCATATGTTTTTGAGCAGCTGTAAACCCAAAGACAACCTGTCTGTATTCCCATGGGGTAGAATGGGTCACATTATATATTCAACTAATAAAGAAGAGAAGGCACAGGTATTGGTGCTCTTAGATTTTCAAGATCTGATAGACATATATATTAGACTTGAGAGTCAATTAGGAGTCCATGTTTATCTATAAACTTTAAATAAGGACTAAACCAGAATAGGATGATTTCATGCCCTTTTAGGGAAAAAAAATAGGTGAATGGTAATCAGCTTCAATTTTAGGCTGAGCATGAGAATTTTAAATACATATATTCACAAACATACACTTACCAACATTTGAGTGCTTACTCTATACCTGTCACAGTGTTAAATGCTCCATGTGGACATCTCATTTAATCTACACAAATGCCCTACAAAGTTCTTACTAACTTGAACTCAATTTTGCCTGACTCTAAAGCATATATTTTATTATTTATTTATATTTTATTTTCTTGGTAGGTGGCAGGTTTAATGAGCAAAAGGAACTTACATACGAGGCTTGTCTTAGGCAGCACTAAGATGACTAGATCCCTGTACCTGCCTATCAAATATTAAAAGCTTGTTGGAAGGCCTTGACTAAGTTCATGTACGCATACCTGCAGGTGTTCTCAACACCAAATCACTATCTCAAGGCTGTGTTCTTGGAGCAACCTCTAGGAGTGGGAAAGGCAAATGGAATTCACATTCCAAGGACAGGGGTAGGGATAAGAGCCTTGGATGGTACAGTCCCAACTCATGGGTCAACCAGTAGTCATGTCTTTTCCATGACCTTCCTCAACAATTTATAATAACAAAATAATCCTAATTCTTTTCTCCCATCTCTTGTATCATTGCTGTTACTAATCTCATTTCACCTATGCATAAGAGCATATCAGCATATACTATATAAAAGCATATGTAATCAAATATATTGTTGCTATTATCATTTTGAAAAAAACTATTGTCTGTTACATTAATTAAGAATAAGAAAAAGGGAAGGTTTTATTTTAGTTATTACTTTAACAGTGACTTCCTGTCTTTATAGAGATCCAAGTTTCTGACATATCATTTTCCTTCTCTCTAAAAAACTGTAATATTTCTTGCAAGGCACATCACTAGCAACAAATTTACTCAATTCTTGTTTTTTCTGAGACAGTCTTTCTCACTTTTGAAGGATAATTTGGCAGGTACATATTTTGAGGTTGGTGGAGTTTTTCTCTCAACAGTTTTATTTTTTTAATTTAAAATTTTTATGAACATAGTTGACACTATTGTTACATTGGTATCAGGTGTACAACACAGTGATTCAGCTTCTCTATAGGTTATGCTATGCTCACCACAAGTGTAGCTACCATCTGTCACCATATAACACTATTACAATATCATTTTTTTTACAATATCATTTTTTTTGCTTTTTGTTCCCATGACATATTTCTTCCATAACTGGAAGCCTGTATCTCCCATTTCCCTTCACCCATTTTGCTCACCCCTCCCAACCCCTCCCCCTGGCAACCATCAGTTTCTTCTCTGTATTTCTAGGTCTAATTCTGTAAAGCATATATTTTAAACACTACTCTAAGCAAGGATTGGCAAACTTTTTCTGTAAAGGACCAGATAGTAACTATTTTCAGCTTTTCAGTCCAAACAGTCTCCGTTTTCAACTACTTGACTCTGCTATTGTAGTGCAAAAGCAGCCATAGACAGTAAATGAGTGGGGTTCATTGTGTTTCAGTAAACCTTTATTTCTAAAAATAGACATCAGGCTGGATTTGGCTAGTGGACTATATTTGCTAACCCCTATTTCAAAGTGGTTCTAGTTGTTATTCTATTGCTAGCTAGAAACCTGGATTTCTCCTCTGGGAGTAAATGCTACAAGGAAGGTAGACTTATGTCATTTCCCTATTTTCTAGTCTGGTCTAGTCTCTTGACCACAAAATTCCATTAGTTTGATCCTGTATAGGTTCAGGTTCTCAAAGGGATTGAGAAACAGGCCTTGGAAATTCTTGCTCAAATCATGATTTTGTGGCATTCTCACAGTATAATCTACTTCCTCTCACCTCACTTTTCTTCCCACTCTACAGCCTGATTAGAAGGGATATTTAAGCATATTGGGTGCCAGATTGAGGAAACTCAGCTGTTTCTACCCAGAATACAGCACTGCCCACAGAACCCATTTCCTTCAAGAAGCTCCTGATGACAATGAAGGCAGCACATTTGAGCTTGCTGCTAAATTTTAGATGCCTAAACCCTGATTAGGGTTTATACATATCAGCAACAGTAGAGAACTAGGGACTGCTGAGGTTAGTAGTTACTTTGTTGAGGTAAAGCATAAAGCAAGATCCCTTTGAGGAGGATGACTTGAGAAGTATGTCCAAAAGATTACCAGAGAGCCTGTAGTACTTTCTAGCTAATTACTAACGTGTATTTTGAAGGACATCAGGAAAGTAGAAGACAATTCTTGGAAAGCCAATATTTCAATAAACATAAAAATAAACCACTTAAGTAAATTTACAAAGCAATAGTCAAGGAGTGGGAAAGTAAGTAGTACAAATTGCATAATGTGTAAGTATTAAAGGGATTCTGAAAGAAAGAACTAGGTGATACTAATCAAGAAAGGCTTTTTGAAGAAGTAAAGAGTAGGGATTTGTTCGTTCCATATTATATCAAGAGCTAAGGATATAGCTGTGATCAAGACAATTAAGGTCACTGCCGTTGTGGAATTAACAATGGATAGTGGAGGAATGAAATAATAAACACATAAGTAAGCAAAATAACTTATAATTATTATGAAAGAAATTGTGGGATATGTTAATTAAAGTAGTGCGGTACTCACTTCAAATAGTACAGGCAGGGAGGATATCTTTGATGAATTGACATTTGAGCTGAGACTCATGTTGAGAGCAAGCTAACTATTTGAAATGTTAGTGGGAGAACATTTCAGACAGAGGGAATAGCAAGTGCAAAGGCATTGGAATGGGAAAGAGTTTTTGAGCAAGGAGGTGTGGATGAGTAAAGGGAGTGTGGCATGTATATGGTATATAGATGCAGGTTGCAGAAATTGACAGGGATCAGATGATGTAGAACCATATAGATCACGGTAAGAAGTTTGAATTTTGTCCAAAGAAAAATAGGAAGCCATTGAAGGTTTTTAGTAAGGAAATGTATTACCTAATCTATATTTTTAAAAACTCACCCTAGTTGCTATGTAGAGAATGAATTAGAGAAGGGTGAAAGAAGAGGCAGAAGGCAAGTTAGGAATTTTTTGCAGGTCAGATAAGGAATGATGAGCCAAGAAATATATATATATGAAGGCAACCTTGGTGTCCATCTGTAGATGAATGGACAAAGAAAATGTGATATATATATATTATATATATATATATTATATATTATATATAACATTCAGCCATAAAAAAAGAATTAAATCTTGCCATATGTGACAACATGGATGACCATGAGGGTATTATGCTAAGTGAAATAAGTCAGACAAAGACAAATACCATATGATCTCACTTATATGTGGAATCTAAAAAACAAAACAAACAACAACCAAGTTCATAGATACCGAGAACAGATTGGTGGTTGCTGGAGGGCAGGGGGCCTAGTAGATGAAGGTGGTCAAATGGTACAAATGGTACATGTTTGAAAGTCGCTAAGAAGGTAGATTTTAAAAGTCCTCATTATAAGAAAAAAGAAAAAAATTGTAATGATGTAGGGTTATAGATGTTAACTAGACTTATTGTGGTAAACATTTTGCAGTATATATAAATATGAAATCATGTCATATACCTTTAATCTGTGTATAATGTAATTAGTCCTCAATTTTTAAAAAAAAGTACATTATTTAAAATAAAACTTAGAGGATGAGGACAACTAAAGTTACATTGCATTTTTAAGGTCTAACAAACTTTGAAACTTTTCTGTAGTATAAAAGAAAAACATGATGGTGGCTTTAATCAGACTGGAGGTAAAGATGGGGAGAAGTAGATCAATTCCAGTTACATTTTAGAAGAAACAAGAATGAATGGGTGTGTGGTGGTGACATTTTACAAGTTGGTGGAAAGGGAATGATCCAGAATGTTAAAAGTGAATAGGATTTTGGAGCTCAAACTTATTTTATTACTGATAAAGAAAGCAAAGTTTGAGAAAGTAATACCTGGCAAGATTAGTGATTTGCCCAAGGCAGTATGTGACAACTGGTCATTTTGCTGAAGGTAGAAAGTCTTCATGGAGGGATACAGATAAGATTGGGAAGGAGGATGAGTGGTACTTAGTGGAATATCTTAAATGTTAAATTGAAGATTTTGTGTTCAATATAGCTGGCAAGAGAATCACTGTAGGGTAAGGAGACCATGAAGGTATCTTTTAGGAGATTGCTTGAATTTAGCAATAACAGTAGAAATGGAGAGAGAAATATAAGGTGTTAAAGAGGCATAGTTTCACTCACCAAGATAGGGAATAAGGGAGAAATTGCAGGTTTTGTGAGAAAGATCAGTGGGACAAGTTAAGTTTGAAAGTACCTGTAGAAAAAAAAAAAAAGAAAGTACCTGTAGAATATCTAAGTAGAAAGTTCAAAGTGGCAATTGGATCTATGTGTCTCTAAAACTCAAAAGTGAGGTCTGGGCATAAGATAGAGTCATCATCATAAAGATAGTAATTTATGCAATGAAAGTAGATAAGGTTTCCTTGAAAGGATATGTACAACGAGAAAAGGACCAAAGACAGAGTGATGATTTAAGAAATGAGCAGAGGCAAAGGAACCAGTAAAAGAGACGGTGAATAGACAGAAAGGTGATTTTAGAAGCCAGTGGAAGAGAATGTCAAGAAAAATGGAGTGTTGAGTTAGTTTTATTGTAGCATTCTTTCTAATAACAGACATGTGGAAACAATCTAAATGTCTATTAGTAGTTAAATAGTTAAATTGGGGTACATTTGTACTTCAAACTCAGATGTCTGTAGAGGATGTGCTTTAAAATGCAGAAAGTAGGGGCAGCCCTGGTTGCTCAGTGGTTTAGCACCGCCTTCGACCCAGGGCCTGATCCTGGAGACCCAGGATCAAGTCCCGCATCGGGCTTCCTGCATGAAGCCTGCTTCTCCCTCTGCCTGTGTCTCTGCCTCTCTCTCTCTCTCTCTCTCTCTCTCTCTCTCATGAATAAATAAATAAAATCTTTAAAAAAAATAAAATGCAGAAAGTAGTGGGCTAAATGGGTGATGGGAATTAAGGAGGGCATCTGTTGTGATGAACACTGGGTGTTACATGTAAGTGATGAATCACTAAATTCTACACCTGAAATCAATTTTACTATATATGTTAAGTAACTAGAATTTAAATAAAAACTTGAAAAGAAAAAAATAAAACAAAATGCAGAAAGTAGATCAGATGTAAGAAAACCGGTGCCAAGGTGGCTATAGGATGTCCTTACATTATACCTGCCTAGGTTACATTGTGTACACACACACACACACACTTTGGTCTTTCCACAATTTGGCTGACACTATTAGATAGTTAAATCATCAGCCATTTTCAGCACTTTTGTACCTGCCTGACATCTCTCTAGAGATTAGAAAAGCTGAATTCTCTCCCAACCTCTCTTTTAGTTAAGACTGGCCATGCTAATTCTGACCAAGAAAGATATAGGGAAAATACTGGGGAATTTTTGGGAAAGCTTTTGTTTTCCTGATAAAAGGGATAGATGGCTCATAGTCCCTTCCTCCTTCCTCAGATGTTGATGTAATAATCCCTGGAGCTGGAGCATTCATCATATGACCATGAGGGGAGTACAGAGACAGTAGCCCTGAAATTGTTAAACTACTGAATTATTGCCAGCATCTGCCTACCTCCAGGCTTCTTGTTATATTAAAAAAAAATACACTTTCATTTAAGCCATTTTAAGTTGGCTTTTCTTGTGGCTGAATACTTTCCTAATGTATGAGGTATATATTTTCATTTAACGTTTATTTTTATTAAAAAATACATGTATATAATTTAAAACTTTTAAAAAATTAGACTATTCCTTGTTCTAGGGATCTCCATATATTCTAGGTAAATGGTGATACTACTATTTCTTGACTTACAGATTTTACCATTATCTATTGATTTTCTACTATGATAGGTAAGGGTTTAATTCTCTTACACCTCTTTATCATGTCCTCTCTCCGATTATACTAATATTGTTAAGTAACTGTTTGGGGTCCAATCAACATTTACTGCTAACGTTGTTATTACTATGTTCATATTATTCACAGCTGGGTCAAATAATGTACTCTATTTCCTTTCTTATACAAATATTTATTTTTCTTTAAATTAATAATTGCCTAGTTATTTTCTATGTAAAACTTAAGTCTCCCTCCGATAACCTTACAAGTGTAGATGATCTAGCAGGTCCATCTCCTTTTTCTTGGAGACATCCTTCCTGGAGCCCTCCATCCTCCATTTTCATTTTGGACTGGTTGCTCTCAAGGCCTGCTACACATCCTATATTCTAGACTTTTCTTTCAGTGCCAATATCAAAATGTCCTTTACCTCTCCTCTCTATTGAATCCTTTATTCTTGGACCCTATGATTTTTTCTTTGTTCATTGTATTCCCTCACTTTAGCATAGCATATCCTTCAGTAGCTTTTTGAGGATGCATGGGAAATAACTTTCCTGAGTCTTGATTTACAGTTTGGCTAGGTTAAGAAATTATGCACTCTCAGATTTTTAAAAAGTATTATTTCATTGTCTTTTAGCTTCCATTATTACCATTAAATTGTCCTATGCCATTCTGATTCCTAATCCTTTGTATTTGCATCATCTTTTTCTCTTTGGAAACTTTTGGAATCTGTGCCACTAATAATATTCCAGAAATTCAGAGTGATGTGAAATCTTGTTGTGGATCTTTTTCGTTCACTATATGAGGCTCTGTGTGGGTTTTTTTGATCTTTAAACCCATATCCTTCAGCTCTTGATTAGTGTGCACTCCATCCTCACCGTTAGCTGTTCTAGAAATCGACAGTACATAATTTCTAAGCTTAGACAAACTATTAACCAACCAGAGTCTTTTGATTTACTATTTCAAAAAGAATACTTTTGGCATACTTCCCAGTTGTCTGGGTCAAGTGGGAGTTTTATGCAGGCTTTATAATAATCTATTTCCCATCCTTTAACTGTAGAGGTTCTAATACCTCTAACTTCTTAGCCTTTTCAGAGTTTTAGTTTGAATAGGAAAACTACTTTTGTATGTAGCTAGACCCCAAAATACATAATAGCTCAAACATAATAGTTTTTTCTTAAGTAACAGTCAGCGAAACAGCCCTCTTTCATGTAGTCACTTAGGGAGCTAGGCTGACAATGGCTCTTCTGTCTTCAACATGTGACCTCCAAGAAGGTTACCCTAAGGCTCATCTCCATTCTAACCAGTCGGAAGAGGAAAAGAATGGAGTGTGCACAGGACATTTTTATGGGACAGGTCTAGAAGTGATATATGTCACTTCTCCTCTTATTCTGTTTGTTACAACTCAGTCCTCTGGCCATGCCTAACTGTAAAGAAGGCTGGGAAACATAGTCTAGAAATCTAGAATACAAAAAGAATAGGAGAACATGGATTTTGGTGAAAAACTGGCAGTCTTTACTGCTCTAGCATAGTGTGAAGTAGAATGGTGTGAAGTACTTAGCTTTCTTTACTCTTAGGTCAGTTACCATTTTTCTTTCTGCTCAGATTCCAAAATTTGGTCTCTCCTTTTTTGTTATTGTTGTTCCCTTTATTGTTCTTTTGTTCTTCTATGTTTAGGCCTTTCTTATTCCTTGACCATGATTTTAGTGAAATTTTGGTTGGGAGAAGAGGTAAATATGCATTTACACTGTCATTTAAAACATGTAGGCATAATAAAATGACCAAAGAAAAATATTCTGGGGTTCATATGGGTTTATTGGCTGTGAATTTTCAGCTCCTGAACTATACTATGAATACTTTTAGTTGTGAAAATAAAGAATTTTATGTACTGACATAGAAAAATGTCTTTCATATATTAAACAAAAATAGAAAGTTTTGGAACAGTGTTATAGTATGATTCTATTTTTGTGTATGTTTACAAATATACTAATATTTTTGGAAGGATATACTTCTAAATTTAATGGTGGTTATTTGTAGGGAGTGGGACTGAAAAAAGGTTAAGAAGTTGGGAAGCTTTCCCATTTGATTTTGTATACTTCAGTGATATTTGAATCTTTTCACTGAGCATGTATTATGTTTGAAACTTTTTTGGTTACTAAAGAAAAGAGCAAATAAAGGAATTGTCAGCAGCAGGGTCAAATGCCCTAGAGAGGTCAAGGAAAATGAAGGCTGAAAAATAGCTACCAGATTTGGAAATTAGATTTTTATTGATGTTGTGGGATCAGAAGTAATCTCAATGAAGAAAATACAGGATATCAGGAAGTTTTTGGCTTTTTAAAAAAAATAGACCATTTAAGACAAGGATATGATTAGAGCAGGCTGAAGAGTTAGAGGCAAGGTCTGAGGTTACGTGGCATTTTCTCCCCAATATATTTTTATATTTTCTTTGAGTATGTTTTATAGCCCAAGGAGGGGTTCAGTAGAGAAGGAGGAAAATTCAGAAGGGAGATGACTTCAAGGAAAACAATTTCAGATTTTTCCTCATGTGCCTCATCTGTCCAGTGATGATTAGACTCTTTTGAAAGATTAAGAGTAGTGAGGTAAAGCCATTTCAGCAAAACTGATATAGAAGAAAAATCCAAATTTTCAGTGAAGAGGGCTTTTATTTATTTGTTTTTGAAGTCTCTTCCAATCTACAGTTCTACAAATTCAGCTTACAGTTCTACAAATTCAGTTGGTTCTGCTGAGTATGGCCTTGACAGAAGCAAACACCCTGCTTTAATATGACTTGAGCTAGGAATCCAGGCTTATTAGTAAGGGAGATAAGAATGAAGAATTTCTGTTTCTTTTGAGGAGCAAAGCATTCTCCCAGGAAATCTGACAGAGTTAGCACTTCCTCTAGCTCCTTATCAAGTTAAGAAGCTCTCATTTTCTTTTAAGTGCCTCTCTCTCTCCCCTTTTCCCAAGGATACTAATTTAGAATCTGCTTTGCCAAGAATCTGTGTATTTTGGGAATCCATTTCTTCACCTCACCAGGGTTAGAGTGAGTCATGGCTCTGACTCCATTCTGCCTCAGAAATTGTAAGGTGGTAGATAATGAAGACCTTAACTAGTTCTGCCCCTTTCCTAGGAAAATTCTAGGCTCTGAACTTCTAAGAGTGATTTTCGCCCCCCCACCTCTAAAATTAAGAGGCATCTGGTATGTGTTACATAGAAACTTGGAGTCTTTTCTTTGAGAGATTTTAAGTATTACTGTAAATTGAGAATAAGATGCTTCTGTATAGAAATTCCTCAGGTCAAATAAGTCCTTATCATGAGGTAACTTATATTTTCTGGAAGCCACTTTGCATAGAAAAAGCAGAGCATGGATATGGCTTGCCCTATGAACTCTCCTCTAAGTTCTGTCAAAGAGCAGACTTGAGTTCACATTCTTCATTCTGCCTCCTAACATTAGGTATCCTGGCATAGATTTAAAATCTAATTAAGCCTCCTGTTTCTTGGTCAGTCTCTGCCCCTTTTATATTCCCACTTTTTGGCCCACTGGAGAGAAGAAGAATGGATAATAAGAGTTGCATTATGCTTCTTGAGGTCCAGAGGATGTTAGGAAGGATTATTCCTGTGGGTTCTTCAGGTTCCAAAGTGTGTCTCCTGAGAGGATTGCTCAGCAGGTATGAATTCCTCTCTTCCCACCCCAGCCACCCCATGGGTTACTCAGTCCACAGCAGAGTCAGGCCACCAAGGTATATGCAGACTAGGTCCAAAAGATGAGACTGTAAGGGAGTGAGACTTGAAATAGAAGTGGGCAGAGCTTCTGATAGCCAGTACTGGGTAGGTTTCTTTGGTCTGTGAGAATGAACTGCCACTTCTGTAAGTTACCTGGGAGGATACATTTATTTCACAGGGTCATTTTTCTCCTGAAATGCCCTTGTAAGTGGAGGAGAGATAGCAGGTCAAGGTAATCCAAATCCCAAGGGTTCCTCAGTTCTCTTTAGCTATATTCACTGTCCCTAACCACATTTTCCAGTGTCCCACCTTGCTCTTTCATTCATTCAGGGTAGCCTACTACAAATTCATTTATAGTACCTGCTCTGGTAATTCCAATGAAGTCTCTGCTTAAAGTAAGAATAAATAAAAAGCAAAGGTAGAGCTCAGTTATATGAGGCTTCTTCATTATTTCTGTGGTACCTGGGGAACAATGGGAAAAAGGGGAAATGACTTGTCACTAAGAATCTTCTGATTTCTATTCCTCAAGCAACCTCATAACATTCTGCAGAGGCGCCTCATGGAAACCAACCTGTCTAAACTTCGAAGCAGTCGTGTGCCTTGGGCCTCCAAGACCAACAAACTGAATCAGGCTAAGTCTGAGGGACTAAAGAAGTCTGATGATGATGACATGATTTTGGTTTCTTGCCAGGTAATGTTCTGAGAATAGTTTTTCCAGGGTTTTCTGGAAAGTAGGATTTGGGCCCACTGTGATTCCCATAGTGGGGCTCTCTCCTCCAAAGTATATAGAGCATGGGTCTTATCATAGAATTCATAAGTGAGTTTTACAGGAAGTATATGTAATATTTTTTATGCATGTACACTTTTATGGGAAAAAGGACCAAAGCTTTCATCAGATTTGCAAAAGGATGTTTGATACACACACACACACACACACACACACACACACGATTAAGAGCTACTTGGTATATAGAATTAAACAGCCGAAGTCCTTTGGAATCCTCTGTCCACTCTAGATTCAGCAGGAGAAAGGCTCCTAAAAGGAGACTCAGCAGTGTTTAAAGATTAGACATTATCAACCCATAATTGTGAGATGCTCTCCAGCCCAGCCTTTCGTATGACATCTGCTGCTTGCTCCCTTCCCTTTTGCTTCTCTGGTTCCTGCTGAACATTATGTTTCTTTCCACAGTGTGCTGGAAAGGATGTGAAAGCCTTGGTTGACACAGGCTGTCAATATAATCTCATCTCTTCAGCCTGTGTGGATAGACTGGGGTAAGTAGCCACTTGTGCTAGGTGAGAGTCAGATGCTAATGCATTCTTTGTCTGGATCTATTTTTGAGGTTAGAGATGGTGAGAGTCTCTAACAAATCTCCAAGAGAAGAATGTAGAGTTCACATATCAGCTGGAATTAGTCCTTAGTTGGGGAGGAGATGGTAGGTTTTCAGGCACCTGGGAGAAATCAGGGAATGAGGGAAGCATTAGGTTTTCCATTAACTCCCACCTATTAAGTTCTGAACAAAGACCTTTGGGCTCTGGAATGAGAGAATGTGAGATCCTTGGCTCATTGTTAGCCAAGCCCTGATCCTGATATGTGCCCTGCAAAGATAACAAATTAGAAGGAGCAGTCTTGTTGGTATACTTCAGATGAGTAAAAGCAGGGACATGGTTTGTCTTAGTTCAGGATCCTTCTGGAGGCCATACTGCCTACCCCAAGAAGCGTCAGTCAGAACTTAGAATAGGACGGCTATTGCTGCTGGGCCTGAGCCATTGGAGGCGTGATTAACTAATAGTTTTTTTTTTTTCTTTTAAAAGATTTTATTTATTTATTCATGAGAAACACACACACACAGAGAGAGGCAGAGATATAGGCAGAGGGAGAAGCAGGCCCCATGCAGGGAACCCGATGTGGGACTCGATCCCGGAACTCCAGGATCACTCCCTGAGCCAAAAGCAGATGTTCAACCGCTGAGCCACCCAAGTGTCCCAACTAATAGTTTCTTAGTGCCTTTCCTCTCTAAAAGAACATGTAAAAACAAATATTACTGCCGCCCCTGCGGGGGATTGGGTGTGCAGCAGATACCTCATATATTAAATGTCTTTGGTTGTTTAACAGTTAGAATTGGGTTCTTCTTCTTTTCATCAGAGAAAGCCTATTTTGTATCTTTCTTTTTTTCAGTCAATTGGTACTTTTATGTCTTCTTCCTTTTCTTCCCTTCTAAGTACCAGATGGGCTCTAGGGTCTAGCTCAGAACTAGAAAGATCAACCGAATGTCCTTTTCCACTCTTCTAGGCCTAAGAACAACAAATCATTCCCTAGCTTAATCTCTGTATTGAAATAATCACTAGGGTAGATGTAATGGTTCATTCTAAGCTGCTTTCAAGATGTTCATACTCTTAGGTAGGACTTGAACAAGGCTCAGTTTATATAATTAGTGATCTCTGCCGCCTGATCTGTTCCTTCTTGTTTCTACCCTGTCCTCACCCCTCACCACCACTGTGACTCTTTGAGGCTGGCTCTTTGGGTTTTGTACACTGCTATTTAGGCTGGTGGGAGGAGTCTAGGACACAAGTGCTCTTGTAGGAAAAATTCCTGAGCTTTCTTATGTGGTGAAGAGATGAGATATAGTGCAACGTGATGGTTCCAGAAAGACTAATAATGTCCTGGTGCATAATTAGGCAGCAGCGTGCATGATTCCAAAGGAATTAATAACCATCTGTAAAACTGCAATTATTTTTCTTTTGGATGAGCTATCACACCAAAAGAGAGGAAATGGAGTAAAGCAGAAGTATTGGCACAGAAAGTCCGTAATTAAGTTTTTAATTCACCAACCCATGATAGCTTGGGTGCTGGCTGTTCCAATCAGCTTATATAACTGTGTGAAACCTGGGTACTGTTCCTTTCCTTCCTCCCCTGCAGAGACAAGTTAAATTAATTAGGACTTTTCTCCATGATCTTCCTTGCTGATGTCAATGTCAATATCTTGATGCATTTACCAAATAAGTGCCAGCCTCCACTAACCTTATAGCCAAAGACTAACTGATGAGGATAAACTGAAACAGAAAAGGCAAAGAGAAAATTAGACACCAAACAAAAGCATCTTCTAAAATTAGGACAAACCCCTGCCCTTTCTGAGTTCCCTTACCCACACATGATTAAAAGGACATGTTAACTAAATTGCCTTGCATATAGGTGGGGATGTTAGGATGCAGAATAGGATTTTCTGAGTGTATTGACTTTCATTTTTCACCAGTACAGATAGTGACATAGCTTTTTGAGAATAGGAACTGAATCTTTCCTTTAAAAAAAAGAATCCCCTGGCATATGTAGGACAAAGTTCTGAAACAAGAAGTATAGGCTACTTAGCACTTTTTTTGGTAAATTAATCCCAGGAAATCCATGGAAAAGTCCAAATGGGGGTCATAAGGTGGACATTGCCAGATTCCATCAGAAGCCTCTGCCAAGGGGATTCTAATATCTCCCTCTCTGGTGCAGACTCAAGGAGCATGTCAGATCTCACAAACATGAAGGAGAGAAGCTTTCTCTACCCCGGCATCTGAAAGTAGTGGGCCAGATTGAGCACCTGGTGATCACACTGGGCTCCCTCCGCCTGGACTGTCCAGCAGCTGTGGTTGGTGAGTAGAATTGAGAACTAGACCTATGGACCCCTATTGTAAATCCCCCTCCCCATTTCCACCAAACCTTCATAAGATCTCATGCCTGTAAATATTGACTTCAAAATCCCAGGTTTCCATTTTTCTGTACTATAGACTTGTCCCAATTTTTATTCTCCAAAGTACCAGATTCAAGACATGTTGAGAATTACTAAGAAAAAGGAGTTGTGATTCAGTATATATATGTATAAAACGTGTAAGGGGTAAGAAACAAACATTTTTGTGTGCCAGTGAAGGTGGCTCCTAAGAGCTTTCCCTGTACTCGCTGGAAATAGAGGGCAAGATCCCCTTACTTCTTTGCCATAAATCACTTGATAACTTCCCACCATCTCCTATATTTTCCCTTATGTACTCTACTCTAGACTACTCTAAATTCTGGGTTTTGTCCTAGGTTTGAATCTTGGCTCTATTACCTTTTAACCGTAATGATCTGGGAACGGGAAAATTACTTAATATAGTAGATGTTCAGCAGATGTTTATTGGATGGATGGAAGGAAGATTAGATAGAAACCAACAGTGATAAGGCTGACTTCTAAACCAGCATAGGAATAGATGAATCTTAATTTTTTTTTTTAGAGGACAATGAGAAAAATATATCCCTTGGTCTCCAGACTCTCCGATCCCTTAAGGTAGGATTGATTCTACTTTCTCTTTGATACTTACTCTCTGAGACAGGGGTCCTTTTGCCATTGACAGTGGGATCACTGACAGTGACCAGTGATTCTCCTTTGTTTTTAGTGCATCATAAATTTGGATAAGCACCGGCTGATCATGGGGAAGACAGACAAAGAAGAAATCCCTTTTGTGGAGACAGTTTCCTTGAATGAAGACAAGTAAGTACCCTTGAAGACAAGGTCAGGTCCAGTAAAATCCATTTGTCATTAAGTAGAGGGGTATTCATGTAGGATATTGGATTACTTTGTCCTTCGGTCTTACCACAAGTACACCATCCCCAACCCCTAGAGTTCACCACCCTATAAAACTCTCTAGCCCACATTCTAGTAAGTAGTGATGATACTGCACAGAGTGGTGGGGGAAATAAGTAGCTTTTAAACTAAAATCGTACTTACCTTCAACCTAATTTCTTTGAATTTGGTATCATTTCTTCTATTTCTTTCTCATTTCAGCACTTCAGAAGCATAACTACAGACTGCAGCATGTCTGCACGTATGCACACATACCAGGTTGACAGATTGAGAAAACTGGGTTTGAACCAAATGCAGTAGCAACTTGCTGTGGACCAAGTCCTTCCCTCTAATAAAAGCTCCAGGAACTCCTTCCCACCCAGACCTCTCTAGACTTTAGTCCATGCTTAGAGATCTTATCTGGTTATAGCCATTGTTTTTTACTCCTCTGATCACTTAATTTATAGACCTTTTGACACTGCCAGGTCTCACTTGTGGCCTACTTTTCTGCTTCTTCAGGAATTTGCTTTTATTAGTCAAATATAGGGGCTGCCAGGTTCTGTTTCTCCATAGATAGACTTGCTTCTTTTCCTATAGCTAAAACGTATAATAAACAGGAACCTGACCTTTACCTCCTTTCAACTGTTTCAAAGAGGTGCGAGATACCTATGTCTCAGAATTGGAATTTCTTCTAATTAATTCATTGATTTCTCAAGAATAAATTTATCTGAAAGAGCCCAGAGAGATCATCTAGTCCAGCTCCTTCATTTATAGGTCCAGAGAGGCAAGTGAATTTCTAAGCTGTTAATACTAAGTCAGTGGCAGAGGAACCTAGAACTCAGACTCGACAAGCCAAGGCTATATTCATTCTCCCATGCTGCTGCTTTTGACATCAGGCCTTGAGAGAAAGGTGAAGAAGTGAGGGTTTATAAAAAGCAAGGTAGGGGAGGAATCTGCTTCGGAGATGGATGCCAGGAGGATCTGGGTAGCCCTCCCTCCTGTGTGCTAAGTCCACTAAAAGTCTCTGCCCTAAATTGTCATATTTAGGACTTTATTTTGGCACCTAAAAGCTGAGGGTACAAAAATGAATGAGACGGCCTCTCACCTTGAACTTCTTGAAGGGGAGAAGAGGGAAGGAACCAGAGACGAAAGAACATTAATCACTTTCTGAGATGGAATTGAAGGCTTTGGTAAATAACCTGAGGATGACTCCTAGATATTAATACCCTAAGATCTATTCACTATTTCTGCCCAGCCTGTTATTTGTCTGCCATGGACTCAAGTAGCTGGGATAAGGATAGGAATAGGGAAAGGAGATGAAAAAAATCCAAGCAGATCCAGAATAGAAGGAAGTACTGTGTAGAATCCCATTGGTGGGAAGTCCCTCTTATGGAAACCTTTCTGTGGTGGAAGTCAGGAAAGGAATTTCCAGACAGGGAACTGAGGGTTGGGAAACTCTTCAGCCTTGTTCTACTTCAAAGAAAGAAGCAGGGCAGGAGCTGACAGTGTTAAGGATCACTTTTTCTGGCTGCCCAATGTCTGCTGACCGTTCTCAAAATGTTAGAGATCATAGGGGTTTCTTAAAGCTTTTTTATTTGGGGTGTCAGGTTTGGGATGCAGATACCTGTAATGAAATCTCCCCTTCAATTTGGTTGTAGAAGTACAGGGAGAAGTCAGAAAAATAATCAGCTGTGAATATATTTTTAAGAGATTTTAAGTCTACCCTTGGCTCATAGCAGTAGTTTCCAGAGTGTTTAATCCATCCCACTTTGAATTTTGCCAGGTCCCACCAACAATCTCATCAAGTGGTGTTCAGTTACTGCCTCTATCAAACAACTCTTTGGAACTCTGAATGTTTTTAGACTTACAGAAGCTCCTAGGAACTTGGTAACCCTCATTTGAACAGCTAAACAACCATACCATAGCCTGAGGTCACCCCCAGACTCCCTACCAGCCTCTATAGTAGAAGCAAGATGGAAAACTAAGCACAGACACAACAGGGAAGGCCATGTCTGAACTTCAGCAGGGGTGACCCCAGCTTATCAGCCTTTAGTGCCCCCTCCAAATTCACCCCAGTTTTTCCTGGGAGTGTGTGCCTTTCCATTGAGGCCTCTCCACTCTCCTGCTCTACTTATTATGGCACCACTTTGGCCTGCTCTTTATCCTAAGACTGAGTTGAAATACTTCACCCCTTTTTCCCCAGGTTGAAAACTCCAAGCCTTGCCTCTTGGCCACGAGTGAGGCATCTTGGAAGTTCCTTGGCCTAGTTTATCCTTATTTGGATTCCGTCTAGACCAAGTGAGGCCAGGAATTCTACGGTGTTGGAAAGGTGTAACTAATTCTGGCCCTTTGAGTTCAGGATTATATGGTGTCAGAGAGATGATCAGGTGGCCTTTAGTGATCTTTCTGGCCTCTGTGAATCAGCCAGTGATTTTCCAGTTTTGGAATAGAAACAGTTGGGGTGATATGAGCTTAGGGTATCATAATCTCATTCAGTATAGTCAAATCATTTGAATTCACTAACCAAATAATTGTACTTTAAACCCCAGGCTTTATAGAGGTAATTAAAAATGTCTAAATACCACTCTGGGAAGTCTTATGCTTCATTAGTCTTTAAATGCTGCCAAGTTGATTATTCTGATAGCCCATATCTCCTTGATATTCATGAGGGAGTACCTGATCCACTTTATGGGGACTGGCAAGGTGAAAAGTAAGGTTAGTTCTTCCCAGAATCCTAGGAAATTCTCTCTGGCACCTCTGATTCAGGATATGGGAAGAAAGTATCTACCCAGGTCAGAGTTCTGAAGACCGGCAGTTGCAGGGAGTAATCCTATAGAACTAGTACCCTTCTCATTCCTTATTAGAGGTCCCTCTCAAATACAGGAAGTTTGAAAACTATTGTTTTTGTTATTTGGTATGTCTATGCCTGAGTTATATGAGGAACAAATGTTTTCTGACTTTTCTATATCCTTGCCCTGCACAGACCCCACCTGGTAAGATTTTCTATTCTTTAGCTCAAAGTGTCTGTGGAATGGATTGCTTATTGTGTCAGCTGCCCTGACTCTTGTGTAATAGAAATATCTTTCCAGGCTGGAGACATGGGGGAAATGAACTGGATTCTTTCCTCCTTCTGTTGCCAGGCCTCCACATTGGCACTTTTACCTGCTCAGTGTTTCTGGCTGTGTTGGGTTTATTTGTGAGATTGATGTAACAATAAAGTGAAATCTTCCCCTCTGTGTGCTTGTCTGACAAAGTCTCTGTGTCAGGGCCCCTGGAAAGTGAAGGAGCCCAGGCATAGCCTAATTGCCTCAGTGTTTCTCTCAGGGTCCTCTGGACACAAGGCTTTGAGGTTCTCCTTTCTTCCATTGCTGCTAGTCCTTCAGCAGTCTCTTACTTGCTGCATATCCTTGGGCAAATTAGTGAATCTCTCTGAGCTTTGTTTTGTAATTTATAAAACAGAGCTTTGTTTTGTAACTTACTACACAGTATCAAATGTAAAGTGGTTGGCATATGGTAGTCCCTTAAAGATTTAACAGTATATAAGAACATTTTTTTATGGTGGGTCAGAAGTGTGTAAGAGAATATTTCTTCTAGAAAGAGACATATTTAGTTCAAACAAATAGGATAGGTTTTGGAAGGGAAAGTTTTATTGAATGAGACTCAATATATAGTTAAAGCCATTGTCTAAATGACATTTCAAATAAATGCATTTTACAGATGATAGAAAATTACCTTTTAAGTATTAATATCATAATATTTAAACAGTATGATTAAAGAGTCAACAGGAAACATTGCTTGGCTATGACAGTGGTTATCAAAATCTAGAATTACAGTTCCATTACTACTTAGATTATATTACCATTCCACCTCAAAAGATTTTCTGTCTTTTTTTTGTCCATTTATTCTAAATATAAAAAATTAGGGGTACCTGGGTGACTTTGTCAGTTAAGTGTCTGACTTCAGCTCAGGCCATGATCCCAGGGTCTTGAGATTGAGTCCCACATTGGGCTCCCTGCTCAGTGGGGAGTCTGCTTCTCCCTCTCCCTCTGCCACTCCCCCCGGTTGTGCACTTGTGCTCTTTCTCTCTGTCAAATAAATAGATACATTTTTTTTTAAAAAAAAAAGAAAGTTTGGATTAACAGAAGTTTATGTGAAGATGATGTTGGTGTTTTAGTTAAGGAGTGTTAAAGTATCAAGGACTCCGTGTATAGATGTCATTTGTAAGACAGGGACATGTATACAGTTTGTGGAGTATCTAGAAAAGGGCAGTGATAATATGATTATTGTCTTCAGAGCTGTCATGGAAAGTGTTCTTCCTGGCACCAGAAGGCAAGCATTTCCAGTAGGTGGAGATTGCAGAGAAGCATACGTATCCTGGGTCAATTGGAGGGAAGCATCTACTATGAACCAGGGACTATGCTAACTCCTGCAAAGAAGTTAGTATTGCTCATAGTTTTGCAGAAGAAAAAGCTTAGGTTCAGAGTGGTATCAAGATAAATCCATTTAGCACAATTAAATGAATTGTCTCTAAATTTTCTTTCACTGGAAGTGAAAGATGGGATGATCATTTCTTAGCAAAATAGTGAAAAATTTTGGTATTGGGTAGGTGGGATAAGGAGACCTCCAAAGCAATTTCTAATGCTAAAATTCTTCGATTTTAAGACATCTTTATTAAATGGCATTGTGAATCAAATGCAGTCTCTTGTTGACTCACTGCCAACACTACAGACTCATTAATTTGGACTTAAATTATGATCTTTTTACCCAGATTTGAAGGTTTGCAAGTAACTGTTCTCATGGAACCAGAAAGCAGAGATAAACTAGTTTGTGTTATAGCTTGGACTCCTCTGGCAGCTGCCATTTCTTCCTTCCAACATTAGTGCATTCTGAGCTATTATATGCTACTGTCTTATTTGTCTGGCCAGTGACAGCTGTTTCTCACATGGTGTCAAGCATATGGGCATTGTGACAACTGTTTTCTTAAAGATGCTTTTATTCATGGGTCATGGTATGTTCTGGAAGACTGGGACTGCCAGATGCCTGACCAGAATGGAGAAAAATGGGTCTTTATCTGATTTTTTAGTAGTGATTTATCCAAAGGTTTGAGTAGCCTGGTGACTACAGCTTTGTTCTTTCTTTCCAGCACCTTTATCACACTCTTTCCTAGACCTGTGCCTCTAACCAGCAAATCACAGCCACCAAAATCAGAGAGGGGAATTAAATTTAAGCATGCTCTTACTAGACCCAGAGTAGCCTACAAATTTTTAATTAATACAGAAAACCTAGCTCTCTAGGAAGATCACATACTTCAATGTTGACTTAGTCAAACCATGCCAGTTGCCTGGAACAGGAGAAATAGATTGGGAAAGGGAGTATGGTTGACCTAGTAGAGATACTTGTGTTTGCCAGAGGAGACACCTGGAGGGTAAAGGGAGGAGAAAAAGAAATCATCTATACTGTGAGCCTAGATAACAGGAATTTAACTTTGCTTTCATCATGTGACAAACAGGTGGAATGTTTTGGGATTCTGTTATGAATTGCTGGACTCCTGTTATGAATTGGATACACTGGATGACCTTGTACTTGGGGAGCTGCTACAGTGGTTCCCATCTTACTTATTTTGAAAATGGGTAAAGACATGAGAATTTTATTGGTGCTGGGGCTGATCATATGAAAAAGTAATTAATCTTCTTTGAAAGTTCTACAGAAACTTTCCAACATGTCTGAGTTCATAATAATTTCTCTGTGGTATATACGAACCAATGGAGAATAGAAAGTATATTAAAGTGAACAGTTCTCATAAAGACCAGTAAAGACCACAGGGTGTGTGAAGGGGGCCAGTTCTAAGCTCTGAGGAAGGGTAGCTAGAGAGACCAGCTGGGTATACCCTGTGGAGAGTAGGATTTCAGAAATAGTCTCGGTATCAGCAGGTAAGGGGGGAGGGGAAGGGCAGGAATTGAAAAGAGTGACGATTAAAGGGAAACAAAAACAAAGTGAGAATCCCAGTATCAGCCTAAGTTGATTCCACCATTGCGATTCAGCTCTGTCTGTATACCAAAGCCTGGAGGGTGGGACTGAGAAACATCCTAGGAGGAGTGAGCCAGTCAGACATGTCTGACACCTTAACAAAAGTTGTGTTGGCAACATCTTATTAAAAATGGTGGACTAAAAATACAGCATCCTCCTGAAACCCCATAAAAATGACAGTAAAGGAATACTAAATGACATAAATCAATGAGGACAAAAAACATGGGAGAAAAGATAATAGCACTCAAACAGTGTCAACAAAATCTTTTTTTTTTTTTTTTAAGATTTTATTTATTCATAGAGACACAGAGAGAGAGAGGCAGAGACACAGGCAGAGGGAGAAGCAGGCTCCCCGCAGGGAACCCGACGTGGGACTCTATCCCAGGTCTCCAGGATCACACCTCAGGCTGCAGGTGGCGCTAAACCACTGCGCACCGGGGCTGCCCTCAACAAAATCTTTGCATCTGGAAAGTAAAAGACAAGCAACAACTATTGGAGCAGTACAGAGGAAGCAGAAACCTAATGGGGAGTAGGGCCTAGAGGTGGGGTGACAATAATAATAAGCAAATGTATACCACAGAACCCCAGAAAAGACTGAGTGAGGAATTGGAGACATCAGTTATCTGAATAGCAAGTGGCAGGGGTGGAGGGCTAAAAACATGATGATTACTTAAGACTATAAAGTAAGTTAGACCTCAGATCCTCACTCATTCATTTGTTCATTCCTTCATCCTCTGGAGAAGCTGAATTAGTTGGAACCCCCAAGAACAGCTGGGAGTTGGGAGGAGACATCTCACTGAAAATGGGAATTTAAAGTTGAGTATTCTGAAGAGTCCGACATTTCTGTCCCTGCATCTTCTCTTAGGACAATGCTTTCACTTCAGCCCTCTCAAGGTGATTTTTTTCTTTCACAGTCCTATTACCGGTCAAGAGTTGGAAGTAGATGCTCTTCCTTTTATCACTGTTTCCCGACATTTCTCCCTTTGTCTTCCCTTAAAACTCCCCAGCTTTGAGTCTCATGCCATCAGGTTGTATTACTTATTTCCCTTCATTGCTGTCATCTACAAAATCTACAAGCCCATGGGTCATTCACTCTCATTTCTCAAAAACTTTAGGTCTTGGCTCATTTCACTCCCCACAACACTACTCCTTATTTAATTATTGATGGTTAATTTACATACATGGATGATCCTTTCAACAGCTGATCAACATATTGGTTCCTTGAATAACAGCGAATAACAGAATAACATATTGGTCAACAGCCTGACATATTCGTTCCTTGAATAACAGCGTTCCACCTATTTTATGCTCTCCTATTGCCTGCATTCATTCCTGTGGTCATACCTTTGATTTTATTTCCAAAAACTAACCCTTCCATAAGGTCAGGCTGATGTATCTCATTGTCTGACCATCACCTTCTATCTTCTAGCCATCTCCTAGTAACTTGATTCCAGCACTCCTTTGACTACCCCCTTTCATTGTCCCTACCTTCCCTGAGTTCCTCTCCTCCCTTCATAACCAGTTTAGGTCCCAGGGTCAGTCATTATGACACTTGTATATACTTTTAACTCCATTTCTCCTCTCTGTCACACTCACTTCACAAAACCACAATGTTAGTTAAAGGCAGCGCTTTGCCTACTCTGCCTAAACTGTGAAGTAATCATGCTGATTGGTCTCTATTTTTTTTCTTTTTACCTTTTATTTTTAAAAAATTCCAGTGTAATTAACATACAATGTTATATTAGTTTCAGGTGTACAATAGTGATTCAACAGTTCCATATATTACTCAGTGCTCATCAAAATAAGTGTGCTCTTAATCCTCTTCATCCATTTCACTCATCTCCCCACCCACCTCCCCTCTGGTAACCATCTGTTTGTTCTCTATAGTTAAAAGTCTGTTTTTGGTTTGTCTCTTTTTTTTCCCTTTGTTCATTTGTTTCTCAAATTCCACATATGAGTGAAATCATATGGTATTTGTCTTTCTCTGATTGGATTATTTTACTTAGCATTTATATTCTCTAGATCCATCCATGTTGTTACAAATGGAAAGACTTTGTTCTTTTTTAATGCTGAATAATATTCCTCTGTGTATGTGTGTGTATACATACATACTGCATTTTTATCCATTCCATCAGTTGATGGGACACTTGGGCTGTTTCCATAGTTTGGCTCTTGTAAATAATGCTGCAAAAAACAGAGGGCTGCATATATCCCTTCAAATTTGTTTTTGTATTCTTTAGGTAAATACCCAGTATTACAATTACTGGCTCCTAGGATAGTTCTATTTTGAATTTTTTTAAGAACCTGCATACTGTTTTCCACAGTGGCTGTACCAATTTGCATTCGGACCAGCAGTGCACAAGGGTTCCTTTTTTCCACATCCTTGCAAACGTTTGTTGTTTCTTCAGTTATTTTAGGTATTCAATGAGGTGATATCTCATTGTGGTTTTGATTTGCATTTCATTGATGAGTGAATGAAATGAGCATCTTTTCATGTGTCTGTTGGTCATCTGTATGTCTTCTGAGAAATGCCTGTTCATGTCTTTGCCCATTTTTAATTGGACTGTTTTACAGATGTTCTAGAAGTTCTTTATAATTTTGGATATTAACCCTTTATTGGCTATGTCATTGGCAAATATATTCTCCCATACTATTTAGTTTTGTTAATGGTTTCCTTTGCTGTGCAGAAGTTTTTTATTTTGATGTAGTCCCAATAGTTTATTTTTGTTTTTGTTTCCCTTGCTTCAGGAGACATATCTAGAAAAAGGATATTATGCCCAATGCCAGAGAAATTACTGCCTGTGCTCTCTTCTAGGACTTTCTTTTATAGTTTCAGGGCTCATATTTCAGTCCTTAACCCATTTTGAGTTTATTTTTGTATATAGTGTAAGAAAATTATCTAGTTTCATTCTTTTGCATGTAGCTGTCCAGTTTTCCAGCACCATTTGTTGAAGAGATTATCTTTTTCCCATTGCATATTCCTGCCTCCTTTGTCGAAGATTGTGACTGGTCTTACCTTAAATTCATGTCCATAACTCTTAGGCCCTTACAGCTGCCCAATATCATATTTTCCTAGTCATTCCCCTTCCTATTCTAGACCAGAGGTCCACAAACTTTTTCTGTAAAGAGCCAGATAATAAGTATTCTAGGCTTTGCAGGTCATGCAGTCTTTTTTACAACTGACCTACTGTGCCAGTGTAGCAGAAAGTAGCCATAGGCAATATGTAAATGAATTGAATTTGAACTTTTATGTAAATCTTTATGTGTCACAATATAGTATTCATTTTTAGATTTTTTTCTCAACGATTTAAAATTATAAAAATTATCCTTAGCTAATAGGCTGTAAAAAAACAGGATTTGGCCCCCAGCTCTACTTTGCTGGGTTATGTCCTAAATTATTTCATACCTTCTCAAGTTTCTAACACTTCTTTCCCCATTCTCATTCTTAGATGACTTTGCTTTCTACTTCATTCATGAAATAATAACACTCACCACCCCTACCATACCTCCCCCCTTATTGGAATCTGTATGCATATATTCAGTTTTCCCTTCTGTTACTGTGTTACTCTAGCACAATACCTAACTACTGTATAACTTACCATGTTTGTTTATCGTCTGTTTCCCCCTCTAAAATCTTAGTTCCAAGAAGATAGGGAGTTTTGTCTGTTTTATATACACTGATGTATATCCAGTACTGAGAACAATGTTTGGCATGTAAGTATTCAGCAAATACTTGAATGAATGAACACTGGCAACCAGACCAGCAAGCAGAAGTTTAGAGAATTTTTCATCAGAGAAACTTATCTCTCCTTCCAAGAGAAAAGACTCCCCTATTTTGATACTTCGAGATCTCCTTGAGCACACTAAGTAGTAATTTTACAAACTGCTTTGAAGAAACACCCACAATAAGAAATCCCCATTTTATGGGATTGACTCAGTACTTAATATGTATATATGATGTGTACATATATAAAACCAAAGTTTCACAAAATTATTTTTATATGTGATATATTCTGATATATTTCCCGTTCTACTTACTGTCATTTGGGGCAGATGGGAGGAAGGTTGGTTGTAACTGGCTACATTTATTTCACAAACAACTAATGGGTTTGCAACCGGAATTTTGAAAAATACTGCAGGGTGTCCTAATTACAAGCCCTGTCATGTACACAGAGCTTCCTATCAGCTTTCTTTCTTAGATCACACTCCTACATATGAACGGATAACCAAGGATGTCCAGACATTTAAGAAAACCTTCTAACACAAAAGACAGAGACAAAGACTGAAAAACAACATAATTTAAGAAATAAAATATTAGAATTATTCTCAGAGAAATAAGATATTGCATCCCCAGATGGAACAGAATGCTATTTAAAGGGTGGGGCGGAAGGGTGGACAAGAAAGTACTCTAATAAACGTAAGACAGGATAACTGAAATGTAAAAATTCAAAAGAAGATTTGGAATTTGGAAATCTTTAAGGAAAAAAAAGAAGAAAAAGGAAGAAATGGTAATTTTTCTTAGGACAAAAACTGCAGCAGTAGGTTTACAGAACAACCAGTCCAGAATGAAGGATGATGATAGACTCCTGGTGGTGTCTCCAGTTTAAAAAATAAACTGATAGGCTTTCTGATGTGGTTGAATGTACTGACAGGAGAATTGTGGATAAATACACTTAAAGCCTTATAGTGAGCCACTTAGAGCTTTATACAGTCTTATAGCTAGATACTTATATAGTCTTATAATTAGCCACTTAAGAAAGCATGGGAAAAAAAGGCTTCAGTCAAAAAACCAAAATGTGGTATTATGCTAATGGGACCAACTATGAATAATATGTGGAGTCATAATAATATGAGGTTATTTACCTAAGGTGATATAGATACATTGAAGAATAATATATGTGTTTATGAGAGGGCATTAGAATATATATACATTGTCTATTTCCTATAGGAAGTAAAATAGACCAAACTGAAAAATCAAGAACTAGTTATAAGTATGTTATTACGAAATATGGAGATATATCCCAGAAGAGATAGTTAAAAAATAAGAAAAAGGTTGTCCAATTTTTAAAAATATACTATATTGGTAAAAATAACATATCTCATGTATTTGAAAATCTTAATGATTAGAGAGAAGGGACTGTTTTCCTTAAGTGTTCCCTTAGGGCACTGGGAAACAAACAATACTGATTTAGCACCCCTCTGAAAGAAACTTTTAAAATTCTCCCTGCTTTGGTACTAAACCTTGTGTTGCTGTTATTTTAGGGACTTCAGTAACTTATCAGCAATAAGGGCACCAGTATCTCTAGGAAAAGACTATATTCTAGCCCCACACATTGTTCCCTGGTGGGGACCAGCAAATGATGTGGAATGACACGCTTATATGGCTTTACAGAAAGTGGAAGACAGAAAATCTCACTAAAGGAGGTCAGGTAGGAGGAAGCATCCTAGCCAGGCACATGATAAAGGAGGCGGCTCATATAAGATTCCTGGGTATGCTCAGAAATAACTGGAAGAAACTGTGTGTGTGTATACTGCCATAACCACGAGCGGCACAATCCAAGGAAACCATCATCACTGATGCTGTTCGTGACTCCATTTGTTCTGGACTGACATGGTCTGGGAACGTGTTGAGTAGTTCAGAGAAAATAAGAAAAGGGCATCTAGAGAACTGTCTGATCACTGGAGGGGAAAGGAGGTGAAGGGGCTGCACACAGCTGGCAAAACCTTGGTCCCAGATACATAAATTGTAACTTCTGCTTCCTAATCTTCTGACTTCCACACTTAAATCTCTCACCTGGGAATTTTTCAGGCTTCACAAAGAGGGCCCGGCCAGGTAGGTGCCCCTAGACCTGTGTTACTCCTTTAAAAATAATGAACTAAGAAAACCAAGTCACAGGGAAGCAAGGAGAAGGGAGAAGAAGAGTGGGTCCTAAGGGAAATGACTGGGTGCTAAGTCCTTGCCTGTAAAAAGAACTCTGATGTAGCCTTAAGGTCTAGGAAAACCCTAGGTCAGAAATCTCTCCTCTCCTGCCTACTATGGTGGCCCACATCCCATCTATAGTTCTCTGGGCTCAGCATTGCCTTCTCATGGTCAAAAGGAACCATACAGGGATTCAGGTAATTACCTAGTTCCTTGACACACCTTAAGAGCCTCTCTCACTCACCTTTTCCTTTCTCTGGATCCCCACATTTATTGGTTTTTAGAAGATCTCAGTTTCCAAAGAGAATAGGCAAGGTCCCTGCCCTCAGAAAGCTCACCATATTTGGGTGGAGGCTGGGAAATTTAGAGGCAGATATGAAAACATAATTTCATTATTATTTTTTTATAAATTTATTTTTTATTGGTGTTCAATTTACCAACATACAGAATAACACCCAGTGCTCATCCCATCAAGTGCCCCCCCCCTCAGTGCCCATCACCCATTCACCCCCACCCCCCGCCCTCCTCCCCTTCCACCACCCCTAGTTCGTTTCCCAGAGTTAGGAGTCTTTATGTTCTGTCTCCCTTTCTGATATTTCCCACACATTTCTTCTCCCTTCCCTTATATACCCTTTCACTATTAGAAAACATAATTTTACCATGAGGTTATGAAATATTTCCACAAACACAGAAGGAAGTGCACATAGGTCAGCTAAGTTCTTCTAGCTAGAAAACCCCTTACCTAAGGGGAAAGTGTTATTTAGGTGTGAGCAGGGCAGAACAAAAGGAACCAATAGCTTTACTACTTTTTTTTGTTGTTTTAACTTCTATTGCATCACCTAAAATTACTTTCATTTTTTTGGCCGACACACACCACCCCCAAACCCTTGGCTCTAGCTCTGTCCTCTTTCTCCTTACCCAAGCCTGAGTCTTCATTCAGTCTCTAGCCAGGCAACCATCTTACAGTTATACTCCACTCATGGGAGCTATAGTCTATGTTCTAGAACACTGATGCCTAACATAAATATTGCATTTTCTAGTGGCCGCATTTAAGGTAAAAAGAAACAAATGAAATTATTTTAATAATTTAATCCAATGTATCTGAAATATTTCAACCTTAAGCAATATAAAAATACTAAGGTTTTTTTTTTTTTTTTTTGTACTAAGTCTTTGAAATCCAGTGTATATTTTGCACTTACTCAATTCTGATTAGCCACATTTCAAGTGCTCAATGACACATGTGGCTAGTGGCTACTGTACTGGACAGTCTAACTCTAAAATGCTGCTTCCAGGAGTGCACTTGTTAATTCTCCAATAAGCAGATAAGACCCACCAGTCATTAATATATATTCACTTTAAGCCTCTGTACTCTCAATCATGAAGAAGAAAAGACCTGTGAGGTTCTAGCCAGAGGGAGCACACCCTTAAATATCAGACCTAGACAATGAACCCTAAATTGATCCCAAACTTGCCTTTAGCAATCACATCTACAGTGCCTCACAGACTATTCTGACCTCCGAGTTGTTCTTGGCCAGCAAAACACCAACAACAAAGACTTGTTATCTCACTAATGTGACAGTACCTCCACAGGGACAGCCTGCAGGGGCTTTGATGAAAGGTCATCTAGCCCTACCCCTCTGATTCTGGCTGGGACTAGGCACCACTTGCCACTTGGGATTGAAAGGGGCTAAATATATCTGGCATAGTATCAGACACCTTGTGTTAGAGTCTGGCATCAACAATAATCACACGGGAGGGGCACCTGACCGGTTCAGTCCTAGAGCAGTGACTCGATCTCACAGGATCCTGAAATATAGCCACATGTTGGACATGGAGCAGCCCCCGTGGCTCGGCGGTTTAATGCTGCCTTCAGCCCAGGGCGTGATCCTGAAGACCCGGGATCGAGTCCCGCGTCGGGCTCCCCGCATGGAGCCTGCTTCTTCCTCTGCCTGTGTCTCTGCCTCTCTGTGTCTATCATGAATAAATTTTTTAAAAATCTTTAAAAAAAATTTTTAAGTTAAAGGAAGAGTCTAGTAATTAATTAAAACATTTCTGAAAACTAGGAAAAGACTACTTTTTTGTTTTAAAGATTTTAAGAAACATGGGAGAATTTGAAATCCATAGATAAGAGTTCAATCTCCCCATAGTGAACCAAGAACCAGAGGCCCAGGAAAGGTAAGTGTTTTGCCCAAAGTCCTTCAGCAAATCTGCAGTGGTGGTGATGAGCTCTGTATTCTTTCCACTATCCCGCTCCACAATGTCTTCATTAACTGAAAAATATTTTAATTGGAGACACTGCGCCATCTCCAGGGTCCTCCTAAATTACCTGCAGAGGATGACCCGCACTTGCAAGGCCGGTCAGCGCTCCCCCAACTCTTGACTTCGAGGCCAGCCGCCCTTAATAGGATCGTAGCACCGCAGTTCCCCAACTACTGGAGTCCCGGGCGGAGGAGGCTACTAGGGCGGTTCTTTGGCCAATTCCACACGTTCCGGAGCCAGACCTAGCCCGGCCCGACTCAGCCGCGCCGCTGACGCGCGGTTCGTGCAGCAGGCTGGGGTCTAGGCGGTCAGGCCCCAGCGGGAGGCAAGCGGGGAGACCAAGCCGAAGCCAGCGTGTTGGAAGCCCTGCCGCGAGCGGCGTCCGGGAGGCGCAGGGGCTGCAGGTTAGGGGCCAAGTGCCGGGGAGGACGGCCCTCCGGCTGGGGGTAGGCCTCCCGGAAGGCATGGCTCGGCCGTCAGTCCCGTGGCCGCCTCCACGCCTGCCACCTGCCCTCGCAAGCCGCCCCGGGCGCTTGGGCTCGCCCCAGCCTCGGGGGCCTGGCGACGGACGGCTCCGGGCTCGCAGGGGTCGCTGGAGTTGCTGGGGGTCTCCCGGGCGAGAGGACTCCCCAGGGCCCTGCAGGTCCTCAGCCGCCGCTGCTCCAGCGCCCAGGAAGGACAGCCTCACGCCTCGGAGCTCTGCCGCGCCAGGGGCGCCCCCTTGGTTTCCCGCGCCCGAGCGTTCGCGGGGCGGGCGCCGGCACCGCGCAGCCTCCGCGGCCTGCGCACGGGGAACCGTTTCCGGGGCGGACGGTGACGTAGCTGACCCCGCGCGGCCGGTGACGCCGAGGCCCGGCCGGAAGTGCGGGCGGAGGAGCCCGAGCCGGAGCCCGAGCCGGAGCCCCAGCCCGGACCAGGTCGCGGGGGCTCCGGGCTGTGGCCACCGCCGGGCCTGGCAGCGATGGCGACCGTGTGGGGAGGCTTCCTTCGGCTTGGCTCCTTGCTCAGCCTGTCCTGCCTGGCGCTCTCGGTGCTGCTGCTGGTGCAGCTGTCAGACGCCGCCAAGGTGAGTCGGCGCAGCCTTCGCTCCAGACAGGAGCCCCTCCCCTCCGGCCTGCCGAAAGCCGTCTGTCGGCCTGCTGCCCTCCCCGCGCCTCTCCCGGCCCTGCCACCCCGACCTGCAGGCCGCCCCCCGCCCGATCGCACCGGCGCCCCCAGCCCCGCCACTCCGGCAGTGCCGGCCGCTCTCGCACCCCCAGCCCTGGCCGCGCCGCCTCCTTCCCGCCCCTGCCCCGCCCCGCCCCGCCCCCGCCCCAGCTCCGCCCAGCCGCGACAGCGCCCGCAGCCCGGACGCGCTCCTCCCCCTCCTAGACGGTCCCCTTCCCAGCGCCGACGGCACCGCCTCAAATCTTACAGCGTTTCCAACTCTGAGAGCCTTTAGCTTTCCACCCCTAAGCTCCTGAAGCCCACCGCGCCCTCCACCTGCCTCACAGCCCTCTTCCTGCCCCGCCCCCGTTCCCTAAGCCAGAATTACCAGAAGCCCCCACCTCACGGAAAGCCTCCCTCTTAGGAACTCATTTCAACTCACCCCTGAACCGGTTCCCTTCCCAGTGTAGGAACTTGCCTCTCCTTGCAGCCTGCCTTCCCAATAGGACCTACACAGAGGACCACCAGCCTAATATCCTGACCTAACTCCCTCCAGGATCTCTTGGCCTCTTTGTTTGGCCTTCTTTCTTCCTGATAATTCAGTGGGGAAGGGAAGGGCCCAAGCTACAGGGAGGTAAAGTTGTAGCCCTCTCCCCTGCTCCACTTCTGGGTCCTTCCAGCCTCCTCATGCTGCTCTTTATAGCCCCCTTCATGCTCCCACCCTCCAGACCTGCTTTGCCCCTGGTACACACTTGTGCGTCCTCCTTGATGAGCTAGCTCCTTATTGGAGAAAACGGAAGGAATTTACCTTAATGTGATGGGAAGACAGATTGACATTTGCATTTTAAAAAATAGCTTTAATCCATAATATGGGACAGGTTGGGAAAGACAGGTTTAATGCAGACAGCTCAGGGGGTTTTGATCGGGAGTTCTTGTTGAAATCTTTGCTACCTCCTACCAGAAATAGGGAAAGCAGCAAGTCTCGTGTCTTTCAAAACATTGCTGGCATCCTCTGCATATGTCCTGTCATCACTTCAAGAGTATATTGTAATGATGTATTTATCTGTCAGTCTCCATTAGGGTGTGTCCTGATTACTGGCAGGAGCCCTGTCTTGCACTTATCTGAATCCACTTCATTGAGCACAAGGTCCAACATGGAGCAAATGCTCACTAAGTGGTTGCTGAATGAATCCATTGTCAACAGCTCTGCCAGACATAGCACCATATAAAGGAACAGTGGGCCTTGGGGGGCGGGGCAGGGCGGGAGCTAATGATCCACTTGCCCTCTCAGATAAATTCCCCTTTGCTAATGAAGCTTCTCTTATTTCCTGTATTCATATATTTAGTCACCACTTTCTCCACCTCTTGAAACTTGCTTTATCATTAGTTATCCTCTCTGTCTACCAGTGATTAGAAGCAAAGTTTCCTGGGGAGGGTAGACCAAACTGATCTCAGCTAGACATAAGCTACTGCCCTTATGTACTTGCTTTCTAGTTATAACTGAGTGCCTCTAAAACTTCACCCCTTCTGTAGAGCCCTGGTCCAACCCCCTTTATCCATATCCATGCCATTCTACTAAAGGGTGGAAAGATAGTAGTTAGAAGAATTGTGACTTGTTTTGTGAGTAATTTTGTAATCAGATCCTTATTTGCAGGCAGAGTTATCTGTCTATTGTGCCTTTTTTACTGGCAGGTAGATAGCATAGTTTGTCATGTGACCTATAAATGTGATTAATAAATCACAGATCACATACACGTATTATTTCAAAATAATTTCGTGTACTATATAATGATTCATTAGCATTACAAAAAAGAACCTGTAGCTTTAAAAAGCTTCTCTCTCTCAAAATGAATAGTTTTAGAATATTTGGCAGGGGACGCTTAGCAAAATGTATATGGTGCAGTTTTTAAAAATATTGATATTGTTAACAAGCTATACTAAGTTTCCATTTTGGTTACAGAATTTCGAGGATGTCCGATGTAAATGTATCTGTCCTCCCTATAAAGATAATTCTGGGCATATTTATAATAAGAACATATCTCAGAAAGATTGGTAAGTATTCTAGATTACTGACATACCTGTCAGATTTTTTTCTGTGGTTGTCACTGTTAGCCCAGAATGTTCATCTAATGTATTGTTTCCTTTTTAAATACAGTTGACCTTTGAACAACGTAGGGCTTAGGTATCCTGACCCTGGCACAGTCAAAAATCTTCATATAACTTTTGACTACCTCAAAATTTAACTGCTAATAGCCTACTGTTGACCAGAAGCCTTACCAATAAAACAGTTGATTAACATATATTTTATGTTACATGTATTATATACTGTACTCTTACAATAAAGTAAACTAGAGAATAAAAAATGTTATTAAGACAATCATAGGAAAGAGAAAATACATTTGCAGTAGTATACTGTATCTACTGAAAAAAAAATTGTGTACAGTGGACCCATACAGTTCAACCCCTGTTATTCAAGGGTCACCTGTATTTCTTTTTAAGTGTAAGTGTCAAATTCCACTTCTATTTGAAAAAGTGAAAGTAAGGCCCTGAATGTGTGATGTAAACTTAAAGGAATCTAGCCAAAACACTGATCCCCAAGTAGGGAGGGTTTTATAAGGGACAGAGCTGAGTTTGTGGCACTAAACTGCCCATGGCTACCTTCCGTGCCCTCCTAAATTTTAGTCCTCTCTCTTGTTTTTCACTGGAAGGTCCACAGGCCTCATTTATCTGGGTTATAATTTTCATAACTTGTAAGTTTTGATAATGTATTGCCTAATACAGAAGACTATGCTTGAAAGTGTCAGAAGGCTCAGGAAGGAATGGGAATGAGCCATGTATATCATAGTTTCCCACTTGGTGTGCCATGGATATAGGTATGTCAAGAAGTTGCTCCCTCAGCCTTTGGGGTAGTCAAGCAGTCCTCTGAGGACTGGGCTCTTGACTCACTAGCCACCACCAGCATTCTCTATTTATGGACCTTACAAATGATAGCTTTTCTACATATAGCATAAAATGATTGGGAAGCAGTTGTTTGTAGTAGGATGGATAGGATGGATGGGCTCCTTCTCATGCTATTATGATTTATGATTTGTAAACATGGTGGAAGATTGCTGGGATAGGCATACAAGAAAAATAGCTCCAAATGCTAGGAACTTGCACATGTACCCAATTTCACAGCTAAATAGCAAGCAAAACTTTGAAAGCAAAATTAAATTCATTTGGTTACAGTATTTCAAGTTGACTTTGAAAAAGAAAAGTCAGCTTTTGAGCATGTTTCTTTATTCTGATGCCATTGTCTGTTCTTCCCATGGTAAACATTTAGGTTGAATCTGATATTTAATAACTACATTTTTGAAAGCTTCTTATGAACTTGTGTTCCACTTTAAATTGTCTCATATTACAGAGGTTTAGCTATATTCTTACAGATTTTATGTAATCAAGTTACTTTTATGATACAAGAAAACTCATACGTTTTTAAAGTTATTCCTATACATTTTCCAGATATATGAAATACCTACATTTAGTTTATTATCAGTAATAGAATGTGATGCTTTTTAGTTGAGCAGCAGGTGAACTCACTGTTCACGTGGTTAGCACTGATCTTTTCACTGACATTTTACGATTCCAGGTTCCAACAGAGCCATATACCATACACTCTGGTTATTGGTCAAAACAGGGAGCTTTGAGAATAAACAGTTGAAAACAAGGCTTGTTTGTGATTTTTCTTCCCCTCTTCCTTCCTGTAGCTCATCCTTTTACCTGAGATAGGTTCTCAACTGTTAACTGTTTTTAGAAGAGTAAGCAAGTTATGATTAATCAGAATGTTATGCCTTTACAAAGTGTCCAACATCTATTTGGTCCTAGATGGAGTTTTATCTTCTGGCTTCCATTTTGTCCCATTGTTAACTCTAATTCTTTATTGACTTAATGCTGTCTGACTGAGGAAAAGTTTGAGTTCTCTGGTTTATGCTTGGGTTGTGAGGTTAGCTGACAATATCCTTATTGTGGCACTAGGGGGAGGTATTGCCTAGTTCCCAGAGTGGTCAAGTTCTGGCTCTGGGTTCTGTATTTATGACTGACTAGCCAGCCAGAATGAACCTTCCTCTCCTATCCTGCACAACTTTTGCATAATGCTCAATATCTCCTTGTTATTAAACTATATCTGTACTTTAAAAAGAAACACTCAATACTCAACACATAGTTCCCCAAGTAATTCTAAGCTATTGTTATGAAGACCTCTGAAGCTGAAACAGGAAACTAGGAGATAAGTCTTGTTTTCCTGAGGTTCAGAGAAATACAGAGGAGCTGACCTAGGTGGTAGAAACCCTGGCTTCTAATCTACTCTGTGATCTTGTGCAGGTGACCTCTCTGAAAGTGTTGGTCTGGATAACCTATATGATTGAATGGGACATTAGCTTCTATGCCCATTTTATGCCTGTAACCAGCTGGAAACATTCCTGGTCTTCTTTATGTTTGGAACAGATAACAGATTTGTATGGTGTGAGTTGTGGGACCTTACCATACTACCAGTTGAGGCTTATTTTTTCATTAGTATCTTTGTTAAAATTATTATTTAAAAAACTTTTTTTTTTTAATTTATTTATGGCAGACACTGAGAGAAAGGCAGAGGCATAGGCAGAGGGAGAAGCAGGCTCCATGCAGGGAACCTGACGTGGGACTCGATCCCGGGGCTCCAGGATCACACCCGGGTGGAAGGCGGCGCTAAACCACTGGGCCACCCGGCTGCCCAAAATTATTATTTTTTAAAAGATTGTATTTATTTATTCATGAGAGACACAGAGAGAGAGGGAGAGAGAGAGAGGCAGAGACACAGGCAGAGGGAGAAGCAGGCTCCAAGCAGGGAGCCCGACGTGGGACTCGATCCCGGGACCCCAGGATCATGCCCTGAGACAAAGGCAAACACTAAACCACTGAGCCATCCAGGTGCCCCTCTTTGTTAAAATTAAATTACCTGTTAGGGATAACTGATTGAATTTTTATCATTTATGAAAGTTTGGGTTTTCTGTCATGTCACAGCTCAGAGGGAATGGGACATGAAAATGTAGATTTTGCTGGGCAAAGGGAAGACATAGCCTAGAGCATTGGGTGCCCTCAAGAAAGATGGGTGGGGTGAGACAGGATGTGATCATAGAGTTCTTGAGGCAGCCCAAAGTGCCTATGGAAGAGATGATAAAAGAAAATTGCACAGCAGTTGACAGAACAGGAAAGTGTGCCTATTTTTGCTGAAAGTGAACAGAGTAGTAGGCTCTTAATAGTTGGGGAAAGTCATAATTTAATTATTTCCTAGAATTGACAGATTTCTGGGAAAAGGTTTTTTTGATAGAATTATTTTTTTCATAAGCCATAATAAATAAGTGCCCTAGAAAATGGGAGAAAAAATAAAGAACATCCAACAACAAAAACATTTAATCTTTTATTATTTTTTTGTACTCCTTCTGGGTAATCAGTTTTCATTTTTAAATATTTTTGTTGTCCCAATCCTATTTCTCCATGCATTTTCAATAGACTTTTGCTCATTGAGAAAAGTAATTTTTTCCTTTCTGCAAAAGTAATTATTTCTTTCTGCACCTTTGAATGCTCAGTTTCGAGTTTCAGAATTTAGCAACTATTCAGTGTGATTAGCCATTCATATACCACCCTATGGCAGTTAAGATTGATGTTAATTCTTAAAAGAGATATTTGAACAATGCATCAAGATACATTAAATCATTTAAAGCAATTTTTCTTGGTAAATGAACAAGTCTAAATATAACTTGATGTGCTAAGTAGTTTTCGATCCCATTTGAGATTTTTTCAGGTGCATTTTTAACTGTTAACAGCAGCACTTTTGAAAATTGCTACTACTTGAGTCTTTATGGTTCTTAGACTGTTAAATCTCACCAAATTGCTAATATTGAGAGAGCGATGATTTTACTTCCCTTATTATTTGTTCCTTAAGTTCTTAAGCTCAGTGATTATTCTGGATCATAGAAAAGTTTTGATCAGTATAGAAAATCCAGGTAGGCTGAAGCAATATTTTATCCTTGTTTTCTCAGCGATTGCCTTCATGTTGTGGATCCCATGCCTGTGCGAGGGCCTGATGTAGAAGCCTACTGTCTACGCTGTGAATGCAAATATGAGGAAAGAAGCTCTGTTACAATCAAGGTAAGAAAAAAAAAGAACTTTTCTGCTTTGGGAATTTTTTTTTTTTTTTTAAGATTTTATTTATTTATTTGAGAGAGCATGAACAGGGGAGAGGGGCAGAAGGAGAAGCAGACTTGCCACTGAGCATGGAGCCCAAGATATGGTTCAATCCCAGGACCCCGGCATCAAGACCTAAGCTGAAGGCAGCTGTTTAACTGACTGAGCCACCCAGGCGCCCCTGCTTATGGAATAGTTCTTGATGGTATCTAGACAAGAAAGAAAATTTTGGACATCTGAATTCTATTTCAGTCACTCAACTATTCTTCCCTCCTCTCCTTACCATCCACTAACCCCTTCCTTCCTCATCCTCAACAATAGCCCCAGAACAGTGGGTCTGCTCTCTGCCTGTCTCACTGAGATGCTTTGGGGAGTAATTAGAACATATTAACAGAGGTGTGATATGTGAAATGGCACAAAAATGCCCTATGTGTAATTAGCACATCCTGAAAGCTATTCCAGCTTTTCTGTGGGCCACATATGCCAGAAGCTAGGGAGAAAACAGCATGTCTAGGCCCTCTTCTTCCTACCCTCTCAGACCTGAGGGAAAAAAAAAAAAAAAAAAAAAATATATATATATATATATATATATATATATATATAGAGAGAGAGAGAGAGAGAGAGAGAGAGAGAGACTACTTTATTCTAGAACTATCACTTATGGATTCTAACATTTCCTGTATTTCCTATAGGAAATAAAAGGTAGATCACTCTCATCACCATTTGACCTCTAATGAGTTCAATTACTTTTTTATAGTGGCTAACAGTTTTCCCCCCAATTTTTTTATATGGAGCTTCCCATTCATTTCTCCTGAGAAAAGGCCTCATGGGAAATCTGGAATGATCAGCTGTAACAGTTACAAAGATTTCCGTGGGAGAGTTTCTGCTCCAGCAAGGTGCTATCCTGTAAAGAAATACTCACTGTACTTTTTTTATTATTCAGCTAAGTTTTTGATGTGTAATTTACAGACCCTAAAAGCCACTCACTGTTAAGTGTGTAACTGAATACATTATAGGAAATTTAAAACAATTTTTAAAAAATTCAGTGTTACAACATTCCCATTACCCCTCATTCCCATTTACAGTTAATCTCATTCCCACCCCTAGCCTTAGACAATCACTATGCTGCTTTGTGTCTCTACAGATCTAGATATTTCATATAAGTAGAGTCATACAACATGTGGTCTTCTGTGACTGGTTTCTTTCACCTAGCATAATGTTTTTGAGGTTTATCCATGTTGCAGCATGTTATCAGTATTTAATTCCTTTTTGTTGCTGAATATCATTTTATTATACGAATATAACACATTTGTATGATCCATTCAAAAGTTGATGGACATTTGAGTTATTTCCAGATTTTTACTATTATGAATAATGCTGCCATAAATATTTGTGCACATGTCTTTGTGTGGATATATGTTTTCCTGTCAGGTAGATTCCTTAGAGAGGTAAGTTTATTTTAACTTTTTAAGAGACTGCCATATTGTTTTCCAAAATAGTTGTACCATTTTCATTCCCACCAGCAATGTTTGAGGGTTCAGTTTTGCCACATCCTTGCTAAGATTTGGTACTGTCTGGCTTTAATTATAGCCATTCTAGAGGTCGGGGGAGAAGGGTGTCACACTGTACTTTTTGACAGCACACAGATCAAGATCTCAGGAAAATCACTGGCTTTAAATGTATTTTTGTATATCTAAGTTGATCTAAAAGAGTGTTCTGTTGAAATTCATCTGAATTACCTTTTTTTGTTAGGGTTCCTTTAAGTTGTCTAAACACAGTACTGCTGAATCTAGGACACTATATTCAGGTGAAAAAAAATTTGGTATGCTAGCAGTGGTGACAAATGATTAGCAGTAGGTGAAGATGGAGTTCTGAAGACTTGCAATAAGATCTCAAAGACAAAACACATTTTTTCTCTTTATCTTTAAATAATATTTTGGTGAAGAGTTGAGTTTGTTTATGTTGGAATTTGGTTTGTATAGGAATCCTATATGCTTAGCAGAAAAATCAGTCTTCACCATGGCTTCACTATTATTACACAGAACTCTGATTTTTTGCCTCAAACAGAGATGTAACTTATTTTCAACTTCCTTTAGGTTACCATTATAATCTATCTCTCCATTTTGGGCCTTCTACTTCTGTACATGGTGTACCTTACCCTGGTTGAACCCATACTGAAGAGACGCCTGTTTGGACACTCACAATTGATACAGAGCGATGATGATGTTGGGGTAAGTACTTGGCATTCCCTAGCTGTGTATGGCAGTATTTGTCATCATCTGATGTAAACAGCAAGTGAAAAGTAGTTGTATATAGATGTTCATGTGCTGGAGCAGATTATCAACTAGAGAAGCAAAGGACTGTTCTAATTTTAGTATATATCTCTTCATGAGGAAATTACTCTGGATAGCCATCAAAATGGTGGTCTAAATTAACGATCCTTGGTGAGTGTGCTGTATAGGCTTTGCCCTTTAGTATCAAGGGCACAATTTTCATTGCCTTTCCCTGAGAAACACTGAGAAACACTTGTGAGATAGATTTCTCCCCAAGCTCTTGCCTGAGTACTATTCCTGTCAGCATGACCAAATATATTAGAAGGCAAAGAGGTTTTAGTGAAGGGAAACATGAAGACGGTGTTCTTTTCTTAATGAAGTGCAGCTTGATAACCTGGTGATGTTTTACATTTTTCTACTCCTTCTTTAAAAAAAAAAATTAAAAAAACCTGTGATCTTTAGAGAAAAAACCAGCATTCCTGATTCTCTTCCTATCTTAAAAACACATTTCTATTTATACATATAGTTGGTATAATCAGTGTATAAATTGTTTTGTGGTCTCCTTTTTGTGTTAACATTACTTCATTAAAAAATGTCTGGTAATTAAAAAAAAAAATCTAGTTATTGACATAGTCCACAAGCTTGTTATTCAGTATAGCTTAGAGCATTATATTGTTTTATCATTATCCTGTTTGGGCCTATTTTCCAATTTTCCACTGTTTTGTTATTCTACATATAATTATTTTTAGAAATTACTTTTTATTTTGGATTACTTTATTGGCTTACGTTCCTCAAAATAGATAAAATTCAGTAGAGTTTCAAGAACCAATTCCAAAAGCTAAAGCCAGGGTGAGCCCGGGCTAACCAAAGTCAGAAGTCCTTTTACTCTGGAATGTCTTGTGGAACTGTTGGTAAAAGATTAGAGGGAATCCTGACTGGATGGCTTGGGTTATTACTAAAAACAGAGCCTGCTTTTTAATCAATACATTGTTGTCATATGAATATCAATTATGAATATCCAATTTATTTGGGCAAGATTTCATTTGTGTCTTATCAAGAACTTTCATAGAAGCACCTCTGTTTGCCTCTTTTTTCCTTGCTTCCTTATTAATTCAACCAACACATAATGAGTAACTTCTCTGTATCAGGTCCTCTGCTGGGTAGTAGGAATAAAGAGATAAACAGAAACAGATAGTAAAAGAAATGACTAATTATAGTATGTTTCCACCTTTTATTTTTAATCATGTAAGAAATGCCTGTTAATTTTTGAGGAGTTCCAGGAGGGGATTATTGATAGGCTGGGAGAGAAAGGTCAAGACTGGAGATCTGATGTGGTCAGAAACAAGGCCTATGGGGTGAATGGGGAAAGAGAGCTAAAGGACAGGAGGTTTTGTACCAGAAGCATTAGAGTCTCAAATACTGTTCCCATGCTATTTTCATTCACATACGACAGATTTTTCTCAGCCTCAACAGCATTGACACTTTAGCTTGGATAATTCTTTGTTGTGGGGAGTTATCCTATTCATTTTAGGACATTTAGCAGCATCCCTGACCTCTACCCACTAGATTCCAGTAGCGCCTGTCATCCCAACCATGATGATAAGTGTCCACAGATATTGCTAAATGTTTTCGGGGGACAAAATCACTCCCAGTTGAGAACTAACATATAAAATGTTATGCGTCAAAGGCCATATAAATGGGCAGCCCCGGTGGCGCAGTGGTTTAGTGCCGCCTACAGCCAGGGGTATGATCCTGGAGCCCTGGGATCGAGTCCCATGTCGGGCGCCCAGCGTGGAGCCTGCTTCTCCCTCTGCCTGTGTCTCTGCCTCTCTCTCTCTCTGTGTCTCAATAAATAAAATCTTTTTTTTAAAAAAAAGGCCACATAAACCATTTCATAATAGGCACATAGAAAGTCTGACTTAAACTATATTCTTTATAGTATTAAATATTTAGTTCCTGATTTTAGAAATAAACAATATTAATGTAATACACATAGAACAAAAGAAATGGATGCACACATGTGTAGATGAAAATGTGTAGGAAAGGCATTTGATTGGTGGGGTCATGTGCTTAATAATCCTTTTGTTCAGTGATTCATTCTGTACATATATTAACTGAAAACATTGTCTCTGACAAGTCTGGCTAATTCTTGGATATCTATTGAATTGATGCTGGGCAGGGAGAGATTTTTCTAACCTTTAGCTATGAATTTATACAGAGTAACAACTCTGTACAAAAATAAATTTCTACAATTGTTGCTTATCTGCGAATTCTTTAGTATTTATGTGCTTTTAAAAATGTTTTTCTTAAATTCTCAGTTTCATTTTTATTCACTGTAGAGCATTTTAAATCAAGTGAGAGTACAAATAGTTAAGTTCACTGTAAGTAGTCACAATATTTATTGTATCATATATCCATGACACATCATTGCTATTATCAAAGCATTAAAACATGTTTTGTATTTATTGTAATTTTATCAGGTGTAAAAAGAACAAACATATAAAAAGGGTAAATCTCTATTTGCATTCTTCTAGCATCCATGACCATGAGCAGCTAGTTCATTCTTGTTTTGATAGGTGGAAAATGGACCAAAAGGATTAACTGGTTTGTTTAGCCCTTTAACTTTGTTCCTTAGGAAAATTTTTCTCCCCCTACCCTGAAGGGCAGATAACAGGACTATGAAATTGAGAGCTGCTCTGCTGATAAAGTACATCCTTCTTCCCAGTCTTGTTTATGTCAAAACAAACTAATGGTAATACTATTTTATATACAAGTTCATTGAAGCACCATATTCCCATAGAGTTGTTTTAATCTACTTGAACAAAATCAGTGTGTTGAGATGATATAACACCAAGTCAAGGTGAGATGAACTAAGTCGTGTGTTCATTTGTTAGATGACCTCAGATCAGTTTATTTCCTTATGCGAAATCAAGTAATCCAACAGCTTTAGCCTTCCTTGTTCTTAAATTTTTTTCTTAAATCTTTGAAACATTTTGAACTTTATGGAATTTTTTTTGTTATTTTCATTTGTAAGGTTAAAAATTTAAAAACATGGGTCTTGCTGTTTGCCTCTCTTGTAACAAGCTGTTACCTATATTAAGCAAAAAGTTGAGGAAATTTCAGTAAAGACCGGGAAGATTCCTTAGAGAAAACTTTTTGATGTCTTTGAAATGTAGACATTGTATAAGTGTCCTACTATAAAAAGAAGACCAGGTGTTGTAATTCCACACAGTTAAAGTTGTATATATAGTTATGTGGTTGTGTTTGGCTTTCTATAGACATGCTGACTCCTGCCTTGGATATATAATAGAGCTTTTGCAAACATACACAGCAAAACAATATTTCTTTCTTTGAGGCAAGGTTTAATATAAGAGGTGCAACTTGTGACTTGGATCCTATGTTAGAACATTTAGAAGCTTTGCTGACAAGGTTCAGGAAAAAGAGATCAAGGAAAAGGCAAACAAAAGCAATAAATTAGTATTGAATGCTTTTTGTCATTTAGGCAGCTGTGTTTATATCCTCATTCATAGGTAGATTAGCATGGTGGTTTCCTGTGTCATGACTACAAACATCAGTGGCATTGGTTTACTTTGACCAGGTTAGGTTGGTTTTCTACACAGATACCTGGGTAACCCTTCAATAGCCTCTTTCTTAAGGCAGCAACTAACATGGAAACCCTGAGTGCTCAGCAGTGAAAGATTCAGGTGTTTAATAAAAATGCTGATGTAATAAATCCTTACTGTCCTTAGTAATAGAGGGTGATGGTAGCGCTTAAGCTGTGTCTCTTCATTACAGATTGGGGGAGGTGGAAATGAAAAGGATTTTGGAAATCAGTCCATTTAGTGTATGTGTTCAAGGTGCAGGGAATTATTAAAAGACAAGATCCTATCAACTCTTCTCCCAAGGGTGAATGTGGCCCCAAGGTGGCAAGTAATAATTCTAGTATAATGGGAGTCAGGAAATTAAGACAAGTTTTTCCTCTGCCAGATTAGCTATATAGTATCGAATTCAGCAAGGAAAAGCTCTACTTTCCCTATCTGTAACATGGATATTAACATGAAGATAGATTTTTCCCCCTAGTTGTCAGGGAAGGCTGGTCTTTAACATAAATGACCACTGTCTTTGTCTTGGTCCATGCTTCTTAAGGGAAATGTCTTTGGAAATGATGACTTGTGGAAACATTTCACAAATAACCTCCTCATCACTCAAACGACTTGAACCACCTATTTCTGTATTTGAGTTCATTCTACTTCTGGCACGTGAGTGCCTAGGAGTGCTTGGCCAAAAAGATGGTCTGTTGTTTGTGAAGTCCAGATGCCCCCATCTGTGGCTGGATAATTACTGTATTGTGTGTGTGTTTTACACTGATCATGCCATCTCTGATGTTCTCCATTCTTGGACTTTCAGGATCACCAGCCTTTTGCAAACGCCCATGATGTGCTGGCCCGCTCCCGCAGTCGAGCCAATGTGCTGAATAAGGTAGAGTATGCACAGCAGCGCTGGAAGCTTCAAGTTCAAGAGCAGCGAAAATCCGTCTTTGACCGTCATGTTGTCCTCAGCTAACTGGAAATCAATTGAAGGTGATTAGAAAGAAATGAGGCAGACAACTGAAAAAAATTGACTGAGTTTTCCTGGGTTTTGTTTTAATACCCTGCTGATTTCACCAACTCTTGCTGGCAAATTCAGAATTGGGAGACAAAAATGTGCTTGGTATTTTCTTTTCTTGTTAACATATTAATACAGACATTTTTAAAAGCACACACCTCAAAATCAGCCAATTAACCTTTTTCCTATTTGTGACTTTTACTAATAAAAATAAGTCTGCCTGTAAATTATCTTGAAGTCCTTTACCCGGAACAAGCACTCTCTTTTTCACCACACAGTTTTAACTTGGTTTTCAAGATAATTTTCAGGTGTTTTTCTTTCTTTTTTTCCTGGCAGGGAAGGGGAGGGATGCGTGGGAAGTGGCTAACATAACTTTTCTCAAGTCACTTTACTAAACAAACTTTTGTAAATAGACTTAACATTCTATTTTCAAGTTTCATTTCTATTTTGCAGTGTAGCCAGCCTCATCAAAGCCCTGACTTACCCATTTGAATTTTGCACTGACTATATTATCTAGGTATTTGGTTGGCCTGTGGCTGCACTTCATGATAAAGTGGATTTGAACTACCTGGTGGCTCTTCATAAAATGCAGATTTTCCTCATGTACTGTGATGTCTGATGCAATGCATCCTAGAACAAACTAGCAATTTGCTAGTTTACTCTAATGACTAAACATAGTCTGGTGTGTGTGGTCTTTCTCATCTTCTAGTATCTTTAAAGATGAATCCTAAGAACTTGGACATTTGCAATAAAGGAATTTTCTTTTAACCTCAAGCGTCTCTGGATTGGTGACATACACACATTTGTCAACATTTCCGGTCAGGTGGAGAGGCAGCTGTTTGAGCTCTAATGTGTGCAGCTTTGAACTAAAACTGGAGTTCTTTTCTGGGTGCCTCTCTCTGAAAGGTATAACAGTTATTAGATAACTGGCTTTTTTCCTCCTATGTTCTCTTTGGAATGTAATAATAAAAATAATTTTTAAAACACCAGTGTTTCTCTCCTCTTCTTTTGCTATATGATAAACTTGAAGATACAAAGACATTTGGTACTCTGTTATGAGACTACTGTTTTATAACAGTTTCATCATAAAATATGGGTACCAAATTATCTGTGTGTGCATGTGTGTGTGAAGAAAAAAGGAGAAAGAAAAAAAATGTATGGGTACTTAGATGGGGCCCTGAAAGTATACAAATATTGACAAATTGAGAGATTAAAATTCAGGCCCTGAAAGTATACAAATGTTGACAAATTGAGAGATTAAAATTCATAAAGAGAAAAATTCATGAAGGAGGGCTTGTTCTAAAAATTATTGGAAAAAATTATAATTAAATTACATTAAATTAATAAGGTTGAGGTTTTAGGAGTTCTTAATGGGTTTTTTGGCTAGTAAAAACGTCTTTTTAAATCTACAAACCTAACCTAAACTTATTGATTTTACTGTTAGTATTAAAGGATGTAAGTAAGTTCAAGTACAACCAAGTGGAATTTATTCTCAGGTATGCAAAGCTGATTGAACATTCAAAAATCAATGAAATCTATCACAGCAAACAGGCTAAAGAAAAAAAATGACATGATCCTATCAATAGATGCAGAAAAAGCATTTGACACAACCCAACACTCAATTATGATTAAAAAAAAAAAAAAAAAAAAAAAACACCTCTCAGTAAACTAGGAATAGAGGAGAAATCCTTCAACTTTATAAAGAATATCTACAGAAACCTACAGCGAACATTATACTTAAACAGAAGCTTTCCTGTTAAGAGAAGGAACAAGGCAAGGATACCCTCTCTCATCACTTTACAACATCATACTACAAATTCTAGCTAATGCAATAACAAGAGAAGGAAATAAAAGGCGTACAGCTTGGGAAGGAAGAAATAAAACTTTACAGATGACATGATTGTCTAAGTACAAAATCCATAAGAATTGATAAAACCCAAAAACTTCCTGGAACTAGTAAGTGATTATACAAAGGTTGCAAGATAGAAGGTTAATATTCATAGGTCAATTGCTTTCTTATATATTATCAACGAGCAAGTAAAATTAAAAACACAATACCTTTTACATTAGCACTCCCCAAAATGAAATAGGTATAAATCTAACAAAATATATATGAGGAAAACTACAAAACTGATGAAAGAAATCAAAGAACTAAATAACTGGATATTCCATATCCATGGTTAGGATAACTCCATAAGCTATCCAGTTCTTCCTAATGATCTATGGACTCAACACAATCCCAGCCAAAACCTCAGCAAGTTATTTTGTGGATATTAGCGAACTGATACTAAAGCTTTATATGAAGAGGCAAAGACCCAGAAAAACCAACACAATGTTAATGGAAAAGAACAAAGTTGGAGGGCTGACACTATTTGACTCCAATACTTACTATAAAACTATAGTAATCAAGTCAGTGTCAGTGTGGTATTGACCAAAGAATGGGCAGATAAATAGAGAGCCCAGAAATAGACCACACAAATGTAGTCATCTGATCTTTGACAAAGGAACAAAGGCAATATACAACGGAGAAAAGTATTTTCAACAAATGGTGCTGGAACAACTATACATCCACATGCAAAAAAAAAAAAAAAAAAAAGCAAGACACAGATCTTACACCATTTAAAAAACTCAAAATGGATCATAGACCTAAACGTAAAACACAAAATTAAAATTCCTAGAAGATAACATAGGAGAAAATCTAGATGGCCTTTGGTTTGGTGATAACTTTTTAGATAAAACACTAAAACATAAACTATGCAAGAAAGGAATAATGATAAGTTGGAGTTCATTACAATTAAAAATTTGTACTCTGTGAAAGACTATGTCAAAAAAATAAGACGACAAGCCACAGACTGGGAGAAAATATTTGCAAAAGACATATCTGATAAAATTCTATTACCCAAAATATACCAAGAACCCTTCAAACTCAATAATAAGACAACCTGATTAAAAATGGGCCACCAAACACCTGATCAGACACCTTACCAAAGAAAATATACAGATGGCAAATATGCACGTGAAAAGATGTTTCACATCATGTCATTAGGGACATACAAATTAAACAACAGTGAGCTACTACCACATACCTATTAAAATGGCCAAAATCTAGAACACTAACACTACCAAATGCTGGTGTGGATGTGGAGCAACTCTCATTCATTGTTAATGGGACTGCAAAAATGGTACAGCCATTTTGGAAAAACAGTTTGGCAGTTTCTTAATAATTATTAGAGGATCCACTCATCACACTCCTTGGTATTTACCTAATAAGTTGAAATCTTATGTCCACACAGAAACCTGCACATAGATAGTTATAGCAGCTTTATCAAGACTTGGAAGCAACCAAGATGTCTTTCAGTAGGTGAATGGATAAGTAAACTGTGATACATCCAGACAATGGAATATTATCCATCACTAAAAAATGAGCTATGGAGCCACAGAAATATACAGAGGAATTTTAAATGCATATTATTAGTGCAAGAAGCCAATCTGAAAAGGCTACATACTGTGTGATTCCAACTATATGACATTCTGGAAAAGGCAAAACTATGGAGGCAGTAAAAGAAAAATCAGTGGCTGTCATGAGGCAGGGAGGGATGAAAAAGTGGAGCACGGAGGCTTTTTATAGTAAAACTATTTTGTATGATACTATAATGGTGGATACATGTCATTACACATTTGTTAAAACCCATAGAATGTACAACACCAAGAGGGAACCCTAAGGTAAACTATGGACTTTGAGTGATGATGCGTCAATATTGGTTCATCAGTTGTAACAAATAAATTACTGGGAGGAGATACAAGTGTAGGGAAAGGGTTATATGGGATCTCTTTGTATTTTCTGCTCAATTTTGCTGTGCATCTAAAATTACTCAAAAATAAGATCTAAGTAGAGGAAAATAAAATTTAAAGATATTTTAATAAAATTTAGGTTCATATTGACCTTCCTGGTTATGGCCTTAACTTCTACGGAAAAGAATATTGACCAACATTGTGAGACTATTACTTACAGATATTTTTCATAAGTAATTTTGATAGAAAATAATATAAACCAGATGAATGAGGAGGCATTGTTTTTACAAAAGAGTATGTTACAAGAGTCTAGTTTTGTAAGCAAACCTTTCTATTTAGTATTATTATATGTTGTCATATCTACATATTAGGTAGAAAAAAACAGCTAAACCAGAACTAAGCAGTTCTGTTTAACTGTAAGCTACTTTGCATATAGTTACTAAATGATCACTTATAAATCAGGTTAAGGCTGACACAGCCCAAATACAGCATCTCAGCGACAAAACAGGTAAGAGACTCTTTTCCAGAGTATCCCATGGCCGGGGGAAGGGCGGGGGGGACACGGCCTTTAAGGAAACTCCCAGGCACAGTTGATAAACGATGAATTTTATCAGCTGATGATTCCATTGTCTTAAACTATTAAATATGCCCATATGTTAAAAGATTCAGATTTTGCTGGTGATTAAATCATCTGGAGGAGTGGGAAGGGTTTGGTTTGGAAATCAGGAGTCCTAGGTTCTGACCCCTGCTCTGCTGACAGCTCTGCAAGCTTAGCCAACTCACAGTCTGAGGGATTGGATAAGAGGATTTCTAAGATTCCTTCCATCTCTAACATTCCATAAGTCAATTATATGTGCAGTTACAGAGTTTTGTTTTTTACATGCTAGATATTTTTAATACCTTTGAAAAGTTGAAATTTTATGCCAAGCAGCACTACCAGAATCTCTTAGGAGTTTATCAGTAAGACCTCATCATTTATTTCCCAGAAGACAGAAATCTGAGATTTTCCCAAGATAGGTGCATTAGTTAGCTGTGTATGTATCTGGAACTGCAAAGCCCCAGCACCAATAGTCCATATTGCTTTCTTTTAAAAACTTGTATTCAATTTCTACAAACACTTCCATCCTCCACTAGGCTTTCTATCTTGATCCTCTACTGAGTTTTTCATTCTCTCTGTTGTGTTGTGATTAATTTTTTTTAATAAAAGATGATCATATTTAAATGCCATTACACTGATTGATGAACTTTTGGGAAATGCCCAATAACAAAAGCTGCTCAACAGTGTGTCTACAGAGACACTAAATTTTTTTACCCAAGAATTATGCATAGTCTACTTAAAGCCTAGAAAATGTTAAGTACCCATGGCATATATAAATTACCCAGATTTCATCTGGGCCAAGGTTTAAGACATTAAAATTATCTGTCAAGATAAAACCATACCTCAAGAATTCTTATGTGTAATTGGCTTTGCTGACATCTGCTTTGCATTTTGATACTCTACTGTGTCAGTTCTGGCTTGCTAGCCATAGGCAGAGATAAGGCTCTGCTGTTCTCAGAGATGTAGAAAGACAGGCTCCATCCCCATTGTGCCATCATTTTGTAGCTTCCGCCATACATGTTCTTGATCTCTTACCCCCTCGAATTCCTGTCTTGGGAATTCCCTAACTCTTTTCTCTTAGCAACTTTTTATTTTTGACAGAATCTTGGCTAGTTTTTAATCTTCCAGAGATTTTTGTTTTAAGTGAAATATTTTAGGCCATTTGGTCAGTAATTTGGAATCTTTCATTTCTTGTTCCTTTGTTTTGATTCTTAATTGAGCCTTTCACATTTATCTCATCCGCTCCCCCACCCCAGCCCCCTATTAGGAAGAGCTTTCCCTGGTATTTACTCCTTTCCAGGGTGTCCCACCATGACTTCTTATCATCGCACTCCCCTCTCACCCTCCCCTCTCACCCTCTCCGCCCCTCACCCCCTATCAACCATCACAGACTTCCCTTTCTGATTTCACAGTCATTTTTGTCTTTCAGCAGCCATACTAGATAGGCTAGGCTTTTTCACACCGTAAAGTGATACGCTTCACAGCACTTGAATTCTGGTGCGTATTGGTGGCTCCTCTCATTACATGGTGCTAGGCTGCAGGTTGTTGCTCTGCTCAGGTAGAGAAGCAAGTGACTATGTTATCCAATCTTGCTCATAAACAGGGTTGGGGGGAGGAAAGTGGCCTTGTTTTCTCTACACATGCCAAGCATACAGGTCAAGCCCTCATTCCCAAAAATGTTGAAAAATCACACCCTGAGGAATTAACAGAAAGTCATATTTCCCTCTTTTCTGGATGCCCAAGGCAGATTTCTTGTTGCTTCTCCATTTTAGGTATGGTCATCTCTCAACAAATATGCTTTGGATAGATCAGTGTTTGATTTTCCAGTGTTAGGGAAAATATAAGCCAGGTTTTTCTGTAGGGTCCAGTTCAGAAATGGATACTGAACAAGTATTCATCTGTAAAGAAAGGAAAGAGGAAAAGCACTAACGCCTATGCATTATGTTTTTTTCTTTTTTCATTTGATCCTCACAACCACCTTGCAGAATAGTTAATACCTCAGTTGATCATAGGAAAGAGGTGAAGCTCAGAAAGGTTAAGGAACTTGCCTGAAGACACACAGCTAGGAAGGCACAAAGCCAAGATTGAAACTCAGGGGTGTTGTAACTGAAAGAAAAACCGTTCTTTTTCCTACAGCACTACCCTGCCTCCCAGTTTAGTAATTAAACTGCAACATCTTTGTAAAATCTGTTGTGGTTTTATTATTGTAGTCAAAGGTAAAAAGGTGGTTTAATAAATGAGATACATGAAGACCTATTCAGAAAAAAGGACTGTATTGGTTTGGGACCTCTTGGGGTATAATGCTTTATCCTTATGTTCCATGAAAAAAAAAAAAAAAAAACTAAATACAGATTCACTTCATTCAATATATTTAAAGTTCTGTGGAAGTAAAAATAGGTAAATTGACTATGTTTTAAATTGGTTAGGTGAGTTTCCTATTTAAAGGATCCTAAAGTGAATTTTTAAAAGCAAAAGATTCCTTTCTTATTTTTTTTTCCTTTCTTATTTTTATTTTTGGTTTTGCCCCTGGCATAACAGGTATTATTTAAGAAGGCTATGCCCGTGAGCTTGCATGATCATTAACTTGTTTGTAGTGTCTCCAACATGTATTTGAATATTGTGGTACTTCAGTGTTTCCCAAACTTTAGTTACTTATATGCACTTCATGGAGTTTATTATCCCGGTTCTACCTGTCCTGTTACTTACTTATTATTTTTCTTGAAGTGCCATTTTTTAATCAAGTAGATGTACTTTTAAAATTTTATTTAAATTCAATTAACTAACCTACAATGTGTTACTGGTTTCAGAGGTAGAGGTCAGTGATTCATCGGTTGCATATAACACCCCATGCTCAGGACGCCTGGGTGGCTCAGCGGTTGAGCGTCTGCCTTTGGCTCAGGGCGTGATCCTGGAGTTCCGAGATCAAGTCCCGCACCAGGGAGCCTGTTTCTCCCTCTGCCTATGTCTCTGTCTCTCTCTCTTTGTCTCTCATGAATAAACAAAATCTAAAACACACACACGCACACAAACCACCCTGTGCTCATCACATCACATGCCCTCCTTAATGCCCATCACCTAGTTACCTCGTCGTCCCAACATTCCTCCCCAGCAACCCTCAATTTGTTCATGTAGATGTATTTTTATTTTATTTTTATTTTTTTAAAAAGGGTTTTATCCATTTATTTGATAGAGAGCACAAGCAGGGGGAGTGGCAGGCAGAGGCAGAGGGAGAAGCAGGCTTCCTGCTGGGAAGGAGCCCAGGACCCTGGGATCATGACCTGAGCTGAAGGCAGATGCTTAACTGACTGAGCTACCCAAGTACCTCCAAGCAGATATATTTTTAAAGGAAATTTTGTATCACTGACATAAGCATGAAATCAATATAATTCACGATAGAAATTAACAGCAAAATATTATTAAATTCTAGTAGATACTATCATTTGTTGAAGACTTCCATCTAAGGAGGATCAGAAAGCATTCTAGTAGGGTGGAAGACACACACACACTCTTACAAGATTAAAACTGTATCTTTGTAATCACCAGGATTGAAAGAGTTGAAAAGGAATAACTTTCTCACAAAGTGAGTCAATGTTACTTAATGTTTCTCTGTACTACCAAAAAATCCTCTCTTACTACCCACAGAGTATGGCTACCCCATATCATTTTCAGAATGAGCTCAGAAAGTATTCATCAAAGCAGAGAAGGCTTTAAAACATTGATCTCTGAGAAAGTCCATGATATCTGCTTTCTTTTGATCTGGTCAAATTAATAAACTTGGTTATGTTTCCAGGCTAAAGAGGAAATGATGGACAATCGAAGCTACTCTAATCTGCCAGAAAAACTACCTGCTGTCTCTGAATCTGCCCACCTGCCACTGACCAGGTCTTTCTATCTTGACCCCATGGTCACTTTCCAACTGTATCCTGATGCCTCAGTGCCGTCACCTTACTCTGAAGATCTGCCATTGCTGCCTTTTCCCAGCGATTCCCTGATCATGGAAAATTACGGTGAACCCTGCCCCTTCGCCTTCCCAATGTCTTATCCAAATTACAGAAGGTGTGAATACTCCTATGGGCCAGCCTTTATCAGGAAAAGGAATGAGCGGGAAAGGCAGCGGGTAAAGTGTGTCAATGAAGGCTATGCCCAGCTCCGACATCATCTGCCTGAGGAGTACTTGGAGAAACGACTCAGCAAAGTGGAAACTCTCAGAGCTGCCATCAAGTATATTAATTACCTGCAGTCTCTTCTGTACCCTGATAAGGCTGAGACCAAGAATAACCCTGGGAAAGTTTCCTCCCTTATGGCAGCCACCAGCCACCACACTGACCCTATTTTCAGAATCATTTGATTGTTTCCAAATAGAAACAAATAATCTCACAAAATGGAGTCTCTTACAGCATCATTCAATAGTTTTTCCTAAACATAAGTTCTGCATAGTAGATAACAGCTCAAATGTCCACCTGTGATTATTTCCTACCAGGGTTTGAAATGTACAAAACATGATCTTATGGGGGTTGAGAAGATATGCCTTAAGCTTTGGTGATTTCTTTCAAGAACTGTAGAGGAGCAGGAGTCCCCAGGATTCTCTATACCCCTCACCTTGTCCTTCTCACACACTTGGCCAGAGTCTCAGCTGTAAGAAACTCTCATGAAAGTATAGTAAAGTCTGATCAATGACTAATCAATGTTTATAATGCCCTTTGCAAACATTTCATGCTAAATGATCACAATTAACTTCCCTTGGTTTGTCAGAGTCTGGTAGTTCTTTTTGTTATAATTTGGGGTTGACAGGAAATCTATATATTTATACCTTACCCATGTCCTGATGAGAAAGTATCCCAAGACTGAAGCAAAGATAGCTAACAAAATCTTGTGATTTGAAATTATTTTACAGTCATCTTTTCCCTGCATGCAGAAGACTTCTTTAGGCAGCTTAGTCTAGTTAAGAAGGCTATCGCAGTCTGGAATCAAGCTGCCTCAGTTTAAACTATGACTCTGCTCCCTCCTCTCCATGTCTCAGTTCTTCATCCACAGAATGAGAATAATAAGAGCAACGATTCTCCCCTTATGTTTGGAGAATTAACAAATTATCCTGACACATAAGTATGCATAACCATTAGTAGTAGTAGCAGTAATCTTCTATTATCCATAGCATCATCATTCTACAGGTTATTCTGGCCAGAAAATGTACAGGGGCCATGCCTGTCCTTCACTGCCCCATATCTTGGAGTCTGCCTTCAAAATGTCTCTATATCCATTCCTGTGACTTCCACCTTGAATCCCGAGCCCCATCTGTGGCCAAGCCCAGCCCGGACTTTCCATATACTGGCATATTCATCTCCAGTGTCATCTCTGTGAAGTCTTCCCACTCCAGCCATTACTCGTTCATTTATTTTGTACACATATTTCCTTGCACTTCCCATCCTACTATCTTTACACACTGTATTACACATCTATCTCTACAGTACATAGGGACAGGCCTATTCCTCCTTACATTCCTAGCACTCAGTAAAGAGCCTCAAATCAGGTAGATGTTGTGTGTAAATATTTGGTGTTACTATTTTCCTATTCCAATCCTGTCATGTTTTATCTTGGTCACTGTTCACAGTCTCCTCTCTGGTTTCTTGGGCTCAAGAATTAACTGGCTACATTCTCACTCTGATGTTTTTTCTTAAAGCATTTGATGTCACTTCCTTGCTCAAACCTCATGACGTCTTCCTTCTGACTACTATGTTGTTTACATTTATCTGCTGGGTTTGCAAAGCTCCCACCAATATGGCCCCTTTCCAAATAGTCACACCTTGATTTTCTCATGACACCCCATTTCCTCCAAAAGAGAAAAGCAATCTTATAAATGAATCCTTCTCTCTTCGCTCTAGCCTCCTAAACAAGAATGTTCTCCTTTTTCCCTCTTATCATTGAAATCCCACCTGTCTTAGTCAGAAGTAAGTGACCTTCTCTCACTGCCAGAGACTCCATTGGTCTTTCTTGGACTCCAACTTTGTGCACCAAATAACTCAGCTTTTATGTATGTGGTCCTTAGCAACAGTCCTCCTGACTGGTAGGTTATGCTGTGTGAGGGCAGTCATCAGTTAAGATGCTTTTAGTTGCAAGTGAGAGAAAATACAATCCCAATTTGTATAATCAATAAAGATTCACATAATGGAAGCATCTAGCTATAGAGCTGCCTTCAGGCAGGGCTCAACAGTGTCACCAAGAACCTGTTTTGTTTAGGTCTATCCTCCCTTTCTCTGGGAATAGCTTCAGTGCCCCAAAAATGCAGTCAGAGGCTCCTAGAACGATGTCCTTTCTTATTTATGTGTAGGAGAAAAGAGAAAGTCTATAATCCAGGATTCCCAACACAAATCTTGAGATTTATTCTGATTGGAGAGCTGGGGGACATACTCATACCTAACCAATCCCCAGAGTGGAACTGGAGCATGGAATGTGCTGATTGACACACGTTCTACCTGTGGAGCTGGAGATAACGGTCAGCCTCTTTTACCAATGGACCCGCGAAAGGAAACAGGAAGTGTTGGAAGAGGGGAATGGATGTGGGGGAGACATGCACAAATGTCCCTGCATACTTTTTGGTATTCTCCCCTGAACACTGTGCCAGGCACATAACAAGTACACAATGACTGTCAGATGCCTCAAAATACCAGCCTGTCCCATGGATGTTCAAATGAGAGCAGAATCCAGACTTCTGTTCCCTTTGTCACCAGTGTCCACTCTCATCACCCCCAAGTGGTCACATCTCTGCTCCTCAGCAGGGTCCTCTCTGTTACAGACAAGCAACATGCCCATACCTTTGACTACTTTGCTTTAAACTACAGACCAAGTCTATCTTAGAGTCCTTCAGCCAGCCAGTGGCTCACCTAACCTAGCCTCCTGTCTGCACAGGATGGAGGCAGATCGATAGTCCTTAGTCCTTAGTCTGGGCGGGGGCAGCTCCCTCCCTCACAAGACTCCCTGGGATTCATGAAGGCTTCCCACCAGGACTGCCTCTTCCAGTAGTGGAGAAGCCTGAGCTTTGGGGAATTGAGGGTGCAGTGACCTTTGTCCCCAACTCCCCATCTCCCCTCTTCCCCAGGGAAACCCTCTGCCCCCTTGTCCTACCCACAGCACCCACGGCCCCCCTGTCATCCCTCTGCACATGCTCAGTACACTCACTCAGTCCACAGCATTCCTGCTGGCTCGCATCCATGGCAACCTGCTTGGCAACCAGGAGTCCGTTGGGCTAAGGCCCTGAGCCCCAACTGTCAGAAGGCAGAGGTGGAGGAGTTTGGGGCTGTGAGTAAGTCCCCTTGGGGTCAAACCTGTGGACGTGGGCAGGGGCAGACTCTAACAGAACTCTGGTGGGCTGGGGCAGCAGTGTGATCTTCGATCCTGGGTGTCAGCAGTCACATCTGAACAGGTCTATGAAGGACATGACCTTGGGATATCAGCGGGGGCTAGTGTTAGTCCTGAGGTCACTGGATTAGGAAGGGAGTCTGTGGCTCAGATTGGGGGTTTGTTACTAGGGTTAGGCCAACCATATTTGTGAAGGGAAGTATTGTTTTATCCCAGAGTCCCTATAACTGGGGAGGAGGAAAAAACTAACATCTATTGAGCTACTTATCAGCCAGGTGCTTTCCATATATCATCTCCAGAGCCATAACTGAAGCGCTGTGGTTACGTGAGCATACAAGGATTTAGAGCTGGGTTTCTCTAAAGTCACAACTCTTGCTCTTTCAAGCCCTCCCCTATTTCTTGAGCTGAAGTTTCCAAGGCAGATGATTCAGAGAACAGCCTGAGCTCGTCTGTGGGAGCAGGTGGGGTCTGTAAACCCCAGAAGTGAGCCCTGCACCAGCCAATTGCCCTCTGCTGTGCTGTGGGCTGTGGGCTGCAACTCAGTGGTGGTGCTTGTTCTCAGGTGGTTTCTTCCAAGGCCATGGAATCCTCTGCAGGGACTGGGACGCCTCAGCCCAAATACTGCAGTGTGGCCACAACCCTGAAGCCCCCTTCCTGGACTGGCCCTGCTCCTCCCTGGGAACTCTCCTGCACCTGTCCCTTTGCCATCCAAGCACCCTGGCTCACCCGGCACAACCTCCTCACCAGGTACGAGTCCCTGCAACCTCTGGCAGAAGTGATGTGCGCCCCTCTTGTTCCTCTCTGTTCTTGGCTCTCGATGGTGTACCATGAGGGGTAGAACTTGCTTCCTGGGAAGGCTGAAAAGGTTCTTTCCTGTGTGGGCTATGGTTTGCTTGTGGTCTTACATGACTCCAGTCTAAACTGTACTCCCTTGGCACTCTGAGGCAAGGTGGCAGATGTCAGAGTTGGCATGGGTGAGAGAAGCAGTCAGACATCACCAGTTGAAGAGTTTCTAACTCATTTTACCACCAACTACGAGACTAGCCCTGGCACCACGTGAGAAATTAGGGTTTCTGCAACCAGCAGCTAAGGCAAGCTGGCCAGTTACCTCTTCAGGTTCCCTCGGTAACCCTCAGTTATCCTGGCCTTTCCCGAATCAACCTTGGTGGGCTGTGTAGTGTGATTGCAGAAGGGAAAGGAAGCTCAGCCCTCAAGCATACACAAGTAATGTAAGTTCCAGGGACTCGCTTGTGTCCATGCCACTCACATAGGGACATGCTAATTTGAACCCTTAATAACCCACTTTCTGGATTCACCTATGGGGACCATCTTGTTCAAAGCCAGAGGTAAACGTCCCTGCTTCCAGGCTTGCCCACAAAGTAAACAGCTTTTTCAGAAAACCAAACCCTGACTCAATAATCCACCCCTCTACAGCCCTGGTTTGGCCCTGCCCACAAACCTTTCCAGGAATAGCTTCTCCTTTTTCCTCTCAGTCCCTAGGCCAGCTCTTCTGTGCTTCCCCTGCTCAAACACTTCCTCCTCCCTCCTGATCCCATAGCATCAAGCATCCTTTCAATGTTACTCTTTTGGTACAGCCATCCAAACACCATACCTCATCCTGGATTCCCACACACTGCCCTTGGATTTACCTCCCCAGCGCTCTTTCCTGGTCTGCTGTTCAGCCTCAGAACCAGGATTTATTCACTTGAATAGATCCAGGCTAATCACATTTTGATGACCTTGATGCAATTCTCAATCCCCAAATGGTAGTTCCCTTCATTGTCCTCTCCTTCTGCCCTTTCCAGCAGTTTATCTGTTTTACTGGAAGTCCAGCCACTTTTTACATGGGTTTCTGTTCCACATAGCCATCTATGTCATATGCCTACTGCTGTGCTGCTCCGATCTGTGAAATGTTTTCTTCTTTCTCTTTTCTTCTTTTTTCTTTCTTTCTTCTTTCTTTCTTTCTTTCTTTCTTTCTTTCTTTCTTTCTTTCTTTCCTTTTCTTTTTAAAGGTTTCTTTCTTTCTCTCTCTCTTTCTTTTCTTTTCTTTCTTGTTTTATTTATTCATGAGAGAGAGGCAGAGACATAGGCAGAGGGAGAAGCAGGCTCCCCTCAAGGAGCCTAATGGGGACTTGATCCCAGGACTCTGGGATCACGACCTGAGTCGTAGGCAGATGCTCAACCACTAAGCGACCCAGGTGTCCCGTGAAATGTGTTTCTTGATGTTTTTAGGGCTCGGTTTTCTCCACTCCCTAATTCTATTTGCTTTTTCCCAGATATGTATCTTACCAACCATGTCTCCACATTGCTGACTCAGCATGGCAGGGGCCTGGCTGGTTGGGAAGAGTTGGAGATGCTGCTGACACATGGGTCCTGGCGAGAAGGGGACCAGATGGCTTTTATTACCGGGCTCAGAGAAAGGCTGCTCCAGAGGCAAGTTCCTCACATTTCCCAGGACACTCCTCAGGGTGGCCCTGTCGTACCTGCCACGCCCCAGCTGTATGTGGCCAACAGTACGGTTTCTTGGATAAGCGTACGTCTTTCATGGTCAGGCTCTAGAAGGGAATTGTAAAGGCAGTGAGTTTGCTGGGACTGTGTACAGAGTAGCACAAATGAGGCAACTTAAAGAACAGAGATTTATTGTCTCTCAGTTCTGGAGACTGGTGTTGGCAGCATCGGTTCTTCTGAGGGCCGTGAGGCAGAGTCTGCCTTTCCTAACTAGCTTCTGGTGCTTGCTGACCACCTTTGATGTTCCTTGGTGTGTAGAATAGTCACCCTAATCTTTGCCCCATGAGGCACCGACCCTACTCAGCCTAATATGACCTTGTCCTAACTAACTATATCTGAAATGACCCTGTTCCCAAGTGAGGTCACAACCTGAGGTACTAGGGGTTAGGATTCTAATAGATGAATTTTGGAGGGATACAAGTGAACCTGTGACAGTGAAGAAAATTTACAGTAAAAAAGTGCTTTGTTCAGGAAAATTCAATGTGTCGAGTGCTGGGCACCAGCCTAGGGGAAAGAGGAACAAAACATGCCCACATGCCTGCCTTTGCGCCTGGTCCCCTGCGTGCTGGAAGCCAGGCCTGTGCTTTACCTCAGTGGCTGTTTACTTCTTTGGGATTTTTCTCTTCTCAGAGTCAGACTTTGCGAATGTGGACTCATGGAAGGAAGACAAGTGTGAATTCCAAAAAACTGAATTATAGAATTTCCATTCAAAAGTCATTTTGTTGTTTTCAAATAACTAATATGTGAATTCCAATGAAATATTAGCAGAGTTTTGTTCAAATAATAGGCTGTCTGGTGATCAAAGTAACTTGTCACCAGACTTTATTTCTCTTCAAAATCATACTGATTTTTCAAAACAGCTTAAAGGCTCCTCTTGCCCTCCCTTTTATGATGTTCATTTGCTTAGCCAAACCTCTCCACATTGAGGTGATGGCAGTGCCAAGGGCTGCCTTCACGTTAGGCCACAGCTACTCTTTGCCTGTGTGGGCCTGTGGATGAATACACTATCTCTGGTTGGTCTTGGACGCAGGGAAAACACTTTCCAGAGGTGCTGAGAGGAGGAGGAGTACAATGGGGAAAGATCCAGAGGACCCAGGTTATCCCTGGGAATTGCAGACCAAATATATAGAGGAGCAAAGAAAACCAGGAAGAGGAAGAGAATGAGAAAGGAATGGCAGGAAGTGACAAGAGTTGCCCATGGCAAAAGGAGGTAGAGGGAAGAGCATAGCATCCACAGTACAGCCTGTCTGTCTCTGCCACAATCAGCTGTAAGCAGCATCTGTCTCTGTCCTTTCCCTAGATGGCTCTCACTGTTTTAAGGAGGACCCAGGGCTTGTTTCTAGGGCATTGCAGGGAACCATGGTGCTCCCTGTTCCACTTCCTAATGCCAGATCTCATTGTGTTTTCTTTTCCACAGCTGGAGAGACAGGGGGCTCTGCTTGTGGAATTTGAGGTTCCCCTCATCACAGACCCAAAGCTGCCAGCCCAGTGGCAGAGCATAGTCTTAGAAGAGGATGTCATTCAGTGCTTGCCACCCATGGACTACTCACTGGAACCTGGGGACAAGGTGCTTGCACCCTGGGAGCCAGACCAACAGCGGTACGGCCCTGGCACTGTTCTCTTGGGCTCGGGGACAAGAGAGCCCCAGCGAGGTAAGGGAAGCTACTATGACCTATCGGTCCCCAGAGGGAGCCAGGCTGGTAGGAGAGAGCAAAAAATGTCTTAGAGGTGAGCTTAGGGCCTTAGGTGAGCTTAGGGCCTTAGGGCCATATTAAAAAAAAAAAAAAATCCTTACCCCCTACTAGCAGCTTAATCCTGGGTGTGGCAACAGATACACAAATCGTATCTTTCAGATTATGAAATATCCGGGCAAAATAGCCTAAAACTATTATGTTGGTTAGCTAACCTATGGTGTGACGGGGTTAAGCTGGGCTCACACCAGTACTTATGACTCGTCCCCCATCAAGTTATCCACAGACTGGGACAGTCCCCTCCTGTGACAGTCCCCTCCTGTGACAGTCCCCTCCTGCAGGCCCACCAGTCAGCATCATTGCCTTTCAGAGCATGACAGGCTTCTCCTCTTTCCCCATGAAAATTGAGATAGGGAGGTAAATGCAAGGGCACTGGGAAGTGGCTGAATGGAGCAGGTGCAGCAGGAATGCCCCCGGCAGGCTTTCCAGGGAGAGGTGCCCTCCAGGAGGCCCACAGAGCAGGGGCCTGCACTGAGGTTTGTTTTGGGGGTTAGGAGAACCCTTGTCCATGACACAGGAGAGGTAATTGTAACAAAATGTTGCTCTTTCTGTTACACAGCATGGAAAGGAAGAGAAATTACTGTTCACTTTTGGAATGGCAACACAGCGACCGTGCCTCTAGGCAGGGTTCAGTGGGTGCCCCTGGCTGTCTGGAAGAAGGCTGTGGAGAGGCTGCACAAGCCTTTAATCCAGGAGCACCCCAGGCCCCTCCTCTGGGCCCCTTGCTGCTCTCTGTGGGGACCAGCCACCGGATGTGTCACCAGTGGGCCTTCTCTGGGCACTCCATTCCCATGTCCTCCCTGCGTCCCCCCCGCCTGCTGCCAACTGCTGTGCCAGGGCTGCCTCTGCTGTTGCTCCCTGGCTGGACCTACCTGGTGGCCTCTAACCAGGACCTCAGGGGGCACGGCCAAAGAATGTTCGGAGGTGGAACCGAAGCCCCCAACACAGCTTTTGCCCCTAGTGCATCCTAAAGAAGATGAAGCTTTAGTGCGAGCTCCCCTGGGTGTTTCTTCCTCCTCCTCTTCATCTTCTGAAAAGGATTTAGAGACTGATCTGCAGATGGGCCTCCCCCAGAGGCTGATGGTGGACGGTACAGTCAACACAGACCTCGTCCTTCCTGAGAAGTGTCCAAGGAGGCAGGGTGGCCTCCGCCAGCCTGGGTGGAGATACTGGAGAAACGGGTCTGAGCCGCATCCTGGCAAGCTAGGTATACCTACCTCTTAGGTGGGGCTGAAGACCCTGCTCCCTTCCCTCCCCCGTGTCTCTTAGGAATCTCACTCATGCATGTCCTGTCTGGGATTGGAAGTAACACTTAGGAGCGTGGCCACGTTGATGGGGAGGTGGTGATAAAGGGGAAGTAGTAGGTTTCCACCTGAGCAATAAACCCCAGTAAGAGGATGGGCTGATCTTCGGGCGAAGGTCTGTATCCCTCTTTAACAACTGTCTTTCCCTTCTTCACTGCTCTCCTGCCGGGGCCCTGCCATTGTCTGTGCCTGCCCCCCACCTCCGCCCCCTGCCTTTTTTTCTTGGAGCCCTTGAGTTTTCTCTAGATGAACAGTCAAAATGCCTCCGGGTGTTGATTAGAGTCACCCATGCCCTGAGAGGACAGAAATTAGTCTTTAAACATTCATTGGTCACCAGACCCTAACTCTCCAGATGGTCTCCATAGTAAACCAGAGCGGGAACAAGCAGGGCACTGCATCCTGCTGTTCATTCCTTACAAGATGGGGCAGTGTTACTGTCATTGGCCATCCATAGCCATCCCCATCTTCCCCTTAAGAACCATGTTGATTCCCTCATAAGTTTAGAAGTTGTGTGTCACTGGCATGCATCATGCCTGTCCCATTTAATTCCCAGTGAGGCCCAGAAAGCAGATGCCTAAGTCAGTTGGCAGAGGTGGCTAAGCCCAGAACTAGACTAGATTCTAGGGGCCTTGAGGTCACTAACATTCAGTGAACTAAATGAACATTCTGCTGGGGCAGGGAGGCAGTGTGGTTAAAGAGTACCACTGCTAAGGGCTTTAAGATTTTGAGACACCCAAAAAAAAAAAAAAAAAAAAAAAAAGATTTTGAGACACCCACTGTGGGTCTCTCTGCCCTCCATGCTCTTTGATACTTTTGAATTCCCTTTGATCCCAACCTAACAATTCTAGAAGGGCCAGGCTGCTGGCTGCCCCCAGTTACTCTGCTCTCTTCCCTGGAGAGCTTATGACTGAAACAGGGCTCAATCTGTAGTTTTATAAGCCAGGAAGAGGATGGATTCAATAGTCCTTCCTTTTCAGATTATTTTCCTACTCCCCAGGGAGTCACATCTCCCATTATTTTGTTTTACCTCACTCAACCTCTTAACATACACACACCCTGCCACCCTGCCCCACCCTCAGAGCTCACTACCTCTTCTTTGTGAGCAGGGAGATTTACAAGCTCCTGCAAGAGTGCCAGTTGGCTATTTTTGCTTACCCTCCTGGCTGTTTTGAAAATTGCGTCTGGTACCTTCTTCCCACCTAATTCCAAATGTAGTTATTGGATACAACCCATCCAGAAAGCATGATGGCCAGAAATGACTTAAACTTTATTTCTCTTTCAAAATAGAGAACAGTGGTAGGTAGCTTACAGATAGTTAAGACTTTTGGGGATATCTGACATATAGTTCTACTTCAGTCATCAATACTAATCCCATGGTGGCATGTGCGACATAACTAATTGAATTTGGGGTTTAGGAGCAGGAAATGGCACCATCTGGAAAGAAAAGAGGAGCAACAAAGAGCCAAGAGTACAAGCTATAGTGATGGGGAATACCAGGGAGCTGGTCCTGGAAGCAAGTGGCATGAAGCCACCACATATCCTGCCACAAGATGAACACAGAAAACAAAGTCAGGCAACAGCGACACACCAGAGGGACCAGAATGCTCTCAGACTAAAAGCCTTGAGGAGCCAGGTAAAAAGCAGGATGGCTGGGAAGGGGCTCCCTAAGGACTCCTGACATGGTTCTCCACGCCCCTTTTGAAACTGAGAACTCCCGCGCTGTCTTTTCCCAGGAAAATGCACATACCCACAATTTTGCATTCCAGTTCAGAAGGCTTACAGAACCCACAAAGCTGAGCACAGACTTCTTACTTAAATGACACTTGACCCTATGGTGAAGGGGATGGGTCTGCTGGACTACAGACTCTGTCTGTGGGAGTCTGTTCCTCATTAGGAATGCTAATACAGCTCTACTTAAAACTTGGTTTTCATCATATAAAATACTGGCATTTGTTCTGAGGACAGACTTGTCATGTTCACAATGAGATGAACTACCAGGCAACTAAACTGCTGTTGGCGTGGTAGCTTCGAGAAGTTCAGGGCACATCATAGACTTTTTAAGATCAGTGACTTTTGATCCTTAAAATTACAGCATCAGACTCTCAGGATTTTTTTTTTCCTTATAGGAAGCTAAAAGAGCAGCAGTGATAAATACCTGAGGAGGTGTTACCAAGTGGCTGCCAAGTCCTCCTGCAACGGACGGGGACAGAAAGCAGGCCACATGTGATGGGTGCATAAGCAGTTGCAACCTCATGCTCTACAACTTCCCTGCAGATGAGGGGCACAGGCACGTGGTGGTCCTGGCCAGGGTTCCCCGTGAGGGACCTGGGCGGGGCTACTTCTCTTCCACAGAAGCTGCAGGGCCTGGATGGTCTGCTTTGGGCAAATGTGTCCACAGCCTCTCTGCCACCTTTTCATAAACCTACAGCTGACCATGAACGACACTGTTTCACCTCTTCATGCCAATAAAAAGGAACTCTCTTCATTTCCAAATCTCTCCCTTTATTACCACAGTTAACCTTTTACCTGGAAAATAAGCAGTTAAGAACTATTAAGACAGCATCATTACATTATTACTTTCAGCAGAAGGGGGAGGGGGGTCTTAAACATTTAAGTTAAAATAGACACTGAAAGACACAAACTCCAGTTCCCAGAAAGGCTGACCCTCTACAGTCAGCCCTGAAAGCAGGATTACTGTGTAAATATGAAGAAAATCATACGGTGACTTTATTCTTCTTGTTACTTAAAAAAAAAAAAAAGGTGATGTGATAGCCATGATGGTCAACATCATATGGGGAAGACCAAGTCCACACTTTGTCCCGAGTCAACTGCTACCACCTGAGTCCTGGTTAAATCACTTGTACCCACAGTGACGGAATAGGTCCCTGGATATACTTCTATGTAGAGGTCTTTAGAGATGTTCTCAGCCTGCAAGGAAAAGCAGGTATTAGCTGTTGAGACTAGAGGTCACAATGCCGTCAGAGCACCTCTACCAGGCGACCTTGGTGTGCCAGGAGCACAGTGGAATGGAGCACTGGTGTGGGAGACGGAGGTCCTGCTTCAAGGCTTCGCCTGGCCAGACAAGAGGAAAGTCACTTAGGTAAATCTCAGCCTCTCCTTGTGCTTGTTTCCTTATTTCTAAAGCTGTGGTAGTAAGTACCACGTGTACTTTCATAAACATGTACGTGAAAACACCTGGCAAGTGCTAGAATGCTATACAAACATGAAGGGTCATAAAAGGGACACTCCTGGTTGTAGAAAGAGAGGAATTAGGTAGAGGAAAAGGGGATCATTGTTTGGGGGCTCAAAAGCAGACAGTGGGACTTGTTAGCACAGAGCAGCAATAATGACAAGGTACCATGGAATAATGGGAATCTTTCTAATTGTGCTTTGTTTGCTAAATTCATTATGAGGAAGATGAAATATTCTTTTCTCCAAAAGCTGAACACACTGTGAGTTGATTCCATTTTGTCATGCAGCAAGGAGCTGGCTGGCCAGAGCCCTCCCTTAGCAGGCTGGTGCTCCTATAATACAAAACACTGGAAGCTGGAGTTCATGGAAGATTTGTGTTTAAAGCTGTGCTCAGCACAACCCATCTTTCAAGGACAGACCTGACACATGACTGGGAAGTGGGCGGAAGTACAGGCAGAGAAGGGGTGTCAGTCCAAATGGCTGAGAGCAAAGTTGCAAACCAGAAGAGAGCCTGTAATTAAGAGCTGCTATCCCACAGCTGGGAACCCCCCACGAACTTCCTCCCTGCTCAGAAGGAGCCACAGGCGGCAGCTGTCATCTCTGTCACCACACCCAGGCCAGCAAACTTTACTAGGAGGACTAAATGGCAATATTTATACTTTCATGAAACTTCTTCCCCATCCTCCACCTTGCATAGATTTAAAACCAACTTTTCTCCAAAGCTGCTTTATGTTCTAGCCTTTCATGCCCAGTTACTGCAAAATTGGTCTTATTTACCTGTCATTTAACTGACATGAAGGTGTATGACTATGCCACAACTCTTTATTGGTCTTTGACCACATAAGTACACAAAGGTAGATTTTAGAAAATACAGCTCTATCAGAATTGCAGAAAGCGAAAGATATTCCATTTGTCTGCATAAAAGGAAATACGGGGTCAAGGTTGGCATCTGTGATTCCACCATCATGAGTATCAGGAAGATTAGCATTACCAAAATCCAGCAAGTCTGGGAGGCATCTTGGCCTAACTGATATTTGTACTAGAAGTAGAACATTCTTGGTTGTTACTAACTCTAGTATATTTTGAATCTTGGCTAGTAGCATGGTAATATACAAACAAAGATTAAGCAAACTATCACAGCAACATGCTGGAGTTCCTTTCCTCTGAATTCCAGTCCTTCCAAGTTCCCAAAACTTTCCTGGGTTCATGAACTAATGAGTACTTCTTTATCCTAAAAATGAGAAACTCATCACTGTGTTTTTAACAGAGAAATATTTGTGAAAAATGAGAACAAATCCCTTCAAATGTTCTGGAACTTGAGCTAACCAAATTTGTATGTTTCAGAATTTCAGCAATGGTTTTCACTTTGTAAGCAGGAGGGTCAGGCCCCTCCTGCTGCTTGAACAGATGGTGGAATTCCAGCAGGAGCGAGTGCCAGCCCAGCTGAGCTGTAGGAACTGAGAAGTGAATACTTTGCATTCTTTCCAACCACAACTATGAGTTCAGGCACAAAAAGTATCCCTTAAGCTTCAAGTGAAGGAAGGATACCAAAAAGACATAATTTTACACTGAATCTAAATGCTGTACTCTCAAGACTGGAACGTCCCAACATAAAAATACTGTAGGTCTGGAATAAAGAACCCTATAACCAACTCAGTGGGTTCATGGAATTGCACGGGTGGTGAAGCCCAGAACAATGAGGAGATGTGTACTTACAGGCTGGGATGCTGCTAGAGCGCACTCCGACGCTTGAGAGATGCCTTCAAGATCGAGGGAGGTTTCCTTTTTCTGGAGAGACAAGTACAAACATTGATCAGTGCCCAGACTCTGACTTCTGGATTGTAAAGAGAAAGTTTCTCTTAGTTTATTAGGAACAACTAACAATTGTTCTGTCAGTTTCTTCTAAGTTGTCATCTAAGTTATTATGGCTTTTAGTGGATTCTGTGAGGTAGTTGCAGTCAGATGTTTATCATGCTTACTTTTTATACTTACATGGGCTTTGGAGTCAGACCAGAAGTTGAATCCTAACTCCTGCTTTTACTGAAAAGGGCAGATTGATCTCTCTAAGCCTTAGTTCCCTAGTCTGCAACATGGGGACTAGACTGGAAATTTAAAGTGCAACAGTGACTGACACTTAATGGGCTCTCAGAAAACAGAATTCTCTTATGTGCTTCTCCCAAGAGTCCGGGTAATAGCGGGGAAAGATGGAATTTCCCTCAGAGGCACCAACTGACATTTTATAGGAAGGAATGGAAGGACAGGAATGTCTCTTGTCTACATGTAACCCCCTGTTAGGGTCAGGCCAGAAAAGGGAATCAGGGTTCAGGCTCTGATGTGGCTCCACACATCTCAGGCCGGGGAAACAGAAGGGACCTCCCAGTGTGCATCTAGCCCTCAGGCGTATCCCTGGGGCCCCTCTCCCTTCCTTTCCCTAAACCTGCAGGCCAGAGAAGTTAGGAATCCAACTTGTGGGTCAGACTCTGAACTTAAGTTTGCTACCTTTGAGTAGAACTAGTGGGAGTTTAAAAAGAAAAAAACAAAATGAAACAACACACCTCCTCCAAAAACAACAATGAATTTCTACTGTATCAGTTCAACAAGTAGAATCTTTGGCTTCTCCAGAACATGTGATAAAAGGCAAGTAAGTTTGTAGTGAGAGGCCTGTAATTGTTCATTACTAATAGTTTATTTCCTGACATTTTAGGAAAAGAATTCTGTTAAGAGAGGGAAGGGGAGCGGAGGGCACAACACATGGAGCTGAGGATACATACCTGGCCATTCCCCATGTCCCAGCACAAATGCACCGTTGACTTCCCTCTGTGATAACGAGAGACGTGGGCTGCCCCTCCTTCCTCCAGCACAGATGAATAATATTTCTATAGGAGAAACATGAAAGATATTAGGTAACCAAATAGTCTGGTCAAACTTTCAAAAAAAAAACTCCGTTACTTGAGGAAAGTATGGTTAAGGAGGGAGGCAACAGAGCAAAAGTAAATTACCCGCTCTCTTGACAGGCCTCTGAAATCCAACAAATCTGAGCCCATGTGAAGTGGCTGCAGAGGAGGAAGTTGCATTTGGCATTACTTTGCTGCCATCTGCTGCCTTTGTAGGGCAAGAACTCTGGCCAACCACAGCTGGGCAGGACCATGCTCTCTGCCAGGTTAAATAATTGTCACAACATCTTCATCCCAATATCAAATACATATGCCTTTCCACCTCCTCTCATCACAAGTTCTGATGAACTGTTCCATGTTTACTGTCCGAGTCTCAGACAAGGACAAGGGAAGAGGGGAGTATCTCCTTGAGATTTAGAAATACAACAGGAAATGTAACAAAAACTCAATAGCTAGGCAACCCTTCTCCCCCTGCGGAGGAGTGGAAGAAGAGGTCTCTAACTTAAGGAGAATAATCCAAAGGATCAGAAAGCAGTTACATTTTTTCTTGTCTACTTCCTTCCTCCCCCTCGAAGTTAACCTTAGACTTGCCCTTGATTATGACTAATGATGAGGACATCACAAGCCTGCTTGTTTTGAACACAGTGTTCAGTGTTTAAGGCATGAGACCAAAAGAATGCGAAGCTGGGGAAAACACTTCAGGACATAGGTCTAATGATGTATTTTAGGGATTGCTTTAAAACTGTAAAGGCAAACTCAGAACACTGTTCTTAATTCTATCTCCAGAAAGACAAGGGGTTCGGTCCGAGACTCCATTCCAGAGTGGAAACTTGCAGTATGGACTGAAAATCAAAATGAAGAGCACCAATTCACTGAACCTCAAACCAAAGACAAATGTTTTTCCTTTTAGTGGACCATGAACCAAAATGTTTAAGTTGATCTCTACACAGAAGAGCTAGATTTTTCTAAAACAACTTAAGAGAATAACATAATATTCTCTGGACCATTATTGCATTGATTATGACTCCTGTTGTTGGAGTAATAGGGCTTCTGCAAAAAATTAAGAGATTTTTTTGAATATCTCTTAATATGTGAAATTGAAAAGCAGGACAGAAACAAGTTACTCTCTTCCTTCTCCTTTGCAGACCAGCATCCTTAGAACCAACCACAAAAGAATCCCGTCATGTTAAAGCTGGCAGAGACCACAGAGTGGGCTTTAACTCCTAGACATCAGAGTACCTTCCAGGCAGGTAATGTCTTGGGATGCAGGCTGGCCTGCCTTCACCATTTCTTCAGAGTACTTAATGATGACCTAGTGTATGGTTTTGAGAAGAGGATCTTCAAATCTTCGTACACCCATTTCAATGAATGGTACCCAAAACATCACCTAAGTCCCTCATGCTACAATTTATGACAAATTCATCTCTCAGTGAAGACCAAAGAAACAGACTCTAAAGGCTGGAAAGCACTTTAGAGATCTTCATTTTATGACAGGGAAGGTAGGCTGAGTGGGATTAACTGGCCCAGGGCATTAGAGCCAGTTAGGGGCAGATCATGGGTCTCATTTCTGAGAGGCTGCTCCTGCCATTAAGCCACACCTCCTCTGCTGAGGGTACTGCATCCGTTGGCTGTAACCACCCTTGTGGCCAACAAGTGATACAGACTCACAGGGACAGACTTAAAAACCACTTTACTTGCAACAGCGGTTAAACTCTAGGGATTTTGCCTCAGTTTTTGTTTCAATACATTTTTGAAAACCAGAAAGTCTCAGTTGCAGTTTAGAGCAACCTTACTGATTTTTTTTTTTTAACTTCAGTTCAAAGTTCAAAAAAATCCCTAATATCTGGACTTGAATGTTTTGGAATTCAGCAAATAAGCTCCCCGGGCCCTGCCCCAGTCTGAAAACAATAATGAAGACAAAGACCTTCTGTGGTTGGTTCACTGCTTTATCCTCAATCATACCTACAGTTAGACATTCGATAAATATTTGTTGAATACATTCTAACTTGGGACTTATCACCTGGTTTAAATCCCTGTTTACAATCTGGCCACGAATGTGGGGCAGGGTAGACGGGTAGCCTCCAGAGTCTCCTTAAAGTCTGCGAAGATCCACTTTGTGGCCCGTGTGCAGGTGCATCCAGGCGAGCTCTGCTTTGGCTTACACCAACTTACCCCACACTGACTTGAGGTATAGTCCATGAATGCTGCCATTGTCCTGAAGGAAGCACTGAGGGTTGGTTGTCTTTCTTCTCTCTATTCGAATAAATGGCAAACCACAGGTGAGAGCTGGAATTCGCTAGACAATAGAAGTCATTTTGGGAATAGCTTTCTTTTTTTTTTTTTTTTTTTTTTTTTACTGTTTGAAAGGCCTCTGCAAGTGTCAGAAGGCCCTTACTGAGAAAGAATTCCACTCTAAAAAGAATAAGCAGACACGCAATTTATCCAGGACAAAGAAAGGTCTGCTAGCTTTCCTGTAATACCAGAGGGCAGCGTGTAAGGATCTTTTTCAAAGTCACCCACCCGGGCGGGGCACTGGCGGTAGGTACCCCCACACCCCCCAGGGAGACTCTGTCAAACGTCAGGGGTTCTCCGAGGGCTTTTCCGCCCTCGTCCCGTTACCTCACGGCTTCCGTCAGGGGCCGCCAGCGGCCGCCCGGCACGGCAGCCCTCGCCTCACCTGTCCCGGCAGGAGGCGCTGGGGGCCGGCCGCGGGCCGCTCCCGGGAAGCGCCCCCCACGCTGCTTCGGGGACGCTCCCGCGGACGCCAGTCCGCCGCCCTGGTCCTGGCGCGCTCCAGCACTTCCCGCCCCAGCCTAGCCGTGCGCTGCAGGGCGCGTCGGTCCACCCCGTTCAGCGCCGCGGCCGCCAAGCAGTTCTCCATGCCTCCCTGCGCGGGCGCACACACACACACACGGCGGGGTCAGCGGGCCGCCGCGGCGGGTCGGAGCCCCAGTCTCCACCTCCCCGGCGACCACCGCCCCCGGCACCGCGCCCAAGGCCCTCTCCAGCCGCCGCCGGGCCGGGGCCGAGCGGGTGCGCGCAGACCCCTCCATTTCCGTCTCGCCCTCCCCGCGGCAGGGGGCCCTCACCGGCCCGCCTCTCTAGGCGCATGCGCCCCCCGCGGCGCCGGAGAGGGAGGGCGGGGCCTGGAGCCCCCGGCGCAGGCGCAGCAGGCCGCCGCCGGCCCCGCCTTCTCCCTGCTCCCGGGCCGGGGTCCCTGCGCGCCGGTTGCCGGGCTAACGGGCGGGCGCAGGGGCGGGGCCTGGCGGCGGGCGAGGCGTGCGGGCCGGAGTGGAGCGGCGGCGGGGCGGCGGTGGGAAGAGCTCCTGGGCGCGGCCTCAACGTTCAAGGTCGTCTACAGCGTCTCACTGGGTGGCCCGGGGGGAAAGTCAGGTGGCCTTCTGTTGGGCTAAGGAATTGTAGGGAATTAGACACCTGCCCCCAGGCGCCTCTCTCAGCCCGGTCTGTATCTTGAGATGCCGCCCCTGCAAAAGCCCCTTTCGTGGGCTCAGCGGTTTAGCGCCGCCTTCGGTCCAGGTGGAGATCCTGGAGTCCCCGGATCGAGTCCCGCGTCGGGCTCCCTGCATGGAGCCTGCTTCTCCCTCTGCCTCTCTCTCTCTCCTTGTGTCTCTCATGAATAAATAAGTAAATCTTAAAAAAAAAAAAAAAAAAAACCAACCCTCTCGTTGGAGGAGATGGAGATGGGTAGGAGAATCCAAACTGTGCTGCTGCTGCCAGGGTGGCGCTTGTCGAAGAGTGTGGCCATGGGGCTGTGGCCCTCCGCCCGCAGGCAGCTGTTCAGGGCCGGGGGGTGGGGTGAGGGGTGAGGAGGGCGCCTGAGTTGTCCGTCCTCGGCCCCGAATCCCTCCAGGGCAGCTTCCTCACTCCTCCAGTGGCAAGTACGGACTCACACACTTTTGGAAGCCGCCTCTCTGGGGAGTTGGACGCACCTTTGCAGAAGAGTTGTGCCACATGTAAATGAGCTGTGCATCCTTCCCGCGCACCGCACTCCTGCACAGCTCTGGGTTACGTGATGGACCGTGTAGCCCAAGGTCTCACTGCTGATCAGTGGCGGCCACAACACGCTGCGCACAGCGGAGCATTGATGTTCAGGAAGAAGCACTTTACGGGTGACTGCTCGGTGGGGGTCACTTTAAGGCACACACGGAAATCTTCAATGCCGAGCGAGTCTCCGCAGAGGGCTCGATCAGCAGTTCTGCGCTCTCAGGATATTACTGCAACTTGTTTGCACTGTTGCTCATTTCCTGCTTTTCTCTCGCGGAAAGAAATTGAGTAGAAGTCTTCATTATCATTGGGATATTTTTCATTGTAGTGTAAAAGTATTCTAAAACTTTTAGAAGCTTTCCCTTCAATAATGCTTATCAAACGCCTCCTTCATTTTTTTTTAAGATTTATTTATTTATTCATGAGACACAGACTGAGAGAGAGAGAGAGGCAGAGACACAGGCAGGGAGAGAAGCAGGCCTCTCGCAGGGAGCCCGATGCGGGATTCGATCCTGAATTCCAGGATCACGATCTGAGCCGAAGGCAGGTGCCCAACCACCGAGCCACCCAGGTGTCCCCAAACGCCTCCTTCAGAACATAGTAGTTAACCGGTGCACAGGGTCCCCAATATAAGGTCTGGAGAGCTGAGTTTGAATTCAGTCTCTGCCACTTTTTTGCTGTGTGATTTCTGGGCAAACAAGTCACTTAAAATCTTTGAACTTCAGTTTTTCCTCTTCCTGATGTTCAGGAATACCAATCGTACCAACCTCCTGGATTGAACTTCTTGAGAGTGGGGCCGTATTTGTTTTGTTTAATGAGTTTAAGGTGCATCTAGTATTTCACTTGCCACAGAAAGGGCTAACAGATAGCTATTGAATGCAGTGAATTAGGAATCGGATTGCTGTAAGGATTTTGTGAGAGAATTCCTGGAAAATGCTTAGCACAATGCCTTGCAACGAGTAAGTACTCCGCAGATATAGCTAGCACTATAATGCCCCAAGCACTGTCCTAGGACTTGGGGAGAATAGAAAGTGGGTCAGGCTAAAGCAGAATAAAAAAAAAAATGAAGCTTATAAAATCTGTAGTGCTAGGAACCAAATATTAAAATTTTGTTCATAAACTGTTGCTTTTAAAAACAAATATTTGAGACAGAGCAAGCAAACACAAACAGGGGGAGTAGCAGATAGAGACTCCTCTCAGCAGGGAGCTGAGGACCCCGAAATCATGACCTGAGCTGAAGGCAGACTCTTAAGGGACTGAACCACCCAGGATCCCTTGGCTGTTACTATAAGATTGATATAAAGTGTTATGAAACTTAGAGGAGAAAGATCCATCTATGGTTCAGTTAGAGGGATCAAGAAAGGCTTTTTAGAGGAGGAGACATTTGAGCAAAGTCTTGAAGTATGGCCCAGGAATTAATAAGAGAAGAGATATTTAAAATACCTGATAACTGCTTTTATAATGAATGTGGTTGAGAGTGAGACAGAATTTGATTTGCTTTTTTTATTTATGGATTTCAAGATCCTGGCTCTATAATTTAGCTGAGTCTATGTAACTATGAACAGATTATTTAACCATTCTCTACCTCAGTTTTGTCATCTTTAAAATGAGAATAATATTGTATTCCTCATAGGGTTGTGAGGACCAAATAAATTAATACAAATAAAGTGCTTTGAATAGTACTTGACACATAGTAAATGCTCAATAAATATTAGCTAATATTATCTTAATGAGACCTCAGCCTTATTTTTCAATATGTCCTCACTTGCCTGATCCATACCTCACGTTACTTGGCCTTCTTCCCCAGGATTCTATTACCACTTCCCATGCCCAATTCCATTTCAGTTGAAGCATTACTTTCTTCTTATCAAGTCAACTTTTTAAAATCTTTTGCTACTTCCAGGTGCAACCTGTTTCCATGGCTTTTTTTTTTTTTTTAATATCGAGGTACTTATCCCAATCTGATTTAAATTGTACGTAGTTATGGTTCATTTTTTCCTAACAGCTTATGAACTCCTTGAAGGTAGAAATAGTTCCTAATTTGTTCCTAAATATCCAGGGCTTGGTAAGCAGTAGGTGTTCAATAAATATTTATTGAATTTACTGACCTAATCTTTTATTTAAATAGATCCATGTTAGGTCAGCTCTGGTGGTGCAACGGTTTAGCGCACCGCCTGCAGCCTGGAGTGTGATCCTGGAGATCCGATATCGAGTCCCACGTTGGGCTCCCTGCCTGGAGCCTGCTTCTCTCTCTGCCTCTCTCTGTCTCTATGAATAAATAAATAAAATCTTAAAAAAAAGATAAATAGATCCCTGTTAGACCAGATAAGAATTGTCTTCTTAAAAAAAAAAGTCTACCTTTTTTTTACTTTAGTGAATATAATGAATATTCAGTTATAAATAATTTTCCAGAATTTAACATTAGAAATATTTGGGAAAGAAGATGCTTGGAATGGAACTAAAGCCTAAAGACTGCCATGAAAGTAAATCATTGCATTTATTTTTATATTTGTATTTATACATGTCTCTTTTTTGGTATAATTTGAAGGATTGAACTGTAAACTACAGTGAGAATCTTTTTTCTCTTTTTTAAGATTGGATGGGAATAATGATGGAACCTGCCTACCATCAAGTCCTTTGTGGATCAAACACAGCCCAAGCCAGCTACTTCTTTAAATTTTTTTGTCTTGTTTTGGTTTTTTTTAGAGTGAGAGAGAGTGTGTGACTAGGGAGGGGCAAAGGGAGAAGGAGACAGAGTCTTAAGCAGGCTCCACACTCAGCATGGAGCCTGATGTGGAGCTCGATTTCACAACCCTGAAATCATGACCTGAGCTGAAATCAAGTGTCTGATACTTAGCTGAATGAACTACCCAGGTGCTCCCAAGCCAGGTACTCCTTAAAGCCACCAGTGAGACTTGGAAATGGAACAGCAAATAGAGGGAGGGCATATGATCAGAAATGTATCTGATCATCAGTGGAGAAAGAAAACTGTTCCTCTAAGTCTTCCACAATTTCTCTCTTCACCAGGATAGATATATTACAGAGAGCACGTAGACGTTGTCTAGGTTATATTTTGGGGAATAAGTGGGTTGAAGGACATTTATATTCCTGAAATCTGAGGAAAGAGATTGGTGCTGTATTTGGACTTCTTGAAAAGAAAAAAAAAACAAAAAACAAATTTAGTCTCTAGGGTCACAACCCGGGCCGAAGGTGGCACCAAACTGCTGAGCCACCCGGGTTGTCCCAAAAAACAAATTTAGTAAAGAACAAATGCAAGTATTTTTCTCTATGTGAAGAGGGCAAGAAAGGGTTAAAAGCCTATGATGTAAAAGTGGGTATCATGCCAGAGTTAGACAATGATTTATACTGTACATACCAGAGAATGTATAAATCATTTCATTTGACAGGTGGTATTTTTATTTCTTCAGCAGACTTAGGGAGCTTTAGAATCATTACAGCTTTGTAAAGTAGTATTATAGACTGAGTCATTAGATCATTCATTTTGCCTGATTACATCAACTCATTGGGTTTTTGGGGAATGAAAGAAACTCATTATCAAAATTGTCATCTTGATTATATAGATTAAAGAAAATGGATCAAAGTACTGAGAATTAGCTTTCACAACCTGTTAAGAAATTGGAAGTTAAAAAATTGATTGCAGAGCAAGAATGATTAGGAAAAAGTTTTGTCATTTAAAAAACTATCAGAGATTAAAGGCATGACAATTTTGGTCGATATAAATAGTAGGAATCCATGTGGAGTTTTTTTAAAAAAATGACTTTATTGAATTGAGGGATAATCTATATTACATTATACTTACCTGTTTTAAGTGTACAATTCAATAAATTTTAGTAAATTTATAGAATTTTGCAGACATCACCATGATCCAGTTTTGGAACATTTTCATTAACTGAAAAAGATCCCTGTGCCTACCATATGCAGTTAGTCTCAGTTCCCACCTCTAGGTCCACGCAACCGCTATTCTGTTCGCTATTTCTATAATTTTGCCTTTTCTAGGCAGTTTATATAAATGAATCACAATATGTGACCTTTTTTTGTCTGGCTTTCACTTACCATCATGTTTTTGAAGCTCATCCATATTGTAGCAGGTATCAGCAATTTATTCCTCTATATGACTGAATAATATTCCATTATATGAATATACTACATTTTGTTTATCCATTCACCAGTTGATAGCCATCTTAATTGTTTCCATTTGGGGACCATTATGAATAATGCTGCTATGAAAGATTGGATACAAGGCCTTGTGTGGATACAGGTTTTAATTTCTCTTGGGGAGATACTTAGGAGAGGAATTGATGAGTGATATGGTAAATGTATGTTTAACATTTTTAAGAAACTGCCAAACCGTTTTCTAAAGTGGCTGTACCATTTTACATTTCCACAAATGATGTCTGAAGGTTCCAGTTTTTTTTTTTAAGATTTTATTTATTCATAACAGACACAGAGAGAGAGAGGCAGAGACACAGGCAGAGGGAGGAGGAGGCTCAATGCAGGGAGCCCGACGCAGGACTCGATCCCGGGTCTCCAGGATCACACCCCAGGCCGAAGGTGGCTCTAAACCGCTGGGCCACCAGGGCTGCCCGGTTCGTTTTTCCACTCCTCCTCAATGCTTGTTATTATTTGTCATTTGAGTATAGTCATTCTAGTGGGTATGAAGTGCTATCTCGTGATTTTAATTTGCATTTTCTTAATGACTATTGATATTGAGCATGTTTTCTTGTAGTTATTAGGCATTCCTATTTCTTCTTTTGTGAAATGTTTATTCAAATCTTTTGTCCATTAAAAAAAAAGATTTTATTTATTTATTCACGAGAGACACACAAAAAGAGAGGCAGAGACACAGGCAGAGGAAGAAGCTGGCTCCATGCAGGGAGCCTGATGTGGGTGGGACTCGATCGCGGGTCTCCAGGATCACGCCCTGGGCTGAAGGCTGCACTAAACCGGGGCTGCTCTCTTTTGTCCATTTTTAAATTGGCTTGCCTTTTTTTTTTTTTTTCTTTTTTTTTTGAGTTATAAGAATTCTTGTTCCAAACAAGAATTCTTTATCAGCTGTGTGGTGTATAAGTGTTTTCTCCTGGTCTGTGTCATGTCTTTCATTTTCTTATTTGTGTTTTTCAAAACATAAACATCTTAAATTTCAATGAAGTCCATTTTCTTAATTTTTTTCTTTTATGGATTGTGCTTTTGGTAGGTAGGCAATCTTTGCCTAACCCAAGGTTATGTAAGAAGTTTGCCAAATGACCTGTGTACAGGTTGGGGAACACGACATCAAGTCTGCCATTACCTTTATTTTCTGTTGTGTGCAAGGTCTCGCATTCAGGCAGTGCACACCTAGGACATGTACATACTTTCCAGACCACCAAGGATATGTGATGTGAGTTTATCAAGGTCCGCTATGACTAGCTTGTTCCCTGGATCTTATTGTTAAATTTCTGGCTGGTCTGTTGCTCTTACCAATCAATACTGCAGTCTCAGCCAGCTGTGATGTTGATTTTTCCTGATTGTTTACTGCTTGTTTTCTGTCTTTTTTTTTTTAATTTTTTATTTTATTTATGATAGGCACACAGTGAGAGAGAGAGAGAGGCAGAGACACAGGCAGAGGGAGAAGCAGACTCCACGCACCGGGAGCCCGACGTGGGATTCGATCCCAGGTCTCCAGGATCGCGCCCTGGGCCAAAGGCAGGCGCTAAACTGCTGCGCCACCCAGGGATCCCTACTGCTTGTTTTCTAAGGTCACTTGTTTCCGATCATACCCTGAGCACCAAATCAAGTCATTGCCCTCCAGCAGCAGAACTGCTGGTTTTCATGGCTTGTCTTGTCTTAACACAACTACCGTGTTACGGTTGAGGTCGGGTATAGGAAGTGGAAAAAGTCTCTGAGGTCCCAGATGCCCACTTTTCTCACTAGAGTTTCAGCAGTTTTATTATTCATTTATTTTAAAAATAAATGCTTTTCAATCTGGTCCATTTCTGCCCCCCTCACCCCTCAACATTGCTGAATGCTTATTTGACAATTTTGTATAGTTTTATTGTTGCTTTGGACAGATGATTTACCAACCTCCTTACTCCATCATTCTGGAATTATCCTCTATGTAGAATTTTAATGTCCTAAAAATTGACACAGTATATCCTGACAGATGCAACAGCTTTTTAAAAACTAATATTTAGATCTTACTGTTCCTTCCAATTTTATCCTTCCTAGCCTTTTAAAATACGACTCTTGACTCTCAAGTTTACTTTTATGTATTCTTTTAGGATGAAATTTATATTTATTCTTTCTATCAGTATTTATTTGTTCAGTGGTCATTTATTAAGTCTGTTCTGTATTTCCATTTCAGGAAGCTCTCACAAGTCAAGTAGGAAGCCAGATTTCCAGGGTGAGAATTATAACAGTTTTAGAGTAAAGTTTAGTTATATGCTCTGGTCTGTAGTAAGTTTTCCTAATTATAATTATAGGTGTATTCCATTTTAAGAAATAATAGAAATATATTTAAAAATGTAAGTGATAATAGGGTGATTATATTACTTAAAATATGCTGTTTACACTCAGATATTTGTTATCCTTCAGTTTTGTGACTTTTTTCCAGTCACACACCATCCTCTTCATATTGTGGAGAGAAGAAAAATTTATCTACACACAAAGTTTCTGTATGTTTTTTTCCCTGTGAGGTCTAATCGTAACTATGGCAAAGATGTCCTGTTTGGGTGGGAGGGAGCAAACTGGGGTGAAATTGGAAGTTAGGTCTGGTGGCTGTAGATTATTAAGAAGGACGCCAAAGTTGAGGTGGCTCACATTATTATCTGAACTTACTTGATTAAAGGGAAATGTGTGGCAGGGAGAGAGGTATGTCACCTTTCATATAACTTTGTTCCTTGGGTCAGGGAAATTTCACTCTATCATGGACTGGGCAAGATTGAACATAGGTGAGTGAGGCAGAGGATAACTTTCAGTATGAGAAAGGAGGAAAAGAAGATGGGTGGTTGAAATTGTAGCCAAATAGAACAAGCAGGCTTGTGGAGAGAGGAAGCACAACAGGGTCAACTAGGCTTGACACGGACCAGAGATTTCTCCAGCTAACCGTAGGTGTTCTGAGTCAACAACTAGATCCTTATCATCCTTTTTGCCATCCTTATCATCCTTATTTTAAGAAAATAAAAGTCAGGTGAGGCCAAAGGATTATTTTAGTAAATATAATAATTGGATTTGGAAGTCCATTATCTGATGCATAGCACAGACAGAGGGAAATGTACTAGAAAATGTTTCAGACTAATTGATTTTGGAGTGGTCCTCTGACTAATCTTTGAGCTAATTTTTGTACTAACATCTCATTTTATAAGTCCTAGCTTGGTCTCAATGCTAGCACTTATAAAATGAGATGTTAAAACAAAAATTAAGATAATGGATGTGAAGTATTTTGAAAAGTGCATTGCTATATAAATGTAAGAAAATATCATTATAAAATGCTAAAATACTAACAGCTGCTGCTAAATGAAAACTTCTTGTAAGCTAAAGCTTCACCAAAATCATAATGAAAATTAATGGAAAGATAAGGCTTAATATATCACAGATTTCAACAAACTTGTATTGAGTCTATGCTTGCTGAAGTGGTGAGGTTCATGTGTGTTAAAAGTGAAGACAGATCACTTCATTGCATAGATCCTATAGATACCATAATTTAAAAATCCTTTTCTGCTTATTGTGTTTATGATGCTAGTTTAAACTCAGCACATGTGCTTTGTATGAATCTAAAGGAGATTTTTCCAAAAAAAGATGATGGTCTGTTTATCTAGGCCCTCCAAAAGCATTTCCTGCCAGGCAGTTGACATGTAGCCTTGGCACAATTTCAGAAAACTATTTGCTTCTGTTTACTCTTCCAGATACAGCATCTCCTAGGAATTGAGATGAGGAATCTCCTTTAACTCTTTTAAATTTTAGAAGCATATTTTATATAACACTTTGAGTCTACTCTTAATACAATGAAAATTCTTGTGTCTTTAAATTCTTTTAAAAAATGCATCTGTTTTAGTAATTCACTAGCAGAGACGTCAAAGCCTTAAAGTGAGTTAACCCAATGTAATTAGATATTCTTTTCCCATAAGATTAATCATGGGATAATTGTTAATATTTTCAAAATCCTTCATTAAGAAACAGACCCACTGTTGAATTTCTTCTGAAGAGTATGTTCTACTTGGTTTACTTATAATATTTTTCTTTTTCTTTTCATATAACATTTTCGAAATATTTTGTGAAGTGAGGTAGATACTATATTTAAAAAATAAATTACTCAAAACTTTTATTTCTTTGAGGGACTAAATTTGTTTCTAAATGTTTTTAATACTCATTACATAGTTAGGAATACAGGAGCATATTATAGTTTTATTGTGATCCCAGAATGCATGTTATTTCAATTAAATATAAATATCTTTAAGAGAATGTGATGGCAAATGTATTAATTTAAAGGTGAGAAATCTAGAATACAGAAAGATACAATAACTTGAGATACTGCAGTTAAGTATGAGCGAATTTAAGTCTTCTTGTTCTGATCCGAAATCAGAACAAGGCTGTGAATCAGAACACGATGACTTCTGAGTGGCAAGGATTAGAGTAAGCAACATATCAGAGACAAAGAGTATAAGAGATTGTCATATAACACCAATGGAAAGGGTAAATAGGGAACGATAAGCATATGTCCAAGGTTTGGAGGCTCAAATTCAAGGTCTGCCTTGATACTCTGGACAACACAGGTCCCTCATTTCCCACCCTCCCTTTCTCTCTGTAATTTACAAGGTTTCAGGCATAGTTGGAAGACATGGCCCTGCTTCTACACAACTGATACTGAAGGCTTATGTGTTGAGATGAATGGCTCCCTGCATTAAGGGAATCAAAAGTCAACATAGTCCAGAGTCCAGAGAGTTCTGTCTTAGGGGCTGGAGTTATGAGGGCAAAATGATTCAGCAAAGCTGGGGTCACCACTGGTACCATGCACAAAGAGTTATCTTGGTCTTGTGAATTGGTGACATTGGTCCCTTCAATGACTTCTTATCTCTGTCTTGAAACCATGTTGACTCCCAGACTGCCTGGCCCAGAAACAATCTGATTACCAGCTGACGGCCTCAGCTCAATCCTGTGAATCTATACCAGCTTAGTTTTTAGAACTTCCAGCTATATATTCCAGAGGAGTAAAGAATAGGAAATCCAGAGTTGGTTTGAAACAAGCAGAATGACTGAGATAATTCTGTTAGGAAACTAGTAATACTGTCCTCGCAGAGACCTGCCTCGTCCTCACCTCCACTGCACTGCCTGTCACAGAGTAGGTCCTTAACAAATATTGGTTGAATATCAAATTATTGCAGGGACCTGCAAGTGATGAAAGTAACTTGATGGGAGAAAGAATGAGAGAGTTACTCCTGACATAGGCACAGAGCCTGAATGCAGCTTTCAGGTGTGAGAAAGATGGAAGTGCTCAGCTATTTGGGATGTCCTAGAAGTAAACTAAGGCACAAAGAAATTATTGACATATCCAGTTCTATAGAGCCATCTAGGGCAGCATTAGAAATTAACCAAGTGTCTTTGTTCTTAGATTTATGCTGTGCACACTAAACAAATGGTTTGTAAAGATTCAAAACAGTGCTTAGGCTAGCAAAAAAAATTTCTTTAATTAATATAAAGTTTGAGTAAGTGAAATTTTAAAGATGATGGAATCTAATTGATAACTTCCTTACTCTTTAACCTGCAGATAATCTCCCTTTTTAAAGTGTTGATTATACTAGTGATTATGCAGAGAAGAAGCCTGTGATGAAAATGTGGTATAAAATTGTGTTCTTTGTTCAGCAAGTTAAAACAAGCTGGTCTGTAAGCAATTATTATCTTCATCAAAATTCCTAGCTCTAATGTTTTGGCTTCATTGGCCCAGCACGTATGCCTTCTCAAACAATTGGATGGATTTAAAACACTTATGAGATGTTTGTGCTTATATCTTAACATAGCATCAGTTCAACAGGAAAAGAAAAAAAATGTAAGATTTGGCATTTGGGCATGGTTTTAAAAAGAAAATCAAACCAAAACTAAAGTAAACAAAAAGCCCATAACAGCGCTTAAATCCCTGTATACGAATGAACATTCTTTATTCAGCCTTGTAATGCCCTTAAGTAGCTGAGCAGTAGTTAGTATTCAGGAGTGTCTTTCTGCTCCTTATTCTTTAATCACTTAACATTTCTGGAAAAAATTACCATTTTTATATGGATGATACATTTTAAAGAAATCTCTTTTTGCCTTTTTTATTTTATTTTTGGTATTCCAAACAACAAATATATTCTGTATTCTAAGGAACTGTTCAGGTGCCTGCTTGAGTTAGCAGATGATTTATAAATAAATTAGCTTTTTAAATTCTGAATTTGCATATGTGTAAATGACTACGAAGAATGTGCCTTTGGATAAGATTTGGAATGTTTATTTAAAAAACAATCATCTTTTAAGATTAAAAGTATCCACAGGTGCGCTTATGTAACTTTTCCTAGTGGGTTAGGTTTCTGGTTACATTCTTTACTTAGCTAATGATTACATAGTCAAATATTTATGCTCTATATTCTTTTGAAACTACTGTTGGGGCGCCTCGGTGACTCAGTCGGGTAAGTACTCAACTCTTGGTTTCAGCTGAGGTCAGAATCTCTGGGTCTTTGAGATTGAGCCCCAAGTAGGGCTCTGTGTTCAGTGGAGAGTCTACTTGTCCCTCTCCCTTTCCCTCTTTCCCTCCACCTCTCCCCATGCACTGCCCTTCTGCCCCTCTACTCTCATGCACTCTCTCTGTCTCTAAAATACATAAATACATAAATACATAAATACATAAATAAATAAATAAATAAATAAAATCTTTATAAAAACCCAGAAATTACTGTAATATAACAGTTATTAATTGGGTAATTACCATTTACTAGATGTTGAAGATGGGTACGCCTTCAAGAGATACATATTCTAAAAAAAAAAAAAAAAAAAAAGAGATACGTATTCTAGAAGAATCAACAAATTGGGTTATGGTGAACAATACTCAGGAATAGGTGTTATGGGCTATGAATTGTGCCTTGCGTGTACAGAGAGGGAGTAATTCATTTTCCCTGGAGGTAGGAGAAGTCTTTACCGAAGAGGTGATAGGAGAAGTCTTTACTGAAGAGGTGACCTTCGAATTGGGTCTATCAAAAGTATTAACTTTCTTGACATTTTCGGGAAATGACAAGTTATTTATGAGATTGGAGCATAGACTGCCTGAAGCCAGTGATAAGATATAAAGTTTGATAGAAGAGCTAGAAGGAAAAATATACAAGATTTCCCCATCAGGTAGGAGAAAAGACAATGAGATGAACAATTAAGAGATCCAGGAGGTCTAACATATAAATAGGAGTTCTAGAAAGAGAAATTAGAGAAAATTAGAGGAGGAAATTAATAAAAATAAATAAGAACATTTATTGGAACTAAATAAAGGATATAAGCCTCCATATCAAAAGGCCTACTATGTGCCTTAGAACAGTGTTAGAGGGCAGCCTGGGTGGCTCAGCGGTTTAGTGCCGCATTCAGCCCAGGTCCTGATCCTGGAGACCTGGCCCGGGATAGAGTCTCACGTCGGGCTCCCTGGATGGAGCCTGCTTATCCCTCTGCCTATTTCTCTGCCTCTCTCTCTCTCTCTCTTCTGTGTCTCTCTCGAATAAATAAATAAAATCTAAAAAAAAAAAAAAAAAAAAAAAAAAAAAAGGGCATCCTTAGCTGCAATATTAGAAAGGATGTGTCCAATGCCTTCTAAAATCTGAATTGGGGGTGCCTGGGTGTACCAGTTGGTTGAGTGTCTAGCTCTTGGTTTTGGATCAGGTAATGATCTCAGGGTTGTGGGGTCAAGCCCCATGAAAGGCTCCACACTTAGTGCAGTTTGCTTGAGATTCTCTCCTTCTCCCACCCCTTCTTCCCCTCTCCCTACTAGCATGCTTTTGTGCTTATGTGTGCTCTCTCTCTCAAATAAGTATCTGAAAAAAAACTTAAAAAAGGTAAAATCTAAATCAAAAATATTTTTTACCTAGAATTCAATATCCAGCTAAACTGTCAGTCCAGTGGGAGAATAGTTTGAAATCATTTTCAGCCTTGCCAAGTATCAAAACAATTTTTACGTCCTATGCACCCTTTCTCAGAAAACTATTGGAGTAGGTGCTTACAAAAGGGATAGAAAGGGGGCACCTGGGTGGCTCAGTCAGTTAAGTGTTTGACTTGATCTCAGGGTTGTGAGTTCAAGCCCCACATTGGACTCCATGCTGGGTGTGGAGGCTATTTAAAAAAAAGGGTAGAAAAAGAAAGAGGAAGACATGAGATGCAGGAAACAGAAGATCCAACAGAGTGGAGGTTATTCTTTGAAAGGAATAGGGAAGAAAGCATAGGAAAGGACATAGGAGAGGAATGTTGAGGGAATCACACCTTTGCTTTTTCAGCGGTAAAGGCAAGCCACCTGGTGATAGTAATTAGTTAGAAGTTTTGAAAATATACAGGCTTGGAACAATTGCTATGGAAAGCAAGAAAAGAATCTAAATCACTAATAATAGTAAAAAGGATTGTTGAGCAGTAGTCAGTATTGGGAGGAGGTTTATAGTGAAGCCTGTCCCTTTGCTTTGCACCTTTCAGTAGGGTTTCAGAAATGATAAGGTACTTTTTGTCATTCAACTTCAACGCTATTTATCAGAGATCTTTTTCCTGAGATACTCTGAAGATTTGTTTTTACAAAACTGAATTTTGGTTGGCAAAAGATCTGTTTCTTCACGATATCAGAATCTGCATGCTACGGGTGCCTGGGTGGCTCAGTCAGTTAAGCATCTGCCTTCAGCTCAGGTCACGATCTCAGGGTCCTGGGATGGAGCCTCACGGCAAGCTCCCTGCTCAGCCGGGAGCCTGCTTCTCCCTCTCCCTCTGCTCCTCCTCCTGGCTCATTCTCTCTCCCTCTCTTTCTCTCTCAAATAAATAAATAAAATCTTAAAAAAAATAATCTGCCTTCTGGAAAGCTGAGGCTCTTAATAAATCACATTTGGTAGTAAATCATACACACACACACACACACACAAGTTTAGAGTGACAGCTTCCAATGCATCTGTAACCCAGACTTTGAGCCCTTAAATCTTGGCTCTTGAAGTCTTGATGACTTGAAAGTTGGTTGATGAGTTAAATACTCAGTGAGGAGGAAGGAACTAAAGACAGAATGGAATGCAAGTTTATCCTGCAGGAAAAGAAAAGAGGAAAGAAAGGAGAATAAGATAAATGTGAGTGCTGGGAAGAAGTTGGCTGTTCCAGAGACTGAGGATGGCTTTGTCCTCTGACTCTAGTATGTCAGCCATGTTCCCTAGCCTATTAATGATGCTGGGGTAGGCTACCACTTAGCAATAGAGTAGACACATACAAACTGTCACTCCCATCTTTCTGATGTTCAAATTTTCAAAGTCATAGCTATGACTATTCAAATGTTAATATGAGTAACCTTTTCATAACTATTTTAACAGAAACTCCCTAAGTATTTATCATTACAATTGTCAAGAAAATATTCTTTTTTTAAAAGATTTTATTTATTTATTCATGAGAGACACAAAGAGAGGCAGAGACATAGGCAGAGGGAGAAGCAGGCTCCATGCAGGGAGCTAATGTGGGACTCGATCCCGGGACTCCAGGATCATGCCCTGGGCCCAAGGCAGGTGCTCAACTGCTGAGTCACCCAGGTATCCCAAGAAAATAATTATTCTACTATACTATTTATTTGAATCTGCTAAGTATGTAATATTGGTCATTACTGAACTAGTTAGTAGACATCTTCTCCTTGACTCTAACCTGTAGTCTAGAATCTCCCAAGAACTTTTTTCAGTTATGAGTGTCTACACCCTACCTCTGGAGATGCTGAATCAGAATCTCTAGAGATATCCTGGACTACAGAATTGCATTTTTACAAACTCCTCAGATGATTTTTCTCCCGAGAACACATATTTTATTGTTTATAGAAATATAAATGAATTGAAAGACGACTAGAGTTCTCAGGGGATTTCTGATGAACATCAGGCTGAAGACTACCTTTGTTTCCAACTTACTCTGTGCACTGCATCCAGAATTATTTTCCTCAAATGCGCATCATGTTACTCTTTTCCTCAAAAACATGGTCTCTCCATTCCCTTTAGAGTAAGATTCAAATTTCTTAGTATTGCTTTTCTGGCCTTCCTGTGTCAATCAGAATAGGTTTAGCTTACACTGCAGTAACAACCCCTGAAATTTCAGTGGCTTAAGACAATAAAAGTCTATTTCATACTCATACAACATGTTTGGCATTAGTGGCCTATTCTGCCCCATTGTCTTACATGGCTTTAGAGTTTTCTGGTTAGAGAAGAGAGGCATACACATCTCTTATTCTTTTTGTTTGTTTGTTTGTTTAAGGTAGGCTCCACACCCAACATGGGGCTTACACTCAGACCCTAAGAGCAAGAGTCATATGCTCTACTGACTGAAGCAACCAGGAGCCCCTACATTCATTCTTAAATACTTTGGCCTGGAAGTGACACGTGTCATTTTTGTTCACAGCCTGTTGGTTAGAAAGTCATATGGCCCTCCTAACTGCAGGGTGAATGGAACATATAAACTTCTGGGACTGGGAAAAATATTAGTAAGCATTTGTTGTATCTACCACAGACCCATATCTACATTTTTTTTAAAAAGTTGAGGTGGACTTCGTATAAGTTCATAAAAATTAACCATTTAAAAATTTACAGTTCAATGACATTAATTATATTCATGATGTTGTGCAACCATCACTTCTGTCTAGTTCCAAAACGTTTTCATCACCCTCAAAGGAGACCCCATACCCATTTCTCTCTCCCTCTAGCCCCTGGCAACCCTAATCTTTTTGGCTCTATGGATTTACCAATTTTGGATGGCACGTATAAATGGAATCACATAATATGTGACCTTTTGTGTCTGGCTTCTTTCACTTGTATAATGTTTTCCAAGTTCATCCATATTGTAGGATCTATCAGTACTTCATTCCTTTTTATAGCCAAATAATATTTCATTATCTGAATACACTACATTTTATTTATCAAGTTGTCTGTTGATGGACACTTGGGTTGTTTCTACCTTTTGTGAATAGTACTATGAAAATTCATATAGAATCTATCCAAAAAAAAGAATCTGCATGCTGGAAAGCTGAGGCTCTTAATAAATCACATTTGGTAGTAAATCACATACACACGTGCACACGCACACACACATGCATACACACACACACACACACACACACACAAGTTTAGAGTGACAGCTTCCAATGCATCTGTAACCCAGATTTGAGCCCTTAAATCTTGGCTCTTGTGATGACTTGAAAGTTGGATATATATCCAGTTGGATATATATATATATATATCCAAATTATTTATTTGGATACCTGTTTTCAATCCTTGCAGTGTATACCTAGTACTGGAATTGTGGGGTTATATGGTAGTTCTATGTTTACCTTTTTGAGGAACCGCTAAATTATTTTCCACCTAATCTGTCTTCTTAGCCTCTGTTACTCTAGTTAAATGAGAAGCAGTCATTATTCTTAAAGTTAGTATTGCATAGCTCAGGCAATCCCTTTGCTTAAGTGACTTACTCTCTTTTATTCCACATGATGTCAAAACAGTTTTTTGCAAATGTTTAATAAATTTTTGTTGAGTGAATAAAGAAACAAAGAGCTATAGCTATTTTTTCCCTCATTTTCTATAGGTTCATTTTTTTTTTTGGAAGTAATATGGAAAATGATCGAAGGTATCACATTCTCACAATTCTTATTTCAGGGATGCTTTTTTGGGTGAAATTCAGTGAACTTTAGGGACAAAGATAAATCATCCTGTAATCTGGGGATATTTGATTAAAACTGATGTCATTTAAAAAAGATCAAGAACTAGTGTTTCAAATCAGCAAATATTTAGACCTTACTTTCTTCCAACCAAAAATTATCTTCAAGCCTCCGAGAGAAGGAAAAAGGACCATTTGGCAATAGATAAACTGAGGAGACCTTCCAGCCTTTTGAGCCTTTTCTTGTTTCCCGTCCATCTAAAGAGCAGCTGGTATTTCATCTTATTCTTTATTCTCTTCCAGGTCCAGCCTGCCCAGCATCATCAGTCTAGCTATCCTAATATTTGCTTTAAATAAATAATAAATAGCCTGGTATTTGGAATAAAACCCCAAATGGCATTACAGAACAAAAAATAAATAGATCTAGGTCAGAGCAACCTGGGTGGCTCAGTGGTTTAGCGCTGTCTTCAGGCGTGATCCTGGAGACCCGGGATTGAGTCCCACATTGGGCTCCTTGCATGGAGCCCGTATCCTGTGTCTCTCATGAATAAATAAATAAAATCTTAAAAAAAAATGGATCTAGGTCAGATTGGACCTTTTTGCAAGCTGATTATAGGAAAAAAAACTTGATTTTATCTATCTCTCATGCACTTAGGAAGGGGGGTAGTGAAAGGCACTGCAAGGTATTCTGTGGAGGAAACAGATTCTACTCTGAACAAGAGGGTAAGTGAAACAGTTCGCTTCAGTTAGCCCTTCAATACTTTAAAAACTTCTTCCTCCTCCTCCTCCTCTCCTTCCCCTTCCCCTTCCTCCTCCTCCTCCTCCTCCTCCTCCTCCTCCTCCTCCTCCTCCTCCTCCTCCTCTCTCTTCTTCTTCTTCTTCTTCTTCTTCTTCTTCTTCTTCTTCTTCTTCTTCTTCTTCTTCTTCTTCAAGGGAGAGAGAGGGTAGAGAGGGGCAAAGGGAGAAGGAGAGAGAGAGTCTCAAGCAGGCTCCATGCCCAGCGCAGAGCCCAATGTGGGGCTTGATTTCACAATCTGGAGATCATGATCTGAGCTGAAATCAAGAGTTGGATGTTTAATGGACTGAGCCATGCTGGTGCCCCCTTTTTAATTTTTTTTTTGAGAGAGAGAAAGAAAAAGAATACTTTAATAAATTAATAACTTATTTGTAGCTTTATGTTAAAATCCTAATTATAACACTTAAAATAATAACCACTGAGAAATTTCTTTTTCTTTTAAAGATTTTATTTATTTATTCATGAGAGACATAGAGGCAGAGACATAGGCAGAGGGAGAAGCAGGCTCCCATGGGGAGCACAATGTAGGACTCTATCCCAGAACCCCAGGATCACGCCCTGAGGTGAACGAAGGTAGATGCTCAATCACTAAGCCACCCAGGTGTCCCAATCACTGAAATTCAAATGAGATTTACTATCTTGACAAAAATAACATATATCTTAAAACATATGGTTCTTAAGGTCTTTATTAATAACTTTGTAATTTATATTAATTATTCCTATCAGGACTACTAAGTTACTTTTCCTTCTTAAATTCTATGCATATATAAATATAATCGTTCTTAGATTCCAAAAGAAAATTTTTCAGAGAAAAATGTCTACTGTCTTTGGAGAGTTTCACTGTCAGTCTGTTAACACAGTAACAGAAGGAACTATTCATTGGAGGGTTTGTTTAAGAAAAACATAAAAAGGAAGTTATTTACAAACAGATGTGGCATTTCATAACCACATCTGCATGTTAACCAGCATTGCTCGCTGAAGCTATTTGTAGTCTGGAGTTGTGCATCGTAATACTTGTAAGCAAACTGAAGATTGCAATTCTGTTAATCCTACCTGTGGACTGGAGTAGAGGGTGAATCCTTAGCCTTGCTCTAGAGTGGTGATTCTTATCTTTTTTTGAGAATACAAATCTCTTTAATAATCTGTTACAGGGTAGGGACCTCTTCTCCCCAAAATGCATTGTGCATGTATAAATAATTGTGCATTCCCTTTGAATATCTCTGGAAGAATATACAAGAAACTATAATGATTGCCTGAAGAGAGGGCAATTGGAGGACAAGAGAGGCAAGGAAGACTCTGTATATTCTTTTATACTGTTTTTTGTTTCCAACCAGGTACATATCTTACATGGATATCTATATATTTTAGTGTGTTTTTAAGGTCACAGTGTCAAAAAAATTTTGCACACAATTTGAGGTTCTGTGCTTCTTATTCCCTACAATTAAAAAAACTAGGTAGCTTTTAACAGAATATACAGTGAGCCAGTTGTTATGGATTATTTTACTTGATTACAAAATATAGAAATGTAATCAATAGTTTCAGTAGCCTATTAGTGCCACCGTATTTGTATAACAAAACATGTTGATTCCTCAATAATATGTTTTAAAATCTTGTTAAACTTTGGTTAGTAGGAATTATTTTTTTAAACATTTAGTTTAAGGATTTTTTTCTCTTAGAGGTGGGCTGTAAAGGCAACTGTGCCTAAGGAAGTTTGCTTATTATGAGGGGAAGAGCTATATTATGTTTCAATTCATGTAATATCTTGCTTGATTCCTTTTGGGATGCCTGTGTGAGTGTGTGGTGAGAGAGGGGCTTTCCTCTAAGGGAAAATTGGCCTATGTAGAACTGACAGAGAGCTTACAATTAATTTAGTGTAGTGTTTCTTAACCTCGGAGATTCTAATTCAGTAGGTCTGGGACTAGAGCCAGAATCTGTATTTCTGACAAGCTTCTTAGATGATTTCCAAAGGGCTCTCAGCATCAGGAACTAGTGGTCCAGTATGCTCTAACGCTGTACTGATTGCAAAAACCAGTTACAAGCATTCATACTACTACTGTTACCTTTTTTTTTTTTTTTTAAGATTTTATTTATTCATTCATGAAAGACACAGAAAGAGGCAGATACATAGGCAGAGGGAGAAGCAGACTCCCTGCAGGGAGCCTGATTCCGGACTCGATCTCAGGAGCCGGGGATCACGACCTGTGCCAAAGGTAGATGCTCAACCACTGAGCCACCCAGGTGCCCCTACTGATGTTGCATCTATGTGACTGTAAGCCACATTTGCCTTTTGAGGGTCTTGGAAAAGAGGAAAGTAAAAAGCCAAAGGGAATGACAAGGTCATCCCTTTTAAGTCATGGTAGCTACTTCTGAGTCATGCTGGGCTTCTGGAGATTACAGATCAGAGTTGTTTTATGTTGAAGCTGGCTGTAAGTCTTAAAGGTTATAGAAAAAGTTCAAGGGTAAATATGGGGTGCTTTAGAAATGAGGTTCTACTCAAATGTAGGGGGAATGAAAAGCAGGATTGGATTAAATAGTATTTGTTGAGGTTATGGAGTAATAATTAGTAATTAGTTTCTCTAAAAGACATTTTAGGATAATTTCAATCTTTAGCACTTAAGGTTAGCTATTTAAGCAAAATGTACTATTTTTATTAATAATTTAAAAAAATGAAATGATATGTGGAAAAGTTTGCCCTAGAAAACTTAAAGGTGATTTGGGCCACCATTCTTGCCCACTTGCCTACTTTAGAGAAACCTGGTTCTTTGGATCATGAAGCATAAATGAGCCCCCCATTGCCCCTTTGATTAAGACCACTTAGAGGGATCCCTGGATGGCACAGCGGTTTAGCGCCTGCCTTTGGCTCAGGGCGTGATCTTGGAGACCAGGGATCAAGTCCCATGTCGGGTTCCCGGTGCATGGAGCCTGCTTCTCCCTCTGCCTAATGTCTCTGCCTCTCTCTGTGTGTGTGACTATCGTAAATAAATAAAAATTAAAAAAAAAAAAGACCACTTAGAATATTATAGGCAGAGTACATTACATGGGAGGAAATAATTGCTTCATGAGTACTAGACCTGCAAACCTGAAAGACTTCCTCAAAAATCTTAACCACTTTGTCCCTCAAAGAATAATAATATTAAAAAAAAAAAAAACACCCAAGCAAAATCTATGAACCAGAAAACCCAAACTACTCACTATGTTTAAGTGCAGGATTTAAAATAGAAAAAGGAAGTAAAGTCCATCTCTGTGATGTCAAGTGCTATTTTGGTATATAACAAAATAGTTGAATCATAAGTCCCTCAAAGTTAAAATATTAAACAGACTCTTAGCTATAAGATGTGTTGCCAGGCATCTGTATGGAATATAACCATGTAATCAGAGCATATTGTATTTCTCCACACAAAGAGAAGCAAAGCTACTGCTTCTAAAGATTAGGAAACTTTCATTAGACTGACAGAAGACAGTACAGAGGAAATGGCTTGGGGGTGGAGGAGATGTATGAGAGAGGATGAAAGGAACAGCATTCATACTCTCCAAATTAGAGCCAGGATGTTTATGCTCAAATCTTGTCTTGGCTCTGTGTTGAGGGGACTGCATAATGGGGACATGGGAATGTGTATCTGTGAGATCCCTAAATTAGGCACTAAATAGACCAAATTCCTCCTATAAACGCTTTTTATTTGTAGCAGTCTCTGAACATTTCTGAATATATATTGTGAGTAAAGCCCAAAGCCAGCTAATGCTAATTACCTCTTCCTCTTTTCTGTTGCTAGTATCCTTCCTTAAGGCTGTTATTTCATTCTGTTGTTTACAAGTCACATGCCTCTAAAGGATTGTAACCTTATGGGGAGTGGTTTTATTTACCTCTCATTTACTCAGGCAGCATCTATGTATTACTGTGCACCTATTTCATGCTGGGCACTGTGCTAGGCACATACGGTATAATTATTGGCAAGACAGACTGGTCCCAGGCATCACGGAGCTTACGTCTCCCTTAGCTTTGTCAAGTGATGTGGAATTAGATTAATGCAAATTACTTAATTAGCACCATTTAAAACAGCACTAAAAACGGTTCAGATGTCAGTGTCTCTAATAAAATTTTGGCCAGTATTAAGATTAATACATCAGTGGAGTTAGACTCAAGATAGTATTTAGGCTGTATTTAGAAAATTTAAGGGATGTTAATTTTCTTTCTGAAAGAGCAGATCTACTTACAGTTTTTCTTAAGAATCAAACAAGTTCTATGCATAATTTGCAATAGTACTGGCAAGCAAAAGGAACGGCTATTTGCGTCTTGTTATTGCTCTCTTACATTGCATTAGCACACAGAAGGCAGTGGCAGCGGTTGTAGAGGTGAAAAGAGTTACTATCCTGGCTCTGCTGGAAAGAAAACCTTGATGCTTTCTTTACAGATGTCAGTCACAAGAAAAACAGGATTTTGATAGAATTTTATTAGTTTTGCAAGTGGGAAACTTATGAACCTCCTTAAAGAGCTTAGGGAGCTGCAGGTGGAATTTGCCTGGAAGGTTGTTGAATTCTGTTGCTTGTGTTCCTTCAGGATTCTTCTCCATGAGTTCTCTTGTTGCTTGTGGAAGATAGAACCACCCTAATTTGAGACTGAAGATTGGAGAAGGTTGAGTCCATTTATATATGGCCTTGGTTTCCTGAAGGGGTTCAAGTGCTTCACTGAACTAGAGGAGAAACTCATTGCTAGATTTTGAATTTGGAGTAAAACTTGTTCTGATTTACCCCATTTCAGGTTATCACCTGTATTTCTTTTCTTTTCTTTTTTTTTTTTTAAGATTTTATTTATTTATTTATGAGAGACACAGAGAGAAAGAGACATAGGCAGAGGGAGAAGCAGGCTCCCTGAGGGGAGCCCAATGCAGGCCTTGAACCCAGGATCCTGGGATCACGACCTGAGCCAAAGGCAGATGCTTAACCACTGAGCTACCCAGGTGCACCATCACCTGTATTTCTCAGTGGGCCTCAACAACAGAAGTCTTGGGTTTTCCTAGTGGAGAACCAATTCACTTGACCAAGTACTAACGTATTTTTCACACACAGACAACTGTGTCACGCGGTGTAAAAGGCCTTCTGCTAGAAAGGCCAAACGTACCCTTTGGTACCACTATTACTAAGATAAAGAGTTAGTACTAGTAATTTATGTTAATATCCTTTTTGGGCAAAGGAACAATAATAGCCTTTATGAGTTTGTTTCTTGCCACTATTACTCTTCTATCATGAAGAAATTCAGTTATTTCCAGGTATCTCTTAAAATCCCCATTATTTTTGATGCTTGTCCTGCAGCTGAGTAACTCCCTCTTTAGGATATGTGATAATTGAATTAGCTTGGCTTGGGCTTTGAAACATGTCTCGGCCATAGCCTGTTTATGTTCATTCATGCGCATTTGCTCCTTCAAATTGTAAACTAGGTTTGTGAAAGTCAATTTTATGCATTACAATATCAAGGTCTATTTTTAGTGGTTCATGGGATGGGAAATTGGGTTACATGGCTTCCTAACATCCCACCAAGTATGTCTGGGTTTGGATTTTAAGTGGTTTGCGTTATTCTTTTCCAAGTGGATTGTCACACTGAGTTAACGATGTCTTTCAGAATTCCACTAATAAATCACAGATTCTCACTGCTAGTATTCCACTGCTTATTTAATGACACCCTATTCTAGTTTTGGGTTTTGCGAGCTAAATGGAGTATTTAAAACAAAAGCTCCGAATGCCCTTGGAACTTTTGGTGCAGATCAGACTCCTCGGAACCCTAGCGCTTTCAGAGTGTCTCTGCCACTGCTGCAGTTCCAAATGTAGCTTCTCGTGATGTCTTTCTGGGTTTTGCAGGGCTCCCCCAGGCCGACGGCTGGGAGAACGGAAAGAGCTCATCGGTTTGTTTGAAGGCAGGCAAGCTGTACAGGCAGCTTTTCCCAGACTCTCCCAACTCCGGCTTTTCATGCATACCAGCAGAGCCGCTTTTTTCCTCCAGTGATTGAAACCATCTGGACTGCAGGGGGGTCACGTGTGTATGAGAAAATGACATAAAGTTTCAGACCCCCTTGTGCTTTGCTCCAGATCCAGACAATTCTTGTTCGGATGGTGCCGAGGTGAGGGCCGTCCAGCTTGAGGGCCAGCTCCTCAACCTGCCCCCCACCCCCATTTCCCCAGCCCGGGTCGCCCCCCTCCCCTCCCCTCCCCTCCCCTCCCCGCTCGGTACGCTCAGCGCGGTTTCCTTGTTCCCTCCAGGGCCTCGGAGCACACCCCTCCAGCGGGCTCCGGCAGCCCACCCTCTCCGTCTCGGGTGGAGGCACACCTCCTCCACGCCCCCTGCGCTCGGATCCGTGCTCCCTCCCACCCGTCTCCCTCCAGCCCGGCCACAGCCCCGGGCGCGGATGCCTGCCCGACCACCGCCCTCTCTCCCGGAGCGGCTCCTCCCCCGGGCTGCGCGGCTCCAGACAAGACCCCGTCGGTGCGAGCGCCCGGGCTGGCTGGGGGGCTCCGAGGTAGGTGCGTCCGGCCGCCGCCCCGGCTCCCCCAGACGGTCTCCCCGCTGGGGCGGGGGGGGCGGGGGGCAGGGGTCGGTGCCCTCACCCCGGGAGGGGCGCCGGGGCCGCCGTGCCGCGCCCTCCCGCGCCCTCCCGCCGCTGCCGCCCCAGCCTTTCCCCGCCGCAGGGCGCTCGGGCCCCGGCCGAGGTCCAGCGCTGTGAGTATCCGCGCGGGGCGCCCACACTCGGGGGGCCTCTGCGGGCGCCGAGGGGCAGGGCGGGGGCAGCGCCGCGGGGCCGCGGGGACTGCCCCCCGGGCGGTCGGCCGCGGCGGGCTCGGCTTTCCGGCGGGCTGGGGCCGCGCAGTTGGGGGTGGGGAGCAGCGAGCCCCGGTCTGGGGAAGCGCAGGGCTGCGGGGCGCGGAGGCTGCGGGCGGGGCGGGCGCGGCGGGCGGGCCTGGGACTCCCCGGGGTCCCCCGAGCTGCGCTGCCCCCGAGCCCTTACCTGGAGCTGGGCTGGCTTGTAGGCGGGCTCCTCGAGGGACACACACACACACACACGGAACTCAAACAAAGGAAAATTAACTTTGCATTCCATCACTTCAACAAATTAAACTGAGACTATTGGTGAACGATTAGCTCTCTTTTTTTTTTTTTTTTTTTGCCCTTCTCCTAAAGTGCACCAAATATTAAAGATGTATTTTTAAGGGACTCAAGACTAATGGAATACACTTTAGCCAATGTTTGTGCTACCTTATCCAAGAATTTAGTAATTTAGTAGAATTCAAGAGACTGAACATTTTCAAGTGTTTCTGAAGAGATTACTTTCCCGGGATCTTTGTATGAATGTGGTTTACAGTTACTTGAACATGAAGAAAACAACTTTGGCACCTTCTTCACGAAGTGAGAAAATTTGCCTGAATGCTGCCTTAGTCTAGTTCTTGATTTTATCCCTATGCAGGTGTTTCTGTTGTTTGGGACGTGGGTCTTGGGAATGGGAAAGAGGTCATTACCTCATCTACAGGACAATTTTGAGCTATCTCTTACCTGCACACACTTGGACTGGCCATCTTGACCTGGCCACAAGATTAAAACCCAAATGACTACATTATTGTTTTTTTGTTTTTGTTTTTTTTCCTCCAAGTAATATTTTCAGAGGGTGACTCCATTCACAATAATGAGATTTTTCAGAAACAGGGGCTTCTAAAGAATCAGAAATGGTTTAGGTTCCAGAAAGCTGATCAGAGACAGAGACCCAATTGCTCCATAGTCTGTCTCCAGTGCTGCATTAAGGACCGCACAAAGCAAGAGCTCAAGAGGAGCCTGTTGAATGCAGGGAGTGAAGTAAAGGCCTCCTGGACTCTGCTGGCTTGTCTGAGAGTTGCCCTGTGACTATGTAGATACAAGCTTCCTTTTTCATTTATTCAGTAACGATTACCCTTGGGGGAAAAAAAAAAATCCTCAAGATATGGGGGAGATTTGTTCAAGTGTATATGGGAAGTGGTATTATCTTCAAAGTATTTTTTATGGAACACTTAGCGATTGGCTGATAATTAGTAAAAACTTTGCTCTTGGGTTTGTAGACTCATTGGAGATAGAGGAGTGGCACCTAAGAGAAGAATAACAATTTTAGATCTATTGGCTTCGAATATCAGAATTAATTATAGAAGCTCAGAGGGGAAAATAATTACGAGCCAGAGTGGCTTCATGGTAGAGAAGGGATTTCAGTTAGGCCTTAGAGCGAAGTATGGCCCTAAAACTGGCAGAGTTGCTGGGGAGAGTTTCCAGGAAGACAGAACAGATCATTTGGATTGGAGCTGGTGAGGAAAGCAATACTTTCTGAGCATCTTACTCTGTGCCACAAGCTGTGCTCTCTCTTTCATTCTCTAGTGATGCAAAGTAGTTGTTGTTATTCTTATCTTCAAGAAAGAGAATTCTTGTTTTTAAGACAGAAAATCCAAAAGATGAGTAACCTGCTCAAGATCACATAAGTAGTGAGTGGTAGAGCTGGAATGCTGACTCCTGATTGTCTGCTTCTAAAGCTTGTGCTTCCACAACTTTCTTCCAAAATGAGTAGTGGGTAGTTCAGTTGAAGCCGACTAGTGAGCTTGAATTCTGGCTCAGGAGCTGGAACTTTACCTTATACACATTGTCTGACTTTAAAAGGTTTTTGAGAAGAGGATGATGGGCAAAGCAATGTTTTTAAGATCAGTGTGACATCAGGGTACAACAATGTGATACGCTTATCATAGGTAAGGTACAAGATGTAGTTCTTAATTAAGGAAGGTTAAAAAAAAAAAAAGTGAAGGTAGCAAAGATACTGGGTGTTTAAATTCCTGCTCCATTTACCATAGCATCCAATAGCTTGGTTCACTGGGGAAGAGCTCATTGCACTGACCACAGGGCTGTCGGGGGTCTGGAAAAGAGCTGGGCCTGACCAGGCAAACATTGAACTGGAGTGTGTATGCGGAGCAACATGGCTGGCAGTTTATATTCCCCACATGTGTTGCAATGCTTTGGTGAAAGTTTTTTGTTTTGTTTTGTTTTGTTTTTTTTCTTTTACGACTATCCCAGGACAGAGATCAATGTCGTAATTTGTTTAAGAGCCTTTACTAAATGGTGAAGTTAAGCTCCCAAACCAGGGTCTGCCCTAAAGATCTCATTTAAATTGAGGTGTCCTGATATCCCCCAATATTCATTTGTTTCTTAAAAAAGGCTGAATTTTAAAAATTTGGTACTGGCAAGATAAAAATGAGTTGAGGTTACCTTTCTTAGTAAGACCAGTTTAGAAAAAAATGCACATTTATTTCACTTATTGTTATGGAGGAGCAATAGATACCTTTGGGGATTTAACTGTGTAGGAATTTCGAAGGGATAGGAAAGCCGGGATTTAGAGATGTGCAGAGCTCTTCCCCCGCCCTCTACATTTCTTACCAGTTAATTGTATTGTTCATATACACAGCCAGGGAGCTTACAGGGCCTTTGAATACCCACATTTATAGCCAGACCCTTTGATTCTCTGCAGATAATGGGCTCAGGAAGGGCAGTGGTGGGTGGAGCCACTTTATTAGAATTGTCTCCCACTTTGAACACAATCTAGATGTCTGGTTCGTCCTTGTGCCACCTCTAGGCCTTTTCCTCTGAGCTTGTCAGTGCTCTGAAGATTGGGTTTTTAGGCAAGGGATATCAGATAGTGGGCAGGGAAGGTTGTGCCCACCCCCCCCCCCCCAAAAAAAGGCAGAAAAATCAAGTTTGTCAACCAGAGAATTTTTATTTTAATTAATGTTAGAGTCAACCATAGTTTTTCGTAACATACAAAATATAAACCCAAAATATGATCTCCATTCTCTATACCCATTTTTACCTTAAAGAGCCTCTAACTGGAGAGTTTACTCCTTTGAATGGGGCTTTGATAAGTAAAATTCTCACCAGCAGTTCTAATGGTGTGAGGACAGGACTCACACCGTTTGGATTTTGGATCTCAGAAGAATGTGACCTCTTAAATGTAAGGGATTTAGACTCCAGAGATATAGGTTGAATAGTTCCAGCTTTGCCACTTTTATTTAGAAGTGTCTGGAGTTTGATGTCAGGGGGATCTCTTAGCTCAGTTACTTTAATTCTTCTAGATGAGGGTAATCCCCAGTCCAGGCAGAGTTCATGCCCTGATTAGTCCCTTGGTTCCTTCTCGTAGTTTGTTATCTTGTGTTACCTGAAAGCCATTTTGTTTTATCTGTAGCCTGTGGTTATAGATCAGAAAGGAAAATCAGTTAGGAATCCCTCTAGAGAATGGCAAATCTCCTTACTAGTTGACTGGTGATCTTTTCCTTGGAGTTTTTGTGAGAATGCTCTTAAAGTTTAGCTTTGAGAATTGGGGTCTCAAACAGTGACTTTGGCAGTGCTCTTATTTAAATGTCAGAGATGTTGGTTGCATTTTTTGGTTCATTGCTTACTCATATCGTTGTTAATGTTTTTATATGTGGTAAGCATTTGTTATTTTTATCGCTTATTAAAGGAGTGATTTAGGTTTTATAAGGTAGCTGAAAGCTTAGAAAAATAGGACTGGAATATCCTTTTGATACTCAGATATAATCTCCTAGTAGAGTAGAACCATTTGACCATTTTAACTTGCTCTGCCTCCAAATATCCTTAAATCTCTCTCAAGTGATTTGCTGTCTCTCAAGAGGTTTCACAGCCTCTCTAGGAAACATTTTCTGAGCTTTCCAGACTGATGATCACAGATTATCTCCTTGTAGTTAGGCTGAGTTTTCTTTTAATGTTTCTTACTTTCAGTTTTCCCATCCCTCTTCAACACACAGATGTTCACAAAGTGAACAAGTTGTCTTTCCTGGTCTCCAGTGGCAGCTACCAAATGTGCAGATTGCCCCTCTGGACCCATCCTTTCTTTCTCTTTGTCTGGCTAACCAAACTGAGCACTCTGTATTTTTCTTTATACATCTCTCTTTTTAGACCTATGATTATACTTGTTGCTTTGTTTTTTGTTTTATGCAGGAAGTCAATATCAGATATGTTAGCAATTACAGCTTTCGGTGAAAGGAGCCTTTTGGAAATAAAATGTGCTTTCCCCCCTATCAGCATGAATCATTGTGTAACATATGTAAACTCTGGAGATGATCTAAAAAAATTATCAAAAGAATTTTGCCTAAGTTCTTTAAGAGCTTAAAAAGAATCTTACAAAAGCCTTTGTAAGACTATGCTAAAAGTAACAGACTAGCCCAATCAGGACCTTTCCAGAAGTGTGGGAATCATTTGTTTATACCAGAATTTAGGATCCCCAAGCAAATATGATAGAAAGAACCTACTTAACCCTTTGTTAATAGCATAAGAAATAAAAACCCGTTTTAATGGTTAAAGGGCCATGGTGATTAGAATATGCTGAGAACCCTGATTATCAGTGTTCTAGAAACTACTTTGAGTGGATAGGTATAAATGTTGGTAGCTTTTTGTCTTTCTTTTGATGTGAAGTTGGCATCTTGGATGTTAATTTCGTTAAGGACAACTTTGAATCTAGATATTTGTGGATGCCCCCCTCCCTTATCCCTATTCTTCCTCATGCCAAAGGCTAATTGGAGTGGAGCAGAAAGTACTTCTCATCAGGGAGTAAGCATCTTGGAATGTTTTGTCGGACACTCTATATCGGTATCATTCATACACTCTTTCTTGTGTTCACCATTTATTGAATATCCACTTTGGAAAAAGCACCAGGTTAGTGCTTTCAAGCATCTGTTTGTTCTCTTACTACTCTTTTTTTTTGGTGAACATGCTTCATGTTAGGTGTTAGATGATGAATTAGTGAGTGGGTAAAATTAAGAAATTAGATGGGAAGTTATCTTTGGATATTGGATAATGGAGGTATTGGGTACCTCCTGACTGGAATGTTGCTGTTGGGAAGTGGCTATTTGCATATCACTCTGCCCTTTCTTCTAGGTGCTGTGATGATCCTTGACTAGGAGGCTGAGCATGTGGGATATATTTTTTAGTGAGTAAACAGGGCCCAGTTACTTATTTTTGCTATCAGTTGTGTTAGATTATATATATTTTAAAATTTATTTATTTGACAGAGAGTGTGCATGCATGCACACAAGCAGGGGAGAAGGGCAGACAGAGGGAGAGGGAGAAGCAGACTCCCCACTGAGCTGGAAGCCTGGTGCAGGGCTCGATTCCAGGACCCTGGGATCGTGACCTGTGCTGAAAGCAGTTAATAGACTGAGCCATCCAGGTGCCCCAGATTATATTTTCTGTTGCCGGGAACTCCACTTTGCATAATATTCCCTGCATTAGGAAGTACCTAGGAAAGGACTATCTGGAGAAGGTTTTCCTGAAGGTCTGGTTTGGCCAACGGTGGATTCTAGGTGCTTAGGCCCAAAGGGCTTCTACACAAACCAGAGTAATTCTAACACTGGGATACAAGGGGAATGGAAGTTCTCTTAAAACGTTGCACTAGTATGAGACAGATGTCAAAGCTTCGTTTCTCAGTGGACACCAAAATCTGTACAGAGACCTAGAGATGAAGAAAACCCAGCTTTCAAATAAATATTTAGTACTCTGTAGGGTTAGGGAGAGCATGGAAAAATGGAATTTAAGGCCAAAGTGTTCATTTGTGTCCATAATGTCAAAATAATCAGAAATATCAGTTGTGAGGGTTTTGTTTTGCTATTTTTTTCCACATCTGTGTTTTGACAGGTCATTGTCTTAAATTAGAATCATATTAGGACCAAATTTTTTTTTTTTTTTTTTTTTTTTTTTTTTTTTTAGGACCAAAATGTTTTTACAGAAAGTGATAGTAGAGTTATGGGAGGTGGGCAGAGGCTACCTTGTATCTTATTTCAGAGGACCATTTAAGAAATTCTCATGAGTAACTCAGTGGTCAAAATTAGTTTGAAATAACTTTGCTGAAAGGTATTGGTTAAAGAACATTTATTGGCTTTTGTTTAGTCCTGGTTTAGATATGAGCAAGAAAGACAATTTGGGAGCAGTATCACTTGCCCAGCCCTGCCCGCACTCAAGTTCCTACTTAGTTCCCATGTATTTGTCACTGTTACTGATCCCTGGAGGGCCAGAGGTGGATCTCAGGACATGAGACTCAGACATGGCATCAAGAGGTGCTTGGCTGGCTCAGTTAGTAGAGCATTTGATTCTTGATCTCAGGGTTGTGAGCTTGAGCCCCACATTGGGTAGAGATTGCTTAAAAATAAAATATATATTGAAAAAAATGTTGGGCTTGGTAGGTCACTAGGACTGTAGGTGTGGGGAGATGGGTGAGTGGGACAGGGAAGAAAAACTGAAGAGCATATAGTACTATGGAAATTGAATAAAGAGATGAAAAAGTTAGAATTCTTTTTTCCCTCATTGACTTAGACTTTTGTTCCATTGGAAATGCTTTATCACTTGAGGTCATTTTATGAATATTCACTACAACTAGCTGAAGGCACTGTCACTCCTGTACATTGATGGGAAGAACCCTCCTAGATGATTCTCTGGATGTGTATTTGGATTATTTCTATTTTCTTTTCCTCTTTTTCTCCTAAGTTGTGATGCTGCTTGTTTTGTTTTGTTTTTAAGGAATATTCTGGCTTTAGTGTCTGGACATTTTTAGGGCTATGGGGACTGGGGGCAAGGGTCCCATGACATGTTGCCAGGTATGAGAGACTTTTACCCAGGCAAATTCCTAGGAAGGAGGGAAAAGAAAAGTTTATATACAAAGTCAGAAGGGAAAATGGCATGGTGGTGGTGTAACCGCTTTGGCCATTGTGACTGTCTCTGCTAAGATGAGGCTGATGCTTGGATGATAGAGTGGTACTGAGAATATTTTATAATCCACATCATTCCTTGAAGATTTTTTTCTTTTCTTTTCTTTTCGTTTTTTTTTTTTTTTTTTAATTTTTATTTATTTATAATAGTCACAGAGAGAGAGAGAGGCGCAGAGACACAGGCAGAGGGAGAAGCAGGCTCCATGCACCGGGAGCCCGACGTGGGATTCGATCCTGGGTCTCCAGGATCGCGCCCTGGGCCAAAGGCAGGCGCCAAACCGCTGCGCCACCCAGGGATCCCATCTTTTCTTTTTTTTTTTTAAAGACATTATTTATTTATTCATGAGAAACACACACAGAGAGAGAGAGAGAGGCAGAGACACAGGCAGAGGGAGAAGCAGGCTCCATGCAGGGAGCCCGATGTGGGACTCGATCCCAGGTCTCCAGGATCAGTCCCTAGGCTGTAGGCGGCACTAAACCGCTGAGCCACCGGGGCTGCCCGAAGATTTTTTTTTTTCTTTAAGAAAAAGCGTAGTGCATTATATTGATTTTGGTTTTGAAACTTAGATGACATATCCCTAAGTAAGCATACAGAGAAGTGAACTTCCTTGAGATCACATAGTTTAAAAGATGAAGAGAGAGCCAGGATGTGAATCTAGACCATTAGAGACTGAAAGCCAAGCCCTTAACTGATTGTGTATAGCCTCTAAGTGGCCCTGACTCCTCTACTACTGCCCTTTATTTTATTTTAAATTTTTAAGATTTTATTTATTTATTCATGGGAGACACAGAGAAAGAGAGACAGGTAGAGACACAGGCAGAGGGAGAAGCAGGCTCCATGCAAGGAGCCCGATGTGGGACTCGGTCCCGGGACTCGGTCCCGGGACTCCAGGATCATGCCCTGGGCCAAAGGCAGGTGCTAAACCGCTGAGCCACCCAGGGATCCCCTACTAGTTCCCTTTAGAGTCTCTTCTTCACATAGCAACCTATTATGCCTGTTCCCTACTTCAGCCCTCCTATGGGATCCCACCCATCACACTTAGAGTCCCACTTGCCAAGTCTTTAGGTGCTTTAGCCTCTAGTCCTCCGACCTGCTGTCCACTGTCCTCCCCATCTCTTATGTCTCAGAGCCTTTGTCCTGTACCTGGGATACTCTTCTTGAATATTGCTAGTTTGTACCTTCCTTCATTCAGGTGTCAGCTCAAATGCATCTCCTTGAGGAGGCTTTCTCTGACCATCCAATGTAAACTGCTCTTGATAAACCTTTAAATCCTTCCTTTGTTTTCCTTCCTAAAATTATATTATGCATTTGTGTGTTTTTCCTGTTTGCTTTCACAAATAAATAAACTCCATGAGATGAGGGAGTTGGTCCTTCTGTTTACTGGTGTCTTTACTTTTTAGACAGCACGTGGTTAAGTTTTCTTTAAATATTTGTTAAATAAGTAAGTGGTGTCATTTGCTTTTGACTTTCATGTTTAACATAACTTCACCTGGATAAAAATAGCAGAGAAAAGGGATACACAGGTGATACATACCAGGTCTGGGATATCTATCTATCTATCTATCTATCTATCTATCCTAAAAGATGTTATTTGTTCATGAAAGACATAGAGAAGCGAAGCAGGCTCCTTGCAGGGAGCCCAATGTGGGACTCCATCCCTGAGCCAAAGGCAGATGGTCAACCACTGAGCCACCTAGGCACCCCTGGTTTTATATTTATTACCAAGGCTTTGCCATAATATTTGGCCAAGAAAATGCTTAGGAAAGCTGAGTTGAATGAGTGTACTGTTTGATTTATTTTGGATTACAGATAGGAGCTCAAAGAAGGGAGAGAATAGTGTGGACTGGAGTACTTAGAGAAAATAACTGAGGGCCTTGAAAGCAAGATTGAATTTGGTTGGGAGTATAGGAATCGTTGGGAGTATAGGAATCGTAGAGGTGGGTTTGTTGTTTATTTTTTTAAAGATTGATTTATTTCAGAGAGTATGCAGGTGTGCATGTGCGAATAGGGGAAGGGGCAGGATCTTCAGGCATATTCCCTGATGAGTGCAGAGCCTGATCCCAGGACCCCAAGATCATGACTTGAACGAAATCAAGAGTTGGCTGCTCAATTGACTAAGCCACCCAAGTGCCCCGTTGTGTTTGAAAGCTGGAAGGATTATTAGGATGACCTAGTTCAATCTTCCTGGCTATAGACGGGGACACTGAGCTCAGAGGGGCAAAGGACTTGTCCAGAGGCACATATGGTTTTGTTAGAACCATATCTGGAATCCCGGTATTTTGATTCCTGGGTCAGTTCTCTTTGCTCCATACAGTGCTGCCTTCAGAATCAAGGAAGAGCTTTGGGGATAGGAAGTGACTAGGAATAGCTCCAACAAAGGCCCAGACGCAGAAAAAAATGTTGGCTGTGTAGGATAGAAATTAGGATGGAAATTAGGTCATCCTAATTGAATCAGCAAGTTTATGAAAGAGATCCATGGGAGATAGAGTAGGCTGTAGAAGCTGGATAAGATCAGGTCCTGGAGGATTCTTTTTTTTTTTTTTTTTTTTTTTAAGATTTTATTTATTAATGAGAGACATACAGAGAGAGAGAGAGAGAGAGAGAGGCAGAGACACAGGCAGAAGGAGAAGCAGGCTCCATGCAGGGAGCCCTATGTGGGACTGGATCCCAGGTCTCTGGGATCAGGCCCCAGGCTGAAGGCGGAGCTAAACTGCTGAGCCACCAGGGCCACCCTCCTTTTTCTTTCTTAAGTAATTTCTATGCCCATTGTGGGGCTTGAAGTCACAACCTGGAGATTAAGAGTTACATGTTCTACTGACTGAGCCAGCCAGGTACCCCAGATTCTCAAGGATCTTGAATGTTATCTTGAAGACTTTAAATCTAGAATGACAAGGAGGCAGGCATGCTTGCTTGCCTGCCTGCCTTCCTTCTTTCTAGATTTATGTATGTATGTATGTATGTATGTGGGAGGAAGGGCAGAGAGAGAGAGAGAGGGAAAGCATCCCAAGCAGACTCCAGGCTCAGCGTGGAGCCCACTGCGGGGCTCCATCCCAGGATCCTGAGATCACAACCTGAGCCGAAACCAAGAGCTCCTATCTGTAATCCAAAATAAATCAAACAGTACATTCACATCACAACGACTGCACCACCCAGGTGCCTCATGTAGTCCACATGTTTTCAACTGGAGCTGATGAGAATAGATTGATACAACCCTTACCAGGCCAGTAAATTGGCATGGGGTATGATACTTTAAAAGTTTTTTCCATCCTCAGGAATCTTTTTCCATCTCTAAGGAAAAACTTTAAGTCAGTATGTAAGTGAGAACACAGACCTTTAAATAATATCTCCTACTGGATCTGAGAGTTTGGGTTGCAGAAAAAGCCTGGAGCATTTAGCATTCAACCAATACTTATTGAGCAGGACCTGTTAAATACCTAATACTGTGCCAAGTATTGGAGTTTTAATCTTTTGGTCATATTGCATCAAGTGTTATAGATAGGATATGAACATTTGGTTCTAGTTCATATTAAGTTCTTTTAGCACCTAAAGCTGTATAATGGGTCCATAAGCCCTCAGTTCAGCTGCTCACTTATGCCTGCATTCATTTGTTGAATGTTCACCACGTAAGAGGTGATATGCTGAATGCTGAGGTAGTTTTGAAAATGAATGAGGATTGGTGAGGGTCCTCAACTGGTCCGTTGGTAGGTCTGGTAGCTGACCAGTTTCCTTGGGTTCCTATTTAAGAGGAGAGTGTATCAGCAGTAGTGCATCCGTCTTCACTTGTTCTGTCCACACTGGGCTCTCCCCTGTTCCTCTTGCCTCTGTTTCCTAACCCTATCTTGAAATTTAAGAGAAATAAAATTATCTTCTTTGCATTAAATTTGGGAAGTTCCACTAAGGGTGGCACTTCTCTGATAAAACCTTTTTTCTGTTGTTAGAGATTTTATTTATTTATAAATAAATAGAGGCAGAGACATAGGCAGAGGGAGAAGCATGCTCCCTGAAGGGAGCCCAAAGCAGGACTTGATCCCAGGACCCCAGGATCATGACCCGAACCGAAGGCGGATGCTCAACCGCTGAACCACCCAGGTGCTCCTCTGATAAAACCTTTAATATAATTTGAAATCTTTCCAGGAAAATCTCTTCTGTCTGTGAAATCCCAAAGTAGAGCCTTCTCCATGAGAACTTTCCTCCTTCTTATGAAAGTTGCTTTGCCTACAGAATGGACACAGGGTATGCAGTATTCAGTATTTCTCAGGCTCTTCACTTCTGTCTGCTTCATTGGCTCTCTGTGGGGACTGCCAGGAGGGGCACGTTGTTTTGTTTTCTTAGAGTGAATGACACAAATGAGAGGGAGGCAATTGTGCTAAATTTTCCCATCATTTGGAAAGGCAGCTGCTCAAACAAAAGAGGCAAAAGAAGATGGATACAGAAGAGTGTTAAATTGAGCCTTTGCATTGCCAACTGGAGTGAGATTGCTTTCCCCTCCTTTGCTTGGCATCTGGAGCCAGCTTGTCTACTGTCTGAGATTTGCTCTGCTTATTCATATCTGTGACCTCTTTTAATAGAAAATGACAAAATATAAAATTATCTTTCTCTTCAACCTTAAATTGGTTCTTTTAAAAATATATATATATGACTCAGGTGGTTACCCAGGTCATGATCCCAGGGTCTTGGGATTGAGTCCCATGTTGGGCTCTCTGCTCAGAGGGGAGTCTGGTTCTCCCTCTCCCTCTCCCTGTGTGCTCTCACTCTCTCTCTCTCAAATAAATAAATAAAATCTTAAAAAAAACTAAAAAAAATATAATATGTACATTGTAGTACATATAAAAATATTAGAAGCTTCACTTCCCTATCACCTAGAGATCACCACTATTAATATCTTAGTGCACCACCTTCTTGAACTTTCTCCAGGCACATATGTACATATTTGTATTTTGTCTTTCGAGTAAAACCAGGTCATACATACTGTTTTTCATTCTATTTTATTTTCAATTTCTTCTGCTTTTCTAGGTCAAGGCATTTTTATTTTAACTCAGACCATATTTCCCCTATTGCCCCTACGTGTCTTCATCATCATTTAATCTAACCTAGTCTCTTTTGTATGATACCATTTTGTCAAAGAATTATCCTTAATAGGTTCCCTCAAGTGAGTGCTGTCTCTGTTACCTGTGTATTGCTAAGAGGTTTGAAGGTGTCATCTCATTTAACCCTTGCAACAGCACTGAGCACATTTTATCATTCTAGATTTTTGTATATTCTCTTCCTGTGGGATCTCAGCTATTTCCAGGGCTTCAACTATTTCCTTTATAGCAGAGATACATTACTTGTAGCTCAATGGTTACCCTGAGAGCATGAGTTCTTGAGCCAGATGGCCTGGGTTCAAATCCTTTTTTTTTTTTTTTTTTAACCACTTACTATATGTGATCCTGGATAAGTCATTTAACCTTTCTGTGTTTCAGTTTCCTCATCTGTAAAAGGGCTAACAATAGTGCCTCCCTCCTAAGGTCTTCATAAGGATAAATGAATTAATACATGTAAAGTACATAGATGACCTGGCATGCAGTTAGTGTGTATAATCATTACTACTCAGCAGCTGGATGATCCGCAGGCCCCTCAAATTTTCCCTGTTCCATACTTACCTCTACAAAGCTGCTCTTTCTTCTTCTGTATTCACAAGCTTCTTTAATGATATCCGAATCATCTCTGATTTCTCCTTTTTTCTCAGTAATCAAACTGAAAGTCTTGTCAGTTGCATTTCCCAAAAACCCTCCTCACTGTCTCGTTTCCAACTGAGTTAGAGATTTTACCATCTTTTTTCTGGAATACATCCTCAGTGTCTCAGAATGCCTGCCCCTGGATGTTCCTGTCAGTTCCCGGCCTGCTCCCAAGAGTGATCATTCTAAGATAGTTTCATTATCATAGTTCTTTTGCTAAAAGCTCTTTCCTTTTTTATGAGGAATAACATAGAGTAAAGTGCACAAATATTAAACATATAGCTTACTGGATTTCAACATTTGTATTCACCCATGTAACCCCTGCTCAGATCAAGATATAGAGCACTTCCAGCTCTCTGGATGGTTGCCTTATGTCTCTTCCAAGATAGTATCCACATTCCTACTCCCAACCACTCTGCTATTTGTTATTGCCTTTTTTTTTTTTTTTAACATATCTTTACAACTACTTAAAATAAGTTCCTTTTTCTAGTTTTATTATGAAACAATTGCTATATATCACTGTATGAGATTAAGACATACAACATGATGGTTTGATTTGGGTATATTGAGAAATGATTACCACAGTAGTTCAGCTAACATCCATCATCTCATATAGATACAATAATAATAAAAAAAAAAAAAAACACAAAGAGAAACATTTTTATCTCCTCCTGATGAGAACTCTTAGGATGTACTCTCTTAGCAACTTTCCTGTATGTCATAGAGTGGTGTTAGCTGTGGTCATCATATCATACATTATGTCCCCAGTGGTTATTTATCCTACCTTCTAGAAGTTTGTACCTACTCCTGACCACTATTGTATATTCATTTGTTTTGCCTTTTCTTGATCTTTGTGTAAATGAATCATAAAAGCTCTTTATTGAATCTTCTTTGACAGGGTAATTCCAAGCTAACTTAATGTGACATTCAAAAATGTTTGTCATCTGGCTTTTACTTCAAATCCTTCACACTTAGCCTGCCCTTCCTGCCATGCCAAAATTGCATGTAGTTTACTACACAATAGGCTCTTTTTCCCTTTCATTTCTTTGTACTTAATATTCTTTTGGCCTTCTACTTCATTCCCTGTAAATTCACCCTCAAAACTCAGCTCCAGGCCAAATCAAGCCCCTCTCTGTACTCTGGAAGCATGATTATTATTGTCAGTTACTTATTTACATGTCTTTCTCCTCTCTTCATTTTCAAGAGCCCATTGATGGACCATTTCCCCCCCTAATTTTACATAAGTAATTCATGTTCTCTCCAGGAAAATTAGAAAACAGAAGTAAAAAAATAACCCCAAATCCCACTGTATAGAGATGACCATTTTTTACACACACACACACACACACACACACACACACACACACACAATACCAGAATATATACACCAACACTGTACAACAAATAAACATATATTCACAAAATACTAAATAGTTGTTTAATCTATTATTTAGAATTTGGCTCCCCCCCCACTTTTTGTTGTAAAAACTCTGTATTATGTCTGAATTTTAATGCAGTTCCTTTCCCTCATTATTTTTGGGGGATACATTTGTAGAAATAAGATGAGTAGATGAAAGAGATCAACATTTTAAGGGCTTTTGATATGCTTAGCCAAATCACTCTCCAAAAAATCTTTAAGCTTCATTTCTGCTAGGGTGACAGTGCCCATTTTTTAGCTGTCCCCGCCAAGCTAAAAAGAAGGAAAATAGTATTTGCAAATCTGATAAGATAAAAATGGTTTGTATCTCTGTTTTAATTTGCATTTCTTTGATTGTTACTGAGGTTGAGTATTTTCTCATATGCTTAATGGCATTTAATTTAAATTTATTATATAATCTATTTCTTATTTACACGTTCATGTATTTTTATATTTTTACTGATTTTATTAATGTTTTTAAGATGAAAGATATTAACTCACCATATATTTCCCTCACTTTATCACTTATCTTCTAACTTTATTGTTTTCCACATGTAAGCATTTTAAATAATTTATTGTACCAAAATTTATTAGTCTTTTAAATAATTTTCTTTACCTATGGTATTATTCTTAGAAAGATCTTTCCTTAGCAAAATTAGATAAATATCCATTATATATTCTTGTACCCCTTTTATAATGTAATTTTTTTGCATTTAAATCTTTACTCAATCTGGAACTTCTTCTGTTATAAAATAGTAACACCAATAAGAGCTAATATTTTGAGTGCATATTATATGACAGGCACATGCTTCATTTGTACTGACTTATATAATACTTTCAACAAACCTATGATGCAGGTACGATAGCAACCAAAGGTTGCTCAGCTAGTAAATAGCAAAGATAGGATTCAAGTTCAGGTAGTTGATCCCTAGAGCCCATGTGCTTACCTACTCTGCTAACTTAATTTTTTCCCAATGTTTTAATGTCATTTGTTAAGAAATCCATTATTTTCCCACTGTTTTGAAATTGCCAGTTTTAATCATATGCTAAATTTACTTATACACTTAAGTATGTTACTAAACTTTTGTTCAACTGAGCTGTCTGTCTGTTCCGGTGATAATGCCACACGGTTTTAATTTGTAGAGCTGAAAGATGGTATTCTTCTCCCGTGTGCATCCCCAGTGCCTAGCAGTGACTGTTGCCTTATAGGTATTTAATGAATATTTGCAGAATGATGTAACTCTTGGAGGTTCATGGATAGAATTCAGAGTCTGCAACTTGGTTAGGAAAAAATTACATCATCATTTTCATTGATCCCAGACTGAAATTTAATATTTCTTTCAATTATGAATATAGGCAATAAAGCATAGGAGTAATAGCACTACCTGTGACTTCGTCATGGATATTTGCCAGGGTGAACCTTAGGTTAAAAACTCTTACTTTACTGCATTTCTTTCTGCAGGCCATCTTACCTTTGTGTCTAATACCTAGACAGTGCCTGATACTTGGTAGATGCCCAATAAGCCTACTTATTGGAAAAACTTTTAATTTTCTTTCTTTTTTTATTAAGATTTAACCATTTATTTCATTTTATTTTTTTAAAAGATTTTATTTATTTATTCATGAGAGACACAGAGAGAGGCAGAGACATAGGCAGAGGGAGAAGAAGCCTCCTTGCAGGGAGCCCGATGTGAGACTTGATCCCAGGACCCTGGGACCACACCCTGAGCCTAAGGAAGATGCCCAACCACTGAACCACCCAGGTGTCCCTACCCGTTTATTTTAGAGAGAGAGTGTGCGCGTGCACGGACAGTGTGGGGAGGGACAGAAGGAAAGAATCTTCTGGCTTGACTCCCTCCTGAGCACAGAGCCTGACTGGGGCTAGATCCTATGACTTGAGTGCAAACCAAGAGCTAGATGCTCAACTGACTGAGCCATCCAGGTGCCCCTTAATTTTCACATATGCACAAAATCAGAGAACTGTATAATGAACTCCTGTATATTCTTCTTCCAGCTTCAAATATTATCAGCATTTTGCCAGTTTTATCTATTTCCCCTCATTTCTGGATTATGTTATTTTACCCAATAATTTTTCAGAAAGCATAACTAACTGATAAAGACTTTAAAACATATAGCCACTCATAACACATTTAGCAAAAGTAAAAAACAATTCCTCAATATCATCTGTTACGCAGGTGGTATTCAGATGTCCTCAATTGTCTCAAAGGTGTCTTTTACTTAAATTGAATTTTTAATTGGGATCCACATAATACCCACACTTTGATTTGGTGGGTATGCCTCTTCTTACATGTCAAAGATATTGTATTGTATAAATTACTTGTTAATTTATCTTCATGCTCTGATACTGCTCTTCCCCTGCTTCTCTATTGCCTCTTACTTTGGTATGTTTTTACTAGTAATTTACTCTTGAGAATTGTTCTTTTCACGATTTAAAATTTTATTTATTATTTTAATAAGAAATTGTTGATTTTGGTTATTTGGTCTTATTTTTAAAACTTAAATACTTGTTCCATGTAAAGTTGTTCCTTCACCCATGTTTTGGACTGAAGTATGTGATGGTAAATTTAAGATCAAAGCTCTAACAGATATTTCTTTTTCATTTTCTTAAGAAGTCTCACCTTGTAAAATACTTTGATGTAAAAAAGAATCTTTCTCTGAGATTTTTATATGCATCTCTTGGTCTTAATTGAATCCTCTTCAAAATTGAAAGAAATTCAGATTTGGGTCTTTTTTATATGCAGAGTTTTTCTTTATATTTCAAGAATATGAGAATGTCATAGTGTTTATCTGTGTTTGTTAATTTTGTTCAGGATTCTATAAATTTTTTGTATTTAGACTAAAATCCTCTTTTCTGGACAGTTTTGCTTCCATTAAACTTTTATTTTTATTTTATTTTTTTAAATTTTTTATTTATTTATGATAGTCACACAGAGAGAGAGAGGCAGAGACATAGGCAGAGAGAGAGTCAGGCTCCATGCACCGGGAGCCCGATGTGGGATTCGATCCTGGGTCTCCAGGATCGCGCCCTGGGCCAAAGGCAGGCGCCAAACCGCTGCGCCACGCAGGGATCCCTCCATTAAACTTTTAATTATAGATTTGAAGCCATTTGTTCAAAGACTTCTATTATTTGCAGGGTGGTTCTCTGAGCTGCATTCTTTCTTATGATTTTTCAGCTTGTACATTCTTGAATCTCTTTATTTGCTTTTGCATATTATATCTTTTTCTTGATTAGCTTTTTCTGTAGCATCACTTCTGTTATACTCATATTTATTTATTGCTGTAGGATGAACCTTCTATTTTTACATCCTGTACTTGTATAGTCATTATGATGGTCTGTTTCATCTCCTTGAGAATCAGTGCCAACTGCTCTGTAAATTTGATTGATTGATCGAGTGTTTACTGTGGGGGAGGCAATCCATTGCAGGGATTAGTTTTGTTTTTCTTTCCTACCATAAGGTTTTTTTTCCTTTCTTACATCCTTTACCTGTTTATTCATTTTTCTAAGTTTACTTGTTGATTCCCCTTTCATAGTTTCAGACTATTTTGCTTACACTGTATTTACTGAGATTCGTGAGGAGTCCTTTTCCATATATTGAAATTCCATTTCAGCCTCATTATAAAGGGTTAAGGAATTTAGGCATTTTCTATTTTGTGATGGTGAATTTAATAATCATCACCCAATTATAAATCCCCCATTTTGGAAAATGACTTTTTTTTTTTTATAATTTTTTTAAATTTTTATTTATTTATGATAGTCACACAGAGAGAGGAGAGAGGCAGAGACACAGGCAGAGGGAGAAGCAGGCTCCATGCACCGGGAGCCCGACGTGGGATTCGATCCCGGGTCTCCAGGATCGCGCCCTGGGCCAAAGGCAGGCGCCAAACCGCTGCGCCACCCAGGGATCCCTGGAAAATGACTTTGTAAAAGAGAAACGACATTCCAAATTCCCAGTTCATCTTTGTTAAGGTGAACTTGAAGGAAAAGCCCTATGATGATGGGAGAAAGCTCTCTACCAAGACATGGTTTGTGCCTGAGAGACGCATGGTTTGGATATGCTTCTGGAGAGCTTGCTGACTGTGGTAGCCTCCCGGTCAGTGATGGCCCTGGTGCTCATGCTGTCCCCTTTCTCAGTCACCATTCTCCCACTTGGCCATTACTGTTACTTATCTGACTCTTGCTATTCCTGTGTCTGCTGTTTAAAAACTCTTGAGGATACCAAGCAAAAGAACAATTGGAAATATTTTTTTAAGAAAATGAATGACTCTTGAGTAACAAATCCTTTCTCCAATGAGATGGTTCCAGCTTTTGCTTTCAACAAAATGGAAAAAGTTTTCAGCTGGTAGAGGATTAAAAATAATTTTTAATAATTTTGGCATATAATTTGGAAGGAGTGCAAAGATTGATATTGCTACAACAAAATTTCTTTCTTTTTTTTTTTTTAAGATTTTATTTATTTATTCATGAGAGACAGAGAGAGAGTCAGAGACATAGGTGGAGGGAGAAGTGGGCTCCCTGTGGGGAGCCCAGTGTGGGACTCGATCCCAGGACCCTGGGAATCATGCCCTGAGCCAAAGGCAGATGTCTAGAAACTGAGCCACACGGGTGTCCCAACAAAATTTCTTTCATTCCTCTCTCGTTATTTATGTGAACAAAGTTTCTTGGCCCTTGCAACTAATCGTCTAAAAATGGAAAAATTAATGCATTTTTAATAAAATTTTATTGTTTTATTTAATACAAATTCATAATGATTGTTTTAATCAGTTGCATAATAGCAATAAAGATAATGAAAGCCCAACCCAAAAGAAAAGATTTTTTTGAACATTGAGAGATTTTAATCATGGAATTAAAAATATATGTATAAATATATTTATATGTCATAGTTATATTGCAGAGAAGTATCAAAATTTGATCAGAAAAGATTTCCAAGAAAAATATTAGGATAGAATTCTGAGAAGGAGGTAAAAAGGAAATAAGAGTTCACAGAGAAGAAGGAATGATACAAAATTTCATGTTTTTTTAAAATGGATCGTGATGGATTGTAAATCACTATGGTATTCATTGGATTAATTTGGACTCCTGTTAAAAAGAGTATAATATAGTAGTTTTATTTAAAAATGTCAGTATTTATAAAATGCCAATATTTATAATATGCCGGAAAGTATATCTCTACTATTTATGATGCAAATATGTAATTTTTCACTTAAACATATGGGAAGAGGGGATCCCTGGGTGGTTCAGTGGTTTGGCGCCTGCCTTTGGCCCGGGGCACAATCCTGGAGTCCCAGGATCGAGTCCCACGTCGGGCTCCCGGCATGGAGCCTGCTTTTCTCTCCTCCTGTGTCTCTGCCTCTCTCTTTCTCTCTCTCTCTCTGTCTCTCTCTCTCTCTCATAAATAATTTAAAACAATTAAATAAAAATAAACATATGGGAAGAGTACTTGTTTTGTAAAATTCATTTACTGCAATATGACAAACATTTATAGTAGAGTATGTAAGTGATTAACCAGAGGAAAAGGAAGAGTAATAAGGAAAAGATGTAAAGGATGCGTCAGGATTAGAGAAAGTAACCAGAGAAACTGCTATTGGAACTGAATCTTGAGCGACTATGGGAGTTGGCTAGCAAAATAGAGGTGGAGAAGAAGGGAGAGCAGTGTATGCAAAAGGCCTGGAGGTCTAAAGGAACATAGGGACCTTAGGGGAGATGGCAGGATTGGCATGAGCAGGATAGCGATTTGCAGCCAGCCTGACAGTGCACTTTGATGGCCTGGAAAGGAGAGGCAACAGGGCAGGAGGTAGTTAGAAAAAGTGAGATCCATTATTTGTGGTTATTCCCAGTGGATATCTTCTGGACATTCTTACAACTGTAGAGATTTTTTTTTTTTAAAGATTTCATTTATCTATTTGAGAGAGAAAGTGCATGCACACAAGTAGGGGGAAGGGCAAAAGGGCAAAGGGAGAGGGCCGGATGCAGGTCTCCATCTTAGAACCCTGGAATCATGACTTACCATCACCCATCATGACCTGAACCTAAGGCAGATGCTTAGCCAACTGAGCCACCCAGGTGCCCCAACTGTGAGATTCTTGTTTATATTCTGCTAGGGGAGAAAAGAGAGGCCCAGCCAGGGTCCATGCATCTTACAGGTTTTGTATCTCAGTAGTGATGGGCAGGCTGAGATTAGTGCTAGAGTACAAGACTTCCTTCTACACACTGGCCACATGTTTGGTTGAGGCCTTCAGCTTGTCATTAAAAAGGGTAACTACATCTTTGGGCCCAGGAATTGAGATCCTTGGGCCAATAAAGGATCCCTCCCCCCCAATTTGTGAATTTGTTTATATGTGAAAAACTTTTACAAACTTCTGCAAGGTAAATCAAATTTAACATATAAATTCAACTAAATCACCCTTATTATAAAGAATTCGACCGTGTAAAGTTTCGCTGGTCCCAGAAAAGTTAGCACATAAGGTCATTATTCTGGCGGATCTGGTACTGGGAATTCTTTTGCTTTCATCATAGAGAGGCTTTCCATTATAGGGATCAAAGTATGAGCTCTGTAAGAGAAGACTATATAATAGTCCTGAAAAAAACTGATTACACTTTTTGCCTTTTTGGAATATTTGTTCCACAAGGTGGTAGAACCGTGATTCAGTATTTGGGTAGAACAGATTGAATGAATTCCAAAAGGAAATCATCAAAGGGTTGATTTGATACCACACAGAAACACGAGGTGGTGAGATGAGTGGTTTTTCCACATTTTAATATTTTCCAGGATGACACTGAAAGCCTTGCCCTTAGAGAACCCCGAGCCACCTAATCATTCTTCCAAGCTCTTGAAAAGGAGAAATGGAAGATTTATACCATTTAGTAGATGCCCTGGGCCTTTTGTAGGAGAGCCTGGAAAGGAATTGAGGACAGCCATGGGAGTATAACCAGCAAGGCCTTGCACTTGTTTTGGGTGCAGGGTGGGAGGCGGGTGTTGATAGGAGAGAATGCTGTCAAAGAAATACTGAGTCAGTTCAGGAGACCCATTCTGTGCCATTCCCTACTTAACACTTTCATAAATCTCACTGATTGTCTCAAAGAGGAGGAAGTCAGGACTCGGAGAAACCAAGTAATTTGCCCAACATTCAGAATTTGAATCCGGGTTCATTTCATTCCAAAACCCTTTCCACTGCACTCTGATGCTTCCTTGTGCTGAAATCATGGCAAATGAACAATATTCTGGATTGAATTAGGGAACTCATGGTGTCTGGCTCACTGTTCTGAAAAACTCTTAGCATGCTTTAGTTGGAGGCATTTGGGAAGAGGCATAACACTGACTAGGAGAGAGGAATTAAGGGGCAATGCTAGGAGTTTCAAATGCAAAGGGATTTTGGGGTCGTGGTGTCTTGTCCTTGGCAGTGGCTTGGAGGAAGTGGCTCCTGAATTCATTTGCCACCAGTAAGCCCTGTGAAAGCAAATGTGAGAAGACTAGCGTACTCTAGGGATCTGGAATTTCACAAGACACAGTTTTCATCTGTTTGTTTGTTTGTTTTTTGAGACCAACATGAGATTCCCATGTTTAAATTTTTTTCTCAGGGAAAGAGGCTAGAAATAAACAAACAAAAACCTCAAACCTAATATTTTCACATCATCTAAGAAAGGGCATTTGAAAACCAGAATAATGAATAAATTAAAAAACAAACAAGCAAATAAATAGGATAAAAGGGCAGCCCTTTCCAAGAAAGTACCTCATACTCATGTTGTACAAAATTTGGTTAGATTTAAAATATTTTGAATTTAGAAAAATTACAACAGAAAATTTACTGATGTGTTTGTCAGTTTTGGAAGTTTTATTTGATGTACAGCATTAGGAGAAGCTTGATTGTCCAGTTGTTTCATACTTTTTTTTTTTTTGATCATAGTTACTGGTGATAGTCCATTTCAACAGGTATGTTGATGAAAACAGTTTTAGTAGTCAGTGTAATTCATTTGATATGGAATATTCTGGTGAATGGAGAGAAGAGGAGTAAGAACAGTTCTCAGCTTTCAGTTCTGTGGCCAGGCTAGGATGAAAGCACAGTGGTGGTTCTGGGTGAAGGCCTGGGGGAGAGTGCTGGCCGCAGGGACCTATCTGCCCCTGATTCCCTTGCAGAGTGGGGGCGAGGGGTGTACTGGCCCCTCACTGCCCAGAATGGAACAGTTAGGAATTTATTTGAGAGAGATGCTGTAGAGATGGTAAAAAACTTATCAAGGCCTGGACCAGTATTTAAGAGAACCACTCCTCTAAAGGAATTATCCTGTTTGGTTCTCCACGATAATCTAAAAGCAGAGGCATAGACAAAGGCCCATTGTTTTCTCCAGGGCAGCTGTTTATTGCATTGGTGTTGAGGGGTGTGGGAAGCCCACAGGACTGTGGCCTAGGTGCTCAGATTTGGGGATGGTCCTGCTCCTCTGCCTGGTTGTTTTCTTCTGAGTCTCTCTTGTGGGAACTTGCGGCAGACTGCATTTTCCCCCAGGCAGGATAGTCTTAGCTTCACCTTCTACATGGTCTCCGTGCCCTGAAGTTCTTGTGAATACTGGGTGCCTGGGAGTAGGAAAAAAAGCCTAAAAGCAGCTTGGGAATTCCCCAACTCTTCTAGCCTTGCCTCTCTTGTCCAAGGGAATACTTACCTTCTGCATTTCCAGGGCCATGCTGGGGGAAGTGTGTGCTTTGGCCTCTCTGGAGAAGGGCACATGAGCTTCCCTGGCCTGTTTACATTAGTTTGGTCCTTTCTGCCTTTGATTACAAATGAGGCCTTGGATGGGGGACTTCCCTGCTTCCATGGAGGTCACTCCTTCCTTTTGTCTGCTTTCTCAATTTTTCCACCTGGAGAAGAGCTGCGGCCTACCCCCATCCTCCACCCTCGTTATTAAAATACTGTCCTTGGCTTAACTCTTTGTGTCATAGACTTGGCCCAGTGAGTGGGTCAGTTCACAATCAGGAAGCAATTAATCTGTCTCCTCAAATTCTCTTTTGCTGTGTTCTTTGACTTAATCAGATCTTTTTTCATTTGCCTGTCACTGAGTTGTCAGTACTCTGCCCTAAGAAAGGGTTGTCTTCCAAGCTCAGAGGCTGGACTGCTCATTGGTTCTTGTTGTATTGATGCAGGATTTCCTGGTTCTTTGGAATGTCTTGGCTGCTCTAGTAAAATGTAAACTCTTTCAGGTTAAGAGCTCCAGGTCCATTCTTTCCCTTTCCCCCAGTCTGTAGTATGGCATGTGAGAGGAGAGGTGGGCCCTTTGGGGAGGGTGACCACCAGTGACCACCAGAATTTGCTGGTGGGGCTACCTCACCCTTGCTCTTAGTGTCAGTCTTTCCACCCAGAGCACGGACATAGCAATACTCTCTCTGAGGCTGACTTCACTGTGTGCTAGTCTGTGGCTCACAATAGGTACACGTGAAAACGCTTTGGCCCCTAGGGGTGGTGGTGGAAGGCCTGCCTCAGACCTCTGTGTTCTTTTGTGCTAACTCCCCTTCCCTTCTTGTTCATTTGAACCATCCTGATTGCAGAGTTTCTGATATAACTAGGGGATCTTATCTGCCTATTGAAGCATTTTCTTTCTTAAAAAGTGCCCAGAAAGCTCAAGTGAATTTTACTTGGTGGTAATAACTTTTATACTCTGTTCATAGCTTTCACACTTTGGGAGACTTTCTCTCTTGGGTAGTTGGGGTAGGATTATTTTTTTAAATCAGTGGACCTTGTTCTGTATAGTGACTTCTTCTGTTACCCCAAGTCTTTCTTCAGATTGATCTTGGGTCTTGTTCTCCTTTTGGAAGAACCTTGTTTGGGTCCCATGAGTCCCCTTCCAGTTCCACTAATGATGCTCTGTGCTAGTGGTTCTTTGGCTCTAGCCTGTTTCCCTCTCCATGAGGTCTCAGTTCCTATCTCACACGCAGAGATTCCTGTCTATACTGCTTGGTACTGTAATATATTTTTTTCTGGCTTCTGTTTGGTCAGTTATTAGATGACAGCCTATTTACATTCACATTTAGATCTAGGATCCTATTTTTAAAGCTCAACTTTTTGTTTTGTTTTGTTTTTTTAAATCTGATTCCCTTGCCCCTAGTTTGTCTTCAGTTTAAGGTTGGGTTTTCTTCTTGTGCCACCCATCTGCTGGTCTAGCAGTGGTCTTCCCTTCAGTTTCCCTGTGTGCTGCGCCTACCTCACTCCCACAGTCTTCCCCTCTGGCGTAGATCACAAAGGAAATATTTAGTTAGTCTCTGCCAAACATTCTGGCTGTGTTGTTTTGCTTAAGAAGACATGCAGATAAACTGTTTTGATTCTTGGTCTTGGTGCTCTAGGGCAGATGTTCCTCCTAAAGCGGAGGTATTGTGGTCAGTGGAAAGAGTGGGGGACCAGAGTACAGAGAAGTGAATTCTAGTCCCTGCTGCACTGCTAATTTGTGGTGTGATATTGCGCAAGGGACATGTCTATGTCTCAATTTCCTTTTGTCAAAAGGGACCTTATGAAAAAGAAGATTGGAATCTGTGGACATGAGATGGGAACCCAGAGAGTAAGTGTGGGGGATTAAGGAGAGAGTAGATAGGCTAGAGGTGGAGAATCATTACTATGAGTATCACTTGTGGAACCAGAAGGAAATGCAGATTCAAATGCAGATAAAATTATTGTATATAATCACTTTGAAAAAGTATAAAATGTGATAACAAAATGGTAGAAATTTCTTGATCAGGATGACTTCAGGAGATAATTGCCTTGTCCATCCCCAGGCTTGCTCTGGGTCCATACCTATTGCTGTCACCCCTGGGATGTGGAAGGCTCAGCCTTTCTGCAGATTCAGGTCCAGAATTCCACCTCCCACCTTCTACCTCCTTTTATAACCCCAGGAATATTTGAAACTCAGCCCAGATCCTCACCTGGATTTGATTTCCTCATCATGTGGCAAATGGTCCTTGGAAGTTGTAGTTTCCAGAAACCTTCAATGTTTGCTAACATGTCCAACTTCTGCGTTTGCTGATCACTCCTTCTGTGCATGGCTGTGTTCCAGTTCTTGTGCCCTAAAGGTGATTCCAGCAAGGAAGGGGGAGTCTGGGGGATCCTATCACTAGGAACTAGGAAATAAAAGTAGACAAAAGAACTGAGAGATGGCCTCTTGGTGTTCATGAAAGGCGAGTGTTGAAGAAGAATCAAAGTGATTTAACATCTTCCTGTATAAATCATAGCGCCCAGGTACACAAACTCAGATAGGCTGAGCTACTTTTTTTTTCTTATCTCTACCTGTCCCCCTCTGAAATAATTCTGGGATTTTATCAGACCTTGCCTAGTTTATACTTTTTGTTTGCAGTTAAAAGTTTGTACTGATTTCTTCCAGTGCAGAATGAGTTGGACGAAGACAGCCTCCAGAGTCTTTTGCTGTCCTGTGATCCTTTATCAGACATAATCAGCAGAAACTTTCCTAAAGGAGTACAGAAGATACTTGGCTCTGTGGGGTTAGTTAGTTGTAAGTCCCTGTACTCACTATTGCTGTGCCCAACACTGGGATGTTCTTGGGCTGCTGAAACATAGTGGAATAGTTCTGGGAGTAGAGTTACTTAATTGACTCTGTACACTTTGAACTGGACCTTCTTTGCCCCTCTGCAGTTCTTTATTTGTCTCTAAGTCCTTGTGTCATATACTGCAGTGCCCATCCCATATTTTTTTGTATTCTATAAGCTCTGACTCCATCTCGACCCTACACTGAGAATGAGGGTGTCTTCTATTTTACGGGGACTGTTAGAGGTGGATGACCTAAAACTCTGGGATAGTTCCTGTTCTTTAGATAGCTAGATACTCCAAATCATCCAGCTCCAGAGGAGCAAGCAGTAAGCATTTCCTGTAGACTGTAGACGTGTTCATTGTGAATGTCAACATTGTCTGGGCAAAATAATTGTTTGACTTTGGGCTTGATAAGGGTGGTGAGCCCGTGTTTGGCTATTTGGTATTTTTACCCCATCCGGTTGGTCTGAAACCAAGTTGTCCAAGGCCGATGGGCCATCTGGTAGCTGTTAGTTGATGGCCTGTTGTGTCCTCCCTTCCACCCCAGTTCTGGATCCTCATGAGCCCTTTTGGCTTCCATGTCTCTCACCAATCATAGCTCATACTATCACCCTTAGGCAGGTGTTTTTAAAAGCCTACTCATCCTCTTTAACCCTCTTCTATCCTCTTTCTCTCCTACCTATTTTATACTTCATTATCTCAGGAAATACCCTCCTTGTCCCCTTTCCTCTTTGAGTGTGAGTAAAAGCCAGTTCTAATCAAAGCTGAAAAGCATGACATCACTTTATCACTTTTTTTTTTTTTTTAAAGTACACTTTACAAAGGAAAGTCAGACATTTGGGAATGAAATTAGATGGTGTGAAAAATCAGTGCTACACATCTTGTCCTTGTGAATACCTTTTGAAATCCCCCAAATACCCACCTTGTAATTAACCTATCCTTCTTGTAGGACCACAATTTTGGATATGTAAAAATTAAATTTATTTCTCTTATATTTTATTTGATTCCTAGTATTTACACAGGTATTTTTTTGTATGCTTATTATATATCAACAGTATTTTGGCCATATTATTCAGTAATGAGCTTATCTGGACATTCAGCTACCATGTCTAATACTGTTTCTTTAGGAAAATGTCTTCAACTTATAAAAGTGACTGATAAAGGAGTGATCATAGTCTTCACTATTTGGCCCCTGCTGGAACTGTTGCCTTGGAAAGGGCTACCTCTATTCCCATCCTATGGAGAGGAAGAAAGGTGCTGCCAAGGCATGCCTGGAGATGGATCAGGAAGATGTGGTCTTGGTCTTGCCTTTTATCTGAGTCTCTAGGAGGTAACTAGAGGTGCCATAGTGTCCATGCCTGCCTTCATATAAGCTCTTTTTCTTCCCACCATGTGTCACTTCAGGAAATACTTTAGCTTGAAGAGTGAAGAGGTACCCCTACTTAGAAAATCATGACCTAAGTATGACAGGACCACATTCTTTAAACATTGTTTGGTGGAATTAATTGAATCATCTCCTCCCATTTTTGAGTGGGAAATAATACATTCTTGTTGTTATGATGTATCAGGTCTTAAATGGAAGGCTTCTAGTTTGAAGCCCTGTACATTTCCAGTGGGAGAAATCTGCTGCCAATTTATGAAAACCGAAGACGTCCCTGTATTGTATGTGTAAATTGCAGCATCTCCTTGTGGAATGAACACTTCAGGAAATGGAACAATTTTTTGAATAAAATTCCAAGCTCTACTAGGTTCCAAGTGACTGAGAATTTCCCATTAGAGTGGGAAAGCTTATCCATGTATTTTTGCTTGGGGACAGTGTGTATCACTTAGTTACAGAGAAGTTCATCCATAGCTGATTTCCTCTTTCTTTGTCCTTCTTTCTCTGGTGCCCAGGGGTGGTTTTGAGCTCATCTCTAGTCTCATCTCTTAAAAAGCAGCATGCATTGTGATCACGGTTTGAGAATAAAAATTTGTAGCCTCAGGGCAGGGTGAAACTAATGGTTCTTGTAAGCAACAAATCTTTCACCTTTGCTTCATTGGTACCAGGGTGTAAGTAACTGAACTAACCAGCTACAGACGCTTATTGTGCAATTTTGAGGTGAGTATGGGCAAAATCCCAGGGGCTGGGAGGCAGACATGTGGCTTCCAGAGAGATGACATCAGCAAGTTTACTGGTGCTGTGGAGGAAGGGGAGATTCCAGGTGCTCAGCTGCCTTCCCGCATGTGGGGGTGTCTCATGCCACCCCCAGTCCTGTCGGCGGCCAAAGCCTTTGCTTGGGAAAAGCCTTCATCTAATTCTTGCCCCACTCTTGTTCTGGTCAGGACCTGAAATTGGAAAGGGTCTTGCAGCCTTGGCTGTGGGAATAAAGCTTTGAGGAATGAATATGCACATGTGCTTCTTTGTGTTAATGCTAACTGATGAGGGTTTCCAGACTGAGGGTTGGATATGAGATGGGGAAGCATTATCTGCATTTTTTAGAGTCTGTATTAGGAATTGTCCTTTTCTTGGAGGGGAAAGCATTTTATGATTTAACTTTTTGTATTAAAATTACCTACTTTCTTTTGATAATATGGACAGTTAGTGTACAACAGGAAGGCATTTCTAATTTCCTTTCTATGTTCTGCTCCTTCCCCATGCTTATCCTGGAACAGACCCTCACAAAGCCATAATATATGAAAATTGTAAAAAGTACTTCTGCAAGAAAAATCTTTCTCTTTGCTTAGCGTTGCCTCGCATATGGGCTCCTGGGAACTGCGGTGGGGCTTCTTGGGAAGCCTGTACCTCACGGTAGGAATGAAAGAAGTTTTATGACCGCTGAAGCATGACAGAGAGGGTAGAGAACAGAGCTGGGAGCCCTGGAGGCCTGTGAAGCCCATCGGCTTACTGGTTTTACTTTCCTGTCAAGATGTTGGGTCCTCAATCTGTTTCTACTCTCCATCCCTAAGATTGTGGGGGAAAATGAAGCCTCTGCATGGAAAGCAGGTGATAAAGCCCTCAGCAAAAGCTTATACTAGCAGGTTTATACATCCCCACCCCAGGCCTGCCTTGGATTTCTTTGGGGCTGTCAGTAGCTTAGGGTTTGTTTCTAAGTCTCTTGTTTGCAGTCAAGTGTAGCCACTGCTTCCTTGAAGGCATCTGGGGCCAGCCCAGGCTTGTTGTATCTGGATGTCTTCCCACAGCTGTACATTTCTCTTTTTGGGGCTTTCAGATATGAGGACCTTCAAGGTCTCTGAGCTGCCAGAGTCTTTCTTCTGAGAGCCTGTATCCTCCCCTTCTGGGCCCAGGAAGCTGTGGTAAGTTCTTGGTTTCCTTCTTAGCTGGGTACTTCTGGGAAGCTGTCTACATTCCTTTCTGCCCAACTCTCTGCCTCTGGGGCTCTGTGCAGTGCGGTTGCTTCAGGTCTCTGTGATGTGGAATACTAAGGCAGTTCCACTGAGGCCAGTCACTGGAGATAACCAGAAGCTTGAAAGTAGAACTGCCCTTTTTTGCCATCCTGGAAGTGGGAGTTCGCTTTTCATGGAATGAGGTATGGTTCTGAGTCTTTTTAAAACTTTCTCCAACTTGCTTCCCTGTCTCCTTGTGACTCTCTAAGGGAGGGAGGGAGGAGGGAGATCCGTGCTGTTTCCTGTGATCTTGGTGTGGCACCGGAGATGGGTGCAACAGATGTCTTTTGAGAGGAAGGAGCTTAGAAGCAGGTGAGAAAATCTGTCTTCTGGTTGCCATAGAGCTGGCTCTCTTCCCAGACAGGGTATCTTGACACTGAATGGTTTGTGTTAGTATTTCCTCATCCTTAAAGACAGGTGCCACCTTTACCTGATAAAATCCTTTACTTGTTAAAATCTTAACAGGGAACATCACCATCAGCTCCTATAAAGTAAAAAGGGCCCAAGAGAGCATTAAAAAGAATGAACATGCTGGGCAGAAGATGAGCCTGAGAGAGAGGCTCCTTGTCCAGTACTATCCAGGAGAGCTGTGTGTGTGTGTGTGTGTGTGTGTGTGTGTGTGTGTGAGAGAGAGAGAGAGAGAGAGAGAGAGAGATGGCTGGAAGTGGAGGGTGAGAATGAATACTTCTAGTAAATAGGAAGGGGTAGTAAATCTGGAGAATCTGGAGAGGGAATGGGGGAAGCTGGTTGTAGTGAACATGAAAGTGGAGAATTTTTGCAGAGATGTGTTCCAGAGTAGTTGGAGGCCAGTAGTGGTGGGTTGGGACATGCTCAGTTGTGATTGCGTTGCTGAATTCCTCGGGTATGATGGCCACGAATGCTTTCCTCTGGGAACAGAGCTGGTCCCACAATAGCCCTCCCCACTCTGCATCTGTATTATACCTATGTGATTCTTGCCAGTCATGGGTCCTGATCTAGAGTGTTGGGAGGAGCGGGGGAGGCGCTGGGTCTGAGAGTGGGCTGGCCAGTCAGAGTCTCTGCCTTCCAGTTTACTGGCTCCCTGAGAATGAGAAGAGCCTGTTTGTAGCTGCCAGTCCTTTCTGGCACAGCTTGTAGAGGTGTCTGTGCTCTGGAAGGTTACAGAACCTTTTCACGGATGCCCTGCCTCTTTGGGATTTGAGAACAGATGGGTTTAATTTGAAGCAGAACTACCTCAAGGGTCCAAATCTGAATTGCATATTATAAAATTATTTCTAGTCTTTGCTCTTCTTCCCTCTGTGTCTCTCTCTTCCCATCACTGTCAGGGATTGTGAGCAGCTGCTGCCACACATGGACTGGTCAGGACGTTAAGAATTGAGCTGAATATAACCGTGCACACTGCCCTGTTGTGCTCAGGCTCATCTTTAGAGAAGACGTTGATTTGAACCTGTGATGATAGAGAGGGTCTTTCCACCCCAGAGTGGGTGAAAGTAGGGAGGAAAAGATGGGAACGTACTACAGGAGTTGGGAGAGTATTGCTTCTACCCCTTCTTTTTCCCCTCCTGTGCCCCCAACATTTCCTGTGAATGGTCAAGGGCAGGAAGAGAAAACCAGGATCTTCCTTTTCAGCCTTTAGGCAGTCATCAAGTACTTGTGGAATTTTTCAGCTTAACCAGCATTGTGATGCAAATATATCATGCTTGGTTGCTGCCTGAAGGAACCTATAATCTCTGAGAGAGATAAAATTTGTTAAACAATTAAAGGATATCATCGATCTTAACTGGGTTTGGTTACTAACTGACTATATTTTATAGTTCAGGAAAGACAGTTGTGTCTTAAGACTCTAGGAAAGTTTTCTTGAAGGAAGCAGAATCTTTTCTGGTCTTTGAAAGCTAGATGGACTTTTATATAAGCAGAGGAGAGGTGGGAAGTATTCTGAATGCAGAGAAGAGCAAGAACATGGAAAGAATGTGGCATGGTCAGGGTCAGGGTCACTGTGATAATCTGCTTTGGGAGTGGTGGGTCTGGTGGAGCAGAGCTGGAAATTTGAATGCTGGAACTTCTGCATTGGTGCATAGGAGATGGAATTAATGCAATGGAGGCGGGATTTTATGGAAATCACTCTTGTAGAAGAAAGTAGGGTAATTTTGGAGAGGACAGAGACTGGCAGTAAGGAGACGTACTAAAAAGTATAGGACATTGACAACGAGAATAGAGAAGAAGGGGGGTAAATCCTAGAGAATATTTAGAAGTAGAACAAATAGGACCTAGACATGAGATGTGAAGGATGAAGTTGAGGGAAAAGCACAAGATGTTAGTTAAAATGTCTGCCCTCTCAGAGTGAACTGTTACTGGTAGCTTATGTTTATGAGATGCTTTGCAGTTTTCAAAGCACTTTTTCGTTCAGTAAGTATCTCAAAATTATCTGGGCACTTACAGTTCATCCAGTCTGGCTTCATTTTCCAGATGGGGATTAGAACCAAGAAAGGGGAAAGTGCTGTTCAGAACTCACACAGCTATTTAGTGGTAGAACTGAGCTTCCAGTCTCAGCCTTCTATCTCCTGGGGAAATTTTAAGAGAAGAATACATGGAAGAAGGAGTATGGGATCAGGGAAAAGTCGTCTAGTTGGGTGACATTAGGTGATTTACTAATCTCTGAGCAAAATGAAGCTTACTCAGAATCCTTCAGAAGATGAGTGATGACTATTGAGAAGTTTTTTGTTTTTTTGTTTTTGTTTTTTTGGGGTTTTTTTTTTTTTTTTGAGAATTACTAGACAAGGAAGATGGATTCCTTGGGTCCTTCTAGTTCTGAGATTCTTTTTTTCTGTTGTTTTGTTTGGTTCTGAGATTCTTAAGAGTGCACAAAAATGTATATGAAAAGTACTGTATTGGGTTTCCTGGGAGATGGGCCGTTTTCCAGTGTGGTACTTTTTAGATAATTTCGAGAGTAATTTGACTCCACGTGGTTTCCACCTTATGTGCTAGCCACAGAACCTAACTGCTGAGGAGGACACAACTCTGCTGTTGTAGACTATGGGCAGTGATAATCTGCAAACAAGAACTCAATATTTGTGGTTACTTTATGGTTCTGTTTGTGTTACCACCTTCTCTCCCTGTCTCCTCCTGAAACACACATATACACACTCTCCTCCCCTCTTTCTCTCTCCTTCCTTTACTCTTTTATTCTATCTCCTCCACTGTTTTTCTGGTCCATCACCCCATCCTGTCTTGTCCATCCCTGTCTTTTCCATTCTTGTCTGTCTTGTCTAAACAACTTCCCATGTTGGCACAACTTCACCTTTTGGTTGAACTCAGACATGACTATAGCAGAGCACCTTGGAATAACCTGTTTTGTCTGTATCCCTGGCGCCCAGTGATCAGGGCCAGAATCTGGACCCTTCCTTACCTCCACAGTCATTCATCCTTCAAATTTTTGTCTTTTGTTAAAATAACTCCTGATCCTCCTTTCTTAATTCCATTCTCATTGCCCATACAACCAGGAGAGAGAACAGGAAAGGGAGGTCATGGTTGAAAAAAGAGAAGTAGAGTTAAGGGTCACCTTTGGTGTCCTCAGAAGCATTTTGCAAACCTCTAGATCCCAAGTACCCAAGTAGAGTCTTCATGTTTGCCTGTCACACTCTGGCAGCTCTCTCTGGGTTTCTGGCCCTCTGTGACTGGCTGCTGGTATGCTTCTGCTGGCTATGTCTGGACACAACCTGAGTCCAAAAAAGAGTAAGAATATAATAAGCAGTGGTCATTCTCTGGGGAGGACATAGAATCAGGCCTCATTGTCTTGGTGAATTTTCCCCAAGTAGACTTCTCAGTGCCTGGAGTAGACTCCTCAGTGCCTGGAGGGCCTTTTTCCTGGGAAGAGGTGTGTCCCAGGCACCTCAGATGTTATCTGCACTCCTGTGAGTGGCTGCAGTCATTCATCACCTTGAGGACTTTCTAATGATTGATTTCCTTTGCTTTAAGGAAAGCCAGTGTCCCTGAGATACGGTCTCTGGAGTCCCACAGCTTATGAGAAAGAACCCTTCTGCTGGCATCTGCTGTGCTGGGGACAGTGGTCCTTGACCCTTTTTTTTTTTTTTTTTTTTTGTGTTCTACACCCTCCCTCTAGTCATTTGGCAGTGTTAGCCAACAAGTTACAGGGGCTTTGGGCAATTGTTTTAACCTAGTGTAGGGAACCCTGACACTGAGGGAATAATAGGGATTCTGAATTTTTTTTTCCCCTTCAAAAGGCTAAGTGGTACTTACATATGTTCCTTGACATCCTTAGGAGTAACGCTCAAGAATTCCCCCAAATATGCTATTCTCAGACTTCCAAAGGAGCTTGCTCCTGTTTCTGTCCTTCAGGGATCTTAAATTGCTCTCTCCTCTCCCTTCACATTCCTCTGTTTTCCTTCTCACCATCTCATCTATCTTCCCTTCCTTGCATCCTGGAGTTTACTTTTTTCCCCTGTGGCATAGGTCCCTCTACATTGATCTCTAAGTGAATGAACATTTGAAAGCACCTCTTTGTACACAAAAGGCAACCAGCTCTATTTTACATAAAAATGGGATGTACCAGTGCATGTATTGTTTTTTTTTTTTTTTTTAAGATTTTTTTTATTTTAGAGAGAAAGAGAGAGAAGCAGACTGCCCACTGAGTGTGGAGCCCAAGGTGGGGCTTAATCTCACAACCCCAAGATCATGACCTGAGCTGAAATTAAGAGTTGGCAGGCATCCCTCCTAGTGCATGTATGGTTAAGGACCTATTCTTTCTAGAAACTTCTAGGTTCTTATTTTTGGGAAAAAGTGAATGGTTTAAAAAGTGGCATCTTGTACTATAGGATATTGAAGTTTATTTAGTGTGACACTTATCTGCAGACCAGGGCCACCTTCCATGTTCCTAGGATAAGGACTGGGTTTTGAGGGGCCACTGCTCTTCTCTCTTGTTGATTCTTCTTAGGTACCTAGAAGAAGCATCGTAGTTTTCCATTATGGGAGATAAGCTGGTATGTTTATATCCCGGCAATACCTAATAGAGCTGAAATGCTGCATTCCTAATGTCTAATGTTTCAGTTAGAGTAGTAAAACCCAAGTCCTTGTTCACCAACAGCTATCAGATGACAGCTTAGTATAGAAGGCCAAAGATCCACAAGAATTCATTCCGATAGTTAAAAATATCACTTTGCAATTCTGATCATGATGAACCATGATTTGGGGAGATGATGGGTAAGAATTGTTGAGATTCCTGAGCTTCTTTGTGTCCTTACTAAAGCTTGGGTGGTCAGAGCCCCAAATGGGAGGTTTCAGTGTGAGTAGCAACAAGGACAAAGGGCCAACCAGGCAGGGCTCAGCTGACCCTTTTTTCTGTGAACTTTCTTTACCTCATCTGGCCATGAGTCCCTTAAGGTGACTCCATAGGGATAAAAGTGGTATCTTCCTGTTCTGCAGAAGGACTTGAGAACCTCACGAACCAGACATTTTAGCTTACTTCTCAGTTTAAGGGGCTCCATAGACTTGATTTTCTTTTTTTTCCTACAGTATACTTGCCTGAGATGTTATTAAGACTCCATTTATCCCTGGGTCTGCAAATACACTGTGTGTTCCCCTGGATGTACTATTGTTCTAATGGGAATGGAGCAGAGTAAGACGTGGACCTCATTTGATCTGGGCTTTGTATTTCAGTCAGTGAACCTAAAAATCACATCGACTCATCAGTTGACTCATATTGAACCATTTCTTATGTCTCCTTCATGTCTATCGTCTTCATCCTATTGTTAATGTAGTTTTTTTCCCCCTAAACTTAAGAGTAAAATAATATCTTTTGTCTTTTTAAAATGTCATCTTGTTGTATTTAACCTATGGTTCCAGTTTGTGGAGGGCTTTCTTCCTTATTCTCTCTAATACATTAATTATCCCTCCCATTTTGTTTGTCATAGGCATTTTAGATAACTTTATCTTCCCCAAGTCATTGATAAAAATGGTGACCATGATAGGATCTGTAACAGATGGGAAGTGGCCAAACTTCTAGGAGTTCCTAGTTGATATCGATCCATTTTGCAGCATCGTTTGGGCCCAGCTGTCCAGTTACCAGACCATCCAGCTGCCAGTATATTTCTGTTTTATCCTTAAGATCACAAGATGTTTTTCTGAAGTCCAGATAAATTGTGTCTCTGGCATTCTTTGATATATGTGTGCTCATATGTATGTGTTTATTTATATGATTTATAACTTGTCATATACAAATATATATCATGGAAATATTATGCATATTATTTTTTAAACCCCAAACTGTTATTTATAGACCACTTGCTATCTATTACAGTGTGTTTTACGTATATTGTCCCCTTTATTCTCTTTTATATTTTATATTTTATTAAATGAAAGTAATAGTATATTTTAGTAGGGCTTATATATATTTTTAAGATTTTATTTATTTATTCATGAGAGACACAGAGAGGGAGAGGCAGAGACATAAGCAGAGAGAGAAGCAGGGAGCCCGATGCGGGACTTGGTCTCGGGACTCTAGGATCAGGCCCTGGACCCAAGGTAGGCACTCAACTCCTGAGCTACCCAGGTGTCCCATATGACTTATATTTAATCTCTGATGCCTGGTACTTCCTTCTCCATTCCTTGCCACTTTTCATATTTCTTTGTTTTGGAGTTTTGCCCGTGATATTGCTTATTTAATAAGTACTGAGTACTTGCTATGTGTAAAGAAAGCACAACATTATAGCCTGTTGGAAATTCAAAGGTTAATAGGAAATGATCCCATTGCTCAGAAGAGTTTATACATAATTAAAAATATGAAGGGATGAATAATGGCTTGGTAGGGGAAGGAGGGAAGGCAAAATAACTCAGAAAAGAGAGTCCTGAGTGTGAATGAAATGCTGAGACTAGCCCACTTACCAAGCTCTGAATGGAAAACTCTGGAAGCCGTAGTGGTGGTATGTTCCATGTCAGAACCTTTTCAGAAAGATGGAAGGTGTCCAGTTGACTGTTTTAAATCCTATCCCAGCACTTTACTTGAGTGTCTTCCTCAGTTTGAGGGTGGGAAAAGGCAGGCCTGGCAGGAGAAACCTTTTTTTAAAAAGGTTTTTTGAAACCTTTCATTTAAAAAATATTATTAAAAATATAGAGTAGTTTTTTATATGTACCATTTAAATGTAAATATTCATATATCTATCTCAGCTTAATAAAGAAAACATTACCATTAGTTTTGAAATCTCTTATGTGCCTTTAATTCTTCGGGTTTTATTTTATTTTATTTTTATTTATTTATTTATTTTTTAAGATTTTATTTATTTATTCATGATAGACACAGAGAGAGAGAGAGGCAGAGACACAGGCAGAGGGAGAAGCAGGCTTCATGCACCGGGAGCCCAACATGGGATTCGATCCCGGGTCTCCAGGATCACGCCCTGGGCCAAAGGCAGGCGCTAAACCGCTGCGCCACCCAGGGATCCCAATTCTTCGGGTTTTAATTTAAGAGATATGTATGTTAAAGTGAGGAAGTAAAATAGGGTAGAGTATTTCAAACAGTGAAAAGGAAAAAATTGCTAACTTGTGATTATTGTTTTGGTATTATTTCCTTTTTCATTTGTGTCTGTTTTTGTATTTTAGTGTAGTTACAGCTTTGTTATGCACAATTAGCATTGTCTGATGCTGTTAAAGTCTTCACAGTCACCACTTAAAGTTAATTTTCAAATAAGTAATACATGTATGTGTTATAAATTCAAAAGGTGCAAAAAAGTGTACCATGAAAGCAAGTCTTCCTCCCACCTTCTCTTCTCTTTGCTTAGAGCCAGTTGCGTTGCCAGTTGGGGATTGTAGTCATCTCTTTTAATGGTTGCACAATAGTCCGGTGCAGTGTTTCTCAGACTGCCCATCATAGTTAGTGGGTTGGAAAATCAATTTAGTGAGGGCTGAACAAGTTTTGTTTGCTTTCTTACGAAATAGATTAGTACAGAAAATCGCAGAGAGCATCCCTGAAGATAAGTACCATTTTGAGAAAACTTTTTGGTTTAGTTTTATACACACACACACACGTGCCCTCTCATGCATACACATGCTACACTTCTATGTTACATATATATTTTTTACTCTGGGTCTTGGTCAAAACATACTGGAAATTTACCGGTCTAGTAATGATTGACTTGGAGGTTGTTCCTAATTTTTCATTATTATAAATAATGCCGGGAGGAGGCATTTTCCCCCTCATACTTCGGAATATTTTTCTTAGGATAACTTCCTGAAAGTGAGGATACTAAATCAAAGGATATGAGCATATTTTTTTTAAGAATATGAGCATATTAATTGATCTAGCCAAGTTACTTTCTAAAAGCAGTGTCCCATTTACTATTTAATAAAAGCTGTCTGTATTTTATTTAGTATAGGTTATTTTTGTTTTACCACAGACATTTTTCTATGTATTATATATATATTTTTTAATAAAATGGGATAATTTATTTTTTCAAAGTAATGTAAAGTGAACATTTTCCTATTTTACTAAATTTCTTCTATAGCCACAATTCTCATTCTGAGGGCAGCTTTTCTTGGATGTAGGATGTGAGGGATTACTGCTCTAGTGCTTCTCAAACTTGAGCCATTCTTACCCATTCTTATAATTTGTATTACATATACTTTTTTTTTTAAGAAGATTTTATTTTTATTTTTATTTTTATTTTTTTTAGAAGATTTTATTTTTAGAGAGAGAGGGAATGCACAAACAGAAGGAGGGGAAGAGGGAGTGGGAGAGAGAGAAACTCAAGCAGACTGCTTGCTGAGCACAGAGCCCAGTGTGGGGCTGGATCCCACAACCCTGAGATCATGACCTGACCCAAAACTGAGTTGAATGCTCAATCAACTGAGCTCAAAAAAAGCCTGTATATACTTTTACTTCCTGATCTTTATTTATTTATTTATTTTTAAAGATTTATTTATTTATTTATTCAGAGAGAGAGAGAGAGGCAGAGACACAAGCAGGCTCCATGCAGGGAGCCCGATGTGGGACTCGATCCTGGGTCTCCATGATCACACCCCGGGCCACAGGCGGTGCTAAACCGCTGCGACACCGGGGCTGCCCACTTCCTGATCTTTAAATTGTTTTTTTTTAGAGCTTTTTATTTTTAAATAGTTTTAAACTTAAAGAAAAGCTGCAGAGACAATACAAGTTCCCCTAATCTTAAAGAACTATGGCACATTTGTCAACAAGAAGTTAATAGTAGTGTAATGTAAGCTATAGACTTAATTTGGATTTTATTAGTTTTTTCTATTCCAGGATCTAATTCTGGGAGAGATACTCCGAGGCTGTGCAAGTCTCCTATTTCTCCTTAATCTTATGCCCACTAATTTTAGCAAAACAAAATGAAAAGCAAACAAAAAAATACACAGCTGACCTTTGAACAACATGGGTTTGAACTCTGCAGATGCATTTATACATGGATTTTGGGATAAATACAATATAATACTGTAGATGTATTCTCTTTTCCTGTGATTTTCTTTTTTTTCCTGTGATTTTTCTTAATAGGATTTTCTTTTTTCTAGCTTACTTTATTGTAAGAATGATATGTAATACATATGAAACATGCAAAATATGTTTAGGTTTTGTGGTAATATTTTTGATCCCTTATCAATTAAATTGATTAGTTGGTTGGTTGGTTTCATTAGTTCTTATATTAAACATGTATTAATTGGCCTTGGTATAGAGTCCTAAACTAAAATTCAGAGTTAAGACATAATTCTTGCCCTAAAGAATATTATAGGTTTATTTTTTATGTATTTATTTTTTAAAGATTTTATTTATTCATGAGACACACACACACACACACACAGAGACAGAGACAGAGACATAGGCAGAGGGAGAAGCAGACTCCACGCAAGGAGTTTGATGCAGGACTTGATCCCTGGACCCAGCCACTGAGCCACCAGGCGTTCCAAGAATATTACAGGTTTATAGGCTAGTAGGAGAATTAAGTTGAATAAGCCTTGGTACACTAAAACACGAGGCAGTGAGCATGGCTAACAACAGAGCAATAGATGGTTTCAAGGAGTGTAGGGACTATGGGTAGAGAATCCAGTCCAGGGAGAGAAAATCAGGGGAGATAGCATTGAGGAGGTGACACAATCTGAGCCCACATTTCCCACAACTTGGCCCACATTTTATACTTGTTCTTTCAAGCTTAAGGTATTTTCTTGGTTATATTATGGAAAAGCCATTTGAGTCCACATTCTCCTTATCCTCCCAACACCTTTCCCCCCACTTTGTCCTCTATCTCCCCTATCCTGAAGCTTCTGTCATGGCAGGTTAAGATCTTGGTTGAGCTTTGAGTTCTAAGGCAAGTAAGCATGAGAAGCTCATTCTGGAAAGGTAAAATGGTACTTTTAGAAGGGGTCTGGAATATTGCCTCCTCAGTCTGGTCTTTCCTGGCACCAGACTGTGTTTATGTGGCCTAGTGTTAAAATGCTCAGACATAACAAGGGACAGTAGTCAGTGTCTGTGGAAGTGAGAGATTCTAGGAAATTAGCCCGTATATGAGCATTGTGACAGATACTCCAAGAGACTGGATCAAGCCATTAAGTATCTTATGCCCTGGGGATCTGAATTTTGACTTTCATATTGAGGATTGTGAGCTGAGTAGAGGTGAACCAGGGCTGGAAGGCTGACCAAAGAAGAGTGTGCCAACCCAGCATGAAGATGTCCAGTAGTTGTCTCACCACAGGGCAGTGAGATCCAGGATAGTTACAGGCTGAATCCCACAGTCTATTAGTTTAGAGCCTTAGTGTTGGGTGGGAGGCAGGTGGGATAGGACAGAGTAAAGACCCCAGGATCCATAAAATGCCAGGACTTGAGCATAGAACGGCTGTTTCATCTGTGCAAGCAGAAGCAGAGTATGTGTAGCAGTGGCCAGCACACAGGAGGTCCCGCTGGATGTGGCTCCTGACAAAGGCAGAGGAGGGCTGGGATTGCCATCTGGAGGGAGATACTTGTTTTGTTGGTTCAGAGGTGCTGTAGAGCCCTTGAGGAGACTGCTTGATTTGCAGCAGGCAGATTGCCTTTCAAGAGAATTAGATATTGCATATTCTTCTGCTTTGTAAAAGTGGCCTTGTCTCAGACCAATGGCTAGGAATGAGTCCCTGGCAGAGGCTCAGTCTCCTTCTAAGGCACTTCCCAAGTCATTTCCAAGTTTCTCCATCCTGTGTTTGGCATCTTTCTTCTCTCTCCAGCCTTCTTTAAGCAAGAACCCTCAATCTTCCATCTTCTCCTCCAGGAAAGGCTGCCTTTCTGTTTACTCCCAGGCAGATGACTCCAGAGTCCCAAGCGAGGGGCTCTGCTGAGAGGGTAGGATGGAAACTCTGTAGCACAAGAATTCTTCCTGCTGCTTTAGATGCTTCAGAAAGCAGTGGGACTAGGTGACTAGGACAGAACAATTGGACTTGGCGACTGCAACAGAACATTGACGTTACAAGGACTCTTTGAGAACAGCTAGTTATATTCAGGGGAAAATAGAGGCCCTAAGCAGGGCAGGGAGTGGCTTAAGATCTCACTACTCTGGAAACCAGGATCTTACTCCTTCTCTACTCCTGCATTTAAAATTTTCCCCTTTTTAACTACATTACCATTCAGAGGTGGAAGAAGAAAGCTATAGAGCCCTAAAGGGCTCTTGTGTAAACCTGTCTGCCCACACAGCAGCCAGAGCTCAGTGTAGAACTGGGCAGGACACAAACTGGATTCCCCTGTTAATTGGGCAGAACTAGGTGTCCTCGGTGGATATGTGGCTGGACTCCACAGTTTGGTGGGCACTGGGAGCTCGGCTCCCAGAGGCAGCTGAAGTTACACTGCATCTCTTAGGCATTTTGGGATCCAACAAGCACTATCAAACAACAGCTTACTTTTCTTGAATTCCTTTGATCCCAAAGTAAGGACTAAATTTTTTTTTTTTAATTTTGTTTATCTATTCATGAGAGACACAGAGAGAGAAAGGCAGAGGCACAGGCAGAGGGAGAAGCAGGCTCCATGCAGGGAGCCTGATGCAGGACTCGATCCCGGGACTCTAGGATCACGCCCTGGGCCAAAGGCGAGGCTAAACCGAGCCACCCAGGCTGCCCAAGGAGTAACTTTAAAAGATTTACTATATGCTTCTGTATTTTTAGGTTTGGAATTCCAGTTGTTTTTATTTTTAATTTTATTACTATTAAATAGAGAGTTTATCTGTTTAAGAGAGAGAGTGTGAGAGAGAGAATGAGCAGGCGTAGGGGCAGAGGGAGAAGGCATAGCAGACTCTCCTGCTGAGCATGGGACCGACATGGGCCTCAATCCTAGGACCCTGGGATCATGACCTGAGCTGAAGGCAGATGCTTAACCGACTGAGCCACCTGGGTGCCCCAGATTTTCAGTTGTTTTTAAAGAGACACGAAAATATTATAAACTCTTCTAGTGACCAAATATAGAGTCTAATTATCACACACACATACACACACACATATTCTTGATACAGTGTAAGTCTATACACTCAGATTCCTCATCTTATGGAGGGGATAGCTTCTTTCTTTCTCAAAGATTGATTTATCCCATGAACATGAATAGATTGCCCACTGTGAATGAAATAATAAAGTTGGTAGACGTCATGGGGCTCACGGCTGCTGGGGAGACAGGTATGAGTGATGGTGACAAAGTGCTATAAATACCATGAATAAAGCCATCTTTAAACTGCTGTGGGATTGCAGAGTAGACCAACAGATTTTGCTAAACGATCAAGAAACATTTCACAGGGGAGGTGATAAGTTGGGCCTCGAAAGCACTGAGATTTTGCTTGTTGGGGAGGAGGAGGTACTAGGAAAAAGGTAACAGCATGAGCAGTGGGGAGGGAGGGAGTGGTAGGAGAGGAGGAATGCAGTTTTCAGGGTACCAGGTGGTGTGCTGTGGCTGTGCCTGTAAAGGGGTTGTGGCAGCAGGGGAAGCCAAAAAGGATTTCAGAGGTTGGTGCTAATGTTATCTTGTGAGGGGATTTAGTCACCCACTGCTATTGCTTTTCTTTAGACCTTCCATATTTTTCCCCCAAATAGTTATTTCCATTTTTTTTTAGTAATGAAAATTTTTTTTCAAAGCATTTTATACCCACCTCCAAATTATAAAACATAAGATGACTTTTTAAGGAAAAATGTATTTTTGTAAGCACAGTGACCTGCATGGTGGAGAGAAAGCATTTTTGTTCCCAAATAGAGCTGACCTGAGAGAACCTTCTCATCTATGGGAGTTGGGCCATTCCTGCACCCCACTTGGTTTGGCAGTGACACTGGTGGGGGAGTGCTTGTAATGGGTAATGGGAGAGGCTATAAAACCCTGGAGCGCATCCCTAGAAGAGTGACCTTACGAGGAAATTTCTGGGAAACAAACCACAGGGAGACTTTACAGGAATTTTTGGTTGAGCCCACAGGCAAGACACATGAGGAGAGGGGATGTAATTATAGTTTTAAGTCTATGAAAAGAAACAATGAGTGGCATGAAATAGCTGTTCTAAGTTTCTTCTTCCTGTAGGACAAGACGAAATGGGTTCTTTGCACTCATTCAGCAGATACTTAGAGTGCCAGCTGGGAGTTGGGCCCTATGCTAAATGCAGAGAATATGGTGGCAAAGCAGTCAAGGAACTCATCAGGGAAGACTGGCATTAAGAAAAGGATAATGTGGGCAGCCCGGGTGGCTCAGCGGTTTGGCGCCTGCCTTCCACCCAGGGTGTGATCCTGGAGACCGATCAAGTCCCTCATCGGGCTCCCTACATGGAGCCTGCTTCTCCCTCTGCCTGTGTCTCTGCCTCTCTCTCTCTCTCTCACTCTCTCTCTCTTTCTCTGTGTCTCTCATGAATAAATTAAAAAAATGTTTTTTTAAAAAAGAAAAGGATAATGTATTTTGGTTGGAGATTATGGCCAATGCTGTGACGGATGAATCCTCATTTTGACTTCTGTGAGGAGGTGAGAGGCAAGGCAAGAGCCAATTAGGCAGACCAGGGGCAGATGGAGGGTGGGTGGGTGGGATGTCCCAGGATAATGGGAACAGCCTGGGAAAAATCTGGCCCTTTTGGAAAACTAAAAAAAGGCTGTGTAGCTAGCACATGCAGGTGGAGGGCAAGAAGTGTGCTGAGAGGAGGCTGGAGAAGGATCAAGCAGGGCCTTATAGGTTTTAAGCAGGAAATGATAGGATCGGATGTAAAAGGGTGATTCAGACAGCTGCACAGAGAATGGAGCTGGGAGGGTAAGAGTGGAAGTGGGGGCCATCAGGAGGTTTTTCAGGAATCAAGGGAAGAGACTGAGGTGACAGTAGAGGGCAGAAAAGTAGACAGAGGGATCCCTGGGTGGCGCAGCGGTTTGGCGCCTGCCTTTGGCCCAGGGCGCGATCCTGGAGACCCAGGATCGAATCCCACGTCGGGCTCCCGGTGCATGGAGCCTGCTTCTCCCTCTGCCTGTGTCTCTGCCTCTCTCTCTGTGTGTGACTATCATAAATAAATAAAAATTAAAAAAAAAGAAAAGAAAAGTAGACACACATTCTGGGAATAGAATTATTTGGAATCGGTAAATGGATTGGATATGGGGAGAGAGGCAGGAAGATGCAATGGTATCTCCCAGATTTCTGGCACAGGTTTGCATGCATACCTTTCAGCAGATCCTAGACCACATAAGGCTGTAAAAGCGCTGTTGTTTGGGAAAGGTCGAGTAGGATTGATCTGAATCCAGCCTTGCAAAGGCAGCGGAGGGATGCAATTGTCCTCTTACCCTGCCTAGTTCAAAGAGCTTATTATACCCACAGCAGCACCCAAGCCAGGGATTCCAGTTCTCCCATCATGGGGCCCTTCCCGTCTCCCTTCCCAGTGAGGACAAGGCTCTAAAATATTCCAGTGTGCCACTAGGGGGAGCATGGCCTGCATTCTGTGCCTGGTCTGGAGGGCTTTTTGAAGTCTGGATTATTTTAGAAACTGACTTGTATCCGCTTCAGTACTCAGCCCTGGCCCGTCATAGCGCTTAGAAGAATGCCTGACATATGGTAGGTGCTCAGTAAATATTAGTAGGTGCTAATATTGTAACTGTGAATATTCTCTTGTTGTAGCCGTGAATTGGCATTACCTCTTCTTTCTCAGTATGGAAGTGGAGTGTGCATTTTCAGGGTCAGGAGAAGAGAGGGATGTCTGTTGGAAATGCTAAGAGGGAGAAGTTTAGGGACCTGAAGATGTTGCACTTGCCATTTCATCCTTCTTCTTTTGCAGATGTGGGACACTAGGGCCTTTGAGAGATTCCTGAGGTGGTGGTTGGCATCTGGAGTGGGAGATTGAATCTCTGATTGCTTCACTCCGGCACCAGTGCCCACTACTTAGTGTCTATGCCATACCATTATTTTGTGTTGCATTTTCTTGGCACTTTTCCTACTTGAGCTCCTGCCCTATATTTACCGCCCCCCCCCTTTTTTTTCTGTCATATTTACCTTTTAAACTCAAGTCAGTTAAAGTCTTGTTGTGAGAATTTTGTGATAGAGGTTAATAAAAACGCAAGGATTCTGCAAGGGATCACTGCATTAAAGGTTCCACCAGGGCTGCTCTGTTACTGTTTTAGGAATCAGCATTGAAAAATGTCTTCCTCGAGCCCCGGTGTCCTCCTCTTGGAGAGATACCAACTGCCTTGGGTTTTTGTTTGTATGTGGTAAAAAAAAAAAAAAAAAAAAACCAAAAGACAACAACAACAAAAAAAACAGCTGAGATGAATGAAGTTCTTAGCTCAGTGCCCAATTTTAGGAGAATGCTTTCCCACACATCATTTCTTTTTATGGCCATCCCAGCCCTATCATTTGCCCACGGGATAGGTTTCATAGGTGGAAACTGGGAGGTTGGTTAGTGGTAGAGCCAGACACTGCCAAGGTCTTCTGACTCCTGCTCCATTGGTGCTCCTGCACCTACTCTGCTTAATAAACAGAAGAGAGTTGAAAGGCCTCAGTACTATTTCTAGATCTGTTATTTTCTGCTTTTGTGACCTGGGGCAAGTCATTTGACCTCACTTTGAGATTTTTCGTTACTCTGTTGAATTAGTATGATAGTACCAGTCCTAGCTTTTAGGTCAGTTGTGTTGAACAGATGAGCCAAGATTTATGAGAGAGCTTCAGAAAAGTACAAGGTAACTTGTAGCTATGGGGCAGGACTTTTTCCTCTAATCTGTGCACCATTATCTTCCACATCTCATAGATGCTATGGTAAAGCCTTCAGACCAACAGGATGGTAGTCAGGTCTAACTCACGATGACTCAGAAGGATTCCCCACCTTCCCCTGGGAACTCAGCCTTGTACCTTGATACTGGCTATCAAAAAAAGTTGTTTGTTCTTAAAATCAGGTGTAAGTGTACTTTAGTGGAAAGTGCACCAGATTAGAGGGTAGTCTTTAACCGTCTAACTAGCTAGCTGTGTACCTGTGAACTAAATATTTGGTCTCTCTGGGCCTCAGTTTTCCCATCTGTAAAATGGTAAGACTGTTATCCAGTGTATTTCGAAAGGCTTGAGGATCAGACAAAATAATACATATATAAGAAGGTCACAAAGCAGAAATGTACATGGGGAGGATTGAGTCAAGAGGGCCTGCTGTGTCTCAGGCACCAGGCTAGCTCTTGGATAGGAGTGACAGTATTCCTGGCTGTGACAGCAGCTCGCAGACAGCCGGGGCTTTAGCTGCAGGCCCCGAGCAGGCCAGAGACGTGAGGCTGTGTTTGTATCACGATTGTTGCTTGGGCTGTGACTCTGGACTTGCCCAGGACTCTTACAGGTCCTGACCTAGTGTCTTTCCTCTCCATTGCAGGAAGATGAGAGACTGCTTGGGCACCAGCAATAGTACCATGAGTCCCTGCACTGGTTAAAGGGATCGCCACAACCTGAGCAGGCAGCAAGGTAAGCAGAGGCCAGTCCAGGCGAGCTCCTGGGATGTGAATGCATTTCCGCCTCAAGTGCTGCCCGGAAAATCCCAAGTGCACAAACAAGTCAAGGCAATGCATCTGGGTCCTCCTACCCGCACGCCAGGACTCAGAGGAAGGGCTTGCTTCCCCTCCCAAGTGCTCCAGCTAGCTCCCTCCCCTCTGGCCAGGATTCCTCCAAGTCAAGGGAAAAAAAAAAAAGAGAGAGAGAGAGAGACACTGGAGGGGAGGAAAACAAGTCCACTCACTGTCTTTCCCTTCTCCCATCTGAACTGTTGGAGCAAGTTCCCAGGAGCTGCCCAGAGCCCTTGTTTGACTGGAAGGGAGGTAGGAGGAGTGGAATGTGTGCAAAACCCGAGCTGATCAAAAGACAGTGCTGTTTCATGGAAGCCTCCCAGAACTGAGAGCGGGAGAGAAGGGGGGTGGAGGGGGAGAGAGGGGAGAGGAGACAGAGAGAGAGAGAGAGAGAGAGAGAGGAGAGCGTGAGCACGAGCTTGAGCAGCGCAGGAGCACGCTGGCTGGCGAGAACGGGGTCTCCATGACAACTGGCCTGGCCAGCTAGAAGTGCTCTGCTCATTTGGCTGGAAGGAGCGCCACGAAAGGTCAGAGGAAGGAGCTGTGGGAAGCTCGCAGCAGGTATCGGAGCTTAAGCGAGTGGATTTGGGGGCCCTGGGCTCCCTTACAGACTGTGGTGTGAGCCAGACTCTGCCGAGAATGGAGTGGGCAGGAAAGCACCGGGACTTTCAGGTAAGGTCAGCTCCGGCTTGGGTTGTTTTTTTCTCCTTTCCTGGCCATAGTCTTGGGCTGTTTTCTGGGAGGCAGGCAAATGTCTGTACTCTCTGCTCGGGGTTTGGGGCTCAGGAATGATGTCATGCTTCAACAGTTGGATTCTATTAGCTTAAGGAGGAGGGAAACAGCCAATTTTCTTGACTTTGCAAATCTAGCTGATCTCACTCTTGCTGAACCTGAGGTGTTTGGACTTTTCTGTAGAAATCATCATCTTTTATTTAGCACAAAGGCTTAGGATATTTTTACAGAAAGAATCTTTTATATGGAAAAGGCGAGTTATCATCACTCCAGTATTGTATTTGAAGTTCCTACACGGAAACTCCAGTGTCTTTTGAGTGGCTTGGTTTGTTCTAGTGAACACTGTCTGTTTTGTCTCTTGGTGCTGCTGTGTCTGACCTATAGTGGGGAAAAAAAAAAAAAAGCCAATTAACTTAGCTAGGAGCCTGTGGTGAGTTCCCAGTTTTTGGAGCAGTTATTAGAACAGAGGGACCGTCGTAGGGATATCTGAGCTAGGATCACACTCTTGATCTCTCAACTAGGTAACTTGGAAGGAAGCATGCTGTCCTTCTGTGTTAATAAGGCCCATTGCAGGCTTTCGTAAAAAGCATATGGGGTGGAGGCTGACAGGTGTGTGTGTGTGTATTTTGGGGTTGGAGGGCCTATGAAGAGGTTTACCCTACAGGTATCTCTGAGTGAGCTCTCAGTGGCAGCTGTTTCGAGCTAGCTTGCTCGTGGAGACACAGGGTACTGTGGTTGTGCCAGATGGCTACTCTGGGTTAATATTTTAACAAAATCTCAGGGCATGCACTGTCCACGCTGTGTACTCTAATTCTGTTTATCCTATGTTTTTGTAAAACTTGTTCTGACCGAGAGGAGTGGTGTGTGGTGATCTCAGTGTGGCCTATGAGAGGGAACCCTTCCAGAAAGCCACTTTATAGGTGATAGGATAGCTAGGTTGTTAGTAATCTTATTTGGAGGGTTAATGCAGCAGACACCCCCTGCAGTGGGGACCCATCAGGAGATGTGCCTCTGCTTCAGCCATGTTATATCTCAAACTTACTCCTGGGCCTCAGGGAACATTGTGGATGCCTTTGGTTTCTCTGTAGGATGAGGGAACAGCTGCTGTCCTGGCTCCTTAGTTTTTCTTCTTGAACTTTCTGAACAGAATGTCTTTTGTATTCTGGCCGACAATGAGGGGGCCTTCTGATTAACTTTGGGTCAGCTTGCCAATAAAAGTACCGACCATGGCCCCAATTTAGGCTCACTGAATGTGTCCATAATGTATCAGTATTGTGGCCTGAGGGTCCACAGGGTGAACTCCGTGGCCCTGGACCTCAGATGGGCCACTGCTAAAGTGATACCCCCTTTTACTACACTCCAACAATCCTCTGCTTGGTTGAAACCTCTGTTTTGTTGGGAGGATATGGCATTGCACTGTTGGTTGGGATTAAATTTGGGGGGTGTGAGGAGGAGCAGTGCAAATCCAGAATCTCGGTTCTTCTCTACTCAAGTGGCTGTGATTGGGGCTCCTCTAGTTTTATCACCGCCCCCCCCCCCATACATAAAGAGGGCTAGTAGGTGATAATTCTTTTGATACAATAGAGTAAACACTGGATTTGGGGTGAGGAGACTTGAGTCCATGGTCAGGTTCTCCTACTTACCATCTAGGTGGCCTTGGGCAAGACCATTACTAACCCCTGTGACCTTTGGATTTAGTAGCTGTGAGATGGGAGGTAATGTTATAACTACTTAAGCAGTTCTGTTGGGAGGACCAAAAATGCGATAATTTCCATGAAAGTTAATTTTAAGCATGTTCAGCGCTATATAATGTAAGATCTTGCGAATTAAAGCTTGGATGGCCCCACTCTCTTCTCAAAAGTCATTTTCCCCTCTGTTCTGGTTTCCCAATTTATAAAGTGCCTTTTTCTTTTGCGCATTTATAAATAAAAATGAGAAAAGCCTTAAAAAAAGGTCTTTAAGATACAAAAGGAAACAAAGCAAATAGTGCTTTCTTTGGGTTAGGAAATAGAGTGATGTTCACAGTAGGCGTTGAACCTCCTAAATGATCCTTCAGAGATGCAGCTTTCTTTCGCTTAGGTCACTTGACTTGTGTATTTAATATAGAAGAGAGGGATTCCAATAGACCCTATGCTTTTCCAATGTCCCACAGATAGCTACCTCGCAGTTCTGGTATCATAAATTTCAGTAGCTGGAAGAGAGGTTTCTGACTGTCAGTTTTGGTTCCTTCATTCTTCTAGGTTGTGCTGGGGAAACGGTTTTGAGTTTGCAGAGAGAGAGGCTTTTCTCCTGTTCTGGATTTGAAAGGGTATAACGGGCAGGAAGAGTTACTGCTCTGAAAGGCTCCTTGGAGGCTGGGCAGCTCTTTCAGGAACCTGTGTGGCTACAGCTTAGGGAAATAAGAAAGAAAGAAAGAAATGAGGAAGTGGGAATTTCAAGGGCAGAGATTCTTGATATGCAGTGGGACTGTGCCAAGGAACAGAATAGCAGGGATGGGGAGACTCCAGGTAAGGACACCCGGATCTGTTCTCAGGGAGTGTATAGGGCTTGTGTGTGGTATGCTTGGTGGGAGAGAGGGACCCAGCACCCCACCTGCAGCCCCAGCTTTTGTCGTAGGACAGAGGAAGCTGCCTGCCATGCCCTAGTGTGGGCTCTGAGAGAAACCTCTGGGAAGACCCTAAGGAGGCAGATTTGTTGTTGTAGTTCAAGAGTCCTTTTTCCAGGCGAATCCCATCCCAGCAGCCTCTATTGCCTGATGGCAAAGTAGTCCATAGCTTAGCTTGGGGCTGCAGCTGTTCCCCACTCCTCCTTAGACCAGCTTCCCAGAGCTGAGTCACACATTGGATGGATCCCTCCGTGTTCTTTAAGGATTAAAAAGTAACATTCCTGTTCTCACTCCCTCTCCCCCCCTTCCTCTACTCCCCTTCCTGCACAGTCTCCCTCAGGGCTCCCTCTCTCTAAAATTAGAATAATAAGTTACCCAAGGAAGTTGAAATGTTGAAATGCCTTGGAGGACAGGCCCAGGGCATCCTGAATTCCACTGACCGTACCCTGTGCCTGGAATGGAGGGCTTGGGTATAAAGTTTATAGGGGTACCCCAGACTCCAGGTATTATGGCCACACCGTAGCCTGAAAGCGAGAGAGGCTGTGCTCCATTTCCCACCGAATTTGATTCTCATAACTGCTTTGGGGAGCACCACTGAGCACCACTGGGCACCTGGGGGCAGCGGGAGGGTCCAAATTTGGGACTGCCACAGCATCTCCCTCCAGGCAGGTGGGGCACAGAAGCTGAAGAGCATGTCTTCTTTTGCTTCTCTTGTTTTGTACCTGTCACTGCCCTGGAGTCTCCTGATTTTCAAAGTTGGACCCAGGAGAGTTTACTGAGGCAGCCAAGCAGAGGGAATGTGTATCTGAGCCTGGAGGAATAGAGGCAGCAGCCATGCAGAGCACTGGCTTGACCTCCCTTCTGGGCCTCTACATTAGCTTGGAAGAAGAGGATATTTAGGATGGGCAGGGAGAGAGAGAGGGGAAATCTGTCAGCAGATAATTGAGTTCTTTGAGTTAGAGGAACATGGAAAGTGGAGAAGGGGCCAGGAGGGCATGAAAGAAAAAAATTACCATCTGGCATAGTTTGCAGAGATTTCGCTATAAACCCTGAGGGAGAACTTGCATTAGTGAGTGCCTTCTCCTTGGGGGTAGGGAGAGACATTCTAAGCATCTATGTTTTTGCTGGGGAAATGGCATTGTGTGCGTCTGTCTCAGTAGGTGGGTGCAGTCAAATATTCGGTGCATCTGTCTTAGGGGAACATGCCACGGAATATTGCCTGATAGAAAAATCCCCTGTAAGACCTAGAAAACTTGACTATGTGTATATGTGTTAAGGGGAAAGGAGGATGTTAAATGAGTCTAGGCTACCTTATTGTAGGATTTCTTCAAAGATCCCTTCTCTTATTATTTTTGGCTCCGATATACTGTTAAAATGATCACAATATTATTTTCATCTAAAAACTGTGTGTTAGATTGCACTGTCTCTATAAAGGGTCAATTATGTTCAATACCTTCTTAACCAAAGCTGACCTGTTTCTAAGGGTTTATCATGAAACCACCCATTTCTCAAAGATGCAGACTCTTCTTGTGCATGACTTGTCACTGAAGGGGTTTATAAGTGAGCTGGAGGTTGACTAATAGGAAGCAGCACAGTGAATGAAGGACTGTTTGACCCTGGGGAAAATGAGAAGAGGAGGGGGTTAGGAGAGACTGGGAGGAAACAGGAGAAAGGCTCTGGACTAGGGGATGGTGTGTGTGTGTGTGTGTGTGTGTGGGTAGTTCTGAGGAACAGCAGGGGGGATAGGAGGTACCTGGGCTGCTCTAGACCTTCGCAATTTAGCAGAAGGCTGACCTGCCCCCAGGGAGCCTAAAGAGACAGCTTTGTGTAGGTTCTAACAACCCAGGAGGCCGGCATTGGAGTTGACACCCTATTTGCTCCTGGGCTTGGAGGCATCTCTGGTGCCCATGTGCCCTTTTGGTCTATTCACCCATTTTGCCAGGGAATATGAAGGGTCTGGGCCAAGAGCTGGGGAGGTCGTAATAGTACCAAGTATGAACTTAATGTTGTCACTAGGTGTTATATTGTAGTTATTTCCTCCCCAAAGTGAGCCTCTGTCTATGTAACTAAGAGAGAAGAAACATAGGCCTGCTAAAGTTAGGGTTTTGCAGGTAGGGTTAATGACCATCTCAGGCTTTAGGCTGGGAAGAAGGAGGAGGGTCCAACTCTTAGACTCTGATATAAGGCACTGTTTGAATGATGGAAGAGAGCCAACTCTAAAGGACTGGAAATAAGAGGGAGAGGGTTCTAGGTCTCTGTTGAAGCTTCTCTGAGAGCATCAATGGATCAGGTGTGGGGATAGGAAGAGGGAAAGGGGAAAATTGGAAAGGAAACGATATAGTCAGCTAGTTTTCAGAACTCTATAGCCCTGTCTGAGGAAGTGAATTTTGGTGTACTCACTTGTGTCTTGGAACACAGGCTCCCTTATGCAGTTCTGACAGCTGAGTTTTATAGATTGCTTTTAAATGAATCAATCTGTGTTTGTTCAGCCATCAGCGACTCTTGACACTCAGTGTGAGTATGATAGAGCGAACCATTTGCACTTACTGTGAGCGTCTCAGTGCTGTGCGGTGCACCTGCAAGGATCTGGCCCTTGCGGGTCTCACCCGTCTAGGTTTAGAACTCGACTTTACAGTCACTAGCTGTGTGACCCTGGGCAAATTGTTTAATCTCCCTGACCCTCTGAGGTATCTATAAAATGGATATAATAACAGTACTTAGCTTGTGACAGTTGTGCTGAGGATTGAATGAAATGATATGTGGAAATCTCTCAGCCCAGTGCCTGGCACCTAGTAAATATTCAGTGCTTTTCCTTATTATTATCAACTTAGAGCAGCATTTCAAAAAGTAAGGCTGGCATCTCTTAATCAGTTTGGGATTACTACGCAGGAAAGTCAAGTCAGATTCTTCTTTTAGAAGCTTATATACTTTGTGTTTCATTCACCTTTCTGTCAAGACCTTAGGAGAGTCTCCAAGGTGATCCTTCTCAACCCAGGTTCAGAGGCTCAGCTTCACCATCCTGTAGGATGCTTACCCCTCACTGTCATGGGAGACTAGAACTGCTTCCTACAGGCTGCTTTCCTGCAGCCCTACTCAGGCAGGGCCGTAGGTCCTCTTTCAGCCAGCATTGGCCACCCCTTACAGGCTCCTGTAGGTGCTCTGGGTGTAGGCTATCCCAACACTCCTCACCTCTTCTTCCATGAATTCCGTGTGTCATCCTCTAAGACCCGGCCTAGAGCTTAGGCTTTGCAGCCAGCTCTGGAAGTATGCAGTCCGGCTCTTCCTTTAATTATCTGTGGACTTGTGGCAATTTAATTTTTATCAACCTTAGTGTCTGCATCTGTAAATTGGGGGTAATGTTACCTCAATGGTTTGTTGCAAGGGTTAAATGAGTTTATATAAAGCACTTAGCTTTATATAGCTGCTGGCACAATATGCTCTCAGTAACTGCTAGCTGCAATTGTTGTTCGAGATCTCTCCCTCCTGTGAGTTGCTCTGCCTCTCCATACAGCAGTACAAAGAGCCCTTGGCTAGGTAGTCAGCAGATCTGAGCTTTAGTCCAGGCTCTATCAGTGACTTGTCCGGTGACCTTGGGGAAGTAACCTTGGCTTCTCTAGACTTCAGTTTCCTCTTCTAGAAAGTGGGAGGTTTAAAAAAAAAAAAAGAAAGAAAGAAAGTGGGAGGTTTAGATTGTTTCCATTGACATTCTGACTTGACTCTTAAATACATGTGTCTTGTCTTTCCAACAGATTCCCTGAAGTTCTATAAAATTAAGTATAATATTTTATACATTTTATTTCCCCAAAGTGGCCAACATATATAGTTTATGCTTGAAAAATATTTGAGTAGTTTTTTTTTTTTTTTAAATCCTGTCAGCTGGATTCTAGGAAGTGTTTGACTTGATTCTTATAACTTGGAGCCTGGGATCTTGTTCTCAGATGCACGGGGCTTGGTTGTAACAACTTGCAGAGTCTCCAGCCGTTAGTAAGTTAGAAAGGCTACCAGGTTAGTAAGAAAGGAGATGGGTTTTACTTGGTGCCCCGGGAAGATTTTGGTTGACAGATGTTTGGGGTACTTCTTTGTTGTGCTGTGTAGGCTCAACTCAGCCTTGTGAATAAATACTGCCGTCACTGTTTCCTTCTCTCCGCAAAGAAAAATGGCAGTGTTTCCTGGCTGACCCTCTCTCTCCCTTAGAGTTTGAAGTGAGTCAGTGCTGCTCAAAGACAAACCCGTGTGTTAGGAGAAGAGCCGTCTAATGAAAGAGTGATATTTAGAGCCTGGCCTCTGGGGTCAGACAGTTGGGGTTCATATTCTGGCTCTGCCACTTAACTGCCTCTGAGAACTTGGGTAAATTGTGTAGGCTGTCCATGCCCCAGTTCCTTTTCTGTGAAACAGAGGTGCTATTAGTGCTATTTCATGTGTTGTGGTAAGGCCTAAGTGTCAAGTGCTTAGGGATAATACCTCGTATCTGGTACTAAATGAAATGTGAGCAATGAACTGTTATAGTTCTAATTCCCTTAGAAGCCAAGCAGAGCTTGTTTCCAAGTGGCTGGTTGGTCTGGTTTGTTCTGCTGAGAAATGTGGGGGCAATATCCCCTTCCTTCATGTCTTGGGCAGACATCTAGTGTCAGCAGAGTAGCAATAAGCGTCCTGCAAACAGTACATAGATCATAGCTCTTGTACTTTGCTTTTGTGAAGAAATATATAAACCACAAGGGGAATCTGAGCTAAAAGACCATGTAGGCTGAAAGGACCCTCTCTGATGAGTAACCTATGTTATGTGGCACTGGAGTTAGGGACATGTTCTTTTACCTAGAATCCCTGGGTAAAGGAACAAGATGGAAAGTGGGCTGAGGGACAGTGTAAATTCAGAGATAGAGCTTCGTAATGGAGAATGGTGGGTATTTCTGAGCAAGTGGTAGTGGCTATGACAGTAAGCCCTATGGAGAAGCTCCTGGCACTTTATCTTCCCAAGGGGCACAGTTTCTTCCCAGCCCAGGTGAGACTTGCCCTTAAAGTGATCACTCAGACCAATCTCAGAGGAGTGGTGGATTGGGATGAGGTGATTCTAATCTGTTCCTGACCAGAATAAGTAGCATAAGTAGCTTGGTGTATCTTATCTACAAGTGTAATTATAAAGAGATTTCCTTTTCCAACTGCAAGAAACAGGAACTTTTGCTGCCAAACTTAGCAGCATGTTTTAAGTCCCTCAAATCTCCTCTGAGTGCTACCAAAGCTCTCAGCTTTGTTGTTATCTCTTGTTGAAATATCGCCTGAAAAGGTCATATCAACAGTGCCAATTTATGGGCCTGCTGAACCCAGGCAGGCCTAGGGCAGAATGAGGAGTTCCTGGCAGTAGGTGCTTCACAGATTTTCCCTTTGAGTCAGGCTGTTTATAATTTAAGGTTCCTTTTGCTTTAGAAGACCAAACTCTGCAAAGTAGGGTCAAACATTTTATTTCTTTTGCAGTTTTACTCATGTAGGCAGGAGCTCAGCTCAGACTCTATAGTAGCTCCCTGTACAGCTGGGAGAAGCTCAGCCTTGATGGTACTGATGGCTGCCCAAACCATGCCTGGCACTCCTTAATGGAGGTGAGTTTTCTTGGCACAAAATTATGCCAGGATCCTTCACCTCATTTAACTTATTAGGAGTTTTTGACCTACTATGTGCTCTGAAGGAATGATTAAAAGAGGCGAAGACTGCATGGTGTAGAAACCACACATAGGTACTTGCATTCATCCGTAAAGATCTGAGGAAAAGATTAGACCCGTGTGTACATATATAATACTCTTTCACTTGCCAAAGCGAATGCAAATAGGGAAAGGAAACTAAAGAACGTAACCCATCCCAGCAACTATAAAGAAGTGTGGTGCTTGAGTGTGGGAGAAAATACCTGGGACAGCTGAGGTGAACTTGGCAATGGCAGTGACCTTGATTGGCAGTCCATGACTTGACTAACTCAGCTGCTGTGTTTGGAGAATTGAGGTTTTGAAAGCTAGGAAGGAAGGGAAGCATTGAAATTTTTTATTTTCTTTGCCTCCCTCTAACCCCCTGATTCACTCACCCGTCTGGGTTCAGACGTCCATGGAAAGACTGCCAGATAAATTGCTGTTTTTAAAGTGGTGTGGGCACTGTCCTCTCCGGGTCTCTGTGTCTCTCAGTGTGAGTCCTCACTGCTGCCCAGGAGTGAGTTACTAGTCATTTGTGCCCAGAGAGCAGGCTGGGAGGAGACTGGTGGTAAGAAGGGCAGTGAGTTTAATGCTGAGAAAGTGCCCAAAGGGAAGTGGCAGGGATCATGTTAAAAAGAAAACAGGGATCCCTGGGTGGCGCAGCGGTTTAGCGCCTGCCTTTGGCCCAGGGCGCGATCCTGGAGACCCGGGATCGAATCCCACGTCGGGCTCCCGGTGCATGGAGCCTGCTTCTCCCTCTGCCTGTGTCTCTGCCTCTCTTTCTCTCTCTGTGTGACTATCATAAAAATAAAAAAAAAAAAAAAAAAAAAAAAAAAAAAAGAAAACAGTGAGGAACAACTGGGAATTTTTGTCTTATTTAAATCTCATCAAACAGAAATAGAAAAGCTCCCTCCATGCCCCCATCTCAAAACCCACATCTGTTTGGCAAACCCAGGTGGGTTTCAAAAACAGTGCTATCCAGGCTCCCTTTCACCTGAAGAACACCCAAGGTCAGATGTCTTACATAGCTTACTCAAAAAAGTTGAGCCCTGGGGAAACTGTAGAAACTAAAGGGGAAAACCATAGAGTTATGCGTATTTACCACAATAAGAAAAAATCAGCAGAGTTGGGGGTGGGGAGCAAGCCATGGAGACTATAACACCTGTGACATCATCCCAGCCCCTGAGAGCAGTTCATGTTTTGTCACCAGGGGAGTGGGGGTGACTGCATTCCCCAAGAGTTTATTTCTCCTCAGCCTTAAAAATTTAAGTAATTAATTGAAGTGTAGTTAACGTACAGTGTTATATTATTTTCAGGTATACAACATAGTGATTCAACAACCCTATACATTACTCAGTGCTCCCCACGTTGTGCAGTCTACCATCTGTCCTCATACAATGTTATTACAATATTAGTGACCATATTCCCTATATATTTTTATTCTGTGATGTATTTATTTTATCACTGGAAATTTGTGCCTCTTAAATCCCCTTTATCTATTTCACTCATACCCCCACCTGACCTCCCTCTGGCAACCACCAGTTTGTTCTCAGTATTCAAGACCTTTTGTTGTTGTTGTTGTATGTTTCTTCTTGTTTTGTTTTGTATATTCCACATATAAGTGAAATTGTATGTTATTTGTTTTTCTCAGACTTATTTTACATAGCATAATACCCTCTATGTCTATTCATGTTGTCCCAAATGCCAAGGTCTCATTCTTCTTTATGGTATGTGTGTACCATATCTTTATCCATTCATCTATTTTTTTAAAAAAGATTTTATTTATTTAAGTGAAAAAAGAGCACACAAGCAGGGGGGAGAGTCAGGGGGAGCATTAGGGGGAAGCAGACTCCCCACTGAGCAGGGAGCCCCACTCGGGTCTCCATCCCAGGACCCTGGGATCCTGACCTGAGCTGAAGGCAGATGCTTAACCAACTGAGCCACTGAGGTTCCCCTATCCATTCATCTATTGATGGACACTTGGGTTGCTTCCATATCTCGGATATTATAAATCAGTGCAACCACTGTGGAAAACAATATGGAGGTTCCTCAAAAAATTAAAAATAGAAATACCATATGATTCAGTAATTCCACTACTGGGTATTTAAAAACACTCATTTGAAAAGATATATGCACCTCTACGTTTATAGTAGCATTATTTACAATAGCCTTTCTCTTTTTACTTTCCACTCTTTCCCTCAGATTCCATCTTCTGCTACTAGGTAGAGAAGTAGGATGTGGGTGTGTGTGTCAAACTCTGCATCTGTTTTATAAACTTTTAATTAATTAATTAATTAATTAATTACTGAGAACCCATTCTGGTCTAGGCACTGTTCCACATACTGGGGATATGGAGATAACTAAGATAGCAAAGTCTGTATGTCATGGAACTTAAGAGTATTTGGGGTAGCAGTAAACAAGTAAACCAATAAATGAGATAAAGATAGTGTTATGAGCTATGAAGGAAATAGGAGTGATGTAAAAGAGGGAGAGTAATAGGAACTTGAAAGCTATTGAAAGAGAAATTACAGAAAGTGTCTCTGAGAATGTGACATTGAGCTGCAAGTTCAAGCCCAAGAAGAACTGTGAATGTGTAGGTTTGGGGAATGTACATTTTTGGAGGAGGGAACAGTAGGGGCAAAGCCCCTGAGGTAGGAAAGAGCTTGGCATATTGAAAGAACATGAAGAAGTTATCATTGTTAGATTATAAGGAGCCAGTGGTTCTAAGGGTATAAGATATTGGTAGAGGTGAGGTCAGATACAGCCTTTTGGCTGCAGTAAAGAGTTCGGAGAACCAATGTGAGGGGCATATATTCTAGGCCTGTGTCACGACTAGGGAAAAGTCAACATGTGAGAGGGATGATTGGCTAAGAGCAACACTGAATTTGATTGGGAAGAAACAAGGAAAAAGAATATGGGGAAATAGAGGGGATCTGGAGTGGGGATAGGGATAGGCATAGCTAATTAGCTAAGAGAAGTGGAATAAGTATAATTCAATTCTGCATAATTCTTGGGATCAAGCAATGTATATTTTAAAAATTGCTATAGATTTTAGGTTTGTGGTGTATCATTAAAGAATGCTTTCTGTGTTCCAGGCATTGTATTACACTAGGCATTTTCCCTTGCATCATTGGAGTAAATCCTCACAATAATCATTGAGTGAATTTACTGATGTTCTGATGTCTACATGAGGAACTCAGAGTGGCTAACTTGCTTAAAACCCAAATCTAAGCTCTGTATGATTCCAAAGGATGTGTTCCTTTTACATCTCCACTCTGATTGGTATACCAAATGAACTATTTTAGATAACTAAGAGGAAGTACATGTGCATTCCCCGGCCCCCCCCCCCCCTTGCCGGGTTGTTATGTGTTATTGACTGTCATATTCTCCCTTCTATCCATTGGAAGCTAGAATAGATTTTAGATGTTTGTGGATTTGAATGAGTTCTTTCCAGCTTTCCTGAAAGGAGTGCATGGTTAAATATGAAGAAATGGATTTGGATGCCAGTCCAAATCAAAAACCAGCGTAGAGGAGGGTAGGTGGCGAGACTTGGAAACAGATAACCTGAATCACATCTCTGTCTGGGTAGGAAGAGTTATGGTATCATGTATTCTCATGAGTGATACTCTAAAAGTAGCCAGATGTCTTAGACTATGATTCCTTCTGTTTTACGGTAAAAAGATAGAATTTATTTTTGGAAAATTTGAGTAAGTAATTTTCCTTAGTAATTTTCAGTAAACTAGCATTCGTAAATAAACTATGATTTCTTAGTTTACAGATCTCTTTTAGAGTCTCAAAGTTTATTGGAAATGTTTGAGAAAAGAAATTTATCAGGCCACAACTTGGACTTGCTGGAAATTGAACACTGACTAGTTTCTATTGGTGGCTACTTCTTTTTTGAGGGATTGATCCTGTCTGGATTCTATAAACCAAGGATCAGGATTCTGAAATAAAAATGTGTGGACTGTTTGTAAACACTCATTCCTCGGTGTTCACAAGACCTGTGTTCAGCTTAGTCAGCCAGCTTAGATGGAATCGTTTGTGAAGGGCAGAGCAGGGTGAGATTAAATTTCAGATTTTGCATAGATTCTTGACGCACAGAGGAATTTCCTTTTGTAATGAGATTCTGCTTTCCTGTCTCCCCTGTCCCTGTCTGTTTTAGTAACTATTTTGCTAGGAAAGATTCCTTTAGATGGTGTTTTTATCCTTAGTACTGATTCAGTGAGCAGACCTGAGATGGTCACCTACAATGAGCAGGTCCGTACCATGAGCAGGGACATACGGATGAACTAGGGGTGCATGAACTAGGGGTGCGGCTGAGAAGATTGCTTCGGTCTTAATCTCAAAGGGCTTTGACCCCTCCAGGCACTGGGGCGGGGGAGGGGGGGTCCTTCTTTTGAAAATAGAAAAGGAACACAATTGGATCTGGTTGGTAGAAAAGACACCTGTGAGACCATGTGGAAGATAGATTAGGGGAAATGGGGAGAAAACTTCTGTTACCCGGTGTAACCAGTGAGGTGGTATTCCAGTCTCTCACAGTTCATTTAAAGCAGAGTATAGGGAAGTCTGGAGGGTCTGAACTCCAGGTTGCAGGTTTTCAGACCTGAGCAGGCCCTAGATTCACCTGGAGAACTGGTTTCCAATTCAGTAGGTCTGAAGTGGGGCCTAAGAATCTGCATTTTAAATAAGTTCCTAAATGCTGCTGGTGCTTGGAAACTGCATAAGAGGTTCAGCAGCTGAGCTTCAAATAAGGATGTAGAGGGCCAGATGTAATCCATATGCCTTCTTTCAGTGACCTAGAATTTCATGTCTATACTTTGGAATCTCTTGGGTGGCTTACCACCACAATGTCAACAAAGCTCGGTAAAGGCCCGTGCCCATGGTCACAGTGACTCTTCTCACGATATTCATATCACTTCCGGATGAGGTTTCCAGCTGAGTGCTTGTCTCTAAACAGCTGTTTGACTTCTTGGAAAATACCCATCCTGGGCACTTGATTCTATTAAGGATAGCTGACATTTATGCCAGGATAAGCTCCCACCTGCCCTTTAGCACACCCCCTGGTTGACAGGACTGTTTCAGGGACTGCAGGCAGGCTGAGCACTGAGTGTGTGCTGTTGGTTAGTCAGGTTTACACAGGACATGCCTGGGAGATTATCTCTTTAGCCCAGGAGTTGAATTTCCAGGGCAAAGTCCACATTTGGCAGCTGAGAGGCTGAGAACACCTGGGAGAGAGGATTTCACTTGGCTTTCACTTAGCCAGACCTTAGTGAGGTCAGGTGTTCTACTTGTCTGCCGCCCAAGCAGGTATCTTTGGGATGCTTCTCCCAGAGCAGTGTGGCTCCAGGCACTGCCCCCTTGCTCTCTAGTTCAGGCAGGACCCATGGCTTCAAGGTGAGACACTTGAGTGAATAAAACATAAGCTGCCCTCTCTTCCTTGGCGGTCTCACTTCTTGAATCACTGTCTGTGCTTGTTTCTCTCCTTGAGGGAGGATCTCCTAGGGCTCCCCTTTCCTTAGCTTCACTCATGGGTTCAGCACAGTTATAGAATTCTGTTTCAGTGTGGGAAGAGATACTATAGATTACCCGGAAAGAGTCACTATATCTGCACAGCTGTAACCCATTCTTGGCATTGTGGTTGGGAACTCTGGTCCTGTCCCAAGTGCGTCAGAGTTTAGAGGTGAGAAAACAGCGTGCTCAAGGTGGCAGAGCTAGGACAGGGAAAGAGGTCATTTCACTTTTGATTCAGGGCCTTTCTGTAAGCATTTCACAAGAGCTGTAATGTGTTGCAATTTCAGATTAGTAAGCATGGCATGAAACTGTCTCAGGGTAATTTTTGTTTAAGATTTTTTACTTTTTTAATAACAAAAGTAATACATCTGTTCTATAAACTTTTATACAATAGGAAAATATATGTTGGAATATGAGCCTCTCCTATAAACCAGCGCCCCAGGAGCATAATCATCATTATTAACAGTTGGGTAACTGTGGATTTTTCCCCTTATAGTATATTTATATATACATTTATTTTATTTTTACAAAAAAACTAATCAACTAATCAAAAATGGAAAACAAAAATTTGTGTTGGCAAGGATGTGGAAAAATTAGGACCCTCATACACTGCTGGTGGGAATGTAAATGGTACAGCTGTTGGAGAACTAAATTCAAAAGCTAAAACTTACTGCATGACCCAGCAATTCCACTCCTAGGTATAAACCCTGCAAAATTGAAAACAGGTACTCAGACACTTATATGCCAATATTCATAGCAGCATTATTCATAGTAGCCAAAAGATGGAAACAACTCAAGTGTTCACCCACTAATGGATAAATAAACAAAATGTGGTGTACCCATACAGTGGAATATTATTCAGCCATAAAAAGGGATAAAGTTCTGATACCTGCTACAATGTGGATGAACCTTGAAAACATTGTGCCAATTGAAATACATCAGACGCAAAAGAACAGATACTGTGTGATTCTGCTTATATGCGATACCTCGATACCTCTATTTGGCGACTCATAGAGACAGAAATAAATCACAGGTTCCCAAGAGTTACTGGAGAGGGGAAAATGGGGAGCCATCGCATCATGGTGTTTAAGAGTTTCTGTTGGGGGTGATGAAAGAGTGTCAGAAATAGGTAGTAGTGATGGCTGCATAACATTGTGAATGTAATTAACATCACTGAATTGTAAACTAAAAATTGCTTAAAATGGCAGACTTTATATCTATTTTGCCATAATAACAAAATGAAAAAATAAAAAGCTTATACTCTCCTGAAAATGTTTTCATTTGGTCATTTACATAGGCTATTTTTCCTTGTCAGTAGTACATTACTTTTAATGGCAGCACTGGGTTTCTTCAGGTAGATGTAGTATAATTTATTTAACACAGCCACTAGTGATGGACACTTGAGTTGTTTCCAGTTTCTCCTGTCCTGAGCCAGGCTGGGCTGCAGTAGCCAGCCGTATACAGCTGTCTCTGCCCAAGCTTTGTAGTACTTGTATTACCCTCGGCAAAATTCCTAGAAGGGAAGATTTGCTGATCAAAGGTATACTCATTTAGAATACATTTAGAATGTTAGTAAACATTGCCAAACCTCTTTCCAAAGAAGTTGCACCAATGTAATTCTCGTCAACAGTATGTGAAGGTGCCTGTTTCTCCTGCACCCTTGCCAACGCGGCTGTTATTAATCTTAGAATTCATTGGAATCTTTGCCAGTCTGATAGGTGAAGAGGATTTCTTATTGTTACTTTATTTAGGATTTATTAGGGAATTGAACAACATATGCTTTCTGGCAGTTGTGCTTATTCTTTTGTGAATTTTTGTTTCAAATACTTTGTTCATTTTTCTGTTTGGTCATTGTTTTTTCTTGTAGATTTACATACCTGTTACATTAGAACTTTTTGCCATGTAAGTTGCTTTAGTGTTTTTCATGAATGAGGCTACCTATCTTTAAATTTTTTGCAGAATAAAGGTCTTCAGTGAGAGAGGCAGATCAAGACCAAGGAATTGTGTCCAAGTCTTCTGATTGCCCATTGTGTTTTTTTGTTAGTTTTTTATTATCCTTACACAATGCAGCCGGATTCCTTTTCTTGATGTTTGGGGATAATTCTATCACTCCCCTCATGAAAAACTTGACAGTGAATCCTATGTGCTATTATATTTGACACATTAGACCTATGTCGTGTGACATGAAAGCCTCTCTCTCTTATGTTATGCCTGGTGAGATGAGCTCAGCCTGGGTGAGGTGGGAGCAGAGAGGCAAATGCATGTTTGGTGCTGAGGAGACTCAGGGCCAAAGTCTGAAGGGATGGTAAGACAAGACCCAGGAAAGGTATGATTCTGGGGGAGGGGAACAGCAGAAAGAAGCGTGAAGAGACTTGGCTGCTTAGAAGATTAAGAAAGATTTTTGAACTGAGAGAAAGAAAAGGAATAATTATTTATGTCCCAATTACTAAACTAGCAGGTCCCACCTAATTGTATTTTAAAAGTGACTTTTCCTGAAATGCTGGGTCAGCCAAGTGTTACTGCTCCTAAGGGTAGTGAACCCAGAGGAGAAAGCCTTATTCAAGGATCAGAGTAAGTAAAATCCTGCAATCAAAGAAGTTAGGGTTTGAAAGACCCAGGAGAGCAGCAGCGACCTGGCATCATTTCTGTTCTTGTCAGCCAGGAGCTTAGACGGAAATGTTTGTAGTGGGAATAGGCTAAATAAGGAAGCAGGAGAAACGACTTCAGACCAGCAGACATTCATTAGGCTCCTGTAGGACTGGCTGCATATATACATTCAATCTCTATCTTTAAGGAACTTAGTCATTCAGTGGATAAGACACATAAAAAGACATGGTAGTGTGACTTATGCCACCATATAAGTGGCAGCAGGAGGAAAGGGTTTGTTTTGTCAGTGGTGGGGAGAGAGTGAGGAAGATGAGGGCAAGGTTTCACAGGAAATAATGCTGATTCACATTTTGAAGGATAAATAGATTGTGTGTGTGTATATATGTGTGTGTGTGTGTGTGTGTGTGTGTGTGTGTTTAAGTTTGACCACCATGAAGAATTATTTTTTCAGTGGCCAAACCAAAGGAAGGGCATTCCAGGTAGAGGGATCAGTATATGCAAAGATAGAAGTGAAGCAATATGTGCAAAGTTATGTGCACATAACTACCAGTTGGTCATTTTGGCTCTGCATAGTAGGGCAGGATGAGAAGTGTCAAGATGATATTGTAGAGACAGGTCTCAGGAACTAGGCCTTCAAGGGTTGGATTACCCCAAACATAGTTGTTTAAACAACAATTTTATTATTATTATGTCTCATGGTTTTGGGGGTCTTGCTTGGGGTCTTCTTACGTCATTTTAGTCAGATAGTGGTTGGCTCTAGAATCATCAGAAGACTCGCTCCCTGCCTGAGCTGGGACAATTCAAGCCATTGGGGTTCCTCTGCTCTACTGCTCTCACTCCATCTTCCTCCCAATCCTCCATTATTACTCCTTGTGGTCACCCTAGCATGGTGGTCTCAGAGACTTCTTATTGGGTAGCTCAGGACTTGAAAGCCAGTGCCCCTCGAGAGGATGGTGGAGATTGCGTGGCCTTTATCTTACCTGGCCTTGGAAGTTAAGCACCCTCACATAAGTTGCATTCTGTTCCTTGAGGTAGTTACAGGGGCTCTTCTGGTTCAAAGAGGGGAATATCAAACAGTCCACAAACTTGTTTTGAAATCACCACAGTCATACAAAGGAACTTGAATTTTATGCCATAGGGCAGTCTTTGCCAAACTTAATGTGTTACTTACCTTCTTCACAGTATTACCATGGCCTCTTAATACCTAAGCTGGTATTTACATAATGTTTAATTCAGCCCACGTTCACACTTAAATTGATTTTAAAAGGAAATGTTATCTTACTTTCTTAAAGTGGAAAACCAGTATTACTTGTCATACACACAAGATAACTTTTATTTATTTATTTTTAATTTAATTTAATTAATTAATTATTATTATTTTTTTTTACAAGATAACTTTTAAAGTAAATACAGTGAGAACACAAACTTTTAGCCTGGCACTGCTACCTATGAAAGTCTCTCTTAAGAGATCAACTGTTAGAGCTAGAGAAGCAGCAAGTGGAGACTTTTTTTCTGAATTGAGTGAGAAGGTTTGAAAGAACTACCAGATCAAATACTTGATCACTTTGTAATTGCCTGCCTTGCAGTTTTTTACACCACATTCTGGGAAGCATCCCCGTGGGCCTTGGGCTGTGGAGCTGCTGAAAGAATGTGAGCCTTGGAGTCATCCGGAGAAATTTACATTGTAGCAGGATGGCTTTGGCTGAAGTGTAGAAAGTAGACTTGGAGAAATGCAAGTAGGAGCAAGGTGGTGGTTTCTTAGGAGATGATGGCTGTAAGTCAAGCAATTGATAATAAAATTGGGGTGAACAAGTGGCAGGGGAATGGAGGAGTTGAATCCGAGGCATTAAGGAGGCAGCATTTTCAGGGCTTGGTGACAGTCTGACCTGGAGTGAGAAGGAGAAGGAAAAGTCAGAGGTGACTTGTAGAGCTGGGAAAAAGTGGAGAAAGTCTGTGGAAAAATTATGAGGTGGGGGGAAGTTGTTATTAGAGGTGGAGTGGAAATGATGAGTTCTGTTTTAGGCATTCCTTTTTCTTCAAAATTTAAAAAGATTTTTTTCCTTTTTCTCAAATTTTTTTAACATGAATTCACTTGGCACTCTGGATTTGTCTGATTGTTTCTTTGGGGTATCATGTAGGTTATTCCCCTCTCCTCTGTATTTTCTGTGAACTGCAGATTAGATCTAGAGGCTTGATTAGATTTAGGGTAAGCCTTTTTTTGGGGAGGAAACCCCTTTATAAATGATGCAGCAGACCAGAGGCACATAGTGTCTGGTTTTCCCACTAGTATTGATGCTAAATTTGGTCACAACTTAAGGTAGGGCCAGCCAAATTTCTCCATTGTAAAATTATAGTTTTCATTTTATAACCAGTAGATAATCTGTGGGTAACCTTTGGCACTATTCCCCATCAATCTTTCACTTAAGTGGTTTTACTTTTTAAAACTTTTTATTGTGGAAAATGTCAAACATACACAAAAGTAGAAAGATTCAAAGATAAAAAAAAAAAAAAAAAAAAAAAGAAAGATTCAAAGATTCAAACAGCCATATATCCCTCATCCATCTTCAACTCTTACCAGTATTTGGCCTAGCTTGTTTTATCTCCATCCTTGTCCAGTACCCCTCCTTCCTCCTTCTTCTCCACTGGATTTTGGGAAGCAAATTCCAGGCATCATACCATTTCATACATAAAGACTTCACAATGTCTCCCTAAAAGACCTTTCAGACATGTTGATTTCTTTCTTTTTTTTTTTTTTTTTTAAGATTTATTTATTTATTTATTCATGAGAGACACACAGAGAGAGAGAGAGGCAGAGACACAGGCAGAGGGAGAAGCAGGCTCCATGCAGGGAGCCTGATGTGGGACTCGATCCCGGGTCTCCAGGATCATGCCCCTGGCTGAAGGTGGCGCTAAACCACTGAGCCACCGGGGCTGCCCGACATGTTGATTTCTGACCAGTAAATTGTAGCTGCCCTTATGAAGGAGGAAAGAGTGCTGATGGTTGAACTGATACAGAGTTAGGGCTTTAGGTAAGTACAGTGGAAGGGGAAGGGGCTAGGGATTGGAGGGGGTGATGCATTGTGGATTCCTGGTTGGAAATTCATACTGTGAACCCTTCAGCCCTCAGTCTTCTTAGCCTTAAAGCCTTCATCTTCCATCCTCTTACGGTTTCATCTCGTAGTATGACCATGCCTTTGGCCTCATCACCTGGAGCTGTTACACTTTCAGGATCCTAAGCTCTGAAATTCCCTTCTCTCCCCAGTCTTCTGAATGTATATACCTCCCACTCTTCATTGTCCCCTCTAGACAGCTGATTCTCTGGCCTTTCCCTGCTTGTGGAGCCTCTTAGCAACCTCAGGACTGCCCACTTATTTTCCTATTCAGTCCATACCCAAAGACAAAAATTCCATTCATGTACTAAATTACCTGAATCCCCTCCCTCTCTTCTTCCTGTGCTCTTCTGTCCTGGTGGGCTCCATAATCAGATCTTATTGCTACAGCCCCTAGATTTCTGAGGGCTGCTTCATTTTTCAGAAGCACAGTTCCTGACCCATCATTCCTTTCTCAAAAAAATTTATATGATTTCCCAGAGAAAAGATAAGACCCTTAATTTGGTTCTCAAAGGCCTCTAAGATCTGACATTTCTGTCTTTCCACTTTTTTCTGGTCTACTTCCAGTTAAATTCCCATCAGACTCAACATCTTTGTATGTCTTCTACTTCCCTGCCTCCAAGACTTGGCTCGTGTAGTTCCATACACCCAGGATTGCTCCTTTATTTTTTGCCATTTGACCTTCCATGCCCAGTGCAAGGGCAGCCTGCTCTATGAATCCCTCCTGCTTCTTCAGTTGGAAGTAATCCCTCTTTGTCTAAATCCACAGCATTTCATCTCTCCAGTGGCCCTTAAAATAGTCTTCCTGGTATTTATTATATTTACGTTTCTATTATATCCACCTTACTGGAATGTGAGCTCTTTGAGGATGGACCCATGCCTGAGGCATTTTGGTATCCCAGCCAGCCCTAAGCACATTAATTTACACATGTTGGTGTTCATTTTGTATTAATTAAATGCACATATAAGTGTGAATGGAAGGAGAGACTATTCCCCTGGCTTACCAGAGACTGTACTTAAATTTTCCTACCCCTTCTTCTCTTCTAGTAAGTAAAGAATTGGACTTAGCATGACCTGGCCCTGTGCAAGAATAGACCAAGCTCCTGACCCACATTACAATGGGTGAAGCACAAAGTTTGTCCCATTGTGGGATCAGGAGCCTCGAGTACCAAGAGTTCCAGCAGGATGTTTCGGGTTTAGGGAGTTAGACTGGCTTGGCTACATTCTGTGCACTGTAGGGGAGAGGATTTCAAAGTAGTACAGAAAAAGGAAACACTGAGAATGCTCTTGGCAGAGGTAGGAGCAGAGGGTTTGGAGAGCATGGTGACCCTGAGGTGAGGGTTTTATTTTCATCAAGTCAGGCCAGTCCTTTTCCTCTGTACCTCCCAGGGCTGAGCCTCAGTTGAATATGGGAAAACATGTGGGCATGATATTTGCCATTCTTCCTGCCTTGGGACCTTGAGTCATAGTCTAACTGTTCATCTCAAATAGCCTCCTGTCTCATTCTGTCCAACTACTGTTTGTCCTTTAAGGTCTGGCTCACATTTCCTCTCCCACAGAAAACCTGTCTTGAGTTACTTACTCTAGCCCCTCCACTCCTACCCATTGTACTGTAGAGTACTTTTACTCTGTATCTCACATTTTAATTATTTCCTACTGTTACCTCGTCTTCCTAAGTTAGTCTGTGAGCTCCTTGAGTGCAAGAATCTCATCTCATGGTTTTTCTTTTTTCTCTGCTGAAAACAAAGCAATGATCAGTAATTATCATTGATGTTATTGAGTAGCCGGATTTCTGGAACTTGGAAGATTGGCAGTGGCAGAAAGACTGAAGATGGGAAAGGGCATGAATGTCAAACTTAGTCATGGGCTGGTTCTCCAGAGTTTGGGTCTAGGGAGGCATTGCCTGCTTATCTTTACAGTCACCTAGTGTACGAGAGAAGAGAATGGGTTTCCTGAATTCTGGCTTTTGAAGCTCTGAATTCGAATAGTATTCAGCATCCAGGCAGGTGAGGGCAGGAAGTGTTCAGGGGCCTGGCCTCCAGGGAAAAAGAAGGAAGGCTGATGGCTGAGGCCCTGCATAGCAGTGGCCAGCTTGGAGTAAGCTGGCACCATGCCAGTTCCCCTCATCTGTAGGAGCTGTAGGCACACGTGGTAGATTGGAGCTTGAAGGATCCTTCACCAGCCTTTTCCCTGAGCTGGAAGCAGAACAGGGAGCAGCAAGCCAGTTGGCTGACTTGCCTTTTCTGCCTGAAAGTACTTTGTTTCTGTTGCTAACAACAGACATGGGTAGTGTAAATAAAACACAGACACACAGGCACATAGACACATATGTAGAGACTGAAAATTTGAGTTGTCAGGGCCGGGAGGAGGGGCTGAGGTAGAAGGGGACTGGAAATGTGGAACTGAAGATACTTAGTGTGTGCTGGGTCCTCTTCCAGCCTTTGGCAATAGGGTGGGTGAGTTGGGGAGCCTGGGCAGTCGAGTAGGATAAGATACTCCCTGGATACCACAAGCATCAAAGACTAGGTGCTTGTTACACTTGGATGCAAAGCTTCACTCAGGCAGACACCCCTCCAAGTGAGATGCTGGTGATCTGAAGCCTGGTGGCAGCTTCTTCCTGTCTGTCCTGCCTTTCTTTTAAGGCTTTTTGCTCATTTGTCCCTTATAGTGCTATATCTGGTGTACATTGATCAGCAGTGGCTGTGGCCTTTCTGATCTTGACCTGTCAAAGCCCCCTGAGGTCTGCACACATAAATATGTGACTAGAGTTTTGGGTGATGTCCTGAAAGCTGTGATCTTCCTTAGAATGGACTGAGACCCATTCAGCCTTGCTGGGGAGGGTAGTCCTACCAGCAGGATGCTGAACGGTTAGTGCCGTAAGAACTTAACAGTTGTGTCTCATGTGAGATGAACTTTGACTCTTGAGGTCCAGAGAGATTGTGATGAGAATAGGTAATAAGGACTATGAGTCTCCATTGCTGGCAATGTAACTGGGGGTGGGTTAGGTGTTCTCTCTTCTTTATTCCTGGATCCAAAAGGTATCTAAGATTACATCCATAGAACATTTTCTGTTTCTGTTCAGGGAGAAAAAAAGACTGAATTGATATGATATATCTCATGGAGTTACTGCATTTGTTCCTACAGGAGCTAAAGGATCAAGGTACATGTGAATGAGCTACCCATTTTTAAATTTAGAAGATCTGCAAGATTATCCCTATAATAACAGCAATCTGACTTATATACTGATAGACTTTCTTGAATAGGAGAGAAAGGAATAGAGCTATGATTAGGGTCTGAGAATTGTACATTACCCTGAAAGGGCCTCAAGAGGATGCCTCCCATGTAACCTCCACTATCTGTGCAGTTCCTGTGGCATAGAGTCTAGGAACTCTTGAGGAGACTTGGTCACTTTTTCTCCATTCCCTGGCTTAGAAGGGGTAGTTGACCAGGGCTATTATTGACTGGGGTTGTATTCAGCCTACCTCTGAAGCTGATAAAACTCCAAAGCAGGAGACAGTACTACTCTAAGTCAGACGGAATGATGGTTCTTGTAATAAAAACTATGTTCTAGACCACCAAGCCTGAGTAGCTTCTTAGAGAGGCTCAAGGGGGAGGCATGAAGACCTCATCCAGCTGGACTACATCTCTCACCCTCACCTCATCCCCCACGAATATCACAAGTTGCCTGTGAGGTCTGGTCATTGACTTCCCTACCTGCACAGTTGAAGTGAGCATGGAGGTTTATGTTGAAGCCCCTCCCACCAGTTAGAAGCATGTAGGACTCATGTTGTTCCTTACTGTGTCCTCAGTGTCTGGCTTAGTGCCTGGCACAGAGGAAGTGCATGGTCATTGTTTGTGGATTGAGTGGTTTCCCAACCTAAGCTTGAGAGGAACCTTTAGACTGGGCTGTGGAGCATGGATAGGATTTGGATAATAAACAGAGAGGAAGGAAAGTACTCCAGGCTGGAAGGGGTTTGAGCACAAACACATGGAGGCAGAAATGGACATGTTTGCAGCAGGAGGTATTCCCCTGGAGAGGGAAGTGCATCTGTGTGTGTGTGTGTGTGTGTGTGTGTGTGTGTGTGTATGTCTGTGTGTCTGTGCAGGTCTGTGTGTCTTTGCATGGAGGGGAATGGAGGGTGTGGTGGTATGATGTGGGATGGTTTAAGAGGAAGAAGGAAGAAGAGACAAGTATGATTGGTCGGTAGCATTTGACAAGGTTCTGGAGGACCTGGAAGATTCTGAATCTGGTATGATTGGCAAGTAAGGAGCCCAGAGGAATGACATGATGAAATTGATGTTCAGGATGCTTCATCTGTCGTTTATGAGCAGAGAGGACTGGACATGGAAGTATAAAGGGAAACTAGTAATGATAGGAGTAATACTTCACATTTATTTAGTGTGAGGTGATAAGCTAGAGAAAAATTGCACAGAAGATGACATGTTAGCTTCTTAATATTTGGCTATATTTGGCTTTTATTTGGTTAAATACGAAATGGCTCCAAGGACATCTTCTTCCTGGGCTCTGCTTCCCAAAACATGTCCTTGAAGCTGCTGGAGCTCGGGCTCTTATCTGGCTCAGCTGGGCTGCTGAGTTTCTACATACTCCCTGCCAGGAACTAATGTCCTTTGGCCTCAGCTGGGGTGTGTCCCCGCTCCAGCCATCTGGAAGGTCAGAGAAATTAGCCACTAGAATGTGCCCATTAGTGCTACGAGGGGTTACAACCTGTCACTGGAATCTTAAGCCTGGGAACTGCTTCTCTCACAGGGCTTTTCCAAGTTGGAACAGGCTTACTGTTCTAGCACTGACTGCTCCCTTATTTGGACACTAAATTTTCAGGGTGAGATTGGACTTCTCCTTCGGTTTAGGAGACTTTTTTAAGGATCTGATATCCTTGTGAGTGAGTTTCAGAGATAATGTGACATTGGAACCATACCTTTCTTCTCTTGGTTCTTTCCTTGGCCTCTAGCCCATCCGCTTATATTACCACTTTCCTCAGTCTTCCTAGAGGAAAAATAGATAACACATCATGAAGCCAAGAGGCAGTGTGACTGAGGCTTGAGAATCAGGGCTTGGGGGTGACTTCATGCCCAGCCTTAGGGCTTATCTCGTGGCTTTGGGGAACTTACTTTGTGCATTGACTTGGTAGATTTGAAGTTTAGCAGCCCAGCTTCATGTGGGGTCAAGGTGGGGAGCAAGGTACAGGGGAGGTATGGGAGTGGTGGTGGTGGTGGTGGTGGTGGTGGTAATGGATGGTAGTGGTAGGTGTGGTAAGGTATGGGAGTGGTGGTGGTGGTGGTGGTGGTAGTGGTGGTGGTGGTGGTGGTGGTGGTAGGTGTGGTAAGGTATGGGAATGGTGGTGGTGGTAGGTGTGTTGCTGCCGAGGGTAAAGAATCTTTTGTGGTAACTTGAGGTAACTTCTTTCCTGCCCACACACCATCGTGGACAGCTAATTATACTAAAGCTCAGCCCCTTGAATTTCTGTGGTTGACCTCTGTGAGCCTCTGGAAAGTAACTGTGCTCATAAAGGTGACATTGGATCCCACTGGAAGAAGGAAAGCCGGAAGGAGAACTTGTTCCTTGTGGTGTGCTTTCACTAGTTGGAACACTCTGTGGGGCAGCCATCAGCCTTTGGGCTATTACTGTGGGCTCATAGTGTAATACTGTATGTGGAAGAGGCTGTAACTCCTAGGGACAGGTATGCCTGTGGAGTGGAGGCAGGGCCTCCCACCCAACCCCCAGGTGGAGGCTGACTGAACTGAGAAACAGGGCCCGCCCAGAAAGAAAGCTTTGGCAGCGGTGAATTCTTTTTGAGCAATGCCTATAAACTTCATCTGCACAACCATGCTTCATGGTGGGAACTGTCCTCTCCGTTTAATTGAGGAGGAGACCAAAGTTTCTTTTATTTTTTTTTTTTAAGATTTTATTTATTTATTCATGAGAGACACAGAGAGAGAGAGAGGCAGAGACACAGGCAGAGGGAGAAGCAGGCTCCATGCAGGGAGCCCGATGCGGGACTCGATCCAGGGTCTCCAGGATCACGCCCTGGGCTGCAGGCGGCGCTAAACCGCTGTGCCACCGGGGCTGCCGGAGACCAAAGTTTCAAGAGGTTAGGCAATTCCTAGCTAGTAGAGGCAGAGTTGGGATTTATATCCAAGACGATTCTTTTCCATTATTCCTTATAGAGGAAACCATGACAGGCCATTAATTTTAATACACTTTTTATTTTAGAATAGTTTTAGATTTACACAAAAGTTGTAAAGATAGTACAGAGAGTTCCTGTAGACCCTGCAAACTGTTAATTTTTTTTTCTTCCCCTTCTGGTCCATTTTATGAGTATTCATGGGGTGGGGGAGTGGGGTAGTAGTACAGATTTGGAGTAAGGACATTTTTCCCAAAGATCCTAACTTGGAGATTTTTCAGCTAGGAGTTTTGAAAGCCCCATCAGAGTACATTATTTCTTCCCCAGTCCCACTGTGTTTCAGCTCTGCTGAACTAGGCTAGACCTGGCCTTGACATCTGTTATCGGAGTCAAATACCCTAATTTCTGATGCTCTCAGTAGAGAAATAGATAGCAGCTGGGTTTTGGAGTTAGGGAAGGTGGGTCACTATGGGGAGGAGGGTCCTTAGCAGCTTACCTCCTGGATATTCTTCTGTCTGATGGGGCTGTAGTGGGGGAGTGTTAACAGTTTGAGCTGGTGTTTCCTGGCCTGGAGCTAGAGCCCTCCTGAAGGACACAGGGAACATCAGTGTGGGGAGGCCCATTTGCCTGGATGCTCTCTTGAGTCTGTCCGTGCACAGTGCAGTATTGTGTGGCCATCGCCTCTCTGGGCCCAGGCTTCAGTCTGCAAGCAGGCAGGCTGGCTGTGGGCAGGATATTGTTGTGGGCAGCTTGTGTGCTTTGTTTTGGGCCCCAGGCACATTCTCCATTTAAGGGAAAGGGGTCTGCAATCTCCTTGGCTCTGGGTGTGAATGGGCTGGCCCAGAGTTTGCTCATGGCCTTTGCTGGATGTGCTTTTTCAATGAGATCATTTCAGAATTACATTCCTATGAAATTATATTTCACTCAGGACGTGAAACTGGATTTGTGTAAAAGCATTGGCACTAAAACTCAGGGCTCAGAGCAGGGCAGAAACGAGAATAGGGATAAACAGCTCTTCTTTAGGAGGAGGAGAAGACAGAAAGAGAGAAAACAATTGTTAAAGGATTTTGCATTGAAAATTGGTACACTGTGAGCGTCCCTGGGGAGTCAGGTTTGTCCCTCAGACCCTGAAAGGCAGACGTGATATTTGTTATCCCAGCTGCCTGCCACCCCCAGGCAGTATGGGCTCCCCCCTCCCACGTTGTTCTCTCTCATAGCTTGTTCTGTCACTGTTTCTTTCTGTCTCCATCTCTGTTTCTGTCTGTCTCTGTCTCTCTCTCTCTGTCTCTCTCTCTCACACACACACACACGCATGCATGCACACACATAGTCCTTCCATGCTGACAGTATGAGATTATCATACTCTCTATGATTCTGATTTATATTTCTATGTAAATATTGTTCTCTTTGCTCAGAATACTCTTCTCTCCCCTTGTCTGCCTAGAAAAGTCCAGTCATTCTCTGAAACTCATTTCAGCCTTGCCTTCTCTGAACTCTGTTGTGCTGCCCTGAGACAGAGTTATTTTCTAGTACCTCTGTGCCATCATCCCCTCATGTGTCCTGCTCTCCTGTACTTCTCATCTGGTGTATCTGGAGGGCAAGGGTATTTCCCCCAGTACTTCGTACTGTGCTTCATAAAGAGTAGGTGCTCCTTAAATGATTGTTGAAGGAAGGAAGTGAACGAATGAGGACTTGGATGCGAGTGAAAGTTGGGTACTGCGGGCAGGGTGAGCCACAGAGCGGTGGCTCAACATAGCACAAGTAATGTCAGAGGCCCTGAAACTATAGAGAGTCAGGTTTGCAGAAAAGGTGACGCATGTGTGTATGCACAAAAATATGGAGAAGTTTGAGGACTGGTAAGGTAGAGAGCCTAGTGAGTTCTAAGTTCCATAGGCAGATTATAAGGATTAGGTCTGGACTCACTCCAGGTTAGATGACGCTACTTCCAAGCGATCTGTGCAAAGCTACAGCAGGATAGAGAGGAAAGAGCTCTAGATTTGGAAATGGGGATTCTAGTGGTGGTGGGGATAATACTCATAATATTTATTAACAACAACAATAATAATAACATAATGTAATGGCAACTTAATCCTTACTGTGGACCAAACACCCTTCCGGGCACTTTTCATACATGAGTCCGTTTATCCTTACAATAAGCCCCATGAGGCAGCTGTAGTATTGATTGTTGACCTATGAAGAACTAAGGTCACACAGCTACAAAGTAGTTCTAGACCTGCTTCTGCACTTACTAGCTGTGTGACCTTGGGGCAAGACTGCCTCCCTGAGCCTCCGTCTCCTTTGTAAAATGGAGAAAATACTGGTGCCTGCTGGCTTAGCCTGTAGAGCATGCAACTCTTGATCATGGTGTCTGGGTTTAAGTCCCACATTGGGTGTAGGGATTATTAAGTAAAAATGGAAAAATTACCTACTGCATTTAACCTCTGAGACTTGTTTGGTAGGCTCCACTGAGATAACATGTGAAAGTGGTTTTTGAAAAGTATAAAGCCCTCTACAGTCCTTTGGAGCCAGGACTGGGGAAAAAGGAAGACCTGCACGGTAATTGTGGTGTAGATATTGGGCTCACACTTAACGTGTGTGCCGTTCTGAGTGTGGGGCTGCACTTGTGCTTCACAGCTGCCCTGGGCTGGCTGGTGGCAGTATCTCTGATTATATTTAAAATCAGGATTGAGCTGTCATTAATGAATCCAGAAACCAGTTTTTATTGCAGCCAAATGTGTATATGAATAGTCACCAGAAACAGATTCTTAGGGCTAACCAGCCCTCCTTTCGTAGTCAGGGTAAGTAGTGCGGAAGCAGGGTGGCAGACATTTGCTCAGGGGGAGAGGTACTATGTTGGGCCCTCAGGAGCAGTGAGACCACTTCAGCCAGTGGTAAAGAGGCTGGATCATAGAAGAGGCCTGTGTCAGCTCCGACAGTCCAGCTGCAGGTTTGTGACTTCAGGATTCTGTGGGCTGGTGGGTGTGACCTGGTTTTTTCCTCAGGAGAAAAATTTGTGGGGAGTTTTAGAAATTGATTTACATTGCTATTGCCTTGATAATGGAGACTGTGTCCAAGAAAATGGTCCATTTTTGTGGACAATTGGGCCCACCAGTGTGCCAATACTTAGGCTTAAGAGTGAGCTATGCTGAACCAGGCAGTAGATAAGGAAGAAGGGTGAAGGGAATGGAGTAGAAATGTCTCCATGTGCAGCCAGGGAAGAGCAGTGTGGCCCCTCCAAAGCCGGTTGCTAACCATTTTTCTCTTGACATCCTTAGAGCCAAGCAGCTTCCTCCATGAGGTCTGAGCTCAGAGTGCCTCCAGCCTAATAGCAGCCTGGTTGGGCCATGATGCCTGTGTGAATAATTATAGGTCACTGAACAGAACCACTAGTCAGCTACATCCCTCAAAAATGCATAATTGTAGGCTACACATATGAAAATACACAAGAGATTAGATACATGTCATACCTCATTACAGAGAGCAATGGCATGAGTCAGATGTGACTTGGGTGGCTGTTAGTATGTGAGAGCTGCTTGGTGAGCACACTGGCTGCCCCACAAGGACGCAGGCAGTGTATTCCCTGTGCCTCCCACAAGGAGCCTAGGGACTTAGGGAAAGGGGAGAGAATACATGCTGGGCCATAGCTTACTCTTTGTATCTGCACTTAGGAATAAATTAATGTGACTGCCTGAAGGTAGATTTAATTCCTCTTTAGGAACTGTCTCCAGCACCAATTTACAAACCACATTAGAAAATGTCACATTTGAGTCCCAGGACGCTTGGCATTTGTGAGTCTTTAATGTTTTTGGATTTAACCATATCTGACACTCCTGAAAGTCCGGTGAAGTATAGTAGTTTGTAGATTGTGAATTGTCAACCTTAAAACTCATTTTATCAGCAAAATGTTTTTTTTCCAGGAATAGCAGAGAATTGCAATTCAAGACAAGCAAGCTATGGTAAAACCGTAGACAACTCCAAAGGAAAAAGGAGAGGAACATTTTTTTTTTTTTTTTTTCTGAGAGAGAGAGAGCATGCCTGCACTCTGAGTAGGGGAAGGGCAGAAGGAGAGAGAGAAAGAATCCTAAGCAGTCTCCACTCCTGGCTCCATCTCAAAACCCTGAGGTCAAGGGAGAGACAATCTTAAGCAGTCTCCATGCCTGGCTCCATCTCACAACCCTCAGGTCATGACTTGAACTGAAATCAAGAGTTGGAGGCTTAACCAACTGAGCCACCCAGGCACCTGGATGCTCTTTTGAGAAAAAGATGAAGTTCAGCAGGGCTATTATAAACAAAAAGTCCATTGAAGTAAACTGGGCATTCAAAGTATAGTGGCTTTTTATTGGCTGAATTGTGACAGTCTCTCACTGGCTGGGCTGTTGCTGGGGAAGGAGAAAAACCTTTTTTCCTCCTGCTGGGATAGTAAAATAGCTTAAGTAGTGGGGATTTCCTGTTGGGCCTGCAGTTGTGAGAGCTCCCCCTTCTGGCCTCCTGACTCCATTTTATTTTATTTTATTTTTTAAATTTATGATAGTCACACACACAGAGAGAGAGAGAGAGAGAGAGAGAGGCAGAGACACAGGCAGAGGGAGAAGCAGGCTCCATGCACCGGGAGCCCGACGTGGGATTCGATCCCGGGTCTCCAGGATCGCGCCCTGGGCCAAAGGCAGGCACTAAACCGCTGTGCCACCCAGGGATCCCCTCTCCTGACTCCATTTTAAATGAAGTTTCTTTTTATTAATTTTCACCCTGAAGTCTTGAGTTTGAAACAGGGTACTACGAGGACTTAGGAGAGCAGGGTACTTTATTGCAGGTGAGTCTATCTTTGTGCCCAGCATTGGCATATCTGCTAAGTTCTGTAGATCTCCATTTAGAATTATCCTTGCATTTATGAGGAAGGTAAGATGGGTTAGGAGAAGGATTCATAAAATGAGTCTGTTGAGTAGCTTGTGAACCTCCTAAAAGGAAATCCCTAAAATGGTAGACAGAAGTTTACATTCTTACAAACTTTCCATGGAGATTCTTGGGGTTCATTAGATAATCAGGGCAGCCCGGGTGTGTGTGTCTGTGTGTCTCTCATGAATAAGTAAATAAAATCTTAAAAAAAAAAAAAGAAAAAGATAATCACAGGGCTCTGGGACCTCAAAGTGAATAACTGCTATACTGTAAGAAGTGGAGATTTGGGACAGTTTCAATATGCATCCCCCTTGATATGAAGGCTCTACAGTATACTGGACAGTTACTGTTTATTCTGACCTAAGATGGTTTGCTCTAGTTTGTGGGTTTTTTTTTTTTTTTTTTTTTGGTCATATGGCTCTGAATGAGTTTTAGCACCCTTGAAGAATGCAAATTTTCCTTCAGAGAAGATTCAAATCATGTTCCAAAGCCTCTAAGGGCAGTTTCCAAATGGGAGTTTCAGAAATGTTTTGAGAATGTATTGGAATAAACATTCAGGCCTCTAAAGACTACCTAGAAGAAGATAATGTCTGGTATATTGTATATCTTTGTATCATTATTGTTAAATAATCTGCTTCATTACCTGTAGTTACAACTGTCTTGCCCTCAGCAGTTGGAACCAAGTCTCCAGCGCTAGTACAAGCTATGCAAAGATCTTAGAATTATTTCTTTGAAAATTGGTCTGTAGTAACTGTGTTGTCATTACTGGATGGATAATAAATTATCCTGCTGGATAAGTGCCTGAAGCTGATGGGGAAGTTTTAAGCAACTTGAGGAAAGTGAAGGCATCTGAAAATACCTCATGTTACCTATCTGGATCATACTTACCTACTCCTGAGGGAGCCCAGGGTTCATATAAGACCCTACTTTGTCTGGTGGGTGGATTGGGGCGGGGGGCTTTAATAAATGCCCGGTCAGTTGCTCTGGTCTGGTCTGGTCCAGCATTCTACTACCTCAGCATGAGGCCTCTCTGTTGCTGAGAAGGCAGCCTGAGCTCTTTAGATTTCTAGGCTTGTAGGTAGCAGTAGAGGTGGTAGGTAGGGTTCATCTGTGGCCTTTCCTCTCAGTTTCAATTGTTTTAGTCAACTCTAAAACCAAGGAATCTCAATATGGAAGGGACCTTACATGCCATCTGTGTTAAACACAGGGGGAGAGGGGAAGTAGATTAACCTTTTCTACCTCATTCACTGCTGTTATCCCCAGCACCTTAACTGAGTGATGTGTGGGTAGGGATTCAAAAAACACTTTTTGGAAGAGTGAGCCCCTGTGAACACCAACAACTTCAGCAGACCATTGCTATTGCTTCATTTGTTCATTTATTTGACAACTATTAATAAGTACCTACTGTGTGCTATTTACTATATTTTCTGGGATATACTGCAGCAAACAAGACTATGCTCTTGTCCTCAATAATGGAGAAACTGGGAATTACAAAGAACTTATAGTCTTTAATGGGAATTTAAGAATAACAAATTCTCTCTCATTTTGTCCATTCTGGATCTTCTTGTGTCTGAGATCTCTTTGGAGGCCACAGAAAACACATGTCCTTTTTTCACATGAGAGCCTTTCAGAATTCTCAAGGCGATCACCCGTTTCCTCCATCCCCAGCCTGGTCTTCTCCAGGGTAAACATTCTCCATTCCTTTAGTCATTTCTCTCATGGCATGCCTCTGAGTGCCCCCTCCATCCTAGTCTCTATCCTCCAGGATTCAGTCCAAACCAAGTCTGTCCCTTTGACAGCGTGGAGTCCAGAACTCAACACAGTATCTCAAACATTAAGTTCCAGGGAATGTTCCAGCCTGGAGCCTTTCCTGTGTTTCCGCTTTTCTCTGCTTGCTCTGGGCCCAAGCAGTGGATGATGGAAAAGAGTAGGGCTTGAAAAGGTCTTCATATTTGGCTGGCTAATCCTAACAGTGAAAACTCCTTTCTTTTGTCTCCTTTCTGCCTTCTCGCCCTTCACCCCTACCCATCTCCGGTTGATACAGACAGTCCTCATACAGCCTTGCTGCCAGTGGCTTGCCTTTCCTTTTCTGAGTCACTGCTCTTCATTATGGGAGGGGGGTAAGAGGGAGGAATTAGCATGAAAAAGCAAATTCCAGTTCTATAACTTTATTCTGTGCCAGCCCTTTGTCACATTCTCTACCCCAACCCCCACCGAAAATGACAAAACTTGAGTCTTGTGACGTCACAATAGTTAGCTATTGTATCAACCACAGTGATGTTACCAACAGAGGATTATGACTTCAAGGAAGATGGAGGGAGGGAATGTAGCAGGCAAGAGACTCCTTGGGAAGAAAGGAGTTATTTTCATGCAAATCTTCATCCAAAAAGCCCAGTTGGCCTTTCTGTGGATGGGCTGTCTAGTGGAAGCCCTCGCTCAGAATCCCATTGCTTCCTCCTCCTGTGGATTAATGATTTGGTTTGTGGACATTGCCCAAGTCTGAGCATGTGTGGAAGTCCCCTGCCAGTGGCCGGCTGGCTTCTGAGCTAGCTTTGGGTTTTGTTCACAAGGTCAGCGCTGAATAGAGCTTTTTAGGGAGGGAGTTGAGAGGAGAGCCTGGGAGGCTGGGGTGAAGCTGACACAGATATGCATAGGCTCTCGACTGAGAGGGAGCTAGTGTGCAGTCACTTCTCTTCAGGCTAGGGGGCAGCTGTTCTGACAGCCTCTGTGTGCCCTCCATAGACCTGAGGGCTTGCTGCCCGCCTCCTTCTGCGGCCCAGTTGGGCCTGCCCTGGGAATTCCTCTTTGGCTCCTTGATGCAGAGATGTAAAAACACCTGCTGCAGAGCTTCCCAAACTTTCTCTGTTCCTGGGCCCTTAGTGTTTCAGTAATTTTTTCAGTGTCCATAGGCCAAAATAAATACCTACATTCCATTTGTGAAGCATTTTAAGTCTAAACCATGTGGTAAGTGCTCATATCCTAACAACTGAGTAGCCATTTGAAAAAAATATACACTTAAACTGAAAGGAAAAATATTTGTATTTCATTCTTAAATAGTCATAGTTATGACTATTGGAATGGACTGGACCCTTACAACATCTCACATCTTTGGTATGGGGACAGGTGGTAGTGACACTTATAGCGAACACAGCATACTGTAGGAATCAGTATGTTGTACACCTGAAAGTAATACAACTTTGGGTGTCAACTCTAGTCAAAACCCCCCCCTCACATCTTGGAATCAGAGTGAATATTGCCATCCTCATTTCCTGTTCTACATTGCTTCTCACGTGGTATTCGGTTTTGATCAAACTGTAGCTGCTGAAAACCCATCTTCACCAAGAAATAACATCACTGAAAAGAACATAGTGCAATCTGATGTTAAAAGTGTGATCTAGTGGGGTGTCTGATAAATGTTGGAGATTGCTCTGTTTCTCTCAAAAAAGCAAACTATTTTGCAGCACCCCTGTGAGTTCATTGCAGTGCTCAAGGGTTGCTCGGCACACAGTTTGAGAACCCCAGACCTGCAGTCTCCAAGTAGCAGTTGCTTTATTTAAAGCAGGAAAAAGAGGCAAATTCTGTCTCCATCATGACTCTTAAAGAAGTTGGACAGACAGATGGACAGAGTCCCCTTACTTGCAGAGACTACTCCAGCAGGACTGCATTTTTAGGGGAAAGCCTTTCTTTGACCAGGGTCTGTGTTTGTGAGACCTTCCATTCCTAGGTGAGGAAGAATGATGAAGAGAAAAGGCCTAAAGAGCAGTGATAGAACAGCATCTCTGATATTTATTTCACGTTGATTCTGGGTTCTCCTCTAGTTCACTAGATGGCTTAAAGAAAAATGGGGTTTTAACACTAAGAATTTGGGGGCCATGCATGGGACCTCTGCTAAAATCCTTTTTTTAACTCTATCCAGTTAGAACTGGGCTGCAGGGATGCACTTGGGATGGAGGATGGTTTCCTGCCATAAGACACAACGAAGACCAAGGGGCTGATGTGCCCTGGTATCAATTATAGAGCTCAGTTGGCACTGAGTCTGGCACCTCCAGACTCTGGTGTCTGCCGCTTACTATGAAACCCTGGGCAAATTACTTAACTGAGCCTCAGTTTCTGCATCCATAAAATGGAGGTACTGACAGCTAGGTTAAATGAGATAGATGCATGGGGCACCTGGGTGGCTCCATCGGTTAAGTGTCTGACTTTGGTGCAGGTCGTGATCCTGGGATTCCGGGCTCAGCGGGGAGTCTGTTTCTCCCTTTGCCCCTACCCACCCCACTCATGCTGTCTCTCTCAAAAAAATAAATAAAATCTCTTAAAAAATGAAGTAAATGCATGGATAGAGCCAGCAGAGCCTGACTGCATATGTGCACTTTCTTCTACTACCTTCCCAAATTAAGAAATAGAGGGCTTTTCTCCAAAGGGAAATATAGCCCTAAAGATCTGGCCAAGATCTGCACTATGAGAGTAACTCTACTACTTCTTGGTAACTTTGTGTATCTAATGTTCTCAAATCTGCTGAACCCAGGTTACAACCTGTGTGCCCACTCTGTAGGTTCCTTTCTCACTCTCTAAATGGCATTTTTTAGATGAACAGAGTTCTTATTTAATGTAGTTGAATTTATCAGTATTTTTTTTTCATTAGGCTATCGCCTTTTGTGTCCTGTTCAAGAAATCTCAGCCTGCTCCAAGATGTGTCTCTTTGGCTTTTGCTTATGGTTTTTCTTCTGCTCTCAGCATTCCTCTTCTGCCTTCTTTATCTTTCCCAAACACCACAAGACTCAGCCCAGTGTCACTCCCTGTCTTTTCCGGAAGCCCTCCCCGAAATCCATTCTGTCCACCTGATTAGGTGTCTTTCTCCTTGCTCCCAGAGCTCTGTGTTCATGCTTCTTTCACAGCTTTTGTTACATTGTACTAGATCCTTTTTAGTCTAACTGGGGCAGAATGGGGAGCTGCTCAAGGGCAAGGACCAGAATAGAGGACTGTAGCATGGGGGCCTGGCTGAGAAGATGTTTTCAAAGGGTGCAAAGAGGTAAACCAATGTAGGTGCCCACACCTGTCCCTCTTCTCTACCTCTCTGACAGTATTTCCTAGTGTTTCTCAACCTGCCCCCCCCCCTTTGATGAACATAAAGATCTTGTAGGCAGATTGTGAATCCCCCCATATCAGGAGTTAACTACGTTACAGTGCTTCCGAGGGCTGATGAGTAGTATCCAAAACAGTAGACATCAGAAAAGGACCCACAGAAAGGACCCTTGCATTTTGCAGTTGGGAAATCATTGCAGTCTTTGCAGAGTGCAATTTCAGGTGAGTTTTTGGGCTAAAGCAACCCATGCCCTGAATTTTTTGGGTGCTCAGAAGGCTGGCCCCTTTTGAGTTTTCTTTCTTTTTTTTTTTTTTTTTTTCTTTTGAGTTTTCTAAGTGCGTGTGATTACTGCAGGTAGGTAAGACCTTGAACTGGGAAGACTGGTGGGGTTGGAAGATGGGCCTGGGTAATGGAGCCCAAAGCTGCTCACCCTGTCCAGGAAGGGCCACCCTAAGCTGGTGGCAAATGTTTTGTCATTCAAAAAAAATTTATTGAGGGCCTGCTGTTTAGCCACTGAGGATACAGCTGTGAACAAATACAAAAATCCTTAGCTTATATAAACATAGTAAGTGGAAAAGAAAAGTTGTATTTTAGGTGGTTGTAAATGATACAGAGAAAAACAAACCAGAAAAGGAGGAATAAGAGTGCTGAGGGGCAGCAGGATGGAGGGAGGTTTTTTTTTGTTTGTTTGTTTTCTGTTTTTTTTTGTTTTTGTTTTTGTTTTGTTTGTTTTTGTTTTTGAAGATTTATTTTAGAGAGAGCACAAGAGAGCATGGGAGAAGGAGGGGCAGCAGAAGACGTAGGGAGGGAGGCTATAGAGCAGACTCCTCACTGAGTGCAGTGCCCGATGCAGGGCTCAATGTGGGGCTCAATGTGGGGCTTGATCTCATGACCCTGAAATATGACCTGAACTGAGATCAAGAATCAGATGCTTAACTGACTGAGCCATCCAGGTGCCCCTGGTCCTTTGGTTTTTCTTTCCCCAAAGATTTTATTTTTAAGTAATCTTTATATCCAATGTGGGGCTTAAACTCACAACCCCCAGATCAAAGGTTGTGTGCTCTGCTGACTGAGCCAGCCAAGTACCCTGAGGAAGTTTTTTAATAGTAATTTTGTTAATACTAATTTTTTACAGTGTGGTCAGGGAAGACCTCACTAAGAAGGTGATATCTGACCAAAGTCCAGGGAGCAGGGGGAGCAGGCTCTCTTAGAGGGTGTGCTTGAGTTACAGGTACAGCAGGTATAAAGGTCCTGCACTATACCTTGTGTGTTTGAGGAAGTAACGAGGAGACCATGTGATTGGTGTGGAAAGAGTAAAGGGAAGAGTAGTTGAAATGAGGTCAAAGAAATCATAGGGCCCCAGCTGATGAAGGCCCTTGTGAGTCATTGTAAAGACTTTGGCTTTTACTTGGAGTGACTGGGAGCCGTGTCAGGGTTTTTAGCAGAGAAGTGACAAGATCTGCACTAATGCCAGTGATAGCTTATTGAAGGTCTGTTCTGTTAGTTTCTGTTTTCTTAGTGAAACATGAAGCAAAGTCAGCTAGAAGACTAAGGACAAGGGAAGAGGTTTCACAGTTGAGAGTTGGAGGGAAGCTAACCTGTTGGTTAGAGACCTCAAGTATGTTCCCTCTTGGTTCTGAGTATTCTCTGTTTTTTGTAGATGGCTTCTCATTGGTATCCATGTTCTCATTATAGAGGTGGGGTATTGTTCCTATACCACAGATAGGAGAATGGCGGCATGGAGACTTACCCAGTTCCTTTGGCCCTTTCTATTTCCTAGTCCTCTTCTGAGAAAGTTGGCTTGTGGGCAGTGTGGTTTTTTAGAGGATGGGAGGCATCCTGTCATCGGTCAGGTTGAGTTCAGCTAGACTAGAGAGCATGGGAAGGGTGAGAAGAAGGTCAAGATTTAGGATCAGGAAAGGCTTCAGAAAGAAGTTGACATTTGAACTGAATATTTAAGAAAGAATGGGGGAGGAGGACATCAAGATAGAAGGAATTGGTTGAACAAAACCTTGAAGGCATGAACATTCTTGGCATGTGCAGGAAATGGCAACTAGTCTGCTGTGGCTGGCCAGAGGGAAGGCACTGGTGTACAATAGGTCTGTGGCCTTTGGATCAGCATCATGATTACAGGAACCCCAGGCTCTTCTCACCAAAGCGAAAGAGGGCAGTGGTTAGCCTTCAGGGGCAGGACTCTTTGGGGCAAGCCTCTGTTCTACTTTCCTTTTCTCAGTGTTGCCAAGTTATTGGACAGAGCAGGCTCCATAGTCCTGGCAGAGCTAGGTTCAGCTGCTTGCTGAGAGGCTGAGTTTCCAGACCATGTCTGGGTTTTTAAAACTATCTTGGAAGCCACCAGATTTCCTTTGGCTTGGAATTGCCTAACAAGCCCTCACCCCTTTTCAGGCTTTCAGGAAACATTTAAACGCAGCTTCCAACCTCCACAGAATCTGTACTGAAGTAGAGAAGGACCATCTGGCAGGAAAAGGGATTGAAAATGATTGAGGTTGAAAACCCAAACTTATAGGCCTCTTTGAGGAGGAGGGTTGGGAAAAAGGATGTGGGAGTGATAAATGGACAGTGAAGAGATGGAAAGAGTTTGATTTTTTTTCCTGATTATTATTTAACAACAACAACAAAACCTCTATCTTTTCCCATGGCTGGTTGAGGAGGATTTCAGCCTCACAGGGACCTGTTAAAACTGACTTCCCTGCAAAACAAATCTCAGTTCCTCCCCACTTAATCAGGCTCATAATCCCCTGGATGTTTTTGCTTGAAGGGCTTTCTGAGCCTAGAATCTCAAAACCTGGGGCTGGAATAGAGAGGCTCTAAGGTATAAGGTATGTAGAAGTAGTGGCAGAGAAAAAGGGTCTGGCATTTTGGAAGGAAGTATGGGATTGAGTGGAGAAAATCATTCCTGGATCCCTTTCTAAAGCTCCTTTGCCCACCCACCCAACCCCTGAGCCCACTTGGTTCCTTGCCCTCAGAAAGCCTTGCTTTTAGGCACAACAGAGCCAAAGACAGGCTGTGGGCAGAGAACCAGAGAAAAAATGAGTCGGGAAAGGAGGGGAGGAAAAGGGGGATGAAGGAGGAGAAGCCAATGTGTGTCAAACTGTCCATGGTAGGCCTCTTCCTCCCACCCTCCTCCTCCCACCCTCAGCCAATGTTGTCCACCTTGGGGCTTTTAGTCTTTTCACAAGCATCCCTATTATCTCCCGGAACGCTGCTGCGGTAACAGGTTCTCTCCCAACACACCCACAAGGAGAGGCTGTTCCTAGGAAACCTGCCCTCCTCTCCTTCCCACCTTACCTGGACTGGTAAAGCAGAGTGCTTGGCAGGGTCTGTATTTCCTCCACTTGGCAACTGGAACCCCAGCAGAATGGGGTTCCTTCCAAATGCTTGCAACTGTTCCTTATCACTCTCAGCATTCAAATGTTTCCTCCTTCAGGGGCAAGGCATATTGTCATGTCCAAGGTTAGGTCCGTGAAAAAATATCACACAGATGTTTAGAAATATCCACCTAAACAAGGGAGAATGGTTTTGTTTTGCTCTAGGATAGGAAGGTTCATTCTTAGAGGTTGGGCATCCCTCAGAAGGAGCTCCTTTCAAAGCCTGACCTGATGGGTCCCTTCTTGGACCTTAAGGAGAGTATTTGTGGTCAAAGGATTAGATTATAGAGAGAAGGAGTGGGAGACAGTTGCAAGATGAAAGCTGGCCTGAGCAAAAGCTAGGAGCCTTTCAGAGGTCTTTCCTCCAGTGGCAGTGAGGAGAATAGATGGGGAGTTTCAAGTGGCTAAGAGGTGTTGCCTTGCCCTAGAATAGGCTCCTCTTCCTGGCACTGCACAGGTCCAGCTGTCCAGAGGCTTCATGTGGATTCTCGTCCACAGCATCCTCTTAACCCTTTCTGCGGGGACTCAGGGCTGCAGCACTCACCTGCTGATGGAGAATCAGGTCAGAGAGCTGAGTAAAGCTGACCAGCTGCAGGCACTGGATGGGGAGGGACAGCTGCAAACTGGAAAGAGCCTACTGCATCTAAATGGCCACTTTCACTCAGTCTAGCCAACTGTGGCCACACAGAAATGCAGATGGTGATGTCAGATTTTCTAATTTTTCAAAAGAAAGGCCAGAATCTGACTTTTTATTTGTATTTTATTTGTACCCACCCACTTTTTAAAATGTTTGATAAGTAATACAAAAATTTTTAAAAAATAAAGGGATGGCCAGATGGGACATGTTTTTGCTCTTGCAAACCATCAGTTTATATCTTCCAGTATGAACTGTTTTCCCAGGAGTTGAAAGTGAGGAGACAGTGAGGGAAGTAGATGTTAGCCACCAGAGATGGGTGGCAGAAAGAGCTAGTTTGAGATACAGGAACACTAAGCACACCTGAGAATCGAGGAACTGTTTCGAGGAGACATTGATAATGCTTTCCCTGGACCTAATGCTATACTTGCTCCTTTGTCGTTGAGGGGCAGGGAAGAAGAAGCTGAGGGCTGGGAGGAGAAATGAATGTGAATGAACATTCATCTTTTATTTGCTTACAGCTGGGCAAACTTTAGGAGAAGGGTCAGTAGTGACCCTTTGTACCTTTCCAAGTCCTCAGAAAGCAGTAGGACACAAGTTTTCACACTTACAGGTATATAAACTAGCTTAAAATGTTGGGATCCCTGGGTGGCTCAGTGGTTTAGCACCTGCCTTCGGCCCAGGGCGTAATCCTGGAGTCCCGGGATCGAGCCCCATGTCAGGGTCCCCGCATGAAGCCTGCTTCTCCCTCTGCCTGGGTCTCTGCCCCGCCCCCCCATGTCTCATAAATAAATAAAATATTTTTAAAAAATGCAAATTCCTAGTCCCTACCATTATAGATTCCTATCAGGAGGCAGAGGTGGGGCCTGGGACTCTATTTTTAACAAGCATCCCATTGATGTGAAGGAGAGGAAGTAGTGGAGTCAGAGCTGAGCCCACATTCCTGCTCCATTCTTTCACGGGGTGAGTGATCTTGGGCCAGTTATTTAATTTCTCTGAACCTAAATTTCCTGATTGGAAAAATAGGTCTGTATCGTTACTACCTTGTAGAAGAGCTGACTTAGAAGATGATTAGAGGTAATATGGAGTCCTGGCTCCGTGCTGGGGCACTGGTGCAGGCTAGCTGGGCTCCAATTCCTGCTGGGCCACTTTCCTTTAGCCAGGTGACTTGGGGCAAGCCATTTAACTGCTCTGTATCTTGGTTTCCTTGGTAACATGTAAATAATAATAGGACCTACTTCTTAGGCTTGTTTCTAGGATTAAATAATTTAATATATGTGAAGTGTTTATAACTTCAGCTATTATATAAAGAATGTGGGAACATGCCTTAATAAATGTACCTTCGCTTTTCCTTAAGTCCTCTTACTGTGGGTGACAAATAGGTTAAGGCTTACTTCAGATGTCACCTCCCTATGAGGCATTCCTGGGGTCCACTTTTTACTTGACTCTTCTCCCTTAATAGTCATATCCTCCAGGGCAGGGACTGTGTCTGTCTGCTTTTATATCCTAGTACCTTGCACAGTGCTTACATAGAGCAAGTGGATTGAATGACAGTAACAGGGAGTCTGAGAATGACTCAAGGCCGGGAATGGAGTGGTTGCTTTCCAGATACCTAGAGAAGCATGATCTGGATGAAAAACTATTTATTAAGCTTCAGTGTGCCAGGCAATCATGTGAGGTAGGTCATGCTATTATTATTGCTCTTAAAGTGAGAAATGAGTCTTTGAAACTCACTTGTGTAGTGTCACTTAACTATCGTTGATAGAGGCAGGGTTGGCATTAGTTATCTGACCCTGAGTCAGGTGTTCTTCCCACAGCACCTCAAGGACCTGGGACTGGTTTCTTTGTCTCAATGTAGAGTTTGTAGAAAAATTCTAGAGATACCTTTTATAGTCTTTCTCTGGATAGTCCTGACTCTTCAGATAGTTGCCTATTTGTCATAGGTGGGTTTTTGAGCAACTCGTGATTGGTTGTAGATGCTAATTGAACAATTTCATTTTTTAAACATGCAGTTTCTGCCTGGACTTTGCCATCAATGAGCCTGGGAACTAAACTAGCGAAACAGCCTCTCAACCCAGTGGGTGTTTCTTCCTTTCTGCTCCATACCCAGTGGGTGTTTCCTCTAACTGGAGTATCTTCTCTCCTTGCAGCCAGACTAGCCAAAGGTGTCAGGGTGAAAGCGTAGATGAGAGCCTAGAGTTGCTCTTAGGGCCCTGGAAGAAGCAGTGCTCCCCAGGAAGCCAGCCATGTGGAATGCTCAAGTCTGTGCTTTAGGTGTAAAGGGTTAGCCTGGTCCTTAGTTCCTCAAGCCCCTAGATTATTCCCTGATCTGATAGACCTGGCCTAGAGAGAGCAGATAGGAGGAAGGATGATCAGTTGGCATCTGTGTTTTTCTGACTGAGTGGGCCTGTCTGGGGTTCTCAGCAGTGCCTGCCCAAGATGCCTGAACTCCTAGGCTACTTTTGAGAATAGCAGCTGTGCTCTTACAGACGTGTGATCAAGAGTCTTTGCCATGGGCCTCATAGAAATTTTGATCCACTCTTCTCTTGGTTACCTCTTCACAGGATTTTTCTTCTTGGCCCAAGCAAGTGTCAGAGTCATCTGACATTTTTCCTTCTTACTAAGTTGGCTCTGTTCTCATATTCAACTACATAAAAGCATTTCTGAGCAGCAGGCCCACCCTCCTTAGATCGGAAATTTGGGGAAAGAGAGAATATATTTTTTATCATGTTATTTTAATATCTTTCAGTTTCTGGTCTTTCCACAAATCTTTTGCCCTTTCCCTGAGGACTTGCCCTGGAGCTGCTAGAGCATGTCTAGTGTTGTTTTGATGGGTTATGATGGTTATTGTGACCATTGTTACCATGGGCACAGTTGAAAGCTAATGCTTAGCCAGTTGATTCCTTGTAGCACTGTTCCCTGAGGACCCTGGGAACTGGCCTGGAAAAACTTCCAGGGGCTGCCTCTTTTCTTCCTTCTTTCGTTGCACATACAGCTATATGCCAAGCACTTAGCTTTGGCACTGGGCTGGGGCGAATAAAGAATATCTCATTTGAGCCAGTGTGCACATATGCTCTGGTGGTAGGATTGACTTCTCCTTCTCATTATCATCCTCCTCCTCCTCCTCATCATCATCCTCATCATCATCACTAACATGCTGTATAGTTAGGTGTATAAAGATTTTCCCCCCAGTGTGTAGAGAAGGCTTTTCTCTACTTTATGAAGGATAAAAATGAGGCTTAGATCTGGTTTTCTTTTTCCAAAAGCGTCTTGTCATTGAGACCAATCACTTATTTGCACCAAGGTAATAAGTAAGATGGCCTCTAGGATTAAGGTCTTTAGTGGCTGTAAATAAATGTGTAACTTTCACATTCAAATATACTTCATTTTGGTCAGTGTGATGTAAATGCCAATCAGAGTGAAAACTACTGTTCAGCTTCTGTGGAGGGGTGTTAGCCCAGGCCAGAGCGCACATACACGTTGGAAATATGCTTGGTGTATCCATTGTATTCTCTTTAACATCCACTCTCCATGGCACTTAAAAAGTGTGTGTCTCATGAGTAAATAAAGTCTTTAAAAAATGTGTTTTTTTTGCCCTTAAGTTTTATTTTAACAGCTATATTGAGAGAATTCACATACCATAAAATTCACACATTTCAGTTGTTTTTAGTATATTCACAGAATTGTGCAACCATCACCACTATCGAATTCCAGTACTTTTCTTTCACCCCAAAAAGAAACCCATACTCACTGTAGCCATTCCCTGTTCTGGCACTCTCAACCCAGCCTAGGCAACCACTAATTTACTTTCTGTCTCTATAGATTTGCCTGATCTGGACATTTTGTAAAATTGGCGCCAGGGTTCATGCATATTCTAGAATGCATCAGTACTTCTCATTCCTTTTTATGTCAGAATTATAGTCCATTGTGTGGATATACCACATTTTGTTTATGCATCCATCCATTGATGGACATTTAGATTGTTTCTACTTTTTGGCTATCATGAATAATGCTGTTACAAACATCTATGTACAGGTATTTGTGTGGACAGGATGCTTTTATTTCTCTTGGATATAAACCTAGGAGTGCATCATGCTGTGTCATATGGTAACTCTGTGAACAACTTTTCTGAACTGCCAAACTGTTTTTCCAAAATGGCTGCACATTGTACGTTCTTACTAGTGATAAGTGAAGGTTCTAGTTTCTCCACAGCCTCACATTTGTTTTTCTGTGTCTGTTTCGTTACAGCCATCCCTGTGGGTGTGAAGTGTAATAACTTATTGTAGTTTTGATTTCTAATTCCCTGATGACTAGTGATATTGAACATTGTTTCATCAGCTTATTGGCCGATTTTATGTCTCTGGAGAAATGTCTATTCAAATACTTTGTCTAGTTTTTAATTGGATTATTTGTCTTATTGAATTGAAAGAATTCTTTTTTTTTTTTAAAGATTTTATTTATTTATTCATTCATGATAGACAGAGAGAGAGAGAGAGGAGGCAGAGACATAGAGGGAGAAGCAGGCTCCATGCCGGGAGCCCGATGTGGGACTCGATCCCGGGACTCCAGGATCACACCCTGGGCCAAAGGCAGGCACTGAACCGCTGAGCCACCCAGGGATTCCCCGAATTGAAAGAATTCTTTATACATTCTGGATACAAGCTCCTTAGCAGATACATGATTTGCAAATAATTTCCTCCCATTTGTGGGTGTCTTAAATTTCTTGGTGGTTTTTTTATAGCACAAAATTTTAAAATTTTGATATAATACAATTTATTTCTTTTTTCTTGCTGGTCATTTTGTTATATCTAAGAAACCATTGCCTAATCTGGTGTTACTCCTGTTTTCTTCTAGTCTTTAATTTGTAATTTTTAACTCTTATATTTAAGTCTGAGATCCATTTTTACTTATTTTTTTGTGTGGTATGAGGTAAGAGTCCTACTTTAGTTTTTGCATATGAATATCCAGTTGTCTCAGCACCATTGGTTGAGAAGATTTCTTTCCTATTGAATAGTCTTGGCATCCTTGTTGAAAATCAATTGATCATGAATGTTTAGGTTTATTTCTAGACTATCAATTTTCTTCCCTTGATCTCTATTTCTATTCTTATTGCTGTATACACTGTCTTGATTACTGTGACTTTGTAATATGTTTTGAAATTAGTCTGAGTTCTCTAACTTTATTCTTCTTTTTCAACATTGTTTTGGCTATTCTGGATCCCTCAGATTGCAATGAAATTTTAGGACCAGGTTGTCAGTTTCTGCAGTTGATGGATGTTCTGTTCAATTTTATAAATCAGTTTAGTGGATATTGCCATCTTAACAGTTTTGAATTTTCTGATCCATGAACATGGGATGTCTATTTATGTTTTCTTTAATTTCTTTCAATGATGTTTCGTAGTTTGCAATATACAAGTTTTACACTTTTTTTTTAAATTTATTCCCGAGTATTTTTCTAAGTATTCTTTTTTTTTAAATTTTTTTTAATTTTTTTTATTTTTCTAAGTATTCTTAAAAATACTAAGGGATTTTTTTTGTTACTATTAATAATGGAATTGTTTTTCTTGATTTCATTTTCAGATTTTTCATTGCCAGTGTTTAGAAGTAAAACTGATTTTTAAAATATTACTCTATCCTGCAAACTTGCCTGACTTTATATATTAGTTTAAGAATTTTTTAGTGGAATCTTTTGGGTTTTCTATATACAAGATCATATCATTTGCAAATAAGAGATAATTCTATTTCTTAAGTTTTAACCTTTTTTTCCTTTTATTATTTTAACATAAAGTGATGCTCCCTAAAGGATGAATGATATATTTGCTAACTCTATATGGTACATGAATGTACATTTTTCACTTCATCGGTACTTAAATACCATAATGTATATTAGTTTTATTTTAATGGGTATTAGAAAAAATATGATAGCTCATAATTTTATGGTATTGGCTCAAATATTACTTTATCAGGATATTCTTCCCTGAACCTTCTATTTCAAATAACAGATCTTCACTCTCCCTCTACCTTGCTTCATTTTCTTCTTCATACCACTTATCATCACCCTATATATTAAACATAAATGTACACTGATGTATCCCACACATGTGACATGTACAGCCTTGTTGTCTGTTTTTTCTGAGATGTGATCTCTCTGAGGGCAGAAACTTTGTTTCATTCTTTGTTGGATGGCAGTACCTAGGACATAAGTGCTCAGTAAATATTTGTTGAGTGACTAAATGATTAATTGTATAGAACAAGTTTAAATCTTTTAAGACAAGCAAGTCAATTTCAAGTTGATTCAAGAAATATACTGAATAAATAGTTGTTCAGGAGGTATGCAAATTGGATGGAATTTGTCAAGGCTCTATGGCATGCTAGAAGTTTGGAGAAGAGGTAGAATGGAAATGGAGTTTTATCATTTTCTGTGAAGTGATAAGTAATCTGTTAGTTCATTGCCTAACCAGGATCAGGGGTCCCTCGAGGCTCTTAAACTATAACACATGGAATTAAATATATGTGGGAAAGTGGTTCCTGCCACCCGCCACAGAAACTCTCTTGGCAGTTTTGGAGGTCATCTGGAAATGTTTGAGGTACTTTTGGCTACCCATGGAAACTTGGCTAATAGGCCTTGTCTTTTTTGTAGGGCTCTGGGTTTGCAGAGAGCAGAAATGACCATGACTGCCAACAAGAATTCCAGCATCACCCACGGAGCTGGAGGCACTAAGGCCCCTCGAGGGACTCTGAGCAGGTGAGTAGGGGGAGCACTGCTGGGGGAATGAGGTTCACTGAAGGATGCCATCAAAGGACAGCCAGATGGCTTGGGTCCAGAATATAAGTGATTATCATCTTGACTCTGATGGTTATCCAGGTAAATGATGTGGTCCCTACTCATACTGACTATGAGCAGAAGCCATCTCTAGTATATATGCCCTTTTTTGCTTCTATAAGTGTCCATAGCAGAGAGCAAAGAGACTCCAAAACAGACTTTGGTTTGTGCTATTAGAGGAGCCTAGAGCTCCAGGAATGAAGCCAGCATTTTCCTGGCTATATCCTTTTCCTAAGATGGGGACAGTTTGGGACCTGTGTCTGAGCTAGGCTACACTGTAGTGAGGGAGGTTGACCACACTGAGGGTTGGGGTGGGGAGACAGTTATGCATATTAACACAGTTTGCAAGCAGAAGTCTAGGTTCTACAAGAATTTAGGCTGGGCTGTAAACAAAGCAGCTTGGGGATTTTCAGTCAGTGTAAGCTATAATCCACTTTCCCGATTTTGTCTTTTTAAAAGTGGAATGTAGAATGATAGAAAAACCACAGATTTTGAAATCATATACAATTGGCTTCAAATCTAAGCCCTAACTACTAACTACCCCCCAAATAGTGAGATCTCAGGGCATTTTCCTATGCCCTCCAAAATCTTGGATACTCCTCTATGAAATAATAATAATAGTAAGTATCTCACAGAGTTGCTGTGAGGATTAAATGAAATAATATATGTCAGTGCCTAGCATAGTGTCTGGCATAAAGCTTCTCAATAAATGTCAGCTCTCTTCCTGTGATGAGATAACAGCTTCCAGAGCTGGAAGATCAATGTACAGCTCTCACCAGGGCTTCTCAAGTTTTGGTCAAGGCTGGATGCTGATGTCTTAGAAGAACCTCTGGGCTCTTTTATTAAAGCCATGTATGTACCTTTTCTAGCCCCTTCTGTTGAATCTAAGGTGAATAAATGTGGCTTTTGGGACCTTAGCCACTAGAATAGATAGCTTTGAGAAGGATGCTCAGCTTAGGTTGGGATAGGGCTATTCCTTTCTGGGTATCCGGGCTGTGCAGTGCCAGGCTGAGTCCGTGGGATGTGGCACACTCAGGTCTGTCCAGAGGTGGTAGTAGATGTTTGGTTCATTCAGAGCTGGCATCAACATATGGTTCAGAATGGAGCTCTGCACTGTGCTTCTGAGGAGTGAGTGGTGTGAATGAGGCACACATTCAGGAAACAGGAGGAATTTCCTACACCACACATTCCAGGTTTGGTCCTGGTGGAAATGGTCTGGATGGACTGTGTCAACCAGACAGAGGTTCTGAAGTGTTAAGTACCTAACATCTTAGAACTTAGGTAGACAAATTGGTTAACTACTCTGCAGCGGCAAGACCAACAGGAACAGTCCCTACCTCCTGCCCTTGGACCTCCTCTAACCTACAGTTTCTTGCATACTTGCTTCCCTGAACTGGGCAAAGCAGAGAATGGCAGGGACCAACAACCTCTTGGGTAAAACAGGTAGAAAACCTGAACTCTCCCAGGGCATGTTGGTGGGCACAGCAGAAACAGATCTAGATCTCAGTCTTTGTCTCCCATTGTCTGCTTCTGGGAACCATTTTGCTGGGCTCTTACCAGTCTGATGGCATGTTTTACTGTGACTTACTTGGCAGATGGAGACTGGGAACTAAGGTTCCCATTTTTTTTTTTTTAATAAATCTGAGATCACACGAGTAAAATAAGCATTATTTTTGATTGTATAGTTTTATTCTTAATTGTAAAGAAATAGTATATTTAGAACCTGAATTAGAAATTACCATACTAGGGGTGCCCGGGTAGCTCAGTCAGTTGAGTGTCTTGCTTTCGGATCAGGTCATGATCCCAGAGTCCCGCTTTGGGCTCCTTGCTCAGTGGGGAGCCTACTTTTGCCTCTCCCTCTGCTATTCCCCCCGCTTGTACTCTCTCTGTCTCTCTCTCAAATAAATAAAATCTTAAAAAACAACAACAAAAAAGAAATTACCATACCAGCAGCCCTCAACTCTTTTAAATATTCATTCCCCCCGCAATTTCCATTATTTGAGGGGGTAGAGTGAGAGATGCAAGTTTTACATCAAGTCACAAAGCTAAATCAGGTCCACCAATGGGTACCTGTTTTTATTTGGAATATGTACCTATGTGTTTTAAATATTTTTAGAAATTGCTCCTCCTTTAGCTTCCAAGTGATGTTTGTAAATATCTGAGCCTCTGATGTGCCTAAAAAAGCATCCTTCCAGCCTCCCCTTTAAGTCTTCACTTCCCTTGCTTTTTGCTATGTTTCTGCTTCCCTTCTGTTCTTTCATGGGCTGGAGTCACAGGCCTCCAGGGCTAGCTATACCTTCTCTCAGAGGCTACTGCTGGACTATAGGTGTTATTTTGAAATTGTTATTTAGTGGGTTCACCGGCTATCTTTACCCCAGCCATGTCTGGAGGCTTTCTTTGAGCTGAGTAGGGTGGTAAATTAGTTCATTTAGGAAGTCATTGTCAGTGGACTTTGGGGGCTTTCCTCCCAGATGCCAGGCTCTGTGAAAGACAATGGGGGAGAAAGAAGAAATATCCATTCTTTTTCTTCAAGGCATTTACAACTTGGATTAATGACCTTGGCACCTGAATCTCTTAGACCTTTTAGTAGATGTTTGGCAATGACCTGAGGTCCCCCCCCCCTTTTTTTTTATCATCACTAGCCCAGGGATCTCAGTGGGAAAAGACTCCTTGGTGTGTCAGGGAACTTTGGCTGAGGAGTGCAAGGGTGCTAGGGCCTGGGAAAGCTGAGTGTTTAATTCCTTGGCTGCTTTGGGGCCCCCCATGTCACCCATATAGAGACAGAGGAACCTAGTGATACTGAGGCATTTGTATCTCACTTGGAGGCGAGGAGGTCCTCTGGGGCATGGGAAAGGACAGCTGAGACCCTGTGGAACAGGCAAGATAGGTATTTGCAAGTTTGTGTCCTTAACTTGAATGAGACTTCACCTGAGCCAGTATGGGTTAAAGATCTTGGATTCCTTTTTTTTTTTTCTTTTTGGTTCTTATGGCTATTTTGCTAATTTATTTCCTTATTTTTCCTCTGTAACCCAGTCTTGATTGGCAGGATATGTAGAAGGAGGAAATCTAAGCCTTTTCATTTAACCACCAAATGAATTTTATTCTTTGCTAGGTTTTGGTCTTTTGGAACAGGTTTCCCTTTCTCTCTATTGTTGAAGCAAAATGGGCACGTTGCTTCACCCTCAGCTGCCAGAGGTACCCTCCCTGAATATTGTTTCCCACTCCAGCTCAGAAGATTTGGCTGCATCCAATTCTGGGGGTGGGAGGTGGAATTCTCAAAGCTCCCCTGGATTTCAGAGGCCGGGCTTTATGATGTTGGTGTTGATGACCTGGGGTGAGACTAGAAGCAGTGTGGTGACTTGCATACAAGGAAGTGTTATGTTTAAAGCTAATTCAGCCACCTAAGTGGGGCAAACTTCGCTGCTTCTTGCTCTCAGGAGATTAAACTTGTGCTGTGAGGCCTGGCAGGCAGCAGGGCCTGTTCTCAGAAGACTCGTCATGCCTGCTGATTTCCTTGACAGCTTCTTCACTGTGAACCTCCAGCACTTGGGTCATTGCCCCATGGAAATACAGGCTATCAGTATCATGTTTGGGAAGCTTGCCTCTGGATGTAGGTGTGAGAAACTTGGGTGCCTATAAAAATGTAGACTTCTTAGGGTCACAGACTTTGACTTCTTTCCATCTCTCTTGAGCCTGGAATAATGCTTGGTATGTGGAAGATGATAACTATTTATTGGCCTTTTGATTAGATGTCTAGGAGATGAGTCTCTTCTAACATAGGCTGCTGTGCTAGTTGAGTCCTTGTAGTACCGTTCTAATAGGTCTTACCAACTTTGGGCTCCCTTTCCATTCAGTTCCCAAACTCTTAGAAAGGCAGAATTGAAAGGAATCTGAGAACTCATTCAGTCTAACCCACTTGTTTTGGGAAGTTGAGATGTAGAAAAAGAAGAGGTGCCCTTCCAAAATACAAAGCTAATGGGAGAAAGAACCTCAAGCCTAGCTCTCTTGATCCTTTTGTCGTTTTATTGTACCACTACATTCACCTCCCTCTAAACATTCCTGGAATCTTTTTTCTCAGAAACTATTGTCAAGTGTGGTATGGTCAAATTTGGCCTGGCTTGTAAGGCTTTTATAAAAGCTGTGGTCTTTCTTTCTACTCTTAACCCTTCACTGTTGTCTAATTCAAACCTGACATTTCTGCCAGTCTAGGTGCAAATATTACTTCCTTCCCAGTGCTTTTGTTAACCACCCAGTTAAGGATTTCCCTCCTCTCTGTATTCACTCTTAGAACCTTTGGTTTGGAGCCTCCAAGTGGCACTTATCATATAGTACCTCATGGGGGGATTTTTGTGGGGGTCTTATTTCCCCTACTCAGTTGGAACTGTTTGGAGGCCCAGCACATACTCTTTTGGAATGTAAGAGTCGGAGGGGTCTTGGGATTCTTTTGGCTCAGTTACTTGTTGCATAGGAGGAAGCTAATACCCACGTAGCTAATTGACAGTGGAACCATAATTTCAACTCACATTTGCAGATTTCTGTGCAGAGGAAGGCATTGGTTTGTAATGTGAAATCCAGAGAGGTCTTGGGGTCCCATTGCTAAAGTGTGCACAGATCTGGACCCTTTGCCCTAGATTTCAGGAGGAGGTTAAGAGCTAGCAAATAGGGAAAAGCTCCTGGGAGTGGTGGCTGTGGGTAAAAGTGGTAGTGCAAAGCCTGCCCTTGTGTGGCAGGCCACCTCTCGGGGGACCTGTGGCGTTAGCCCCCTGTTACCTGAGATTCTTCCTGGAGTCCAACCATAATGTCAGTAGTATATGGTTATTTATTGCTGCATAACAAACAGCCTTAAAGTTGGTGGCTTAAAACATTAATAGTCATTTGTTTTGCTCACAAATTACAATTTGGCTAGGGTTCATTAGGGAAAGCTTGTCTCTATTCCTTGAAGCCTTGGTGACTCAGTGGCTAAGGGCTGGAGTCATCTGAAGACTTGTTCACTTACATGTCTGACTGTTGATGCTGGCAGTCAGCTGGAACCTCAGCTGGAAAACACCTACATGTGGCCTCTGTGTTTGGTTGCACGCTTTTACAGTGTGATGTCTGGATTCCAAGAGTGAGTACCTCAAGAGAACTAGGCAGGAATGCATGACATTCTAATACCTAGCCTCAAGCCTAGGTAGTTGCATGGTGCTATTCTGTTTTACTCTGTTGATGAAGGTGATAAAAGAGCTCTGCACCTAGTTCCAATTTGGTAGTGTGTGTGAGGGTGCTCCCCTGCACCACTAGGCAGTTCTCTGACCACAGCTCGGTGCCCTGCAATTCAACTTGAGTCTGAGACTATCTACCAGAGATAGCATCAGATCCCACAGGTTAAGGATCCCTCAGTCCTACAGACTGCCCTTTGCCTCAGATGATAATCTCAAGCCCAGGTTGTTACCTGTGTTTCTGACAGACTGGCTAAACATCAGAAATTCCCACGAACCCCTCCTTGGTTTCATGAATTTACTAGAGTGGCTCACAGAACTCAGGAAACCCGTTTACTCATGAGAATATCAGTTTATTACAAAGGATATTAACGGATACAAATCAACAGCCAGATGAAGAGATACATAGGGTGAGGTCTCAAACAAAGGCCGTTCTGTCCCTGGGAGCTTGGGCCTGGCATAGTGGCATGTAGAAGCATTCTGATTCATCAATCTGAAACCTCTCTAACCCCTGCCCTTTTGGGTTTTCACGGAGGCTTCAGTTACATAGTCATGATTAATGAGATCATTGGCCATTAGTGGTTGATTCGACCTCCAGTCTGTTTCCCCTCCCTGGAGTTCTGGAGAAGAGAACAACAGAAAGTTCTAACCCTCTAATTACAAGGTTGGTTTTCCTGGTTAAACAGAGGCCAGGCTTAGGTGTAGTCCCAAAAGTCACTTCATTTACATGACAAAAGACACCTTGATTGCTGTTATCACTTAGGCAATTCTAAGGGTTTTAGGAGACCTGTGCCAAAAATGGGTCTAAGACCAATTCTGTATTTCTTATTATAAATCACAATATCACACAAGAGGAGGGAAGATCAGTCCCACTTGATGAGAGGACTATCAACTTCACATTTGGTAGAAAGGCATGTGAGATGGGATAGGAGTTGTGGTCACTCTCTTTAGAAAATGCAGTCTAAAAAAAAAAAAGAAAAGAAAAGAAAATGCAGTCTGCCGTAGTCTGCCCTCTGATCACAAAAATTCACATCCTTCTCGAATATGAAATACACTCAGTCTCTCCCCTAAGGTCCCAAGTCTATCTTATTAATGGCATCCATGTGAAGTCTAAGATCTCATCATGTATGTCTGGTTTGGGTGTGGATGGAAACTCTTTGGGTACAGTCCCTTTCTTTCAGTGCATGAAGCTCCTTGAGCACTATTCCTCTTGGTGTGAAGGTCTGTAAATGAAAGAGAATATGTACCTGCGCCCGGAATAGCTGGTGGGACAGGCCCAGAATAACTGTTGTAGATACTCCTTTTCAGAAAGGAAAACTGGAGACCACGCAGCTGTGACTGGCCCATTGTAATCCGTACATGCAGTGAGGCACAAGTTAGCAGCTCCTCCGTGAAGTCTTGGTTTTACAGCCTGGGAGGCATTTACCTGGTCTCTGGCTCCACCCTCAGGGCTTTTGGTTCTGTCCTGACTCTGACTCCTTTTCTCTCAAAAGTAGCCCATTCTTACAGGTGAATTCTTGAATTCTTACAGCCCATTCTTACAGTACTTTTCTCCATCTGCTTCATGCCCATAATATTTCACGTGTCCAGATGGTCCACACTTCATTTCAGACCGCCTCTGTGCTTTCCAGTCCCAGCTGATATGCTCCATTTAAGAATTTGATGGGTTCCTTCTGGATCACTTTATTATCCACCGCAGCAGACAGAAGGCACAGGTACAAATCACTTCACCGCGAGCCCCTTCCCGCTTTGGGTTCCCTGTGAGAACCCTCTGGGACCAGGGGTTCTTAAGAGTCTCCGAAGCCTATGCTTCTTAAGGCCACCCTTAAGATCATTAGAAGGCCTTTGGCCTGTCTCTCTGTACAACTCTCGGAGGCAATGCTTGAAACCATTTGTTTAGGTCTTGACAGAGGATTTTTTAGGACTAGACAAAGATCTAGTCCTACTCTAGATTTTTGTTAAAGAGATTTATTGAGGGATAATGAGAATACAGTAAACGGAACAATTTAAAGTGTACCATCTGATTAGTTTACACACCAGCGTGCACATACACACACGATAAAACTGCCACCACAGTCTGGAAGCCATTTCTTAATTTGAGAATTTTGTGCTGTCTAGAGAGACAGAAGCTAGTGTTTCTTTCTAACGCAGAAAGCCCTTTCTCATTGCTGTTTCCTTTCAGTGTTGCTTGACAACTAAACAGGCCTTTTTTGGCTCCTCCCTTCTCTCCTTTACTGCAGGCAGCTAAGATATCAGACAGCACCTGGAGTGCTCTGCTTTGAGGTGCTTTAAGCTGGGTCACTGAATTAGGTATATTTCCTATTTTCCGTGTCACTACTGGTGGCAGAATTACCAAACTTTTCAACATTTATGAGGGTCCCCCTTCCTCTAGCTTCTACTAATTTTCTCTTGATTTCCCTTAAGCCCCTCCTGACAGCCTGTTGCTCAGTCCCGAAGTCAGTGACTTAGGTTTTTGTTTCAACAGCCCCCTATTCCTAAGTACCAAAATCTGTTCTACTTACCTAGTGCTACAGAACTACCCCAGAATTTATGGTGTCAATAGCCACTTTATTATGCTCACAGACTTTGTAGCCTAGGCATTCAGAGAACACTGCAGAGATAGCTAGTCCTGCTCCACAGTGTCTGGCACCTTGCCTGGAAAGACTTGAAGGCGTAGGATGACTCACTGACTAGGGGCCAGTATCACCTAGAGGTGTCTTGTCTCATGTCTGGGGGTTGATGTTGGCTATTTTTGGAACCTCAGCTGAGACTGTTAAACACCTATAGGTACCCTCTCTGCATGGTCTGAGCTTCCTCACAGCTTGGGAGATAGGAGGTAGAAGCTGCCGGTTTCTTGAGGCTTGGGTCTGAAAATTGGCACAAATTCATTTCACTTGTGTTCTATTGGTCAAGCATTCAAGAGAAGGGATGATTTTTATAGGAGGCATGTCAAAGAATTGGGGGACTTTTTTTTTTTTTAAGATTTTATTTAAGACAGACAGAGAGAGAGAGAGAGGTGGGGAGGGGCAGAGGGAGTGATAGAGAAAAGCAGATTCCCTGCTGAGCAGGGAGCCTGATGCAGGGCTCAATCCTAGGACCTTGGGATCATGATCTGAGCCAAAGGCAGATGCTTAACTGACTGAGCCACCCAGGTGCCTCCAGGAGACCATGTTTTAAAACCATCACAAGTATCTTTAGTATGGTTTCCTGGAACATTTCTCTCCCTGTTGGCTTTGCATAGTACCTGGTTCTGCTTTGTAGAGCAGTCCCATTTTTACTGGACTAGGGTATTGGGGATATCCCTGGAAGGTATCTTTTTTTTTTTTTTTTTTTACCAGCCTCAGGGAAGACTTCCATCTTTTAAATACTCTGAGTTCATTGTGGCTACTACTTAGAGGTCTCAGAGGATCCACAGAAGAGCTCACTCGTCCTCTTTGTGCTTCCCTAGAAATCAGTGGGAAGGCAGGCAGGTATAGCTTTGGTAGATTCTTGTTTGGAAGTGGAAAGGTGACTCAATTTCTGCTCTGACCATACCATTATGATTTCTGCTCTACCATACTACTTAATCTGACAAGCTATGCTTGACCTCAAGAGTCTCTGTAGATGGTGGCCCATAGGTAACCTCACTTGGAGGATGAGGTTATCCTGGATCCATCTGAGATGAGGTTGCTTTGGGAACAGGAAGGCCAAGTTGTGAGTGTCACCCCATCCTTTGGCTTTTTATCCGGACTATCCCAGTGTGGGATGTCAGTGGGAGTTTTTGAGCTGAGCCCCTCCTCTGGCCTGGGGAAAAAGCTTCTGGACTTGCCATGGGACTCCCGCAGCCTTCCTCTCCTTCTCCTTCTTGTGTGCCTCAGAGTACAGCCTTGAGGGAATGTAGTGAGAATGTTGGGTTCACTGTTGGGGCAGTCACTGGTAGGAGGGTGCTGATGTCCACTGAGTCAGCAAGGGCCCATCTTCATTGAACAGCCTTAGAATGGTGAATGGCCAACTCCCAGGCAGTTTCCCCGGGGAGCAGGCTAGACACCTGTTTAGTAGAGACTAAGCATATTGGAAGCTGGGCTCTGCATAACCTCAATCTGCAGACAAGCTTGCTTCATGGCATCCACAGCCCATCTGGTTACCTCTGGGACTATTTCCTGGACCCATGGGAGCCTTCCCCAACTGGCCCCAACTTGGTCCTCTTCCTGATACTGACACACTCAGAAGCCCTGTCACCAGACCATGGTGAGTTCAGAAACCTCTCATTACCAAGGACTAAAATAGCCTTCCTTCCCAGATAGTTTTTGGCTGCACTTGGCAGTATATGGGGCATCCCTTGGCTTGAATGCTTACTGCTGTGGCCCTGATCACTAAGTGAAGGGTTGTGTTGTGTTCTTACGAAACAATACCAGAGGGAGGGGCACATACTTGGCATTTTAATTCTCACTTTCAGTCTATGTATACACATACTGCACATGTTGCTTTTTCTTTAAATTTCTCTTTTCAGAGCAGCCCAGGTGGCTCAGCAGTTTGGCGCTGCCTTCAGCCCAGGGTGTGATCCTGGAGGCTGGGGATCGAGTCCCATCTCGGGCTCCCTGCATGGGGGCTGCTTCTCCCTCTGCCTATGTCTCTGCCTCTCTCTCTCTGTTTTCTCTATGTATTCTCATGAATAAATAAATAAAATCTTTAAAAAATTTTTTCTCTTTTCAAACCCTTAGCTCATTCTCTTTCTTTCCTACTCACTTGTCTTATATATTTGTCTGTATGTGAGTGTTTATTCTCCTCTGTTTTACTTAAATTTCCTTTGCATTCTCCCCTCCCCCTTTCTCTTTTTATCTGTTTATCTTACTCCCCCCACCCCCTTTTTTTATGCCTTACTCCCTGTCCTATAAATGTTGATTTTGGCCAGTCACGTGCTGCAGTGTTGGCATCCATGCCTGTGCTGAGCAGCAGATCTGGCTGCATGCTGACAAGGCGGTGGCATGAGTGCCCAGTTTCAGAGTGTCTATTTCCCCAGAGACAAGCCTGGGATTTTAGAATAAAGAGCAAAAGATGATCAGAGCACAGTTTTAGGTGTCTTTTCGCTGTGCTATCTTTACTTTTATATTTCTTTTACCTGCCTGGAGCTATTTATGGTATTCAAGCACTTTTAAAATGTGTATCATTTTAGCCACACAGATAGTATGTAAGGATACTCAGAGCAAGTGTTTTCCTGCTTTTATGGATAAAGAATTTGAGGCTCAGAGAATTGAGATGACTTTTCCATGAGGACATTCAGAAAGTGAGGGAACCAGGACCAGAGGAAACCCAAGTTTCTAGACTCTTGGTCTGGTATATGAGTTTTGCCTTATGGGAGGGGGCTTTGGGAACCAACAGCCATGCTAGTGTGTACTAAGTGCTTTGTGTAACTTTTTGTGTTGTTCTTCAAGATGTGAAGGTTATAGAATTGGTAGGACTCAGTCATTAAGTAGATCAGTGTGTTTAGGGAAGGAGCTGGGTACAGATGCTTGAAGGAATGGGGAACCAAGAAGAAATCTGGACCTTTTCTCTCCTCTGTGGAACAAGTTGGAAAACATGAAGTAGGGGTATCTAGGTGGCACAGTCAGTTAAGCATCTGACTCTTGGTTTTGGCTCAGGTCATGATCTCAGAGTCATGGGATTGAGCCTCACATTGGGTTCCACACTCCGTGAGAAGTCTGCTTGGGTTTCTCTCTCCCTCTCCTCTTCTCCCCATCCTGCTCTCTCTCTCTTTCTCTCTCAAATAAATAAATTTAAAAAAAGAAAAAGAAAACATGAAGCAGTAAAAGCCAATGGTGGAAGCATATGATGAGACCATGTGAGAAGACATTCAGCCCAGGTGGATGGGAATGAGAGCAAATGGGGTTCTTCTATCTAAGGCCAACCCTCCAGATGGGCATTGGATCCCCATCCCCTTTACCGCCTGCTTAAGGACATTGCTCCTACATTTGCTCTCTCTCATTCTGCATTGATAGCTTTTCTCTCTACTGGATCATTCCAGTCATCATTTAAGCATGCTGTATCATATCTCCTGGTTCAAATTAACCAACAAAATGCTTCTATTGTACCACGTTCTCCTCTACCCCCCACCTCATTTCCATGTTCCCATTTTAGGAAAACCCTTTGAAAGAGATGCCTTGTCTCACCTTCTCATTCCACTTTCTTCAATTCCTTCCACGCAGGCTTCCCTTCCTACCTCTCCACCAGAATCTCTTTTCTCAAGGTCATGGCATCCTCTGTGTTGCTAAATGTAATGATCACCTGTTTCTCAGTCTTCCCCATACTCTATTGTTAGTAAATTTGACTCAGTTGATCACTCTCTATTTTTTGAAGGTCTCAGGGAATGAGTCTTTATGAATTTCATTCTTCCTTATTACGTGCCCTTCTCTGTCATTCTCCACTGGTTCCTCCTCCCTCTACCTGACTTTGAAGTACTGGAATGCTCTATTTCAGTCCTTGAGTTTCTGTAGCTCCTGACTCTCTAGATGAGATCATACAGTCATAGAGTTCCATAGTTCGGCTGTTGTGAATAATGCCGCAGTAAACATAAGAATATATATTTCTTTTTTTGAATTTTTGCTTTCATTTTTGTTGGGTAAATACCCAGTAGTAGAATTACTACATCAGATGGTATTTCTACTTTTCATCTTTTGAGGAACCTCCATACTGTTTAACTAACCATAGTAGTTGCACCAATTGACATTCCTACCAAAAGTGCACAAGGGTTCCCTTTTCTCCATATGCTTGCCAATGCTTGTTATTCTTTGTCTTTTGATATTAGTCATAGTCATATAGTTTTAAATAATATCTATATACTGTAGATGACTCCTAGGTGGAGATTTATAACCCTAACTCTATTTTACTACATGCTCAGGCTGAAAACCTTGACATCACCCTTGACTTCTCTTTGTCTCTCATCCTTTTATCTAATTCATCAGCAAATCCTATTGGCACAGCTCTCAAAATAGATTCATCTCTTCTGCTCCATTCTAATACAAGCCATAATAATCTCTTGCCTGGATTATTGCAGTACACTTTAGGTAGTCTCTTTGCTGCCATGCTTGCATCCCTGCACTTTATGTGTCACTTTATATGTGACATCAGAGCATATCATTTTTCTGCTCATACCTTTCAAGAACTTCCTTTCTCTCTCAGAGTAAAAGCCCAAGTCTTATTATTGGTCCATAGGGTCTTTTGGTGCCTCTCTGACTAATCTCCAACCCTATCCTCTTCTCACTCCACTCTGACCACACTAGGCTTTTTGTTGCCCTCAGAACACAGTATGTAGTTGCCTCAAGCTTTTGCCCTGTTGCTCCTTTGCCTGCAGCATTTCTCCCCTGAATAAACACAGTGTTTACTTGCTTAAGGTTATATTCACATCATCCCTGGCAGAGGGGCCTGCCCTGATTTCCCTTACTGTGAATCTCTCTCCTTTTTCCCTGCTTTATTCTTCTGCATTGTCTCCATATCCATCTCTCAGTGTTGGTTTGTTTGTTGTCTGTTCACCGTAAACAAGTAAAGCCACACTGCCTCTCTCCACCAGACTATAACCTATAGAGAGACTTTGTCTAATTTTAGTCTCTGCTAATCCTTGATGCCTAAAATAGCACCTGGTATATATTTGGATCCAAGCACCACCATTCATGTGGCCACAGTTTCCCATTGCCCATCAAGGGGGCGGGATTATTTTACTTTCACTGCCAGGCTGCATTTGAGAAACTAGAAAGTAGCTAGCTGGTTCTGGCCCCTACGAGTGAATGAGCACCCCTTCCCATCCATGCCCAGGAGATGCCACCTGCCATGTAAACACTGCCACGAAGAACCATGCATCCTCATTGCCATATCCCTCCTTAAGCCTCCTTGTTTTCTAGGTTAACAGGTTGTTCTGAGCCCTCCTTCAACTTGGGGCAAAGACTGATGGAAGCTGATTCTATTCTTGGGATTATGGAACTAGTTCCATTTGCAGGGAGTGCTTAGAGGAGATTCTCATGCCAGAGGTCCTAGTAGAGAGAGCGAGATCCAGATATCCAGACCATGGAAGCTAGTCTGTGGGGAAGTTGAAGAGACAGGCACTGGGGATAGAAGGTCCAGGGCAGTGTGGTTCTGCAGTGGGATAGGGCAGGCCAATTATGCACAAGGCTGACCTTTCTCACCTGCATCATTTTACTATTACAGCATAGAAAACCACCCAAAAACTTAGTGGTTTAGAACACTTTATTACTTCTCATGCATTTACTGGGCACTCCCTCTACTGGTTTCCTCTGGAGTCTCTCATGTAGCCAAGTTCCGTTGGGTCCAAGGTGACCTCACTCCCCTGTCAAGCTTTTACTGGGGCTGGCTTCTGGCTGCGGGGGCCTCAGTTTAACTCCACATGGCCTCTCATCCTTTAAAAGACTAGACTGGCTTCCTAACATGACAGTCTCAGGGGAGCATTCCAGGTATATGAAGGGGGATTCTGCAAGGCCTCGTGAGGCCTCAAATTTGAGATTTAGCTTAATTTCTACTTCATTCTGTTGGTCAAAGCAAATCACAAGGTCAACCTAGACTTTGAAGGGCAGGAAAATAGAATCACCTTTTGATACCGTGAGCCACAAAGGATTTACAACCATTTTAAATGTACTCCTTTCTCCTTCCACCCGAGATGTTCAGAATCCAAGGACAAAGATAAGCTCTTTGTTCTAGGTGTTAGCCACCAAGGTCAACACTTGATGTGTTTTGTGCCTATTCCTTATAATAACCCCCTGAAATGTGTGTTCTTTTAACCTCCATTTTAACAGATGAAGATACTGGGGTTTAAAGAGCTAAAGTTATTTGCTCCAAGTCACAGAACTTGTTGGTGGCTACTCTGAAACGTGAACCCTAAGGCTTTATAATGTTCTTACCCTCTTTTGAGAACAAGTGGCTTAGCATTCCTGGTGAAAAACTTAATACTAATGATACTTAACAGTCATAGTGAGTTATAGTATATGATATCAGTTCACATCCATAGTCTCATTTGCCCATTATGACAACCCTGTGATGTACTCAGAACAATTTTGAGGAATTGAAACTAAAGGCTTCAGGGCAGCCTGGGTGGCTCAGTGATTTAGCACTTGCCTTTGGCCCAGGGTGTGATCCTGGAGACCTGGGATCGAGTCCCACATAGGGCTCCCTGCATGGAGCCTGCTTCTCCCTCTGCCTGTGTCTCTGCCTCTCTCTCTCTGTCTCTCATGAATAAATAAAAAAAAAAAAAAAAAAAGAAACTAAAGACTTCAGAGTGAGTGGCTTTGTCTCTGGTCACATTCTTAAAAAGGTAGAATCAGAAACATGGAGAGAAAGCGGTGAGTTCTACCATCAAGTGAGTATCGCATGAGGGCAAGGACTTATTTATGTTGTTTATGAATTTATCCCTAGGACCTTGGAGTGAGTGAATGCTGCCTCCTCTGTGAAGAACCTGGGGTTGCCTGGGCTCCGTGTCAGTCTGGCCAGGCCCGTTCTTCCCTCTCGAGCTGCTAGAGCACACTGGGCCTGGCCCATGTGGGAAGGTGGTGCAGGGAGCAGAGCACCTGTAGCCCTGGCCGCAAATCAGCCATGATACAAAGACCAGAACCTTTAAGGAGAAGGGCCAGGCTCTTCTCTTCATGAAAGGAGAGAATGTAAACTCCAGTTAAAGCAGGCTAGGTATTGAGACATTGAGCGAATTTCTTACCCAGTGTAGATTTCTGCATGTTGGAACTACTAAGGGAAGTTAGAGAATCACTTGTTTTGAAAGCATGCTGGAATCAGACAGGCCTTACCATATTTCTTTCCCACCTGTGGGAGCCATGCCATACACACCTGTCTCCCTCCCCCCACATAAGTACAGTGCCTTCATGGCCTAGTGAATTCTCACCTTGGGGGTTGAGGAGACATGTTCCCAGGGGAGCATATATCAAACTGTCTGGAGAGATGAGGCATATGCAGGAGGCTTCCTTTAGATGCCTGTGCTCGCCCACTAGCATTTCTGTTTCCTGAGGACATGAATTTTTGTCTCTTTTATTTATTCTTGTGTCTAGGGCCTAGAGCAGGCCCTGGCACATCGTAGGTGCTCACTAAATACCATTGAATGAATAAACACATGTTAAGGTTGTTTTCTATTAAAGGCATGTTTCTCCCCCCTCCAAAAGAGAATAATGGAAATTTAGAGTCCTTTGTGGAGTCCAGACACTTCTGGCTTACAAGGCTGGACTAATGACCTTTGGCATCCATGTTTCTATGAAGTAAATGAGGGACTTAAGGCCTCCCTTGATTGTGAGTAGGTTGGGATCTCCCCAGGCTCAAGCTTGGCGCATTGCCCTGTTGCTGCCTACCCTAGGGAGTGCTGAGGCTTATTCTTTTCACACATCCTTGCTAAGCAGAGTCTCTGGTCATCGGCTTGGCTGGGCACTGAATTTCTCTCATCTGTGCCCATGTACACGTGGGATGGCTCTTGTTTGACTTGCCCTTTTAAAAACAACTTAAGCATGTTGAGGTTTCCTGTTGATCGGGGGCAGCCAGAGGCTATGACCCAACAGGGAATTGTCGGCCAATCCCTGACTCACCCAAGCTCCAGTTTTCTGTGTGTGAGCAAGCAGTGACAGCAGGCTGGCTCGAGGGCAGCTGGCTGCCTTCCTGTGGGTGGCATGGGACTCGAGCCTGTGAGGCTACCGCCCAGCTTTAAGGGCCATAGCATTAGGGTCAGGTAGGCCTTTGTAGCATGCGGTGTTGGCAAGACCCTGCTGTCTTTGAACTGAAACTGTTCGAGAAGAGCGCTGACAGTTGACAGTGGTTACCCTGGCAGACAACTAGAAAAGTGCACTGCAAGGGAAGTCTGCTCATGGTTCTTGTCAATAAGCTCACCTTTACCTTTTCCTTTCTTTATTTATCCTTCATTCACTGAGCACCTTCTAGATACTGAGGATGTGTCCTCCCACCTGGAAGAGACTGTGGACTAGTAAGGAAGAGGTCTAGAGGTCTCGAGGGGGAACAGTTCCCTGATACATATAAATGCCACATTTGGGACAGGGCTGTGAAAGGTTCTCTGAGAGCTTCTCCTGGGTTATGTCCAGGAGCTTAGGCATTTCACAAGGATGGCAGAGGCCACTGCCCCCCTCTTGAGAGGGGCAGCATAATACTCTATAAGTTCCTGTCCTGGCTTCCCCACTCACCAGCTGAGGGGCCTTGGATGAGGTATTTAGCCTTTCTGTGGCTCACTGGTTTTCATTTGTAAAGTGGAGGCAGTAATAATAAACAATAATAATTGTGTAGAGTTTTTGTGAAGACTAAATGAGTTCATAATATGTGTAAAACCAGTTATTTAGAACTCTTCCGCATATGCACCAAGACCTATATGTGGATTTAGTGCTGAGAAGTGGCTGGTGCTCATTTGAAGGGGCGCTGCCACTGGAGGGTGGAGCCGCCTGAGGAGGTGGCCTCTGCTCCACAGAGGCATCTTTGCTGACAGAGCAGAGAGGACTCTTTGTTGAGGGACCCTTCTGATGCTTTTTGAGACCTTCAGGGATCTGAATTCTGGTCAAGACAGTATGTTGTGCTGCTAACAGAAGTTTCAGGGGAGATGGGGAATTGTTCAGATCCAAGGGCTCAGGTGTATATTTGGGGTGCCTCAGGAAGTAGGTGCCAGAGATGCTCTCTAGCGGCTCCTGAGAACCCAACACCAGCATTCCTTCCCAGTGCCATGTTCCTTGAGGCTACGTTGGAATATTTATACCGTGGAGTTTGGCGCACGGTACAGATATGTGCTTTCTCTTTCAGAGGGCAGATCGCTAAACATTTCGCAGCACACCCCTGGCCTTACTGCTTCCCTAGCTGGCAGGGGTTGCTTCTTGGGCTTCTCTCACCTGACACAGAGCTGGCCTCTGTCCCAGACGGGCTCAGGGCCTCTGGGATTGAACTGGGCAGAGAGACCCATTGAGTTTGCCCTGCGGTGGATACAGAGCTGTTCCTCTCGTTGAGGATGGCTTCAAAAGGTGTATTACTTGGAGCTTGGGTGTCCTACAGGAAAGAGATATGGAGTGCTCCAGAAATAGAACACCGTGCCTCTGGCTGTCAGGCCACTCACTGCCATGTTCTCTTCTTTTCCTGTTTTCATTTTTGCTGCTTTTAGGTCTCAGTCAGTCTCTCCACCTCCAGTCCTGTCCCCACCGAGGAGTCCCATCTACCCGCTCAGTGATAGCGAGACGTCTGCCTGCAGGTACCCAAGCCGCTCCAGCTCCCGGCTGCTCCTCAAGGACTGGCACCCCCGTGATCTTTCACCCCCAGATCCTCAAGCTCCCTCCCCAGACACTTCACCACCCGTCTGTCCCCTCAAGACCACCAACTTCAGTGATTTGGACAGAAGCCCTTCGGTGTGCAAGAGAGAGGACCAGAAGGACGGTGTCCTGGGGGCAGCCCAGGATGTAGAGGGAGTAGCTGCTTGCCTCCCCCTTGCCCAGAGCACCCCATCCCTAGGGCCAACAACCGGCCCACGGAGTTGCTTTCTGAACCGCACTGGCACCCGTGCCCACAGCCTGGGCATCCGGGAGAAGATCTCAGCATGGGAGGGGCGCCGAGAGGCTTCGCCCAGGATGAGTGTGTGCGGGGAGAAGCGGGAGGGCTCTGGGGGCGAGTGGGCGCTCAGTGAGGGTTGTCCCAGCGTGGCGCCATCCCCCTGCAGCTCAGAAAAAGCCTTCGATTTCAAGGGCCTCCGGAGGATGAGCAGGACCTTCTCAGAGTGCTCCTACCCTGAGACCGAGGAGGAGGGAGAGGCGCTCCCTGTCCGGGACTCTTTCTATCGGCTGGAGAGACGGGCAGGCCGGGGTGAGCCCGGCGCCTTCCTCAGGGGGCACGGCAGCAGGAGAGAGAGCTCCGCAGTGCTGAGTCGGATCCAGAAAATTGAACAGGCCCTGAAGGAGCAGCCGGGCCGGGGCCTGCCCCAGCTCCCCAGCAGCTGCTACAGTGTAGACCGAGGGAGAAGGAAGACTGGGACCTTGGGCACCTTGGAGGAACCGACGGGGAGCACGAGTGTGAGCACTGGCAGCCGGGCAGGAGGAGTGGCCGGAGTTGGGGGGGAGGCAGGCCCACCCCTGGAGAGGGAAGGCAGTGGCTCCACTAAGCCAGGGACCCCTGGAAATAGCCCGAGCTCTCAGCTGCTGCCATCCAAGAGCTCCCCTGATCCCGCTGTGAACCCTGTCCCCAAACCCAAGCGCACCTTTGAATATGAGGCTGACAAGAACCCCAAGAGTAAGCCAAGCAATGGTCTACCTCCTTCGCCCACACCTGCTGCTCCACCCCCCCTGCCCTCCACCCCAGCCCCACCAGTCACTCGGAGACCCAAGAAGGACCTGCGTGGTCACCGCAAGTCCCAGAGCAGGTAACGAATGCTCCTCCAGTGTCGCAACAGGCGGGCACAGTGGCTTTCTTTTCAATGGAAGATGCAGAAGCAGACTGTAACTGTGTGGTTACAGGGACCAGGACTGCTCCCTAGGTCCTGAAGCAGTGAATAATTGTCAGGTGGTAACATGAGTTAGGTGAAAAAGAGATCACTCTACCCTTGCAGGATAACGATACATAAATGTGAGTGCGAGGGTGGAAGCAGTTCTTTCAAATGCTGTCTACTGAAGGTGTGGGTAGATTTGGCCTTTGGGGGATAGTCGGGCTGTGTCTTGAGCCCTGTTGGAATTTCCTTCGTCCCTGTGGGAGGGGTAGGGCCACCTTCCTTTTAGATAAAAGGACTACTAGTAGGATCTTAGCCTCATGACCACCTGAAATGCCAGCATTAGAAACTTATTTCTTTGAGGGAAGCACCATCCGAATACTGCATGTTGTCATTAACATGGTAGATTGATATATTTAAGGTGATTTTCTCTTTCCTGAGGGCTTCCTGGCATTTAGGGACCCTGGCCCTAGAGGGAGAGGGGATCCTTGGATCCTGAAAGGGGAGACTGATGGAAAAAGGAGTCAAAGAACATTCTACTGGTTTCTTGGTCATGTCTGAGATGACTTGTCCTGACACTCTCATTGGCTTCCTGGTCAGTCTCAGCACTCCTGACCCTGGACTACCACAATTATAGCTGCTGGGGTTGGGAAATGTTGACAGGTGTCTTTTTCTCTGAATTGAGGTAGGCTGGCGGCCTGCCTCCTTGGGAGAACCTATCCCCTTCTCCCTCACTGCCTTTCTCTTCTAAACCAAAGTCAGATGGCATTTGGGTTTATTTCGCTTCTTGGGATTCTTCCATTGGACCCCAATTTCAGGCTGCATCCAGCATAACCCATCTCATATAGATAACGAATGAGAAGAAGTTCAGCCATGAGAAGAAAACATCAGAAAGTTTCAGATCCATGGGCCAGAAGAGCCCTTGGCTAAGGGTAATCCAATGTTTTGGTTCACCCCAGTGTGCTCACTGGCTTTTAAGTCTTTAACAACCTGCCAAGAGTGTTTGCTTTGTTCTTATTTATCCATTTTTATAAACACCCATGGAGAGCCTGCCATGCACCAAACCTTGTACTGGTTAAGGGGACACAGGGTCAAATAAGATATGGTTTTTCCATTCTTCCATTCTTGATGTGGTACAGGAGATAGATACACAAATAAATCCTAGATGCTGCTCTGTGTGATGTGAATCCCTGTCAGCGTAGGGTGCTAAAGAGACCCAAAGGAAGAGGCAGCTAAATTAGGCTGGGGAGTGATGGAAGCCTCCTTATAGGGGGGGTTGCTGAGCTAAATTTAGAAAAGCAAAAAATTTGCACTTAGCTAGATGGAAAAAGGGAGTGCAGGAGAGTACATCAGCCTGAAGGTTTTATACATACTCCCACACACATTACATTTATACATAACATACACACACACACACACCCCATATATGGTAGGGTCACTTCACATAAGAATTAACTTTGCAAATTGAAACATCTGTGCTCTTGGGGTGGGGGGAAGACCATTCAAAAAGTGCAGGGTATTTTATTTGCCTGTTCAAACAGTGGACATATTCCCTTGATCATGAGATGGTGAGTTTGTTTCTATTGTGTAAGGTATGAATCTTATATTTAATATACCTTACTTTAAAAAATGCATGCCAAATGTTTCTTCAGGTATTCAACAGAAGGGAAAGAAATCTGTTAAAAAGTCCGGAGAAACTGACTGTATTAGTCTTAATCAAAGACACCGTGTTGGTCTTCAGTGTGGTGCCTACCTAAGGGATTTTCAAGGGTAATTTGGCTGAACATGATTTGTATCTCATTTACTGACTCAAGAACTATGTTTATCCATGAGAGCTTCATCTCAGACCAGTAGTTTCTGTGGGCCCGCATTCAGGAACCACTGCACTCAACCATTGGATATTTAACTCAGTGAGAAGTCTGGGTCAGAGACAGATTTGTGACCCATCATGGTAAGAATGGTAGATTCAGCGATGGCCATCAGTATTTGGCCCCCAAAAATACATAGTGAGAAAGAGAATCCTGAAGACAGGACTGAGAGACCCTGGCATTTAAAAGACAAGTAGAAAAGGTGAATCTCTCTCAAGATCCTGAAAAGTAATTGCCAAAGAGGCTATTGACTATGTCATAGAGGCGAAGGAAGGAGAGTGCCAATATAGAGTGTTCAGCTGTGTCCAGTGCTCCAGAGTAGCCAGGCAAGCTGAGAACAGAATGTGGTTTTAGGACACCATTCGTCCTTGACTTGTACCCTAACCTAAGACTCTCGTGAATTTTTCATTAAACAAGAGAGAAAGGCTGAAATGTCTAATGGTACCCAGAAGAGGAGGGAGGTGTTAGTGGGTGGGAGGAGGTCTTCAGTCCGTGCCTCTCCTTCCCACCCCCCACCCCCCAGGAGCCTGCTGGCAGCTGCCTTGGAGAGAGAGAGAGAGGATGCAGCAGGAGTCAAGTCTTAAATAATGGAGGGGAGGAGTAGAGAGTACAGTGGGCTCAAGCTGTCTGAGGTGCTAACAAGCTGTGGTTTGGAAATTTCTGCAGTAGAGGGGATGGCCATTTGCAGTATGGAAAGGAGCAGGTGACTAGCTGAAGGGAAGTTGGGTCTTGGAAGTAGCTTGACTAAAAACGGTCCTCCTAGTTCCACCTCAGAAGCACTGTGATTTCTTTGGAGGTCTCAGCCTTTTTTTCTTCCAAAAACCCATCTACCACTAGCTGCTTCCCGACTCCCAAACAGCCCTGGGCATCACCCGGCCACTGTTGAGCCCTTACCCCCTGTTTAGATCAAGAGCCCTTGCCAGGATGCAGGCATGATGGGGGAGTCCAGAGGCAGAATGGGTACTCCATTCTCGTGGTACTGGCAGGTGCTTCTCAAGGATGATATGCTCCAGGCCTTGGAGGCCCAGGTCAAAAGCTGACACCCTGGAGCCAGACAGCCTGGGTGAGTCCTGCCTCTTGTCACTTCATCTCCCTGAGCCTCCGTCTCCTCATTCATAAAATGGCACAAGAGCTCGTAGGAATATTGTGAAGATTAATGAGGTACACGTGTGTTTGCTACAGCATCTGACACATAACACCCTTCTTAGCCGTGGGAGTTGTTACTGGCATTATTTGCAGGCACTCAGTCTGGAACTTCTCAGACCATTTTCTCCTCATTTGAATGGTAAGTTTTGGTCTGTCTTGATGCATTGCTTGGTATCTGGTTGATGAGGAGGACCTCTGGTCTTTGCTGTTGCCCACTCCCCCAACAAGGCAGTGGAATCTAGTTTTGATGGAATGACTCCTGCTCTTGTTATCCACAGAAAATCCTTTGAGTTTGAGGATGCATCCAGTCTCCAGTCCCTGTACCCCTCTTCTCCCACTGAGAATGGTACTGAGAGCCAACCCAAGTTTGGATCCAAAAGCACTTTAGAAGAGAATGCCTATGAAGATATTGTGGGTAAGCTGTGGCTGAGGTGGTGGGGTGGCTCATCTCTGGGGGCTGCAGGACAGGAACAGGAGGGACACTCCCAGCTTCCGCTTTATTCACCATAGGCAGATTTGGCCCAGCTTCTGGAACTTCTCGAGAAAATGGGCACCAGAGGAAGCAGCTTAGCAAAGACTGAGCAGCTAAGAAATTAAAACCTGACCTTGAATGAACTGAAACCCACAGGGCTTCTGGGACCACAAAAAAGGGAAAAACCACATCATCCTTTTTTAATTTTTAGAAGGCTTCCTTAGTTGTGTGTCCTTCCTTAGCTGTGTGTCCTTAGGCAAATCACTTATCTGAGGCCTTTGTCTTCTCTTACGAAGTGATGATGATGATGTTAGAGTGTTGGCGATAATGGTGATAATAGTAATAATACTTCAAAGGATTATTGTTAGGACTCAATGAAATAAAATGTTTATCCACATACCTAGCACAATGCCTGGTCCTTGGTATCTCTCTCTCCTACTTTCTCTTAAAGCAAGTGGTGTCGAGAAAGCATCTGCTTGCAAACAAGCTTAGCCCTCCTCAGTTTCACAGATGCTGACAGAAGACACAAGACTCTTGGATTGGAGACAAAGGACTTTATTACTCACGACACAGCAGGCAGCATGAGCTCTGTGTTCACATGGGTTCCCGTGATGCCAGGTCACATGAGCAGTGTGGAGGAGGTCCAGGTAGAGGCTGTACATACATTGGGTCTGTTTCCAGCTGAGGAGCTCCAAGCTTAAGGAACCCAGTCTTTTCAGGGAGTGGCCAGCAAACGTGTCCAACCTTTGCCCCACAAAGAGACATTATCTTTGTCCTGGTCAGGAAACAAATCTGCCTCTACCCTGGAGAGAGACACTCTCTATGTCTTCTAAGGTCATTTGCTATACGTCTGTGAAATAGTATTGCAGATAGTTCATTCTTCTTACTCACAAGTCAGAAATGTAAGGTGCTGTGGAGGATTGTCCTTCAACAACTGAGAGGACTCAGAATTGGCAAACTTGTGTTCCAGAGTCCACGAAAAACCAACAGACTGGGGTGGGGTGCATTTATTTGGGGCTTTATTTTAACCCTGGCCTCATTCTCTCCATGGGGTACTTCAGTTTTGTTCAAGTAATGTGTGTGTGTGAGTCAGTCACTGGAGAAGAGAAGCGATGGGTTTGTGCACTTGACCCCTCCTTTTTCATCTCTGTGTTAGGCCTTGAGGCTGGAGATGGTAGTCTTAATGAACACATTAGAGAGAGAAGTGGCCCTAGTGGAGAACCTTTCAGATTTTCCTAAGACTGGGGAATCTTTGGAAGGAGAGATCATGTATTCCCTCATTTGCTCTGAGACACCAGTTTCATCATTTTCTCTTTATGACTTGCTGGGCCAGCATTTCTGGGGAAATAGCATTGCTTTCCCCAGGAACAGAGTGTAGGATATAGCCATCCAAAATGAGGTCATAACAGGAAGACTGTGGGAGTGGGATCCCTAGAATAGAAAAAGTGTTTAGGGAGGGAGGCATTTTCCCTTAACACTGGGAAAAAAGCTTTGTACACATGGTCTCCAGAGTTGAGGTCAAGAGCCCTGGGGATGGATCCGAGGCACATCCTCATCTTCCTCCCCACTCTCGTTGCAGAGTACATTCCTGTTTCCTCTAGTTGAGAAGAAATCGGAATGTATTCTTGCTGCCCGGGGCCCTTGGGAGAACCTGGTGCAGCTGCTGCAGTGGACAGAGGAGGCTCTAGTTCTGAGCTCCTGCCCCCCAACCCCCCCCCCCACTCCCCGCCCCGCAAGACAAGCTCTGCCCACGCTGTGAGCCTCTTCTCTGAGAAGGCTCTGCAGCCTGTCTGGGCTGTCCAGGGATTTCAGGTGGGGAATGAATGTTTTTATATCAACTGAACTTAAATAAGAGAAAGAGATGTTTCAGCTGTTTCTCCCCTGTCCAGAGTTCTGTGATCCCAGGCTCTGTTTGGGCTTGTTTGGGGTGGGGTGGGGTGGAGGGAGATGAGAATTGGGGAGGGCTCTGTCCTGGGCAACAGAGTTGTTCTCTGGGCCTTCTTTGGTCAAGTTAGAAGAAGAGGAGGGAGGCAAGGATATCTGGGTCTCATCCTCCAGACTCAGGAGAGGGGTCTTTCTACCATGTTGGGATGCTGCACGAGGAGGGAAGGAAATACCAGAGCAGCGTGGATGCTTCCTGAACGGATGAGCTAGAGCTAGGGGTAAGGGCTGGGATGGGATGAGGCTGCAGTGGGGGCGTGTTCCTTAGCTGCTCACCCAGCTTCTGGATCTTTGGACCATTGTGCAGAGAGTAGGGGAGGAGTACTCAGGAGGATGTTGGAAGGAGAGCAGAGGAGTGACCCAGGCATCTGGGTTTGCTTCAGCTTTGTGAGGTAGGGGTCTGGGGGGGTTCAGCATTTGTAGCTAGTTCAGTGCCTGGATACGGCTTCCTTCTTCATATCCCCCACAAGAGTGCTGACTGAATTTCTAGACCAGGGATGCTAGAGGTAAATATAAGAGAGAATATCTCTTCCTCTTAGATTCCAGTCGATCTATCCCTTTCTCCTTCCCTGGAGATAGGCCCAAGAATTTACCCCCCCCCCCCCCCCCCCCCAGGCTTCACAGGGCCCTTGTTGCTGAACTGTGAATGTCAGTTTCACTTTTGTCTGGGATTGAAGTACCTCGGACTTCCCAGGAGCCTTCTTTTTTTTTCTTGGCTTAGCCTGTGCACTGTGAGGTTAAGGTTGTCTCTGGTTCTGTTTGGATTAACCAACTCTTATGCTGCCTTGCTTGCACAGGACAGACAAAGCTTTGTTTTGGGTGTGTGATAATAGGGCTGTGGGGGGCAAGGAGCACCCGGGTTAAATCTCCACCTTGGGGACCAGCTGATTGGAGTTTCTGGTCTCTTAGAGGCTGAGGATCATTTGGCCCAGAAACTAACATGTCTTCTCTGTGAGCAATGGACTTGAACGAGGGGCCCTGGGGAATTTGTTGGCTTCCTGCCTACACCAGGCATGACGCCTGGGGACCTGGGGTGGGATATTCCGAGACAGGCTGAGGTTTATCCTGCTAATTTGCAATAGAGGGGTTCAAATATAAAGTTACTGCTTTGCCACTTCCTGGGGGCTGTTAATTCTCGCCTGTCCAATTTGACATCTGCCCCTGGAAGATGCTGCTATCCTACAAAGCCTTATAATCATTTGCATTTTGAGCCTGACACTTAAAAATGCACCCGAGGAAGCAGCTTGTTAGGGAGTTATGTGGAGTGGCCTCGGCGCCTGACCAGGGAGCCTGGACTGCATTCCTGCAGAGATTCCCACTCCCATCAGCTAGTTGGGGCTGAGGGAGAGTTTCCAGGAACTTGAGCTGGATGGGAGCTGGGGACAGGGTCAGTCAGCCTGACTGCAAAGCTTTTTGAGCAGCTTGCTCTCTCTGGCTTCTCTCATTTGTCCCCAGGCTGGAAAGTAGTAAGGAACAGAGGGTACCTAACAACATTGAGGCTGCAGCCCAGAGGTGCAGCCCAGGGGACGGTGCGTGGGCAGTTGGAGAAAGGTGTCTAGGCTTGGAGGGTGGGGAACAGTTGACCCCTAAGAGCTCCCTATGTGATGTGCTGTGTGTCATGGGGGTTGGTGGAGGGGCGGGGGGGGAGTTGGGCCTTTATCCTGGCCCTCTCTCCAATGCTTGAAGGAGGGGAAGAGGCTGAGCACCGGGAGAAACAGCTGGATGGAACTGGGAGAAGTTTTGACAAGGAAGCTACAGACGGGGATGGGGGTGGGGGGCTAGCCAGGGTGTGGCCAGGGAGCTTAGGATTCTGGTGAGAGAAGTTCTCGGTGTCTGTGCACACACACACCTTTCCTCCTAACTGGTTCTTCCAGTTGTGTGTGTGGTGAGTGAAAACTGTTTGGTGTGTGTGGTTAATGACCAAAAGAGCTGTGGGGAGGAGTGGAGGCAGGGCTGGTTTCTTCCTTCAAGAGGATCAGTGTGATAAGTTTGGGCTCTGACAATCCCCTTTAAAAGAGTGCAAAGCAGAAATTCTTGGCGATGCCCTTGTTCCATATCTCATCAGCGAAGCTGGGAAGGGTTGAGACCTCTGGCTTCCCCAGCTGGGCTTGATGAGATGGGGCTGCTCAGGGCCAGGCTGCTGGAGAAGAGGGCCTACCTCTTCTCCCTCTCCTCAGGCAGCCAGTGTGGATCGCCCTCAAGATATCTGTGCATGCGGGAATGCAGGTGACAGTCTGGTGGCCTGCCAGGCTTCTTGTCTCCCTCTCTGCCCCTGCTAAATCTTCACCATGTCTCTCTCCACTCACCTGTAGCTTTGCCAGCCTTGCTGTAGTCCTGCTTCCCCCCACCAAGCCCGATTCCCCAGCCCTCCTCCTCTCTTGGCTCTGAGCCATTGCTTTGGGATTAATTTTCTCTTAGCAGGTTCAGGTGTGGTTCTCAGGGCCCGCTTGGCCTCTGCCTGTTATCCCCATCCCTTGGGCATCCTTATTTCCTGGAAGGATGACTGGGAGTATGTCCACGAGACAGCTCCAAAACGGTGGCCAAGAACAGGAGAGTAGCAGGTGAACTAGGGCTGTGAGGGCCCGGCTAAGGCTGCGGAGGCAGGACTTGGGCTGGGGCCAGCAGTCATTTCCTGGAGCAGTGATGAGTGGCCTGGTTCTATCAGAAGATTTTAAACATTGCTGAAAAAGAAAGAGGCTGGTGTTGAGGCTGGGAAGCAGGGGGAACATGCTTTTGAGGCTTTCCTGAATTTCATTGCCAGAGGCAATATAAGTATTGAAATCCTGGTGTTCCCAACTGTTCTCTTTCAGGTTGTCATTGATGTGCCTCAGTGTTGCATATCTGTTACTTCCTGGGCCTCAGTCTCCTGCATCTGTTTCTTGGAGCTTTGGACTTTGTATCAGTGTTCAAAGGTCTGATTCTTGGGAAAGAAAGAAGGAAGAGAGAAGGAAGGAGAGAGAGAAAGGAAGGAAGAATGGAGGAAAGAGAATTTGCCTTGGGAGTCATGTCATGGCACTCAGAATCTGTTAAGAAGTTTAGAAACATCTATCTAAAGCAGTGATTCTGAACAGGGCAGGGGGTAATTTCATCCATCCACCCATTTGTATTTCCTTCCTCCCTCCCTCCCTCCCTCCCTCCCTCCCTTCCTTCCTCCCCACCCCCCCCAACTCCATCTATGTATGCATTTATCTATCTGCTCAAGGGACATTTGACAGTGTCTGGAGACATTTTTGGTTATTACAACTGAGGGGATGCTACTATCATCTAGTAGATTGAGGCCAGGGTTGCTACTAAGTATCCTTTGAATGCACAGAAGAGCCCACCACAAGGAGAATCATCCCAGCCCCAAATGTCAGTACTTTGGAGAAACTCTGATCTAAAGGAGTTGAGACAAGGTCATCCTGTTGGTTCAGGGATGATGATAAGGACTCTGGCTGGTCATCCAGCCCAAGGCAGTTTGGATTTGATGAGCTTGGAATAAATGTTCTTTCTGCCTCTCTCTGAACAATGATGCTCTAGTCCTATTTTCCAGGATCAGGAATATTGTGTCCTGGCACTCCTGATCCTCCCACCTCATCAGTACAGGTTCTATATTGGAGAGGGACCAAGAAGTACTGAGTCTATCCTGCATCCTCCCTAAGTACCCAGAGTGGGGTAGGCTGGCTGCCAGTTTTGTTGCTTGGCTTCTTGAGGCAGGGTTGCTAGGCCGGCTCTGCTTAGTCAGGACTCTGGAATGGAGACCAGTCATCTTTATAGCATGACTGTGTTACAGGAAAACGTCTGCTCAGTTGCTGGGGACTCTGCTCAGTGCTCGGAATCACTTCATCTAGTCCTAGTCCCAAATCCTATCTTGACCCATTCTTGACTCAGACCTTCAAGAGATTTGTGTTGCTCCTCTGGCAGCCCGATGAGCTGTGACAGAAATTGTCCTTCACACCTTCTCCTTCCTCCTACCTCTGTGAATTTATTTCCTAAATTCAGTGTTTCTTTCCATGGTAGTAATGAGTAGATACTCCCAGTTTAGAGGGGAATCTTGACTCTGGAAATTGAGAATTCTGTAAGCATACAGGGGTTTGTTTTTCTCCTGTGTCCCATCCTAGGAAAGCCTACACTCCCAGTGGCCTTATTTCTAGTCCTGTAGCTCTTTCTTCTGCTTGTTCCCTGAGAACTAGTATCGGGATTCCTCTGGGGTGCAAGGCACATCTAGGCGTCTGTAGGGCTCAGCAGCTACCAGGCTCCATCCTGCTGCTGAACAGAGAGAAGAGGAGTGAGCCCTGTTCTCTTCATGTATGCTGCCCCCGAGCAGAGGGTGGCATACATGTTGGCCACTGGTGCCTAGGTCCCAAGTCCGAGACAGGGACATTGATTTGCAGGGAGGATATGGAAAGACAAGGGAAAGGGGAGCAGAGAGCTGTATTCACTCACAGTGCCCACAGATCTGCTGCAGGATTGAGCCAGGACTGCCCTGGCACCTGGTGTTCCTGGTGTGTAGGGAAGTCCAGGTATATGTTGCAGGGAAAGGGGCAGACAGGTGCGGCTGTCTGGGAAGGAGTGGGAAGGAGTCTGATGGGAAGGAGTCGCTTTGACGAGCGGGGACTATGCCTTTGACTTCCTGAGGTTGGCTGGTAGTGCCCGTCTAGTGTTTCCTGCCAGGCATTTTAGGAATCAGTCCCGAGAAGCGAAAACTCCCCTCCTCCCCTCTTTGGCCCTGATGGCTATCAGGCCTGTCACACAGCCCCCATGTCACAGCAGGAGGTCTAAGTCCAAAAGGGGAGCAAAGACTGGTCTCTTCTTGCAGAAGAGCCCAGTGGTGGAGGAAACAGAGTGACACCTGGAGGAAACAGAGTGACACCGTAGTGAGAGTGGTTCATGGAGCAGATCATGACTGAGCTGTCACTGCTCCACTGACCCCTGGTCTGCTGTGGGGTTACCCGTGTGCCAGATAGCAGACCTGCCCTGAAAGAATGGGTGCATAGTACAGTAAGGGAGAGGGAGGCCCGGGAGTGCTCTTTGTAGTTGGTTAGTGTCCATCTGTGCCCATCCCCCAGCGTGGGTCCTCAGGGAGCTTCAGTAGCAGGACAGCGTGTGACCTCTGGAAGCCTTTCCTACCTTGTGCTGTGTATCTCTGGGGCTTTCACAGCAGGAGGACTGGAGCCAAGGAATGAAGCCTGGTGCTGGCTTTGTCCCCTGGCTGGGCACAGGCAGGGGTAGCTGAGCCCGTCTTGTGCAATCTCTGAATTTATAAAGCAGAGGCCAGACGAGGCTGAACTGAACGAGGAGCGGGGGGTTTGCTTCTGGACTTGGAGCCGGGATCTGTTTGTAGCCTCCCCGCTGCAGACGGGCAGCTGTATGACTCACGGCCTGAAGGGCCAGGCAGAAGGCATTCTCTCTGGTTCACAGGAATTCTGCTTGTTTATTTGTGAGTGCGTGTATTTCCTCCTTCCCTTCTCTCAGTCTCTAACGTCGCCCCTTCTGCAGGAGATCTGCCCAAGGAGAATCCATATGAGGATGTGGACTTAAAGAGCCGAAGAGCAGGACGAAAATCACAGCAATTGTCCGAAAACTCCTTGGACTCTTTGCACAGGATGTGGGGTCCTCAGGACAGGAAGTACAACAACCCACCCACTCAGGTAATGGCAGCCCCGACGTGGGCCAGTGCGAGGGCCGCAGTGGAGGCCTGTCCTACTGGGGTTCTGGTCTGCTCCCACTCCCACTCCTTCCCTCACTAGTGCTTGGCAAAGGAGGTGACCTCAGGAAAGAGCTCTGCAGGCAGGGACTTCTCCCATGTTGAAATCCTTGTGGGCAAGCAAGATGTGCTCCTGGGGCACCCCACCCCTGTTCTTCCCTTTACTACTCGAGCTCTACGCTGCAACACTGAGGCATGAGCCCTGGCTGCCTCCTGTCTTATCATTGCTCCTGCTTCCCTTCTGTGGGCATCAGGAAGACGGGGCCCTGTTCTGAGTCTTGGTATTCCTCAGCTCTGGCCCCACTTGGGGGCCAGGCCTAGGCCCAAGAACCAGATTTGGAGAGCCAGACAGGTGTCCACCAGACCTGGAGCCACTCGTGTTGGAGGAAATAAGACTGAATCTTCAAGGAATGGACTGATAGAAAGAGTCCAAGGAGACCATTAGACTTCAGCTCATTCCAGCCTTGTCCAGGCTGGACAGGAGGCAGGAGAATGGAGGTGCTCTCTCCGACCTGCCCAGGCAACTCCACTTCTCTTTGCAAATGGGACCTGGACATTTTCTAACATTGGCTGGAGAATATAGAAATGATCTGGCTTTGGAATGATGTAACATTTTTATAAGAGATTCACCTTTCTCATGCGCTATATTCAAACAGGCTTCTGCTGAATTTGTGTGGCCAGCATCATTGGGAAGTGGGAAGAGGACTCTGGGGGACAGGAGGAAGGAGGGCTGGCCGAAGAGTGATGAGGGACGATGCCAGATGCAGACAGTGGGTGGGAGGTGGGCTGAGTTGGCAGGGGTGCTGCCTTTCTAGCAGGGAGCAGGATCTGTGGAGAGTAAGGTGCCTATGCAGAAGGGTGCTAGTGTAGACCCAGGGAGCAGGTCAGGGCTAGGAAGGGGCAGCGGTGGCGAAGCAGCCACCTGGCTGTGAGGCCCTCCTTGCTGGGCTTTGGGAATGAGAACCCAAAACCCTTATGTTCTTCCTGGAAGAGGTGAGCAGGGCCAGGCTGCCATGTGGATTATAGCCCCTGCCAAAGAAGTCTTTTAGGACTGGATTGAGGGCCAGGCTGAATAAGGAGTGAAGGCTAAGCCTAGTCTCAAAACTCAGGAAGAGCCCCCAGAATTCCCTCTTGTCCTTCTCTTTCCATTCAGATGAGAGCCCAGTTTTCTTAGCCTCTGTTTTCTTTTTTCTGGCAGAGGTGGTTCAGCTTCCTTTGTGGAAGCACGTATCTCATCTAGCCCTGACCTGCTGATTAGCAGCTGAGGTCTTAGGAGAGGAAACACAGGCAGAGGGAAATTCCAGGGTGGGATTCGGGGGAGCCAGGGATGCCAGCCAAGGCATCTGTGCTGAAGCCCTCTCCCACATTTTCTCCCCCATGCCAGCTCTCTCTGAAGCCCAGCAGCCAGTCCTTGCGCAGTGGGAACTGGTCAGAGAGGAAGAGCCACAGACTGCCGCGATTACCCAAGAGGCACAGCCATGACGACATGCTGCTGCTGGCTCAGCTGAGCCTGCCGTCTTCACCCTCCAGCCTCAACGAGGACAGCCTTAGCACCACCAGCGAGTTGCTGTCCAGCCGCAGGGCCCGGCGCATTCCTAAGGTAGCCTCCCTGGAGGGGCCGCCCTGGGGCTGGCTGGGCAGGTGGGCGGGCAGGTGGGCAACTCCCTCTGGTCCGTCCTTCCCTAATCTGGGGCTGCTTCCTCAGTTCTCCTTGAATGAGTTTTGGATCCCTGCACTGGCCTTTCTTTTTCATCTGGTTAAGTCCCTATCTTATTAGCAAAGATGGATTAAGTGATTCGTGGTTGCACAGATGTTAGGGAAAGGACAGGCTAGCCTCTCCCCCCAGGGAGCACTCCATGCCATTGAGCTACCGGAAACCAATCCATCAGGAGACTCCCCATTAGTGAGTGCGAGGTGTACGTGTGCAGATCTCTCTGTGCCTACACAAAAACTTCCAGGCTTTGAAGGACCTAGGACTCCAATTTGGGTCTTCCTTTCTCTGACTTTCAGAATTGAGTTTTCAGCAATGATTTGCACACACAGGCAGTCAGACCCAAATCCCCAGCCCAAAGTGGCAGGATTTAGCCAAATGGTATTTTTAGCCTACAAACAATGCTTGGGTATATTGGGAATTTAGCTCCTTCCTGTCGTGGCCCCGGGTTATAGCCTAGAGGGAAAGGCTCCAATCCTTGTTCCTGTTATTACGTCTGAGGAGCTCTTTGTCTCTGTTGGTTCAGTGACTCTGGGGACTCAGAAGCTCCCATCCTGTGTAGTTTGATCACAGTTCCTTCCTCTGGGGAGCTAAGTTTAACATCCTTGTTTTGGGGCAGGAGACCACTTAGGGGTGAGGGAGATAGAGAGCCACCAGCCAGTCTGCACTCTGGGGCAGTGCAGCATGGAAACTAGTACTGGGCCCAGTGTGTGTGTGGAGGATGGTTCTGCTTGCACCTTGAGGGAATGAATGGACTACTAATCAGCCTTCTTAGAAGTAGGGGCAGCTGGTGTTAGGGTTGCCTCACCCTTCCTGCTTTTCTCACCCAGCTTGTCCAAAGAATTAACTCCATCTACAATGCCAAGAGGGGAAAGAAGAGGTTAAAAAAGCTGTCTATGTCCAGCATTGAGACAGCATCACTAAGAGGTAGGCCTTGATGTCTGACCTGGTTCAGGTGTCTGGGGCCCTTGGGCAGTAGGAATGGGGAGAGGCACAGACTAGCCTCAGTTTACCCTTCTGTGGGCCAGTCATAGGATCCTCCTGCCTTCTAGGAGGGGAGAGTCCTCTCAAGAAGTGGCACATGGAAGGGGAGGGCCAAAGAGGGAAGGGAGCCTGAGCTGTGAGGCCCTGATTAAGGAGGTGGGTGTGGGAATCTGCTTCTGGCAAAAGGAAAGGCCAGACTTACTGAGCACTATGGTCTGTTTCCCATTTCAAATCTTGGCATCCTAGAGGCAGGCCCTATGATCCAGGCCTGTAGGCCTCACTGCTGGCTCAGCCTCCTGCTCAGGCCTTTAGCAGCTTCCCCCAGATCAGAAGTGGATGGATAGGGGTTTGTATAGTAATTAGCACCTGTGGTTTGAGCTCAGAGGGACCTTGGGCCCATGGGGGCCCAGAAGAGTTATGATCCATCCCTGGTGAGGAGACCTGGGAGGGGGGCACAAGAAATGTTGGGTGTGGGGCAGTGGCTCAGCAAGCATGCACTCCTGCTGTTACTTTTCCAGATGAGAATAGTGAGAGCGAGAGCGACTCTGACGACAGGTTCAAAGGTGAGGCGTGGCTCCCCAAGAGCACGGAACCCCTTCCCGGCCCTGGCTGTGGAGTTACCCCCTTCCTCTGCACATATAGTTCCAGTGTCCCCCATTGGCCTGCTCTGGAGAGGCAACAGGCAGGCGGGATAGCAGGCGATAGAGCAAGGAGCTGTAGGGGAATCCCCTCCTACTGCATGCAGGGCAGCCTTGTGCAGGTTGGACTCACATGTCCCCCCCTCATTTGGACTTCCCCAAGGTGTTGTCCATGAGGATTGGGGGTTAGACTTGCCTGGTAAATGCTGCGAATCTGGCAGGCCAGAGGTGGGTTTAGAATATCACAAGTACCTCTTCTGGTTGTGAGAAATGTGCCACAGTCTGAGGAAACTGGTCCTCTGGAGGCCCTGAGGCCACTTACCCCCCATATCTCTAGAGAGGAGGACTGACCCCCTCCCTGAAAAGGTTTTGGGAACTTCCCGTTCCAGCAGCCTTGGATAAATCTGTTGTTTCTCTACTGGGAAACCTACCTAGACTTTCCTGGATGGTTAACGTATGTGGGAGCTGGCTCCCTCCTTCCTTCCTCTACCAGTCCCCCAGGCAAGTGGGCAACTGGCCTTTGGGCCTGGAACAGGGACAAGGAATCCAAGTCCAGGGATTCTGAGAGGGGCCCAGGATAAAGCCTTCGTGGAGGTTCTTATCTTCTCCTGTTGGTACTACACAGGGGTAGGTGGGTGCCAGGCATCCATGTCTGGGTTTACCTGGCTTAGACAGTCCTGTCAGCCCCAGCCCAGCCTCCAGAAGCTCCTAGAAGGCCCAGTACAGTAGCTTCCTGTGGCAGGGTAGAGCCTTCTCACAGGTGTAGACACCTTGCTCTTGCCACGTCAACCCCCAACCCAGCTAGGACCGGGCTTCAGCACTCAGAGGTGGTCCACAGTGGCAGAGCCTGAGACTGGGTGGAGGGAGGCTAATCTGGGGTCCGTGCGGATTCAGCCTGCCTGTCCCCTGACCTATGACCTGCCCCCAGCCCACACGCAGCGCCTGGTCCACATCCAGTCAATGTTGAAGCGTGCACCCAGCTATCGGACCCTGGAGCTGGAACTGCTCGAGTGGCAGGAGCGGGAGCTTTTTGAGTACTTTGTGGTGGTGTCCCTCAAGAAGAAGCCATCTCGAAACACCTACCTCCCTGAAGTCTCCTACCAGTTTCCCAAGGTGAGGCCATCTTTCCCCATCCCACCCCTCCTCTGGCACCTCCTGTCTGCCTGGCCCATTTGTGGAGCAAGAGAGATCCTTTACCTGCCACAGCCACTCACCTAGCTGTGGCAGCCTTGAGCTTGATGCCTGCTGGTTAGCAGGGAAGAAAGGGTTGGCTTCAGGGGCATGGGTTTGGGCCAGGGCTTATTCACAGAACGCCTCCCAGTAGGCTTAGAATAAAACCCAAATTGTTTATAAGGATGGCAAGGGGCCTGCAGGAGGGCCCCCAGGTACTTCTACTTTTTTTTTTCTCTTTTTTTTAACAACTTTTTTTTGAGACCTGAGTCATATACCATATAATTCAGCTATTTAAAGTGTACAATTCAATGACTTTAGTATATTCAGAGTTGTACAATGTTAGAACGTTTTTAAAAAGGATTTTATTGGGGATCCCTGGGTGGCTCAGTGGTTTAGCGCTGCCTTCAGCCCAGGGTGTGATTCTGGAGACCCGGGATCGAGTCCCATGTCAGGCTCCCTGCATGGAGCCTGCTTCTCCCTCTGCCTGTGTCTCTGCCTCTCACTCTCTCTGTGTCTCTCATGAATAAATAAATAAAATCTTTTTTAAAAAAAGGATTTATTTATTCTAGAGAGAGTGTGCATGCAAGCAAGCAAGGGGAAGAACAGAAGGGAAGCCAGAGGGAGAGGGAGAGAGAATCTGAAGCAGACTCCATACTCAGCATGGAGTCCGACACGGGGCTCAGTCTCACGACCATGAGATCATGACCAAGAGTCAGACGCTTAACTGACTGAGCCACTGAGGTGCCCCTAGAACATTTTTATCACCCAAAAGGAAACCCTGTACCCCGTTGGCTGTCACTCCCCATCCCCCCACCTGCCTTCCCTCTTACTGCACCTTCCCTGCCCATCACCAGCCAGCCAACCTGGCCTCCTTGCTCTCTGCCTCTGCCTGGAATGTTCTTTCTTCAGCTCTGCACATGGCTGCCAGCTCTTTTTCATTCCTCGTTCTCTGCCCAGATACTACCTCTTCCAGGAGATCTTTCCAGATACCTAAAGTATCCCTCCCCCTGCCCAGTTCTCTGTCATAGCACCCTGTTTATTCCCTTTGTGGTACCGTTGGAGATTTTGTTGTTGATTGTCTCACTCTCCTGACCAGAATGTGCAGGGACAGGGACCTCGCCCACTTTGTTTTCCATCAGCAGCCGCAGCGCATGACACAGGGCCAGGTGCCACATAGAAAGCGCTCATTTGGCACATACTCAATGAATAAATGATGACTCAGCTCACACCCAGGCCTCTCTGTAAGAATCCAGAATGGGGACAGGATTGCTGAGAAGCATGCCAGTTGGTTGGATGCCATCTAGAGCTCTCAGGGGAGGAGATGCTTCTCAGCTACCCCCTCCCACCCCCAGAATCCATGTCTTCTCTCGTCTATTTCTTCCCATATTCCTCTCCCTGCAGCTGGACCGACCCACCAAGCAGATGCGGGAGGCAGAGGAGAGGCTCAAGGCCATTCCCCAGTTTTGCTTCCCTGATGCCAAGGACTGGCTTCCTGTGTCAGAGTATAGCAGGTGAGGCCTGGCCTGGTCTGGCTGGAGGCAGGAAGAGGGCATAGCTCCTTTACTCTCACAGCGGGAGTAACTGCATGGGACATACCCCAGTCTCTGCCTCTGCTTTTACAGCAGCCTAGCCCTTCACCTCCTCCCTGGGAGGGATTCCCTCTCCTCGGGTGCTGTTTCCTGGGTCCTCTGATCCTTCTCTGATGCCAGACCCCTCCCCGTTCCAGTGAGACTTTCTCTTTCATGCTGACTGGGGAAGACGGCAGCAGACGCTTTGGCTACTGCAGGCGCTTACTGGTGAGTAGGGCCATTCAGTCTTTGGGGGGCTGGGCTGCAGAGCGTGTGAGTGTGTGTATATGTGGGCGCACCTGCACTTTAACTCTAGCTTGTATGAGATTCTACATTCTGCTTCCTTGTATGCTCTTTGAGGCCACCCTGACACATACACACGCACACATGCACACACACACACACACACACACACACAGTTAAGGCACTCCTGGGATGGCAGGACTTAGAGTGACCCCTCTGATTAGGCCCCAGGTTCTAAGATAATCTGCAATAAGAGGTGAGAGTGGATCATCTTCTGCTGGGCTGTCATATGTGTTTAACTTTCCTACACGTTTTCATCTCATTTGTTTCTCTCGGACTTCCGGGCTCTGGTTGCTGATGCTGGATTGCAGGATCATATCACCCCAGCAGTACGTGTGTGCATCAGACAGGGGTAGAGGCCAGCCTTCCTCATGCCCTAGCCAGCTATGTAAAGGGGCATCCTGTCTGTGGTCTGCTAGTGTTGGAGGCTGAGGAGGGGCTGAGCAGTACCTTTTATGGGATTCTGGAAGACAGGCCTTGAACAGAGGGGAGTGGGAGGGTTTTGAAAATCTAAGCCGTGTTATATAGAGAGGAGCCCTTCCTCATCTCCCTTTCCACTAGTCCTAGGCAATAGATTGAGGTAAGGTAAAGAGAGAGTCCTATTGCACTCTCCCCTGGAGTTCACTTGGGATGTTGTTGGTTTGGGGTGTGAGCAGTGTTTCAGGGCTCCCATGCCTTAGTGGGACAAGGACTCACTAGATGCCAGTCTAGGGACAGATGAAGCAGATCCTTGCTAGGCAAGGGTCATAGCAGGGATCCCAAATGAAGGATTCTGGGCCACTCACTCATTCATTCATTCATTCATTCATTCATTCTGAAACCCATACCATACTCCTATTGAGGGTCAGGCAACATGTTAAAGGCACTTAAAGAGGAGTTAGACATGAATCCAATCCAATCCTCAAGGAATTTTCGATAGTCTAGTAGAGGAGGTTGGACTTTGGATGTAGAAGGGAAGGCAAAGGGAATAAACTATTATTTAGGACCTATTATGTTCCAGGCTGGCTGCTTTTAAGTATGTCATCTTCTTTAATCCTTGTAATGGTTTATGGAGTATTACTATGTCTGTTCTATAGAGTAAGAAACTAAGACTTGGATCACACAGCCAGTGAGAGACAGAGCCAGGATTGACTCTTAAGTTCTTTAACACCAAGTCTCATGGTCTTGGATCACCCCAAAGAGTAGTCTGGGGAGGAGGAATATTTGGATATTGAATGCCCAGGGAGTAGGGCCAAGGGAACATGGAGCAGGACGGACGCCCGGTGGAGAGCCAGGCAGAGGCCAGCAGCCCCCTGGTTTACCTGGGCCCAGAGAGGAGCATTCTGAAGGCTGGCGTTGCAGGAACAGTGATGGAACAGAGCCGCTCCTTTGCAGCGGGCCTGCTGCCCCCAGGGAAGAGCATGTTTGTCCTGGCGTGCTCGGAGAGGGCCTGGGCTGGGCCCCTGCCAAGGGGGCTGGCACTAGCTCGGCATTCCTGCAGATTGGACACAATGATTCTAACCCAAATCCCACATACTTGATTTAATCACTTGGGGCTTTAGGGGAGGCGGGGGAGAGGGAAAGAGAGAGGAGTGAGTTTCAGGCCTAATATGGACAAAACAGCCTTCTCTTTAGATCTGTGACGTGTGGCCAGCAGGTTTGGAAACTGAAATAGACCCATCTGCATTTGCTTAGCAGCCTGCATGAGGGGCCAGCACCTGCTGCTCTGCTCCCTCCCTATTCGGCCTTGCCAGGCATTCAGGCATCGGAGCCAGAGGCAGCCACAGGGCCCTGCCAGCCCCTGGCTGGAGAAGTAGACTCCTGTGGACTCACCCCAACCCGCATTTGGGGGCTCCAGGCCTGGGGAGCTCTCAGTGCACATCTCCTCCAGCCACTCACCTTTTCAATGCCCCTTCTCCTCTGTTCTGCGCTCCTAGCAAACCTCTGGTCTGTGTCTTTGCCTCCTTTTATCTTCTGTCCTGTTGGCAGGCAACAGACTCTACCTGTAAGACAGCACATCAGAGTCCAAAACAGAGTCCTGGCTCCACGACTTTTAGATGCATGCCCTTGGGCAATGTCTTAATATTTTTGTGACTCAGTTTACTCACCTGTAAAATGCAGATGATAGTGTCTGTGCCTATCTCAGGCCGTTTGCAAAGTACCAAGCCCAGGACTCAGATATGATAAATATTCAATAAATAGTAGTTTGCTGTCCCTCTCTGTGTTCATTCTATCTTACTAGAATGGGGTGGATCGAGGAAGGAAGGCAAGGGGAACCTAGAATGGGAATGTTTTATAGAATGTCCCCTGTGAGGGACAGACTCCATGGCTTGCTCCAAGGAATGTGCACAAGGCCCTCTTGTTACTATTGCATCCCCTGGATTCCCAGCTTTAGCCATGTAAATCCATAAATCACCCCATAGCTTCTGCCTCTTTTGCCAGCCTCTGTCAGCATCCTCCTGGGAGGAGCTTGGCAGGAGCCTGGCACCTCGGGTGGGAAGACCCAGCAGAGGCTGACACCTGCCCCTGAAGAGTATCAGCCTTTCCTCTGGGGGGCCTGGTTGAGTTGCGATGTAGAAGGGGCTTGGAGTTGTCCACTAGATCAGTCCTTAGTTCTCAGTTCCCAAGGAAGAGGAGCCAGATGTGGTAATCATGCATTCTCTGTATCTGTCTATTTCTCCTCCGCCTCGTCCCGACCCAGCCAAGTGGGAAAGGGCCTCGGTTGCCAGAGGTATACTGTGTCATCAGCCGCCTTGGCTGCTTCGGCTTGTTTTCCAAGGTAAGAGGGCTCTGGCTTACTTCCCTCCCCTTTTTCCCAGCTGACAGCTCCCTTAGGATTATCTGTAGCCTGCTTAGATGAGAAAACCACCTGTGCGCACAAACGAGCAAGCGGGTGCGAGAGAGAGAATGCAAGAGCAAGTACAGGGAGCTCTTGGACTCCTTCCTATTCCCAAGCCTGGCTCCCCATCTGGCCAGCTGGCAACTCCCCAACTCCTGCACCAGCATGGTCTGCCAATGTCTACTCTGGGCCATGGGCAGAGCCAGAGTCCTTGGGGACAGAGACACCAGACCCCCTTGGAGAAGCCAAGTGCCCAGGGACCCAGCTCGCAACTGGTGTTTCCTTTGCCCAGCTCCTGGGTGTGAGGCAAGGATGAGTTAGAGAGCAGAGCAGTCATCGAGTGCCAAGGGAAGCAGGCAGGGTAGAATGTAAGGCTGCTGGTGGGACAGTCCTCCTGTACCCCTTGACCCTTGTTGGTCAGAGGCCAGGCCACCCTCTTCTTTGCCCAGGAGGGTAGGGAAGGGCAGTGCCCTGACACCCTTCCTCTTTGGGCTGCTGGTGGTGGGCACAGGTCCTAGATGAGGTGGAGCGCCGGCGTGGGATCTCTGCTGCCTTGGTCTATCCCTTCATGAGAAGTCTAATGGAATCGCCCTTCCCTGCCCCCGGGAAAACCATCAAAGTGAAGACCTTTCTTCCAGGTGCTGGCAATGAGGTAGGGATTTCTGCTGCCTCTTCCCTCAGACTATGGATGGGGATTGGAGGAATGCCTGCCTCGCCAAGGCTGCAGCCCCTGGGAGGGGCAGAGCACGGCCCCTTCCTCGCTCACCATGTGTGTGTAGCTAATCAGTAGGGACTGGAAAAGTGAATGATAGAACTGTAATGGGGGCCCAACTCCCTGCAGCTCCTAGGGGGCCTTCCCTGACCCGCTTGGACTTAGCTGCTTTCCACCTGCCCTCCTTCATTCATTCATCGGGTATTTCCCAACAGTACTCAGTCAGTCAGGGATGGCACCAGACCCCGGAGCAGGCATGAAGTTGCAGTGGGCCACAGCTGTTTTGTGGAGTTCACGATCTAGTGGGAGCAACCAATATTAAATACATACGTCTGCTTCTAAGTTGATAATTCCTAAATGTTTCAAGTGCCAGGTACAGGCACAGGAATGAGAACATGAGACAGGGGATCTGCTTTAGGTTTGGGCCCCAGGAAAGTCTCCTCTGAGGAAGTGACTAGGGTTGAGTAGAGTCAGCTCAATGAAGAGGGGAGAGATACTGAAAGAGGAGGGTTTAGATGGGAGACCATTATTCCAGGTAGATAGAGAACATGGCATAGTGACAAGCAGCTGAAGAAAGGTGACGATGGTTGAAAGGGGAGTGAAGCATGGTAGACAGCAAGGGCCACATCACGGTATGCCTGCTAGGCCAAGGTAAGGATTGTGGAGTTTATCTAAAGCAGGGTTAGAAGATGGGAGATGTAGTTTTAAAAGCTCACTCGGGGATCCCTGGGTGGCGCAGTGGTTTGGCGCCTGCCTTTGGCCCAGGGCGTGATCCTGGAGTCTTGGGATCGAATCCCACATCGGGCTCCCGGTGCATGGAGCCTGCCTCTCCCTCCACCTGTGTCTCTGCCTCTCTCTCTCTGTGACTATCATAAATAAATAAAAATTAAAAAAAAAAAAAAAAAAAGAAAGCTCACTCGGACTGCTGTGGTGAAAACAGGGAGACTGGCTAGGCTGTCCTGCAGTAGTAGTATAGGCAGGAGATGGTAGTAGCTTGGATTAAGGTGTGCTGGGAAAGGTGAGGAGAAGTAGGTGGATTTGAGATGTAGTTTATTTATTTGTTTTATTTTTTTAAATCTTTTTTTTTAAGATTTTAATTATTTATTCATGAGAGACACACACACACACAGAGAGAGAGGGGTAAAGACACAGGCGGATGGAGAAGCAGGCTCCATGCAGGAAGCCTGATGTGGGACTCGATCCTGGGACTCCAGGATCATTCCCTGGGCTGAAGGCAGGCGCTAAACTGCTGAGCCACCCAGGAGTCCCAGAGATGTAGTTTATTTTATTTTATTTTATTTTATTTTTTTAAAGATTTTATTTATTTATTCATAGAGACAGAGAGAGAGGCAGAGACACAGGCATCATACAGAGAGCCCGACGTGGGACTCGATCCAGGGTCCCCAGGATCACGCCCTGGGCTGCAGGCGGTGCTAAACCTCTGTGCCACTGGGGCTGCCCCAGAGATGTAGTTTAGATGATCAGAAGCACTTTGTGTTGAGTGGAAATATGGAATGTTAGGGAGATTTTAGGACTAGCTCCTAGCTTTCTGGCTTGAGCAATAAGATAGCTGCTGGAGTGCTGCCTGTAGAGGGAGCAGGCTCTGAGGAGGAGGCGGGGGAGGCAGATTTTGTATGTGTTATGTTTAAGATACCTGTGTGGCACTCAGGAGAAGACATGTAGTAGCAAAAGTGTAGCTGGGGAAGAGAAGAGAGCCTGGACCCAGTCCTCCTTGGACCTGGGGAACTCCAACATTGGAGGATCTTGCAGAAGAGGAGTAGCAACGCTCAGGAGTGAGAAGACAGAGGAATAGTAGGCTGTGGCTTGGAAGGCAAGGAAGGGGGCATTTTAAGAAGGAAGGGGTGATCAGGTGAGGTCAGAGTGAGAAACGGTAAGATGCCTTGGCAAGAGCGGATCTCAGTGGAGCGGGGCCCAAGGGGCCCAGATACCTGAGTGGAGTGAGTTGAGAAGTGAATAGGGGTGAGAAAGTAGAAACAGCCTGTATGGACTTCTCTTCCAGAGCCTTGGTTGTGAAGAGAGCTAGGGAAAGGGGCAGTGGTTGAGAGCGGGGAGTTTGCTGAAGGTTATTGTCTGAAGGCTGGTGGGAGTGGCCTAGCCGAGGGTGAAAGAAGCAGGAGAGGGAGCGGAGAGTCAGACGGTGGTCCAGCAGGCAGCAGGGTGTGGGATCCAGGGAGGGACTGGTTTCTGTTGGGAGAGACGGGCAGTTCCTTGTGTGATGGCAAGGAAGGGCCAGGGCTTCTCATCTGATGGCTTTGGCTTTCTCAAAATGGAAAAGAAGGTCATCCTCTGAGAGTGGGAGGTTGGTGCTGGGTTTTAGGAGAGGGAAGAAAGGACTTGATTGTGGCTGAGAGAGGGAGAGGGTCTGACTAAGGGGGCACTGCGGGTGCTGACATTGGCATGGTTGCCATTTCTGGGCTTTCTCTTGGTCTCTCGTCTCCCACCCTCCTTTGGAGGGACTTTAGTCTGCTTGAGAGGCCTGGTGCACGAGGGCTGGCCCTGCCTGAAAGCCCAGCAGCAACCTGGGGGCTCTTCGGGATGGCCCCACCCTCACCAGCCTCACTTCTCCTCACTCTGACTTGAATTGCTTGCTCTCCTGAAACCCTGCTTCCTTTTGCCCCGAAGACTTTCCCCTTCTCTCCTCGGACAGCCCAAATGAAGCATCTTGTGCTCCGAGCCTCTGCCCCAGCCCCTCCCTGCCTCAGCTGGGGTTGCTGTCCTTCCTCTATGTGCTCGTGGCCCCCTGTGCAGATGTGAATCGTGGCTTCCCTGCCTGACATCAGTCTCACAGCTGTGGTTGCTTAGACTCAGGCAGCCCCACTGGACTGCGATCCTTGAGGGCCTGGATGAATGCAAAGAGGCCCAAGTCCCACAGGCTGCTTCTGTGAATTCTCATACCTAAAGGGAGCCTGGACCCCAAGGGTAATAGGCATGTGGTGCTGTGCTGCAGAGCAGAGCCTGGTGGACTGCGGGCAGCCTGTTGGGGGTGGCGGGGTGTGAGGGAACATCACTGTGACTTCTGGGGGCAAGGATGGGAGGGGAGACAGAGGCCTTTGGTGTCATTGTGGTATGGTTTTCCTTCAGGCCACATTCACTGTGTGTTTTGTGTGCACAGAGTATTGTGCTCATCACTGGGCCTTCTAGGAGTTTCCCACCAATGGCTGGGAAAGATAGTGTACACTGACTGTTAGGGCAACTTGTACCCATTTTGCCGCTTCTCTGGGAGCCAGAGGGATGAGTATTGAGCTAGGAGTTTGAACTTCTCTTACTTAAACTCTGAGGAATAAGTGAGATGATGTGGAGTAAAAGCTCTCAGAAAAGAACTCTAGGCAGGTCCCCATGACACCTGCTTCAGGATGGCCTGAGCATCAGCAGTACCCCCTGCTCTCACTGCTACGGTCAGTTGCTACCCTTCACCCTCAGGACTGCCCCGGGGAAGTGGCTTTTGTGCCATAGCGCTGACCTTGGGAGTGGCCTTGCCACCCCTTTGGAGGGAGCACGGCTAGATCTGGCCCTGATAAAGTCCTGCGTCCTGGCACGGCTGTGGACTAGCCACCCCTTTCCTTGTGTTTTCCTTGTCCCTGGCACAGAGATTAGATAGGCTGACAGAGATAGAGGCCAGAATGGTAGGACAAACACAACCTCTGGAAGGAAGCTCGAGCAGGAAAGGGAGAGGACACGGCAACAAGGGCACTGGCGTTGCCTCTCGAGAGATGGCAGTCAAGGGATATGGAGATGCTGCTCTTCCTATGGCCTGGGGAGCAGCAGTTATTTGTGGGGTCTGGTCAGTATGGGTGCCAAGACCTTTGCCCCGGGGAGATGGGCCAGGGGGCGGGGAGTACCCCATAGGCAAGCTGTGTGGTCTCCTCACCCTCGTGATGCAGATGGCTTCATCGACTACTTCCTTCTAGAGCCTCCCCCACATTCTGGTTACTCCTCTCGCTCATAGCCTAGGGGTCTGAGTGCTGTGGGCACAGGGCTATGGTCTGAGGGGAGAGGGAGCCTGGGTCTCACAGCTGTGTAGGGTAGATTAGAAACCTGGGAAAGAGAGGGTGGGGAGAGAAGCCTATGGCCCGTCCGTCACCGTGTGTGGGACCCAGCAGTGATACCCATTTCATCTGTCTTGACCCACTTCCCCCCTCGCTCTCCTGCAGGTGTTAGAGCTGCGGCGGCCTATGGATTCCCGACTGGAGCATGTGGACTTCGAGTGCCTTTTTACCTGCCTCAGTGTGCGCCAGCTCATCCGAATCTTTGCCTCGCTGCTGCTGGAGCGCCGGGTCATTTTTGTGGCAGATAAGCTCAGGTAAGGCCCAGCGGGGCAAGGTGAGGAGGGGGGAAGGCACGTCCACTAATTAGTCTGACATGTATTTATGAGCCCTGGTATGTGCCAGCTACTGTGGTATTGGTGTGACAGGACTGAGAACCCAAGGGAGGACTTGGCCTGAAGGAAGACATGGGACATTTCTTCTTTCACTCCAACCGAGAGTGTGCAGATGCAAATATGTTGATGTGGAGAAAGGTGGAGTAAGATTTCTGGCTGATGGCTGCACTTCCTCTGGAGGGGGAGGCAAGGCCATCTGTGGGATGTTGAGTTCGAGGAGAGTGATGAACTCTAGGCAGAGCCATGTAAGGAAGGGGCAAGAGCACTGACTAGGGGTCAGAAGAGCACTGAGCCCCCAGGGAGGAGCCAGTCTGGGTATCACCTGGAGAAGGCACTGGGAGACTTGTGGAGAAGGACAAGGTGAGGCATTGAGGGTGCCGGGAGGAGACTGGTTGCGGGAACCTTGGCCAATCAAACTAGGAGAGGGAAAAGATGTCCGGGGACAGGAGGTACCCATGAGGTACGGGAGCTGGTGTAAGAGGAATGAGAAAAGAGCTGGCTGGATCACAGGTCTTGGTCCAAAACGTTGGCATTTATGACTTTAGAGGAGTCCCAGATGCCAAGATCTGGTTGTGGCTGTGAGAAGGGGGTAGAAGGGTTACAGAGCATGAGGTGTTGTGGGAGGTGTCGAGCTCTACTAGGCAGTCAAGATTTAAAAGAAAGTGTCTCAGTCTCTTCAGGAAAATACCAGACTGGGTGGCTCGTAAGCAATAGAAATGTATTTCTCACAGTTCCAAAGGCTGGACATCCAAGATCAGGGTGCCAGCATGGATACATTCTGGTGAGGGCCCACTTCCTGGTTCATAGCCAGAGCCTTCTCGCTGTGGTGGAAGGGGTGAGCAGGTCAGAGGATCTGTTTCTTTTCTTTTCTTTTTTTTTTTTTTTAAGATTTTATTTATTTATTCATGAGAGACACACAAAGAGAGGCAGAGACATAGGCAGAGGGAGAAGCAGGCTCCCTCCTGGGAGCCCGACGTGGAACTCGATCCCAGACCCTGGGATCACACCCTGAGCCAAAGGCAGACAGAAACCCTCAACCACTGAGCCACCCAGGTGTCCCTTGGAGGATCTGTTTCATAAGAGCATGAATCCCATTTATAAGGGCCCCACCTTCATGACCTAAGCATCTCCCAAAGGCCACACCTCCTACTTGGGGTTTAGGATTTCAACATAGGAATTTTGGAGGGCACGAGTATTTAAACTGTAGCATGGAGTATGTGTGGGGTGGATAGGCAGGTAGAGGATGAGCTCTTGGCAACATGTATATTTTTTTGGTCAAAGACTCCATCACAGGAAGAAGTGGTTTCTTTCAAGTGGTAGAATTAATTCAGTCATGTGGACGTTCATTAGCCTGGCTGCTGTGTGCCAGGTGCTGATAGGAGGGGCAGAAAAGGAAAATCCTCTTTCGGGTTGGTCCTCAAAAGGCCCAGGCTCCCTGGAGTCTTTCCTTCTGTGTGAGGGGCTACTGAGAGGAGCAGAAGGTGACTCCTGAATGCTCTCACAGGGCACTGGGGTGGAATACCAGGCCCATCCTTGGCCAAGGAGAAGGAAGAGGAAGAAATGCCAGGGCTGCTTTTTCCAGAGAAGGCCAGCTTTAGAAATGAAAAGGGCCCCTTACTTTCCACCCCAGCCTCAATGTTTCTGTATCCCACAGTTCTGTGTATCTTGTGCTTCCTCAGGAAGGGGCCAAGCCTGACAGCTGGAACCTGCCAGGTACAGCAGCTTCATGAGGCCCCTGTCTGCTGCCTCTCCTCCACCCGTGTTCACCATCCATCAGCAAGTGTGGCTCTGGTCTGACCAGACCATGGTGTCCCTACCAAAGCCTAGACCCTGAGGTTCCTTTTCTGGAAGGTTCCATTCCCTCACTCCTCTTTGCTACCCCCACCCATAAGCCAGCTCCAGTAGGTCCCTTGATACAGCTGAGCACACTCTTGCACCACTCTGGAAAAAAAGTACCCCAGGGCTCTGTTCTTTGCTGGGCTTAGCATTCAAGTTCTGCCTCTTGTGGATCTTAGAAAAGAGATCCACCCTGCTCAGGATCTACCTGTGACTGGAGAGGGGCAGGGTGGGCACTTCAGTGATGGCACACAGGCCTGGACTGGGTCAGGGCTCTGCGAGTCTGGCCAGCTCATGTTCTGTTGCTCACGTTAGGTTGTCCACAAATCCCTTTGTCTCTCTAGGTCTAGCTTTGATGCCTGTGGGGGAGTGCACCGTATATGTGTACAGGCTCTGCATTGACAGCCCTAGGGGTTATACAAAACTTCCTGTCTCCAAAGAGCCAGGCCCATTGGAGGGGAAGGTGGAGATCAATGTGTCCCTCAACTCTGAGACCGCCCTTTTCCAGATATTTTCCAGATGGCTGTCCTCTCAGTGTGGGGAGCTGCTGTTCCAGGGGAAGGGCTGTCAGAGCCAGGACATCTGTGTCTTTGTCTTAAGGCCCAGAACTATCTTAGGTGTCCATAGGGTGGCAGGACAGAAAGGGGGTTTGCTTCTGTCATGGATTAAAACCATGTTCTCTGGCTGGTGGGGCATTAGTCAGGAAAGGGGGAGAATCCCTGCTGGAGCCGATCTAATAAAGTCTCTTATGGCTAATAGATGGGACCAATAGAGGCAGAGGCTCAGAGTGGGAAAGTTGAGCTTAAAACTAAACTTGACTGTGGGCCCTGCTCCTCATCTGTAATATGGCCCCTAGGAGAGGGCCTTTGATTCTCCTCCCAACAGATGGGTTGTCCAAGCCGGGTGTGCCACCTGTTTGCCAGTGCCTCACACTGCCCTCAACACACGTGGGGAGTCTACATTCACTTCTGCACCTTCTAACCAGCACCCTAGAGGTCCTCCTCCCCTCTTGCACCGGTCATTCTGCCCAGATAGCCGGCACTGTAGTGCTGCTGGGTCTAGAGGCCTGGAGCCTCCTCTAGGCTGAGACACGGATGACCCCACTGAGACCTGAGGCTGTTTTTTGGAGCCTGAGAATAAATATGGGAGTGGGCACTTTTTTCAGCTTGATAGGAATGGTGCCAGGCTCCTCACCTTGGTCAGTGGTCCTTAGTCAGACCACTTTTGGGGAAATTACAGAGAGGAAAGGTTGGATAGAGGCTCAGAGTAATCAAGTCACACTGGGCTGGGAGACAGGACAACTGGTTGTGTCCCAGGTCAGCCATTTATGAAACTGACCCTTCATATCTGTGGCCCCAGCTATAAGATGTAGAATCGACAAGACGACCTCTGAGGGCCTTTCAGCTCTTACACACTACAAATTTGTGATCAGCTCTTGCTCACCTTACCTTCATATTCCCTGGCTTGAGCTGATGCTTCCCCACTAGGTTAGGCCTGTCTGTGCATGAGGGTGGCCCTTGGGGGTATATATGTGAGTTGTTTGTGAGTTAAAGTGTTGCTGTGTACCTTCATGTCTGTTCCTAGGTCGAGTCCCAAAGAAGGTTGGTACTAATGTCCTTGAGGCCCTGAGCAGTGGGAATGTGGGGGCTTCACCAGTCTGCAGGGTCAGATCCAGACCTGAACTCCAATAGCATTTTTGTTGTACTGGGAGGTGTAACCTATAAAAGGATGTTCTGAGGCCTCAGCGCTCTTACGCCCCTTCCCCAGAGGTGCTGGGCCTGGGCTCAGGTGCTTTGTCTCTATCTATCTACCAGTACCCTTTCCAGCTGCTCCCATGCTGTGGTGGCCTTGCTCTACCCCTTCTCCTGGCAGCACACATTCATTCCTGTCCTTCCGGCCTCCATGATTGACATCGTCTGCTGTCCCACACCCTTCCTGGTTGGCCTGCTCTCCAGCTCCCTCCCCAAACTGAAGGAGCTGCCTGTGGAGGAGGTAAGCCATTATCTGGGGAAACCAGGGGGGGGTGAGGGGTAGAAGAAGGAAGGAGGAATAGATACTCCGGGGAGGCAGGGCCAGAGGGGGAAAGGAATGAACAAAGACCACTGGGATCTTCTCACTTGTGGCCTCTGGGCCTCTCTACCCAGCTCTTACCTTTTTCCCTGGGGGCTCTATGCCTGGGTAAGATTATTCCTGTTGTCTGACTCTGGGAATCAAGGAAGTGTGGAGGCCTAGGGAGGGCATTGTAAGGGCTCACCTCCTGCACCACTGCCACTAATGACTCTTTCTTGCAGGCACTGATGGTGAATCTAGGATCTGACCGATTCATCCGACAGGTAAGAGCAGGGCAGGACATCACAGAATATGGCCTGCCCTAGAGTAGGTACTTGTTCGATGCAGGCTCTGGAGCGCCCGACACTATTATACACATTGCTCAACCTTCATAGTCGGTTTGTTGAGTTCTCTGGTTTCCATATTCACAAATAGACAAAGTTGGGGAGAAACTGATTTAAGAAGCCTGGACCCCAGCATGATCTGCCTTTCTGTTTGGGATCATCTGGTGTGACGACAGTGTTGGGAATGTGAAGAACACAGCCTGGAAGTCTGAACACTTGAGGTCTGGCTCTGCCACCTTTGAGCCACATGATGTCAGACAGGCCTCCAAACTTCTTTGAGCCAGAGTTCTCATCTCTAAAGCAGGCATGGTGACAACACCAGCCTTGAAATATTGCTGGGGGGGCAGAATGTGATGGAGTGTCAAGTTTTGCAGTTATCATTGTCAACTGCAGGAAGCCTCTGTTAGTTATGGAAATCCTGCTGGGTCTCCACTAAGGAGCACAACCCACTGGTACCCTCTGGGAGTGTACATCATTGACAGGTGCCTTCCTAGGTACAAGGCATCAAGGTACAGACTTAGAACCAGAACACAGAGACAGGAATGATAGCCCAGCCTCATCCCTGAGACACAGGCTGGGCCAGTTTCCCTACCCTGAGGCAGCTCTGCTTTCCACCTTGGAGCTGGAGATGGAGGAGCTGGGGAGACTTCATCAGGGTGCTGGTCCTGGGCAGTCAATGCCATGGCCTCCACCGCTTATTATCTGTGTGACCTTGGACAAGTTTCTTAACCTCTCTCTGTGTTCAGCTTCTCATTGTAAAGTGAGGTTGATAATAGTATCAGGATTTTGGGGAGGAATGAATAGGATTATATACTGAAGGCCTTCAAACAGGGCCTGGTACACAGTAAGTGCTCAGTCAGTGTCAGCTGTGATTATGATGACCGTGTGTTTGCCTGTAGATGGATGACGAGGACACGCTGTTACCGAGGAAGTTACAGGCAGCTCTGGAGCAGGCTCTAGAGAGGAAGAATGAACTGATCTCCCAGGACTCTGACAGTGACTCCGATGATGGTGAGTGAGGCTTGCTCCTGCCACAAATAGGTCTGGCCCTGACTCCCTCTACTCTGGGTCTGGGCCTCATGGTACCAGGACCCTGTTTCTACACACCAGACCCTTCTGGTTGACAAGGCTCCAGGTTAGAACTTTGGTCTCGGTCTAGCCTAGAATTCTCTTACCTCACTACTAGTGGGCTCAGGGAGTAATGGGTCTGAGGTATTGTGGTATTTTGTCAGTTCAGAAAGATAAACAACATTGGGGGTACTTCTTTGGTGGCCCAGGCTATAAAGCTGCCTTCTTCCCTCTAATTCTTCTCTACTTCAGGAGGTTTGGGAAGGAAAACCCAAAGACATTTGACAACCATCAGACTCTTCCTGCTGATAGGAAACTAGTTATTCCTCCCTCAGGGGCCTTGCCATGAGCCCCTGCAGGAGATGGAGGAAACTTCCTCTTCTTGTGAAGCCAAGAAAACCACCAAGGGTGAAGGGTGTGGAGAAAGTGATCCTCTGGTCTTTGATTTCCACTCTCATTCACCCAGTGAATATTTGCCAGCTTCCATGTGCAGAGCACAGTTTCTGACCTTCCAGCTCGGAGGCTAGTTACCATGCCAGGAACACAAGAGAAAAAGTTTCGGTGTGGTTCTGCTAGAAGTTCTTGGGGGAGAGGGAGACTATACCAGCTAGAGGTTGGGGTTAGACATCGAAGATGACAGGTTCTTGACCTGAACCTCAAAGATTTGTCTTTTCTCTTCCAGAATGTAATACCCTCAATGGGCTGGTGTCGGAGGTGTTTATCCGATTCTTTGTGGAGACTGTTGGGCACTACTCCCTCTTCCTGACTCAGAGTGAGAAAGGAGAGAGGGCCTTTCAGCGAGAGGCCTTCCGCAAGTCTGTGGCCTCCAAGAGCATCCGCCGTTTTCTTGAGGTTTTTATGGAGTCTCAGATGTTTGCTGGCTTCATTCAAGACAGGGAGCTAAGAAAGTGTCGGGCAAAGGGTAAGGCCAGAAGAGCTTGGGTCTGGGAGCTCTGGGCCCTCTTCTATAAGTTGTCTGCTACTCGCAAGGCTGAATAACTAGGCACCATGTAGAAACTCATAGGTATTGGCTAGGGCCAAGGCCTCCTAATATCCCTTTCTTCTGATAGAAACTGCTGAGGAGCTTTCTTCTCCTCTTGGCCCAATAACTGCCTTCACGAGGCTGTGCACAGGCTGGAGCCATGTGGCTGGTAGGGCTCGTCTCTACCCAAGAGCAGCATGCAATCCCCTCCTCAGATGCCTTCTTATTCAGAGAAAAAGAGCAGACTTGAGAAACTTAGGGGGTTCTGAGAACCACAGGTTGGAGAAGCCCTTGAGAAGACTGAGCCAGCTCTCTGAGGTTGGTGGAAGCCTCCATACAGAATAGAAGCTCACTTTGTCTCTAGTTATATCATCAGCTCAGCTCACTCTAGGACTGTTTTTAAAAAATCATATCAAGATCTTTTTGTCTAACCCAGGGTTATTATGTCTTCTGTCCACTAATACAGTCCATTTAGTCTAACAAACCTTTTGGAACAACATGATAGAGTGATCTCGGAGGAACTAGAGAAGGTGCCCAGCTCTGAAACAAGGAGTAGCATCTTTGCCTCAGTGAATGCAGCTCAGGGCCACACAGGGAGGCAAGGTGCTGAGGGCCTCTTGCTTTAGCAGTGAGCACGGTGAGATGTCTGATGAGACCATGAATTCTAATACGATGCTCCCATAAATTGTAACAACAGATCTTTGATTTCTCTGAGCCCATGGTCCCCTCCAATAGGCCTCCCCTTCCCTTCATGTGATAACTATTCTCTTCCCCCTTCCTCCTCTTCCCCAGGCCTCTTTGAGCAGCGAGTGGAACAGTATTTAGAGGAACTCCCAGACACTGAGCAGAGTGGGATGAATAAGTTTCTCCGAGGTTTGGGTAAGTCACATGGTCACTGATGAACTAGATGTAGAAGAACAAGAAGCTGTAGCTGAGGTATCTGTACCAAGACTACTCTAAACCAGTGCCACTGGGTATTTATATTGGGGCTGTAGACAGAACTGTAAGACATCCCCTGGTGAAGAGGTTCCCAGCTTAGTGCTCCAAGAGCATTTAGCACAGTATTTACCAAATTCCAGAACTATGAGAAACCACAGATCCTTACATAAATCAGATCTTTTTCTGTGTGCTCCTTCCTGAGTGAAGATGAGGATGCTAGGGGCAAGTGAGCTTTTCTCTAGGCATAAAGGGGTCTACAGAAATTGCGGTGCCAGAGTGCCCTTTTCTGAAAACCTCTACTCCCTTCAAAAAGCTCAGCCAGCTAAATCATGGAATCCTAGAATATCTCAGTTTAAAGGAAAATTGAGGCCAAAGAAGTTAAATAGCTTGCCCATAGCCCCAAAACGATTGATACCAGTCTCCTAATTAGAGCTCTAGCATAGTTCACTGCCTCAGATCAGATCTGTCACAGCTGAAATCCAGTCTTTCTAACCCTGTCTCTCGCTGAGAGTAAGGTTAGGGCTGTTACAAGAGTTGATACTGAAACCTTCTCACTCTTGCCCTCTCTGACCCACAGGCAACAAAATGAAGTTCCTCCACAAGAAGAATTAAGCCCCTTTCCCAGTAATGGAGTACAGTGCCTTGCAGAGCCTGGAGCCTGGGGAGGGGCCAGCTTGGAACCCTCTGGGCTGCTGTGGCTGCTCTGCCCCCACAGACCCCACCCTCCAAGCCAGCCCACCTCTGCCTTCACGATATCCCAGGATACTGTTTGTAAATAATCTGCTGTAAGCTTTCTTATCTCTTTTTGTAACAAGCAAAGAGAATCTGGTAAATATTTGTATATTCCCAAGGGGCTGGGTGCTGGCGACTGGCCAATTATGTGCAGCTGACTGTCTCAGCCGAACCACTGATCTTCCCCTGGAGGCTCCTGGCCTGCCTGCCTGAGGCCCCTGCTGCCAGTCTTGGGCCCTGGAGAGCAGATGCTGTCTTGTTATGTACAGGAGGACTATTTTTTTTTAAATCTTAGAGTTTCTATTTTTTTCTAGTAGTCCCCATCCCCTATCCCTCTGTTTTTGAAAGGCAAAGGCCAATCAATCCCCATGTGCAGCATGGTACCAGGCTTTCGGGCCTGGCCTCTTGTTCTTCCCACCTTTGTGATGATGGTCAGTGAGTCATGGGAAGCCCACTCCCCACCCCCAGCTGTGCCAGTGCTCTCCGGGCCCAGCTCCCAGTCAGTGGTGGCCACGATGCGGTACAGGGCATCCCTCCTTCCCACCATCTACGGGTGTTCTCAATAAACAGTGTACAGTTGTTTGGGGCCAGAGCCCTGTGTGTTCCTTGGCTTCATTTTCTACAGTTCTCTCATCTGGGGGATGGGCTGAGATAGGCCAATCAGGAATGAAACATCATCATGCAGGGAATTGAGTACTTCATTAAGAGTTTAGCTTCAGTGTGAGCCACTTATCTCTCCTGAAATCAAGTTCTCCGCCTTGAACCGTATGACTGGTCTTAGAAGATACCTTGTCATTGTTCTTGTTCAGCTTGCCTCTTGTTCAGACTCTATGCAAGTGGTCCCAGCGATGGCAAGAATGCTCAGTGCTTTCCACTCCACCATTAGGTGAACTTAACATTTGCCTGTTTAGTATGAAGCCCTTAAGATATCATTGGGTATCCTGACATTGGTGAGGTGAAACTCAGCAAAAGCCAACCCAGGCTTGCTCATACCCTGGCCCATTGCCAATAGCTCTTCTCTCATTCTGTGGATAGTTTTCTCCTGTTGGAACCCCAGGTTTGCATGCAGGAAGGTCTGCTATATACCCTGGAAAAGCAAGAAGAGAAGCAGGGCAGGGAATATGGATAGTTTAGGTTTCTCACCTACCCAAGGCCTTCACAGAACAGAGACCTTGAATATTTCCAAGATGAGAGATGAAGAAATATGCTAGAACTCTCTTCATTGGAATTCAGTTTGGGGCTGGCAGGATTTGAACCTCTTCAAGGAGTAAAGCTTTCCTATCCTTCCACCCTGGCCTACTTAAACAGTAGGATAAGAGTCTTATCCTGAGTTTCCTTCCCTCCTCCCCTCTTCCTGTTGAAGCCCATATAGGTCTCAGCCTGTCTGTGGTTTGGGATTGCTATCTGCCTCCTAAAGCAAAGTAGAGGGCTTGTGTTCTGGGAAGACAAAGTCGTCTTCTCTTCTGAAAAAAGCCTGTTACATAGTTGGCTTTGGCATCTTCCAGGAATAGGGAGGTGGAGATTGAGGCCTCAGGAGTCTGAGTTTTCAGCTGAGGTAGAGAGAGAAGACAGTGCTTATCACCAGGAAGTCCAGAGTTGTGTGTAGTTACCTCCAGGACTTATCACTGTTAACCCAGCCTGGGCTTCATGATAGTCATAGAAGTGGATTCCTTAACAATAAAATAATATAGTTTCCAGAAGGTGATATTTCTTGCTCCTTTCCTTCTCCCACTCCCCCTCTCTTTTTAAACTTGACTTCAAAGAATCCTCACAGACATGTGATCAGATCACAAGAGAGATAGATATAAATTCTTTTTTAGTAAAATTTGAAAACTTTATGTATCTTTAAAATCTTAAGTTACCTAAGATTAACCCGAAGGACTCCTTCCTCCTATGGTGGCCACAGCTTTCATCCTAGTTCAGAAAATCCGTACTGGCACAAAATGGGTCTGGTTGGGCTGCAAGGGTCCATACAGTGAGTACTATGGGTAAGGCACAGAAATCTTGGGGGGAACGTAAGAGGAGGGTGTGTTCAGGGGGCCTGGTATGGGGTTGACAAAAAGCAGTCAATACTTCTTTCCAAGTTCCATTTTACATGATCTCTCAACCCCTAAACAGTTCTCAACCGTATCAGATCCAACACTCTCCTTTTCCCTAGCAAATACTCTCACTCCCCGCTTTACTATCCTGAAATGAAATTTGTAGATAACATAACCTACCTAAGCATGCCTTAACTTTAATATAAATGGGGAGAAATAAAAGGAAGTATTTTGTTATAACATGCATTTAAATATGTAAATGCTTGGATACAGCTATACTAGATGATATAATGAGGTCAGATGCCTACATTTGTACATAGAATTACTATGAATGCAGTAGCTACACATGCACAGATAAAAATATGTTGTATTAGCAACTCAGATTCTCCTGAGTAGGTGTTAACCATTGTTAAGAACGTTGAACAACTTTTTTGGGGGGTGGGGGCAGAGGGCAAGGGAGAGAAAATCTTAAGCAGACTCTACACCCAGCATGGAGCCTGATGAGGGGCTCAATCTCACATTCCTGAGATCATGGCCTGAGTTAAAATACGAGTCAGATGCTTAACGGGCTGAGCCACCCAGGTGACCCAGAGAACTGAACAACTGTCAATATTCTGAGCAAAACACAGTGAGCTTCCCCTGACTTAAACAGCATTTGGAATCCTGGAAAACTGAGAAGTATTTGAAAACTGGGCCGGGGGGTGGGGGGCGTTAATTATGTGTAAAATGGAGATAGATCTAGATTTTTTGTTGTTGTTGTTTAGAATCAACACATTGCAGGATGTCTAGCAACCTTGGTTGCTTCCCCTCCATGATAGTGACAAAAACTGCCCCATTCATTTCCAAACTACCCCCCCTAGAGGATGGTTTTGCAATCATTGAGAACAAGTGTCTAAAAACTGCCTTTGGACATCCCTTGGGCCTTTAGGGGGCAATAATGCTGTCTCCTCTACCAGAAGCCCCACTGTCTATTGAGTGTCAGGCCCTCTCTATTCTGGAGTTAAGGCCTTCGGTTTTCTCCTTAATCGGCCTTGTAACTTAGAGCAGGGCAGGCTGCCCCATTACATCTTCCTAAATGCTTTTTAAACTAAATAACCATGCTCTGTTAAACTGTCCAAATGAGGAGCCTGCTTCTTGAAGGCAGTATTTTGAAAGAATGTCCTTGGAAAGCCACATTATGGAAAGCCATATTATATTATCCGACTCCAGCTTATATTGGATGGTGTGTGGAATTAGGGATCCCCCAAATCATTCTATTTACAGCTCAGTTAAATTTTTTGCTAAAAATAATATCCTTTATTTTACATGGAGACTTGTAACTTGTACCCAAAATGACTTCTTTATAAAGATACATAAACGGAGTCTTAAGAAAAGACCAAAGTGGGGATAAAAGTAAAACAAAAAACGCGCTGTAAAATAGAGCCAAGGGTGAAACATAACACCTGAACTTACATTCTAAGGCTGATGCACAGCACGTTTCTAGAGCCTAAGTGGTCGTATGCATTCCAATACATCTTAATTCATTTGCCTATGGAAGTGAGGGCAGAGTCACGTAAAAGGTCATGAAAACTCTAGATCAAGAGAAAATATTACTTTTTCGGTACTGGCAAATTACTGGTAAATTTGGAATTATTTTGTCTTTATATTCCCTTTTAATATAAAGTAATATGCATTTGGTTAAGCAAGAAACTCAAACTACAAGAACAGACGTCTCCCTCACCTCCCACAGCTCGAGGAAATGCCTTGTGTTCCCTTCTTCCCGAACGTTTCCTTGTGTGTACGAGCAGGTGAACGCAGCTGGCGCTCATCTTCTTGACAAGGGAAGCTCATTCTGAGAAGTCTGGAAATTCCCCTTTTACGTGTGTACAGAGACCTCGTTTCCGTCAGCGCGGCCTAACAAGCACGACCCCGGGGCTGCAAGGTCGGCCCGGCCGCCAGTTCCGCAGCGGCCCACGCCCACGGCCGCCGGCCGAGTTGAACCTCCCGCCTCGCCAGGGAGTCTCTCCGCCTCCCGTCCGGCCCCGCCCCTTGCCGGAAATGGCTGAGCCCCGGGAGGGAGCCGGAGCCGAGCGTGCTTCCGGTCGCGGGAGTGGCAAGGTCAGCGTGACCCCGGAACCAGAACCTCACACCCTCCGGAAATGGCCCTCCGCGAGGACTGACCCGTGTGGCTATTGTGTGATGGCGTCCCGAGGTGGGGCCCGGATAGCGCCGCCGTCCTCGTGGTCTTCCTCTTCCTAGCGGAGGCCGACGCCGCGCGCCTTCCGCGGATGAGCCCTTTGGCTCGTCCAGGGCCGGACTGCGTTTGGTCTAGCCGTCAAGTAAGAATACGTGTATTTGAATTGAAACCCTAAGTTCGATTTAGCGGACTTTGATAATGGGGTCGGGTGCGATACCTCCAACTGCTGTTGCAGCTGCAGCTCCGAGGTTTGGATGAAAATTTAAAGCACATGTACATTAGGCCAGAAGTTCTATCCTTAGCATTTCAAGCTTATAGAAAATAAGCACGTCAGCCTGAGGTGTTCGGTGACATGATTTTTCAGTTTGAAGAGGCAGGTAGACAAATGGCTGAGGACCACGGAGTTACCGGGAATCTAACAAAAGCTCTGCTTCCCATACGTGGGAGGACTTGCATTAACCCGGGGCACGTATCACCCACTAAGAGATGATGCAGCACCGGCCTGTGCCTACAGGACAGACCACTCAAAGCTTGGCAGCTTCAACATTGGATTCCTAAGCGTGGACTCTGTCTCATCAGTGGCCCCTTTCACCCAAATATATTAAGTTAAAATGTAAGGTTTGTGTTTGGTCCCATCAGACAAGCTAAGTGGTCACGAAAGGTCTGTGCCCTTCATTTGCAGCATGGAAGTACGGCTTTTCATCAGTCACCTGACTTCCCTGGCAATATTAACATGTGCATCAACGTGTGGGTCATATGAGCTGTAGACCTGAGTGAGCAAACTGGAAAAGAGGCTGCTCAAGCTGTCCTTCCCAGGCCAGGTGGGATGGCATCATATCTGGATTATCTTCTGAAAGTAGCTATTAAGGGACTAGTTTTCACAAATGGTCCACTATACCCCACCTGTCCAGGCCTAACGATTTAGGCCTCAGCCACACCCCACTTCACCGAATTGCCAAGTCCTGTCTGTTGGATCTTCTGAATCCTTTTGCTTTCTCCTTCCCATTTTACTTCCCACTGTGGCCCAGACCCTAACTATATTCTCCAGAGGAAGTTTACCTCCCAAGTATGTAAGACTTCCCTTAACTCTTCCAAATTGGTTATTAGCGTGTTTGCTCTTCCCTCTGCTTAGATCATTTTTACCTTGAATCAGACCAACGGGATTAATTTTGTCTGCTCCCATATCACTCACAGTTAAGTCCAAAAGGTTTAGTAAATGCTTCCAGTTTGCTTAATCCATACAATCTTCAATTTTTTAAAGAGAAAACCAGACTAAGGTTAAGCCACACACAACTGCGAAGGTTTGGATCAAAAAGCTCAAACCCCATCTGAATCTTAAGATACTCTATTACCACTTATTCTCTCAATATCAACTATAACCCATTTCAGATCCAGGACCTCAGCTTCCATATTATGTCCTCCAAAGACAATAAGGACAACCCGTTTTATCTTTCTCTGTCAGGACCATTAACAGAGATGCAACTTCAAATGATCCAGTTGGGTATCCAACTGAGCAAAGCCTTCCTGGCACCTTGTTAACCCAATCAGCTAAGTTTGCTCTCCACTTTCCTTATACTTGATCTGCAAAATCCTCTAAAGGTTGTCACAAGAAATTTGTCCAATAGAAAGCTATGATGCCTAGCCCATGATCACCCCAGAGCACAAAAGAAGCACGCTGCCAAGCTAAACCTAGTCATATTTTTAGTGTCATCTTATTTCTTCGGCCAGGGTTCTAGACCGCAACTTTCATTTGGGGCCTAAAAAAAAAATTTCGTCATTTTTGGGAAGAACTAGAAAAACTAGTAAACTGTAATTTACCCGGAGATCTGAAGGTCTTATCTGACGCAAGCATTGATCATCATCAGTTTTGTAGGATAACAAACCCTAGAAAACCTGATTCCAGCCTTTTAGGTCTAAATTCTATGCGAGATACATTTCAGACTAAAATCTTTGGGCAGCCCAGGTGGCTCAGCGGTTTAGCGCCGCTTGCAGCCCAGGGTGTGATCCTGGAGACCTGGGATTGAGTCCCACGTCGGGCTCCTTGCATGGAGCCTGCTTCTCCCTCTGCCTGTGTTGTGTCTCTGCCTCTCTCTCTCTGTGTATCTCTAATGAATAAATAAATAAAATGTTTAAAAAAAAAATCTTTAGCATTTCATGATCTATTTCTTTGAACATTATGACTGCTATGCACAGGGATACATAAATTCTGACAAATGCCTTTTAGATTCCAAACCACTTTCACGTGTAAAAGCCCTGGTGTTTAACATTCAAACTGCTGGGCCCCATCTCAAATTTTTGGTTATGACTAGAATAGTATGGTAAAAAGATGGGAGTCAAGGAGGAAAAACTTTCAGTTCAGGAATTACATCTTTCACAATTGCTTCAATCCTTCTGTCCATCAGATCATAACCAAGTCTTCCATTTTGCGGCACCTGACTGGCTTAGTTGGTAGAGCTCTAACTTCATCTGGTTGAGTTCAAGCCCCATGTAAGGTACAGAGCTGTAGAGCCACACTTGCAGTTAAGGGTGTATTCTCCTACTCATTGTATAGTCCGAATTTACAATGCAAACAAGCCTTTCAACTCTAAGATACATCCATGTGCTATCACAGGTATCACATTCACACATTCTAAACAAAAATGTTCAAGTTAGGTACTGGGCCAAATCCTTTATGTGCTGGTGCCATCTCTGGCACACTTTCTGAGGGGAGCTGGTAGAGAAGCTCAGGCCCTCATATCCTTACTCCTAAAAATCTGTTTAGGCATATTTCTGATGTATAGGTAGGGAGGTAGGGGTGCTAAAGAATTTATACTCAGACCACAAGAGAAAAGCACTTGTTAGCATTTAATGAACCTCCCCCTATGTGGCTTCAAGCTACTAGAACGCAGGCGCCCCCCACACCCTTTATCTTCTCCTCAGCTCTTCTACTGAAGAATTTGGCCTTCACGATGACAGGCTGTTTTGGGAGCTTTCCCTTTCCCAAAACTTTGTAGTAGCCCTAGAGGAATAGAAAAAGAGTTCATAATACACACCACAGCAGGTACCAACTCCTTGGTATGATGAAAAATGACTGCCAATCTACTCCATCTAGGAGCTGGGGGGACATGTTTCTGATCTGGGCACTAACGGGGGCACCAACTGCCCTCGCCAGTGAATCAAGACCAGCAGATTCTCTCTGAGGACTCTAGCACACCAGGACAAGAAATGTGTCAGGATGTGACTCTAGCCTCAAGAAAGCACAACCCCCGCACCCCCCCACCCATTCAATTACTACCTGATAAGCAAAAGACCACATTCCTAGCAATGTTCCAAGAAGTCCTACCAAAATTGCTCAAGGAATGTTAAGTAGGCAGTACAAAAGGGATTTAAAACTTCACTGAAAGCCCCTTCAGGGTTTAAGACTACCTCCACACCCGTGGGAGGTTAAAACTGACACAGGACCAGAACTCCGAAGGATAGACAAAAATGCTTTGTCGTCACTGCTTTGCAGGGGTGGGGAGTGGAAATCTCTTCCAATAACGTAGATCCACAATTAACAAACATATTAGTATTTTATTCTGTAAGGGACATAAAGGGCCAAGAGTGCCCATGTAAGCAGGGTTGTATTAAGAGAGACCAGAGCCAGCTGAGCTGAGATATTGCTCAAAAGCTCAGGCCAGAAATGCAAACCTGTACAAACCAAGACAGTTAAGAGTGGGAATGAGACTACTGATTGGAAAAACATTCAAGAAATAACAAAAGTAACTGAATGAATGAGGGACTGGAAAGAACTGAATGTTTTGCATGAATCACAACTAGAATGCAATTTTGGGGAGTTTACCTGTTGAAATTCTGTCAAAAGACAGGAGTCTGGTAGGTAACTAGGTATAAATTCTAGGAAGGGCATCAGTAGATCAGATTATCCAGGATTTTGAGAGGCAAAGACCATGTAAAGTCAACAAATATTCATTCACTCACCGATCGCACCACATCGATAATAGGAGCAGCTCCAGTCTTGTTTTTGGCAGCATTTACCCGTGTCTGCTCACTGACTAAGGTCCACAGTTTATCAAGGTTGACAGTTGGGCAGAAGCTCTGGTTCCTCTTTAAGTGGTAATGTCTCATACCGACTTTTCCGAAGTAACCTGGGTGACTAGGAAGAGAAAGGTAATCACTTTCATAACCTGATTCCAATTAAGAAGTGAGGTTTATTGTCTTCATAGTTCATCTCTCCTAGTTATAACGTAAATTGTTCATCAGTGCACAATAGTGACATAACCAGGACTCCATTCATTGTTGCATTAAAACAAGTCTTTAAAAAAAAAGCCATGGAAGATGTTCAGGAGACTACCCTTACTTCATGGAACCAGGATAAATCACTGAAAAAAGTCAGAGGCAGAGCCAAGACTAGAGATCTTCCGTATCACCTGACAGCCACTCTATGGAAATTCCACACATTCTTGTAGTAGAGATTTTCTAAACAAATTTGGGGGCATAGTGAATCTAGCAGATTATACACCTGACGCATGTCACTAACCTGGTGACTGACTATGCCATAAGGGTCACAGCCAGTGAATAAGATCAGCAATTACTCTTCGAGGACTCTAGCACACTAAGGCAATAGCTGATACCCAAGCGTGACTCTAGCCTCGATGGCAAATTCTCGGTTCACATCAAATGTTAACTTGCTAAAACCCAGCAATATACAAAGGTTTTTGAGTGGTTAAGAGGCTTGCTTCCCACTGAAGGTGTCCTGAGCCAGCCCTTTACCCATCACTCCAATAAACTGTCAGTGCTGGTGAAAGTACAGGTCAAGAAACACTCACTATTTGTCGAAGTTGATCCTGTGATGATGCATGCCACCAGCATTACCCCGGCCTCCTGGGTGCTTCCGGTGTTTGCCTGCAATACAAAGCTACATGGCTAACGTAGCCTTCTCCAGTTCAAGTCTTCTTGCAAAAAGCATTTCCCCACACTTCTGCGTTTTATTTTTTCAGTCTACAAAACCTCTTTAAGCATTGCTATTCCCTCAAGACTCTGGGTCAAACTTCTCTTTGCAATGTTTCACATCACAGCACTATCCACTGTTGGATAGTGTTCATGCCTTCGACAAATGAACACTTTGTCCCAATTTTAACTACCCGCCCCCCTGATGTGAAATTGTCTTTAAATGGAGTACCGTAGAGAATTCTAAGGAAAAAACCAACAGCTAACAGCCAAGCTTACTCCGAATGACCGCACGAAGCTTACCCACTTCTACCCTACCCACTTCCCGGCTAGCTAAGCACCCGGCAGGGAGAGCTCAGAGCCGGCCAGGATGGGATGCCGGCACTTACCGATGCGGCCGTGGCCATGGCTCACGTGGCCCCGAAGTTTCCGGGTCTTCCTCAGTCTGGATGGCTGTATGGAAAAAGGTGCTTGGTGATAAAGCCAAAGGGGGGTGGGGCAGAGGGCGAACTTGACCGTCTGAGAAGGGTCTGTAGGTCTGCGGGGTCAAGGCTCTGCTTTGGGCCACATCAGCAAGGGTGATGTTACGGACCGGTCGGCCCGGGGCCCCGTGGCCTCATCAGGGCGGCGCCTGAGCGCGCAGGCCCGCGTGCCTCAGAGAGCCGAACCCTCGGCAGAACACGCGGGCCCACACTCAGGGGCCCACACGGGCCACCCTGCCCCGAGCGGCCTGGAAGGTCGGGCCGAGGCCGGGAGTTGGTGGTTGAGGTGCAAAGCGAGTACAGCTCGCGGCCTGAACTACCAACGCGGCGGAGAAAGGAAAAGAATCACCTACCATGTTGGCGGCCCAGAGGAAAAAGGGAGGCGTCTGCGAAATCTCGCGAGCTACCGACAACGGGGGCGGAGCCAAGAGACTCACTTCCGGCCGGAGTAGGCCGGGCCTAGGGCGGGGTCTCCGGAGTCTCGCGGGGTTCGCGGGGTTCGCGGGGTCGCGTGACCGCCAGGCCGGTAGCCCTCCTTTTTCAGCTCGGTGTCCTCTCCTTCCGCGCCGAGGCCGGGTGACGGCGGCCGCCCTAAAACTGCCTCCGCGTCGCCCTCGTTCGCTCAGGCTCGAAGGCTGAGACCTGTCGCGGAATCCCCGTGTCCCCGGAACCCGCCCGGGCTCCTGGCCGAACGCCCCGCTGCTGAGCCGACGCGCGCGCCTCGCTCGTCCTCGCGGTCGGCTCGGCCCCGGCGGTAGCGGCCGCAGTGAGGATTCGCGAGGCGCTGTTCGACCCGCAGCGAGCACCGGCTGTCTGGCTCTGCCCCCTTTGAACCCTTCCCTACGTGTCCACACCCGCCTGATCGCCCACGCTCCGAGGAGGCGCTCGGTCTTAATTGCTCCTTTGCGCTTGTGCTGTCATCCTGGGCGTCCAGAGTTTGAACAATCCAGTATACTTCAGGGACCTGTATACCTGGTTGCTTTATGGTTTTTTTTTTTTTAATCCAGACTCTAAATACTTTTTGTAACCACCAAATTTTCTCACCTGAACCTACTTGACAAGGCTGTGAACCCCTCTCCTGGACCAGAAAACCCCTGCTCAACCTCGATCTTTGCAAGTGTCTCCTTTCCCTGTGGAACTTCTCTGACCCATACGGTCATTGCTGCTTCCCCCACTTGTGCCCCCCCCCCCATATTCTAGTACATACATAGCTCGTGCATAATTGTTGATCCACATTTGTCTCCCCTACTCGACCAAATTCCTTAATGGTTCAGGAGTATTTTATCCCTGTACTCCCAGTTCCTGGCATGTAGTACATGTTCAACAAATCAAGTGGTTGAATGTACTTTCACCTCATAGTGGAAGAGCCACCTCTCAAGTCTCAACCAGTGTCTAAACTCCCGTTCTTCCAATTACTCTGTGTGTTTATTTTCCTTGCCTCGTTCCTATCAGCTAAAATATATTTTACTAAAATATCCTAGATTCTCCCTACTTTCTCCCTACCATCCTAGCTCTTTCCTTTACAGCCAAGCTCCCCAAAAGAGTAGTCTGAATTCTGTCCATTTGTTCATTTCCCATTCATGTTTAATCAGCCACACCACTCTTACTCAAATCATGAATTAAACGAATTGAATGGACTCTTCTCATTCCTCTTACCGTGTGTTCTCTGTTGTACCTTACCTCTTTCACTTCTTCATAGAAACTCTTGCCTTCTTCCTATCTCTCTAGCCATTTGTCAGTTTTTCCGGGTTCTTCTAACTCTATACACCATTTAACTGTTGATGTTTTTCAGCCTCCAGTTCTTGCCTCTCTTAACTTTTCACAGTGTGCAGTCTTCTTGGTGAGCGTATGTTGGGTGGCTTCAATTCACATCTCTATTGCTGAGCTCCACATTCATGTACTTACTTAATTTCTGATTATTATCCCTGGGACATTCTACAGACAAACTTGGCAAACGTATTCAAAGACTTCAATCTTCCTTGCTCACTGGTGCCTTCTCCTTTATACTATATCTTGGTGAGTGGCACCCTTGTCCACTTAGATAGTGATGTCATGGAGACCTGAAAATGGTTTCAAAGCCTTCATTTCTCCTAATATACTGTCACTGTCACCATATTCTTTTGTTCTGTATCTCAAATCTGCTTCCTCCTTTTAAACCCCCATGCCACTGCCTTCCTTAGGATTCTCATCATGTCTCTTGAGTTCAACATCCTTCTCTAGTCATCCTGCCTGCATTCTAATCCTCATCCAATGCTTTCATCCATCTCACCTCTGCCAGGTTAACCTTCCCAAAACATGACTTTCACCTTCACTTACTTGATCAAAAAGTTGGATAGCTCCCTTTGACCAACAGAATACAGCCCACTTGCCTTTCCAAACCAACCCCAGCTTCTCGTTTTACACGAGCTTCCTACTGCCGCCAGACTTGATACATCCCTGCCTTTCTGCCTGTGCTGTGCCATTTCTCATGCCTGTAGCGCTCATCTTCCTATCAGATATCCTGAATTTTCCTCAACCTTTAAGGCCCAAAACTTTATATTCTGCTTCTTCCCAGAACACTGCAATCCACAGTGATAATAACCAAATATACCTTGAAGTTTACAAAATGCATTGGCCTCAGAAGTCAACAATACTAGCTCCATTTTATGAATAAGAATACGAGAACTGAGGCACAGAAGGTTGAGTGACTTGCCAGAGGCTATAGTGCTGCCAAGATACAGGGCCTGGGCCTACCTAGTCTTTAGTCTTCTCTTTCCAGATCTGTTTTTACCTCAGTGACCACTCCCTTTCTGACCTCACAGCTTTATGGTCTTCATCAGTCCTTCAGTCCTTGATCATATACTGCCTGGGACCAGCAGAAAGAGGGGCCATGAGAGTGGGAGGCAAGGTCTAAGAAGAGATCACCCTCTATTTGACGTCAAAGCTGGCCAATAAGTGCACAAGAGATGAACTGAGCTACCCTTGGGAACATGGTCTGTGAATGGAGGTAAGCTGGGCAGAGCTTTGGGAATGAAAGGTAACCATTAAGTGTTCTGTAAGGAGGGTCTAGAGTGAGGACCAAGACTAAGACTGTTCAGAGGGTAGAGGTAGGGCTTTGGGTAATGGGCACTGCTTTTGAATAGTTTTGCCAACTTCCATGATTATAGAGGAACTTCATCCTATCCCTCAGGTCATCCATCAGAACGGAAATTCTCCCTGAGTGGACCAGTACTCTGTGTTGGGTTCTGTGTTCACCTAACATTCTTCTCATTGATGGTTTGATCTCCAGGGTAGAGGGAGTGCCCTGAGCAATTGTGGGCTCTGGTTTCTAGCAGCCTCCCTCATTCCCAGGACAATCATATGGGTTTAACATAAGGCTTATGTGTGGCTTGTTTCCCTAGGTTGACTTATGTGTAGGTCAGTTTCCCTAGGTTGACTAGCTCTGAGAGAGCAAACAAAGTTTGAGATCTGTATCTGCAAAGTTGAATAGTATCCAGACATTAGGAATTTGGTGACTTGTCCTTCTCCACTCAGGCACATGGAACATGACCCTGAGACATGACCTCTGAGAGGCCTGCTTCTCTGTGACATCTCTTCTGAAGTAGAGTGTGGCCTTGTGACATCTCAGGCTTTTGGGCTTCCCCAGAGGGTCAGGGCCTCAAAAAATACCTGTGAAATGAGCAGAAGGGAGATGATATCAGGCAGCAATCTGGCAAGACAGGTAAATGTGGTGCTGACCTTTTTGGTACCACACACCTTTCTCCAGGGGACCTTATGAACATACCCCCACCCTGAAGAGGGCCCTGTGGTCCCTCTTTCTTCCTCTCCTCTCTGGGTTCCCAAGTTCCTCAGCAGTCCTTCACATAGCAATCCACATGGGTGGATCCAGCCTTGTTTGCTTGCTCTCCATCTTTAGGTTTGGGCATTTGGAAATAATATGTTGTTTTCCTTTTTCAAGCAAAGGATTGTTAATTTGGGGTGGGAAGAGCCAGGGTTTCTGTTCTTTTTAAGTGAGAATTCTAGAAAAACTCAGGAATCTAAATTTATTTCAGAAAGGATTTTAAAAATTGCATGTAATAGAAGAACAAGTGAAACATTAAAGAGAATGTTAAAAAAATATAAGTATAAATATCTCAAATCATAATACCTTGCGATGCTGTTTTTATGTCTGAATATTACTTTTCAGCTCTTGTCTACATGGAGATATAGCTACGTACAAAGCTAATGATTATAGCAGATGCATCCTTTTTATTCTGCTTTTCATTTAATACCGTGACATTTTTTCTGTATCACTACCCAGTCATCATAATCATTTTTAACAGCTTAATACTAATTTGTCTTCAGCAGGTGCTATAATTTACTAAGCCAGTTTCTCCTGTATTTTGGGTTTTGTTGTTGTTGTTGTTAGTCCTATTGTGTCCTTTGCTATTAGTGATGCAATGAACATTTGTGAATATGTGTTTTTTTCCTTCTATTGAATAACATGTCTAGGGTAAATTCCCAGGAGTGAGACTGCTGTATTATAAGGTATGAACATTTTTATGATTCATTTTATGCTGTTTTTCCACCCAAATCAATTGAACCAATTTATGCACAGCAGCATTTATAGTTACCACTTTCGACTATACCAGGTTCAGGGTTTATCGTTGTTGTTGTTGTTGTTATTGATTTCGTTTTCTTTTGTTTTTGTTGTGGTGGTTTTTTGCCTTTATCAGTAGTTGTTGATATATGGCAATATGGAAAGGAGGAAAATCCACAGGGTTGTCTTCAGTACAAAGTAAAAATAACCTAATTTTCAGGAGTCTTTCCTCACTGTGTTGAATAGATTTTAAAAAATATCATGGTAGTACATGGAAAATGCATTCCTAGAAGTTTTGTTGGAAGCTAGGATGGAAAACCTTGCTGCCATTAAACTCAGAATAGCAAAATATGAAGAGAGGAATTCTCTGATCTTGGAGGGCAGTTTATCCAATAGCACCACAAGGAAGGGCTTAAATATTTGGGTTTTCATTTAATTTCACAAGATAAAATTAGCAGAAAGAACACAGAAGTTTCGGTTCATTTCCCACTAGCCAAATGATACTGAACAAACAGCATATTCTTTTTTGATATTAGTTTTTTCTTGTTTGTATAATGAAAAATACCAAGAGTCACTCTTTTACTTTAGAAATATTTGTTGACGTTCCTGTCCTCCACCCCTTATCCTCAAATCAGAGACTCCATTGCTTGCCTGTGCCTTTAATTTAACCTTTACCCTCATAGAGTTACTTTAGTTGCTCTTCTAAGACAGAAATGAAATATTTATTTATTTATTCATGAAAGACACACAGAGAGAGTCAGAGACATAGGCAGAGGGAGAAGCAGGCTCCTCGAGAGGAGCCCAATGCAGGACTCAGTCCCAGGACCCCAGGATCACAACCTGAGCCAAAGGGAGATGCTCAACCACTGAGCCACCCAGGTGCCCAAAATATTTATTCATATATTCATCCTGAGTAGTTCCCACTGGTGTCAGAAAGCCAGTCCACTTCCTTGAATCCCCAGAGTTGTTATTTAAAGCCTAATGGAGCAGTTCTCTAAGTGCTATCTGTAGACCTATGATCAGGGGTGGGGAAGGCCTGGGGATGGTTCCTGAGACTCTTTCACAAGTGTCCATTGGGTCACAAGTATCCACAGCATCATAAGCATCCACAGGGTCAAAACCATTTTCATAATCATACTAAGATGTTATCTGCCCTTTTCACTGAGTTGGCATTTGCCCTGGTGGTGCCAAAGCAAAAACCAAAGATGGTGTGTAAAAAACTGAAGATGCTGGTATAAGTCATTGTATTCTTCACTGCCAGGCATTTGCAGGAAAAGAGGAAGGGAGGGAAGAGAAGGAAAAGAAAAAAAAAAAAGGAAGGAAAAGCCTTAGAGCCTTAGTCTCACTTAGGAGTGTCTGTAATGAAGCAGTAAATATTTTATTACATTTCAGTCCTTGAATACACGTTATTAATATTCTGCATGAAGAAACTGGAAGTATGCATAAAGCACATCTACTTATCAAAGTAAGGAATTGCGTTTGTGCTCTTATTTGAGTTGCAAGCTGAACTAGCCTTTTTTTGTACGACACCAGTTTTACTTGAAAGAACAACTGACAGACTGAGGTTATTTATTCAGCCTTGGGAATTTGGCAGATATTTTCTCAACAATGAAATGAACCTGTCATTCCAAGGAAAAAACTGATAGTATTTGTTGCCAATGATTAAAATTAGAGTTTCCAGCAAAAATAGAATTCTGGTAAAGGTATAGCTGAGTTTGATGTCTTTGAGTCTGACATCTTCCTAATAATTTTCCAATGAGATTAGAGGTGATGTGAAAGAGTGTGATGTTTTATTATTGTCTAATGAAAGGTCAATGGTTGGAGCATCTGCATAAGTCATTGAACGAATGTTTTCCAAATGGCAAATGCTTGGTGTTATAAAATGATGCCTGGGTAAAAAATCAGTACAAGATAGCCCAGTGGATTTTAATGTAACAGGGTAAGAAATGTTCACTGATATAGTTACAGATTCCACATTACAGCCAACCTTTAGGAAACTACCACTTGTAGTATCAAAAAATGTCCATTATAACCTAATACGACTATTAAAAATAGTCTTATCTTTTCCAACTGTACAACCCCATGAGGCTGGATTTTCTTAATTTACTATAAACAAAACAACATTGAGTGGATTGACTACAGAAGCAGGTTCAGGATTCCAGCTGTCTCCTATTAAGACAGACATTAATGAGGTTTGCAAAAAGGAAAAACAATGTCACTCTTTTTACTAAATTTATTTTTTTGAAAATAATTTTTTTCTAAAAAGTATGTTATTCAGGCTGACATGTAATAGGTTTATTGTTTTTGAATGAATTAATATTTTTAAATTATCTCAGTTTTCATTTTTATATGGCAAATAGTAGTAGACAGAACCCACATTAATAAAATCTAAGGTCCTGAATAATTAAAAAATGTGAAGGATTTTGAGACCAAAGAGTTTGATATTCTCAAAGTCTAATGAAATAAACTCAGGCACACTTAAACCTTCTAAGACAGACTGCCCTTACCGCCACAGGGCTGCCATGCTGCCCTCTGGGAAATAAGTGCTCTTAGAGCTCCAGACTGAATTAGAGGTATAAGTCTATCCATTATTTCATTTAGTGGCATCTTGTTGGGCCCCCAAGCAGGCTGGCCTCTCCTAGCTCTGTCACTCTTTGTCCCTAATGGGTTTGGCTCCCGGAGACCATGGACTAAAAGGAAAGTTCTCTCAAATCTGCATAATGATAGAACTCCAGATTTGATGAAATGATATTTGTTTTCTTTCTTGAGTACAAATATAAAACTAGATACATTTCTTTTGCTCTTATACAAGTATAAGACTGAATACAATTTACAAGGTATAAAAAAAACCCAAAACAATAAAATTAATGACATTAATTTCATTTGCAGATGATGTGTTGCTAAACTACTAGCATTAAACTGCTAGTACACCTTGAATGTGGTGTTCACTATTGGTCAGGTTTGGCCAACTTATGCCACTATGATCATGGCTTAATTTCCTTACCTCCTTCCTCTGTTCCAAGTGCCATGAAACAGGCATTACCAGTGTGCCACATTGTTCTTGAGACTTCATGTGGCAAGAGTACATCATTTACATTTAAGGCTGCCCCTTTCTCTTCTAAGTAGCCCAAGACAAAGTAATACTGTATGGTGTGAATTGGATCCTGAACTCTTAGCACTGCCTCTAAAATCTCATTGTGGTGGATATGTATTTGAACTTGAATTGATAGATTAAAAACTTCTTATTAGGATGAATATAAATTAAAAAATATTGGAGAGAACCCATGAAAATATGTGTGTGGACTTCAGCTTGAGAAATATTTCAGTAGTAATGGTGTGAAGTCTGATTTTGAATTTGAATTTGAACTTTGCTATTTACCATTTGTCTTTGTACAATTACTCAGCCTCTCTGAGCCTCAGTTTCTTTAGCCTGTCCCTCATGGCTTTATTTAATTTGTAAAAGTATCATAATGCCTATCTTCAAGAGTAGCTGTGAAGACTGAGATAAAGCATAGAAAGCACCTGGCATACACTGGGCTTTAAACAAATTTCCTTCTCTTTTCCAAAATGAAATCTAGGTTCAAGCTTGTCCACTAATAAAGAGAAGCACAGGTAGATGTTGGACACTTTTGAAGGCAACAAACTCTGTAAGAAACACACAACCTCTGCAGCAGAGATGCTGGACTCCCTCTTTGGGCTCAAGTGAGAGTTTGAGGCTGAGGCCTGCAGGTTGCAGGGCCTGAGCCTCCAGTTCTCTGTGTCCTCTCTGGCCTTTCCAGGAACATCCCCCACCCTAAAGGAATTAATCACTCTGTTTTGTGCTTCACTTACAGGGAGTGGAGCTTGCTCGATCTACACGCTGCTGCACACTTCAGGATATCATGGGAAGAGCCCCAGTCCCGGTCACAAGCACAGCCACGTATACGGGCTTGAGATTTATGGGGCTGCCACTAGTTGACCAGAAACACAGGAATGGTCAGATGGAGGCCATGATATTGACCTGCTCATTGTGCCAACAAGACCTGCAAAATGTGGGCGCCCGGTTCCTACCCTGCCAGCATTTGCTCTGCAAGAACTGCTTCCAGGGCTTCATCCAGGAGCTGAGACAGGTTTCCAAAGCTCACAGGACCGTTCCACCTGGTAAGTACAAAAGAACCACAGGTTCCCCTCCTTCCTTATAACACGTCTCTTCCTCGTTCATAGGAACTGAATTTCAGGTAGAAAGAATCAGAATTAAAATGCCCAAGGGATACTCATTGCCAAACACAACTCTTTGGGGAATCTGAGACAAAGCAAACCCTCTTGATGCCTCCTATATCTGGAAAGCTGGGACTTTCCATGTTTGGGATTTCCTTGAATTGGTGGCAAACTGAGAAACCTGGGAAGGTATTGATTCAAGGTTTCACAGACTCCCCAGATGGAGAGGACACTGTCCTGACTCTCTAAACTTCTGAGGCGAAGGGAAAGCTGCTGCCCCCATAGGAATGGTTGGGACCTGATTTTGAACAGACTCCTACTGACTAGTGAACCATTCACCATTTAACTCCAGCCTGGTGGGAGGAGCTTGTGTCTTGCTGATGAATGTCAGGTTTCCTAGGGAACAGTCTCATTGAGGACTGTGAGTCCTTGGAGACATGAATCAGGTCCCTTTCAGCTCAGCATTCTAGCACAGACCTGTAACAGAGGTGCAATCTCTCTCTCTTGGATGAGCTTGGAGGATGAGGTCAAGCAAGTTGAGAGCATTTAGAAATATCATGTCTGTTTGTTTTGTTGTCTGCAGTATTATTAAAGTGATCTGTAGCCCAAGGCTAGGTGCTTTGAGGCATTAGAGAAGTGCAGTTGTCCTTAGCTATGAATTTTGAGCTCTCTAAACCCTTGGGCAAGCTGTGTAACCTCTCTGGGCTCTTTTGTGAGTTTGGAGCACAGAAAAAATGATCTAGTTTGATTTTTAAAATTAATGTCTGATTTTTAAGCTTAAATTTAGTCCTTAAACTTTTAATTTTAACTTGTCTTACACTATTTATAAATGTAGCAAAATTTAGCAATTACTTTTAAAGGGGTTTTTATTAATATTTGAACATATTTGTAAACTTGGCTAATATTTGCTTTTATAAATTGAATGTATTTTATTTTCTTTTTAAGTGTTTCAGTTGTTTAACAAATAAATGTTCTTAAAGGACACTTGAAAATCTAGTTAAATTTACACACATGGTGGATCTTAAATATGTCTTAACAAGTTCCAGCATTGTTGGGTGAATATCCAGAATATATAAAGACCTTCTCCAACTCAACAATTAAAAAAAAACCCTAATTTAAAAATGGGCAAAGGTGGGGATCCCTGGGTGGCTCAGTGTTTTAGCGCCTGCCTTTGGCCCAGGGCACGATCCTGGAGTCCCGGTTGAGTCTTCTGTCAGGCTCCCAGCATAGAGCCTGCTTCTCCCTCCTCCTGTGTTTCTGCCTCTCTCTCTCTCTCTCTCTCTCTCTCTCTCTATGTCTATTATAAATAAATAAATAAATCTTTAAAAATAATAAAAATGGGCAAAGGACTTGAATAGACATTTCTCCAAGCAAGATATACAAATGGCCAGTAAGCACACAGAAAGATGCTCAATATCACTAATCTTTAGGGAAATACAAATCAAAACCACAATGAGATACCACCTCAAACCCATTAGGATGGCTACTATTAAGAGAAAAGAACAGAAAATAACAAGTTTGGTGAGCATGTGGAGAAATCCTGTACATTGTTGGTGGGAATATAAAATGGTATAGCCTCTGTGGAAAACAGTACGGCCATTCCTTTAAAAATTTTAAAAATAAAATTACCATATAATCCAGCAATTCCACTTCTGGGTATATACCAGAGAGAATTAAGGAATTAAAATCAGGAACTCAAAGAGAGATTTGTACACCTGTGTTCATAACTACATTATTGACATGGAGAAAAGGTGGAAGCAATCCAAGTGTCCATTGACAGATGAGTGGATAAACAAAATGTGGTATGTATATACAGTGGAATACTATTTAGCTTTAATAAGGTAGAAAATTCTGACACATGCTACAACATGAATGAACTTTGAGAACATGATGCTAAATAAAATAAGCCAGTTAACAAAAAAGACAAATAGTCTATGATTCTATTTACATGAGATACTCAGAGTAGTCAAATTCATAGAGACCAAGAGTAGCATGGTGGTTGCCAGGAGTTGGGGGAGGAGTGGGGAATGGAAAGTTGTTGTATAATGGTATAGATTTTCAGCTTTGCCCACATTTTAATTGTTTTCTGTTATTGTTGTTGAGTTGTAGGAATAGATAGATAGATAGATAGATAGATAGATAGATATTATGCCCTTATCAGTTATGGGATTTGTAGATATTTTCTCCCATTCCATGAGTTGTCTTTTTGTTCTCTTAATAGTGTTCTTTGATGCACAAAAGTTTTTAATTCTGCTGAAGTCCGACTTACCTACTTTTGCTTCTGTTGCCTGTGCTTTTGGTGTCCTAGCCATGAAATTATTGCCAAATCCATTGCCGTGAAGCTTTCCTCCTGTATTTTCTAAGAATTTTATAGGTTTAATTCTTATGTTTAAGTCTTTGATCCCATCTCGGCTTTTTAACATAAACTATGCATGTCTCAAGGCTTTGTATGGCTCTAAAAAATCAGAAAACTGAGTCATACTAATGACAATTATTAGAATCATAGTGTTCAGGACGCCTGGGTGGCTCAGTGGTTGGGCGCCTGCCTTTGGCCCAGGATGTGATCCTGGAGTCCCGGGATCAAGTCCCACATCAGGCTCCCTGCATGGAGCCTGCTTCTCTCTCTGCTCATGTCTCTGCCTCTCTCTGTGTGTCTCTCATGGGATAAATAAATAAAATCTTAAAAAAAAAACCGTAGTGTTCGTTTGCCAAATTATTCTGAGTGTAATGGAGAATGAAAACATACGCTTTAGTGTCAATATGTCTGGCCATCTGAGTGTGAGTTCTAATCTGCCTGCCACTTAGTAGTTGTATAGTCTGGACAAGTCATCTCACCTATAATGTGGGGATGATGATAGTAGTAATTAGCTTATACGATTGTTGTGAAGATTAAATGATAATGTACATGTAGAACATTCAGCACTGCTCATAGGAGATAGTCAAAAGCTGAGAAACCCACAAAAAAATACTATTATTTAGAACTTTTGAAACTGAAATGGAAAAAAAATCTTCAGATATGAACATGCTTGATTTGGAACAAGAGAGGTGATTTCTTAAATACGTGGCATCTTATATTCTTTAGTATGTCCTATGGCCTGGCTGGGACATGTTTTGGTATTTGTTGGTTTGTGTGTCTGTCTGTGTCTGTCTGTCTCCTTCAGACTATTTGACTTCTGTGTACCAGGATCTTTGGCATTTAGGGTACAGAGATGAAAAGACAAGGCCCTTGCCTTCAAGGGATTCATGTTCTGCTGAAGGGCAGATAACTAGATAGATGATAATAATATGAGAATATGGTGTGGATGGATGTGAAGGCAAAGAAGGCAAAGAAGCAATACCTTTGAGAGGTTCTCCGTGGACCAGGACTGGTGGATATCAGTTGCTGAATGCTTTTGGAAGTACTGAAAGAATGGTACCCAAGTGAGCTGTCTTATTAAAAGGAGAGCTGTCATCTATCTCTGGTAAGTCTGGTAAGAGACCTAATACCTGAACTTGACTTCTGGTCTAAATTTGAGAAGCCATGCTTTGGGAATCTGGTTCTTGGGAAAGAGATTTTAGTGCCGCCACTTTATCCAGCTGAGTAAGGGTGCAGACTTACCCCATTTCTGCCAATCTCAGGTTTTCAAAATTAAAATATGGGAGCAGCTAGAGGGAGATGAGTAGAGGCTAAAGAATAAATAGGGTCCCTGGCATCAATGCCCCCAGCCAGATGGGCCACCAGTGCATGAGGATAAGCCCATTTCCATAAATCTAGGTCCCAGTTGCTGGGCAGAGCTGAACATGGCTGTGTTGAATAGGCTGTGTGCCTGGGCTCAGGGTCTGTCTAGCTGGTTTTCAACTTTGATCCTTCGGTGGAGCCTCCCCAGGCCTGCACATCTGGGCTGGTGCTCAGCACCACAGGAGGCATCTGATTTAACTGGGCTGGAGGTCTTTCATCTCTATAGCCCTGCAGCCCAACACAGAACCTGACACAGGATGGGGGTTTAAGTGAATATTTATTGAACAGATGATTTAACCAGTGAATCCACAGAGATCTCCATGGCTCTTACATGGAAGGAAGACTGTTGCATTTGTGACGCTGCCCCTTTGTATTTCTCAAGCTGCAAGGTGCAAATATATTTATCAAGCACCTGTTGGTTGGCAGACACTGTACTGGGTACTTGTAGTTATCTTTTATTATCTTTTTAAAACTTGACAACAATCCTAAAATTAGGTATTATTCCCATTTTACAGTTGAAAGACCCGGGTATCAGGCAGCCCCGGTGGCGCAGCGGTTTGGCGCCGCCTGCAGCCTGGGGTGTGATCCTGGATACCCGTGATCGAGTCCCACATTGGGCTCCCTGCATGGAGCCTGCTTCTCCCTCTGCCTGTGTCTCTGCCTCTCTCTCTGTGTCTATGAATAAATAAATTAAAAAAAAAAAAAAAAGAAAAGAAAAAGAATCTTTAAAAAAAAGAAAGAAAGAAAAACCTGGGTATTGTGAATATGTAAGATCTAGGGCCCAAAACAACTCATAAGTGGCAGATTAGGTCAAACCTGTCTTCAAAGTTTGTGGTCTGCACTCTGCTCAGGGGAAGATTTCACCTGAAATGACTGAACTGATGGGGAGACTCCATGGAGAATTTTTCAGGAAAGAACCCTTGCTGCAGCCTGAGTCATCAGGTGCACATCTTTAATGCGGCCACAGCTTAGCTGAGATTCTCCCCAGCAACTCCATCACACCTGGAAATGTGTCTGTGTTAGGTCTCTGCTTCTAACGAGACCAGCTGGGCAAGGTCTTCAAAAGCCAGTGGTGGGGACCAGAGCAAAGGCAGCAGTGTGCCGAGTACACAGTGGCTTAGCCATGCAATAGGGTGACTGTGAAGCTGCAGGCTCTGTGCAGAAAGGTTGGATATTGGAAATGGATTTACTCAGCCAATAAGAATATATACGGGGAAATGTTTGCTTTTAAGCCTAATTGAAAATTGTCCTAGATCAAACTCTGAGAAATCGGCCAGTGAGTCACAAAGTGATACTTTAAGTTAGCAAGCTCTGAATGTGCTGCATTTGTCTTCAGAATTCTCAGGACTCCTCTGGCTCTAGTTGTTTTAGGGGAGAAGGGCCATTAATTGGATATTTCCTTCCCCATATATGTAAAAGGAACATTATTTTTTTCTTTTCAAATCTACTAAAAGACAAATCCTAGCTGGGAGACATTGATTCTGATATCAAAGTTTTACAATCTACCTGTTTAGTATTTTACTTTTCCCATTATCAGTGTGGGTGATTGATATGCAAGACATGGGTGAAGGTCATGGCCCTTAGAGCTCAATCTGGACTCCAGCACTAATTGACTGGGCATTCCCAGGACTTCTCTGGCTTTCAGGACTGGACTTGAAGAGCTCTAAGAACACCAAATAACCACCATGGCCTCCTGCTTCCTGAAGCTACTAATGTGTGGCAGCCCTTGTAAACTACAGATGCTGAAAGGGGGAGCAATCTCTGTCCCTCAGTGGGCAGGCCTTGGGACTTTGGGAAGATCCAAAGAGAGGGAACTGATGCAAGATGCTACAACCTCAGAGTCAGAGAAAGAAATGAGGATCTTAATGAGAGCTCAGCTGGAGGGGCTCTAATGGCCTGGGCTGAAGGTGGGAGGTAGGGGGGTGGTGAGATCTCAGCTACAGGAGACTGGAAGGCGAGGTGACTGCCATTTGCTCAGTCTAGGTGCTGAACAGTGTGCCCACCCATCGTGGGGTCTGTTGTGGGCAGTGACCCAAGTATCCTAGGTGGAAGGCAGGCAACTAAGCTGGACTGAGCTGGGTGTGCAGCAGGTGCAGAAGCTGGAGCTCTGGAGCCCTATCAGCAGGATGGTTTTGTAGTTCATGAACAGTTTCCTCACCTTAATTGGCTCTCTGGGGCCCCGGGAGTAGCACTGGCACCTCAGAAAGGTACCCGTTACTGGGAGAGCAATTCCCCTGCTAATGGGAAGGAGGCAGGCTGTGTTTCTAGGGGGTGTACTAGCTGCTGCCAGCACTGCTTGGAAGGATATGGCTAGAGCAGATTTGCTAAAGCATCCCTCAGTTTAAGGTGGCTATGATTGATGGACAGGGTCTTGGAGGGGTCCCTTGGCTACTGGAACTCTCTCATTCAAGAGGAACCAGTCATGGTTGACTGTTGTGGTGGCTAGAGAGCAGAAAAGACTCTTGGAGCTTATCTCTAATCCCTCCCTGCATAAATGGAGCGTCAGGAATCCAGAAAGCCTTAGAATCCTGCTGAATGCCATAGTTATTACAGAGCCTGGAAAAGAAATTCATCTCCTTTGCCTGCCAATCCAGGGCTTGCCTGGGCTTGTGGGCCAATAGGAGCTACAGACCTAGAGTAGGCTGCTGCCCTTGGTTGTCCCACTGTGTCTCTGTCCAGGAGCAGTTGGAAATGGGAACAAAGCAGTGGCTTTGCATAGAGTATGTCAGTGCAGTCCTCGAATTGACTCTTGAGATTTGATGTAAAAAAAATAGAGGTGCCAGTCTATCAGATGAGATGAGCCTAGATTCATCCTCAACTGTATCTTCTGCATTCCGCGCCAGGTTCTTTCTTGGTACCAAAAGCTTGTTTCACAGTCGGGTGGTCCTAGGAACATGGGCTCTGAAAGCTGTGGACCATCACCTGCCTCAGCCTATCACCTTGCTCTCATGCTCGATTTCTGACTTGGCTTCTGATGGGCCACCTGGCCCTGCCCCACACTCTCCGGATCTCCTTGCCTGACCTCACTTTACCTCTTGCCTCTGTACATTATGCTCCTGAATCCTCTAACTTCAGCCCTGATCTTTCTCTCCTGTGGTGGGCCTACAGTTCTAGCTACCTTAGAGGCTCTCAATTGCTTACCATTCAGAACAGAAACTTAGGCCTTCAAGGCCCTTCCCAATCTGACTCCAAACTAATTTTATTTTTTCTTTTTTAAAGATTTTATTTATTCATGAGACACACACACACACACACACACACACACACAGAGGCAGAGACACAGGCAGAGGGAGAAGCAGACTCCATGCAGGTAGCCCGACATGGGACTTGATCCCAGGCCTCCAGGATCACACCCTGGGCCAAAGATGACACTAAACCGCTGAGCCACTCGGGCTGCCCCAAACTAATTTTAGAGCCTCATCTCTGTTACTCCTCTCCATGAATCAGCTTTACCAGTCTTTCCCCTAGAGGTCTCACAGCTTGACATCTATAATTCTATAGTTTTGATGTTACCTCCTCCTGGAATACCCTTTGCTTGTCTGAAACATTCGATCCCAAACTGGAGGTTGGTTCAAGTGTGACCCAGCTAGAGCACAGATGGATGGGAGTTGACTTGGAAGTAAGCAGGATCCTCATTACCAGGATTGAACCCCAAAGGATGAGGCTAGAACAAGTGGAGTAGCCATTGCTTTAGGCCAGGGGCCAGCAAACTTTGTAAAGGTCTAGGTAGTTAATATTTTTGGCTTTGTGGGTCTTACAGCCTCTGTTACGACTACTCAGCACCGCCACTGCAGCATAGATAATATGGGAATTGATGGACGTGACTGTGTTCCACAAAAATTTTATTTACAAAAACGGGCAGGCTGTGGCTTTCCAACCCCTGGTTTAGGCTCTGCCTGGGGAAATTGGATGGTTTTGAACCTATGAATGGCATCAGGTAGGAATATCTGTGTAGGAACCAAGCAGAGCCAGACAAATACAGAAGGGAACTATAGGTAGGGAATAGTGTTAGGCTGAGGGATATGGAAGAAAGGGCAGGAGGAAGAGGATGGAGTTAATTTTTGGCTACAATATAGGATTGTTTGAAGGCAGGAAGTGGGAAGTCTGGAAGGGAAATTTGGGAACACACTGTGAAGGGTCATGACCAATTCAGGCTTTTCTGTAGGTAGTGGGGAGACATTGGATATTTTTGGCCAATGGAATACAATCAAATATGTATTTTTACAGAGTTATTCTGGCTAGTGAGAAGAATGATTGGAGGAGACAAGACTGGATGTAAAGAGCCCTGCTAGGAGGTTACTATAATTGTCTTGGCCACTGGTTCCAGCTTACTGGTCCTTGAGCCAGTGCTGGTCTGAATGCCTAAGAATCAGTTGGGTAACTTGCGAAAAATATAGATTCTTGGTCCTATTCCCAAGAGATTAAGATTTGGTAGATTCAGGATTTCTAACAAACCCTCCAGATTTGTGAATCACAGGTCCAGCAAAGCAGAACCTAAAGAGGCTATGGGTGTTAGAGAAAGTAGGACACATGTAAGATGGGATTTGGCAACCACCCTCTCTTCCCTCTTACCTCTGGTCCTGACAGCCCCTCCATTTGACTTTTTCTTCATACAACACCACTCCCTCCCACATCCTATTTTGGTTATGCCCTATCAGTTCTCTTTGAAACAACTCTTCTGTCCATTTCCATTGCTACCCTTGTTGGGGATTCCATTACTGCTAAACTGGACAAGCCTTCTCCCTGACTCCAGTCTCCAGTTCATGAAGATAATCATAAAGCCCGGCTCTGTCCCTCTCCAGAGCCTTTGATTTCAGGATATAGGTCAAGCTCCTTAGCTTAGTATTCAGGGCCCTTCAGGAGCTGACTCTCCTGCCAGTCTTTCCAAGTGTATTATACCCTGCTGCTCCCCATCCGTGCTTTTACAATTTCCCTGTGCTCTGTGCTTTTACCATTATCTTGCACTTGTAGTTTTGCCCCATCCTACTGTCTTCCCTTCAACTCGACTCTGCTTTTCCTTGCCTTTTCTCCCCCTGCTTGTGTTCGACTGTATCTCCCTGGGGGGCGGGGGAGGGGTAGAGTTAGCTGCCAAGGGGTACCTCCCAGGACCTTTGTGCATCATAAATGTGTGTCTTCCCCATCTGAAGTCCTAATCCTCCACTTGTGACGGACAATTGGTCACTATGGCAACTGACTGTGACGTCACAGGATAAGGACTTCAGGTGAAGTGGCAGGAGCAGGTGAGTATGTAGGAGATAGATTTTAATGTCTGTCGAAGGTTCCCCCCCCCAACACCCTCCTTCAGTGCCGGGGGCATGGAGGGATATCTCGGGCTCCTGCTGATTTTTAAAATGATGCGGTGAGAGCGTGTGCCTGGCATCTGCGTGCTGCAGCAGTGTGGGGCTGACAGAGTGTGTCAACTTGAGCTCTGGTTGTGCAGGCACCGCTGCTGCGTGAGCCTGTTATTCCGTTCTGGATTGCTATTTTGATACCCAGATTGCATCATTCTTCCTACGTATAAACAGGGGGTCCCCAGGGCCCTGCAGCTACTCACTTCTCCACCAACACTGTTGTTGTGATGAGCTCTATTTAAATGAGCTGCCGGATCGGGGCAGATTCCAGCCATACATGAGCACTGTCATTTTGGGGAACATGGAGGGCTGAAGGATTTTTGGATCGAGTCCTAAAAGGCTGAGAGTGATGGCCTCCTGAGCTGTGCAGAGGGCGGCAGAGCTAGTTCCTGAAAGTTGAAAATCTCGTTTTCTTCCTTCTGAGCTTCTATTCCAAGGCACCCAGAGGATTAGGAAGGAGATGCAGCTAGGAAGAGAGTCGCCTCTTTGAGGTCTCCCTCTTGCTGTTCAGTTTGGGAAATTGCTGCAGAGCCTTCAAGATAAACAGGAACAGGAGGAGTCAACCAACCTTTTCTTGCAGGAGCGTCTCAGGTGAGCTGGAGAAATGCAGCCCTGGCTGAGGATGTATCAGAGAAAGGAGAGGACCCAGGGTGCTCCCCTTACCCTACCCAGGACCCAGTTCCCCAAGGGTTAGGCCCTGCAGCCCAGCCGGCTGCAGCACGCAGTGGGGGGTGTTCCTGGGCACTTGGTAAGCACCATCCTCTGGGACCCGTGGTGGTCTCACCTGTCGCTCATCTGACTTCTCTCCCAGGTGTTGCTCTAATCACGGGGCAGCAGGGCCACAGGTAAGCCTACTGGCAGCTACGGGCAGGAGCAGCATTCCCCTTAGTATCAAAGTCTGTCTTTCTATCAGGGACTAGGCATCTTGGGAGTGGGTGCAATGTGTTGTTGTTGGTGGTGGGGTGCTGCTTTGAGTTATGGGCTAGAGGAAGGCTGCAGGGGCTTTTGTGTTGGGGGGGGGTTACCAGATGCCTAGTACCCTGGGGCTGCCCTTGGGTGGGAGGGCAGGAATGGGTAGTGAGGATGGTCAACATGCCAGGTTTGTTTGTTTTTTCCTTCTTGTCTAGTGACTAACAGAGGCTAAGGAGGTAAAATGTCTTACTTGTGGATACAGAGGTAGGTAATCAGGGACTGCTCAGTGGTTCAAGGTAGCACCTGTATTTTATTAGGGCTCTGTGGTTTTCAGCTAAGTCCCTCCCTCTCCCTGGGCTTCCACGTCACAATCTGTATGGTGAGGGAATTGGCTACATGCAGGAAGCTAGGTCTGTTCAGCTTTGGTTTTACAGGTGATAGCTGGCAGAGGAGCATCAAGCTGCTTCAGAGGATGCCACTGCTCTGTGGGAGTCAGAGCTTGGGCCCCAGCTATAAAGTTCCTTGGAGCCATGGACAAGAGCTGTAGAATGAAGGGCTTCTTAACCCCAGGGGGCTGCGTAGCCCTGGACTCCAGGCTTATGCGCCGGTGGTTTATGTGTCCCTTACCTGGTGGGCTGAGCTGACCCAATGCTGGCTTTCTTGAGACTTCCTTGAGATTTCTTTCCCACCCTAGCCTCCTGGTCCCCAGGTTGCCTTGGCGTTGCTGTTCATGTCTGAAGGGTGGACCACCCAGTCTTGACTCTCCCTCCCTTGCTGCCTCACTAAGGCCTGAGCTCAGCACACTCTAGACTCCAGTAGCGGTGGTTATAGTGCCAAAGCTCAAGCAGCACCCTAAGGATACACCCTTAGCTCATGGGTCCTGCAGTGGAGCTGGGAGTTAGGGGAGGCAGGATGTGTCCTCCAGCTACCACCAATCCCCAGGGTACCTAGGTATCAGAACACCCTGCTGTCTGCTGGGGATCTGTCCTCTTCTCTTCCCTGCCAGAGGGGAGATACATCATAGCTGCATTCAGTATGCATTCCTAACTTTGTGGACCCTCTTTAAAACTAGGTGATTCTGCCCTTTTCAGCTGTGTGGTACAGGGAAAGAGCTATCAGGCTCAGACACAGGGGCAGGAGATGCTCTCTCCAAGGTGCTGGTTCTCAAACATGGTTGCATATTGTAATCACCTGGGGAATTTTTTTTTTTTTTAAGATTTTATTCGTAGAGAGAGAGAGAGAGGCAGAGACACAGGCAGAGGGAGAAGCAGGCTCCATGCAAGGAGCCTGGCGCGGGACTTTATCCTGGGTCTCCAGGATCAGGCCCTGGGCTGAAGGCGGCGCTAAACCACTGAGCCACTGGGGCTGCCCTCACCTGGGGAATTTTAACAAATATTTATGCCTGGATTCCACCTCCTAAAACTTTTATTTAATTGATATGGAGTGGACATCAGGAAGTTTAAAGTGCCCCATAGGATTCAAATATGTAACAAAGTTTGAGAACCACTAGCTCTACAATATGAAACTATCCCCAGATATATTACTGGGCAGAAAAAGTCATCTTCACCTGCCTTTCCTCAAAGATCATATTTCCTAAAACTTGAAGCACAAATGAGGCTAGCTCCCAGCCTCTTCTTTCTGGATTCCCCTAATCCAAAGCTGGGTTCAGGGCATCATTTAGAGTCTGATCATTATTATGGAATATTCTACTTATAATAAAATTATCTAATTAATTAAAACAAAATTATCTTGTTTACACTTGAATTAGAGAGGTATAGCATAATGGAAAGGGCTGGATTTTAGAGGCAGAGAGACTTGGATTCCAATCATAGCTCTGCCCCTGTTTTGTATGATTTTTGCCAGGGGCAACGTCTTGGAGCCTCAGTCTCCCCAGCTATCAAATGGGGATAATGCTTGCCTCGTAGAGGTAATTTGATGATTCAATGAGATAACATGCATAAAGGTCTGGTGCAGGGAGTGGTGTTAAGAGAATAATTTGCCCCATGCCTCCTAGGGACCAAAGTGCTCACTCTTATGACAGGTGGATTGAACACCTTGGACCTTTCAGAGCTTCTCTCCCAGGCTCATAGGTCCCCAGGAGAACCTCTGGTACCTGTGACTTCTTCATTCAGGAAGCAAAAGCCCCATTTCCCCTAGGGATGATCGTGTGTGACCTTTGGGTCCTGGATCTACATTGCTCAGAATTGGTATTCCTGTGTATGAAATAAAAACTTAAGGCTATTACTTGAATAATCCAAGTACAAAAAAAAATGTATCTAAATATTTTATATAACATGTGACTTAAATATGTATTAATAACTAGGTATTAAATATTAAATGTTAAGTATTATAAGCATATGTTTGGTTATTTTGTACATACATCTGCAGCCCTATGGGTTCATATATTTCAGTTGTCTAAAATAAAACTTTGGGTGTGCCTGGGTGCCTTAGTCAGTTGAGTGTCTGACTCTTGATCTCAGCTCAGGTCTTGATCTTGAGGTTGTGAGTTCAAGCCTGGCATTGGGCTCCATACTGGGCGTGGAGTCTACAAAAAGCAAAAACATAATAAAATGAAACTTTGTTTTGGTTTTCACATTGAAGAATGGGGGAACCCTCTTGGAATAGAAGTTCAAGGTTGACACAGCTTGATTTGGGCTAGGGACCTTCTGAGTGAAGATGAGAATTTCTGGACAAAGATGTTGTGACCCAAGGCGCCTGGGTAGTGCAGTCAGTTAAGCATCCTACTCTTGGTTTCTGCATAGGTCATGATCTCAGGACCGTGAGATTGAGCACCGCATCGGGCTCCGTGCTCAGCATGGTGTCTACTTGAGACTCTCTCTCCTTTCTCTGTCTCTCCCGCTTGTACACTCTCTTTCACTCTCTCTCTCTCTCTAATAAATAAATCTTAAAAACAAAAACATATCTTGTGACCCAAAGAGAGCACATGTCTTCTGTGTCCGCTCTGCACCCCACGGCCTCCCTCGGACCTGCTTGCGGGATTGCTGAGGTTTTCCATTTCTGTTGTCTGCCACAGCACCCCTTCGTTAGATGGGATGAGTTTTTAGATGGAGACCTCCTCTAGGCCATAAGGCTGTCCCCTAACTTGCTGGCAAAGGTGAGAGAGGCAAGCTACTGGCTATCTGCCCCATCCAGTCTTGATCAGGGGAATATTTCTGAAGCTTGGGTGCAGGAGGCAGAGGAAGAGGGTTGGATAATTCACACTTCCCTACTATTCCTTATTTCCCTCATTTTAAGGATCTAGAAAATAAGGTTCAGAGGGAAGGGGTCACTTATCTAAGGTTACACAGATAGTGCCATCCCTGGGCCTGGAACCCACATTTCCCAATTCACAGCCTTTCCCAAGCACCACACCTCTGCTCTGGATCATACCTGATTCTTTTATCATCCTTTATCATTTTTTTCTCATCACACTGAAAACTTCCAGGTGACTTCTTACTACTGTTCAGTGGCTGTGAGTGCAAGGAATATGCATGGGATACCCAAACCCAAAGAAATTTAATTGTCCAATCTGCTAAAAATTATGCAACATCCTTTAGTGCCAATCGTGGATTATTTTTGTATGCAGACATATGAACAGATAGTTAAAATGCAATGTGATATTTGTCATACTAGAAGGATGTTCGGGGTGTGTTGGGACCCAGAAGAGGGAATAATTAACTCATCCTGAGGGAAATCAACTCTGCTTCTCCAAGGTAGAACATTTAAACAGGTTTGAAAGGATGAATAGGAGTTGAAAAGGAGGGGAGTGAGAGAGTACTTCAAGAGAGGGGACAGTACTTACACAAACAGAGGTTGGGTATTCAGAAGACAGCAGAGATATTTGCCCTGGCAAGGACACAGGGTGTGTGAGGCTGAAGGTGAGACTAAAGAGAGGTAAGCCCAGCTTAGAAGGAGATGTAAGGCTGAAGATGAGAGCTTTGTCATTTCAGGCCAGGAATAGTAGAGGATGTGCTATGAGGCCTTGTCTGATCTCCTCAGTTATTTCTCTTTTTTCATGATGCTAATGAGACTAATGTTTGGGCATCTGTTGCTATGGGCTTAGAAGCCTTGTGGAAATCATTTTCAACAATTAGAGAAGCATTTCTGACCTGGGGATAGATGAGAGGGTCTCTCCAGGATGAGTGAAGTGGAAGAGAGGGACAGTCCCCTGGATGGTGACACCTGTGAAGAGCATTCTTCTTCACCTCTGGCCACTGTGTTTGACAGGCAGGAAAATATTTAGGAGATTGCAGATCCATGGCTCTGTGAAGGCTGGGGGAGGGTTTCTTCAATGGGGGACTTGGCAGGGGGAGGGGAGAAAGAGTATTGAATTATTACTTTGCATGATGTTGTGGATTTTGATTTTTCTGAGATAGATCAGTTAGCTTTTGCTGCATTATAAGACACTCAAGACTTAGTAGTTTAAAAAATTGTATTTTATTGATGATTCTATAGGTCAGCAATTTGGACTGGGACTCTCTGGGTGGTTCTTCAGGGCTTGGCTAGGCTTGGCTGGGCTTGGCTAACCTTAGCTGTGCTCACTCCTGTGAGCTGTGTTCAGCTAGGGTGTTAGCTGGGGCTAACTGGTTTATGATGGCTTCTAGTGAGCCCCTGAGACAATGAGGCATTGATCTGCATGGCCTCTCATCTTCCAGCAATGTAACTTGGGGTTGTTCATGTGGTGATCTTAGAGTTCTGAGAGCAGAGCAGAATCCTACAAAGCCACTTGAGGTCTAGGCTTGGAACTTGTTCATTGTCACTTCTGCTGCACTCTGTTGGCCAGAGCAGGTCATGAAAACAGCCTAGCTTCCAAGGGTGGAGAATAGACTCCACCTTTTAATGGTTAGGATTGCAAGAGCATGGATGCAGGGGCAGAAGAACTTGTGGCCATGTTCTCACTCTACCTCTCAGACTCTCTGACTTCCATCAGCTGGGAGAGCTGATAATTGAGGTCATTGCCTTGCTGTGAATGAGCTTTGAGAAATCTTTTGAATTAAAAGTCAACATTCGTGGGGGATCAGGTGCTTTCTCAAGTATTATTTAATTGAAACCTCATGGCAACTCTTACTTTCCTTTCCTATTTTACACATGAAGAAACTGGAGGAGCATAGTGAGATTAAGAGACTTGCCCAACCAGGGTCACTGGGTGGTAAACCTGGTATTTAGACTGTAACTGGTCTGGCTGCAACTGCCATTGTATCATTTCGATGATATGAGGCTGAGAAGATTGTGTTGGTAGTGCTGCATTCACTGCCATAGCCACCACTTTCCAGGTGGCTCTTATGCTTGCACACAGGCAGCCTCATTTCCCTGCATCCAGTGGCCTTCCTGCTCTTGGGGTGGGCCTGAAGAGCACTAGAGTCTTCAGGGTGGCAGTCTCATGATGCTTATGTTGTTCAGGAACCTCCTAGGCTAAGGAAAGTATTGGAGACTGTTACATTTCTCTCGGGAAAGGGTAAGACAATGTGGTCATGTTCACATGTGAGACATGTACAGGGGATGCAACATGGATAGAAGGAGAAGGCCCAGAAAAAGCTGAGTCCCATGGGCAGACTGGTATTGGCGGTAGTAAGAGAAAAATACCTCCTAGATGAGCAGGCAGGGAGGTTTTGCTTTCTCTGGGGAGAGTTTGCTTGAAGCTCTAGCTTTGAGGTCTTTAAAATAGTTTTGCTGTGTGATAACCTTAGTTCTACTGAAACTGTGCACTGGGCTAAACTGACCCCCTGGAGCTTATCTGGTAGCAGGAACTGGGCTCTCAGAGCCTGGGAATGAGGAGTGGGAGCAGCAAGAAGGCACCCAGTTATCAGAACCATAACAGGGTTGGGCCTTTGATAGCATGGCTTGTGAGGAGGGCAGGAAGGTAGGACCAGACCAGATGTGAGTAGGTCTGTAGGGCTGGCTCCCACTGGGATAGTCCTGTCCAGAGTACCTAGATGAAAAGTGCAGGCCATGACATCAAACGTACTTCATTTTGACACAAGTGGTATTGACATGTACCTTGGTGTTGTGTATTAGGAAGTCTCATGTCTAGGCCTTTTGTATAGTCTGCCATGTTGCCCTAACTCTGTTTTTTTGTCCCCCTGCCAGAGCTCATCTCCTGTCCTGGGTGTAAGCGAGTATATCTTACCAGGGATGTAAATGAACATTTTTTTCTGCAGTGCTTTTCTACAGGGCGATCCAAGATGGCCAGGGTAAGTTAGGACAAAGAAACACCTGATCCTTTTCAGAGATCTGTGGGGCCCCTGTCCATAAGTTCACCTGTTCACCCGTCACTTCACCTGACTTTTTACTACTTCATCACTTTGCCTAATCATCTATCCGCCCACCCACCCATCCACCCACCTATCCATCCAATGACCTACCCACCCATCCATTCATCCGTCCATCTGTCCACCTGTTCATCTACCCATCCATCCACCCATTCTTCTGTCCTTCTATCCAAAAAGTGTCAAAATATTTGAATTGGGGAAAGTAAAATGAAGGTATTTTTCTTATACCTCTTACTGGAAAATATCAGTACTTTTTTCTCCCCCTGAGTTGAAACGTATACACCAGTGTGAACTAAATGGGTTCATTGGTCTTGCTTGTATTTAGCAACTAATACCCTTTTCCTGAGTTTCTGAATCACTTTCTGACTAGCACCTCCCATTCCTCTCTTCTCTGGGGTACTCTGAGGGGTGCCACTGCATTTGATCCATTTGGCCAATGTATTTACCCGATCCTGTGTCTAATTCTTATTGAATGTCTGGCACATGCTGGGCCATCTGCTGGATGCTAGGGAGAGAGATACCCATGTTCTCTACTCTCAAGGAATTCATAGTTTAATTACTAAAACGTGTGTTTCCCCCCCCGCCCCCACTGTGGGTTTGTCAGATGCCAGTAAGAAAACAATGCTGTCAGAATCCACATCATTTTGATGGCTTGTGATATTCAGGCACAGACAGACCAACTTTTTCCAAATCTCCTTTTTTACTCATGTTTTTACATTAGCCCTGCAAGATTTTTGCTGACCGAGTGAATGAACGTTTGGACCAGGAGAGGGCTAGGTTTCCTTGGGCCCAGCAAGGAAGCACGGCTCTGAGGATTGGTCTGGACTTGTCCTTTCTTGGCTGTATATCCTCCCATATCTGTGGCTTCTCCCTTTCTGCAGGCATACTGACTTTTCGGCTTTTGCCCGTGCTCTCCCATTTCGCTCCCTACTTGTCATTCTACATCCAATCAGAAGTCACCTCCTTGTAAAATATTTCCTGGCATCTCCTCGGCTGAGCCCCTGGAAGTCCCCCTCTCCTTCCTTAGCACCTGGTGTGGCCTTTTATCACAGGATCACCCTCTGAATGTTGGCCACACTGTGAGGGCTGTATGGGCCTGGGGAACATGCCTTTGTCTACTCATTTGGGTGTCCTCATCTGTAGCATGGGACTTGGGGGAATAGTCCTTGAGGTCACTACTGTTTTATTTATTTATTTATTTATTTATTTATTTATTTATTTATTTATTTAATATATTTTTATTGGAGTTCGATTTGCCAACATATAACATATATATGTTATATAACATATAACACCCAGTGCTACTGGGTGCCCCCATCAGTGCCTGTCACCCAGTCACTACTGTTTTAGTCACAAAGGACGCTTTCCTTTGCAAGCCACCATGTGTCACTCCCAGGTGGCTCCCCAGAATTGATGGCCCTACAGGGAACACCATATAGGATCTCCTATAGAGGCAGCTCCAAAGGAGGACATTATCAGTAACTCCAGACCTTTGTACTTTCAGAACTGCTCCGAGTGCAAGGAGAAGAGGGCAGCACATATCCTGTGCACCTACTGCAACCGCTGGCTGTGCAGCTCATGCACAGAGGAGCACCGGCATGGCCCCGCCCCTGGGGGCCCACTCTTTCCGCGGGCCCACAAGGGACCACCAGGTACCTCTCCTGCCATCCTCACTAGCTCATGTGCACCAAAGTGGAGCTGGACCCTCAAAGTTCTGGAGAGTAGCTCTTTCTGACCTTGTTTCCCTACTGGGGGTGAGGGTTGGGGTGGTCTCAGAGCCTTTCCTGCAGGAAAAAACAGTTCACGCCAGGCTCTCCCTTATTGCGGGACTTGAGGGGGGAGGCATGAGTGTGAGCCAGATGTGCAGGGAGGAGTAGTTGTGAATTATCATGAGAGCTAGCTGAGTTCCCTACCTTCACCTCTAATTAGAGTAATCATGCCTGGCTTCTAGTTACTTACTTGCCTAATTAAACAACCTAGATTAAGGCTCATCTCTGTGTCCATCCAGTGCCACTTCTTTTAAATGACAATCTTGATGACAGTCTTTGCCCCCAACTTGAACTATGGGAGGGGGTTAACCTTTGTCACACCCATAGGAACCAGAGTGAATGATCCATGTGATCTGGCCTGGAGCCCCCCTCCCCCTGCCAATAGCATCCTGGTTAATGAAGAGGTTTAGGTTGAATTTTAGAGGATTCAGCACTCTGTAGGAAATCCATGTGCTACAGCAGCAAGCACCCTCCTTAGCCTTGGGCGGGCAGTGTATGATTTCTGGACAGCTGGACAAATCTAGCCAGGCGAAGCTCGTGTTCTTCCTTATTCTCTTAAAGCCTCAGTGGTCCAGAGAAAGGACTCTTCTGTTTGTACCACCTTTCCTCCAAGCCCTGTGTCTCCCCTGTGTCCATTGAGGGCTGAGGGCTGCTCAGTGGAACTTAGCTGAGAGAGAAGCTTCCTGAGCAAGAGAAGTCCACCTTCTCTCTCTTCTCTGACAGGAGTGAGCAGTGGTTCTGGGGACTTCGCCTTGTACTGTCCTCTACACACACAGGAAGTGCTCAAGCTATTCTGCGAGACCTGTGATGTGCTCACGTGCCATAGCTGCCTCATGGTGGAACACAAAGAACACAGGTGGGGCTGGGTGACTGCTCACAGGGTGCTGGGGTGGGCTCTGGACCCCGCTTTGCTACCTCTGGGCTCCCAGTGTGTCAAAATCCTCTCTCTGCCCACGCCAGTCTGGGGCCTTGAGGCTGGAGATTTTCCTCTGCTCCCGCTGTGGGGCTTCTCTGGAGGTCTGAAGGGCCAAGACTCTGCACCTTTCCTATACATAATCCTATCTTCCTTGGGCCTGGCTGAGAAAATACACTGTGGGGGTTCTTGCTTGACTGGCTTGCTCAAAAGAAGACGGAGCCCTCCTCAGGTTATTCTCTGCTTCCTCCTTTAGGTGTAGACATCTTGAAGAAGTTTTGCAAAACCAGAGGATGCTTCTAGAAAGTGTGACTACACAGGTGGCTCATAAGAAATCTACTCTACAGACATCTGCAAAGCAAATTGAGGACAGGTAACACAGACTAGCCCCTTGCCAATGCTCAAGATGCTGTGTTTACTGACATCCTGGATCCTGATACCAGGCTATCAGATATAGTACTTATGAAAAACACTGGTTTTAAGCAGATGTAGGCATATGTCCTGGAACTTAGAAATCTTGTGGCCAGTGAAAGGATTTTGGGTCATCATTTGGTAGATGGAACCAAGCTAGGTCAGGATAATCAGTGTGAGTTTGGGCCTAAGCACATACCTTCTGAAGATGGCCACAACATAGCCAGAGGTAGGTGCTTGAGACCGGGGGCATAAAGCAGATCATGGGTTTATCATGAGGATGCAGTAAGTCAGTGGCAATCTGCCTTTTATACTACTGTCCCAGTGTCTTCCATATAAGTCTACAAATGATATGGGATCATTGATATTTAACGTGGGAAGAGAAATTAGTAGGTATTAAGAACTTATCACGTGGCAGGCACTGGGTTAGGCATCTATATGCATTATTTTGTTCAATTCTTATAGTTCTTTGAGTTGGCTTATCTCCATTGTACTGATGAGGAGACTGAGATTCAGAGAGGTTAAGTGACTTGTCTAAGATCACACAGCTGGTCAGTGACTCAGCTGGATTTGGAAGTTAGGTCTGTGTGACTTCAAAACCCATTTTTTAAAAACTTTACTGAGGTATAATTTATATACCATAACCTTGCCCTTTTAAAATGTACAATTCAGTAATTTTCAGTATATTCATAGAGTTGTGTAAATCATTATTATTGTCTACTCTTAGAACATTTTTTCATTCCCTAAAGAAACCCAATACACATTAGTAGTCATTCCCCATTCTCCCCAGTATCCCCAGCCCTTGGCAACCACTAGTCCACTTTCTGTCTCTACCCATGCTCTTTTTATTGCCTGGCATTGTTTAGGGGATATCCACCTTTCTAAGAGAACAGATTACATGACTCACTCTCTGTGCTACTTCCAGTGCTGTGTAACTGGTGAGCTGCTAGGTTGCCCTGAGTATGGACCTGAGGTTTCCCTATAGAAAACCTGGCTAAGCTTTAGGCCCATTTAGATCAAGTGGGCTGGGTTGTCCAAAGGTTAGAGGGGTGGAGGAAGGTTCTCATTTTTTTTTTTTTGTTTTTGGTGCCTACTGGGCCCTGATATTCATAGACAGCCTCTAAGTTGTTGGCTGTTATATTTGCTGTGTCTAGGGCCTCATGGGCCTGGAGGGAGGGGTTCACCATGTTCTGTCCCCTTCTGTTTATAGGATTTTTGAGGTGAAGCATCAACACAGGAAGGTGGAAAACCAGATCAAGATGGCCAAGATGGTTCTGATGAATGAGCTGAACAAACAGGCCAACGGGCTCATAGAGGAGTTGGAGGTATATATGGACAAATGAATCACACGGATGGGTCAGTGTTCTCTCTAAGTAAAAAACCAGGCACATATCAAACTAGTCCTAGCATTCAGAGCTGCCTGAGCTGGAATTAAGATGTGTAGTTTCCTTAGCTTTCTACAATTCCCTGTATCCTAAAATGTCCAGTCTATTTTGGGGAGTATGGCTCCTTAAGGGCTAGAAAGTCAGTTCAAACTCCTATCAATGCTATATGGGTTTAATGCAATTGCCTTCCTGGACTGTGCAGGCTTATAGCCTTAGAAGAGAGGGTCATGAAACAAGTTATGCCTGAGAGATCTAGACATTTGTTTGTGTCCTCATTAATTTATCACCCATTCCCTGTTTGCACTATAAAATCCACCCACCTTCTCCCTCCCTCTCTGTGTCTCTGCCACCCATGGCAGCACTCTGTTGCACTGTCATCCTCTTGGGGGCTCAGTCTCCTCTGACCCCATAAGGGTTCACACTGATACATGGGCCACCAGACTCCCCAAACAGGTGGCATCAAGTCCAAGAACAGGAAGAGGGACTCTTCCTTCTCTGTCCATACTCAGGGTATTACTAATGAGAGAAAGCGGAAGCTGGAACAGCAGTTACAGAGCATCATGGTTCTCAACCGTCAGTTTGAGCATGTGCAGAACTTCATCAACTGGGCTGTCTGCAGCAAGACCAGTGTCCCTTTCCTGTTCAGCAAAGAGCTGGTAAGAGCTCCAACTCATCAATCACTGCTTTGGGGTTAGTAAGTGAAAAGTATCTTCTACCAAACCCCACGTGCCAAGGACAGGTGCTGAAAGGGTCTTGCTTTCCTCTGGGCAAGTCAGGTGGGAAATTCTGTAGTTCTGTGTTAGGTCATGGATTCATACATGAGCCTGGACATTAGCAGTGTTCTAGACATTCCAGAGACAGTTGTTTGGTTTTAAATGGGGTTGGAGGGAAGGAGTATGATGTTGAGGTATTGGGTTTGTGAGGATGGTGAAGACTAGGAGAAGGAGCAAGAATTTTGAAATAAGTTAGTGGGGTTTATATTGTGATATGTTGAATCTAAGGTGCCAGGGCATCGCAAAGGAGATGTCTAAAATTTCTATCGATTGATAGGTCTGGAAGTCAGAAGGAAAGTCAGGGTTGGAGATAGAGAGGGGGAGTCACTGAGATATTGGTGGTATCACCTAGGAAGAGTTTGTGGAAGGAAGAAGAAGACATCTGAGACTGAGGGAAATACTATAATTCTCAGCATAGACAGAGGAAGAAGAATGAAGGAGGGTGAGAAGCACAGTCCAAGATGGATTGCAGGAAAAGTAGGAGGGGGTGGTACACAGAAATTAGCAGTTTCAAATATCAAGTGATCAATTTTATCATTGCTATCTAGGTGAAAGAGGGTGAGCAGTGAAGAGAATTATTGAGATATGGGAATCAGGAGGTCCCTGGTGATATTTTGAAAGAAATTCCAGCAAAATGGGAGGGTGAAAATCTAGAATGAGGGGAGGAGGGGAGGAAGTAGAAACAGAAGTGAAAAGAAGGGAAATGAGGTAGCTTGAGAAGAAAACAGAATTGGGAGATTGATTTTAAGTATGGAAGACATTTGCACAAGTTTATTTGGGAGAAGAGGTTGATGATAGAGATATGTGGTGGAGTGAGCATACTGAGAAGGCATAGAGATGTAGGATGGAGAGTGAACCAGCTGACCCTACACATAAAAGGTACTTCCTCTGAGGAGGGAGGACAGGAAGGTCTCCATATGATGTTTGGAGGTAGGCAGGGTACCAGTTTGCAGCAGTTTGTCTTTTGTATCCCTTTTCTTCACTGAAGTAGGAGGTGATAAGAGAGCTAGGCACTAGGTACATGGAATTGAGAAGAGAAGTGAGGACTTTAGTCGTCAAGGACAGTGGAAGAGGAGGAAGCCAGGGAGAAAAGAAGTGATAAGAAAAAGAATGGCGGGGTGCCCCCAAGGTTAGTGATCACTGAAGCAACCCCAGATAAAATAGCTTCGGGATGGCTGGATTGACTTTAGGCTACCGGACCACGGTGAGACAGAGGGGCTTAGGCCCTAGTGATACTGTTACAGCTCATCAGGCCCCAGGGGGCTTGGGGAGTTCTGTGAGACTGGAGAGTGCACTCAGAAAGAGCAAGAGCTAGTTGGAGCTGGGGGCAGTCATTGCAGACGAAGGTCTCTAGATGAAGCAAAGGTCTGAGTATGGTGCCTGAACTGGAAAGGGAGATGAAGGTGATTGACACTAAGGAGATGCAGGAAGGAGAGGCCAAGATGGTGACCAGGACATTGGTAAACTAGGCTGATGGCAGGGTGAGTTGGATGCTTGCCAAAGTCCTAGATACAAGGGAGAGTTCATGATAGGAGATGGATGCAAGTGATGAGGGAGGAAGAGGGTGGTGGATGACAAGGGCAGTTTTACATGTGGGCAGAAGGATGGAAGTGGGGAGTTCTGAGAATGTCTGCCACCATAGGCTTTTACATTGAGGTTTTGGTAGAATGAATGGAACTCCTGAGAGGGCTGCCAGGTGATACCCTGAGAATTATAGACCATTCAAAGCTCCCAAAAGATAAGGGTCTAAACCCGGCTAAGAGGAAGGGGATCACCTGGTGGGGGGAGGGGCAAGAGCAGGGGAAAGGATGTGAAGCTACCAAGGTGCAAAGAAATGAGCATATGAGGGACCTGAGGCTAAAGACTCTGAGCCCTTCAACCTGCCTGAAGAGTGAGGGAGAGGGAGTTGTCATTCAGGTGCAAGATGCCCAAAGAAATGACCTTTGGTGCTGTTATCAGATTGTGTTTCAGATGCAGCGATTGCTGGAGGCAAACTGTAACACAGATCCGGGCTCCCCCTGGAGTATCAGATTCACCTGGGAGCCTAACTTCTGGACCAAGCAGCTGGCTTCCCTTGGTGAGCCAGAGCCCACCCTGTGGGCTTTTACATAATTGCGAAAAATGAATAGAGCATGTCTGCTTAGCTCACTGGGTGGGTCAGCATATGCCCAAGAGAAAGCACCCCCTGAGACTCCCAGTAGTCATGGAGTCATTCAGCAGACCTGTGTGTGTGTATGTGTGGGTGTGTGCATGCATGTGTGGGGGGCGGGGGTTCGGAAGGAGGGGACAACTTAAATAGCAATGGCAACACAGGACTTTTGTAACAGGACCAGTTGAAATCTGAGCTTTCCATTCTGCATGAATGCCCTGTTACCTTGGTTTCATTGCTGGAGAGGAAACAAGATAGAGGCCCTGCTCTCCAGAATGCTGGATGGCAGTGCAGGTGAATCTGTGTCTCTGTGGTCCTACAAGGGTATTCGTGTGTGTAGGCACAAAATGGATATCAGCATTGGGGTGTGGAGTGGGGAGGGAGGCAGAGGGGCATTGTCAACACATCTTCCCTGCCCGAAGCTGAGATGCAAGCACATAATTCCTGAGCTGCAGTGATTTCCTGGTGTTCATTCTTCAGGTGGAGTGTAGACAACTTGTGGCTGTGCCTGTGTTGAGGGCCCCATGTAGGTTTGTTAAGCTAATGACCAACTGCTGCCTTGGTCTGGGTTGTTAAGGTCTAGGAAAGCTTTTTGAACTTGACAGAGTGAAGAATAAAATTTAGGTTGAGGTTTTGCTCCCCTTTTCCCTTTAATTTAATTCAATAGACTTTTGGTGGGCCCCTGCTGGGGGTCAGCACCCCATGCTGGCCACTGAGGGACTTAGGTGAACAGAACACACCTCTGGCTCTCGAGCTGCTGAGTCTTTCCCTCAGTAAGCCTCATCAAAACAAGCAGCTGAAGAAGCTGTGAGACTGAGCTAGGGATAGATATTGTCTACTCATAGGCCAGGGTCTAGAGACCTCAGGACAGTGCTAGTATTGTCCCTGACCTGATGTTGGAGCTCCCTTACTCCTTACATCCTCCTGGCCCAAAACACAATGCCTCACACCTATATTTGGAGACTTGGTCATTTATCCCAGGGCCGTCTCTCTTTCCTTTGTGACACTCCAGCATGCTACCTCCCCACACCTAATGTTGATTTTTTTTTTTGTCTGAGTCTGTGTTTGAAAGCAGTGGGTACTATTTAAAGGAGCCTATGATTTCTCTAGTGGGATACAAACAGTGAGGACTAAGCATCTGGAGAAAGCTGAGCTAATTTCTCAAATGTCTTTGGTCCCCAAAGGTCCATGCGGGTTCTATTGCTGGTTCAGCGTTCTAGACTGAATCTTGGAGATCAGGGGTGGGATTTCCCAGTCAGGAGTTGAATTGCTAATCGTAACACACCTGGTAAAGGTTTATTGCATGGTGTCCTTTGGTCCCAGGAGCAGGAAGTGGGGAACAGCTGCAGATACCTTTGGAAAACACTCTCTCTTCTGAATTTTCAGGCTGTATAACTACTGAAGGTGGACAGCTGTCCCGGGCAGATACTCCTGCTTATGGAGGCTTACAGGGACCATCATCCTTTTATCAAAGCCACCAGTCCCCAGTGGCTCAGCAAGAGACTCTTAGCCACCCCTCACATAAGTTCCAGTCTCCAGCACTGTGTTCTTCATCTGTATGCTGCTCCCACTGCTCCCCAGCCTCGCCTTCCCTCAAAGGCCAGGTCCCCCCACCCAGCATACACTCAGCCCACAGCTTTAGGCAGCCCTCAGAGATGGCACCCCAACAGCTAGGCTCTCTGCAGTGCTCTACTCTGCTGCCCAGGGAGAAGGAGCTGCCTTGCAATCCTCAGCCACCAAAACTGATGCAGCCCTGGCTGGAAACCCAGCCCCCCGTGGAGCAGGAGAACACATCCCAGCGGCTGGGGCAACAGCCAACTTCCCAGCCAGTATGCATTGTGCCCCCGCAGGATGTTCAGCAAGGAGCCCATGCCCAACCCACCTTACAGACACCCTCTATCCAAGTCCAGTTTGGCCACCACCAGAAGCTGAAGCTCAGCCACTTTCAGCAGCAGCCACAGCAGCAACTGCCACCTCCGCCACCTCTGCCACCCCCACCCCAGCAGCAGCCACTGCCACCTCTACCTCCATCCCAGCATCCAGCTTCTAGTCAGCATGGGAGCCCTCCTGGGCCTGCCTGTTCCCAGAACATGGATATAATGCACCACAAATTTGAGCTGGAGGAGATGCAGAAGGACCTGGAGCTTCTTCTTCAGGCTCAACAGCCCAGCCTACAGCTGAATCAGACCAAATCTCCTCAGCATCTTCAGCAAACCATTGTGGGACAGATCAACTACATTGTGAGGCAGCCAGCACCCGTCCAGTCCCAGAGCCAAGAGGATGCTGCACAGGTGAGCCTCGCGGTGGCTCAGGGCATATGTTCTGCCTGTCCTGGGACCACTCAGCAAACAAAGCTACTCCCCACCCTCCCCCAGCCACAAGGGAGGCACAGGAGGGTGGCCTTGAACTCAGAACTCACATTCAAGTTCTTCTGGGCTCCACTGCCCATCTCAAGAAAGCTCCAGAAATCACAGTACTTTGTCCCAACAGGGATCTGGGCTCCATACTCTCCAGAATGGCCTGGCTTAGCCATGTCCTTCTAGATGACACTAGGGACCTTGTCCATCAATAGAACCACTGCCAGGACAGAAGGGAGGCTGCCTGTTATCTGTGTAACCTCCCACTTCCCTTGCTGAGAACTTATGAATCTTAGATGGGAGGGGAGAGCTTAAGGAGTGGAGCAAAGGTATACATTAGATGCTAGTGGGTAGCATCTTTATAACACCACACAGCTATAGACTTAAATTTTGCTTCAAACCTCCTAAGCTAGGTATGTTTTATATATACTATATCATTTATCCTATCAATAGTATTAGATAGGCTATGTCATCTGTTATTTATAGGCACAGATTTGGGGCTCTGGGAGGGCAGGCACTTTGCCTAGAGATCATAAAATATTGAGTGACAGAACCAAGACTTCGATCTGGGTCTGCTGACTGTAATTCCACAGGAGAGGCCTTGTTTTCTCCCTGGAGGGGTGATGAGTGCTGCTCCTCTCTTCTCTCAGCTAAGAGCCAATTGAGGAGGTACAGATTGTACCTCTGGGATCTTTGCTGCATTCCATGTCTTCATCTGTAACTCGTGCCTTTCTTTTTGTTCCAGAGTTTCTCATCCTAGCCCCTTCTCCCTATCCTTTCTCACCTTTCCCCCCAGTGGTGTCTCCTTTAAATCTGTAATCACATTTATATCTTCAAAGCACCTCTATGGACTTTAACTTTATTATAAAATATAAGGCCTCACATTTATGCTTTAGCACTGACAGTGTCAGATCATGCTTCAAATGTCTCCCTCTGAGGCTCAGTTCCTTTGAGGAGATAGCAAATCATCCTGATGATGGCAGAGAAAGGTCTAGGGTTCATTGAGTCCCACAGGCAAAATGTATGTCAGAAGTGTTAGGATTGCTAGGGTGAATATGACAGCCCAGAATTCTTGGTTTCGATTTTATCCTAAGACTGTCATACTAGGATGTAGTTTCCTGAAGAATTTAGATGAGAGTATCTTCCTTTCTGAAAAATTTTCTAGCAGTTCACAATGTGTATGGAGTTGGTGACAATGGGCAATGAAGGATGGGCATCCGTCTTTGCTGCTGCTACTGCTTTTTGCCATAAAACCCACCCAAGTTCTTATTTTCTCCTTCAGGCTTCGGATGAGCACCCCACATCTGAAGGTCCAAAGCCGCCTCTCCCACTTGACAAGAATACTGCTGCTAACTTGCCCCAGGCGTCTGGGGAGGAAACCCCTCCTGGTGTCCCCCCACCAGACGGCACCATCCCGCACTCCTCTCCAAGTGTGGTGAGAAAGGTACTAATGGAGCCTGCTTTCCATGGCCATGTGGGACCCACTGCCAGCCAAGACCCCAGGGAACCGGATGAGGATGACTGGTGGGGGGGCGGAGTGTCCCTGTTCCATCCCTGGATATTACACAGCCCTGACTCATGTCTTTTATCCTAATGAGTCAGCAACCTAGGTCCTGCTTCATGCCCATTCCCACTCCCACATGCACACTGAAAATGGGACCGATTGGCCTTCATTTAGAATGGAAGGGGAAAGTAGAAGGGAAAGAAAGCCAATTTATTACACACTTGCACTGCACCTAGTATGGTGCATGGGGTGTTGCGGTTCTGTGAGGTGGCTGTCCCCACTTTCTAGCCAAGGAAACTGAGGGTCCAGGGCCCTATAGCTAGTGGATGAAAGGGCTGAGGGTTATTTCAAATGAAATTTGTCAGAATCCAAAGACCAACTGTTTTTTCTCTGCAACAAAAATGGGGAAAATATTTTATGTGACTGCACAATCCAAAGGTGATTGGTTTTAGAATTTGAATCAGTGGGGTTTGTTGGGTGAACAGCCTGTAGGAATGTCCCACAGGTACATTCTACCACAGAGGTAGAATGTACAGCTACCACAGAGGTAGCTGTGTGGCTAAGGATACTGAGAGCTCTTGAAGAGAAGCTACTGGAGCCTTTCCTGTCCACCAATGCACCTGCTTGCTAGAAATATTAATTTACTTGGTAACAGCTCAGAATGCCACAATTCCTCGGCTGTGCTCCCATTATCCCTGCCCTTCACCCTTATCTCTGTCATCCTCCTAGCTGGAACCTCACTTATGTGTTGTGCCCTTTCTGTATCCCTTGGCCCTGTCCCACTGTCCTGTTGCCTTCTCTGGCTTGGTACCCTCAGGCTGTTGGGCGCCTCCTATCAGCCCTGTACTTGAAGCTGTGTCAGCTGTTTGATGCCCCCTCCCCCCCCCCCCCGGCCTGCACACTCAGCCCTGCACATGGCTCTGGCTCTGCATCCCTGGTTCTGCAGCTCTTTTGTATATCTGCCCCTCACCATGCTTCCCCCAGCACCATTGCCACATATCTTAGATCAATCTATCCCAGTGATACTTGAGAAGAGACTTCAGAAAAGTAGGGATGACAAAAATGAAATGGTAACTTGGAAATCCCTGGTGGCTCTTGAAGTCTGGCTAGGCCTCTGGTATTAGTGGATTTTGGTCTGTGCTGGGCCCATCCGGCCCTGTTGAAAGCCATTTGGTCTGAGGCCCTGGAGATGCTATAAGTAGGCCTGTTGTGGCTTTCAGGGGGTTTAACTTTTTATACTTAGGCTACTTACTTATTCCATCCATCCAGTTATTTACTCAATGTTCAAAAAATATATATTCATCTCCTAGTGTGTGCCACGTGTTTTGCTAGGTGTCAGGCACATATCAGCGAATAAGAGTGTGACATTAGAGCCTATGGTCTAGTGGGAGAGACAGTTAAATAAGCAATGACAACAGATGTGATAAAGTGCTGGGATAGTCACTGGGGTGCAGAGAAGGAGCAGGTAACCTAGAAGAACCCCTCACAGAGGACTCCCCAGGGGACCTGATTTTAAGCAGAGATTTGAAGTAGTTAGGCTAGTGAAGAGGGATGATGAAGAGGGCTAGAACAAATAATCAAAGGGAATGGCTAGTAAGAGGGTCCAAAGTGAGAGAAAGCCTGGGGCCCTTAGAGGGGTTTCAGATAACTTGACATGCTAGGAACGTGAGGTGTACTAGGGAATGGAGCCAGAGTGCTTGGAAGGCCTTGTAAATGATGTTCCAGAGTTTAGCATTTGGTCTTGGGGGTTGTGAGGAGCAAATGAAGGATTTCTAGCAGAGAGGGACACGGTTTGAATTCAATTTTAGAAAGGTCACTTCAGCTGTAGGAAGGGAGACCAAAATAGTACAGATGAGAATCAGGAGTGGTTGAATGGAATCAGTAACACTGGGTTTAAGGAGGAAGCATGGACTTCAAGAGATCAGATCACAGGAGTTTTTGGACTTGGAGTCTGATTGGTAATGGAAAGAGATGGAGAGAAGGTCCTTTGGCTTGACACCCAGGTCTGTCTTGCCCACTGGGTTGCCATTCATAGAGATGGGAGCGTGGGAAGAAGGGCCTATTTGGGGGGAGGAAAAAGTTAAATTTGAATTGTTGGTGGTCTCCTGTGGAAGCTACATAAGAAGGTGACCAGAAAGCAGCTAGCTCTAGATGTCAGTAGTTCAGAAGGCACCATGGGGATTGCCAGTGCTCAAGTGGTAGTAAGAAGCGCTACAGAAAATGCCGCTGCTTGTTTCACAGGTCTTGATTCTGTTCCTACACACATTACAAAGGAAAGGAGGTGATCCATGTGCAGGCATGAAGTCTGTGCTGCCTGTGCAGGTGGCCCACAGGGCTCTCTAAGCATCAGGGGCATGCTGCCCTACTGTGTGGCTATGGGTTGGCAGTGGGGCTAGTGAAGGTCCTAGGAACTCTTATCTTCTCATTTTGAGCTGGCCCTGGCCCTTACTAACCTGGGCTAATGCAGAAGTTCAGAGGGGCAGGTGGCCTGGCCTTTCCCTAATGTTTTATAGGCTTATTCCTGGTTTGGACTCCCCTAATAAGGAACCTCAGTGTTGCCATCCTGGCTCAGAGGATCCTTTGGGTCTTCTTGACTAAGAGAGGTACTGATTATACACAAAGCTACTGAAATAAGAAACAGGGCTTTCTCAATGCCTTGAAGCTGGGATTGGGCATGATGAGGGTCTGAAGATTGAGGACACTGAACAACGTTTTGAGCAATTTATCATTGAATGATAACACTTTGTGTAGTATTTTTCTACCTGTTTCTATAGGTTTTTACATGGATTATTCCATTTTATCTCTGTTTATCCTAGAAGTACTATGAGGAGGCCACTTTCATATTCCCCTTTGAAAGATGTGGAAACTGAGACACAGAGAGGTTAAGTGACCACCTAAGAGCTATACAGCAGAGCATTGGCAAAGTTAGGACCAGAGCACGGGTTCTTGACCCTGCTCATGTTCAGGGGCTAGGTTAGATCGCCTCTCCTTGTGCTCTGCAGTGGGAGAAGCAAGACTCCATCTGGCCTTTCACTTGCTGGATTTTTCTCTTTACAATCATTGGAGTAGCCTGAGGCCCTGCCGGGGAGAGGGCTTAGAACCCAGCCTCTTCTGGTTATCTCTATCTGGTAAAGATATTTTAGCCTCCAGCCCGCTCCTAAGCCTGTGACGGCCTACTGAGTACCGGGGAAGTCAGAGGTCTGCGTGAAGGCCGTGGACCAGAGGAAGCTGTGGCATCAGGTGCTTCTCTGCATTCCACAGGGACTCACTCACACTCTGATCTGCAACTGACCTTACATCGCCATGAAGAGAACTTTGGTGATAGCACAGCAGCTGTGCACATATACTTTCAAGTTGGTGCTAACTGAACTGAAAGTGAGATAGGAAAGTTTTTGGACGGGCATGAGCTCTGCAGTCTCAGAAGCAGCTTCCCCTACTACCTTCCCTGCATCCAGCAGGGTGTTTTGGAATGAATTTTTGACATCTGTCTGTCCCTCACAGTTGCCTAATCTTGGTTTAGCCACTCTGAAGAGAGACCACGGTTGCAGCACTACAACAGAATGTCTTACATCCTAAGTGAAACTGGAAAACAGTTTGATGGCTTCATTTTGTACTTCTGAACAAGTCAACTGATGAAAAACACACACACTCTCTTCCTCAAGACTCTTGTGGAGGCGAGGCTGTAGGCACCACAGAGAGCCTGTCGAAGCCCTAATTTAACTGCAAGGGGGATCTCTTTTCTGCTCACATGTCCACATCCTCCACAGAGCACCGAGAGACCACCAGGATGCTTATAGCTTCAGAGGAGTCTGAGATATATTTTTAGTAAATGATGTCTAAGCATAGGCATTCCTGTGGTCCACATTAGTGAGAATGACGCAGAAGAGGAAGAGATAATGACTCACATGAAAGAGCATTTACATCATTATCCAAGCCCTTTGATGCCTGAGCTTGTAATTTGATTCTTACAACTCAGATTTACATTAACCTGTGGAGGAGGAAATTAAAGCCCAGAGATGGGAAGTATCTTGCTTAAACTCCTACCCTAAATCTTAGCTTAAGTAAGGAAATGCTGGGCATCCTGCCTTCATAGTCTCCAGATCCACAGCTGTGGGCCAGATCGTGACTCTCGACTCCAGCAATGATTATGTCCTCATAGCCTGGCCTCAACAGCAGAATTTGCTCAGAATCTTCCCAGGGCCTTGAGAGGCTTTCTTAGGTCAGCAATGACAGAGCTGTACAGAGATCTGCTCTGTCCTCAGGAACCAAGCCAAGTATTCCCCAGGTCTGGCTCCCTGAATTTTACATCATCTAGGAAGGCTCTTTCCTCTGTTCTGGCCTGATTTCACTCAGACCAGATCCAGGATCTTTGTCTAAGTCTCCTGGTCCATGAGAAAATAGGACTCCTGGGCCTTAAATTTCCTTACACTGCCCTGGCCAAAATAACTCTGGCCTAAGTTTCCTGAGTCTCCAAGGCTTGGGTTTTCAGGGTTCCACTCATTCTGGCTTTTACTTCAAAGTTACTGGAATCCACTTATTCCTTTCTTCTTCCTTCCATCTCAGACTCTGGGATCCTCTTTGCTTTTTCTGTCTTTCCTGAATCATCAGGGCACTGGGCACTCTTTAGTTCTCTCTTCACTACCCATGAAAGTTTTCCCATTTGACTCTGGTCAGTTAGCATATATTACCATGGTTACATGCACATGGTTAATTTGTACAAGAACTTTTCATCAAGGTGGGGGAGCATTTGCTGTTGTCAATAAGAGCAGCGAGTTTGCTATTTAAGATCAACGTGGGAACACACTTGCTAGGAAAGCTATCACTTCCTCGGGTATCTGATTCAGTTGTTTGAAGATCTACTACTGTTCAACCAGTCTACCTGATGTGCAGTTATCAAAACACTCAAATCTGTTTACCTCAATCTTTGTCTCCTTATCTGCTTCCTTCAACCAGAGTGGAGGCCTTCAATGTGTTTCCAGGACACATTTTTGAAGTCATTGCTCCCTTGTTCTCTGTACATTTATAAGGGTGGTCAGTCTTTGACAATTCTAACAATGGGGCAAAATCCTAAAAGCAGAAGTAAGCAGCTGAAGCCTTGGAGCAGTGGCAAGAACAGATGTCATAAACCCTACACACTCTGTTCAGCATGAGATCACAAGTCCACACTCAGGTGTCTAGCCAGAGGTCTTGACTACAAGCTTAGTTGTATGGTTTCCTTTGGAAATTTGGGTTGCTGTACCTTAGAGCAGTAAGCAGAGTAGAAGCAAGGAATCAGGACTTCTGTAATGGCAGCTGTTAACAAGGGAGAAGACAGGAAACATCACCTGGAAAAGTGCCACATTGCAAGGTCATCCAGTGAAAGGACAGGCTAAGCTACGGTCCACTCCAGCGATAGAGGTCCATCCAAGTTCCTTTATGTTACTAAAGAATGGTCTCAGGCTCCATATACTCTGTTTATTATGACGAGGTGGTATGTGAAGTGTTCTAGAAGTACTCCCATTCAAAATAATATTTTAAAGTCAATTGCCTTTTGTTACTGAAAGAGGTATGTTTCAGATATTTGGAAAATTAATTTCTGTGGAACACCACCATATTTGTGCTACTTTATCCCCAGAAATATTATCTGGCTGTAAGAACCTGAAATTTATATTAAACTCAGGGCATGTGCATTAAGTGTCTGTTTATTGACTTCTCTATCATGTCTTACTAGAGCACTAGCCTTTTAGCTAATGGCACAAAATCAAGACCAGCCAGCAGATTTTTAAGGCTGGGCCCAGATTTCTAGTCTTGGGCCTATATAAGCTTGGGAAATCTGTGTCATCACTCTGTGTCTCAGTTTCCTTTTCTGCTGGATGCAAGTGCTTTCTCAGAATTTTGACAACACTGTCATTACTGTAATAATCATTGCAGTAATGTAAGCACATCAAACTCTAGTATAAGATCTGAATGGCAAGGATGACGAGGGGGGTGGCAGGTAGAAGAGCTTAGGTCAAATAGAAGACAGGTATGTGGGTGAAGAATTGCATAGATGACTAGTAGAAGAGGCTGAAGGTCAGACAGTTCAGAGAGGTTACAGGTCAGGCAAGTTGTGGAGGCAGGTGGTTCATACAGACAGATTCTATACGTCCCAGGTGAGGTGATTCAGACAGGTCACAGATCAGGCAGGTGGTGGAGATAAAGGGAGAAAAACAAGAAGAGGAAAGAGAGATAGGAACGTACAATATGGGGGAAGGAGAGAAAATTAGGAGCAAGTGAGGAGACACTAGGTAAGAGAGGTAGGAGGCTCAGCATCTCCCCTCTTACCCCAGAAATGGCCTGAGCTGATTATCAGAGTTAATGCTTTTGGAATTTTTTACTTCTCTTCCCCCCTGAACTAGAAAATAGTTTATTTTCACTTGCAAACCACAAAATACATATTTTTCCCTCATGAAATCTGTAGGTTTTGTATGCAAAGAAGGCAAAGTATCTGTTATATAGCTGACAGCTTGCCCTACACTGACCTTACAGCTGGACATATCATTTTGCCTTCTCTAATTTGACCCCTGAGCAATACTGGGTGCTAGAGAGGGCAGTCAGCATCATCTCCACGGACAGATGAGCTCCTCCTTTGTGTGTGGCACCAGATGTCAAGCACTGTCATACTCCCAAGCCTACCATGCTCTCAAGAAGCTCTGTCCTTCCTTCCAGGCCCCAGTGACCCAGCCTCCTTTCCTAGCTGGGAAATTTGGCCCTTCTTCCTACTCACCTTGTAGCACCGGCAGCAGGGTAGGATGTAGGTTCTCAATCCTCTGTTTCTTCCAACACAAGAAATAGTTCCTTCTCTTTTAATATTTTGTACCTCTTCACTCCAAAGAGCCAAATGAAGTATCAAAAATACTAACACACAGTGTACGTATGTTCCCAAAATGCCATTGTGTTTGTATAACCTGTAGAAGAGGGATGGGGCTGGCTTCCTCATTGCACTTTCTCTGAGATCATACCCAGAATTCTCCCATGAACATTTCTCAGGTTCTTTTTACCACTTCCAGAGCTCCCCCCCCCACCCAACTCCCTGATGGCTTTGGTCACCTTGACATTGGCTATGGATGTAGACATGAAGGAGACTAGTGTAGTCTGCAGTATCATAGGATATGTTATTGGTCCTGTACTATGTGCTGGGTATTATAGGAGCAGGTTCAGCAAGTCCAGATCAAAGTAAACTGATAGAATTTCCATAATTCTCCTGTGGCTCAGTCTGCATGCCCTCCTCAGTTGTTGTATTAAGTCACACTTCATGATATGCAATAAGTAATCAGGACAAGGGAATTGATATCCTATGAAGATATCCTACCTCTAATCTGGAGATAGAGGTGGAGATAGCCTACCTCCAATCTGGGGAGTTTTATCTTTGGGGATTTAATGTTGTGCGTATTTTGTGACAGATACAGCACCTGACCATTATTACTTGGGATTGTCCCGGGTAGATTTTGGTGTCCTTAATGCTTGGCACCAAGGATCTCAAAGAGAGAGCCACCTATGTCATTGGCAGATGAGATGACCACTAGAGCTGCAATAAATATACATGTCAGATGGGGAAAAGGTGAAAGAAACCAGGTCAAAGGATTAGGCTGTCATATATGACAAAAAGGATTGCAACAATCATTGGGAATTCTTGTCCATAGATAAGGAAAGATAGAACCTTAGAAAGCTGTGGTAGCATATAAACAGGACAGCGGGGATACCAAGGGATGCAGGCCAGGGCATGTTTGAGATAGCTTTTCCATGCTTAATCTACCCAATTTGCTCTGAGTATTCTCCCCAGACCTCCTTCTCCTCAATATTTCTTATCTTGGGACTTAGACTGTAGAGCAAATTGAAGTCTTTTCATTGAACACTATTGAACTACCAAGGAACATATAAAAAATGAACTTTTCTATGGGGGAGACAAAAGGCATTTATATTTAGCTCATCTGCTTTTAAAATTGAGAATTAAAAATAGAACGTATAAGCTTTACTAACACAGTTAAATAATAGGGGGAAAGTGTTGGGAGAGAAGAGAAAGAGATGATAAAAAAGAACAGGAGAGGAAAAGAGAGAGAAGGTTGAGGAGAGCAGGAGAGGGAGGGACAGAGAGTCTGAAGTGCAGAGTGTGTGAGAGGGGAGGATGATTAAGCACAGAGAACAGACCCAGACCACAGTCAAGAGCATGGCTTCAGCGCCCAAGCTCTGGATTCTACATCAGTAAAAATCCCATATCACATATCATGCTTAGTTGGTGAAATATTGAAAGGATCTCCTGGGATCAGGAATGAGACAAGGATGGCTACTATCACTCCTTCTACTTGACCTGGTCCTCCTGTACTTAGCTGGCAGAGTGAGGCTGGGAAAACAAGTGCAGGGAAGAGAAGTAAAACTTAACTGGTCATGGATGACATCATTTGTGTGCACAGAAATCCCCCAGGTGACTTCAGCAAGATCTCTGGGTAACAAGCTCAATCCATAAAAATCAATTGCATTTCTATGTGTGAACACAAATAAAGGGAAATGGAAATTTACAAAATGATGTGTTCAATAACATAAAAGACTTCAGATGTCTTTGCTGAACTTCATTTTTTTTCAAGTGTAAAGTGCAGGCCACGAGAATGATGCTAACAGTCATAGTACCAGGGCAGCAATAGCAGTATCTGGGGGTTGCTGAGTACCTGCCATGTGGCAGACACTGTTCTAAACCTTTACCTATATTTGTTCTTGTTACCTTCACAATAGCCCTTTAATGTTTGTGATGAGGATTCGGTGAGGAAATGTATGGAAGACATTTAGCAAATTTCCTCACATAGAAGAAATGCTCAATAACTTTTAGCTTCATAAAGACAATCAATGCATAGACTCAGTTGTTAATATTACAAAGCTGCTATTTATTTGGTTTGAGATTAGTAGAATACACAGTCACACATTACTATTTTAAAAAGTTTTAAATAGGGCAGCCCTGGTGATGCAGCAGTTTAGCGCCGCCTGCGGCCCGGGGTGTGATCCTAGAGACCTGGGATCAAGTCCCACATCGAGCTTCCTGCATGGAGCCTGCTTCTCCCTCTGCCTGTGTCTCTGCCTCTCTCTCTCTCTCTCTCTGTGTGTGTCACTCATGAATGAATGAATAAAATCTTAAAAAAAAAGTAAAAGTTTTAAATAGCTAATGAATTCATATACTCAGCCAGGTACTGCTCCTGGGTCTAGAAATATAGTGGGTAAGCAAAATAGGTAACATGCCCTAACAAAACAGTCCATGCCCTAATGGAATTTATGATTTATGGAGGAAACAGATTAATCAAATGGTCTCACAACTATGAGAATACAGTAAAAAAAAAGGGGGGGGGCAGGGGATTTACAAGAATGTAAAAGGAGGGGAATGAGGTCTGGGCTACAGAATGAAAGGAGGCTTTGATATAAAAAACTGCAGGTGAGCTGAATTTAGAAGAATAAGTGGTACAGGGGTAGGGATAGGAGAATGTTCCACGGGGAGGAAGCGGTCTATTTGAAGGGGATGAAGTTTGTAGGTGGAAGGAGAGCTTGGCATGTTTCAGGGATTGAAAAAAAATATCTGAGTGGCTGGAGCTCAGAGAGTGGGAGGGTTGTTGTAAGAACTGTGGCTGCAGAGTAGGACCAGGGATGGGCAATCATTTCACAGTTGTCCTGAGAATGGTGGAATTGCACTGTGGGACTTTATGCAAAGGAATGATGTGGTCAGATTTGTGTTTTGAAAATATTTCTCCACTGAGGAGGCTACTACTGTAGTCTGGGGAAATATGGGAGTGTAACCCAGGCTAGGGCACCAGCAATAAGAGAGAGGAATTAGTGGGAAGATGTGTGAATTGCTTAAAGGGGAGAATTGATGAGGTTTGGTAGTAGCCTGAATGAAGCATCATCATCATGCCTCCTTCCTAGCATCTGACTTGAAAAACTGGGTGACTGGGAGTGAGATTCACTGAGGTAAGGGCAGCCTTTTCTTCACTGTTAAATGGCTTTGCTAATTTTATAGTGAAACTTGAGACAGTATTTGAAGTATTTATTTTCCTGTGGAAATTTGAGTATCTTACTCATGGGGAAAGGCTTAAGACATTGATTTTAGAAGCTTAGAGATGTTTACTCTTTGCTTCCCCTTTGACTTTCAAAAGATGTCAAATTGTTTTATCTTTAGTCTTACAAAAAAGAGCAGGGATATCAAACTTATAAATTCCTAAAGATTACATTTAAACCATTCGCCCCTAGCCCCCCAATGAAATGGGTTTCTCCAGTCTAAGATATGGAATGCATCCAGTGTAGAAATCTCTATGTCTTTAACTTCTTTTATTAACCTTTAGGTCTCTTTTCCCTACGTCATCAAGCAGTTAGGAGAAAACAGTTCTTGGAGTTGGGAAGTTACTACCTCATCCAATGATTGTCTAGACTGGGTCATATGAAGACCTTGCTGCTCTGATGTTCTCTGCCTCTGGTTCAGAATGTCTATGGAAGATAGAGTGGGGATAGGAAAGGCTTTCACGTCTTTTGGTCAAAGCCTTCACTTAATGCTGGTGTTCTGGAGTTGATCTGAATGAGCCTGTGAAAAGGGCCTGGATGGGCAGCCCCGGTGGCTCAGTGGTTTGGCGCCGCCTACAGCCTGGGGTGTGGTCCTGGGATGGAGTCCCACATCGGGCTCCCTGCATGGAGCCTGCTTCTCCCTCTCCCTCTGCCTGTGTTTCTGCCTCTCTCTCTGTGTCTATGAATAAATAAATAAAATCTTAAAAAAAAGAAAGAAAGAAAGAAAGAAAGAAAGAAAGAAAGAAAGAAAGAAAGAAGGAAAGAAAGAAGAAAGAAAAGAAAAGAAAAGAAAAGAAAGAAAAGGAAAGGAAAGGAAAAGGACCTGGAGTTGGCCCAGGTTCTCCTGGACTGATTGGGTCTCCCTAGGCCTTGGCATTATCTCCAAGAAGGCCTGGGGGAGATCAGAGTTTGAGCCTTCTGAACTTCCTCCCATTTTTATGTAGCAGAAACTAGCCCGCAGGAATGCCAGAAGGGATGAGAAGGTGCTAGTGGTTTAGTCAGAGAGGAGTGTGAGGTTGGAAGTCAGTCCCAAGTCTGACCCTCTGCCTGGGTACTGGGTGGGAGGCCAGGGGTGTGGGCCGATGGTGGCTCTGTGTGTGTGTGTGTGTGTGTGTGTGTGTGTGTGTGTACTACCCTCAGGGCAGGTGGTAGGCTATCGCTTTCATTCCCCCACACTATTTTGTCTCTGTCTCTTTCACAAACATATACACACGCACACCAGTGTCCTCAGTCTGTGCCTGCCTCTCTCTCAGAGCCTGCCAGCTTCCTTGGCATAGGGGAATGGGAATAGGACTTCATGTGCCGAATTCCCTGCAGCTACTAGACTCTGAGGCCAGAGTGAAATCTGAGCATGGGCGCTCTTGCGGGTCACAGGTCTCTTCCCCTGCCCCCGTTCCCAACTAACAGCTGGCTCTGCCCTGTCTTCTCTCCTGCAGCACTCCACTTCAGTGAGCATCATGGGCTTCTCCAACACGCTAGAGATGGAGCTGTCATCTACCAGGCTAGCCAGGACCCTGGAGCCGCAGATCCAGAGCGTGAGCAGCCTGACTGCTGCCCCTTCCCACGTGGTCCCAAGCCTGCTGAGCGGCACCCCCACAACTGTGTCCAGCCTGCTGAGCGGTCAGAGCCAGGCTGTGCCCAGCCTGACAGTTAGTCCTCTGCAGACCATACCCAGTCTTGTACGTGGCACACCCCGGACCGTGCCCGGTTTGATGAGTGATTCCTCCCAGGCCATCACAAGCCTAGCAAGTGATCACTCACAGGCCAGGCCCAAGCTGATGTCTGGTCCCACCCAGACTCTGCCAAGTCTGGCTACTTGTCCACTGCAGAGCATGCCTCCGGCTTCTGACACGCAACCGGAAACTGCATCCAGTGGCAGTCCTGGCTCTGGCGGAGCTGTGGGGAGCCTGTGCCCTGGAGATGGGGCTGACCCCTCTCTTGGGAATGCCCTGTGTAAGGTAAGTCCTAGGGAAATGACATTCAACTCCTGCTCATCACCGGGCAAGGGGGTGGCCACTGAAGGGCTTATCCTGTCCTTAGCTTCATGGCTCTGTCATTACTAACGCAAAAAGTCTGATTTCTTTGACTTTTGTTGGCCTTTCACTTTTGAAAGATGGAAAGTGAGGATTCTTCCCGCTTCACTGACTCTCTGGAACAGGACCCCACAACTCCTGGTCTGGAGGTTTCCAAGGATTTGGCTATCCCTTCAGAACTGGAGGAGCCAATTAACCTCTCTGTGAAGAAACCTCCAGTGGTCCCAGCAGTCAGCACAGCTATGGCTCTGCAGCAGTACCAGAACCCAAAAGGTGAGGTGCAAGTCAGAAGCAAGTCAGAAGTATTGTGCTGGCGTAGATGTGAGCTCGGCACTTCCAGGTGAGACACGGGTCAGGAGACAGACTTTAGGTTTGAGGCAGCAGTGCTTCTCCCTCTGGCACATTTGCTTCTTCCCTCCAGAACTGACTGACGAGTGCCTGTTCTGTCTCCTTCACTGTGTGTGTGTGTGTGTGTGTGTGTGTGTGTGTGTGTGTACTAGGACTGATCCAGGCCGCGACGTAGGCTCCTGTAACGTATTCCCATGCAAAAAGTTCTGGAGGTATGGGTTAGCAGTGGGGGAAACAGGAAGAACTCATCCCAAAAGGGCTAGCCTTGGCAAAATATTTTAGGGAAAAGAGCATATCTGTCTTCAGAGTCGAGTATCTCTAACTTAGAAAACCAGCTCTGTCTTTTTCTGTTTGACCTTTCTGAGCTGGTTTCTTTCTCTGTCAATGGGGGTAATCAGAGCTACTTCCTAGACTCCTGGAACAAATAACTACAGTGAGATCATTTGATGACTTTCTCTTGGTAACAATAATTTGCCTTGCTTTGCCTTGCACCTGGCAGTTATCTGAATTTGTGTTGTGCCTCAGAGTAAAGGGAATTTGGACTGGTGGAGACTGGCTCTGATTCTCTTCTCATCTACCCACACACCTTTAATGGGGCTTTCTTCTGTATAGGTGAGGGCTAGTTGGGAAGTTTGAAAGCAACCACCAAGTGAGCATTTGGGACTTTTTCTGTCTAGTGTAGGATATGTGTTTAGTTTGTAATGATCACTCTATTTCCTGTACATTTAATAAATTAAAATGAAGTATTTTTTCTCCTTGTTTTTTCGCACTGACTGAAAGACCCAACTGAACATTTATTGGTTCTTATTGACAGCATAATAATGGGACCCTGGATTTTAAGCAATTAAATATTTTGGACCCTGCTTGCCCATGGAAAGTGCCTAGGACAGTGCCTGGTGCTAAATGGGTGCTCAGTAAATGCCAGTTTCCTCCTCCCTCCCCATACTGCCTCCTGCCCATCCATACAGGCTCAACTGCACTACTCAGGGTAGGGCTATAGCCTTTTGCCTGTGGAGTATGAACTAGATTCTCAGGCAGTACTAAAATCTCAGTGCTTGGCTGAAAAGGCAGAGGCTATACAGAATGACTACTGAGAGCACATATATATTTTTTAACTTTTAATTTAATTTAATTTTTTTAAATTTAAGTGATCTCTGTGTCACATGTGACTTCAAGTTCTTGAGATCAAGAATCACATGCTCTTCTAACTGAGCCAACCAGGTGCCCTATATATCTGTCTTTTAATTAATTAATTAATTTTAAAGATTTTATTTATTCATATAAGAGACAGAGAGAGCATGAGTGGGGGTGGGGAGGAGAGGTAGAAACAGACTCCTTGCTAAGCAGGGAGCTCAAAATGGGGTCAGGACCATGACCTGAGCGGAAGGCAGATGCTTAACCATCTGGGCCACCCAGGCACCCCTGTATTGGTCTTTTTAAATATTTTATTTATTTATTTGAGACAGAAGGAGAGAGAGAGAGAGCACACATGTAGGGAGAGGCAGAGGGAAGGGGATTCTCTATTTCCCACTCTCGCTGAGCATGGAGCCTGATGTAGGGCTTGATCCCAGGACCCTGAGTTCACCACCCGAGCCAAAACTAAGAGTTGGACACATAACTGAATGAAACAGCCTGTTTGTCTTTTTAAAAGAAGGAAGCCTTCTTCTCATCATTAGGAAGGAGAACCATGGTAGGATTTCCACCATTATGAATGATTACAGTGTGGGTAACAATTGTGTGACAAGTATGTGGCTAAAGGTATGAGTAGCATATATGAGTGGAAGGTATGGGTTATAGAGCATGTTGTCACAAATATATGTCACAGCTAATTATCTTTTGCCTTAGAGTATGAGAATTTTGAAGAAGCCCTGGAGCTGAATGTAAAAGAGAACCAGAGTATCAGGTAACAGGCTCTTGCCCCAACCTCCCTCTCTCACCCTCCAACTTCATTTATGTCCTGGGAGGTTGGCACAAGAAGTCAGCATCCTTGATGACTTAACTAGAAGCAGAAGTTTACCTATAACTGTCTTCTTCAATCCCAGACCTTGGAGTAGGATCTGTGTGGTTGGGAGTCTGGGATGCTTGTGAGAGGGTGTCCTGGCTCTGGTGCCAGGAGGCCTGTACTCTGTGTAAGGTCCTCCGTCTTTAGGAATTCCCTTTTCTTTGAGCAAAGGGCTCTGGGGATAGGGCTGGGGAGGTGAACCGTGGGCCTGCACACAGTGGGATTGAGGTCTGGAGCAGCAGTTCAGTTGTGGGATCATGGATGAAGCTGACACAGCCTGGGGGCAGAGGAGGCCCCTCCAGAGACCCAGGGGTGTCTTTCTTGCCTCAGGCGAGAGCCTAAGATTCCCTATGTGCGGCTGGAGCGGCTTAAGATCTGTGCTGCCTCCTCGGGAGAGATGCCTGTGTTCAAGCTGAAGCCCCAGAAGAATGAGCAGGATGGGAGCTTCCTGCTGATCATCGAGTGTGGCACAGAGTCCTCCAGCATGTCCATTAAGGTATCACTCTGCTCTGTCTTATGCTTGAACTTGGCCCACCCTAGGAGCCTCTCTTCTCTCTCTGCTTCTGTCAGAATTCTAGCTGTGGGTCTGGCCCTGTCCAGAGTCTGGTCTGAGTGGGGTTGCAGCCTGGCCAGACTTACCCTTGGCTGTGAGGGACCTGTGAGATGTATATTGGAAGGAGCTGTCCCAGCATTCACAGGGTTCAGCTGGCCTGGGGGCCTGGAATAAGTTGGTGCAATTCACTGGTGCTGTGCTCTGCCAACTTCCTTCTTCTTCAAGGTCAGCCAGAACAACCTGCCTGATGCCATCCAGGCCCCAAGTCTGGGGGGAAGAAAGGTCACTGTCACTTCTCTGGCTGGACAACAGCCACCAGAAGGGGAGGGTGCATCTCCTGAAGAACAAAGGCTCATCCCTCGGACCCTTGGAGCCAAGAAGGGGCCCCCAGTACCAATAGAGAATGAGGACTTCTGTGCTGTGTGCCTCAATGGGGGCGAGCTACTGTGCTGTGACCGCTGCCCTAAGGTGTTCCACCTCTCCTGCCACCTGCCGGCCTTGCTTGGCTTCCCAGGGTGAGCCATGCCTGTCCAGGCCTCCACCTGCCTAGCAGGGTGGTCTCCAGGAGGTCTGTTCCCAGTCCACACAGCTCCCTGGGCTAGGCTCCCTCCCCCTCTGGGCCTGTGTGAATTGCAGGTTTGTAAGTCAGTGGCCCAACTGCTGTGTGCTTTCTGCACATGGATGGGTAGATATTTGATATTTGAATGGCTTTCTTTTTTTGTCTGTTCCCAACTTCCTTCTACACACACAGATTTGTCCCCATACTCCTGTCACAGCCCCTTGCTGAGTCCTAATTTTTTCTGGATTCACTCTACCCCAAGTTACTAAATTTCTTTCAAGCTTGTTGAGGTTAGGAAGCCATTCCCTACAGGGCAACAGGGCTACAGACCGAGTCTCCCAAGCCACTACTCACCTCCCCTCTCCCTCGGGTATCTTGGAGCAAAGGGACAGAGGAGGTGACTCTGGGCCATGTGCTGCAGCCTAACTGGGCCTCACCTGCCTCCACAGGGGAGATTGGGTGTGTACCTTGTGCCGCAGCCTGACCCAGCCCGAGATGGAGTATGACTGTGAGAATGCCCGCTATTACCAACCCGGGATGCGGGACACCCCTGGCCTGAGCATCTATGACCAAAAGGTAGGGAAGGGTCTCTGGGAACAAGGTTCTTTGCCTAGAACAGCCTCCCTGTGCCAGGGCTGAGGCCTTTCTGAGGGGATGGGAAGCTTCTTCAGGTACCTCTCTGATGGGTGATGCCTGACAGCATTGCCCATCAGGGGTTTACAGTAAATTCCCTCCTGCCAGCTGTTTTCCTCTGGCCTGGGGATGGGGGGGCTGTGCTCTGCCTTGAAGGCATGGTGGCCCACACCCCATGGGACAGAGCTGATCCTGCTGGAGTCAGTTCTTCTGGAGGTGAGGCCAGGGTGGAATAATGTGCTGCCATTCTGGTTTCTGCAGAAGTGTGAAAAGTTGGTTCTGTCCTTGTGCTGCAATAGCCTCAGCCTGCCCTTCCACGAGCCTGTCAGCCCGCTGGTAAGGAAAGCCATCTGTCTGTGCCAGCTCCCAAGGTCCTGGGCCCGGGGCGGGTCCCAGGGGTACCCAGGGCCGGCTCGGAGCATGGCTGCTGGAAGTTGGGTTGATATGGGTCTGGGCTAGTGGACCCAGCCGTGGCCACCACAGCCCCCCAGCCCAGCGACCAACTGCACCACGCCTGACTAGACAGTGAGCTATTCCTCTTTTTCCCTTTCCCTTTGTCCTCTTTCTCCACTTTTCTTCTTGCTGCCGTTTGTTCTTGTTCTTGTGTTTCTTCATTTCCGTTCCAACTCATTCTCCATCTTTCCCTCCTCCTTATCTGTACCTCTACCCTTTCTCTCTTCCTGCTTTGCTTCCCCTTCTCTTCTGCCCCAAGGCCCGGCATTACTACCAGATTATCAAGAGGCCCATGGACCTGTCAATCATCCGGAGGAAGCTGCAAAAGAAGGACCCAGCTCACTACACCACCCCAGAGGAGGTGGTGTCAGACGTCCGCCTCATGTTCTGGAACTGTGCTAAATTCAATTATGTATGTCTTGCCTGTTTTCCCCCTCCTGTGTTTTCCAGTGACCCTAAGACTCATGGCTGGATGGGAATAATCAGGTTTGGTCCTGAGTTGCCACGAGGACCTGGGAACAGACTTTCTGGGGTCCCCTGTAGTGAGTGTTGATAAGCTCTCTCCCACACTTGGGCCATAGCATGGACTCAGGAGGAAGAAGGGGGGAGTGCTAGTGGTTGGCTGTCTGTGGGTAACTGTCAGGGTCACTTCTGCTTTAAGAGATTATACTAAACTGGTTATCGTGAGTCTTCAGGAGGAAATGTCACATTTTAGACCTCCAGGAAACCTAGCCAGGCTTTGTACTCTGTATAGCTCTTGAGGGACCTGGAAGAGATGGGCTGGTGGAGACAAGCCAGACCATCACTGTTCTCCTTCCCCTTCAGCCTGACTCAGAAGTTGCAGAGGCTGGCCGCTGCCTGGAAGTTTTCTTTGAGGGCTGGTTGAAGGAGATCTATCCGGAAAAACAGTTTGCCCAGCCGAGGCAGGAGGACTCAGACTCCGAGGAGGTGTCTAGCGAGAGTGGCTATTCCACTCCCCAGGGCTTCCCATGGCCTCCCTATGTGCAGGAGGGCATCCAACCCAAGAGGCGGCGGCGACATATGGTAAAGAGTTGCTGCCAGCTGGCAGTTGGGTGCGGGGGGTGGTTGAGGAGGCAGGAGGCACCCAGGCAGCATGTACAGAGCAACCTAAAGCAAAACTGCTCAGAAGGCACAAGAGGCTGGTGACAGTGAACCCTTGCTCCCAACCCCTTGGTCTAAGAGGAAGGCAAGGCAGTGTGGAGCTCATTAAGTCTAATTATCACTGAGCCTTAAAACTCAGAGAGGTGGATGTACCTGCCCAGGTCACCCAGCAAGTTAGCAGCAGAATCGTGGCTCCCAGTGTGGAGCTCAGTTCTGGTTGTTCTGCACTGTGATCCCCTGGGAAAGAGAAATACCTGGTCTCATTGCCTGATCTCAACTTGGGCTTAGAAAAGAGAAAGGGTATTTTCAGCCCCTTGGTGTAGAGAAGGAGGGAGAGGTGTTGCTTGCAGCAAAGAGAGCTCCTCTGACCTTGTATCTGGTCCCACATACACAGACTTGAGACGTCAATTCAGTGCTGTTTCATTCCACTGAAATGTACTGCCTGCCTGCTGTGTGCCAGGGCCCGACCAGCCGCCGCCCACCCCCCTCGCCCCCACCCTGGGTTATTTACTGTACCTGGTACACCATAGCGCTTAGTGGCCGTAGTGAGTTTTGCTCTTGTGTTCCTGGGGTAAAATAAAACACTTTGGCTCTGGGGAGTCCCAATCTGGACACTTTGCCTTTTCACATTGATAAGTGCTACATTTGGCCATGTTGATTCCACACATTATTTTTTTTTTTCTTTCAGGAGAATGAAAGAGCAAAAAGAATGTCATTCCGCTTGGCCAGCAGCGTCTCCCAGGTGTGAGAGCTGGCAGTAGAGCACCCTGGCAGCTGGTGTCCCATCCTGTTGACCACTCCTCCCCACCTTTCAGCTCATTCTCTTCAGATTGTGGATGTGAGACAAGTCTTGTTGAGCTGTGTAGTGCTCTTCTTTGCCGTTTGCATTTTACAGCATTCATTTGGGAGCCATAGTGCATCCACTACAGAGAAGATTTCAGTAATAAACAGCGAAGAGGGAGGTGTTCCCGATTACCAGAAAAATCAGATGTGTAGGGTCCCCTTGATGAGACTGAGCCTGGTCGGGCTTGGAAGGACCTAACTTCCTTGGTGTCTTTTCTCTGCTGAGGAAAGCAGACTTTTCTCACCTATCAGTGTGCAGGGTCCAGGAGCAATATATATATATGTATATATACATATATATCTGAAGTCCTCCTGGGCCCAGAGGGAAGCAAAAGAAGGGAGAGAGGTTCTGACATATGGCAGGCCTGTGATCCCTGGCCTAGCACAGCCAAAGACTGTCACTGTTTGCCTTTGCTTGGCCTGCCGGGACAGGAAGCTGCCCTGTGTGGGGTAATGGAGGCTTCTAGAGGCCTTAGGTCTCAATTGGTGCCTATTCGGGTTCTAACGGTTTTCAGGGTATTTGTTTCTCATGCCCCCTATATCGATGTTGACTTAGGTGGCCGCTGTGAAAGTGCTCTAGGTGATATGGCATTCTTGATGGGGCCAGGTGGCTGTGCAGGGACTGCTGACAGCTTCAGGCTCATATTTCACCTTGCAGGCTTAAGGAGATGTCAACCTCAGAGCCTGTGCTCTGTGCCACTTACTTTGGGTTCTTAGTTCTTCCTTGGTGTCAACACTTCCTAGAAGTGATTGTCAGTGGCCATCTCTTCATTGTCTCCACTCAGAGGTCTGGATGCTGAGTTCTGCCTGGGAAATCTGAGAGGCAGGGGCTGGCCAAGGAGGGTGACCCAGAACCAGCTCGCCCTGCTGGGTTCCTCCTCTCTCTTAGAGATCCTAGTCCTCAGCTTCTCCACTTTTGCAGAGCCAAAGATCAGAAGCAAGTTCTCTGACTTGCCTGCCTCCAGGCTGCCCACAGCCCAGAAAAAGCCAAGACTTTACTGGCAACCCTTTTTTGTTGAAGGCTGGAGAAGGCCAGAGGACTGCCAGGAGCCCGAGCTAACCATTCATGGGGATGTTCCATCTTGGATGGAGAAGGGGAAAACTGAGAGGTGAGGAGCCAGAGTCCTTTGTTGACCTTGAAGCAACTTAAGGATTATTTCTCTGAGAATTCAGAGGGAAGTGTTCTGGAAGCCACAGGAACAGGAATTCCAGATCACATCTCAGATGGAGATGGATCTTCATGGTCTGTGCAGGGTGTTTGGGAGGAGGAAGCATAGGAGATGCTGTGGGTCAGGGTGTTCCCCAGCAGGAACTTGGTTGAGAGGGAACCTACTGCTGCTGATGATGGGGGAGCTGTGGACCTGGCACTTTGGTGGCCCTGCCTGCAGACATAGCTTTCTCCGGTCTGGTCATGTCTTGGCTAATTTCAAGGGAGTCTTAGGTCAGGGCTTTATTTTTTGCTAAGAGATGAAGTTTAAGGAAGTTCTTGTGTGTAGGGCCTTTGTTAATGGGAACATTCTGCTTGGGGAAGACATTTCTTCTCTCCTTGTGAGTTTGTGGTACTGCTCATTTCCTTTGCTACTCAGGCTGAGAGGCCATCTTCGCTTCAAAGCCAACCATGCTCTTGGCCTGCCATTCCTTCACCAGCCCTTGCCAGGCTCTCCTGTGCAGACAGACTTCCATAGTCCAAACAGGGGTAACTAAGTCTTTTTGCTCCAATAGCCAGGCAATCTTTAGACCTAGCCCCTCTGCTCTTTGGGCCTCACACGACTCTCTGGATTGGGCTTTGGCCACTTTCCTGTCAATTTTTTAAATCTTTTTCTCTGTTTAGTTGTCTTGGCAAGATTCCCTCTGTAGTTACCTCACTAATTCGTGCCCTTGTCATCTTTCCTTTACTGTGGGCCACACTCCCCCTCCCCTGAGTGAGCATTATGGTGCTATATGTCAGACAGCCAGGTGAGAGCTGTGACAGGCTCAAGCCTGGTTGAGATTCTTCCACAGGACTAACTGGAGACCACAAATATGAAGTAGAAATGCCTGGCTTCCCTTCTCGTAGTGAAGCTCCCAGCTGGATATAGCCTGCTGGGCCAGGAGATCTTAGTAATGTAGAAGAGAATCACATACTCCTTTCCTGTCACAGAGACCCTGCATGCTGCTGCGAGGCCCACTTTTGGCACCTGAGCAGACATAAGGTGTCCTTCCCTGCAAGGGTGTGAGGCCCTGGCCCACAATGGCACCCCTGCACTGGTTACTCCACACCGCTGCCCTCTCCCAGGCTTTTCCTGTGGACTTAGCACCAGCGTTTTGAGTCACAGTTTTGTTTCGTTTTGTTTTTGCATGCAGAAAACAGGATGTGACTTTTTAGAAATTAAAAAAACAAAACAAAACAAAAAAACCCAAAAAGCTGCTAGCTGAGTGACTGACTCCAGGGATTCTTGCTGACATCTGAACTGATCCTGCTTTTGACTTACTCTCCTGATGGCCCCTTCTAAAGTCCGTCAAGTCCTTTGGCCCTTGACAAAGTCGTGAAATGAAAATGCAGTGAGTTCTGGGTCCTCACAGTATAGAATGCAGTCCTAGAGGAGAAATTGGACTGCTTGGATGTTCCGGGAAATAGGAGAGTGGAGGGGCTTCAGTGGATGCCAAGGGGATTCAGTGGATGCAAAGGGGATTTTAGCGTAAAAATTGGTGCAGGATGAATTACAAAGGACTGTTCCAGAATGTGGGGAGGCTGGCACTACTTGACTTCTAGATTGCTGACTGCATGCCCTCTGCGGGTACCCCTCCAACAGTGGCAGCTGCCTGACCCTCTGCAGGTTCTGCTCTCAGCAGGCCTCACCATCAGGCTCAGCCGGTTCTGGCTCCCTGCCCCCACTCCTGGCAGCAGGTCTTTGCCTTGCTTCCTAGACCGAGACCTCTCCTTATCTTTCCCAGACTCTGCCCTGTTTCTTCTCTCACTCCATGAGGTCACCTGTAGTCTTCTTTTCTGAACTCCTGAACTGAGACCTTGCTCCTTCTGGATCACCATCCCCGTGCTACCTCTTCTTCCACTTTCTCCCTGCTGTTTATTTAATTTGCCTGCTCCTTTAGCCCAGTTCCTTATCAGGATTCTGAACTTTCTTATCCCCTCCAACTCAAGACTTCCCCTGAAGCTGTCAACCATTCTCCATTTTTTGCATCAGCTTATTTTCTGCTCCCTCCTCCTGGGTGGCAAAGCATGGCAGCTTCATAGTTGACACCCTCAGATGGGCTGTCAGCATCAATTGGTGTATCTTTGACTTGCAGCTACACTGCTGTCTGCCTGTGCCCCTCACCTTTGCTCTCAACAAATGACTGACCCCATTGCCTGCTTCACAGAAAAGGGTCCCTACAGTGAGAACCTCCTTGCCCATTTGCTCCTCTCTCCCTCCCTTCTGTCTGTGTCTACATCTCTCCTCAGATCCTTCCCATTTGCTCCTTTTTGGTGCTCCGTTTCTTGAATCCTGCTTTACGGCCTCCAAGACTTTGCTCTGTCCCTTATCCCACTGCTTCTACTTCCTGGGTCTCAACCTCCCTCTCTGTTGGTTGTTCCACAAAGCATACAAACAAGCACAGGTCTCCGCCAGACTAAAACAAAGCTTCTTAGAATCTGTTGCCTCTTATTCATTTCCTTATTAGCTAAGTTTCTTTTAAAAAGGATTTGTTCCATTAATTCTTCTCTGTCACTCTTCAGCCCTCCACAGATTTTCATAAGAGTCACCAGTGACCATCCAGTTGCCAAATCAAAAGAATACCTTTCAGGCCTCAACTGTCTTGAACTCTCCACAGCATTTCATACCATCCATGGCTTGCTCTTTGAGACGGCCCCTTTATGTGGCTTTTATGACACCACAGGCCTCTGGGTTATCCTCTTATCTCTCAGCCACAGAGGCTGAGCCTTTCTTGAAATCTTGACAAGGGAACACATCTATAGCTTTTTGTGGTCTCCCCTCTTTAGGAATTGGGCAGTCAGGAGGAAGCACAGCTGCTCCTGTTCCTTACCCTCCATGTCTCTCTGTTTTCCTTGAATCTGTTTCTTCTGCTGGACTCAGTTCTCCCCATGTTAGTCATGTGTATGAGCTCTCCAGGGAGGACAGCATCCGTGAGCCTTCCCCTGTCTTTCCCAGTGCAGCACGGGGACAGATTTTAGCTACGTTTGCCAGGAGATCCCATCTAAGTCAGCTGAAGAATGTGAATTGAGTCCTACCAAGAAGCAGTTTGGTAAATGGGATTCCCAGGCTGGTGGGCAGCTCATTGCCATGATCCCCATACCAGTTAGAGCCAGCCACAGTTGGTAAGGTCTTGGGATCATGGTAAAACATGGTTTTACCTAGTTCATTGTGCTCCTAGTCAGAAGGAGGATCTTGGCAGGGGTGGGTGTCTGCCACTGAAAACTTTCTGGTGCAGAGAAAATGGAGCAGTGCTGTGACTCATCACTTGCTTGGGGGCTCAGCTGAGGGCAGTCTGACTGCTTTTGGTCAGGTCTTTCCCATCTCTACTGACAGCACCACTTGCTTGCTCCGATTGTTCCCAGAGCTGGAGGCAGATATTGGTTGTTTTCTTGGAGATGGGGTGATATCGTAGAAAGTTAACTGATTTGAAATGCTGAACACCTAAATTTTGGCTCCGTCAGTTTGGAGCTATGTGACCTTGGGTACAGTTTCCCCCACTTATAAAGTTGGTTGGGGGAGGGGGTTGAAAACAGTGATCTCTCAGAGGCTTTGCTGCTGGAAAAATGGTGATGGTGATTCTAACTCTAAAGCTCAGGCCACACAGGGAGCAAGGGAATGTTGGGGGTAGGACATAGCTGGGGAGTCTTGGCCAAGGCAGGACAAAGGGACTCACAGGCCAGACTGAGATGTTTGGAGGAAAGCAGCTTTGAGCTGCTTCTTGAGCCATATGCCCATTCATCGAGCTGTACTTCTTTTCTTGGATATCTAGGGTGAGTTCCTCTTTGGCCTTTTTCAGAAGTGGCCATTGGATCCAAAGCGGTTGGGGGCAGGAGGGAGGAATATTGTAAAGGGAAGTGTCATTAATCTTAAAAGGGCCTACACGTTCAAGAACAAATTAAAAGATAGCACTTTTCTTTACCAATAATTGCGTCCTGGAGTGTTTCTTCAGTAACAATGGTTGAACCTACTTCATGGTCTTCTTCCCCTGGACTCCAACATCATTAAGAACACAAGGTGGGGAAGAAGAGACTGGGAAGCCTTCTGTCTAGGGAAGAACTCAAGTCTCTGCTTCTTATTGCATGAACACAGCCAATTCTTCAAAATTCAGGCAATGAATCTGAGGCAGTTAGGGGAAAACCATCTTATGAGTGCCCGCCACTTCTAGGCACTGAATACCTCAGGAATGCCTTTTATAGAGTCATTCCTCAGTCACCTAGGCTTAGCTCTCCTCTCTGCCCATTCTAAACCAGTGTTTTCCAGTCATTTGGGGTATAAGGACATTGTTTTGAATATTTGTCATTCATTTTGACTGCATAGAATCTGAACCCGTTTCTATTTGGGCAGAATTCCCCACTTCAGGAGTCTTGGGAGGCAGAGCTCACTTCTCACTACAGTAGCTAAATATATTAAAACTTGATTTATCAGTATCACTTGTAGCTAGGATACAGGTCTAATGGTAGTCACAAAAAAAAAAAAAAAAAAAAAAAAAGGCAGAGACCATAGAGACTTCTTTGGTGATGGTATTGGTTGCAGCGAGGTGAGGTTTCCATGGCAGCAAGAGCTGCAGAACAAGCTGAAGCCTGTGGTGCTTGATGGCAGTGATGGTTTCTACAGCAGACCAATTAGCTCCTAATTCTCTTGCCTTTCTTTCAATTCTGTGAATTCTCTAAACAGATATTTTATAAAATCATTTTCTGCTTAAATTAACCAGAATTGGTTTCTTTTCATTGGAACTAAGCACCCTAACTGATGCAGAAATCTCGGAGAATCTAATAAAGTCAGGGGCCCACTCTCTGAGCTCCAAGTCCTGTGGTCTATTGGACACCACTTCGGCATTTCAATGTCACCTGACATATTAGCCAGTCCCTGGCACTCTTAACATATTCTTCCTTACATATTCCTATCTTGGAAGCCAGGGACCTGAGAAGAAAACCAGGGATATGTGGTGTCAGAGAAGTTTGTATTTCAAGGAAGGGTGATCATCACTTTTAATGCTTAAGACCTGGAAGTCTTTCTAACCCCCATCCTTTCCCAGAGTTGCTCAAGTACCCAAAACCTTACCCATGCCTGCTCTGAGCTTTCTGCTGTGTTTGTCTTTACTAATTTTATTTATGCTATCCTTCTTCAGGTCCAAGAAACATACAGCCTATCTACTCCCCACTCCTCAGGTTCCATGGTAAGCTGCTATAGCAAGACTACTTTTGATAGCAAGCACTGTCCTGGCAGATAGGCCTGCAGTAGACTCCTTCCTCCTACACATGTGGCCTGTGGACTATTTTATCCAATAGGCAGGGTAGGAAGAGTACCCAGGGCCTGGTAAAAATAAGTCCTAAAAAAATTAAAAATAGCAAAACCTAAATAAATATTCAGTGTCTAAATGTCAAACCCATTAATTGTTAATTTCATAATATTTCTCCTGAATGCTGAGCCTACACAGCTGGAGGCTAGGGGTACAGCAACGCCCAGGAAGCTTAGGAATATCTTTTCAGTCCAGTGTACAAATAAAGCTCTGTTTTTGGTATAAGAATCTAGGCTCAACTGCCGTAAAAACAACAAAAAAGATCCCAAAACAAAGGGGCTTAGGAAAATGGAAATGAATTTCTTTTTTAGGTAGTAATCCCAGAGGTAACCAAACAGGTTAAGGTAGGTAGATGGCTCTGCTCTGTGAGATTGTGAGATAACCCAGGTTCTTTATAAATTCTGGTTTCACCATTCTCTAGGATGTCATTTTCATCTACAGGATTGAAGTGGTTGACCAGTAGCTTATCTGTGTTCCTGTCTGGAGGAAGGGTAAAGAGAGGAAGTAGAGAATAAGCAATTTTATTCAAAATCTGTGTTTTGGACATTGTATACATCACTGCTTCTGAAATGTGAATTAAAGGAAGCATTCCCTATTTTTAAGTTTGAGCTTTGAATCAAGATTATTGTTAGATTTCTTCCATGCATGTATGTGTTCCAGTAATGCTAATTGGATGGCATTATAATAGAGTTTCATGGATAAAACCTGGTTTAGAAAACAAAAACAAAAAGCTTGTGTCTTGGAAGTTGTATATACGTATCACTGTTTCCCAAAATCAGTTGGTTAGATCTTATTCATAAGGCAACATCCAGCTATAGAGGAAGCTTGGAAACACAAGCACCATAATCTCAGCCATGCCCCAGCCAAAGGACTAAGGCCTGGTGCTGGTAGAAGCAGTTGTCCTTCTCTAGGGCTCTATTGTACATTTATTTCAGTGAGTACCAGGTATGGCCCACTGACAATGCCACTTCATGGCAAAGGCTGTGCCAGGGCAGTGCCTCTGTGACTTTTTTTTTTTAAGTTTATTAGTTAGCTTATGGAGCATTCATCCTCTCTTTTCTACATGAAATGTGTATCTGGATAACCAAATATTTGATGAGGGGAAGTGTCTCTTGCAGAAGTATTCCAGCTAATAATTGAAAGGTTGATAGTTTGGAATATCACCATTTTCCAAAGCCTAATGAATGGATGAATCTGGTAATGACCATGCATGACTACCCATATCACTAAAAGACAGACGTCCAGACATTACATGTCTCCTGATTGAAGAACACAGTATCACCTATGAAGTGCTTCCAAACAAATAGGAGCTGACTTTAATCAGACCTCTAGGTCTAACTATGAATTAAAAGACAAAGCTCTCAAAAAAAAAAAAAAAAAAGATATAGCTCTCAAATGACAGGAATTGCAAAAAATAGAGGAACACCTTTAATGACATCACAAGGATATAATCAGTAAAATCTAGTCTGTGGAGCCTATAGGAAAAATGATCTGGTTCCTTCAACAGATATGTTATTGTAAGGGGGATAAAAGTGGGATAGACAGGAAAACTATAAAGAGACTTAAAAAGCCAATTTTACACCAATTGTAAAGTATGGAACTTACTTACATCCTGATTTAAACAAACTAAAAATATAAGACAATTGGGAAAAACCAAACACTAACAGGATATTTGATGATATCAAAAGCTTATTTTTTATGTCATTTGAATTTGTTATTTTAAATTTTTATGTTTTTTTTAGACATGATAAAAGGCTTGTTATATAGAGTGTTAGAAATGACGAAAAGCCTGTAGAAGATGGTTAAATAATTAATAGAATGGAATTTTAAATGATATTTAAGGAGTCTATAGGGCATACTTTAAATGAGACAAAGGTTCTCAAAATCTTTGTTTGGATTAAGAATCCAACAGAGTAATGAGATGCGTAAAGGGAGAAGAAAATTCTGAAGTTCTTCTGACTTGAGAAACCTCTCAAGTATTTCTGAAAGCAGAGATGTCAGTTAAAAAATTATCAAAAGAGGAATAAATTATTAATACAAGCAAACAGATTTTCAGATTAGATTACCTTTTATAGAACATCATAACACAGGCCTCTTGAAAGATGCTTTTGTATGAATAACATTTCCAAGGCTCACTGAACAATCCTGCTTTATTTCTATTAGAAATTTTCATGCAGTCTCCACACTGGACAGGAGGGTAACATTGTCTAGTCTTTTTTTTTTTTTTTTTTACATTGTCTAGTCTTTAGTGTTAGACTAGGCTGATTTTCCTTTTCCTTTTTTAAAAGTTTATTTACAAGAAACACAGAGAGGCAGAGACATAGGCAGAGGGAGAAGCAGGCTCCCTGCAGGGAGCCTGTTGCAGACTCAATCCCAGGACCCCAGGATCATGACCTGAGCTGAAAGCAGATGCTCAACCGCTGAACCACCCAGATACCCCAGACTGGGCTGATTTTCACTAGCAGTTAGAATGGCCTAAATTTTCAAGACTGAGCACTAAAATTCTATCATTTCACTTTAAGACAAAATTTCCTGGGGCACCTGGGTGGTTCAGTGGTGGAGCATCTGCCTTTGGTTCAGGTTGTGATCCCGGGGTCCTGGGATCGAATCCCACATCAGGCTCCCCACAGGGAGCCTGCTTCTCCTTTTGCCTATATCTCTGCCTTCCCTCTGTGTCTCTCAAGAATAAATAAAATCTTTTTAAAAAAGGACAAAATTTTCTAAGAAACTTTAAATGTATAATATAGAAAAGAACAATTACATAAAATACCTAGTCCTTAAATACTAGATACTAGATCAAAAAACAAACTCAGTTGTAAAGGACATAATTGGGACAAGTGGGAAAATTTTAATATGGGTCCATAATTTGCATTAATATGGAATTTCCTGAGCATGATAATTTGAACTGTGATTACAGGGGAGAATGGCCTTGTTCTTGGGTGATACATGCTCAAGTATTTAGGGATGAAGGATCATGTTGCCTGCAACTTTTAAGGGTTCAGAAAAACTATGTGTTGTATTATTATAGTAAAGGAAATGTGGCAAAATGTTAACAATTGGTAAATGTAGATGAAGGGTATATGGGTGTTTGTTACACTGTTCTTGGGAAGTGAAAGGCAAATTTAATAAATAAAATATGAGGCATGCATCTAGAACAGCAATATGGAAAATACTTATGAGATGATGCCAGTTTTCAAAAAGAGAGCACAGAATTTTATGTAAAATAAAGGAAAAAAGACATAAATATATTAAAATGTTGCCAGTGGTTGCCTTTTCTCCAAACTTTGCTCTAAAAAGTTTTACTACTTTTATACACACACACACACACACACACACACACACACTTTTATCATGGTATGTTTCAAATATCATCTAGTGTGAATTAGCTCAAAGCTCCCTCCTCAGCTTGTCCTGATCACCCAATCTGAAGTGGACCCCCCAAGCACTTTCTCTCACAATCTTGTTTTATTGTCATCATAGCACTTACTACTATATTATTTATCCTCTTATTTTGTTTTCTTATTGTCTGGATCACCCGTCCTATGATATAAGCTTTCCAAGAGCAGAAATCCTGCCCGGACCCTAGAACAGTGCTTGTACATGCTCAATGGCTATCTGTTGACTGTAACTCAGGTCTTTGGCATCCAATCTGCCATTTTACTAGGCACTCGGAAGTCTTGGGAAGGGGAAGAACATGTCCAAGGTTCCTCATGAGTTCGTGGCGATGTCAGAACTAGAACGCAGGCTTTGTGACTCAGGTCTTTATCTGCTCTTCTTTCAAAATGTTTCAGGCCTAGCTCCTGGGTACCAGACAAGTGGCAGGAGAGGATGCAGTGCATTCCCCTTGTTGCAGTGTGCCGGCAGCCCCATAGGTGGCGCCAGCGGCACTCCTTTAGCTCTAGGGAAAGTCTGAAAAAAATGGGTAAATGCAAACTCCAGAGAGACATTTTGATGAGAAGCAGAATACTTGACAGTCTTAAGCTGTCTCTCTACCGACTGCTCATTAGTTGTAATTATACGGTGGAAAAATCCACATTTTGACTATGTGACCAAAAAACCCATCACAGTGAGGGACAGATGGATGTGTTGTGAGTCCAGAAGTGATACACTGAGAAGGACACAACATCACTTATACAGTTACTGAAGCACAAGCTGAATCTAATGGGAAAAATATCAGACGACCTTCAAATGAGAAATGTTATATTAGGGTCAGGGCCTAGGGGACTGGATTTTTTAAAATGTCGTCACTAACAATGAAGAAAGATTGTGAAAATGTCCCAGATTAAAAGAGGCTAAAGAGAATTGACAACAAAAGGCAATACCTGAGAGTAGACTGGGTCTTGTAGTGGAGGGGAGGTGGGAATGCTATAAAGGACATTATCAGGTCAACTGACGAAACTGGAGGAGGGACAGTAGACTACATTAGTGTATCGATGTTTAATATACTACAGCTGATAATAGTCCTGTGGTTATATAAGGGAACATTCCTTATATTTAGGGAATATGCACTGGAGTATTTAGGAGTAAAAGGCCACAGTGTACGAGACTTCCCCTCAAATGGTGTGGGAAATATACATATATTTCTAATTTCAATATATAAAATATGTATTATATATTGGGAGTATATACTTTACCTATTGAAATTAGAAAAATATTTGCATACAGAGGTATAAATATAGAGATATAAATAAAGCAAATAGGGTAAATGGTAATAGGTAAATCTGGGTAAAGAATCTTTTTATGGGATCCCTGGGTGGTGCAGTGGTTTGGCGCCTGCCTTTGGCCCAGGACGCGATCCTGGGAGACCCGGGATCGAATCCCACATCAGGCTCCCGGTGCATGGAGCCTGCTTCTCCCTCTGCCTATGTCTCTGCCTCTCTCTCTCTCTCTGTGACTATCATAAATAAGTAAAAAATTTTAAAAAAAAAGAATCTTTTTACTATTTTTACTTTTTCACTACTCTTTTTTTATTATTTTTACCTTTGCCACTTTTCTGTAAGTTCGAAATTATTTCCAAATAAAAATGTCAGAAGCAAAACCAAAGTAAAGGATGGCGGTTCTGGGCACCTCCTCTGCCTGCCCTTCTTTCTGTTGCACAATTCAGAGCTGGCGCCCTGCCCCACTCGTTCCCGTCTTCTGCTGTCCCTTGCTTCAGTCACTTCTCTCCTGAAAGGACTGAGTTTGACTTCCAGCCTCTGAGGCGGAGGCCGAAACTTTGTCCATGGCTGGGAGATGCCACCGAGGCCTCCGTAAGGAGATACAGAGGAGCAGTGGAGGGCTCTGAGTCCTGTCTTCACCCCCATTTGGCCTCTGGGGCCTGAGGGTATCTAGGGGGGTCGGCTCATTGAAGCAACCAGGCTCAGGCTGGGTTTCCCCAGCCACTCTGAAGAGGTGTCCGTACCTGGCAGGCACAGCTAGGCTGGGGGTGGTAAGAGCCTTGGCAGTGTTGGGACACTGAGGGCTTCACTCTCCTTTCTCTCTACCTACAGTTTCTTGGAAGTGACATAATCCGTTTTCTCTCCTGAGTCTGGCATCCTGGATGGGCCTGACTCAGGAGTCCTTCCAGTCTTCCAATGATCTCTTTTGCATTAGATCAGCAACAGTGGATGTCAGGTGATAGGGAGGTAGGACATTTGCCCCAGGTCTGACCCCCTGCACTTCTTCCTGGAATGACTTCTGGTGGCGTTTTCCCAGGCTCCATACACTTCAAGTGTAAATAAGAACTTCATCCTCCATCACCATGCTGGGACCTCACTGGGCCTGCCTCTCATCCTTCCCACAGGAGAGGGGAGTCAATCTCTGCAGTCAACTGGGGGAAAATGGGGACAGTCTGGACTAAGGCTCCAGCTCCTTTTACTCACATTATAAGCCAAGCAGAAAGCGATTACTCCCTCTTACCTGAGCTCAGGCAATAAAGTTCTGGACTGTGAAATCCCCTAGACATAGCCAAAAAATGTCTGAATGAACTAATCAAAACACCAGATGATTTTTAAAAAGATTTTATTTATTCATGAGAGACACAGAGACATAGGCAGAGGGAGAAGCAGGCTCCCCACGGGGAGGCTGATGTGGGACTCAATCCCAGGGCCCCAGGATCATGACCTGAGCCAAAGGCAGATGCTCAACCATGGAGCCACCCAGGTGTCCCAAAGGGTGTTTTCATCATTAAACCACAAGACTGACTGTCAGCTTTAGTTGCTCTTTTGGCCAAATTTGCATTGGAAAACTTTAAAGACTGAGGTAATGGCTGACTCGCATCTGCAGCGTGCCACGGATAAGAGAAGTGAAGCATAATGGTTAGAGCACAAAGTTTGGACCAGAACAGCCTGGATGGCATTCACCTGTACTAGCTATGCAGTCTTGGACATGCTTGGACATATTTTATGAAAATGAAGATGCTGGCACTCTCTTGGTCCTTCAGCAGTGTCAATGGAAGATTTTTCCATAATTTATCAGGACTGCTATCTGGCAGACAGCAATATGTAATCAATTATAAGCTACTGCAAAATTTGAAAAATGAAAAAATATGGGTTTTAAAATTCATGAACTATAAAGCATTATTTATTTTAAAAATTGAGATAGAATTCATATACCACAAAACTCACTCTTTTAAAGTGTTCAATTCAGTGGTTTGTAGTATATTCACAAAGTTGTACAACCATCACCACTAATTTTAGAGCATTTTCATCACTCTAGAAAGAACCCCCATACCTGTTAGCAGCCTCTCCCCATTCCCCACAGCCCCTAATCTATTTTCCCTATATATATAGATTTGCCAATTCTGGACATTTCACATAAATGGAATCATACAGTAGACGAACTTCTGCACTTGGCTTCTTCCACTTAGCGTAATATTTTCAAGATTCATCCATGTTGTACCATGTATCAGTACTCCATTCCTTTTTACAGCCAAACCAAATTCCTCTGTATGGATATGCCAATGTATATGGCATGAAATATAGATCCAAATTCACTCCTTTCCATGTGGATATTCAGTTTGCCCAGCATCATTTGTTGAAAGGATATTCCCTCTATCCCCCCCACCCCACATTGAATTATCTTGGCACTCTTGTCAATTGACCGATGATGCATGGGTTTATTTCTGGGCTCTCAATTCTATCCCATTGTTCTACATGTTTATCCTATGCCAGTCAAGCAGTCTTAATTAGGGTAGCTTGCTAGTAAGTTTTGAAATCAGGAACTGTGAGGCCCCAACTTTGTTCTTCTTTTTCAGGTTGTTTTCCCTGCTCTGGGTTTCTTACATCTCCCTATGAATTTTAGGATCAGATTGTCAATTTCTGCAAAAAAAAGGTAGCTGAAATTTTGATGAGGATCACATTGAATTCATAGATAAATTTAGGAAGTATTGTCATCTTGACACTATCAAGTCTTCCAATCCATGAAACATTAGTTTAGTTTTGGTGTGCACTAATCTGATCTTTAATTAGTTTTATTGGATAAAGAGGCTGGGTTAGACATCCTTAGTCTATCAGAAAAACTGAGTTAGCTGTCAAATGTTTCATTTTGAACTGTGACGATAAGGTACAGTGTTACTTTTGTCAAGGGAGGAGAAGAGAAAAGATAGAAATACTTGCATACATTGGTTGAGCCTACCAATAATTAAAGATATATCTCATTTTGAGAAAGTTACATTTTGCATTACATGCTTTTCAAAGACATGTCCCTATTCAAGAGATCTTAATATAACACATAATGACCTAAACATCTCTGAATTTATCTTCTAGAAGAGAAAAATTGTGGAATGGTTTTTGTGATGTCAAGTGTCTCAGAAATCTTTTGAGTAACAGAAATAGATTTTAATTAATGCATAAAGCAAGTCTTCTTAAGAAAACTGAAGTCCATCCCATCCCCCCAAACCTTGGACTTTTTCCTGACAGGGCCAAAAAACCTGGGACAAACTGTACTAATTGCTTCTATGTTTTGTTATAGTGACAAACTTCAATTCTGATCGTTGTTCCTTAAATGACAAGCAACTTGATATCACACTTTAACAATGACGTTACCACATGGAGTGTTTAAGTAAACAGCATATAACACTTGTGGCCGGCCGTGACATTAATAATTACTGGAATAGAGAGAAGATTGTTGTGTAGTAATGACCCCTGCAACAGATTCAGTTCCCTTGGCAGGATCGAAAGTTTGCCGTGTTGGTGGTCATGGTGTTGCAGTCCATTACCTCACCGAGAATTGATGACTTCAGCTATGGTAACTACCATAATATTTAATGTAGCTGCCTTGAGCCACTTGAACACTTCAAAAGAATTTTTTGTCTAAGGCATTTACATCAAGTGTTCCAGGGAAAGCCTAGTACCTCTCTGTACACATTTTAGGGAGCTGTGTTTACTTCCTTATGTAGTTTCTTTGATTCCTCTCTACAAATGTTGGTGATATTTGCACACTAGAAGTGAATATTTGTCTTTTTGTCAGGCTACCTATCTACCTATTTATCCGTCTATATTTTACCATGTTCTACAAAGTCTTCCTCCCTCCCTCCCTTCTCTCCTTCCTTCATGCCCTCCTTCTTTCTATTCTTTCATTGACTAATACCATGATATTTTATTAAATAACTATTAAGTGCCAAGGACTGTCCCAGGCACTGGGAATAAGGAATAATCAAAGAAGCCGGAGCTTTACTTTAGATACAGGGATCAGGGAAGTCTTCCCTGAGGAGGTGGCAAGTGAGCTGAAATCTGAATGATGAAAAAGAACCAACCGTGAGGGGAGGTATGGGAGCAGAACCTTATAGGTAGTAAGTACAAATAGTAAGTACAAATTATTTGAAGCAGCTTAAAAAAATACAGTCAATACAATGACCAAATACAAAAAGAGTAGAAATGAGGAAAAATGGAAGAGAAAGAACATGAGAAAGTCGTAATGCTGGTATGCAACAAGCCATACTGTTCAGCAAATTTATCAAAGTTGAGCTGTGACTTTGGTTCCCATCTTGCTGGAAACCCAGGTGAGAAGGGCAGTATGACTGATTTCATGATATGGTTTCTTCATAAGGAAAAGAGGTGTCAGTTTCTCAAGGGGAAAAAGATTTTTTTTTCTGGCACTCAGGATGGAAATGCAATTCTTATGTGGACTTTACTATAAGAGACATAGAGTGATTGTTATTAGTCACCAACTGTATGATAATTTGTTACAACAGCCATATAAAACTAGTATAATTAGATCCATTTTTTTAAAAAGAAGGTGACTTTTCTTTTTAAATTTTTATTTATTTATGATAGTCACACAGAGAGAGAGAGAGAGAGAGGCAGAGACACAGGCAGAGGGAGAAGCAGGCTCCATGCACCAGGAGCCCGACGTGGGACTCGATCCCGGGTCTCCAGGATCGCGCCCTGGGCCAAAGGCAGGCACCAAACTGCTGCGCCACCCAGGGATCCCTAGATCCATTTTGGATGCAATAACAGACACTTAGCCACTTGAACTAGCTTAAGCAAAAGAGGGCACTGTATTACAAAGATTTGAAATATTCCATGGAATTCCAGGAATGCAGTTCATTTCAGGAAATACTAGGATCAGGAATAGAAAGCTGTCAGAAGCTTTCTATCTTTTTAGCTTTCTATCTTTTTCTTTTGATCTCTTTTCCCTTCTTTTTGTGGATCTTTTTCATACTTCCTGTTCTTTGCACATTTTTCCTGCAGCATGGTCTTTTGCATTTCTACAGACCATGTGGTGGGAAGCATGTCTATGGACAACTGATTTTCTATGTTTCCGTGTTAGTTACCTAGAGAAAAACTGAAATCTCACAGTCCTAATTCCAAATTCCTGGGAGAGAGAGATGATTGGCTCAGCTTGAGTCCGGTACCTACTTGGAGCAATTGACTGTAGCCTGGTGGCCTAGTTACCTTGTCTGAGGATCCAAGGGTAGTTTCCAGAAAAAGACATCTATTCTGCTGTTTTTAAAATACACTCATGTAGGGGGTCATGACACTGTTTAATGGGTTTAAACCAACATTAAAAAGAGATAAAAATATCAGGGTGCATAGTATGTGGTATGGATAATATTTTATAAAACTTGTTTCAGTTATTAAAGGTATAGGTACACGTGTATTGGGTGATAACATTAAACATATTTCTTTGGGTGGATTATGGTCTAAAAAGTTTGGGAAACCCTGGGATGGACAATCTGGTAGGATTCTGTTACAGAGATATAAAATAATGTATTTGTTTTTAACAGCATTTCTTAATATAAGCAGATGGCATGAAGATAAAGGATGACTTGGGGCAGGTGATTTTGCAAGGGTGAAGATAAAGTAGACTTTGTCTGGATTAATTCAGACTAAACTATAGTTCAGTAGTCTCCAGTCTGGCTTTGTATCATACTCACTTGAAGACTTCTTAAAAATGATTTCATGCCATCTTTCGAATCAGAATTCCTGCAAGTATAACCTGTGAATCTGTATTTAAATACAAGATAAATCAAAACAAACAGAATTCTCCAGATGTCTCTGATATGTAGTCAGGTTTTGGACTCACTAGCCCAGAGACTACATAGAGGAGGGGTCATTCAATTAATTCTCCTTAACTGCAGTTTCTCTCAACTAGGCTTTTCACAGGCATTAAGAAGTAAACATTTCAAATTTATTTCTTGGTAAAGATCTGGAATATAAGGTTTCATAGCTGAATAAAGACAAACCTGGGGATGCCTGGGTGGCTCAATGGTGGAGCATGCACCTTTGGCTTAGGGTGTGATCTGGGGGTCCCTGGATGGAGTCTTTCATGGGGCTCCCCATAGGGAGCCTGCTTCTCCCTCTGCCTATGTCTCTGCCTCTCTCTCTGTATCTCTCATGAATAAGTAAAATCTTAAAAAGCAATCTGTACACTTCATAATCCAAGAAACAGATGGTAAAGTTTTTCTCTGATTGTTGGACGTTGCGGCACTACTCATACTTGGATGAGGGAGGGGCAAAGAAAAAATTCTTGCAGGCTATTCCAGACCCTTGTGAAACAGAACAAGACCCCAAAGTTCTACAGTTTAGGATATTGTGGGAATTATTCGCGCTCGGAAAATTTGCAAAACTGAAGTTTACAGTTAGTTACCCACCCTGGCTGTTCTGGGTTTTCTTTTCTTCTTTTTTTATTGGAGTTCAATTTGCCAACATATAGCATAAAACCCAGTGCTCATCCTGCCAAGTGCCCCTCTCTCAGTGCCCATCACCCAGTCACCCCAACCCCCCACTCACCTCCCCTTCCACTACCCCTTGTCATTTCCCAGAGTTAGGTGTCTCTTATGTTTTGTCACCCTCACTGATATTTTCACTCATTTTTTCTCCTTTCGCTTTATTCCCTTTCCCTAATTTTTATATTCCCCAAATGAATGAGACCATATAATGTTTGTCCTTTTCCAACTGACTTATTTCACTCAGCATAATACCCTGCAGGTCCCTCCACGTTGAAGCAAAGGGTGGGTATTTGTCGTTTCTAATGGCTGAGGAATATTCCATTGTATACATAGACCACATCTTCTTTATCCATTCATCTTTCGATGGACACCGAGGCTCCTTCCACAGTTTGGCTATTGTGGACATTGCTGCTAGAAACATCAGGGTGCAGGTGTCCCGGCGTTTCACTGCATCTGTATCTTTGGGGTAAATCCCTAGCAACCCTCTTGCGTTCTGAGTTTTCTGACGAACCCTACAGCGTGAACCAGTTGCCAAAGGCAGCCCCACCTCTAAGCAATAAAATGAATGTTTTATTGTACCAAGTTACAATAAAATAACTTGTACCGCTGTACCAAGTTACTGGCTAGTAATCAAATACATTTTAGAGGCTATCGGCCCGAAATAATCAGGCCAGGGTTAAGAGAGTTGCACTTCTGCACCGCTGCTCGAGAGCAGGACCCACGTGCACTGGAGCCACTCCTAAGCAGGTCCAGAAGGACATTAGCGACCAGAGGGAGCCCACACTTGTAGCCCCTGCTGCGGGGGGCGCTGCATTCTCAGGGCTCCACGGAGGCTGGCGCCTAAAACTCGTTTCTGGGAATTGCCGTCGGGTCAGTGAAGGGCGTTACTACCACCCGTCGCCCCGGCCCCCGCGCAGCCTCGTCTCCGTCTCTCGGGGCCGCCGCCGGGCCTCCCCTCGGCCCTGGGACTGCACGGTTAGCGGGCTTTCATTTCGGGCGGTGCGGCTGCTTCTCTGTCCTGGAGCCAGGATCCTCCAGCCGATAGGACTGCTCGTCCTCCCCAGCCCGCCCCGCCAGCCCCGCCCGTCCCGCCCGTCCCGCCAGCCCCCACCCCGTTCTGCCAGCGCCACCCCGTCCCGCCAGCCCCGCCCCGTCCCGCCAGCCCCGCCCTGTCCGTCCAGCCCCGCCCCGCCAGCCCCGCCCCGCCAGCCCCGCCCCGCCCCGCCAGCCCCGCCCCGCCCCGTCCCGCCAGCCCCGCCAGCGCCCCCCTGTCCCGCCAGCGCCCCCCCCGTCCCGCCAGCCCCGCCCCGCCAGCCCCGCCCCGCCCCGCCAGCCCCGCCCTGTCCGTCCAGCCCCGCCCGTCCCGCCAGCCCCGCCCTGTCCCGCCAGCGCCCCCACGTCCCGCCAGCCCCGCCCCGCCCCGCCAGCCCCGCCCCGCCAGCCCCGCCCCGCCCCGCCAGCCCCGCCCCGTCCCGCCAGCCCCGCCCTGTCCGTCCAGCCCCGCCCCGCCCCGCCAGCCCCGCCCCGCCAGCCCCGCCCTGTCCGTCCAGCCCCGCCCCGCCAGCCCCGCCCCGCCCCGCTAGTCCTGCCGTGGGGCGAAGGGGCTTCGCCGCAGCCGCCGCGCTGTGTCCCCGCGCGGCCCCCGTCCACCTCCCTGCGGCCGCCCCCGCCCCCTCCCCTCTCCCTGCCCTCCCCTCTCCCCTCGCCCCTCCCCTCCCCCCACGGGCCGCCGAGTTTCTCCAGCGGCGGAATTCCGGGCTCGGCACCCGGGACGCCCCCGCCCCAGCGCCAGGAGTGCGAGCCCGTCTGCCGCCCGCCGGCCCGCGGGCGGGGTGACTGGCCCCCCGCGTCGCCGCGCCTCAGGGCCGGGCCGTTGCTGCGGCAACGCGCGGGCAAACGGGCCGCAGGGCCTCCCGCTGCGGGCGGGCCCGCCTCCCCTCCCCTCCCAGCGTCTCCCCCGGGCCCAGCCGTTGGGACCCCGTCCCCCCCCGCCCCCTCCCCCTCCCCAGGGTCCCAGTCGGCCCCGTTCAGCTCCACCTTCTCACCTCACTCATCTTGGGACCTGACCCTTTTTGGAAGTTTAAAGTGAACTTACTGTAGGGTAAGTGGGATTTGGGAAGAGGAGCACGTCCTTTAAAAGCTCTGAACTTGCGGGGTCCCCGCCCCCCGGCCCCCTAGGTCTCCTAGCGCCTGGCTCCTGGCAGGGCCTCATTACTGGTACCTCGCACAGCTCTTGGTCTAGTCCCTGGCGCACAGCGGGTGCCATCCGAGTTGCTGCTGTGGCCTCAGAGCAGCCCTGACCGGCTCGGTGGCAGGTGCCTTGAGCACTCCTCCTCCTTCCTCGTCCGGCCGTGCAGACTCCTTTCTCACAGAGTCCGAAGAGCGCTGAGAAGTCACGATGGATTTTAGGCTGGGGGCAGTGGGGGAGAAGAGGATGTAAAGCACTGGAGAGTAAGGGGGAGAACCGTGAATGTAAAGCACTGGAGAACTAGTCGTAAGGGGCATTTGCGTGCTACAAGTGCATTCATACGCCTGGTCCCACAGCAGCAGCCAAGACAGATCTTTTTCCTTTGACCACCAAACAGCTCCAGTATCCAACTGGCCAATAGGGTGGATACAGAGCCTTGGAGGAGGGCTCTGTGAATGGAAAGAAACACCAACAGATTCTGAACCTAAACTGTCCCCCCCACCCCTGCTTTGTGCACCCCCCCAGGCCCAAGGATTCAAGTTACGGCGGGTGTGCAGCTGTTACCCACATTTCAGTTTCTAGGCCCCGTAAATCTCTCATGTTTCTAGCTCAAGGAATCACACCATCCTCCACCTAGTTTGCAAGCCAGAAATCTTGGACTCATCCTTCACACCTGCCACTCCCTCTCCTTCCATCTCTAAATCATCATCAAGGTCTGTTTACTTTATCTTCAATCTCAACTCCATCTACTTATTTCTGTCCCTGCCGCTGTCACCCTAGACCAAGCTACCGTTATCTCTTGTGGGGTCTCCTGTAGTACCCTCCTAACTGGTCCAAAGATATTCATCCTGTCCTGTTAATATTTTCCACCTGTTCTTTGCACTGCAGCCGAAGTCATTTTTAAAAAATTAAAATTTGATTATGATACCTCTCTTCTCCCCCATTTGCTCCCTACTTTAAATCCATCATTACTTCTCATTGCTCTTCAGATAAAGATGCAACTCCTTAACGCGGCCTACAAATTGTGTGAGTGTATGCTTTAACATCCAGACCAAGATACTTTTGAGAATAAAAGTGCTATTATTTATCCTGGGACTGTTCCTCGGCATTCTGGGGCAAATGGTTTGTTACTCTCCCAATAAGGCTCTGTGGTACCTTCCTCTTCTCCAGCCCCTGGTTCTCTGGGTTCCAATTACACTGGCTCTTTTTCAGTCTTTTGTCATCATTTTCCCTCCTACCAAGGGCCTTTGCATGTGCTCTTCTCCCTGCCAGGCATGCTCTTCCCTCTTTATAGTCTAGTTAACTCTTGCTCATCCCTCACATCATAGATCAAATGTTTATTCAGGAAAACTGCCTCTGACCAGAGGGACTGTACCCTGAGGGTACAGTCTCTTCTGACACCAGTTCTCTTTCCATGCACTTGTCACAATTGCAATTTTGTCTGTGTGACTGGTACATGGCATGTAGTTAATAAATACTTGAAGGTTGGAATGATCAACATTTCCCACGTCATTAGTTTCTGGAAATACCATGCAGTGGTTAAGAGCACCAACTGCAGAGCTAGACAGATGGATGCTTAGATTTGAATTTCAGCTCCCCCATGTTTCCTTATCTGAAACCCGTGGGGCTAGTTGTCTTTTAAAGTTCAGAGTGTTTCTGATTATAGAAAGATAACATGGCATATATATACCGTATCCATTCTAAGTGGGATGTGGGGCACCATGTAATCAAACACATTGATTTTCTTTAGTGAGATGATGTCACTCTAAGTGGAATAAAGGCTATACATAGTTTTGCATTGGTTTAGGTCAGGTTTTGCCAACAAATGAGTTGCTCCAAATTGATGAGAACACTTTGTATTTTAGCATTTCAGATAAAGGCTTGTGAGTCTGTCCCAGTATAATCTGGAGTCAATCACTTAGTATCCCTGTGCCTCAGATTCCTTAGCTATAACCTGGAGAGAGTTAGAGCACCTACTGACCTCACAGGTTCAGGTTCCATTCGTGCTGTTGTGAGGAGTAAATGTGTTAACACAAGTTGATCCTTGAACAATGTGGGGTTTAGGGGCGGCAATCCCCCATGCAGTCAAAAATCCATGTATATCTTTTGACTCCCCTAAACTTAACTATTAATAGCCTGCAGTTGACCTGAAGCCTTACTGATAACATAAACAACACGTATTTTGTATGCTAGATGTACTGTATTTTTATAATAAAGCAAGCTGGAGAAAAGAAAATGTTATTAATAAAATCATAAGGAGAGAAAATAAATTTATAGTACTATACTATACTTAATGGAAAAAATCCATGCATAGGTGGACCTGCACAGCTCAAACCAGTGTTGTTCAAGGATCAACTGTACATGCTAACTGCTTAGAACAGTGAATGGTCTTTAGTGCTATAGCAAGGTCAACTCTTATATCATTTTTATTGACTTCATTATAATCCGCATTGTGCATGAACCATTATTTATTTATGGCAATTTACTTATTGCTATATATATATATATATTTCAGGTATAAAAATGAAGAGAAAGTCTAATTAAATCTTTTTTTTTAAAGATTTTATTTATTTGAGAGAGTCAGAGCACAAGCAGGGGGAGGGGCAGGGGGAGAGGGAGAAGCAGGCTCCCCACTGAGCAGGGAGCCCCGATGGATGAATGGATGGATGCAGGGCTCTATCTCAGGACCCTGGGATCAAGACCTGAGCTGAAAGCAGATGCTTAACTGACCGAGCCTCCCAGGTGACCCATATTTAAATCTTTTGACTAGATTTTTGATAACTGAAGATTGGTTCCTAACATGCAATTAGAGTCAAAGTGCAGAATCATTGTGACTGCTCTTGAAACCTACAGTTGCCCTCAGAAAGATTATACCGATTCACCATCCCGTCATCAGTTTTATGATTACCTGTGTTAGCATTATTGTTTTTAAAAATCTTTGCTAATTGCACGAAAAAAAAAAAAGAGTACCTACTTATTTTAACTCACATCTTTCATTATTGATATTTTCAAGCATTAAAAAATCTTGTTGGTTATCAGCTATTTCCTTTCTGTGAATTATCTGCACAAACCCTATGATGGCTTTTATACTGAAATCTCAGGGTTTTTTAAAAATCAGTTGTTTGTGTAGTTTCTGCCTCCCTCGAGCCTGGGCAGGAATCAGTATGCTGGGCTTTGGTTGGAATTAGTTGGCTAGGTCTCCCCAGAGTCTGGGGCTAGTTGTTACTTGCCTGTAAACTACGGAGCAACATGGAAAGCAGTGTTTCAGAGGCTCTGTCCTGGGGAAAATCTGAAACCAAGACCAGGCTGCCGGTATGTGTATCTGAACCTTTGGTCTAAAAGGACTTGGAAGAAAGAGGGCAGGAGGTAGGAGGTAAATGACCAAGGCAGAAGAAAGAGGCAGAGTGATTCTGAAAGCTGGGAGGGAGAAGCTGTAATCTTCTTTTTGTAGGGACCGTGCAATTTCTTGTGAGGCTGAGGGAAGGAACGCTGAGGGTACTGTCTTGGCCAGACACGGATTTGTGTGGATTCTTGATAGAGTAAGGATATTAACCCTTGCTTGTCATATGAGGACATCCCCTCCCCCACAATTGCCATTTTATTTAATTTATGATGGTTTTTGATTTCTAGAAATTTCAAAAAAAGTGTTGTCGACCTATTAATCTTTTCCTTTTTGATTCATTGCTTTTGTGTTTTGAAAGTCCTTTCCATGCAGAGACCAAATAACTCTCTGCATTTTCTTAAAAAATGCTAGTTTGTGATATCAGCGTATCAAGGAAGAGTCAATGCAAGTAAGTAAAATAGAGTTGAGTGTGTGATTTCCAACCAATACCTACCTAGAAGATACTGATACAAAGGAAGATACTCATTTCATCTTCATGTCTCCTTGAAGAAGAGCTTACACAGCTCCAGGTGAGCTGAGGAAGACTTTTTCTGATGGGATCTGTCACACATTGTGAACTTAGAGAATCATATCCTAGATACTTTTAGAAGTGTTCTGAAAGAAAGTGTGATCTCTGAAGATTCTTTCTACTTCTTTTGTCCTATATGTGATCCAATATTTCAAGCACTTATAGTTATTAGATGCTGAGAAATCATTTCCCCGTTTTTAAAAGAGGCTTAAAAAAAGGGAAAATGTCATGTAAAACTAATTGCTGACCTTCTTGGTGCTGGTAAATTAATATGTTTTAAGATGTGTTTCAGAAAGAATTTTCCTTCCTGCTGAGCTTCAGTATGGATTGGTGAGGCAAATTGTGGCTTGCTTGGATCTGTTTTAGGGTTCCAGAATATGAAGAGTGGACAACTTATTGTTACACCTTATTGATACATCTTTCCTTAATTTATTAACGAAAATAAACCAGAGAGTATGAGAAACTAATCACCTCACAAAAACTCCTGCAATTTTTCCCATCTGAAATTATTTGAGAGAAGTTTATAAGGTGAGGGGCAGCAACTTTTATAACTAATCAGAATATCTTTTCTACTTACAGTGAACTGATTATCTTTCTTAATAGCCATTGATGTGTCAGACAGTGAACTGATTATCTTTCTTTTTTTTAAATTTTTATTTATTTATGATGGTCACAGAGAGAGAGAGAGAGAGAGAGAGGCAGAGACACAGGCAGAGGGAGAAGCAGGCTCCATGCACCGGGAGCCCGACATGGATTCGATCCAGGGTCTCCAGGATCGCGCCCTGGGCCAAAGGCAGGCGCCAAACCGCTGCGCCACCCAGGGATCCCCTGATTATCTTTCTTAATAGCCATTGATGTGTCAGTTTGAGTATCAGTGAGAATGTGGTATGACATGAGAAATAGAAAGCAAAAATAAGCAGCTTTGTATTGATGAAGATAAGTTAATTTAGAAATACTTTTACCATTTGCCTTACTTTCTGATCTAGACTATTTGGTAAACATTACTAACTCTTATAATAAAACGTTCATTCAACAGTATTTATTGGGGGTGTATGACGTTCCAGGCACAGTTCTGGAATATTGCACTATATTTTCACTTTTACATAGTGTGTGTACAAAGTTTGCTTGTGATTCAATATTCCTCAGATGAGCTGTGCTTATTTGGAAAAATTGGCCATTTGGACTCACACCTATTCGTTCAGGGAATCTAGGAAAAGCCTTATAGAAAATGTTCATCCCCTCTGTGAGGTGGCGATGCTGGTAATTGAAAGGGCTACTGTGTTCCATAGTCGATACCACAGTGGAATGGTCATCTGTGGCAGCAGAGCTTGCCGGGAGAGAATCCGTTTACCGTTTACCAAAGGCAGTGCATCTGAGGCTTGGGTTCTTCTACCTGAATTCTTTCAAGTCTGTTTGCTGTTAGCAGATCTAACATAGAGGCTCTTCTATCTGCTCGAGGGAGCTCAGCTTGCAACCAGCTGAGATATTGGGAAGAAAGCAAATATTTATCCTTGGACGTTTTTCACAGAAATCAAATTAATTTTTCCTCTCAGCCTTCTTTATGTTGGTGTTCAGTTTATGGCAATAAAATTCAATGTTTTTCATATTTGTTATTATGAAAATAAACACCAATGTGCAGCAGTGATTTTCAAGTTAACTTAATTGCTTCTCTGTTTTATCTCTTTGATGGTACATATGTTATAGTGTGTACACTTAACTCATTTTTATAGTTGTGCCTTTTTTATTGAGATATAATTAACATACTATAAAATTCACCCCTTTACAGTGTACAGTCAAGTGTTGTCTGTATCACTAGGGTTTGCAGCCATCACCACTATCTAATTCCAGACTGTTTCATCACCTAAAAAGAGAAATCCCACATCCACTAGTGGTCAGCCCCCATTCTTCCTCCCCCAGCACCTGGCAAACACTAATCTAATCTTTCCTCTCTAGTTTGCCTATTGCACAAATGGAATCATATGATATGAGGCCTTTTGCATTTGGCTTCTTTCACATAACACAGTGTTTTTCAGAATCATTTCTGTTGTAGTACAAGTCGGTACTTCATTCCTTTATTTACTTGTTTATCTTTTTAGTGAGGGGGGGGGCAAGAAGGGGAGAGAGGCAGAGGGAGAGAGAGAATCCCAAGCAAGCCTCCATGTTCTGCATAGAGCCTGATGTGGGGCTCAATCCCACAACCCTGAGAACATGACCCGAGCCAATATTAAGAGTCGAACACTTGACCTATTGAGCTACTCAGGCACCCCTTCATTCCCTTTTATATGACTGAGTACAATTCCATTGTATTACCACACTTTGTTTATACATTCATCTGTAGATGGCCATTTGGGTTGTTTCAGTTTTTGGCCATCATGAATAAAGCTGCTGTGAATATTTACATACGAGTTTTTGTGTGAACATGTTTTCATTTCTCTTGAGTATATATACCTGAAAGTAAAATTGCTCATCGTATAATGCCTCTGTTTAACTTTTTGAAGAGTGCCAAGGTGTTTTCCAAAGTAGTTGCACCATTTTGCATTCTTGCCGGCAGTGTGTAAGGGTTCTCATGTCTCCATATCATCACCAGTGCTTGTTTATTGTCTTTTTTTTTCAAGATTTTTAAGTTTATTTGACAGAGCATGAGTAGGGGAGCAGCAGGCAGAGGGAGAGGGAGAAGCAGGCTCCCCGCTGAGCAGGGAGCCCCATGCAGGGATCCATCCCAGACCTCTGGGATCATGACCTGAGCCGAAGGCAGTTGCTTAGCCAGCTGAGCCATAGGCACCCCAATTGTGTCTTTTTGATTATAGCCATCCAGTAGGTATGAAGAGGTACTTCATTATAGTTTTGATTTGTGTTTTCCTGATGACTAATGATGTTGAACATCTTTCCATGTGTTTGTTGCCATTTGTATATCTTCTTTGAAGAGATATCTATTTAAATCCTTTGCTTAAAAAAATAAAGAAATCCTTTGTTTATTTTTTATTTGGATTGTCATTTTACTGTTGAGTTGTGTTTTTTACATATTCTGCATACTAGACCCTTATTAGATAGATGTTTTACAAATATGACATTATGTATATAGTCTTTTATATTCTTCATAGTAGCCTTTGAGGAACAAAAGTTTTTAATTTTATCAAGTCTAGTATATCTGTTTTTTCTTTGGTTGCTTAGTTTTAGATGTCATATCTAAAAAACGAATGCCCAACTCAAGGTCACAAAGATTTACCTGTATGTTTTCTTTTAAGAGCTTTGTAGTTTTAGCTCTTACATTTAGGTCTTTGATTCATTTTGAGTTAATTTTTGTATATATGTGAGGTAGGTGTCCAAATCCATTCTTCTGTTTGTGGCTATCCAGTTGTCCCAGCACTGTTTGTTGTACATCCCACTTTTTTTGAGTCAACTTGTGAGTCATGTTTTGGGGAAACAAAATTTGGGTGATTTCTTGTCATCTCAATTAGGTGACACATTCTATACATCGGACATTTGAGACAAAGGAACATCTGTATTGCTAGCTAGGAAGTAGGACTTTAGCCTCACATTTCTATGTAGGCTTATCATTTGGTGAGTTGGTTTGCAGAAGATGTAATAAGCTTCAGGGCTTCTTCCCTCTCTAATCTACCTTCAAGCCTCTAAGTGGACCTATGTCGCTGCTGCTTTGCCATATTTTTCCCTGAATCATAACCTGATTCCCATTTGCCCTTCTGGGGAAAAGAGAAGAGTCAAGGAGAAGTTGCTTCCTCCCTTCTTTGGAAAGGCCCTACAGTTGTCCTTCCAGCCTCATGGGAGAAACAGAAAAGCCATGTGAACCTTTCTTCAAAGAAAGGGGGTGATCCCAAGGGAAGACAGAGCTTGTCACCTCTTTGTGCCTCCTCTTGCAAGCTCCTCTCTCTGGAATTATGACCTAATTGAGCATCGGCTGATTTCAGAACTCCTTTTCCTTGAAACAGAATGATAAGGAAGATAGGTTTGTGTTCCTCCCAGAGATTCAAGTGGTACTGTGGAAAAAGCTTAGGCTTGGGGTCATGCTCACCTGAGTTCAAATTTTGGTTCTGCATCTCAAACTTGGGTTTCTTTATTTATAAAATGGGGTCTATAATCCCAATTTCCCAGGATGATTATGAAAAACAAATAGAATATCATGTGTAAAATACCTAACAAATTGGTAGCCCTCAAGTAAATACTAGTTTCCCTTCTCTCTTTTCCAAAATTTCTGGGAAATATCTGTATGAATACAGTTTATTTTTTTTTTATTTTATTTTTTTTTATGAATACAGTTTAAAAAAAAAAAACTCCATAGAATCTTAGAGTTGGAAGGGGCCTTCATACTTGTGACTATACACTTTGTTAAACCTGTCAGAGCTCTTTTCATGTTTATTGATTTGTTCACTTAGCATTGATTACTTGCTGTATTTCAGACATTATTGTCTAGGTGTCTGTCATCAGTCAGTGGAGGAGAAATGACAGACATACATGACACAAGCCTGATGCATGGTTGTCACTTCATTCATCCTCACTTCTCTAATTTGATTCATTCACTTATGAAATGATGAGCCAGACACTATCGTAGATTCTTGGAATGCAAGAGAGCTCATGGTCTCTTGTGGGGGGAAGTAAACCAAGAAATTACAATATCCTGTGGGAGGTACTCTCAGAGGCACATGGGTAGTTGCTATGGAAGTTGGAGAAGAGCGCTCCCCAGTATGCTTAGGGGGGTCAGGGAAGGATGAGCAAAAGGGGAAAGGAGTCTGAGGCAGGAGGATAGCAGACCCAAAGCCTCAGGGATGGGAAAGAGTATTCTTTAAGGAGGTTGATACCGAGGGAAATAATCAGAGAGACAATAACTAGATAGGATAGTAGTGCTCAGCTTACAAAGAGCCTGTTATACTGGGCTGAGACTTGAGTCCGTTTTGATGGAGAAAACAGAAGCACAATTTGTAATTAAGAATTAACATCTGTCTTAGCTTTATTCTTATTCTAAGCCTAGCTTTAAAAAAATCTTTTCTTTATCTTTTGTTTTTAGCATTTTCCCCAAGCATCTGCTATTTTAGGCTTTTGCCTTGGTGATTCTCTTCATATAAACATCTGGCCACTTTTTTAATCATCCTGGGTTACTAGCTTATCTACTTTGGGGTTATAGCTCATAGAGAGCTCCCTCTGTGTCTGTATACTTTCTCTGGAAGAGTCTATTTCCTGTTTGCCCCAGGACTCAGTCAGTAATGGGAAAGACCCATCACGTTGGCTGCGACCTGGTAGAGAGAGGGCTGTTGGAGGAGGGCCAGGTGTATGGGGAAGGCTCTTGAACCAGAGGTACCGTCAGCTGGCGTTTCTGATGTCGGCAGAGCTGTAGCCTCTCTCCTGTTCTTCTCCCATTGTCACTGATGGACTGACTGCTCCAGGGCTGTGTCTCTTGGGCCTCTTTTGCTTTGCCTTGAGGGATTGAGGAGTGGCCCCAACACTCAGGAATCATAGCTTTGTTAGTGGCAGCCATCCTCTACACATCCAAACACCTATCCCCTCAAGACACAGTCTAAGCTGGCTTTTCCAACATGAGAGACCCTGTCTGAATTTCCAGAGATCACTTATGTAGGACTGTTCAGAGGTCTTCTCTACATTATAAATCATGGAAAGATTGGTTAGGGGTGGGAAGGGAGAAGGGAGGGTATGCTAACTTTTCAAATCTCAGAAGGGTTGTTTAAGTATCGTGAACAAGGTGCCAGATTTTGGTCTAGAATTCTGGCACTACCTCTTACTAGCTTTGTTTTTTTTTTAATCTAAATTCTTTTAAGCCTAAAATAATTCTACGATTTAATAAATGTAGCAGGCACTGCCTCTACTGATTAGATCTGGATTCTTGAGGCAGATTGAGTGGCAGCATTTTAGCATTTTGAGCTCAGCCACTAGTGAATTGAAGTTGTAATAGCTGTATTTATTATACCCCGAATTGAATGAGTTATTAATAAACCATTCCTTAGCCCCATATTATCTCTGTTTTACAGACTAATTTTTTTCAATAGGATTTCCTTAATTGTATCAAATGTTTCATTCCTAGAATGCTTAACACGTCTGATTGGTATAATCTCCAGGGAAACTAGACGGTCTTAATTACATCTAGTGTTTTGATTTCATTTGATTCTTTAGATGAGATTAAAAGTAATTTATTTTAAAGGCTATGACTACTCTCTGTGTACCTATGCTTATTGCAGATTTAGAAAGCTTTGGCCATATTACATTAGCATTGCCAGTATAGCAGATAATTTAGGTTGTGGACTAGTATATAGGGTAGTTAACTTCTTTCAGAACAATAAGCTTGATGACACTATTTTTTTCACTACCCTTCTCCCACTTTTCTCATCACTGTCTTTGGATAGTGTGGATTTATATTTTCTATTCATTTAGCCATTTCCCTAGTTTATGTCAAGACTTGCTCCCGAGGGAGTAGAGGGTTCTTGGGTTTGACTCTTTCTGAAACATCTCTTTCCTAGTGAATAAATTTGGTAATAATTTGTAGAGTATGGCTTTTAGTTCTAGATGCCATGTTTCACCTAGAGGAAGGTGAGGGTCTGAGGTGGTTCATATCTTTACATGATATGAAGGGCAGCTGAGGATATTGGAAATATAGAAAAGATGGCTTGCCTCTAAGAAACATGATCAAAGGGACATGTGCTCTTTTTCTTCCTGTCTAGAAGACTGAGACCTATTAAACAGGGACAAAACATATCTGTAGGAAAGACAGACCAGGAATGATATGTAGAAATATTTATATGGAAACCATTTTGGCTCAATATGAGGAAAAGCATTCCATCATGGGTGTCCGATGAAATGAGCTTTTGGGGGAAAAGTAAAGCATGGGTTCCATGTTGTTGGAAAACTTTTAACAGTGTCCATAATCAGCATACATCAGATTTTCCATGGAAAAGAAAATTCCATGTACCAGATATCCTTTGGTGTTCTTTCTAATTCCTGGATTCTGTGGTTGCTTCCCTACTCCTGATACTATAATGTGGCTACTTCATTCTAGGTTTTGCTTTACTGGTTTATGTGGTTGTGTTTATATTCCTGAACAATCACAGCACAGAAGGCTATGTGTGGTTGGTAAAAACTGCCTGATATGAAACCTTTCTGTAGATAATTCACAAAGTGAACACATACCATGTGCACATGTATACTTATACACATAAGCATGTATATGTATAATGGAGAGTTATTATACTTTCAGGGTTTTGTCTTCTGTTTCTGTTGTTATAAAATATCATGTGGCTTTAAATACTTCTGAGTCTCATAAGAATTTTTTTTTATTTTGACATTGATTTTAAAGAATATAGCTTTGTTAAGTTTTCAAAATAGAAGCAACAAAGAGCCTTTGTGGGAGTAGGAATTAAAAACTGGTGATTTTATTGTGAGACCATTTGAGAAAGATCTATAAATAAAACAGTATAGACATTCAATTAGTGTGCTAGAATTGTAAGAATAGGAAGTAAGAACACTACAGTCATTTTGGAAAATTGTGTTTTTAGACTCACTTATTAATTGGATTGTTGAGTGCAGTATTAGTGGTTTCAAAGGGCACCACAATTCATTACAGTTCTGACCTGGGGTAATAAATATAAAGATAAAATGAAATCCATTTTCCTTAAGAACTACTGGTTTTATGAAATGATTAAATCTGATTTTAAAATAAAGCATTAAGTGCAAACCACTAAGAGTTCAAAAAATACTTATGGGTCCCATGAAAGAAGATTTAGTGCATTTAGCTTTCAAACAGTTTGCTCATTGTAGATGAAATGCCCTTAAGTTGATGCAAGTTATCATGCCAATAAATTAATAAACTATGAGAAGATACATATTTTCTCTTTGGAATGGGCCCATTCGCTGGGGACAGATGGTTCTCTTTCAGACTACATTTTCTTCTGAAGTGGTAAGGCATTAGAGAAGTCCGCTTTCTGCAGGAACTTAAGCTCATTGTGGGTGCTATTAAAGCTTTGACTTGATATTGTGCAAAAGGAAGTCATAATACTGGGAGAATTTACCCACTCAGAAAGATTTACATTTTAAAAAAGATTTTATTTATCTGAGAGAGAGAGAGAGCGCGAGCGCATGAGTGTGAAGAGAGGCAGAAGGAGAAGCAGGCTCCCTGCTGCTTCCAACTCAGAACTTGATCCCAGGACCCTGAGATCATGACCTGACCTGAAGCAGACACTTAACCAGCTGAGCCACCCAGGAGCCCCAAAGACTTACATTTTATAGGACTTTTATAATTCTTTTAATATTTTATTAATGTATCTGAGAGAGAGTGCTTGAGCAGTGGGGAAGGGCAGAGCGAGAGGGACAGGCTGACTCATTGCTAAGCAGGGAGTCCAATGTGGGGCTCCATTCCAGGATGCCAGGATCATGATCTGAGCTGATCATCAGCTAAGGCTGGTGCTTAACTGACTGAGCCACCCAGGCTTCCTGGACTTTTAGAATTCTTTAATACTTTTTATTTAAAAAGCCTAAAGCATATTATTATGCACAAATACATCTCTCTCTTCCATGAACTCCTATGTAGCCCAGGCCATTGATATTAGAGAATATGAGGAATGTCCTTAAGTTCATTGGAGACCAAGGTAGAGCCTCTGCAGTCCTGGAGAGTGAACAAATCCTCTGACTCTGCTAAATCCAAATCTTCCAGAGGGTAGCCTCTTCTTCTAACTTTAGCCTGAATATTGTGCAATATAGTGATATATAATATCAAAATCATGATTTTTCAAATATTTGGATATCTGATACAAATAGTGAGCAAATGAATTTATCCTTTTATGTTTTGAACATTTTAGAGTCATGTTACTAAGGAATTTCATTGAAAATATCCAACATTTTTTCTCCCCTTAATTGCAAAATATCCTCATGCGTCTTTCTCAAAATATTATTAGTAATATTGGCCATGATCAACCATTTTTGAAGTATTCAAATCACTGTGGTTTTTTAGACACCAAGCTGGGGCACGAAGCAGCTTTTTTCTTTTCCTCTTCCCTTGTTGGCCTGCCCCCTTTTTATCGCCTCCATACTTTTACACAAGATATATAAAGAATTCTCTACGGAGGTCCTTATTTCATAAACTTATTCGTAGCATGCCAATGGGGTGAGACTGAGTAGTCATTATTGCTGTTATTCCTAGTAATGACTTAAAAAGTATGCTGAATTATCTGAATGTTAATGCTCAGCAATTTCACCTCTTTCAGCATTCTTTTCCGTTTCTGTGGGACTTTACCACTCCAGGCACCCCTGGAGATGTGTCTTTGAATAGAGGGACAGCTACATTAAGACTTAAGGATGAGTTGGGGCACCTGGGTGGCTCAGTCGGTTAAATCTCTGCTTTTGGCTCAGGTCATGATCCTGGAGTCCCAGGATTGAGTCCCACATCTAGTTCCCTGTTCAGTGGGGGAGTCTCCTTCTCCCTCTGCCCCTCCCCTGCTCTTGCTCTCTCTCTCTCAAATAAATAAATAAAATCCTTAAAAAAAAAAAAAAAAGACTTAGGAATGAGTAGAAACCATCCCGGTAACAGGTACAGTAATAGTGGTATTTCAAGCGGAGGAAATGACATGTGGAGTCTGGGTGGACCTGAAAGATATAGGGAGCCTAAAGTACAAGGTGGAGGGAATGGATAAGAATGAGGCTAGAGACCATATCATACATATCATGCTGGGTTTGGTGAGCCATATTAAAGAATTGACTTTAATTCAAGGTAAGAGGGAGTGATGGATGGGCTTTGAGTAGGGGGATGGTGTAACTAGATACATGTTTTAGAAAAATAATTTGGTTGCCATTTGGTGAATATACTGGAAAGAGCTCAAGATGAAGAGACTGGTTAAGTGGAGGCTGGGATAGTAATTCAAGTACGAGATATTGGAGTGGCAGAGGTGAAATAGCCACGGGCATTATAACATGACTAAAACTTAAGTGAGATGGAGGCTCAGCTTACCTGGACATTGGACTATGCTTTGATTTCCTGTCTTGGTGAAGAAGTTCTGGATTTTTAAATGTATTTTTTAATTTTAAGTTTTTATTTAAATCCCAGTTAACATTCAATGTACTATTAGTTTTAGGTGTACAGTATAGTGATTTAACACTTCCCTACATCACTTGGTTCTCATCACAAGTGCACTCCTTAATCTTATCACCTGTTTCAACCCCCACCCCCACCCCATTCTAGTAACCATCAGTTTGTCCTGTATAGTTAAGAGTCTGTTTCTTAGCTTGCCTCTCTTTCTCGTATTTTTTCCCTCTGCTTGTTTGGAAAAACTTCTGGATTTTAAACTGTTTTAGAACAAATCTCTTACACCGTTTAAAAAATCATGTTACTGTTAAAATAGTAGCACATATTATAAAGTGAATCACATTATTTTAAGCACTTTACATTACTATTAATTGATTTCCACTTTACAGCAATCCTATGAGATAACTACTAGTTTTATCTCAATTGGACAGATGATAAAACTGAGGTATTATGTAGGTTATGTAATATGCCCAAGGTCAGATAGCTAGTAAGTGTCTAAGCTGGGATTTAAACCATGCCAGTTTGGGGCCAGGGTCAGTACTCTTAATCACTGTTCCCTGTTCCTGAGAGTTTGGAGTATCAGATATGAGACCTCTTCTCCAACTCTGTTATTCTGTATCCATCCTGAAGAGAAGCAGATTAATTCCAAAAACAGTTAGAGGTAGAAGCAGGATTTATGAATTTAGAGAGAGGGAGGAGAGTAGATTGACTCTTAGATTTGTGGTTTGGCCTCTTGGGTGACCATAGGACCATTCAGGGAAACAGGAATCTGTTGTGGAAGAGTGGAAGAGCAAGTCCAGGAAAGGGTTGAGTGTGAAGGAGGAGCAAGGGGAGGTAATTATTGCTGCTATAAACATGTTGGACTTGAGGAGCTGGTGGCCATCCTTGTAGATATGCTGAGGGGGCAGTTGTATGGATCTGGTTGTTTGCTATCACAGTAACTAGAATTGAGAGAGAGAGAGAGAGAGAGAGACAGACAGACAGACAGACACCTGTGAATCCCAGATCCAGGACAATTTCTGTGAACCAAGTCTTGGTTTAAATAGGTAGGAGCCTTCTAGGTGAGGGAAGCACAGTATACTTGATGACTTCCTGGTAAGAATGTGGGTGAAATGAGAAGATCTGAATTCTAGAATTCTAGGCTTTTTTTTTTTTCTTGTAAAGCATTTAATCTTTGGCAAATCACTACTCTTCTTTGGCTTTCATTTCATTTATTTATTTTATTATTTTAAAATCTTTAAATTCTTTTAAAAAATATTTTATTTATTTATTCATGAGAGACACACAGAGAGAGGCAGAGGGAGAAGCAGGCTCCCTGCGGAGAGCCCGATGTGGGTTTTTTATCCTAGGACTCCAAGATCACGACCTGAGCCAAAGGCAGACGCTCAATAACTGAGCCACCCAGGTGCCCCTAAAATATTTAAATTCATAGGTGCCCTTCAATTGAAAATGTTGATCTACAAAAGAATAAAAATATCTGCTTTGCTTGCCTCAGAGTTGTTGAAAATTAGAATGTCCTTAAATGGACCTTCTGTCTCTGAGGCTCTTATTCCAGGAATTGAATTCAAGTGTTTAAACATTCTTTTTAAATGATAAAGTAAGAGTACAAATATGAATTAGTGGTGCTTGGTATTTTGTAGAGATTATGTACATGAGTCTATAGATAGTGGCAAATGTGCAATGGCTCTTGATTGTCTTGCTTGTGAAATTCAAACTCGTTAGCTGATTCCTTGGGGTCTGGGCCTATCTCTGGTGGCTATAAAAAGAACAGAGATGATTGAATGTCATATCTTTTTTGAAAGAAGAACTAGCAAAATTTGCCCACTGAAAATAGGAAAGAGAAAAAGAGATTGGTGATGGCTGTAACTTTGTGGTTTCCAAGTCCACAGTACCATTTGAAAGAGAACATTATATAATAATAATTTCCAGGAACTATGCTAAGTGATTTATATACTTGATTTGACTTAATTATCACAGTTAACTACCATTACTCCATTTTATAGATGAGCAAACTGGGATGTAGAGAATTTGCCTAAGGTCACACACTGGTAAATGGCAGAACTGGGATGCAAGCCCAGGTCTTCAATCCACAGGGCCTCTGCATGTAACTGTCACATTATATATTCTTTTGGTTTAAAGTTTAATTATTTTTTGACTAGATTATACTTATACATGGTATAATTTAAAAACAGAAGGGCATACAGTGAAAAAGTCTTCCTTTTGTCCCTGTCCTCTTGGTTCTCACTTCCCTAAAATGAGAGTCCTTTCAGAAATGTTCTGTATGTATGTGTGTGTAATTGTAAATTAAAATACACACGTATAATAACTGTGCAGCATATTATACACAAATAGAATTTCACCTATTTTACACAATATACTGTAGGCCTGCACCTTGATTTTTTTTTCTTTTTGCCTAATGATATCTAGGAGATTATTTAGGTTAAAAAAAAGTCTCTTCATCTTTAAAGTTGCTGTATAATATTCTACTGTAAACCACCAGTCCCCTACTGAAGAGCATTTGAAAGTTTGCCAATATTTTGCTATTAAAAATAATGTCTAATAAATGAATTTGAGTTATTTTGTGCATGTGTGAATCCACTGTATATGCTAAACAGGAGCCTAGGGGGTTGCTCCGAGTATGGTGAAATTCACGATAGGAAGCGTTCTATTTAATTTAGTAGGTGTTTTTTATTCCAAGCATACAGGTGTGTGATAATCAACAAATATGTAAGTGCTTTTCTGTCAGCAGGACTCCACAACAAGCACTGTAATCATATAAATGTAAGGGCTTGTAGACTTCAAAAATGAGAAAAAAGGTGGTTATGGCATAGTTGACTGACTCAGAGTGAGTGATGCCTGCATATGAGCAGACATTTACTCAACAGAGTGAAAATTTCATTCCTAAAGAAAAATGACTCATTACTGCATGGAAGAACTTCCCTGGAGATGCACGGATGCATTTGGCCCTGGGTAGGATCACAGTACGATTCTTGTTTAAGAAAGTTGCCATATAAAAATGGCTGTAATGGCTCTGTTGCCATTGACTAAATCCAGAAAATGGGCAAAAGGGAATTTTTAAGATGTATATGTAAAGTGAAGAAAACCGAAGTAAGTTTGTACATAAAGAACTGCAGAGCTCTGGGTGGAGTGGAGTGCAAGTGCTTTACACACTTACATCTTCATAGCTTGGGCCTTGGCAAAATACACAATAAACATGGAGGTCCACCATAATACAATTACATAGTACTTCGTGTTTTTCTGCATCATTGAATGGGCGATTATTATTTTCAGGAGTGGTTTAGATTTTCTAAAGTGTACCTGAAGCGTATAGAAAAACAATATATTTATGTGTCTGGATCAACAAATTTAAGGAGAGTGAAATGGCAGACTCAAGGAACGTTTAAGATTATTCTGCAGATATAGCACATTACATAACTAGCGAATAATAAATGAAGTTTGCGAAAAGCCACATGAGCTTTTGAAATTGGAGTCACGGTCAAGTTTGATTTGCTGTCCTAGGGACACACGGGTGGCTCAGCAGTTTAGCCCTGCCTTCAGCCCAGGGCGTGACCCTGGGGTCCTGGGATTGAGTCCCACAGTCGGGCTCCCTGCTTGGAGCCTGCTTCTCCCTCTGCCTGTGTCTCTGCCTCTCACTCTGTGTCTCTCACAAATAAATAAATAAGATCTTAAAAAAAAAAAGATTTGTTGTCCTAATATCCTAATTTATTAATTATGCGTTCTTAGAATATCTTTGTTGGTTTTTCTTTCTATTTTCTGTTTCATAGTTATTAGCTCTAGAATCTATAGTTAATGGACAATAATGAAATGCAGACTAAAGTCACTTTAATTCCCAAAAATGTGAAATCTCTTACCCAGAAATATAGCTTCTTAGTTTATTGGTATAGTATTTGGAACATAATCATTACATGTCAAAGGGTGATACTGCCCTATATTGGTAGTTGTGTCATGTTAGCTACTAAGTACCACTCTGTACTCTGTACTGGGTACGTTTTGGGACTCCTGTCCTGCATTTTCTCCTGAATAAATCTGTTCTGGCACAGCTCCTCCCATGGCCAGTTTGAGGCTCTCCCTCCAAGTCTGATTACACCAAATTTGGCTAATTGATAGGTGGGCTTTTCATCAATTTGTCACTCACTCATATTGCTTGACTTGTTCTCATATGTGTAACACTTGGCTGTCAGTGTCTAGAAACTCCTGTTTCCCGCAGGTTTTCAGTTTGCTGATAGACTCTGGGGTTACATCTGCACCTTTCTTTAGCATTTAATCTAGATCAGCTGGGCCCAGAGTGGCTACATCCTTTTTTTGGTCCTACCTTGTTTGTTTGCATCTTCACTTCTAACTTTGTTCTGTGCGTTCTCTCTGCTGGAGAAAAAAGAAACAAAATCAACAGTTTTTACGATGGGATCCTGCATGTAGCTCATTACTAGTTCATTCATTCACGGGTTGTGATATTTTATGAAATGTTTATGTTTATATTTAGTTTGATATCTCAAATTAATCCATTTATGAAAGCACCATTAAACCAACTACTTTCACAAAGTTACCATGCCTCTGAGTCAGGCATCACTTTTACATGTTCTAGTGATAATATTGTGATGGGTTTGCCAGAACTTCTGATGGTGTTCACCCATAGACTTGGATATAAAGTTGAAAGCAGTAAGAATTTGGGGTTTACTTTAGCCCTTTGGGGAGTTTTGCTTGACCAAGAACTGCTTAGAATCAGTTGTGTTGTAGTAGCCTAGAGGCAGCATCTTACATGAAGCTTCAGCATCCTCGCGTGGTAGTTGGTAGGAACCATGATTCTTATTTTACAGCCCAGAAGATTGAGATGTGGAGGTTAAATAGCTTGCATGGGAATGCTGGATGTTCAGTAGTAGTGTAGGAGTGGGATCTGAGCATTATTCCACTCATGGGATCATTACTCCTCGGAGTCTCTCTGATTAAGTAGTTTCAGATAATATTAAGGCAGTCTGTTCTTTGTGATCATCAAGGAGTGGGAAGGGATCATAGTGATGTATAAAAATAGTTGATCATTTAGTTATACCATATGGTACAGTTTACTTTGATCATTTCTCATAAATTTGTCAAAATAGTGTGGTAGAATTATTTTAAAAACAAGAGATTCTAGGCTTGTTTAATTTCTGTTTCCCCCCCCCAATATTTTTTTACACTATTTTTACATATAAATCGACTCAAAATGAATGAAAGACCTAAATGTGAGACAAGAATCTACCAAAACCCTAGAGGAGAACACAGGCAGCAACTTCTTTGACCTCAGCCACAGCAAATTATTGCTAGACACATCTCCAAAGGCAAGGGAAACAAAGGCAAAAATGAACTACTAATGTAGAGTGATAGTTTATACATTCTGAAGCCCAGGAAATATTTTCATTTTACAGTTAAATTAGCATCTTTGATTTCTGGTTTCAAAAATGTATCCCCCCAAACATATTATTAACATTGTTTAATTACAAAATACATACAGAAACACTGAAATTCTTTTTTTTTAATTTATTTTTTATTGGTGTTCAATTTACTAACATACAGAATAACCCCCAGTGCCCGTCACCCATTCACTCCCACCCCCCGCCCTCCTCCCCTTCTACCACCCCTAGTTCGTTTCCCAGAGTTAGCAGTCTTTACGTTCTGTCTCCCTTTCTGATATTTCCCACACATTTCTTCTCCCTTCCCTTATATTCCCTTTCACTATTATTTATATTCCCCAAATGAATGAGAACATATAATGTTTGTCCTTCTCCGACTGACTTACTTCACTCAGCATAATACCCTCCAGTTCCATCCACGTTGAAGCAAATGGAGGGTATTTGTCATTTCTAATAGCTGAGTAATATTCCATTGTATACATAAACCACATCTTCTTTATCCATTCATCTTTCGTTGGACACCGAGGCTCCTTCCACAGTTTGGCTATCGTGGCCATTGCTGCTATAAACATCGGGGTGCAGGTGTCCCGGCGTTTCATTGCATTTGTATCTTTGGGGTAAATCCCCAACAGTGCAATTGCTGGGTCGTAGGGCAGGTATATTTTTAACTGTTTGAGGAACCTCCACACAGTTTTCCAGAGTGGCTGCACCAGTTCACAGTCCCACCAACAGTGTATGAGGGTTCCCTTTTCTCCGCATCCTCTCCAACATTTGTGGTTTCCTGCCTTGTTAATTTTCCCCATTCTCACTGGTGTGAGGTGGTATCTCATTGTGGTTTTGATTTGTATTTCCCTGATGGCAAGTGATGCAGAGCATTTTCTCATATGCATGTTGGCCATGTCTATGTCTTCCTCTGTGAGATTTCCCTTCATGTCTTTTGCCCATTTCATGATTGGATTGTTTGTTTCTTTGGTGTTGAGTTTAATAAGTTCTTTATAGATCTTGGAAACTAGGCCTTTATCTGATATGTCATTTGCAAATATCTTCTCCCATTCTGTAGGTTGTTTTTGAGTTTTGTTGACTGTATCCTTTGCTGTGCAAAAGCTTCTTATCTTGATGAAGTCCCAATAGTTCATTTTTGCTTTTGTTTCTTTTGCCTTCGTGGATGTATCTTGCAAGAAGTTACTGTGGCCGAGTTCAAAAAGGGTGTTGCCTGTGTTCTTCTCTAGGATTTTGATGGAATCTTGTCTCACATTTAGATCTTTCATCCATTTTGAGTTTATCTTTGTGTATGGTGAAAGAGAGTGGTCTAGTTTCATTCTTCTGCATGTGGATGTCCAATTTTCCCAGCACCATTTATTGAAGAGACTGTCTTTCTTCCAATGGATAGTCTTTCCTCCTTTATCGAATATTAGTTGCCCATAAAGTTCAGGGTCCACTTCTGGATTGCTTGTATTTACTTAGTATCTGTGACTTGCTTCCTTTAAATAGTATACATTTATTTCCTGGGTACTAGTTTGAAAGTGGTGAATGTTGAATTACATTTACAGTTAAGTCACAATTTGAGATTACAGATGCTTCTTCTATGAAAAATGCATATTTTCTAATTTTTTGGTTTATAAGCTTCAAAGTCTATTTTACTCTTTGATGAGGACTAGTTCTTAAATTAAACCAATGGATTAGAGCATGAAATTTGTTGAAAGCTGTTTCTTTGCAATATTCTGATGCTTCCTAAATAAGTATCTGGTGTTCACCCTACATTTTGAAAATAACTTTTTATTTTGAGATAATTGTAGAATCACATGCAGTCATAAATAATAGAGATCCTGTTGGACTCTTCATTCAGTTTCCCCCAGTGGTAACATCTTACATAACTATAGTTCAGTGTCACAACCAGGAATTGCCATAAGCACAATCTGTATACCTTATGCAGATTTCACCAATTTCTACTTATGTGCGCGCGCGTGTGTGTGTGTAGGATCTCTCATGCCACAACTGCCTCCCTCTCTGCTTACCTAACCACTGGGCTCGTCTCCATGTCCGTATAGTTTTATCATTTCAAAAATGTTATATACATGCATCTTACCTTTTCCCCTCCATATGCTGAAAGTAAGGACAACTACAAGAAAAAGGACAAAGAATTCTTAATGTTTGTGTCTATATTACTAGGTCTTGTAAGGTTTTCTTTGAAAGAAAGGCGAAGTTATCACCTTAATGTTCACTAGGTAAATCATTTTCCCTGAGCATAAATAATAATTTCCAGATACTAAAATGCTGAGTTACTAAACCTGTGTAGTTGACATATTCAAAAATGCTTGCAATTCAGCCTTCCCCTTAAAGATCACCTTTTCAGAGATTGTTTTGATGATCCAAACCACAGCAGTTTCCAAGTAACTCTCAACCTCATTGTCATCTATTTTCATGATAGCACATGGGCATTTTATGATTTATTTGTCTGTCTCTCCCTCTTTACCCTCTTAAAACATAAGCTCTATGAGGGTAGGGACCTTATTTGTGTTTTTCATCTGAAATTTCCAGTGCCTAGAGTGGTGCCTCTGCATAAAATGTTTTTTTTTTTTTTTCATAAAATGTTTCATGAAATGCATTTCATAGGTCTGAAAACGTATCTTCTAAGCCCATGTTTGTTTGTTTGTTTACTTTGATGATAAATTTTAATTTTTAATGGTGCCTGAAACTGTGCCTGAATTTTGATATATAGTGCTGAAATGTTTGGGTCATTTTCCTACAGTTTAGTCAGCTAGTGACTTGTTTGGGAACATTACATCCCAGGGAGGTAGAACAATTCTTGCATTCCCTATTCAGGACTGTTTGAAGGCATCCAGTAGTCTTCTGTGAATTGACAGGACACTAGAACATCCATCACTTGCTTCCTTTCATAGCGTTACTCTTACGGGTTTGGTCCAATAGTAGATTTCCCAGGTTTGAAGCCCGTCTCTATCATTTATTAGCTGTGTAGCCGTGTGCAAATTACCTAACCTCTCTGTATCTTGGTTTCATAATCTGTTAGATAAGGATATTAATAGGATAGGATGTATTTTATAGAGTTGTTATAAGAATTAAGTGAGACTGTGTCCCTAAAAGTACTTAGACCACTTCCTGGCACATAAGAGATGTTTAATAAATGCTGGCTATTGGAGGAGCAAGATGGCGGAAGAGCAGGGTCTCCAAATCACCTGTCTCCACCAAACTACCTAGAAAACCTTCAAATTATCCTGAAAATCTATGAATTCGGCCTGAGATTTAAAGAGAGACCAGCTGGAATGCTACAGTGAGAAGAGTTCGCGCTTCTATCAAGGTAGGAAGACGGGGAAAAAGGAATAAAGGAACAAAGGCCTCCAAGGGGGAGGGGCCGCGAGGAACCGGGCTGAGGCCGGGGCGAGTGTCCCCAGGACAGGAGAGCCCCGTCCCGGAGACGCAGGAGCTGCACCGACCTTCCCGGGCGGAAAGGGGCTCGCAGGGAGCTGGAGCAGGACCCAGGAGGGCGAGGAGGCCCTCGGGCTCCCGGGGACAGTAACAGCAACTGCGCGCCCAGGAGAGTGCGCCGAGCTCCCTAAGGGCTGCAGCGCACGGCGGGACCCGGCAGGACCGGAGCAGCTGAAGGGGCTCGGGGGCGGCTCCGCGGAGGGGGCTGCGCGGCCCCGGGAGCAGCTCGGCCGGGCTCGGGCAGAGGAAGAGGCTCCGTGCGGAGGGGGCTGCGCGGTTCCAGGAGCAGCTCGGAGGGGCTCGGGCGGCAGCTCCGCGGAGGGGGCTGCGGGCCGGGAGCGCGAATCCACCAGCACAGGCCCCGGAGCACAGGGCGCCGGGACACAGCCCAGGATCCCGCCTCCCCCGGGACAGGCAGAGGCCGGGAGGGCCCAGGACAGCGAGGACGCTCCTGCCCCAGCTGAGCAGATCAGCGGCCCCGCCCCGGAGCCTCCAGGCCCTGCAGACGGAGTTCCTGCCGGAGCTGAATCCAGGTTTCCAGAGCTGCCCCGCCACTGGGGCTGTTCCTCCTGCAGCCTCACGGGGTAAACAACCCCCACCGAGCCCTGCACCAGGCAGGGGCACAGCAGCTCCCCCAACTGCTAACACCTGAAAATCGGCACAACAGGCCCCTCACCCAGAAGATCAGCTAGACTGACAACTTCCAGGAGAAGCCAAGGGTCTTAAAGAACACAGAATCAGAAGATACTCCCCGGTGGTTCTTTTTTTTTTTTTTTTTTTTGTTTTGTTTTGTTTTGTTTTTGTTTTGTTTTGCTTTTTGATTTGTTTCCTTCCCCCACCCCCTTTTTTTCTCCTTTCTTTTTCTTTCTCTTTTTCTTCTTTTTTTTTTTTTCCGTTTTTTTTTCTCTTTTTCTTCCCTTTTTTTTTCTTCTCTTTCTCTTTTCTTTCCTTCTTTCTCTCCTCTCTTTTTCTCTTTTTCCCAATACAATTTGCTTTTGGCCACTCTGCACTGAGCAAAATGACTAGAAGGAAAACCTCACCTCAAAAGAAAGAATCAGAAACAGTCCTCTCTCCCACAGAGTTACAAAATCTGGATTACAATTCAATGTCAGAAAGCCAATTCAGAAGCACTATTATACAGCTACTGGTGGCTCTAGAAAAAAGTATAAAGGACTCAAGAGACTTCATGACTGCAGAATTTAGAGCTAATCAGGCAGAAATTAAAAATCAATTGAATGAGATGCAATCCAAACTAGAAGTCCTAACGACGAGGGTTAACGAGGTGGAAGAACGAGTGAGTGACCTAGAAGACAAGTTGATAGCAAAGAGGGAAACTGAGGAAAAAAGAGACAAACAATTAAAAGACCATGAAGATAGATTAAGGGAAATAAACGACAGCCTGAGGAAGAAAAACCTACGTTTAATTGGGGTTCCCGAGGGCGCCGAAAGGGACAGAGGGCCAGAATATGTATTTGAACAAATTCTAGCTGAAAACTTTCCTAATCTGGGAAGGGAAACAGGCATTCAGATCCAGGAAATAGAGAGATCCCCCCCTAAAATCAATAAAAACCGTTCAACACCTCGACATTTAATTGTGAAGCTTGCAAATTCCAAAGATAAGGAGAAGATCCTTAAAGCAGCAAGAGACAAGAAATCCCTGACTTTTATGGGGAGGAGTATTAGGGTAACAGCAGACCGCTCCACAGAGACCTGGCAGGCCAGAAAGGGCTGGCAGGATATATTCAGGGTCCTAAATGAGAAGAACATGCAACCAAGAATACTTTATCCAGCAAGGCTCTCATTCAAAATGGAAGGAGAGATAAAGAGATTCCAAGACAGGCAGCAACTAAAAGAATATGTGACCTCCAAACCAGCTCTGCAAGAAATTTTAAGGGGGACTCTTAAAATTCCCCTTTAAGAAGAAGTTCAGTGGAATAGTCCACAAAAACAAAGACTGAATAGATATCATGATGACACTAAACTCATATCTCTCAATAGTAACTCTGAATGTGAACGGGCTTAATGACCCCATCAAAAGGCGCAGGGTTTCAGACTGGATAAAAAAGCAGGACCCATCTATTTGCTGTCTACAAGAGACTCATTTTAGACAGAAGGACACCTACAGCCTGAAAATAAAAGGTTGGAGAACCATTTACCATTCGAATGGTCCTCAAAAGAAAGCAGGGGTAGCCATCCTTATATCAGATAAACTAAAATTTACCCCAAAGACTGTAGTGAGAGATGAAGAGGGACACTATATCATACTTAAAGGATCTATTCAACAAGAGGACTTAACAATCCTCAATATATATGCTCCGAATGTGGGAGCTGCCAAATATATAAATCAATTATTAACCAAAGTGAAGAAATAGTTAGATAATAATACACTTATACTTGGTGACTTCAATCTAGCTCTTTCTATACTCGATAGGTCTTCTAAGCAAAACATCTCCAAAGAAACGAGAGCTTTAAATGATACACTGGACCAGATGGATTTCACAGATATCTACAGAACTTTACATCCAAACTCAACTGAATACACATTCTTCTCAAGCGCACATGGAACTTTCTCCAGAATAGACCACATATTGGGTCACAAATTGGGTCTGAACCGATACCAAAAGATTGGGATCGTCCCCTGCATATTCTCAGACCATAATGCCTTGAAATTAGAACTAAATCACAACAAGAAGTTTGGAAGGACCTCAAACACGTGGAGGTTAAGGACCATCCTGCTAAAAGATAAAAGGGTCAACCAGGAAATTAAGGAAGAATTAAAAAGATTCATGGAAACTAATGAGAATGAAGATACAACCGTTCAAAATCTTTGGGATGCAGCAAAAGCAGTCCTAAGGGGGAAATACATCGCAATACAAGCATCCATTCAAAAACAGGAAAGAACTCAAATACAAAAGCTCACCTTACACATAAAGGAGCTAGAGAAAAAACAGCAAATAGATCCTACACCCAAGAGAAGAAGGGAGTTAATAAAGATTCGAGCAGAACTCAACGAAATCGAGACCAGAAGAACTGTGGAGCAGATCAACAAAACCAGGAGTTGGTTCTTTGAAAGAATTAACAAGATAGATAAACCATTAGCCAGCCTTATTAAAAAGAAGAGAGAGAATACTCAAATTAATAAAATCATGAATGAGAAAGGAGAGATCACTACCAACACCAAGGAAATACAAACGATTTTAAAAACATATTATGAACAGCTATACGCCAATAAATTAGGCAATCTGGAAGAAATGGACGCATTCCTGGAAAGCCACAAACTACCAAAACTGGAACAGGAAGAAATAGAAAACCTGAACAGACCAATAACCAGGGAAGAAATTGAAGCAGTCATCAAAAACCTCCCAAGACACAAGAGTCCAGGGCCAGATGGCTTCCCAGGGGAATTTTATCAAACGTTTAAAGAAGAAACCATACCTATTCTCCTAAAGCTTTTTGGAAAGATAGAAAGAGATGGAGTACTTCCAAATTCGTTCTATGAAGCCAGCATCACCTTAATTCCAAAGCCAGACAAAGACCCCGCCAAAAAGGAGAATTACAGACCAATATCCCTGATGAACATGGATGCAAAAATTCTCAACAAGATACTGGCCAATAGGATCCAACAGTACATTAAGAAAATTATTCACCATGACCAAGTAGGATTTATCCCTGGGACACAAGGCTGGTTCAACACCCGTAAAACAATCAATGTGATTCATCATATCAGCAAGAGAAAAACCAAGAACCATATGATCCTCTCATTGGATGCAGAGAAAGCATTTGACAAAATACAGCATCCATTCCTGATCAAAACTCTTCAGAGTGTAGGGATAGAGGGAACATTCCTCGACATCTTAAAAGCCATCTATGAAAAGCCCACAGCAAATATCATTCTCAATGGGGAAGCACTAGGAGCCTTTCCCCTAAGATCAGGAACAAGACAGGGATGTCCACTCTCACCACTGCTATTCAACATAGTACTGGAAGTCCTAGCCTCAGCAATCAGACAACAAAAAGACATTAAAGGCATTCAAATTGGCAAAGAAGAAGTCAAACTCTCCCTCTTCGCCGATGACATGATACTCTACATAGAAAACCCAAAAGTCTCCACCCCAAGATTGCTAGAACTCATACAGCAATTCGGTAGCGTGGCAGGATACAAAATCAATGCCCAGAAGTCAGTGGCATTTCTATACACTAACAATGAGACTGAAGAAAGAGAAATTAAGGAGTCAATCCCATTTACAATTGCACCCAAAAGCATAAGATACCTAGGAATAAACCTCACCAAAGATGTAAAGGATCTATACCCTCAAAACTATAGAACACTTCTGAAAGAAATTGAGGAAGACACAAAGAGATGGAAAAATATTCCATGCTCATGGATTGGCAGAATTAATATTGTGAAAATGTCAATGTTACCCAGGGCAATATACACGTTTAATGCAATCCCTATCAAAATACCATGGACTTTCTTCAGAGAGTTAGAACAAATTATTTTAAGATTTGTGTGGAATCAGAAAAGACCCCGAATAGCCAGGGGAATTTTAAAAAAGAAAACCATATCTGGGGGCATCACAATGCCAGATTTCAGGTTGTACTACAAAGCTGTGGTCATCAAGACAGTGTGGTACTGGCACAAAAACAGACACATAGATCAGTGGAACAGAATAGAGAATCCAGAAGTGGACCCTGAACTTTATGGGCAACTAATATTCGATAAAGGAGGAAAGACTATCCATTGGAAGAAAGACAGTCTCTTCAATAAATGGTGCTGGGAAAATTGGACATCCACATGCAGAAGAATGAAACTAGACCACTCTCTTTCACCATACACAAAGATAAACTCAAAATGGATGAAAGATCTAAATGTGAGACAAGATTCCATCAAAATCCTAGAGAAGAACACAGGCAACACCCTTTTTGAACTCGGCCATAGTAACTTCTTGCAAGATACATCCACGAAGGCAAAAGAAACAAAAGCAAAAATGAACTATTGGGACTTCATCAAGATAAGAAGCTTTTGCACAGCAAAGGATACAGTCAACAAAACTCAAAGACAACCTACAGAATGGGAGAAGATATTTGCAAATGACATATCAGATAAAGGGCTAGTTTCCAAGATCTATAAAGAACTTATTAAACTCAACACCAAAGAAACAAACAATCCAATCATGAAATGGGCAAAAGACATGAACAGAAATCTCACAGAGGAAGACATAGACATGGCCAACATGCATATGAGAAAATGCTCTGCATCACTTGCCATCAGGGAAATACAAATGAAAACTACAATGAGATACCACCTCACACCAGTGAGAATGGGGAAAATTAACAAGGCAGGAAACCACAAATGTTGGAGAGGATGCGGAGAAAAGGGAACCCTCTTACACTGTTGGTGGGACTGTGAACTGGTGCAGCCACTCTGGAAAACTGTGTGGAGGTTCCTCAAACAGTTAAAAATAGACCTGCCCTACGACCCAGCAATTGCACTGTTGGGGATTTACCCCAAAGATACAAATGCAATGAAACGCCGGGACACCTGCACCCCGATGTTTATAGCAGCAATGGCCACGATAGCCAAACTGTGGAAGGAGCCTCGGTGTCCAACGAAAGATGAATGGATAAAGAAGATGTGGTTTATGTATACAATGGAATATTACTCAGCTATTAGAAATGACAAATACCCACCATTTGCTTCAACATGGATGGAACTGGAGGGTATTATGCTGAGTGAAGTAAGTCAGTCGGAGAAGGACAAACATTATATGTTCTCATTCATTTGGGGAATATAAATAATAGTGGAAGGGAGAAGAAATGTGTGGGAAATATCAGAAAGGGAGACAGAACGTAAAGACTGCTAACTCTGGGAAACGAACTAGGGGTGGTAGAAGGGGAGGAGGGCGGGGGGTGGGAGTGAATGGGTGACGGGCACTGGGTGTTATTCTGTATGTTAGTAAATTGAACACCAATAAAAAAAAAAATGCTGGCTATTATTATTCAGTGTGAGAGAGTTAGTAGCTGTTTTATTCACACATCAAGCAGTTGAAATAACACAATTTATGGCATACATCTAATCAGATAGTAGTGTATCATAAGAGTTTTATCTATAATCAGAAAATGGATTTCAGGTTTATTTATTTCCTCTTATTACATTAGATGGTTTTGTGAACATCAAATAGTTTGGAAAGTGCTGAAAGGAAATGAAATCTGAGAGGCCTGGAAACATATTCTCTTGATTGTTGGTTGTAATTCTTGCTTTGAATGAGAGAGGTCACCTCAGAACATAGACTGTTCTTTTGCTGTCCATGCAAATTATGATCACTAATACGAGTTTCCCAGACATTGGTTAAATGCTGGTAGCGAGAGGCAGTCATGAGAAGATTAGAAAGCTGCTGCTGTTTGTTTTTAGCTCATCTTCACTCCTCTTAGAGCTCTCTTTGTTCTTTTTGTCTCAAAGCCTGGTCCGTGCTTGCTGCCCTCTGCACACCATCCTATAAACCTTTTCTGTACCATCTATGAATGTAAGTTTGCTACTGATTGGCTAACTCCTTAGACTGAGTTAGTCCCTGTAACAATAAGTTTACAAGAAGTTGCAAAGAAATGGACAGGGAGGTTCCATTTACCTTTTATGCATCCTCCCCTAATAGTAATATCTAGAGTAACTGTACTAAAATGTCAATACAAGGAAATTGACATGGGTACAATCCACAAGGCTTATTCTATACATTTATTTGTGTATGTGTGTTTCTGGTTTGTGAATTTTTTTTTTAATCACCTGTGTAGTTTTGTGTAACCATCACTACAGTCAAGATGATGAACTGTACCATCACCATAAGGCTCACTGTGCTACTCCTTTATGGCTATACCCATCCCTCCCCCTGTCTGTAATCCCTGACAATTTGTTCTCCTTTTTATAGTTTTGTTATTCTAAGAATATTATGTAAATCAAATCATAAAGTATGTTACTTTTTGAGATTGGCTTTTCCCACTCAGCTTAATTTCCTTGAGGTTTGTCTATCAAATTTGTTGCATGCATTAAGAGTTTGTTTCCTTTTTATTTTTGAGCAGTATTCCTTGGTGTGGTTGCATCAGTTTGTTTAACTACTCACCTGTTGGAGAATGTTTCCAGCTTTTTAGTGGTACTAATAAAGCTGCTGTGAACATTCATATACAGATTTCTGTGTGAACACACATTATCATTTCTTTGGGAAAAAAAGCCCAAGGGTACAACAGCTAGGTTTTATGGTCAATCCATTTTTTAGTTTTAAAAGAAGCTGTCAAGCTATTTACCAGAGTGGCTGTATCATTTTATATTTTCCACTAACACTTTATGAAGCATCTAATTTTTCTTTCTTTTTAAAATTTTACTTACTTATTTAAGTAATCTCTACACACAGCATGGGGCTAGAACTCATAATCCTAAGACCAAGAGTCACATGTTTTTCCAAATGAGCCAGCCAGGCACCTCTATGAGTGATCTAATTTTTCATATCCTCACTATTATTTGGTAGTGTCACTATTTTTTATTTTAGCTGTTATGATGGCGATACATCATTGTGATTTTAATCCACATTTCCCTAATCACCAGTGATGTTGATCATCTTTTCATGTGCTTGTCATTTGTGTATCTTCTTTGGTGAAATGTCTGTTCATGTGTTTTGCCCATTTTCTGATTGGATTTTTTTAATGTTGAATTTTGAGAGTTCTTTACTTTTTTAAATTTAAGTTGTCAGATGTGTAATTTGCAAATATTTTTTCCCAGTCTGTATTTTGCCTTTTTAACCCCTAACAAGACCTTTCACAGAGCAAACATTTTTAATTTTGATGAAGTTAACTTATCAATTTTCCCTTTTTATCTATTTTGTTTTGAAAAAAAAAAAAAAAAACCCTGGCATGCAATTTGGAATTTATTGAAATTCTTGGATCTGTGGGCTTGTAGTTGTCATCATGTTTATAAAAATTCCAGCCATTAGGGGCACCTGGATGGCTCAGTCAAGTGTATGCCTTCAGCTCAGGTCATGATCCCAGGGTCCTGTGTTGGGTTTTCTGCTCAGTGGGGAGACGCTTCTCCTTCTCCCTTTGACCCTCCCCTACTTGTGTGTTCTCACTCTTTCTCTCTTGCAAAAATAAAATCTTAAAAATTAACTCCAGTCATTATTTCTTTATTTTTTTCTACTTTCCTTTTGATACCGTTTATATGTATACTAGATGCTTGCTATTGTCCTATAGGTCACTGCAGCCCTGTTTACATTTATGCAGCTTTTTTTTCCTCTCTGTGCTCCATTTTGGATAGTTCCTATTGCTATGCGTTCAAATTAACTGATCTTTTCTTTGGAAGTGTCTAATATGCTGTTAATCCTATCTACTCTATTTTTCATTTCAGATAATGTATTTTTCATCTGTGGAAATTCCATTTGGATTGTTGAGAAAACCTTCTGTTCTCTCTTAATCACGTTCATGTATTTCTCTCTCCTTTTAAACATGTAGAGCATATTTATAATAGTTGTTTTAACATTCTTGACTGCTAGATCTATCATCTCTGTCATTTGGAGGCCATATGTCTGGCAGCTTTTAACTGGATGTCAGACATTGTGACTTTCATGTTGTTGGTTGATGGATTAAATTGACTTTCTTTACATAGTGTTAGATTTTGTTCTGGCATGCAGTTAAGTTGTTTGGAGTCATTTGAAGCCTTTTGAGACTTGCTTTTAAGCTTAGTTAGGGCAGTCGTTTGTTTGCACAGCATTTGTTGGAAAGAGTTTTATAATTTGTTGAATTACTTTGCCACCTTTGTTGAAAACCAGTTGACCTCTGTTCTGTTCTATTGATTTGTTCCTTGCCCCAGTACCACAGTACCTTGATTATTGTACCTTTATATTGGGTCTTGAAGCCAGGTACTGTGAATCCTCCAATTTTTTTTTCTTTTTTAAGTTGTTTTGTCTTTTCTGGGAACTTTTCCCTTTATAAATACACTCTGGAATCAGTTTGTCAATTTCTATAAAATGTGCAGTGAAGTTGAGAATCACAAAATAGATCTTGGCAAAATCCATGCCTTCTGATATTTCTTAGAAATTGTTTTGTGGGCCTTCTCTAGAAAACACTCCTTATGAAGTCTAGGCTTCATTCAACTTGAACTTACATATCTTGTAATTTCTAAAAATTACTGCAGTATATATACTATAGTATATTATTATTATATATACTAATAAATACTTTTCTTTAGGTCTTTGCCTGGATATATTTGTTGCCTTGTCTATTTTAGTGTCTTTGGTAGTACTGAATTGTTATTGTTTCAATTTTAAGAATATAAGTGTTGATTAAGTACAAGAAAAACAAGAAACGAACATAGCACATCGTTGATTAAATCTGTCAACAAAGGATGTGTAAGAGAATTGAGCTTTTTCCTCTGTAGTATCAGAATTGATCTTCCTTCTGCTATGTTACAGTTTCTAGACAGATATTAGGGAAATATTCAGGGACATAGTTTTTATGATACTGTACTTAATGAAATATCAATACTACAACAAAGTGACATTATTGCTTTTTATATTTCCAAATAAGCTTGAGTTTTCCAAAAACTTCAAATAAGCTATTTGTTTTTGCTACTATCTTGCAATGTATGCTTTAATAACATTACATTTCTTGGTTACTTTAAATGATTTTTTTTCTAGAATTTACCTAACCAAATTGCAGTATTCATTTTCACAATTATTTCTGAGTTGTGGTTTTACATATATGAAACATTATCCACAATTTATGATTCCAGTTACATAAATTGGTCCTTTTAGTCTCTTGTAGTAAATACATGTAGATGTTATGAATAAGATCCTACAGGAACTTTTATGTCATTTTAATGGGTTCATGTTTGTATTGAATAACTGAATTGCAACTTTTAATTTCAATTTAGAGTGTTCACAGAATAAAATATTTGAATTAACTGAAATGAATTAGGGTACCTCAGAACAGTGATGGAAGGAACTAAGAACTATATTCATTTTATTAGAGTGATCATATTGTTTTATGAGAAAACAAGCCATTTTGCTCTGGATGGCAATTATTTGCGGTAAAGAAGTACCTTGGAATTATAGATCATTTTTCAGTTTTATGGGCATTTCTGTCAGCTGAAAATAATTGCTGATTTGGGCTTTCCTTGGAGCAAGAGGTGGAAATTATTTTATTAACTTTGTACGGAGGCATCTTTTAGTCATTAATTAGATATATTACTCTGGAAGCAGTGGAATATTGTTTTTTTAGAAGTTTAGAATTCTGTAATAGAAGCCCAATAAAAGAATAAGCCAGCTGCAGAAAAGTGCTACATATGTGATTCAGAGAATCTGAGGCCGATGATTTAGAATGCAGCAAGGTGCTAACTGTATGTCCTATAGACATTGGATAAAAAAGAGTTCAAAGCCTGAAAGATCCTGATAGACTTGGTTTTTGTTTTAAAAGATAGTATTTGGTGTTCTTCATCATGTCCATATTGAGACCACAAAATGTTAAGCAGGTATAGTTCCCTTACTTCTGATCCCCCTCCCTTGTTCTGCTATATACAGGCGTAACACACATTTCTGCAAATGGGAGGGATAATGGAACTGGTGGTATATTGGTTTGTTATAGCCTAAACCCTAAAGGAATGTGCTCCAGCCAGGACTCTTGGTTTTCTTTATATCCTCTGAAATTATGCTATGCCTCCAACCATACCTTGTTCCAGTTACAGACTATAATACGCAATAATTTTATGTCATCGAACTATGTACCACCCAGTGTTCTAGATATTTTCCATATATTGACTCATTTGATCCTCATATCAATTCTATGAGATAGGGTAATATTACTTTTTGCTATTTTACAGACGGAAACTAAGACAAAACACTGTCAGCTAGAAAGTGATAGAAGTGAGATATCAACCAGATTCTCTGCTTCTAGCCTCTTCTTTTCTGTATAGCTCGAATTTATTAAGAAATCCCAAGTAAATTTGTATTATCACTGTTTTTCATATTATTAACAATGTCCTAAATTTGACAGCTCCAACTTTGTATTAGATACCACTCCAAAAAGCTTGTTTGTAATTTCTCTTAATTTCCACTAGAGGTCAGTCTATCACCTGGCAATGTCAATATTGTCTGCTTCCCCTTCTTTGGAAGTGCACAATTTCAAGTATACTGAGTTAAAGAAGCATACAATGAGAGTCTTGGGTAGCAGAATCATTTTTGAATTAGAAACATAATCAGAGAGTGATCCTTATCGTAGTTAAGGCATATATAACTATTATAAGACCCAATATTGGCTCAATAGATTATATTTGCAGAATTTAATCAAGATACCAAATATATATATATATCCTGGGAGATGGTAACTGATGTAGAAAAGACTAACGACCTTGACCTTTCTTTACTGCCTCTCAACTAACCAAACATTAAATATTAAACCAATTTTGGGTTGCTGGTACTCCAGATCTCATTTAATTCATTCAAGGAAGTAGAATATACCCTGAGAGTAATGAAATAATGAAATTATTTAGTGTTCACTAATAGATACTCTCTGGTAATTTTAACGCAATGTGGGTCTGAGAATTTTTTAAAGTAGCCTAGAGACTTATTTTGCAGATTTCAAGTTTTAGAAATAACAAGGTATTGAATTATGATGCAGAAACCAAGAGTCTTCATTTAGAAACAACACTTTGAGGCAACTTCTGTGGTTGTAAAAGAGGAGCATCATATTTTAGAGGTATCCACATAGTTATTTGGAGATTCTGGAACAGTCCTGAGTACAGGAATTTAACCAGCAATGTTAGTTATACGTAAGAAACGGTCCTGGCTCCTGTAGGTTAAATAAAATCTTTTAGGCAGCCTTCAAATGAATGGAAACAATCTGACTTGACTTCAGATTTGTCGCACTGGTAATGAATGGCAACACACAGAGGAGGCCAGGCCAGTGAGGAAAGCACACAGGAAGGTGGGTCAACAGAATTTGTAGGTCTGGATAGGGAAAAAGTTAAATCTGGAGGACTGTTGGAAGAGAGAGGAACGAGAGAGTCCTATATGTAGAGAGAGATAGGCAGAATCAGACAGGGTATTGGGCTTCCAGGGAGACTAGTCACATCTAGGACCTGAGATGCTTCAAGGGCAACAGAGAACTACTGGGCATGAGGGTAAGAACTGGTGATTCCTAAACAGTGCCTTTCCCTTGCTATGTATTTAACACATGCTGGGCAATTTGCTAAGACACTTTGTGTATATTATCTCCTTTTCCTCTTATAAGGCAGATTGTAATCCCCTTTTACAGACAAAATAACTGGGGCCCAAACAGTTTCAGTAACTTGCCTGGTGTCGTATAGTTTATGAATGGCTGGACTAAGATTTGAACCCAGGGCATTGTGACTCCACCTATGAAGCTGTGCTTCCTAATGCAGAAGGTATTTCTTTTCTGCCTCAGTTTTATGCTGCCTGCAGGGTAGGGATAGTTATAGGCTTACATCCAATGGGAAATTAACCCCATAGGTAAACCCCAATTACAGCAAAAGTAAGGGGTTATAACTTTCAGGGAGGCGGGAGTGGGGATATTTTTGTTAAAAATGTGAAGTTTCTTCACCTCTGCCTATATTCACAGTAAAGACCTATATTCTCCATGTAGCAGTGATTAGGTGGTGGTGAATCTATCCCTTGTACTTCTCACTACTTTGTTGTTTTTTTTTCCCTCTCCTAAAATCCACTAATTATCTTACTAGGTGTTCTCTCTGTTGGCTTGGTTTTTCATAAATGACACTACTGGAGGTGCCCTCTCAAGGACTTTCTAGAGTCTTAATAGGAAGAGTAGTGGGCCAACCTAAAAGGAAGTTTAGGGATCACTAATTTGGTCTGTCAGTATACTTTTGTCACTTTATTTTTACACCTGCAGGCAGCAGTGCTTCTGAGATCTTTTGGTCCTTTAAAGATAGCTTTGATCCTAGATCTCTTTCTGCTTGGGATATGTTTTTGAAGGGCTGAGGACAGAATGTCAGCTTTCTTCTCCCAAAGGCACCCGTTGCTGAATTTCCCCTATAATCTGGGGCTTTCATCATTTCTTCCATGTTGATGGTGGCACTAGACCTGGGGAATAGCGTTTATCTTTTGTTTTTTGACCCAAGTGACTGGTTAATGGTGAAAGGGCCATCAGCTAAGAATGCTTTTAATAAGGCCCTCTTTTTTGTGGCCTAGCCAGGGTCTATGTATGGTCAACCGCAAAAAGTATTCCCCAAGTTCTCTCACTTTTTTCATCTGAAGTTGCTTGAAGGTGATACTTAGGAAGAGTACATCCACATACTGTACAAGGGCAAGCAAAAGCTATATCTCTTTATATAGCTTTTAATCTCTTGGTTAAAACTTTGATTTATTTTGACAAAATAATATAGAATTCTTAACCTAGCAGTCTAATGTAACACTGGACCCACAAGAGCCAGATTCCCTTCTAAGTCTTGAGCAGAATTCTATAAGGCCAAAGTGCCTACTTTCTTCCAAGAGGCTTTTGGGACAGAATTTCCTCATCCTTTTTCAATCCATAAATACCCAAAGTGAGTTCTCCCTCCTACTTGCTATTTCATAGAGAAAGAAGACATTTGATGGGGAATTTCCCTACCAACCAAATCTATGAACCTGCTTGCACCCATCCACTCTTCCTCAGAAAGGTTCCCAACTCTCTTTCCTACTCATTTCCATTCTTGATTCTTTTATATCCTACAACTAAAGTCATATTTTACAAATACAAATCAGATCATGTCACTCCAAAGGAGTGTTAGTTTCATGTCAGGTAGAGAGTGGGCTGGAAATCTGGTAAGTACAATATAGCTGTATATAGATTTGCTGTTAAAGACTGATGCTGCATAGCCCAAAGGGGCAAATTATCTATTACATTGTGATGACTTGCCCAAACCACAGAAGATGTCATTAGTTGATACTTAGACTCTAAGTCATCATTCTTCAAAACATAATCTTGTGTTATGGTGGTTATGGGCTGGGCTAGAGTCACTTATCACTCTTCCTTTATGAGCACTTGGGTTGGGTTGAGCTTGAATCAGCAACTCAGATACCTCCTGCCTAGCAAGTACTCATTCAGTGACATTTACATCCCTTCTTGCCAGAAGACTTGGGTCACGGCTGTGTGAGGTTTACCCCAACAGGTTTTCCTAACTTTGAATCCCAAGGAATACTCTAACAAGGCCTATGGGCTTTGCATTCCAAGAAAAAAGGTTGTTATTTTTAGGTTCTACAGCTAAAAAAAAATCTATTACATCCAGATATAGGGTACTTATCTTGCAGTCTGTTACTAAGGGAGGCAAGCCTAAGCGACTCCTTACAAAATAAAGAAAATTAGCCTCAAAGACACTTTTGCCTCTTCCCATACTGAGAAGCACCACAGAAATTTCTGGCTAAAATAATTTAATCCATACCTCTTGGGCACTCTGTTTAATCTCTGCTTTAACAACCATCCCTTTACTCACGTATTGATTTGTTATCCTTGTGATTATTTGTTTAAAACCTGTCTTCCTCATTATAATATAAGTTCCTAGAAAGTAGGAACTATTTCTGCCTTCTTCATTGACATATCCTCAGTGCCTTTCAAAGTGCCTTGCACACAGTAAATATTCAATGATGAGTGAATGGATTGTGAGTTTTTCAAAGTAGATTTTAATAATAACAATGACTTCTAAAGATTCAGGAGATATTTAAAAAAGCAAAGTCATGTTAACCACATTCCCCATCATGGAACTAACTAAAACTCAACAAATATAGTGCAACACAAAGAAAAATTCAATGAAACTAGGAAATGGCTCAGTTCTAGGTTGTGCACTGGTATTTAAGAAGTAGTGAAATATGATCCATAGTGAAGTATGGATCAAATCTAGGAAGAATGCTAAAAGCTGATACACATTTCTGTGGATTGTAAACAGAGTGTGAATTTTACTGCAAGGAAGTGGAAGGCTTTGAGTGCCCATCTTACGAAGCTTAGGAGTTGGAGCAGGCTATGTGAAAAATTGGAAAATCTCTAAGGAAGTCAGTTCCCTATTTCAGAATAGCAGGAGAGGTGAGGATAAGGGAACATTTTTTTTTTTTTATACTCAGCTTCTAAACTATAATGAAATGAGGGGGAAGAAAGAGGAAGAAATGAGCTTTGTAGAAGTTGACCAGAATCAAGTGAATAGAAATGAACAAACAAATTAGCAAACCAAAACTGGCTAAATTGCTTTACTCTAAATTATAGAGATGAAGTACATTTCACTGAAGGCAGGTATTCAACCACTGAGCCACCCAGGCGTCCCTTATGAAGTGCATTTCAGGTTAAAAATTATTTCAGGAAAAAAAAGATTATTTCAGGAAATAGAAACTCCAGAAAAATATATCTATGTTCACTCTAATAATATGAAGGGAACATAGGATTTTTAAAAATTGAAATTAAGAGAAGGAAGGCAATTCCCTTCTAGTGGTGAGAATCATGGGATGTGAGGCTTTGGAGCTGTTGTCAGTTGCATCCCTGCCTCATGAAGGAAGTTGTTCTGTCTGTGATAGAAAGAGCAAGTCAACACATATAAGCAGAAATAAAAGACAAGAGAGAAACCATGCTGGTTAAGCTAAAAAGGCATGGTGATAGTGACATTCAAGTGTTATCCCTGCGGTCCTGATGCTCTTTATACATTTTCTAAAGATAGATGAAGGACTCTAGTATCTTTCCAATACATTTCTTTTATCTGAGCTAGCTCAAGTTAGTCTTCTATCATATGCTTGCAACTAAGAGTTTTGTAAAATATAATATAGATAATAAAGACAGGCAGAGAAGATCCAACATATGCATTATTGGTGTGCCTGATAAAGAGAGCAGAACAAATGGACAGAAAAAATTTAGACAGGTAATGGGGGGAGAAAACCTTTAGAAGTCAAGGAAATTTGTAATACGTAGAATAAAAAAGACACATGGTTCTAGGAGAAACTGCAACAGGATGATTAATACCAAGTAAGCACATGATAGTAAAGTTAGTGTGGTTTAAGAAAAGAATCTAATGGGCATCTGGGCAGAAAAAGCAAGTCACTCAAAAGGTGGAAAGGCCTCAAATGTCATGGCAACAGTCAAAGCCAGGGGGCAGTGGATTAGGGTTTCTAGAGCTTTGGTGGGGTATGTGTGGGAAGTCTTGATACCTAGTCAAGCTATGGTTTATGTTTAAAGATATCAATATTCTCAAACATTCAAGAACCTAGTTCCTGAAAAACTACCTCTTGAGTCAAATTAATCATCTATGTGACAAATAAGGAAAAATAACTTAGGAGTAGAGAAGCAGATACTCTTTGAAAGGATTGGCAGGATATGTGAAATCCACTTAAATATTGAATTAAGTCAAATCTAAATGTATTTTACAAAAACAGAAGAAAATGTAAGGGCTATACAATTAGTAGTGAGAAAGGATTTATAACAAGTATAAGGTGGGGAAAGATAGAAGAGGTAAAGGTATATATAAGTGTGTGAATTCATTTTTCCTAGTGGAGAGAGAGTCAGTAGATCCATCCTAAAGTTGATGAATTTACTGGTCTGAGGTGAAATCTTGGCACTGCCACATACCAGCTGTGTAACTTTAGATAAGTTTAAACCTCATCTGTAGTCACAGAATCTTCATCTGTGTCATGGAGATAATAACACTACCAACCTACTGAGGTTGTGGAGAGGATTAAAGGCAATAATGTATGTGAAGTACTACAACTGGTGCCCAGCCCAGAGTGAGCAGTCAATAAAAATGACTATTATTCATTATTATTATTCCAAGGAGAAAATACAGATAGTTTTATGATCTTAGGACAGAAGGGGTCTTTCTAAGTATAACTCTAAGCTCAGAGACCAGGAAAAGATTAAATAATTTGACCTTACAAAATGTAAAAGCTTTTGCATGGCAATATCACTATGATAAGAATCAGTGAACAAATACTCAAGTAGGGAAGAATAATTGCAATATATTTGACAGACAAAGGAATGATATTGTTAATATTCAGGTTCATTGAGAAGTCAACAAGAAAATATGAACAACGCAGTGTAAAAATGGATAATCTAAATGAATGTTTTATGGAAAAATAAAAATGATAAAAATTTGAAAAATTACTTAGTCTCACTTAAAATTAAAGAGGTAGAAATTAAAATGAGATGCCATTTTTCATTTATCAAATTGACAATGATGAGAAAGTTTGAAAATATTTAATGATAGAGTATGGTGAGATGGGCATTATCATATCCTTTTTTGAGGGCAATTTGACGTTTATTGAAATTAGAAATGTTCAGACCTTTTATCTCTGCAGTGCTACTTTTAAGAATATATTCTACAAATGTATTTATTTTAGAGTACAAGGATATATGTAAAATGATATTGTTTTATAGCATTGCTTTAAGAGAAATGATTTGGGAACAATTTACTGGACTACTGATAGGAGTTTGTTAAGTAACTTAAGGTGCTTATAGACCTTGGGATATTATATAGCCATTAAAGCAAAAGATAAATAAATATATGTACTGATAATGGAAAAGTAACCAGGCTACAGTGTTTAGGAAAAAAGGTAAGTAACATGAGGTTAGATACAGTATTATCTTATTTACTAAAAATAATACCTAATTTATTCATACAAATGGATTTTGAAAATGGAGAAATATTTTGGGAATACAATTATGTGGGGTAAATAGCAAAACACATCAAGTAAAGTGAACTAACATTTATTCAACAAAACAAAAATTAAGTAAGTCCCAACTTTGCATTAAGCACTGAACTGACTTTCCTTGATGCTTACAATCCTGTGGAATAGATAATGCTTGATAAATGCTATAAATAGAGATTCAGACATTTCTCCTAGAGGTTGTGTTTTCCCAATTAAAACCAGATGAAATGAGATCTGTTCACAAACACTATTTTTGCTACATGACCGTTGTTGTGATTCCAACGTAGAAAGTAGCACCAAGGACAAAAGCAGTACTATTGCTAAGCTTTGTGAATTCAAGTATGCCAGTATGTTGGCTTTGGGTTTTAGTTATCATAATGGCTGCTGATGGGGTAGAAAAAATGTGAGCAGGTATGCTAATGATAATACCAATGATGATAGGAAAAGAAGATCCAGTATTCCTGAGCAAAAACTAGGTTTGATTAAATCCTTTATTTACCAGTGATGTTATGATGTTAGATTTTATGTCACTATATACTTACTGTTATAAAGGCAATGATTTTATGAAGCCAAGCAGATCCCAGCATTTCCCAGAGTTTGGCCATATAATTTATACAAATCTATTTAGAAATTGTGACTCTTTTCTATTAGAGAATCTGTGGTTTTTCAAAATCTCATGACTCCATTGAGCTCAAGACATTTAAACAATGGTAAATGATTGCATTATTCAGTTGACATTGGCTATTTGATTCTAATACCCACATAGTTCTGCTATTTTTAAATTTTTAATTTTATATAAATTCAATTAATTAACATATAGTGTATTATTAGTTTCAGAGATAGAGTTCAGTGATTTCATCAGTTGCATATAATATCCAGTGCTCATTACATCAAGTGTCCTCCTTAATGCCCATCATCCAATTACCGTATCTCCCACCCTCTCCCCTCTAGCAACCTTCAGTTTGTTTCCTATATTTAGGAGTCTCTTATGGTTTGTTTCCCTCTTTAATTTCATCTTATTTTATTTTTCCCTTCCTTCCCCTATGATCTTCTGTTTTGTTTCTTAAATATTACATATGAGTGAAATCCATAGTTCTGCTATTAATACTTGTTTTGAAAACCTGAATTTGCTCCAGTGCCGTTGATATATTAGGAAACAATCTGAGCGTAAATGAATTTTGTATTTGCTTATACACAATTTTGTCAGCAGGAAACACCATGTGAACACAGAATACTGCACCTAGTATAGGAATACACAAATATAGGAATACACAGAACAGCTCATGCACAAGCCTAGGATATCTACCAGCTATCTCCTTAGAGTGTTATGAGCCACACCCACCTGCAGCTGGTGTTACACTCTGATTTCTGATAACCTTCTTTTGACGACTTAGCAATTAGCTCATAATCTACAGCCTTTCCAGACACACATTCACAAGCAAACTTCAGGTCTTTTTGATCAATTAATTGTAAGCACCACTGCACTCGGACCAGCCTAGGTCTTTTTTAAGGTAACATATTTCTGTATTTCTTAACCTTTTAACATGTATAAAGCTGTGCTACCATCTTCCTTAGGTCCCCATCTTTTGTATGTGTGTGTCACTGACAAAATTTTTGAGTATTGCGTCTCTAACTACATTTCCCTCATAAGTCCTGTGTTTTCTATTGTGCAATTTTTACAGTATAGTGATTTTTAGGAACATAGATGTCTTTTTATAGCAAAAATGACTACCTCCTTGAACAAATCAATGCTGATCTTTTTTCCTTTTCATTTTAAGTTTATATAGTACATCTGATTTGTAAAATTTACTTGCACAAACACCTCCTAATGGGTGATGGAAATTGTATTTTTTCTTTTGTTGCAGGTGTTCCATTGTACCTAGTTAGCTCAGCATTTCCAGGGTTAAGCCAACTTCTCTAATTCCTTACTGACAATTGGTTAGGCCTTCATAGTTCACATACACTAAGGATTTAGGTAACTTTTCTAAATTAAAATTTTCAAAGGGCTTCATCTTGGAATAAGATCTCAAATGAACCAAAGGACTTCTTTAGACCTCCATAACTTAAGTTTCATTATCCTGATTATTTTCCATACATTTATTATTATATGAAAAAACTACCATACCACGTTTGTGGTATGAAATACAAAGGTATAAGTAGCATGTAATTGAAAGCCACATATTTATTATTTGGAAATGAATTATTTGTGAAGAAGCTTAGCCATCTTCCTTTGAGTGTTTTGTCTACTTCAATGATGATTTAAGTTAACATAAAATCTTCATGTTGAATGTTGGAAGTTATTTTTGAGGTTGTAACATGATATGCATAGATCCAAGGAGTCACAGCAAGTGTATAGTGACCTTCTTGACATCTGACTTCTTGACATCTTACCCTGTACTCAGATGCTGTTCCTTATTCTAGTTCACTCAGTAGTTGCCTTATGAATTGTTTCTGTAAAAATATGAGAAGTAGGAATGTATATTTTGGCTTGAATACTTGGTTTAAGATTTACTTTGTTGAAGTATAGACTTTTACTCTAATTTTAGAAGATAAGAATGTGGCCTTAAGTTGAAATTTAAGAATTCTTTTCATTTTCTCTTTGAAAGAAAGTATCTTTGCCAGTTTAGCAGAGGGGCATTACAATCATGACCTTAAAATCTCTTCTTCATTCATTCTTCAGAGAACAAATATTTGTTAAGTGCCTACTATGTGTTGTAACTCTTTTATATCTAGAGAATATGAGTAAAAATAGTATTACCCTTCCTCCCTAATCAAGTGGGAGAGATAAACGTTAATTACTGACCAAAATATGTAATTACAGATTGTGATAAGTGCAATGAAGAGAAAAGTACAAGTTCCTTTGGAAGAGAAAAAAATCCAGGGGACCTAATTTGGATAAGTGATTAAAAAAGGCCTTTCCGTGGAAGTGACATTTAAACTGAGACCTACAGGATAAGGAGTTTACCGGAAGGGAAAGGGGGTGGAAGGATTTCCAGGCAGAGGCAAGAGGTTTTGTGATATCATTTTATAGTACTTATGACCTTTTTAGATGCTTATATAATTAGGTACTAGTCTATGAGCAAGACAGTTTATAGAGCTGTGTTACTGAAAAGATGCATATAAATTACATTTTTATAAATGAATTCCTGAATTCCTGCAGGCTTACATTATACTCACTGTGCTATATCATCTGCATTTGATTGATGTTCAGTTACTTCAATTACTGCTAGATTGATCTTTCTAAAGCGCAACTTTGATGATGCTTTTCCTGCTCAGAAATCTCTACCAGCTCCCCAATTACCCAATAAAGTCCAGACTTCTCAGCCTTATGGCCAAGCTATTCCAAATTGGTCCTAGTCTCAATGTTCTTCTTCACCTTTAATTGTTCCTCTTTGGGCAGTACTCTGTGTTAGCCAATAGAATTTCTGGATGAGCAAGGATGTTTTCTTATCTATCCACCTTCACTTGTGTTTTTTCTCTTTCCTTCCAATGAGCTTACCTTCTTCCAAGCTGGTCCAAGTCCCAGGCATATTTCTAGGCTCATCTCAAATGTTATCATCTAATCTCAGCATTTTTCTCTGATCACCCGTCTATGTCACTTCTTTCTCTTCTTACTTCTTATGACATTTTATTTTTACTGCACGTTGAGGCACTTCTCCCTTCTTACTTTGTTTTGGAGTCATTTCTAGCCATGTCTTATCTTCCCAGCTAGACTGTTAAGCTTCTTGAGGCCAAAGTCTGTGATGGATAAGCCTTTGCTTTTCTTGCTGTGCCTGACACAGTCCCTTGCAAATGTAGGCTCCCAATAAAATTTTTGGAAGGAGTTTGTAAGTTAATTGTTGGTTGCTAGATTGTTTAGAAATCATTAACTACTTTTTGAAGGGCAGATGCATCCAGGGACTGATATATATGAATATATGAATTTTTGTAATGTTAGTAGTCCTAAATTCAGATTTTCTTACAAAAGGATGCCACTTGTTTGGGATGTTTATATGTCTTTTTGCCCATTTCAGTGACATTGATTCACAGAGATTATTTTAGATTCATAAGTGGTGCTGTCATTTCCATTTTTGCCTCCCTTTTGAAGGCTTACATGCTCATTTAGCCGTAAAAAAGAATGAAAAGAACAAATCAGCACCCTCTCTGGTTGTTGATACCCAGCGGGGAGAAATAGATTTGAAAGCATGTCTATGTAATGTATTTATTTTGATTGTTTTGAGTTTTCCGAGTGAATGTGGCTTTAAATGAGTTTGGAATAGTCCCATATAGAATTTTGTTATTCATTGGTTCATTTGGACCTATATCTCTGGTAAACAACTTCCTATTTATAACTTTTTTATTAAAACCCATTTACCTTTGAGAAGTTGTGCCCTTCACTTCTATCTGAATAAACATTTGAACAGCTTTTAGGCTGCTCTTCAACATATGACTATAAGACCCATGTCAATGGCTTTAGTTAATGTAATTCTTAGAGTATTTTTTTAATTGAAATAACATTATCTCAGGTGATATTTAAGTATACAGGATGATCGTATATTTATCATAGAAACATTTGTCTCTGAGGACAATTAAAACAAAGTATAGTTGCAGAATAATGTGTAAATATTAATAATTGATATAGTATTTGTAATTAACATTATTATTTTGTCTAGAAGCATTTCTTCATAAGTCTCAATTATATTCATTTTTCCCCTTTTATAAGTGGTAGTTTTTTTTTTTTTTTTATAAGTGGTAGTTTTTAAAAGAGAAATCACTTAGGAATTCCACATCTTTATAATTAGCTCTGTTCTTAAAATTTAGCTCTGGAATAGTATATGATCTTGTACAAATTAATGGGTATATGTGAATTATCAACAAATAATTGGTTTATCAACAAATATGACCAAGTAAAATAATAGTGTTTTAATTCTCATAGTTCAAAGCCATATATCCCTGAAGGCATTTGAAAATGTTTTCATATGCTAATTTGAGTGACAGTTAAATGATCAGTGTAGTGTCCCTCTCTTGGGTTCCTTGGAACCATCTCATAGGGCAAGATCCTTGGTAAACATGTGATTTTCACTTGGTCAAGTTTGACACCATGGCAAAATCTGGTGAACAAGGTGAATGACTAAATAAAGATCTTGTGACTAGACATAGCATCTGTATTAGGCAGCATCAAATTGAAGGAGGTAATAAGCTACAGGAAGTATAAATCATTTTGTTCATTAAGATTCATTCATTCAGAAATTTGATTTCATTTGATTATGTACTTGATATTGTTTTAGGGTTTCTCAGCACTTGGCACTATTGATATTTTGGATGGGACAGTTCTTTTTGAGGGGTTGTCCTATGCATTGTAGATGTTTAAGAGCACCCTTGGCTTCTATTTGCAGATGTCAATAGTGCTCCCCAGGTGTGACAATTACAAATGTCCCCAGACATCGCCAAATGTCCCCTAGGGGGCAAAATCACCTCTGGTTGAGAACCACTGTTTTAGATGAACATTGTAAAAGCATTTTTAAAAAAAATGTATTTCACATTGTTTCCCTAATTCAAATGTTGTATGTTCCATGTGATTTGCTCTTTCAAGATATTCCAGGTAGTGCGCTACCTGAAAAAATGGCTTAGGTGTTATAATAGAATATGTAACTAGCCATATTAGCTATAGAAATACTGAAAAACTGTACATTTGAAAATTAACAGTTGATTTAACCATGATTCTATAGCATTTATGACATCCTGGATCAAAGAGTCTCCTATTTCTTGATCTTTTGAAAAGTACTTTGGAGCCTAAGAACAATTTTTTTATAAAGAAACCTTCTAATGCCTGTTATTTTTCCTCCTTTAAGAATGATCCTATTCATCTTTTGTTTTAAAGGCTCTGTAACTTATTGGTACTGCATAAAAATTACATTATTATAGAGACTGTTCTCTTTGCTTCTCTGCTGCATCCTTTTCTGAAGTTATGAGAGATGTGAAACATATTCTGAAAATTCATTCAAAGCTTTAAAACTTATTATATCCAGGAGAGACAGATTTAAGATTGCTGAGGTTTCTGGTTGAGGTGCTTCAAGTAGAAATCCATACTCCATTAGGTTCTCTAACATTGTGACCTTAATTTTCCAGATATTCTGCCCTTTAAATTGAAAGCAGTATTTTAATACGATTTAAGTCTTCTGGAGGGGCTTGTAGTATCACAGACTTAAGTTGTGAAACATTTGAAACAAATGAAAAGTAAAATAGCAAGTGACTTAGGCCTGTATAATTTTATGTATTTTTTATTCCAAAATATACAATGATAGAAAGATATGTATGGAATATACTTAATGCACTGAAGTTGGTGAAAAAAAAAAAGCTATTTAGTAAGGGATTGTTCATACTGTACTTGAGCAGAATTTCTTTCACGGGTTTTTTTCTTGGCATTGCCTAAAGAGTTTCTCATTAGGAATAGTTGTTAAGTTCTCTGAAGTTAGGAAATTTACTTTGTATAAAACTATGGTCTGGGTGAAATGAAAATCTACTTGGACAATAGCTACTGAGTTATCTTGCTTCAGCAGATAAAGCAGAAAATGTAAAACTGTATTATACTATGGAGTCAAGAAACCGAGAACTATTTAAGAAAAAAAAAAAAACCTCTATGGAAAAGGAGAGATGAAAAGCCTCTTGTTCTTTCATTAGTAAATTAGGTCAGTTTTTAAATAATACACTCATTGAAAAATGTACACATTTCTCAAGTAATTGATATAATTTAATCCAATTCATATCTTAAGGTATAAAACTGAATTCTTTAGGGGCTCTTAATTGCTTCGTCTATTTTCCATTGTGAAACGTTGTTTAGAACCTAAATTGATCATATAATCTTTTCTTTAGTTTGTGACTCACTGAAGGATGATACATCAAATATTCTTTATTAATCTATAGAAGCTTAAAATTTATTTTACTTTCTGTTTGTGTGTTACTTTAGTTCTGAGTTAGCTATTAAGAGGATATGATAACCTCTGAGTTCCTTTTACACATACTCGTGCTAGTTAAATGCCAAATAAATTACATGATTATATTAATGCCAAGTAATTATTCCACGAGTTGCTAGGAGGTATTCTTTAATGTAAAGAAGCAATTGCAGGTAAATTCCCCAAATCTCTTGTTGTCCTGTTACAGTCCAAAATTAGAGTAGTTTACCCTTATTGGTATTGATGTTTTATGGGTGCAACATTGCTTTAGGCTAAAGGTGAAAAGATTCCTGCCTGTTTGTAGGATATATAGTCTGTTTTTTTTGCTGAGAGTTTGGTTTACCGAGACTCCAGGTCAATGTTTAGTCTCCATCTTACTCCTTCACCTTATTCAGATACACTATCTCCCAAATGATTACTCATGGCCTCGTCAGACCAGGGCAAGAGAGAGCTATCGCTCCTGCCAAGAGAACAACTGTTAAGGTGCAGTGCAGTGTCCCGAGATGGCTCATAACACCCCCCCACCCCCCGCCCCTGGAAGATTGGCCTTAGTATCAATATATGAATGTCTTTTCTCAGGGCACCTTTTCTCAGGCTCATCTGCTAAGCGTCTGACTCGTAATTTCAGCTCAGGTCCTGATCTCAGGGTTGTGAGATTGAGTTCTGAGTGGAGCCCTGAGCGTGGAGCCTGCTTAGGACTCTCTCTCTCCCTATCCCTACCCCACCACCACCAATTCCCACCGCTTGCATGCACCCCCCCCTTGCTCTTTCTCTCTCTAAAAAAAAAAAAAAAAAAAAAAAAGTCTTTTCTGTAAACTTTGCAAATCATTCAGTAGCAAAATCCTTTTAACTAGACATTTCTTTTTTTTTAAGATTTTATTTATTTATTCATGAGAAACACACACACACACCACACACACACACACACAGAGAGAGAGAGAGAGAGAGAGAGAGGCAGAGACACAGGCAGAGGGAGAAGCAGGCTCCACGCAGGGAGCCCGATGCAGGACTCGATCCCGGGACTCTAGGATCACACCCCTGGGCCAAAGGCAGGCACTAAACCGCTGAGCCACCCAGGGATCCCCCTAACTACAGACATTTCTTGGATAGGCTGAACATCAAAGGGAGAACTGATTCTAGACAACTCTTAAACTTACACATCTCAGTTTATATCATCATTGTATTTGGAAACATTGTTTTTAGTTTTCATGTACTGTCCACCAGTCAGAATGGTTAATTGGCCAGACAGCAGTGGTTTATTGTCCCATAATCACCTGAAATAGCTCCCGACTTCTGACTTTTACAGGTTCTTCTGTTAGGAGATTGTAGCTCTAGATTCTTCCCCTCTTTAGCACCTTTGAAAAGAGTAGACATTCTTCTTGTTCAGAGTTTGTAGAGACATGCATACATGTGTATTTGTTCATTCATTCATTCTGCATTTGTTGAACACCAGATGCTAATGTAGGACACATCTTGTCTGTTTGGTCACTCAGCAAAATTCATGGGAAATTGCCTATGTTCCTGAGCAATTCATTTATCCAGAAAAATTCCTGCTATTGGCTTATTTATTTAGTTAGTGGCAACAAAGAAATCAATAAAATTATGATTACTAAAATGCCAAAATTCACCTTTAATATTTCCCTTAATAGAATATCTCAGCATAGAGGACATAAAGAAAACTGAATGAAATTTTAGTCCTGAAAAATAAAACAATTGAAAAAAAAATCACTAGTGGTTAGACCTAGGCTTAATTAAATTCTAGTTCAACTGTTGAATAGTAATACTTCACAGGCAGTGCTGTATTTCCTATTGTATCACATAATGAGCATCACACCACATTGTCAGACACATAGTGTCTGGTTGTCCCACTTTTGGTGAGGCTAGTACTGATCAGTGGTCTCAGGTGGCATCAGCCTGACTCTCCCCGCCACCATTGTGGAGTCCCTTTACCAGCCTTTTTTTAGTATTCTTGGTGTTCTGAAATTTTATGATTATTGATGTGGATCATTTTTCATTAATTTTGCTGTGAACTCTGTGGAGCCTTTCAATTTTGAAATTCATGTTCTTTACTCCTGAGAAGTTTATTTGTATTATTTCTTTGATAATTCCTTCTCTTTGATTTTCTTTATCCTTTTTCACTTGAACTCATTATTCAAGTGTTGGACCTCCTGGACGTATCATTTAATTTTCTTATCTATTCACTCTCATTTTCCATCTTTTTGTCATTTGGTCTATTTTCTAAGGCATTTCTGAAATTTACCTTCTAACTCTTCTAATTTTTTTTAAAGGTTTTTAAGAACTCCCTCTGATTTCTGAATGTTCTTTTGTTGTAGCTTCTTATTTCATGGATATGATATCTTTTAACTCATGGGGAATATTATAATATGGCATAATTCTGCTCCTGGCCTTCCCTCTGTTTTCTTTGAGTTCCTTTTCCTTCATTTGTTTTTGTTCTCTTTCACTTTTGTGTCTTTCATAAGATGTCTAGCTATCCTTGCCTGTGTTTTCCTATTTAAGAATGTGGTTATCAAAATTGCATGACAGGCTCTGTGTCAGCTAGTCACGGCGACCTGGTGAGGATCTAAGCCTTTTTTCTGGGGGCTGCAGGAAAGGAATCCTCGTATGTCAGTATCTGTGCATCTTTTGTGTGTGGGGGTCAGGCAGTTTCTCCAGTGAGGCGGCTCTGGTCTCCTGTGTGGTAGCTGTAAGCCTGGCTCCTGGCACTCTGGGACAGTAGCAGGGGATGACGACTGGGGAAACTCAGTATGGTGCTTCACTTTTGATCTCAGATATACTTGCATCCCAAGCCAGAGAAGGTACGTGCCTGGGAGGGTAACTTCTGGTCTTTTGTAGGTTGGGGAGGAATAGTGGTCTGGCTGTGTAGAATCTAGGGATACTTTTGAAAATTTTGCATTGATTGGGACAACTCAAATCTGTAAAGTGTTTTAGCAACATTTTAGACAGTAAGCCAAATAATTCAGTCCCTGGGCCATCTAAGTATTGAGGCCTAGAAGAGAATAGAGAACAGTACCAGAGACTGGTTGAGTCTCTGAATGGGACTAAAGTGACACCCTCACACCCAAGCAGTCTTGGCAAATTTACTATATTTTTCTGTTTCTTTTGTGTAAAAGAAATAATATTTTTTTCTAAAACTTATTGCTATACCAGGTTTAGGGGTGAATTTCCACACTCTTCCTTTCCTGAATATCTTTCTAAGGTGCTTAGAGGATTCTATCCTCCCAGGGAAATATTTGTACTCTTCCTTTCAAAAAAATATTTTTGTTCAGTATTTTACATTTTCTCCAAGACGCCCAGTGTGCAGGGTCCTTTCAAAGGCAACTTCTTCCTAGTTGTTGGTCTTAAGATCAATAGGACCTTACAGAGACATACTTTTATTTCTGAGTATTGCAGATTGCAGTTCTTTAATAATAGCAATTTCATTTTGGTGGATCAGGTGTCACTCAAAACAGTAGAATGCCCACTGGAACCATAGATCACCTAATTGTTTTCAATGGATGATGATTTAATATGTTACAAAATTGTGTATAGCCATTTCTCATGCCTTAGAGCGGTGGCTTTCAAACATTTTTAACCCTGACCTCAGTAAGAAAAAAATTTACCTTGCTCCACACACACAGACACACATACACATTAACACATACACCTGAAGCCAGTTCGAAGAAATCATACCTTTATGACAAGTGTTATACTCTCACATTTTTCAATTCTATTTAATTTTGGAATGTTGTGCCACACAAATGACTTACAATTTGAAATCACTGTACTTGTGGTTCTTAAGATATGAGAGGGGGATGACAGATTGTGGACCTTTTTGGCACTGTGATGTAAGCATTGGTATCTCTTCTCAGAAAAATGCACAAACACACATTTTTTTGCATACATTTTCAGGAGACTCACAGTGTTTAGGCATAAACATGGACTCCCTAGTTCTAGAAGCTTCTATGCTGGGTAAAATTTGGAATTATCTTTTTTTTTAATTTATTTTTTATTGGTGTTCAATTTACCAACCCCAGTGCCCGTCACCCATTCACTCCCACCCCCCGCCCTCCTCCCCTTCTACCACCCCTAGTTCGTTTCCCAGAGTTAGCAGTCTTTACGTACTGTCTCCCTTTCTGATATTTCCCACACATTTCTTCTCCCTTCCCTTATATTCCCTTTCACTATTATTTATGTTCCCCACATGAATGAGAACATATAATGTTTGTCCTTCTCCGACTGACTTACTTCACTCAGCATAATACCCTCCAGTTCCATCCACGTTGAAGCAAATGGTGGGTATTTGTCATTTCTAATAGCTGAGTAATATTCCATTGTATACATAAACCACATCTACTTTATCCATTCATCTTTCGATGGACACCGAGGCCCCTTCCACAGTTTGGCTATCGTGGCCATTGCTGCTATAAACATCGGGGTGCAGGTGTCCCGGCGTTTCATTGCATCTATATCTTTGGGGTAAATCCCCAACAGTGCAATTGCTGGGTCGTAGGGCAGGTCTATTTTTAACTCTTTGAGGAACCTCCACACAGTTTTCCAGAGTGGCTGCACCAGTTCACATTCCCACCAACAGTGTAAGAGGGTTCCCCTTTCTCCGCATCCTCTCCAACATTTGTTGTTTCCTGCCTTGTTAATTTTCCCCATTCTCACTGGTGTGAGGTGGTATCTCATTGTGGTTTTGATTTGTATTTCCCTGATGGCAAGTGATGCAGAGCATTTTCTCATATGCATGTTGGCCATGTCTATGTCTTCCTCTGTGAGATTTCTGTTCATGTCTTTTGCCCATTTCATGATTGGATTGTTGGTTTCTTTGGTGTTGAGTTGAATAAGTTCTTTATAGATCTTGGAAACTAGCCCTTTATCTGATACGTCATTTGCAAATATCTTCTCCCATTCTGTAGGTTGTCTTTGAGTTTTGCTGACTGTATCCTTTGCTGTGCAAAAGCTTCTTATCTTGATGAAGTCCCAATAGTTCATTTTTGCTTTTGTTTCTTTTGCCTTCGTGGATGTATCTTGCAAGAAGTTACTGTGGCCGAGTTCAAAAAGGGTGTTGCCTGTGTTCTCCTCTAGGATTTTGATGGAATCTTGTCTCACATTTAGATCTTTCATCCATTTTGAGTTTATCTTTGTGTATGGTGAAAGAGAGTGGTCTAGTTTCATTCTTCTGCATGTGGATGTCCAATTTTCCCAGCACCATTTATTGAAGAGACTGTCTTTCATGAGAGACACACACACACAGAGAAAGAGAGGCAGAGACACAAGCAGAGGGAGAAGCAGGCCCTGGGCAGGAAGCCCGATGTGGAACTCGATCCCGGGTCTCCAGGATCACGCCCTGGGCTGAAGGCTGCGCTAAGCCGCTGAGCCCAAAATTTGGAATTATCTTACTTATCTGATAGATTTTACCCAGCATGCCTGGACAAATATCAACTGCACAGCTGGTATTCTGTACTTCCTCCCTTCCTCTTTCTAAATATTATTAATATAGGCTTGTAGACCAGAGAAACTATGTGACAAATAAAACTTCCTCTTGCATATCAAGGTTAAAAGTCTCCGAGGAGCCTTATTCTTCCTGGGCACAGAGTTAGTTGTCTTTATAGTATTTAGAGTCAGGGCACCAGGGCACACACTGGTATCTGATAAGTCAGGAGCCATTGTGTCCTCTACAGAGCTGTTCCTTCGCTAGGAACTTAGCCTAGCAGTCCCCTAGCAATGGCAGGCTCATTTCTGGCCATCTTCATTTCTGGTGGAGAAACTTATTTACTACCAGTCACCTTCCCCAACTGTTCTTTATAACCACCATCTGGTCATTAGAATGGAGCCACGTCTTTGTGGTGTCAACTGCCTTCTCTCCCTTTCACCTTTCATGCTTTCTATCCTTCCTTCCACAAGTGTGTTTTGAGTTCTTTCTATGTGCCAGGTTTTGTTAATGTGAGGAATAATACAATGGTTAGAAAATCTCCATGGCTGGGTGTGCTCAGCTGACCCTTGCCTCATTCTCCGGTGGTTCATTCTCTTGTGCCACCATTCTTGGACAGCATGGTGCCCCTGCTCCTTGCTTCCTGCTTTACTGGGGTTTGGCATTTAACCATTTCCTGCTCACACTGGAGATTTTCATATCCAAGTTTTCTCCTGTCTATAACAATAAACATATATATATATTTTTTCTTAGGCAGTTTTTCTTTTGCCTAGCACAACAAATGCATCTTTTCCTTTTAAATAATTATGTAAACATGGAAATCTTAAAATATTTCTGTTATTAATATGTTCTGGGTCACTATTTTGGAAGTAACATCATGGGAATATGGTGTTAATGTGCAAAAATCACCCCCTGGGTTGAGAGTCAGGATCTTTGAAAGATGTCTTAATAATGGGGGCATTTTCAACTGATAAAATATAAGCTCATAGCATTTGAAACATTATTAGTATTCTTTCAAGAGCAGACATCAATCTCAGAAATCTTGTGTACAAACATGACAAAATTGGTCTGTATTACACTCTGATAAAATCACGAAATGATTTTATTTTCTTCACTTGTTTATGAATGTGAAATATTTGCATATTATTACAATAACTTCCAGAGCAGTTGGAATGAAATCTGATACATTGTTAATGGTGTAGTTAAAAATGTGTGCATTACATCCATATTTTGTGGCAGTTTTCCAACAGTTTTTTGAAAAGATTCTTAAACCCTCTATGTTTTACAATCAGGCTTGGCAAATAGACACCATCTGTGCTTCAGGTTACTTCTTTCAATGCCCATGGTAGACATCTCTGATTGATCACGATGTTTTTTCTCATTGAGCTTAGACAGTCTTGCATCCCTTTCAATGTAGTGATCCAGGTTATTGCTAACTAAGTGAAAATAGTAAGGTGAAATAGTGAGATGAGAGCTATTTGTCATATCAATTTTGCACCCTAACCATCAAAATCAGCAGAGTACTAAAATGTCTGCTGAAGGTGAGGGTTGGCAAATGTGGGGGGCAGAAGGCCAGAACAGTAAGTATGTTAGGCTTTGTGGGTCATTTGGTCTCTGTTGCACCTGTTCAGCTCTGCCATTGTAGTGCCAAAGCAGACATAGACAATATGTATATGAATGGGTAGGGCTGTATTCCAGTGAAACTTTATTTATGGGAATAGGTGGCAAGCTGGATTTAGCCCACAAATCATAGCTTGCTAGTCTCTGGTTTAAATCACTGCTACTCAAAGTGTATTCTGCGGACAAGAGGTATTAGCACGATCTGTATGCTTGTTAGAAATGCAGATCCTTCTGTGCTCTAGACTTACTGGATCAGAATCTCTGGGGATGGGACCCAGGAATCTGCATGTTTACTACCTGGCAAGGTGATTGTGATGCCCACTAAAGTTTGAGAGCCCCTAGTTCAAATAACATGGCACTTCTCTTCTTTAAAAGCTTCGTAGAACTCAGCCGTGAAACCACCTCATGCATTTAGATCTTTAACCACTTTTCCTGTCTCTTCTATGACATTTGATCTATTCAAGCTTTCCACGTTTTGGGTTATTTTATAGGAACCTACACTTTGCTAGAGATTGATCAGTTTCCTCTTGGCTTCAAATTTGTTGCTGCTGGTGGTTTTAAAACATTTCTGTGGAACTTTTGACATTCCTATCAAGACATGGGTTTCTGTTCACTCCCCTTGGATCTAGGCAGGCTTATGACTGCTTCAACCAATAGAATTCTGGCCTAAGTGATGCTATGTGACTTCCAAGGCTGATTCAGAAAAGGCCACGCAGCTTTTACACTTCTCAGAGATGCTCACTGTGGGGGAAGTCTGCTGCCAGGTAAGAAGTCTGATGATCTCTCTGACTCCACCCTGCTGGAGAGGCCACATGTAAGCTCCCAGCTATCAGCTAGCACAGTTGAGTGAGCCATCCTGGACACACTGTCTAATTAAACCTTAAGATGGCTGCAGCCCTGCTGGCGTCTGAGTGAGGTCACATAGAAGATGTTAGCCCAGATGAGCCCTTCCTGACTTCCTGACTGATAAAACCTGTGAGCATAATACCTGTTGTTTTAAGCCACTAAGTTTTGGGGTAGTTGTTATGCAGCAATTGTAGCTGAGAGAGTTCCCTAGAATTGTAGGTATTATTGTTTTATAAAATTATCTTCATGTCTTTCTTATCTGTGCTTATGATTTCTTTCATACTCTTCATCTTACATATATATTTTGCTCTCAGTTTTCTTTATAGAGTTGAAGGGGTTTTATTTTATTAATCATGTCAAAGAATTAAGTTTTAAATTTTTTATTCTATTGAGATATTTCTGTTTCATTAATTGAAGTTTTACCTCTATTCATTTCTTTATTCCTATTCTTTGTTTATTTAATTGTCCTTTTCCTAGTTGCTAAAGGTGAATATGAGGTTAATTTCCTTTTTCCTTTTTCTTCTTTCATAAGAACTGCATTGAAGCTGTAAGATTTCTTCCTGGGTATAGTTTTCACCTGTGTCCCATAAGTTTGGCAGGAAATATTTTTCTCTTCATAGTTTTCTGGAGAGTTTATAATTTCAATTTTGATTTTCTTTTTATCAAAGCATTTTAAAAAGTGTTTCTAAATTCCTAAGTAGTCAAGTTTTTCTTGTTTCTAGGGTAGGGGGAGGATCTCCGTTTTTTCCAACATCTATAATAAGCACATATTTCTCTACTATAAGAAAACAAAATTCCAACTATTTTCCCCAGCAAGACTCTCTCTTCTTCCCTTACCAGTAAGTTTGCTTTATGCTTTGGAGTGCTTTTTACTGCCAGACTGGAGTTTGAATCCTGGCTCTGCCTACTGCTGGCTGGATGACTTTGGGAAAACTACTTACCTTTTGGGGATCCCTGGGTAACTCAGCGGTTTGGCGCCTGCCTTTGGCCCAGGTGTGCGATCCTGGAGTCCTGGGATCAAGTCCCATGTCGGGCTCCTGGCATGGAGCCTGCTTCTCCCTCTGCCTGTGTCTCTGCCTCTCTCTCTCTCTGTGACTATCATAAATAAATAAATAAAAAACAAAACAAAACAAAAAAACTACTTACCTTTTTTGTGTGTCAGCTTCCTCTTCTATAAAATGCATGCTTTGAATAGTACCTGGCACATAATGAGTTCAATGAAAGTTAGCTATTATTATTATTATTATTATTATTATTTTTTTTTTTTTTACTTGCCTTGTGAGTGCTTTAAATATTTTTTGCTTCTGCTGTTTCCCTGTGCCTGGTTTTCCCCCCAATACTTTAGGAATACTTGTTTCAGACTATGATTAGATTCTTATTCATTATTTAGCTCTGATGGTGTACGTTCTCATTCCATTTCAAGGTACTGTGTGATGCGTCCCCCCCCCTTCTTCCCTCCATAAATGTAAAGGCTTTCTTGGAATCTAAGAAACAGGCAGGATTTAGGACACCTTTTCGTCCCCCACTCCCACCAGCCTCAAAACCTACTGGAACATGCTTAATAAATAATATGCTTATTTTAATTCTACTCCTAATTTAGTTGGGTGTATTTTCATAACCCAAATGTGTTGATTTCACAAATATTGTTCACATACAAAGTTACAGAATGGAAATCAACTACAGTTACATGGAAGGTTTTCATTAAAAATGTCTCTTCCTATATACTTCAAAAAAGTAAAGATTTAATAACTGAACCCTTGTCCTTTAAATGAGAAGTATACCTAATGTAGATTGGATTATACTATTTAATGCTTGAATATGTTGTGGTAAGTGCCATGTAGAATTGTTTGGGATCTTGATGGTCACTCATTTTAAGCTCCTATTTGGGGAGAAATCCATTCTCCACATTTCCCAACTCCTGTGTAATAACTTCTGCCCTTTTATGGAATTAAATGGATTTTCTTCCTGCTTCCTTGGGCTATCATGCTTTCCCATGTCTTATAATATTTTTCCTTAAGTAACCTGCTGAGACATTTTGTTATCCAATTTCAAAGGTATATCAACAATTTTGGTGCCTTTGCATCAATAATTTTAATTGAACATGATCTAAATTTTGGTAAACCAAAATTTGGGATTAATAGTGTTTTTTCTTACCTAATTTGGAAAAGCTTGTTCTTTTTGTTTTGTACTTTATACCTTTTTCTGCTTTGCATTAAAATTATTTGTATTTGTGCTACATTATTTCCTTTTACTTAAGGGATCAAGGACCTTACTATTTGTTTCCTTCATAGGTTCCACAATTCCTTACACATAGTAGGAGCTTGATCAATATTATTAAATAAATGACTGAATCAAAACCAGTAAATGCCATTGTGATAATAGTAAAGTGATTTTAGTAATTGTCCTATAATTTTGCCATGGTAACTTTTTTATTATTAAAAGGAATATCCTGTTGCAGCAAAATTATTTTCTGTATATAATCAAAATATAGTACATAGCACATATACATAGAAGGCAAAATTCTGGAAAGCCTGTTCATATATGGATCTCAAAGTCTTTAGATACTTGATGGTTCATTCTTCTACTATCTGGATGTGGCAAGATAAATGAGTTGAGCAGTAATTTAGCTATTCAGTGCAGATGAAACATGCATATGTGATATACTACTACTTCTTTTACCTCTCCAAAGCATTTAGAGCTGATTTTGACCAAGTTTTGATAATGCCTATCAATGCCATACATATAGTGTTGGGGAAGTGGGGAAATTTTATGACAGACATCGGGCAAAACTGGAGACTGGAGAGCACTCAGGTACCTTGGAAATCTGAACAGAGGCAGAGGCAGGCATTTTGGACAATAAGTGGATTTAGTGACTGGAGATTCTGTGGGACTGACTGTTCATCGCAGAGGAAGGGAGCAAACAAAGACAAGAGAATAATATCTGTAGTAACAAACCGGATAACTTTTGAGTTTATGTCTAAGCTTTGTTGTTAGTAGGTGTATCAAATGTTTAGGCAGCTTGTCTTTGACCCACACTGGGTAAATAGTAGTAAAAAGGAAACTATGACTAATTAATAATAATAATAATAATAATAATAATAATAATAATTATCTTCCTCCTTCTTCTTTGTAGTTTTATGGTTTTATTAACATAAATACTATGTTTATATAAGCTGTCTATTTATTTTTTTGCTGCACAGCCTGGCATTGGGATTGGTGACTCAGATGGCCAGTGGGGCTGCTCTTTACACAATGGCTTTGTGGTTCTGAGAGATCTTGTGAGCAATCTCTGTACCATGAGATTTGTTGCACATCAGCAGCACTTCAAACTCCTTGACCTTGTGGCCTGGGAACTTCTGGAAGCCACCGGGCAGCATGGGCTTTGTTTTCTTGTTGCTCCTGTAACAAATGTTGGGCATCAAAATCTGGCCCTTGAATCTTCTATGCACCCTACTGTCAGTGCCTCTGAGTTTCTGCCAGTTGCACTTAATTTTAACATACTGGTCTGATTGGTGCTAAATGAACTCCTTGGTCCTCTTTTTCACAATCTTGGGCTGCACCAGAGGTCTGAGGGTGGCCGTACTGCCAATTAGGAGATAGCTACCACCTCTGAAGGCAGTGACAAGGAAGAGAACTATGACCAATTCTTTTTTTTTTTTTAAATTAACAAAGTGTTTTTTTTTTTAATTTTTATTTATTTATGATAGTCACACACACAGAGAGAGAGAGAGGCAGAGACACAGGCAGAGGGAGAAGCAGGCTCCATGCACCGGGAGCCCGACGTGGGATTCGATCCCGGGTCTCCAGGATCGCGCCCTGGGCCAAAGGCAGGCGCTAAACCGCTGCGCCACCCAGGGATCCCCTATGACCAATTCTTAAATCGTGTTGTTTGAATTTCCATTCATGTTTATATAGTTGTATGCACTGGATCCTGGATACCCTAGTCAAAAGGATTAACTTTTTCTGTGTTTCCACAGTATCAACCTCTACTGAGCATTTAATTATTCTGCCTTGTGTTACAGTTAGTTGGTCACATATCCAGATTGGCATTTTTCAATACCATTTTGGTCAGACTTGGGGCCAAGACCATTCCTGGGTAGTGAAATCAATTTAGTGGAGTGGTGATAGGGTGTTGAGACAAGAATTTTTTTTTTTTTTTTGATGGGAATAGAATAGATAGGAATAGCAAATAAGGTGTATTATAAATACTAAGGATATTTTTTTCCTAATGATATTTTTTATGAAACATTTATTTCAGTATATGTATATATGTATGTAAAAATGTATTTGTTATTGTGGATAAGGTAAAACCTTTCTGAAAAAATTCTTGACTAGACTGAAAAATTCTTGTATTAGGAGTCTGATTGATCTTTGCATTCAATTAATTTTATATTATGAGTACTCACTAAATGCTCCTGGAATGTTTATGGTATTTGTCCCAGTAGTCACTGTGTTAACAAAGAAGAAGGACTTGTTTACTCACTCAATTTCTGATTTGGCTTTTATGAATGTAGAGATTATATCAGGAGTGCCTTTAAGTCTACCACCTGTTAGTCTCCTTTAGTTAAAGGAGTTTGACAAGGGTATATACTGTCTTTCCTCCTTTACCTTTAGCACAGGACTCATCAAAGAATCTTTGCTGGGGCATAATGTGAGGGGTGTGGTCATGACTTAGACTCATTTCCCCTTCTTTCATCCCACAACATGTACTGAGTGCATACAATTGATCAGGCATTAGTGTAAGCACTTTACATGTATTAATTTATTTACTTATAGTAACCCTATGGAAGGTGCTTTGTTATCCTCAATTTCATGATGAGAAAATTAAAGCTTAGAAGTAGATTGAATAGATTAAAATCACAGATTTGTAAGTGGCTGAGATTTGAATCTAGGCAATCTGTGGGTGTAATGGAAAGAATCTAGCACTGTTGCAGGGCAGAGAACTCGGCTAGCGCACTAGTTGGCTCGGAGATTTCTCAGTCAAGACTGTTGGGGCAAGGCTGCTAGACAAAAGGCCTCAGAGGGTTTGTTTGTTTCCTTCTTGGTATGACTGGGCTCTGAAATTATGTAAAGTGAAAGATAGACTGAAGTCTCGCTTTTCTTTTTTTTTTAAAGTTGTCTCTTCAGTTAATATTTTGAGGCTTTGTGGACAGACTTTGAGATAGGTAGCAGATGCCTTGCCATGTGAGACAAATCCATATTTAGTGTGCTCCTCCAATTTACTTAAGTTAATTGGCAAATTTTCAGGGACAACTTAATTTTTTAATTTAAATATAATTTGCATACTATCAAAGTTACTACTTTGAAGTGTGTAACTCCAAGGTTGTACAATCATCACTACCTTCTAACTTGAGAACATTTCTTCTCCCAAAAAAGAAACCCTGTAAATTAGTAGCCATGTCCCTTTTGCCCCTTCCCTCCAGCCTCTGTTGTATACAAACTTACTTTCTGTCTTTATGGATTTGCTTATTCTGGACACTTCTTAGCAATAGAATCATACAGTATGTGGCCTTTCATCTGGCTTCTTTTACTTATCATGGTATTTTCAAAGTTAATTCACATTGTATATATATCAGTGGCCAAATAATATTCTAATACACATGCCACATTTTGTTTATCCATTTATTGGTTGCTGAAAATTTAGATTATTTCCAACTTTTTGGCTACTGTAAATAATGCTTCCATGTTCATTTATGTGTAAGTTTTTGTGTGAATATATGTTTTCAATTCTCTTAGGTCTATACCTAGACATTACTGGGTCATATAGTAACTTTATGTTTAACTTTTTGAGGAACTGCCAAATTGTTTTCCAAAACAGCCACACCATTTTATGTTCCCACTGGCAATGTATGGATGGGAGTTCTAAGTTCCAATTACTACACAACCTCCCCCACACTTATTACTTTTTGTTTTTGTTTGTTTGTTTTACTGTAGCCATCCCTGGTGAGTGTGAAGTGATGTCTCATCATGGTTTTGATTTATATTACTATAATGACTAAAGAAATTATGCTTATGTTCATTTGTTTATTGGCATTTGTATATCTTCTTTGGAGAAATTTTTATGCAAATCCTTTGTCCACTTTTTTTTTTTTAAGATTTTATTTAAGAGAGAGAGAGCATGGGGGGAAGGGAGGAGGAGCAGAGGGAGAGGGACAAGCAGACTCTGTGCTGAGCATGGAGCCTGATGCACGGTTGGATCCCAGGACCCTGAGATCATGACCTGAGTGGAGATCAGAAGTCAGACACTTAACTGATTGAGTCACCTAGACTCCCCTGTCCACTTTTGGTTGGGTTGTCTTTTTATTCTCAAATTGTAAGAATTCTTTATATATTCTGGATATTAGATTTTCACTAGCTATATGATTTGCAAATAGTTCCTCCAAGTCTGTGGGTCATTTTTTCACTTCCTAGATAATGCCCTTTGAATTAAAAGTGTTTTTAATTTTTATGAAATTCAACTATTTTTTATTTTGGTTGCTTGTGCTTTAGGTATCATGTCTAAGAAACTGTTGCCTAATCCAAGGTCACAGAAATTTATTATCACTGTGTTTTCTTCTAAGAGTTTTACAGTTTTAGCTCTTACATTTAGGTTTTTGATCTCTTTTGAGTTAATTTTGTATGTAGTGTGATGTAAGTGTCCACATTTATTCTTTTGTGCATAGAGTACCATTTATTGAGAAGACTGTTCTTTCCCCATTGAATTATCTTAGTACCCTTGTCAAAAATGACTCAATTACAGATGTATAAGTTTATTTCTGGACTCTCAATTCAATTCTACTGATTTATATGTTTATTGTAGGCCAGTAACACACTATTTTGTTTAGTGTAGTATAAAAATAAGCTTTGAAATTTTGAAGTACAAATCCTCCAACTTTGCTCTTTATCTTCAAAATTGTTTTAGCTGTTCTGGATCCCTTGAATTTACATATGAATTTTAGGATTGTCAATTTCTGCAAAATTGGATGATGGAATTTTGATATTGAACTGTAGATAAATTTGGAGAATACTCCATGTTAATATTAATAGGTCTTCTGAAACATGAAGACAAAGCTTATTTTCATTTGTTTCTTTAATTTTAACAGTTTTTATAATTTTTAGTATACAAGTTTTGTATTTATTTTGTCACTCTTGTTTTTTTTTTTAAATTTTTTAAATTCATTTATGATAGTCACACACAGAGAGAGAGAGAGAGAGAGAGAGAGAGAGGCAGAGACATAGGCAGAGGGAGAAGCAGGCTCCATGCATTGGGAGCCGGACGTGGGATTCCATCCTGCGTCTCCAGGATCGCGCCCTGGGCCAAAGGCAGGCGCCAAACCGCTGCGCCACCCAGGGATCCCGTCACTCTTGTTTTTTGATTCTATTAAATTGAATTGCTTTCTTAAGTTCATTTTCAGATTGTTCATTACTGGTGTATAGAAATACAACTGATTTTTGTATATTAATCTTGTATCCCGCAACCTTTCTGAGCTTGTTTTTTAGCATGTGGGTATGTGTATTCCTTTAGGATTTTCTTTCTTTTTTTTTTTTAAGATTTTATTTCTTTATTCATGAAGGACACACACACACACACACACACACACAGAGAAAGAGAGAGAGAGAGGCAGAGAGGCAGAGAGGCAGAGGGAGAAGCAGGCTTCATGCAGGGAGCCTGACATGGGACTTGATCCTGGGACTCCAGGATCACGCCCTGGGCTGAAGGCAGGTGCTAAACTGCTGAGCCATCCAGGGATTCCCCCTTTAGGATTTTCTATTTCTAGGATCATGTCATTGCAAATAGGGATAATTTCATACTTCTTCCATTCTAATTTGATGCTATTAATTTTATTTTCAAATTTAATGGTAGAATCCAGGCTAGAACTTTTAGCGCAATGTTAAATTGAAGTGATGAGAGCAGATAGCTTGTCATATTCCTGATCTTAGGGAGAAAGCCTTCAGTCTTTTACCATTAAATATGATGTTAGCTATGGATATTTTGTAGATGCCTTTTGTCAGTTTGAGGAAATTCCCTTCTATTGCTAGTTTGTTGAGTGCTTTTATTATGAGAAGATGTTGGATTTTGTCAAATATTTTTTCTGTATTGAGATGATTGTATGTTTATTTTTCCTATGTTCTACTAATATAGTGCATTACATTGGTATTAAATGCAGAAACAACCTTGTGTTCCTAGGATGTCTCCCTTTGTCATATTGTGTAAGCCTTTTTATATGCTTCTAGATTGATTGTTTTGCTAGTATTTGCTGCTAGTCATTTTGTTGAGGATATTTGAATTTATAGTAACTCATAAGGAATATTGAGCTGTAGTAGTAGTACTACTACTAGTAGTAGTTAGTAATTAGTAATAGTAGTAGTAAGGGTGTGGTGTGTATATGTGTGTGGGTTTGATATCCATGTAATACTGGCCTCAGAGTAGTCACTTCATTTTTGAAGGATAGTGTTTGCTGGATTTAGAAACCTTGGTTGACAGGCTCTTTTTTCTTTCAGAAATTTGAATGCGTCATCTCTGTTCCTTCTGATTCCATAGTTTCTGATGAGAATTCAGCTGTTAATCATATTGAACATCCTTTGAATGTGATAAATCATTCCTCTAACCGCTTTCAAGATTCTTTTTGTCTTTTTCTTTTGACAGTTTGATTAATATGTGTCCATGTGTAGATCTTTTTAAAGTTATCCTACTTAGAGTTTTTTGAGCTTGTTGGATATGAAGATTAATGTTTTTCATCATATTTGAAAGTTTTTGGCCATTATTTCTTCAAATATTCTTTTTGCCCCTTTTCTGTTTCTCTTCTTTTTTCTGAGACTCCCATTATGCATATATTGTACATTTGATGGTGTCTTCACAGGTATCTAAGGCTATGTTAATTTTTGTTCATTCTTTTTAGTCATTTTGTTCCTTGGACTAGAAAATCTCAATTAACTTATCTTCGTTTCACTTTTTCTTCCTTCTCTCTGCTCATATCTGCTATTGACCATCTCTAATGAAATATTGATTTTAATTATTATACTTTTCAACTCCAGAATTTGTATTTAAACAAATAGTTTATGCATCTTTTTGATAATCTCTGTTTGGTGAGATATCCTTATACTTTAGTTCCTTAGACATGGTTTCCTTTAGCTCTTTGAACATATTTAAAATAGCTCGTATAGGGACGCCTGGGTGGCTCAGTGGTTGGGCGCCTGCCTTCGGCTCAGGTCGTGATCCTGGGATCCGGAATGGAGTCCCACATTGGACTCCCTGTTGAGGAGCCTGCTTCTCCCTCTGCCTATGTCTCTGCCTCTCTCTCAGTCTGTGTCTCTCATGAATAAATAAATAAATCTTAAAAAAAAATAGCTTGTATAAAGTCTTTGTCCAACATTCTGGCCTCAAGGTCAGCCAGAGATGAGAGCTTAGGGGCTTCTCAGGTCTTTCCTGTGCATAATACAGCCCTATGTGTTTGTGTGGCCTCCTAGGTCCCCAAGAATATGTTGGAGTTTTTCAAATCACTTATGGACATCTTATTTCCCAGCTTTTTGGTTAGCTTTTTGCCTATTATTGCTCCAAATATTAACCACTGCATCAGGCAGCTGTGAAGTTACAAACTTGATTGTAATTGTTTTCAACAAATGCCCTGTGGAAGAAGACACTCTGTGCAAGATGAGCCCTGATTCAGGCCAAGTACAGACTAACTTATAAGTGATGTCTCCTCAGAATCTGTCAGAAAGATCAAGTAGTGAGAATTCCTTGGTAATGAGGATTCAAAAAAGCTCTAGCTCCATCCCACAGCACTTCATTTCACTGCTCTCTCCAGCAACCACTGGGCTGTTCCTGGAATGTAGGCTAGTATTTTGGAAGGCTATTGCAAATATAGAGTGGGGGATGGAACTAAGGGAAGTTAAAATATGACAAAGCTTCCTGTTCTTGCTTATATAAAACTGTTTATTTATTTAAAAGTAAATGTTTCCTGTGTTGTTGGAAGCCTTTGGTTAATTTCCATATCGCTGAAAAAGTTTATTCTAATAATTTTGGTCAGCTTTCTCATTGTTTTTATGCAAGAACAAATTTGGGAGCCCCTAATCTGCCATTTTGCCAACAATACCCCCATACATTACATTTTAAATATAATTTTTTCAGTCCTCATTCTCTCTTGAAAATCTTGAGCCATTTGACTTTTGACCAGTCTTTCCTTCATTAAATACCCTCCTTGCTGCCTCTGTGGACACTCTTTTCCATTGTTTAGTGTACTGTCTTCCCCTGATTATCCTTTAGAAGTTGATGTTCGTGAATGTTCTCTCCTTGGCTCTTTTTAAAATTTTAATTCCAGTGTAGTCAATATACAAAGTTATATTAGTTTTGGATGTACAATATAGTGATTCAGTAATTCCATGTATTACTCAATGCTCATCAAGACAAGTGTACTCTTATTTTTTTCACCTATATCACCCATCCCCCAACAGCATCCCCTCTAGTAACCATCTGTTTGTTCTTTATAGTTAAGAGCCTTGTTTTGCTTTGCCTCCTTTTTTACCCTTTTGTTAATTTGTTTTTGTTTCTTAAATTCCACATTTGAGTGAAATCATATGGTATTTGTCTTTCTCTTACTGGCTTTTTTGCTTAGCATTATACTTTCCAGATCTATCCATATTGTTGCAAATGGCAAGCTTTCATTCTTTTTTTTATGGCTAAATAATATCCTATTATATATGGTTAGTTAAAAAACAGTGTAATATTCATTTCAGGTATACAATATAGTGATTCAACACTTCCATACATCACCTGATGCTGATCATCCTCAATAATCATTGCCTATTTAACCTATCCTCCCACTCCCCTCCATTCTGGTAGCCATCAGCTTTTTCTTGATAGTTAAGAGTCTGTTTTTTTGGTTTGCCTCTCTTTCTTTCTTTCCCTTTGCTCATTTATTTTGTTCCTTAGATTTTATTTATTTTTTTAAAGTAATCTTTACACGCAATGGGGGTGTAAAAACTCACAACCTTGAGATCAAGAGTTGCATGTGTACTAACTGAGCCAACCAGTCACTCCTGTTTTGTTTCTTAAAGTCCACATATGAGTAAAATCATACGGTCTTTGTCTTTCTCTGACTTTTTTCACTTAGCATAATACTCTCTAGCTCCATCCATGTTGTTGCAAATGACAAGGATTTGTTCTTTTTATGGTTGAGTAATATTACATTACACACACACAGACACACACACACATCTTCTTTATCCATTCATTAATTGATGAATACTTGGCTGTTTCCATAATTTGGCTATTGTTGATAATGCTGCTATAAATATCAGGGTGCATGTATCCCTTTGAATTAGTATTTTTGTATTCTTTGGGTAAATACCTAGTAGCGCATTGGATCATAGGATAGTTCCATATTTAACTTTTTGAGCAACCTCCATACTGTTTTCCAGAGTGGCTGCACCAGTTTGCATTCTAACCAATAGTGTAGAAGGATTCCCTTTTCTCCATATCCTTGCCAACACCTGTTTTCTTGATTTTAGTCATTCTGACTGGTATGAAGTGGTATCTCATTTTAATTTTGATTTGCATGTCCTTGATGATAAGTGAAATTGAGCATCTTTTCATGTGTCTATTTGCCATCTGTATGTCTTTGAAAAAATGTCCATTCAAGTCTTCTGTCCATTTTTAAATTGGATTCTTTGATTTTGGGTGTTGAGTTTTATAAGTCCTCTATATATTTTGGATACTAACCCTTTATTGGATAGGTCATTTACAATATCAGTAGGTTGCCTTTAGTTTTGTGATTGTTTTCTTTGCTGTGTAGAAGCTTTTTATTTTGATGTAGTCCCAATAGTTCATTTTTGCTTTTGTTTCCCTTACCTTAGGGGATGTATCTAGAAAGATGTTGTTATGGACAATAGGAGAAATTGCTATTTCTGTTTTCTTGTAGGAATTTTATGATTTCAGGTCTCACATTTAGGTCCTTAATCCACCTTGATTTTATTTTTGTGTATGGTATAAGAAAGTGGTCCAGTTTCATTCTTTTGTATGTAGCTATCCATTTTCCCCAATACCATTAGTTGAAAAGACTTTCCCATTGCATATTCTGGCCTCTTGTGGGAGATTAATTTACCATATAATTGTGCATTTATTTCTGGGCTTTCTATTCTATTCCATTGATCTGTATGTCTATTTTGTGCTAGTATCAGACTGTTTTGATTATTATACCTTTGCAATGTAACTTGAAGTTTGGAGTTGTGTTACATCTAGTTTTGTTTTTCATTTTCAGGATTGCTTTAGTTATTTGAGATCTTTTGTGGTTCCATACAAATTTTAGGATTGTTTTTTCTAGTTCTGTGGAAAAGGCTGTTGGTATTTTGATAGAGATTGCATTAAATCTGTAGTTTGCTTTAGATAGTATAAACATTTTAACAGTATTTGTTCTTCCAATTCATTAGCATGGAATGTCTTTCTGTTTGTATTGTCTTTGAATTCTTTCACCAATTTTATAGTTTTCCGAGTACATGTTTTTTACCTTTTTTGGTTAGGTATTATTTATAGTGCAGTTGTAAATGGGATTGTTTTCTCAATTTCTCTTTCTGATGCTTCATTTCTAGTGTGTAGAAATGCAGTGGATTTCTATACGTTGATTTTGTATCCTGTGACCTTACTGAATTTATTTATCAGCTCTAGTAGTTTTTTGGAGGAGTCTTTATGGTTTTCTATATAGAGTATCCTGTCATCTGCATCTGAAAGTTTTATTTCTTCCTTATCAATTTGGATGTCTTTTATTTCTTTTTGTTACCTGATTGCTCTGGCTAGGACTTCTAGTACTGCATTGAATAAAAGTGGTGACAGTGGACATCTTTTCTCTTTTCTGATCTTAGGGGAAAAGTTCTCAGTTTTTCCTCATTGAGTATGATGTTAGCTGTGCGTTTTTCCTATAAGGCCTTGATTATGTTGAAGTATATTCCCTCTAAACCTACTTTGTTGAAGGTTTTTTTTTTTTTTAATCATGAATGGATGTTGTATTTTGTCAGTTGCTTTTTGTGCATCTATTGAAATAATCATTTGGTTTTTATCATTTATCTTATTGTTGTGATATATTACATTGATTGATTTGCAAATACTGAACTACCCTTGCATCCTGGGAATAAGTCCCACTTGATTGTAGTTAATGATTTTTAAATGTATTATTGCATTCAGTTTGCTAATACTTTGTTGAGGATTTTTGCATCTATGTTCACCAGAGATATTGGCCTTTTCTCTTTTTTAGTGTCTTTATCTGCTTTTGTTATCAAGGTAATGCTGACCTTACAGAATGAATTTGGAAGTTTTCCTTCCTGTTCTACTTTTTTGGAAAAGTTTGAGAATAATAGGCAGAATCACTTGTAAAACTGTCTGGTCCTGAACTTGTTTGTTGGGATTCTTTTGATTACTGATTCAATCTTGTTGCTGGTGATCAGTCTGTTCAAATTTTCTATTTGTTCCTGCTTAAGTTTTGGTAGGTTTTGTGTTTCTAGGAATATATCCATTTCTTCTAGGTTGTCCACTTTGTTGGCATATAATTTTTCATAGTATTCTCTTACAAGCTCTATTTCTGTGGTGTCAATTGTTATTTCACCACTTTCTTTTCTAATTTTGTTTGAGCACCCCCCACCTCCAAGTCTTTTTAAAGAGTTTGGCTAGAGGTTGTTGATATTTTGAAAGAACCAGCTCCTGGTTTCATTGATCTGTTCCATTTTTCTTCTATGTAATTTATTTCTGCTCTAATCTTTATTATTTCCTTCCTTCTGCTGGTTTTGGGTTTTGTTTGTTCTTTTTCTAACTTTTTTAGGTGTAAGATTAGGTTATTTGTGATTTTTCTTGCTTTTTGAGGTAGGTCTGTATTGCTATAAACCTCCCTCTTAGAACTGATTTTGCTACATCCCAAAGATAATGAACCATTGTGTTTTCATTTTCATTTGTCTCCATGTAATTTTTTTTTATTTATTTGTTTTCTTGGTTGACCCATTAATTGTTTTGTAGCATGTTATTTAACTTCCATGTATTTGTGCTTTCACCACATTTTTTTCTTGTGGTTGATTCTAGTTTCATAGTATTGTGGTCAGAAGAGATACATGTTATGACTTTGTTTTTTTTTTAATTTGTTGAGACTTGTTTTGTGGCTTAATATGTGATCTATTCTGAAGAATTTTCCATGTGCACTTGAAAAAATGTGTAAAAAAAAAAAAAGAAAAAAATGTGTATTCTGCTGTTTTAGGATGGAATGTTCTGACTAGATCTGGTCCAGTATGTCATTCAAAGCCATTGTTTCCTTGTTGATTTTCTATTTGATTTGTTCATTGATGTAAGTGGGAGTGTTAAAGTCCCCTATTCTTATTGTATTACTGTTGATTAGTTCCTTTATGTTTGTATTAACTGGTTTATATATTTGGGTGCTCCTTCTTTGTCTTTTGTTATGGTCTTTGTTTTAAAGTCTATTTTGTTCGGTATAAATATTTCTATGCTGGCTTTCTTTTGACAGCTATTTGCATGATAAATGTTTCTCCATTCCATTACTTTCAATCTGCATGTGTCTTTTGGTCTGAAATGAGTCTCTTGTAGATAACACATAGATAGGTCTTGTGTGTTTTTTTTCTTTTTAAGAGTTTGTTTATTTATTTATTTATTTGAGGGAGATAGAGAAAGAGAGAGAGCAGGAAGAGGAGCAGAGGGAGAGGGACAAGTAGACTCCATGCTGAACATGGAGCTCAGTACGGGGTTCAATCTCGTGACCCTGAGGTCATGACCTGAGCTGAAATCAGGAGTTGGTGCTTAACTGACTGAGCCACCCAGGCATCCCAGTAGGTCTTGTTCTTTTAATCCATTTTGTCACCTTATGTCTTTTGATTGGAATGTTTAGCCCATATATATTCAAAGGAATTATTGATAGGTATATATTTAAAGCCATTTTGTTACTTGTTTTGTGGTTGTTTTTATAGTTCTTCTCTGATCCTTTCTTCTCTTGCTCTGTTCTCTCATGGTTTGCTGGCTTTCTTTAATGATATACTTGGATTCCTTTCTCTTTATTTTTAACATATCAATTTTTGTTTTTTGTTTTGTGGTTACCATTAGGTTTATAATATAACATCTTCTGCATATAGAAGTCTATATTAAGTTGATGGTTGCTTAAGTGTCAACCTGTTCTTAGTCCTCTCCTCCCACCCCCATATTTTAGGTATATGGTGTCAAACTTTGCATCCTTTTATTTTGTGAATGCCTTGACTGATTTTTACAGATATGCTTATTTTTACTGCTTTTATGCTTCCTACTTTTCTTCTCTTACTTATAGTCTTTCCTTTCCACTCAGAGAGTCACCTTTAACATTTCTAGTAGGGCTTGTTTAGTGGTCATTAACTGCTTTAGCTTTTGTTTGTCTTGTAAACTCTTTATCTCTCTTTCTATTCTGAAGAATAGCCTTGCTGAGTAGAGTATTCTTGACTGCAGATTTTTTCCTTGCGGCACTTTGAATAAATCATGCCACTTTCTTGTGGCTTGCAACATTTCTGCTGAAAAATCTGCTGAAGCCTTATTGGGTTCCCTGAATATAACTGTCTTTTTTCTTGATGCATTAAAATTTCCTTCTTTATCATTACTTTTGGCATCTTAATTACTATATGTCTTGGTGTAGACCTCCTTGGATTGATTTGAAAGGGGGGGTTATCTTTGTGCTCTCAGGATCTAGATAACTGTTTCCTTCCCCCTGATGAGGGAAGTTTTCAGCTATTACATCTTCACATGAATTTTCTGCCCTTTTTTCTCTTATTCTGGGCTACCTATAATGCAATGTTATTAGCCTTGATGGAATTACTGAGTTTCCTAAGTCTCTTTTCATTTTGTGTAATTTTTTTTTTCTCATCTGCTCAGCTTGATTACTTTCCATTACTGTATCCTTCAGGTCACTAATTTTGTTCTTCTGCTTTCTCTAGCCTGCTTTTTATACAATCTAGTGTATTTTTTCCCCATCTAGTATGTTTTAAATTTCATTTCTTGTGTTCTTCATTTCTGATTGGTTCTTTTTTTACCTCTTTGTTAAGGGTCTCACTGATGTCTTCCACTCTTTTCAAGTCCAGTGAGTATCTTTATGATCATTACTTTAAATTCTCTACAGGCATATTATCTATATCCATTTTACTGTGGTTATGTCCTATTCTTTCATTTGGAAAATATCCCTCTGTTTCCTCACTTTGTCTAACTCTGTGTCTGTTTCTCTGTGTTAGGAAAGTCACCTGCCTCTCCTGCTCTTGAAGATAATGCCTTATGAAGAAGAGGTCTTATAGGGCCCTACAGCTCCATGTTCCTTGCTTACCAGAACCTGGCACTTCAGGAATGTCTCCCATGTGTGTTGTGTGCACCCAGCTGTTGGGTACTGGCTACTTTCCTTTAGGCCAATTATTTGCAGTGGCTCTGTTTGCCTGTTCTGGGCAGTTTTTGGTCCTCAGCTGGGGTAGGATGCACCGTTTTAACAAGATTTGCCTCCATCTTCTGCAGGGCCACTGTCCTCACCGGGACTGAAGCCCCTAAGGTGTGTGGGTTGGGAGATGTGGTACTGGCAAGTTTTGCTTCTCGGGGAGGGGACCCACAGCACCAGGACTGAGGCAAAAGTGACTGGAAAAGGCAGATCTTGGTGTAAGCAGGTTAGGTCGTGAGTTCTATGCCCCACTGCTTCCTGTAGATGGCTGTGTGTTTGTGTTGGGGTGGGTAGGGGAGGGAGATAACACCTGCCAGCCTCTTTGTTCCTAGAGGGATCTCCCTGCAAAAACTGCCCTTTCAGGGCATGCTCTAAGCTGAGTAAATAACGGTCCCTCCTGTATGCCCCAGCCAATTTTCTTCTTTTTTTAAAAAAAATATTTTATTTATTTATTTATTTATTCATGAGAGACACAGAGAGAGATTGAGAGAGGCAGGGATACAGGCAGAGGGAGAAGCAAGCTCCATGCAGGGAGCCTGATGTGGGACTCAATCCCGGGTCTCCAGGATCACACCCTGGGCTGAAGGCGGCGCTAAATTGCTGAGCCACCCAGGCTGCCCCCCAGCCAGTTTTCAAACTGCGGCTTCTATATTGTATCTCCATAGGCTGTTTGTCATGCTGTCTTTTTAAGGGTGGAGACTCAGCTACCCTTCACCTTCTGGCTCTCCCAGAACCAACCTTGCCGATTTTTAAAATTCCAGGCTTTAAGTCCTGCTACTTGTAAGAACTCGTGAAATTTGGCCTCTGTTGCTTTCAAAGCCAAATGTTTTGAGGATTCATCTTCCGTGTCTGAGCTCCCTGTTGTAAGAGTCTTTTTCTTTCCCTTCTTCACACCCTTGGCTCCTTCCCTCCTGTGAGCAGCCATAGTCCTATGTTTATTTAGCTCTCCTCCCCCCATGTCTCCTACCCTCTTTTCTCTAAGAGTTTGTTCTGCCAGTCTTTGGGTCATTTTCTGGGTTAGTTACACTGCTGTGAGTGTTATCTAGTTGCATGTGGGGTATGAGGTGAGCTTAGGGTCCTCCTCTACCATCTTCCCAGCCCCTCTTCCTGCTGTTTTCTGTCCTTGGTTCTCCTGTGTTTTCATTCCACACATCCTTCTTGGGTGATCTCACCTACACCCATGATTTCATGATTTCAGTTTCCTCTTCTATGATGTAAGTCTTAAATCCAAGTTTCTAACCTAGGTTTCTCTTTATTTCTGGGCTTATATATATCCACTACCTCCTCAGCATCTCCCTTTCAGTGTCCTAAAGGCAAAACTAATTTAGCATATCCCAAACCAAACTTACCATCTTACTCCAAATCTATTCTTTTTCCTCTCTTTACTATCTCAATAATTTGATCATCATCCACATCAGTATTCAAGGTATTCTTGACTTCTTTCTTTACTTTTGAAGATTTATTTATTTTAGAGAAAGAGAGAGAGACAGAGAGACAGAGAGAGATAGAGAGAGAGCACCAGTGGGGAGAAGGGACAGAGGAAGAGAGAGAATTTTCAAGCAGACTCACCGGTGAGTGCAGATGCCAATGCAGGGCTCAGTCTCGACTCTGAGATCATGACCTGAGGCAAAATCAAGAGTTGGATGCTTAAATGACTAAGCCACCCAGGTGCCCCATCTTTTCTCTTTCTCTCACTATGGTCATAGCTAATCATTTACCAAGTTCTGTCACTCCATTTCCTAAATATCTCCAGAATCTGGCTATTTCCCCCATTCCTTATGCTGCTTTTCTAATTAAGACCACACTTAGGGATGCCTCGAGTGTCTGCCTTCATCTCAGGGTGATTCTGGGGTCCCAGGATCGAGGCCCACATCAGGCTCCCTGTGAGGAGCCTGCTTCTCCCTCTGCCTATGTCTCTGCTTCTTTCTCTGTCTCTCATGAATAATAAATTAAATCTTAAAAAAGCCCCACATTTATATCCTTGCCTAAACTATTATAATACTTTCTTGTGTTTCCATCTCTAGTCTTGTCTTGCCTTTCATACATTTTTCTATACTACAGGAAGAATATGCTTTCTAAAAAGCTCATTTCCTTTTGTCATTCCCTTGCAGGTAAGCAATAGCTAGGAATATAGATTTCATCCCTGCATTCAGGGAACTTGGGTATAGTGAGGGATACAGATAAATAAATGACCATGTACAATTCAGAGTGTGATAGAGCAAGTATAGTACACTAAGGAGATTGGCAGACACTCAAGTGAACTTGACTCAAAATATCAAGAAAATTTGAGAGGAGATGGTGTCTGAATTGAGATCTGCAGGAAGAGTAGGAATTATAATGATGAAGGGAAGAATGGGAAAGAGAGTTCCTGGCTGAGAGTGCATGAAGGAGGATGTAAAGAAGGCATAGGATTGTAGGAAATGAAAGAAATTCTGTAGGTTGGAAAACTTTATGTTGAGGAAGTAGTGTAAGATAAGACTGAAAATGTACACCAGGGCCACATCACCTAGGCTTGTTTGTCATGTTAAGGACTCTGTGCTGTTGGGAACCACTGAAGTGATTTTTGTTGGAAGAAACATGAACAGATTTACATATGAGAAAGAGCACCCTGGTTATAGTGGGGGGAATGCTTTGGTTGAGATGGCTGACTTGGAATCAGGGTGACTAGTGAGCAAGCTCTTGTATTAATCCAGGTAAGAGATAATATTGATGTGGGCATTTGGAATGGAGAAAATTGGATGGATTTGAGAATTATTTTGGAAGTAGAATGGACTTGTCATTGTTGAATATGGAGGGAGAGGAAAGAACTGGGGAAAATTTTGTATTATTCAGTTAATTAAATTATCTATTTCAGTAGTTATCCCTTTAGAACATAAAGCTATTATGTATTTATGTAAGTATGTATGTACATTAATTACAAGAAAGTATATGGTGTTTTGTAGGTTTTTTTTAATGACCTACATCTGATGTAGGTCTAAAGATCTAAACTCCCCTAAACAGACTTTACTGTTCATTTGGTAAAAGCTAGTAAATGTAGACCTAGTGCCTGGGTCCATTTATTTCTTCTATGAGCCTAACTTCTTATTTCATACTGGGATTCATGATTAAAATATCTTACTTCTTCTAGTCAACATTTTTTTTTCTATCCTAAGCATAAAGCTATATGGTTGATTCTATCAGCTTTCCTTAGCTACCTAGCTACATAAGGATATTTCTACTGTGGAATTTGCACTACAAAGCAATTCAAAACTTTTGCATTTTCTGTTTGTAGTGTAGTAGAAGATCTCACTAGGGTAAAAGGACTTGCTGATTTTGGTCACTTTTTGTCAAAAGAATTTATATCTACATGACTAAGTTTGCTATCTGACTAAAAAGCATACTGTGAAATACAGCATTCTTTGAACTTGAAGATCTGTTTAAAAGTTTATCATTTCTTTACTAAGACATGAAAAGAAAATCATTGCTCATTTTTGCAGAAGAGGTTGGAAACTCATATTTTTGGGCTTTCATATTCTTTTATATGGACTTTGCAAAAATAATAATCTTACAATCACTGTTTCCTGAATTATTTCTAGTATTTGTTAAATTGATATGTGGTTGGATATAGTATTGTTAAACAAAAAGTAGCTTTATTTTAGGAAATAAAGAAAAATTTAATGTTAGTATTACTTTTTATATGTATTATAGAGGACATTTTAAATCTTCATCATAAAAAATTTCTTTTTATTGAAGAGAAAAATTTCTTCTCCCCCAAAAAGAAATCCTCTCTGGTCTCAGCTGCTTTTTAAAATCTTGAACCTGTCAGTGAAATTGTGTAATCTAGTAATAACATGCCTAAGGCTTATTGCCTTTTCTTGGGCAACACAGTATCAGCAAATGATGTGCTCTATCGATTTTAATCACATTGTTTTTACAGTTCCATTGCAAGGTTTTGAAAGCTCACCAAGTAAATAAATCTGTGGCTACAAACACCTCCTTTCTCTGAAAATCTAACCATTTACATATTATTCCTTTTTGATCAGTTGTTAAGATAATCTATAAACTAGTAATACTTTGAGAGAGTATTTGGACTTTGCTGGTCTAAAACATTCTTGATATTCAGCATTGTTTAGAATTTAAAAGATAAAATTCTTATAAAGGTGATATTTGAGTGCCTGTAGCATTCAGAATTTTTTTAAAGATTTTATTTATCCATGAGAGACACACACACAGAGAGGCAGAGACATAGGCAGTGGGAGAAGCAGTCTCCTTGAGGGGAGCCCGATGTGGGACTCGATCCCAGGCCCTGGGATCATGCCCTGAGCCAGAGGCGGACACTCAACCACTGAGCCACCCAAGCATCTCTAGCATTCAGAATTTACATATAACAAGTTGCATATGGGCTACTCCAGCAAGCCACTCACTCAACAACTCAGCTGCACACATCTAGAGCAAGCTCTTGTAATTATATTCTAACTAGCTATGAGCTAATTAGATGACAGTTTGTATCTTGGAACCCATGTAGAACAATATTTGGAGCATTAGACTGAGAGATTGTTACTGACAGATAAAATAATTTTCTGATGCTACCATCCATTGGGTTTTGACAGAGTTTCATAATAATAATAAAAACTTCCATTTATTTAGAGCTTACAAAGTATCAGTATTTACATACATTATATCCTATCCTTATAACAGTTCTGCCTTGTGGGTGTACAGACATCATCTATGTATATGCTTCGCATAAGAGGAAGCTGAGACCAGATGGGTTAAGTCACTGGTGGGGAATTTGAACATTGGTCTAGCAGTAAAGCTTGGGTTCTTTTTCATTACTAAGGGCAAACACATTTCATGTGAACTGTTCTGTACCTGTAAAATGGAACCATTCTGATAAGACTTATGAGATTTTATTTTATTTTTTATTTTTTTAAAAGATTTTATTTATTTATTAGAGATGTGGGCGCGGGGCAGAGACACAGGCAGAGGGAGAAGCAGGCTCCATGCAGGGAGCCTGACGTGGGACTCGATTCCGGGTCTCCAGGATCACGCCCCGGGCCGAAGGCGGTGCTAAACCGCTAAGCCACTGGGGGCTGCCCAGCTTATGATATTTTAATGCTCATAAATTGTTTAGAAATTTGGTAGAATGGTAGAATACCGCTATCTTTTTTTTTTTTTTTTTTTTGGTCTGATACAGCTTTGTTTGTAATAGTGTTAAGATAGGAGTAGAGGTGTATGTATGTGGGTGTGTGTATGTGGGTGTGTGGGTTTATGTGTGTATAAAATAAATAATATTTTATGTGGGATTTATAGTGGGAAACTTTCTTTGGTATCTTTTGTTACTTTGGAACTAATTAGAACTATGCCATTACGTTGCAACATTGACTCTAGTGAATTTGTCACTAAATTCTAATTTGTTCATATGGAAGTAGATTTTGATTGATTATACTGGCTGGAGTCTATTCTTTATACTTTGGAGCTTTATAGTTTATATTTTCAGCATACACTGAAAATATATGTGTCCCCTCCACTGCTGATATTTCTGATATGATATACTTACTAGGCAAAGTACTAAGCATTTTATAAGTGTTATCTAATTATTCCTCACAAAAGTCATTTAAGATAGCTAACCACTATTTTTTCCACTTTACATGTGAAAGAACTGAGGAGTAAGTGGTGGAAAGTAGAGTTTGAATTCTGGTCTCTCTCGTTCTAAATTTTTTTGTTTCCCACTAGGCTATGTTACTTCCTTGATCACTCCCTCTTTTTTTTTAATTTTTTAAAAAATATTTATTTATTTATTTATTTATTTATTTATTTATTTATTATTTATGATAGACATAGAGAGAGAGAGAGGCAGAGACACAGGAGGAGGGAGAAGCAGGCTCCATGCCAGGAGCCCAAGGCGGAACTCGATCCCAGGACTCCAGGATCGTGCCCTGGGCCAAAGGCAGGCACCAGGCCACTGAGCCACCCAGGGATCCCCTCATTCCCTCTTTTGTATCACTTTTGTACTTTGTACATATCTATCATTATCTTTATCATAATAATTGTTAGGTCTAGGTCTTGATAATATCTTTATTTCCAGCACTATGTAACAGATATTCAAAAAATGTTTGCTGAATACATACATAGACTATTAGATGACTAGATTCTCAGTTGGCCGGTTCTCCTACTTAGAACTCTGGTGCTCTTTACTTACTGACCTCTGGTCACTCTTTTGGCCAGACTTACAGAACCCTGGCAATTAAGTACCTTTTAGGTCTTATTTCCCCAACCTTTCCTACCTTGCTGAAATTAATAGCCATGACACATTGATTCCTGAGATATGATATTCTAAATGCTTTTGTCTGGTTATGAATCTGAGGTTTGCGTGTTGCAGATAAGTGGCTCATCACTAGGAGTGAAGAAAAGATATTCTTCCAAAAAATAAGTATCCTTACTTGAGGTCATTTGGCTAGGGATCCTGAGAAGGTTAACATATTTCATATAATTTGTTTGTTTGACTGTGACATACGTATTTTAATATAAAGGAAAGAATGAGTCAGTTATTGCTATTTATACTATCTGCCAAATAGAATGATCTTTTGTTGAATATGAGGATCTTAGTAATAATGTTTATTATGACCAAGGCTTATAGTTGTTGGGAACTGGCCTTAGCCACCAGAAACCCTTTGAATTAGGTAATATGGTCCATCCCCCAAATAAACTGTGTGCTTATATCCTTTCAGACTCCTGAAAACCACAGTCTTGAGTAGAACATAAATATGGGAGTACAGTTATAACTTCTTGTCTGATGGGGAACCTTTCAGAAACAGGTGGAAATTTATAGAGGATTGGGTCCAGACTGCTGTGGGGGTTTTGGCATTCTGCTCCAGAAAGAGAGCTTCAACGTAGAGTGAGGGTTTGGTTGTAATGCATTTTTTTGGCCAGGAGACTTCCACCAAGTTTTTCTAATTTTGTTTACATGACAAGCCACTGGGTCTCTTACACTAGGTAACTACATTGGATATTCCATTTAAGACTTTGCTCTAAGACGTTGTCTCCATCAATTAGTAAATCAATCAATAATCCTTTTTTAATGAATACCTTCATTCGGAAACAAAATGATGAGGTGAATAGAATGTAGTTCCTACCCTGAAGGGGTTCACACCTAAGAGAGGTAGCCTTTGTTGTTGTTTTCTGTTATCAAATTATTTCTGCAGAAACTTGAAAATAGGGATCATAGAATCTGCTGTTGGTGTTTTGTTGTAGACTGTTTGGAGTTGCTGAGTTTGCAGAGATCTGGCCACAGGAGGAAAATTTCCTGGATACATCTAAATTGTGCTTCCGGTGTTTGAATGTGATCTTGAGGGTCAGAATATCTTTTCTAATATTGTATGAAACATCTGGGTTGGAGCATTATATCATACATTTTCTTAGCTAACTGAATAGTTTCATGGAAAATTGATGGCTTTGGAAAATTCCTCTTTTTTAATACTTATGAAACTATTTGACACAAGAAAGGCACTCTAACCACACAATTTTATTTATATTAATATATTCTATTAATGCAAAATTATTAATTAGTGCTTGATAAATGAAGCTAGCAAACCTTTCACATTTACCATCAAACTCTTAATCTTGGGCAGCCCAGGTAGTTCAGTGGTTTAGCGCCACCTTCAGCCCAGGGCGTGGTCCTGGAGACCTGGGATCAAGTCCCACGTCAGGCTCCCTGCATGGAGCCTGCTTCTCCCTCTGCCTGTGTCTCTGCCTCTCTCTCTCTCTGTCTCTCATGAATAAATAAATAAAATCTTTAAAAAATTCTTAATCTTATTGCTCCATTGTTAATTGGATTAAGACTGCTGAATACATATTTACCTTTTTTTTTAAAGCTCTACTCTCAGGAAATTTCAATTATATAATACAACATTATCAACTCTAGTCACCATGTTATACATTAGATTTTCAGACCTTATTCATCTTCTCAGTGAAAGTCTGTATCCAATATGTGAGGTGATGGATGTGTTAATTAACTTGATGGGAGAACCCTTTCATAATGTATAGGTCTATCAAATTATCACATTGTACACTTTAAATATCTTACAGTTTTGTCAATTGTACCTCAGAAAAGCTGGAAGAAAACATTCCTGAGTACCAGAAGACTATTTTCTTTTAAGCATGCTGGATGGAGCACAGCTAGCTGGGTGTTCATGTCCCAATCCTCAGTGTGGTTCTACTTCTCTTCTGGAGTCTATTGGCAGTGTTGTATATTTTGACTGCTTTAGCTACATGTGGGCCCAATTGCTCACTCTTCACCTGTTATTCTCTGATTTCCTGAGTGAGAAGGAAGTCTTATTTCCTTTTTCTTACAATGCCTTTTCTTCTATACTTTATTTAGCTTTTTCTTTTTTAGCCAGAGCCACTACGCCTTAGCACATCCAGCCTTCCAGCTTATACCCTTCTTTTTCATTATCATCCTGCACCCATGGTAAATTCTAACAATGATGCTTTGTTACAGGTGAAATTCAGATTGGCTAAGGTGAATTTTGAGGCTGTAACTAGTTTGTCCTGGTGTGAGGTAGGAAAACCAGATCCCCATTATAATATTGAAACTCCACAGTGGAGGTGAGGTCAACTGCCTCTCAATTCCTTTAAATGTCTACTTCACCTCAGTGGATCATTAGGAGCGATTCATCTTTGTAGAGTTTTAGGGCTAGAAGGAACCTGAAGCATCCTAGTCTATGCTTAAAGACCTTAAATGGGTTTCTGCCAACTGACCTTCTGGTCTCTGCCTGGACATTTCTAGTGACTGAGAGATAGTCTTTCCTTTTATCTTTGACAGTTCTAAATGTTAGGAAGCCCTTTTATAATAGATTGATGTGCACTCCCTTTTTGAATCACACAGAAGCCTATTTCTTATGGGTAATCAATCCTCTTCATATTTATGAAGAGAGCCCTCATCTTCTTTTAGAGATATCTCTCTTTCATATGACCCATCTCTTTACTTTGACGACTCTTCCTATACATCTGCCTATTTTTCTGCATAAGTGATTTGTGATTCTGGCTCTTTCCCACAAAGTGAATGCTCAGAAATTTTCATTTTGTACAAGGATGGGTCCGTGCTGGCAGAAAGGTACCTGACTTGAGGTTGCTTATAATGTAGGGAAAAAAGACACTGGATAACAACAGGAGAAAAATCAGGGAGAGGTTTCTTGGTTTTCTCCAGTCTCTTTAAGCCAAACTTTTTTAGTGAAATCTCTGTTCATATCTTAAACTGTCAGTGAGACCACATTTAAGACCGTCCCTCCAGATTATGGCTCAATCAGTGAGGTATATTATGCAAATTAAAATAGGAAAAGATGTAATAGCACACATCAACTATTAAACATTTTTAAACATCTCTGTAATGATGTAAATTTTAAACAACTGTAAATTCTCTTATAAGACAGCATAGACTCATTTCCCTAATCATGCCCTTAATGGTTAGAATAGTAAACAAGTGCTAGTCTCCTTTAAAATATAACACTATGATCTAGGAAGCTCATTTGGCTCTTCTTTAGGCTCTGTAAGCATGTTGGGAAAACAAGTAGTTGAAAGTGAATATACAGTTATTCAGCTTGGTCTGCATAATGTCAGACAATCCAGTTTTTTTTTTCTTCACTTGAATAGAACACATTTTTGACTGAATTGACTGACTGTTTAGGTTCCTTGTAGACACAGTCTTAGCAAAGAAAACTAAAAATTGCTTTTGGGGAAGAAAATTGTAGCTAGTTATATCTCATAAAACCATTCTTGTGTTCATTTTCTTGAGGAAATTGCCGTGAGTGTATCTTCTAGGGCCAATATGTAAGAGACCTTTTTATGCTTAAATAAAAGCTCAGAGATTTTCTGTATCAGAGTTGTTCCATTGACTTGTTTTAGTTCTGAAAATAAAACGAAAACCTCTAGTCAAAAGACAGCTCATACTTCAGTTAAATAGTGACATAATTTGAACTTATTTGTTTACGTTATGTCTAATGCCTGTGTTGTCCAGTCTTTGGCGACTGGCAGAAGCTTCTTTGGTTTTCTAATACATCACTTTATACCTCAAGTCCTGTTTGAACATAATTCCATGATTCTGTAGAAAAAGAGTTATTCATCTTTGTGTTTACATAAAGATAGGTTTGCAATGCTTGATTAATTTTATGCCTCTAAAATATGAATGACATCATTTGGCCTGTGAGATAGTAGATTTATTTTTGTAACAAATCTTTCAGATCAATTCATAAATGAGAAAGAAATAAATGTGAGTAAACATTTGTTCTATTTTGGTTTTTAAGCTAAAATGATTAGAATTCAGCCAGCCAAAAAGAAATTAAATTTGAAATCTAATTCTTGTCAAGAAATTTTGCATGCAGCTATTCAACCCATTGTTTTAGAATCGCTGTGGTGAGAAAGTAGAACATTACTTTGGCAGATGTAGCATTTGGTAGGTTGGAGAGTGGAAAAGAAACTCAGTGAGTTATAGGAACTTCTGTGCATTCTGAGTATAGCTCCTAAATACATCTAAGGTAATGGATAAAGCAGAAACTGGAGCAAAAAAGTACTCGGAAGTCTACATCAGTGTCAGTGATATGATGAAAATACGATTTATTTTGAGAAATTGATGGAAAATTTAAGGAAATGCTTTCTGAGCAGAGTTAAAAAGAAGATAATTGTTTTTGGATCCCCCAAAAAAACCATCTTGAAAATGGGAAATTTAATATGTACCAATTCTGTTGAAAGTTTGTAGATAGACATATAGTAAAACTTGAATGATATGGTAAGCATGCTTTTAGGAGTACTGTTTATAAAGAAGGAACTCAGCTACACTTGAAATAAACCTTCACATTATGAACTCTTCTTTCAGTTTCTTATAAGTACTATAAAATCAGTATTCTTAATGCATGCATAAAATAATGCCTTACACATCTTGTGTGGGACTTTTCTGCCCCCACAGAGAGAAAACATTATTTTTCCTACACAGTAAGGCTGTTATTTGCAGATCTACTCGACTGCTCTGAGTCATTGATGGTTACAGGCTTTATATTTAACTTGAAATGCAAAGTGTTTTCTTCTAAGGCCTAAAGTTAAATTGTTTTGCAAAGTGTTTGTAGGTACATTCTGAATTTTCTTTGTCTTGCTACCTATACTTGAAAAGCAGAATCTGACATTTGTAAGAGGTGTGTGTGTGTGTGTGTGTGTGTGTTTAGTGGCCTCAGTTGAATTCCTTTTTCCCTCCACCTGTCTGGAAGGCACTTTTTATAAATCTTTTCCAGTGCTTGCTATTGCGAGTTTTGATCACAGCAGGAAAATTTTTTCACACAACTTTGATGAAAGGTCATACTTATTGGGATGACTTGCCCATTTTTTCTATCTAAAATCTTAGAATATGCTGTCGACACTACCTGGGATAAATATAAGTATAGCATTTAGGATTTTTGCATTTATTCACAAATAAGATTGGCTTGTAAGAATGCCTTTCCCTTTCTTGAGAACACTGCCCTGGTCAAGTTTTGATTATTCTTGCTGAGTAAAATGAACTGGATGGCTTTTTATTACTCTGAAATAGTTTGTATGGGAATCATCTGGTCCCTAAAAGTAGGAGAGAACTCTGGTAGAGAACTTCTTGAATGAAATGATAAGTACTATGAATAAAAATGAAGCAAGGTAAGAGGACAGAGTGAATGGGCCTGCAGTTTCAGATGAGGTGGTTAGAAAAGTTCACTCAAATGAGCAGAAGCCACCCAGAAGAGAGGGAGAAAGTCATGCAGATGTCTGTAGGAAGAGCATTTTGGGCAAAGGAAACAGAATAGCCAAAGCCATGAGAATGGAATATGGTTGACATATTTGAGGAATAGCAAGAATGTTAGCATATCTAGAGCAAGAGAGATGATGTAGGATGTGAAATCTTAGTGGCAGTGAGGAGTCCGTGTATTTGGGACCCCATAGGCAAAAGTCAACAGAAGTACAGTTCTTTGTCCTATTCATCTTAAATTTTATTCTTTAATCATGCTTTTCCATTTTTGATTTGACTGCTCATGTATATTTTTATTCTTTTTTTGTTTTTTTAATAAAGGTTTAAGAATATACATTTTTTTAAAGTACTGCTTTGCTTGCACTCTACAAGATTCATGGTCATAAGTCCCATGGCCATCTCTAAGCTACAGAAGAGGTTGGGAAATGGAGGATTTTTGATGAGTACATTGTGGCCCTGGTCAAAATTAGGATTCTGTTAAGTAAGGAACAATGGAAGAATAAATATTAGATAAACTACTAGTCATATATTTATTAAAGTCCTATTGCCTTGAAGATTTTCCTGTAGATTTTATGCTATGCAAATTGTTACCAAACATTGTAAGATGGAAGATATCCAACTTGTTTTATGAAAGCAGCCGGAAGCTTGTATCAAAACCTAACAAAGGATAATTACAGACCAGTTTAACTTAGAAATATAACTGAAACCTCAAAATACAAATGTATCCATTTTCTAGCATTAAAAGAATCATCCATCATGATCATGTACGGTTCATACTGTAAGTGCAAGAATGCCTTAATATTGGGAAACCTTTTTAAACAATGCAAAGTATCAAAAGATCCAATAAGAAAAAATATGATAGGGCAGCCCAGGTGGCTCAGCAGTTTAGTGCCACCTTCAGCCCAGGGCGTGATCCTGGAGATCCGGGATCGAGTCCCACATCAGGCTCCCTGCATGGAGCCTGCTTCTCCTTCTGCCTGTGTCTCTGCCTCTCTCTCTCTCTGTCTGTCTCATGAATAAATAAATAAAATCTTTAAAAAAAGAAAAAATATGATAATCACAATAGATTAAGAATTGACAAAAGGTAGCACTCGTTTATGATTAGAAAACTAGTCTTCTACAACTAAAACTAGAAAGACATTTCTTTAAGGACATAAAGATATCTAACTTCCACTTCTGGTCAAATTTATTCCAATTCAAAAGGCAAAAGTATGTTCCATATGTGCCTAGCCTTATCAGTCTGTGACTGCATAATATACTTTTATGTAATATCTGAAATATTATAGTAAAGACCATCATAATGTACTCCTAGTTACTTCCATAAGTTTGTCAAGGTATTCTCTTATATGTACTGCAGGACACATTTCTCTCTCCTTTCTCAGCTCATGTCTTTCCAACTTGCCACCATATAGCTGCCAATAACTCTAGTTCGCCAGAATGTTGGGCATACCTGTTTCTATGCTGAGGGAAAAATAGCACTCAATAGTTCCCCAAAATGAAGATACTTCTAATATTGACTTTGAAATTTTAGGAATAAGTAGTTCTATAAAAATCAAATTATCTACTCCTTTGTCAAAGGTGTTAATATGAATTTACTCTAATAATAATCAGAGTGAGGTTTAAATTTTGAAACCACAGTAATAAATGTTTTACACCAATATTTTTAAGCCTTATTTATTTATTTATTTATTTATTTATTTATTTATTTATTATTTTTTGCCACAGACCACATCAAGAAGGGAGGTGGTGGTGGATAGGTGAAATAGGTGAAAGAGATTAAAAAATACAAACTTCAGTTATAAGTCACAGAGATATAAAAAGTGTAGGATAAAGAAATATAGTTAATAGTATTATAATAGCATTGTATGGTGACAGGTGAACTAGACTTATGATGATAATTTTGTAATATATATAAATGGTGAATCATTATGTGATGTATTTATTTTTTTTAAAGATTTTATTTATTCATGAAAGACAGAGAGAGAGAGAGAGACAGAGACACAGGTTGAGAGAGAAGCAGGCTCCATGCAGGGAGCCTGATGTGGGACTCTACTCCGAACTCCAGGATCATGCCCTGGGCCGAAGGCAGGCGCTAAACTACTGAGCCACCCAGGGATTCCCTTATGTGATGTATTTAAAACTAATACAATGTTGTATGTCAATTATACTTCAATAAAAATGTGTCTTACTCTGTGGCTGAGTCCATATACATACACAAACCTTTTCTACATATATATCTGTATAATTAGAAGTTTCATAGAAGTTACCAAGGATCTATACAAAATACTCATACTATCCTCTTAGAATTTTAAAAAAAATTGATAGCCCACCAAATTGATTTCCTTATTAGACTGTGCGTTTCAGCAATTTTATGGTTCTGAACAGAGATGATTCTTTCAATTGTTAGGTAAATAAAATGTCTGGAGTTCAAGAATTAAATTTTGAAGGATGACAATCCATTGGTTTTTAGAAATATGTCCTAATTTTGCCATAAATAGTAACTTTTCTTGTATAGACAGGATGCTTTTGGTGCTTGTTGCTTGTTTTTCTCTGATTTATAGGAGGGGGGTAGAATAAAAAAGAACTTTCTAAATTTTGATTTCTTTTCTTTCTGCAGCTCTCATGTGTGAATGTAAGTGCAGTGCATCATTACTCTAAGGACCTCACCAACAGGAAGTTACAGTTTTCACCATCAGCTGACCTTATCCCTATTGGTGTGGTTTTGTTCCTCAAAGAGTGGAAACCCCTTTCTTTCAACTTGCTTTTGTTGCAAAAGCAAATGGCCAATAGTGGCTTTGGCAGAAAATCCACACAGTGCCCCAACTGTTCATCTGCTTCTAAGAAAGGTGGACTTTGTGTATGTGCCTGTAAAACAAAGCTTTCTCCAATTTCTGTGGTGGAAATATCCCAAGCATCAAATATTGGCAGCTCAGAATTTATGGTTTTACCAGGGAGAAAAAAAGAAAACCAAACCAGCATAGATATGGCCTCTGGGAAAGATATGGTAAATATTGAAGATTCTCTATCCCAACACAAATTGATACTCCATTTCCTAATCCCATCCTTAGCTTCAGCTGTATCCCTTGGGGTCTCATCAGCTAATTAATTGGCTTCTTAACTATTAAAGGGACATTCTTTCTTACATAAGAGGTGAGCAGAATTGGTTAATAATTTCTTTTATAGTATTTCCATCCACTGCCAAATTAGTTATTTGCCAGGATCATTAATAATTTGGAATGTTATTCCAGCTTCGTTTTTTTTTTTTTAATTTTTAAAAAAATTTTTATTTATTCATGATAGTCACACAGAGAGAGAGAGAGGCAGAGACACAGGCAGAGGGAGAAGCAGGCTCCATGTACCGGGAGCCCGATGTGGGACTCGATCCCAGGTCTCCAAAGGCAGGCGCTAAACCGCTGCGCCACCCAGGGTTCCCGAGCTTCTTTGTTTTTTAATGGCTTATCCAGAAATGAATTAGTTTTCAAGTTGGATTAAATGTGAATTGGGGGGCATTTTCTTCAATGGATGCAAAATGGGATTTATGGTTGTAGTTAAACATAGGGTGATTATTATTTAAGACAATTCCTGGTTATCTAGATGGAATATCAAATATAGTTTGTAAAACCAATTTGCATTAATTACAATCTATGAATGACTACCTGGTTGGACTGCTTTGGGTGTATTCTACCTTTATAGAGAAGAAGCAGTGTGGAAGATTGTAGTTGATACAGAACAACTTTGGTAAGTTTAAAAAAAGTTAGGTTCTCACTCCTCAGAGTTGCACCTTTGTCAGATTTTCTCCTTAAACTGTCATTTTTGATTTGTGTTATGGTATAGTCATTGCCATATAGGCATCGCTGAGTGTATTGTTACTATATAACCTTCGTTCAAAAGATGTTTCGTGAATGTTTGGTCAATAATTTTCTATATATAACCTACTGGAGGTGACTTTAATGTTTTGAAACAAGGGTGATTGAGAAAGCTCTAAAGTTTCCTTCTCTTGTGATTTTAAAGAATCATCAGGTAAGTTCTGTTAGATTTGTGACACAGGTTATCATATGGACTTGCCTGGATTCAGGGGATTAGATTAAATGGCTGACTTCATGTGGTCTCTTAGCATAATGAGCCAATGAATCATATAGGGCTTAGAATTTGAAAAAGACGATAAATATCATAGCACACATTAAAGATTTGTGATTATTTAAATTAGGGTTCTTATTTTGTCAAGATACAAGCATTTTATATTTATACTGAAAGCATATTATATCTTAATATTTTTATTCTTCTTGGTGTAAGCCCTCAAAAACCTCAAATATGGAGAGAAAAACATCTCAACAACAATGGAATCGGGGCAACAATACAGAAGGAAAAGTTCCTCACATTAGGATGGACAATGGAGCTGCTATTCAGGTATATAGAAAGCAAGATGAAACTGCTAGGAATGTCTAAGTCAATAGTTAATGGCAAAAATGATTTAAAAATTAGTCTCTAAGGAAAGGAAAAAAAGAAAAGAGGAAATTTACGTTTCAAGTATGTCAAACTCTTTACAAAAGAATATGAAAACTAATTATTTCTTCTGTTTATAGAGGACCAACTAGCCTTTAATTAAAGCAGAGGGCATTTTTATTAGCTAAAATGAGTACATTTTGGTCTTCAGCTGTTGCCTGTTGCTGAGAGCAATCTTGGAGTCTTTATGTAGACCTCTTCAAGACAGAGAGACCAGATGACTTGAGATGGTTTGGCTGTTCATTTCTTTGATGATTAGTAGTGAGGCCAGAATTTCCCTTGTGGACCCCTCCATTTTTTCTAGCTCGTGATTGAATGGATACCATTGTGATTCTCCCAAGGACTCTAATTATTATGGATTGGATATTCTTATTACCCTTTTAGAAATTAAAATGTGTTCCTTTAACATCAGATTAACAGAACCAATAAGAACAACTGCAAGAAGAAAATTGCATTGATGTTAAATAACTTAAAAATGTTGTTCCAGGAGGTATTTGGCATTTTACTTGAAGCAATCAGAAAAACTTCCTGAGTACTTCTAACTTGAAAAGTTTAATTTTCCCGCTTTAAATAAAAGGCCTGTATTTTTTTTAATCCACAAATTTACTGAGTTTCAAATTTAGCCATAAGAGCTTTTATAAAAGCAAAATGTATTCATTGTAAAATAGTAGGAAAAAATAGAAAAGTGAAAAAAAAGTAAAAATCATGAGCCAGATATAACCAATGTTAACATTTATTATCTTAGTTTTTTCTGTGCATATATTAAGTGTTATTTTATTTTTATTTTCAGTTTTTTCCTGTTTTAAGTTATGAAATATTTCAAATATATACATATTTTTAAGAAATAACCTTAACTGGTATAATTGAAGTTTTTCTCCTCCCATTAAATGGACAGGTTCGTTTTAAAGTTTTTAAACACTTTAGAAGAGTATATTTTAAAAAAAGAGTTATACTCATCCAAAATTCTACTATCCGGAGATAACTACTCTTAATATTTAGATGACCATCTCTCCAAATACCAGTATTGGCACCCTCACATGCACACATTTTCATAATGGGATCGTATCATATGTGCTTTTTCACACTCTACACTATATCATGGATTTCTATATCAATAAAAATAGACCTACATTACCATTTTTAAAACATCCTCTTAAAATTATTATCAACAAGAAGTCATTTTCTCCTTATTTTCACAGATGTAATGATGTCAAAGCAGTTAGTTGAAGAAAAAGATTAGTTTATGAAACCAGTTGGACAGTTGGGCTGCTTCTATATCGATTCCTCATTTAAAAAATCCCATTTAAACATTATTAAAATACTGTGTCCAGGTTGTAGTTCTATATGTTTAAAGAGCAAATGGAAGTTCAGTTTTTAAAGGGCAAGAAAAATTGGGGAAATGGTTATAGAATTTAGATCATTTTGTTTGTGGAAAACAAAAAGGATAAATGACCATTTAAATTGAAATTTGACTCATTTTCATAATAGGTAGTTGGGACTTGCATATAAATATGATAAAAAAATGTTTTGTCTTATTTTAGTCATCTTAGTTTTCTGACTGATTCTCACTATTAAGTGGCAGTAGGAAGAAAGAAGAGCCAAAGTAATTACAAATCATTGAAAGTAGTGCTTTGGGGACCATCCCTTGGGCAGAATATACCCTGTATGAGTCTAGGAATTGCCATTCATGACATTCGAGACTATAAATCCAAAGCTTTTCCTCTAGAGTTCAACTCTACATAGCTGTCTGTCACTTCTCTTACAGGTGTATATATGTGGAAGGTTTCTGACTGGCTGGCTTGCTGACTGGATTTATTGATTGACTCATTCATAACAAATTCACTCATTCATTCCATATTTGCACTACTGTTCCTTTGGAATGCCTTCCTTGCTTTGCTTGGATTATAGAAAAAAAGTTCTCAATTACTTGCCTTTGTTCCCTCACATGCCAATCTCAGAAGCTGCCTCTTTTATAATGTTTTCCCTTATTCTCCCAGTATTTTAGCTCTGGTCTCTGGCCCCAATGTTGTTTTGTTGTTGTTGTTGTTGTTGTTTTTCTTTTTTAATTTAAGACTTTACAATTTAAGTGATAATCTTGTCTCTTGAGTAGATTACAGATTCTGAGAAAACAGGAATTGTGTTTTATCCCATTTTTGTTTAAAATATGTGTCACAAAAGAACTATCTGAACAAAGTCTAACATGTTAAAGCTAAACAGTCCTTCCTTCCTTTCACTTTTCCTCCTATGTGCTAAGCATGAATATTTTACCTACAAAGTTTCAGGGTAGGCTTTTTAAAGGAATCAAAAGGAACAGCTTCTTAAGAAGTTTCTAGACTTTTTTGGGAGAAAAACACGAACCAAAGTGTTTGTAAGAAAGAGAGTAATAGTAATAATAGTAAGAAAGGACCAGTGCATATGTGCTGAAGGAAGTCAAAATAATGGAATAATCACCATGGTGCAGTCAGTCAGGGAACCCCTTCACGAAGTAGGTAAGTAATTAGTTGAGCATTGAATCTTTCCTTATACAAGTAAGACAGGAATGTAAGCAGCAGAAAGTGAAGACAAGCAGCTAATTTATCTGGTGTGTGGTAAAGGTGAAAGTGGTTGCAGAGAGATAAAGTAGCATCTCCAGAAAAGGACCTGGCTGCTGAACCAGCAGAGGCTTCACTGAGTGGCGTTTCTTCAGCTGTTTTGTCATGTTCTAATCCCCAGGCATGATATGTCCAGAAACTCTTAATGCCCTGATACTGATTTAGATCAAGGAGACTGACTTCCCCCTCAACCAAATTCACAAGAAATGGAAATATAAATGAGTTACTTGTTTGTTATTTTACAATGTGAACCAGGATGCTGGGTGTTCACAAAAACAGTGCATTCTTTTAAATATATGTATATATATTATATATCATATAATATTACATATAATACTAACTTTTATTGAGTGCTTACTATGTCAGGCACTATGCTTTTTAAAAAAAAGTTGAATTGTAGTTGACATACAATTTTATTAGTTTCAGGCATACAATTCGGTGATTCAACGTTCTGCTCATTTCACTGTGCTCATGATGATAAGTGTAGTTACCATCAGAAGTTAAATAATAAGTAGAAGGATTCTTGGTCTGGATAGTGTTACTATGAATGGTTTTTATTTTCTTCACAGTGCTGACTTATATTAAAATTTCTGTCATATATTGCTTTTTCCAAAACAAAAGGAATAAAACAACAAAAGCAATTTTTGATAGAAATAATGAAGATAAAGTATTACTTGATAAACAGAAAAGCAGTATTCAATGGTTAATATGTGTTGATTTTATAGTATAGCTCTCAGAATTTGGAGATAATTTCTCTAGTGTATGTGTTTTATACACACACACATTAATATTCCATTCCTCCTTTTTCTTACAAAGATGTTTCCATAATATAATAGTTTGTAAGAAATTCATTTTTATACTTTTGAGGTTTTTCGTATTTCTCCATTAGGATTTTTATGGTTTTCCACCAAAGGACATTTAATGAAATTTGTCAAAATTTATTTTTGGTTAATTAAGATGTGTTTATTAATATTAAAGCAAATATGTGGTATCTTCTATTTGATTTTACCCTGGAGCAGAAACTCTCTTCCCTTGGGTAGATATCTGTCAGTATTATGTGTTCATTTTTAACACCTGATGAATGGCAGAAAGAGACAAAGGAGCTCTTATTTTTTATCCAGGAATTCTATACCTTTGGAAGAATATTGGGACAGGGGAGCTTTGGAATGGTCATTGAAGCTATAGACAAGGAAACAAAAACTAAGTGGGCAATTAAAAAAGTGAACAAAGACAAGGTAAGAATTATTAGCAGCAGGACACTGAGGACACAGTGCCAGGGCAGGGTGGGGTGGGTGGTATAGTTGACACAGCTGACCCAAAGGGCAGGCCCTGGGCTATTGCCCTGGAGAAGTGTGGCCATTTCCATGGCCTTCTGGGAAGGGACCAGTTCTTGAACTCAAGAAAACAAGTGCTATCTGAGAAAAGCAACTGAAGGATTAACTAACATAACCAATATAACCAAATCAGGGTAAAGTTTTCTTTTTCTTTTAATTTTTTTTTTATTGGAGTTCAATTTGCCAACATATAGCATAACACCCAGTACTCATCCCGCCAAGTGTCCCCCTCTGTGCCCATCACCCAGTCACCCCCAAACCCCCGCCCACCTCCCCTTCCACTACCCCTTGTTCATTTCCTAGAGTTAGGAGCCTCTTATGTTTTGTCACCCTCACTGATATTTTCACTCATTTTCTCTCCTTTCCCTTTATTCCCTTTCACTCACTAATTTTTGTATTCCCCAAATGAATGAGACCATATAATGTTTGTCCTTTTCCGACTGACTTATTTCACTCAGCATAATACCCTCAGGTCCATCCACGTCGAAGCAAATGGTGGGTATTTGTCATTTCTAATGGCTGAGTAATATTCCATTGTATACATAGACCACATCTTCTTTATCCACTCATCTTTCGATGGACACCGAGGCGCCTTCCACAGTTTGGCTATTGTGGACATTGCTGCTATAAACATTGGGATGCAGGTGTCCCGGCGTTTCACTGTATCTGTATCTTTGGGGTAAATCCCCAGCAGTGCAATTGCTGGGTCGTAGGGCAGTTCTATTTTTTAACTCTTTGAGGAACCTCCACACAGTTTTCCAGAGTGGCTGCACCAGTTCACATTCCCACCAACAGTGTAAGAGGGTTCCCTTTTCTGCGCATCCTCTCCAACATTTGTGGTTTCCTGCCTTGTTAATTTTCCCCATTCTCACTGGTATGAGGTGGTATCTCATTGTGGTTTTGATTTGTATTTCCCTGATGGCAAGTGATGCGGAGCATTTTCTCATGTGCTTGTTGGCCATGTCTATGTCTTCCTCTGTGAAATTTCTGTCCATGTCTTTTGCCCATTTCATGATTGGATTGTTTGTTTCTTTGCTGTTGAGTTTAATAAGTTCTTTATAGATCTTGGATACTAGCCCTTTATCTGATAGGTCATTTGCAAATATCTTCTCCCATTCTGTAGGTTGTCTTCTAGTTTTGTTGACTGTTTCTTTTGCTGTGCAGAAGCTTTTTATCTTGATGAAGTCCCAATAATTCATTTTTGCTTTTGTTTCTCTTGCCTTCATGGATGTATCTTCAAGAAGTTGCTGTGGCCAAGTTCAAAAAGGGTGTTGCCTGTGTTCTCCTCTAGGATTTTGATGGAATCTTGTCTCACATTTAGATCTTTCATCCATTTTGAGTTTATCTTTGTGTATGGTGTAGGAGAATGGTCTAGTTTCATTCTTCTACATGTGGATGTCCAATTTTCTCAGCACCATTTATTGAAGAGACTGTCTTTTTTTCCAGTGGATAGTCTTTCCTCCTTTGTCAAATATTAGTTGACCATAAAGTTGAGGGTCTACTTCTGGATTCTCTATCCATTGATCTATGTGTCTGTTTTTGTGCCAGTACCACACTGTCTTGATGACCACAGCTTTGTAGTACAACCTGAAATCTGGCATTGTGATGCCCCCAGCTATGGTTTTCTTTTTTAAAATTCCTCTGGCTATTTGGGGTCTTTTATGATTCCACAGAAATCTTAAGATGATTTGTTCCTACTCTGAAGAAAGTCCATGGTATTTTGATAGGGATTGCATTAAATGTGTAAATAGTCCTGGGTAACATTGACATTTTCACAATATTAATTCTTCCAATCCATGAGCATGGAATATTTTTCCATCTCTTTGTGTCTTCCTCAATTTCTTTCAGAAGTGTTCTGTAGTTTTTAGGGTATAGATCCTTAGGGTAAAGTTTTCCAGTGTGAGTTGAAAGTAAGGGCTGGTTCTCAGTGTGTGTAGTTATAGACCTGTGAGCTAGGGATGGCTTAGCTAGGTGTAAGTCTCAGCACTGTCTCCTGATGTATGCGGTTCTGAACGACTTTTCTCCCATCCTTTCCTTTCCTTTGATTCCCTATTTCCTCCTGTGGTTGTTCATCCTACCTGCTCTTCCAGTTTGAACCACTTTTTCAACAACTATGAACTATACTGTTCACTTGTAGTCACTCTGTTCCTCACCAGGTTTCTCCTGGAGTGGACAATGAGTGGGCTTCTCTTTAAGGGTTATGCAGCCAGTTACCTATAGATAGTCATAATCTTGTGCACACATATTGATGATGAACACTTACAAACACCAATATAGTAAAATAAATTTATATAGTCATTATATGAATTGGACAATATATTACTGCATTATATACAGGTCAAGCCATTTGGGGAAGGAGGTGAAGCAGAGTTGAGACTGATATTAGGAGAAATTGTGGTAATTTTCCACATCTAGTCTAGGTAAGAATTCACTCCTCATGGTTACTTTTTCTCTTGAACCTCTAGGATAAACTTAAAATGTGATTTTCATCCTACTTCGATAGGGCATAGTGGGCAGGTGGTTTCCTATTCACTCCTGAGATTAGTAATGTTTGAAGAGTAGAGACAATCGGAAGCAGGGATGGCCCTAGATAAAATTTTAACGAGGTAAAGTTTGACCTGTGATACAGGTCAGATACAGGTCTTTCCCGTACTTTAAGAACTATTATGTATTCTCCAAGCTTGCTGGGGGCATGGGGAGGGGTGGGATAAGATTTTTGTTATCCTTTTCAATGATATATATATATATATGTTTTTTTTACGATATTCAGATCAATTTCTTTTTTTAATTTAAATTCAATTAATTAACATATAATGTATTATTAGTTTCAGATGTAGAGTTCAGTGATAAATCAGTCTTATATAATACCCAGTCCTCATTACATCATGTGCCCCCTTTAATGTCCATCACCCAGTTATCCCATCCCCTGACCCATCTCCCCTCCAGCAACCCTCAGTTTGTTTCCTATGATTAAGAGTCTCTTATGGTTTGTCTCTCTTGCTGATTTTGTCTTATTTTATTTTTCCCTCTCTTCCGCTATGATCTTCTATTTTGTTTCGTAAATTCCACATATGAGTGAGATCATATAATTGTCTTTCTCTGATTGATGTATTTCGCTTAGCAGGGATATTTTTATGTGGAGGATGGCAATACTTTTCTTCAGATAAGGATAGTAATTTAGGTATCAATAGAGATGATGATTGGAGTGGTGCTGAGGGTAGAAAAAAAAACAAAAAACACTTCCAGAATTTTTTAGATGACTTCATAGAAAATCAGTCGCACCCTGATTTGTGCTCCCTGGGGTGTGCCTGCTTTTGCCTTTTGCCATCAGGTATGGTTAAGGGTTACATGTAAGGAGATAAAGCTAGAGATAGATTGGTCTGAAGGAAAGATATCTCTCTCTCTTTCTCTCTCTCAGGTAATTTTGAAGCCGGGGGTATCAGGCAGTGATATATTGCATGGGTAGGTATAGAATCTCACTGCCTATTATTTCTTTTATATATAAATATATATACTTTATATATAAGTATATATAAGGTATATCAAAACAAAACAAAAGAAAAACATTTTGTTTTTATCTTTTCCAAATGATGCCCCTGCAAAGTAGATTTTGGTTTTATTATGCTAACATTAAAGGATTAACAGGAGTTTGAAAGAAATACCAAGAGGCATATTCAAAATTGGAATAATTCTGTCAGGGGACAGAGACCATGTTGTAGTTAATTTAGAGAAACAGTCCAAGAAACAGATGTGGCTTGAGGCCAAATCATATATAACTTATAATTGGACAAAGGAGAGAAAGACCATAATTTAATCTAATCATGGGAATAAGTTGCATGTGATCTTTTGAAAAAGGAACTTCTCCAGAAAAGTTAGGAAAAAAGGAACATTCTCCAGAAAATGTAGGAAAAAATGTAAAACTAACTGTAACTTTTATATTGAGAGATGTAGTAGTTACATTCATATGTGAAATCTCTGTGTCCTCATTATTAAAGGCTGGAAGCTCTGCTGTGAAGTTACTTGAACGGGAGGTGAACATCCTAAAAAGTGTGAAACATGAACACATTATACATCTGGAACAAGTGTTTGAGACGCCTAAGGTAAGGCTTAATCAGGTGCTGCATTTTGAAAGTTGTCATTGTCACAAATGAACATTATTCTCGTCTGAAGTAACCCCTGTCGGGCACAGTTGCTCCTGTCCTTGGCATGTGTCTGTCACTGGAGATTGATGAGGGCATTCTGGAGGACTTTTATTATTGATTATATAATTAGGTGTCTGATGATTAGATTGATGTATTTATAGTGATATTTCTGGGTGGCTTGTTGTAAACAAATGCTTGGAATTGAAACTATTTGCATACCACCAGATAGTGATTAGAGCTTTCTTAGAGATGGCTTTCCTTTTGCTTTGGTCTTTGGTTTCTCCATTACAGTCTTTTGGAATATTTCACCATTTTGCAAGGTTAGCTTTCTAATAAAGTTAGCATGGATATATTTAGCACTGTGTAGAAGATATTTATCATCTGTGTTTTACCAATGTGTTTAATTTTCCTTCTTCCCTAGATATCATCATTCTCCTCTTTAAATGCCTTTAATTTTCATTTTCAGTTGTTGTGAAGCCTGAGTTATTTGCCATTCTGTCTCCAGATTATTTAGTACCCATGGGTTTGGGTGTTTCTCTGCTCAGAGGCAGTAAAATATGTGGTCAGGCATGTGGACTCTGACATCAGATTTGCCCGTGCCTTTAAATCCTGGCTCTACTACTCATTAGCCATGAGATGATGATGTTACTCTACCTCTCTATGCTTGAGTTTGCTCATCTGAAAAATGGGTTTAATAATAGTATCGACCTCATTTTGGTTGTTGAAGGATTAAATGGGAAAATGGATATAAAGCATCTGTCTCTTTAGTTTAAGCTATTATTCTTTGTTTCCTTTGCCAGTCTCTAAGGCAGAAATAGTCAATTTGGGTTATGTATTACACTTGATTAATTAGGAGTGTTTAAAAATTTTGAAAGACCAATTATCCTTTATGGGAGCAATAGACAGCAATGGGGCCAAAAGTCTACTCTGTTCAGTCATAGGGTTGTTATTTTTTTTAATCCCCAAATCTTCTTAGAATAGTTTTGTTCCTTATCGTCAGTTTTAAGCAATTTGGTTTCATGTACCTTTCTATTGTTTTCCTCATATTTCTGGTGCTTGGGGTTCATGAAGCCTCTTGGATCTGTGAGTTTATAGTTTTTATCAAATTTAGGAAATATTTGGCCATTATTTGTTCAAGTATTTTTTTCTGCCTTCTCCCACTGTCAGGACTCCAGGTGCCCGTGCTAGATTGCTTGATATTGTCCACAGTTTACTGATGCTCTATTCATTTTTATCAATATTTTTTCTCTCTTTGTTTCATTTAACAGTTTTTGTTGCAGTGCCTTCAGATTCAGTCTTTTCCTATAACATGATGTGTGTGTGCTGTTTCTCTTTTCCAATGGAAAATATGATTTGATTCTTTTGTGTGTCTTTCCATTTTGACTTAACATGCTCAGTATTTACTCCTCCTTCTTAAATATAGTTATAATAGCTTTTAATGTTCTTTTCTACTAATTTATCATGTGTGTCATTGCTAGCTCAATTTTGATTAACTGTTGTTGTTTTTTTCCATTACCAGTTATATTTTCCATTTTCTTTATATGCCTATTAGTTTTTGATTGGACACTAGGTATTTTTATATTCTTGTAACTACTCTTGAGCTTTATTGTAGGACATAGTTATTTGTAAACAGTTTGATACTTCTGAAGCTTGGTTTAAGCTTTGTTATATGGTACCAGAGCAGCATGTGATCTAGGACTACTTTTTTTCTTACTAAAGAAATAAGACCCTTTGAAAGTACTCTACCTGATGATGTCCTGAATTATGAGATTTTCTACTCTGACCAATGGGAACACAAGCTCTTTCTGGCCATGTGTAAGCTCCAGTGATTGTTCCCTCTGTTCCTCTTGCATGGTTCTTTACCCAGGTTTGGGCAGTTCCCTCATACACATGAATTGAGAAGTACTCTGCTGAAGACTGGAGGGTGAGCCTCTGCAAATCTCTGGAGCTTTCTCTATGTACAGCTTTCTCCTCTTTGATACTCTGCTCTTTGAATTTAAGTTGTCTTGTGCTTTCTGGACTCTCAGCTCCATTTCCTCAGTTCACAAAGACTGCTGGGAGTATTCCTTCTCACTGCCCCATGACCTAGAAACTTTCTCTGTACAGTAAGCTAGAATGATTATGAGCCTTGCTTCATGTGTGTCCCCTCTTTCAGGGATCATCGCCCTTTGCTGCCTGGTGTCTAATGTCTGAAAATTGTTGTTTTATATGTTTTGTCTCTTAAGTTGTTTTAGGAAGGAGGGTCAGGCTAGTCTCTGTTACTTCATCTGGCACTTCAAGTGGGAGTCCAAATCTTGAATAGTTTGAAGGCAAAGGAAATCATCATCTGTGATTGGTTTGCTGGTTTGTTTGTTTTTTAAAGATTCATTTATTTATTCATTCATGAGAGACACACGGAGAGAGGCAGAGACATAGGCAGAGGGAGAAGCAGACTCCTCGCAGGGAGCCTGATGCGGGACTCGATCCCAAGACTCGGGGACCATGCCCTGAGCCCAAGGCAAACACTCAACTGCTGAGCCACCCAGGTGTCCCTGGGTTTTCTTTTAATGTATTGCTGGCCCTTGATTTACACAGGTCAGATCTACCTCCTCCTATCCCTAACTCACTAGACCTTCAACAGAAGCCATCTTAAAGATGAATGGAAATTGTTACTTGATGGGTAGGCCTTGGTATTAGTACTGTCATCTAGTCAGAGTTTGTTATGGTTTCTTGTGAGTCCAAATGTTCTCCTATCTACACAATTATTTCTAACAATTATAAAAATACTTCTCAAAAACTTTTATTGATATGACTTTTATCAACTTACATATTTGAAATTGACATCAATTTATACTGTAGGCACTACTAAAGTCACTTTTCTTTCCAAATAGTTCATTGACTATTTTATGTACCCATGATCCCTATAGTGCTATCAGTGGAAAAAATATGCCATAGTTCAAAAGCTTATTTATGTGTTAGACTTTGCACAATCCTTTAGATACTTTTGAAATTCCAAAGTATCCTGAGGTTTGGTGAATCAGAATATTGATTGTTGGAAGAAAGGGTGTTAATCTTCTATTCCTCTTTTCATGCTTTCTGATTGAACACAGAAGTTGCATTAGTAGTGGCTATAGAATAGAATCAGACCCCGAAATCTTAAAAAAACATTTACAAAAATTTATCAGCAGAGGATGAAATGGTATGTGGAGGGTAGTCTATGAAAGGTATGAAATAGGTATGAAAAAGGCTTGTATTTTAGTTGACTATGAATCTTTTTTTTTAAAGAATTTATTTATTTACTTATACATGAGACACACACACACACACACAGAGAGAGAGAGAGAGAAGCAGAGACCTAGGCAGAGGGAGAAACAGGCTACATGCAAGGGGCTTGATGTGGGACTCGATCCCAGATCCTGGGATCATGCCCTGAACCAAAGGCAGACCCCCAACCACTGAGCCACCCAGGTGTCCCGACTGTGAATGTTTTTGACTCAAGAAATGACTTGACTCTTGGAAAATCTAAAGTAATGTTAATATACATCAACAAAAACAGCAAATATTGGAAGAGGCATTTCATCCATGGCTTTTCCCCACATAGACCTAATTAGTTGCTAAGTCCCACTGTTTCTTCTCGTAGCTTTTTATACTCCTTCTTTTGTTCATTCTTTACTTCATATGTACCCTCCACAAACAGAGGTCAGCATACTACAGCGTGCAAGCCCAATAGGGTGTCCTGCTTATGTTCATGGCCCACAAGCTAAGTCTTTTACATTTTTAAATGGCTGAAAAAAATTTTTAAGTAATATTTGATGACATATAAAAAGTATATGAAACTAAAATATCAGAGTACATAGATAAAGTTTTGTTGTGTTGTTTATGGCTGCTGTTATAACAGCGGAGCTGAGTAGTTGCAAAAGAGACTGTGTGATCTACAAAGGCAGGAATATTTACTATCTGGATCTGACCTTTAGAGAAAAAGTTTGCTGGGTCTTGCTGCATGTTACTGTTAGAGTGTTCATTTAGAAATGCAAAATTGGTCATAGCACACACCTTTCCCCCCACTCCAGACACCAGCTAAAGAAACTTCATATGTTCCTTATTGCATATGGGGAAAAAAAATCCAAACTCCTCTGCATGACATCCAAGGGTCTTTACAACCTGGCACCAAGCTGTTTTTTCTAGCCTCACCCCTCAGCACTCCACTCTTCTCTGCCCCACCAAACTCCCAATGCTGTTAACACAGAGATATTTGTTATTCTTTTAATAGCCATGTCAGCCTTTGGAATCTTTGCTAATGCCATGTGTTAAGCCCATTCTTACCCACATCCTCTACCCATAAATCCCTATTCAGTTATCTAGACATGCCCTTAATATCACCTCCTCAGTGAGCATGCTTTAGACAGAGCCTCCTTTCCTCTCTAACCTCATGCCATTTTGGTTATACCTCTTATATTAGCACTCACCACATGATATTGTATTTATAACTACTATGTATTGTATCTTAGCTCCTTGAGGCTAAGAACTATGCCTTTATGCCTCCTTGTTACTCTAGTATCCTGCACGGTATCTTGTACATGATAGATAATAATTTGAGTAAGTAGATTGATGATTTAGATTGTGATCATATTTCTACGATGTATGTGCAATATATATTTTAAAAATCCTCAACTATATAATTTGCTCTCTCTTTCTCTTTTTAAATATGTAAAATCAGAAAATGTACCTGGTGATGGAGCTTTGTGAGGATGGAGAACTCAAAGAAATACTGGATAGGAAAGGGCATTTTTCAGAGAATGAGACAAGATGGATCATTCAAAGTCTCGCATCAGCTATAGCCTATCTTCACAGTAAGGGTAAGAAGAGGGTCATCCAGCTCATTGACTCTGTGAATGCAGATAGGCACTTTTGTTGAAAGGTGATTGTATTCAGGATTCATAGTCACAGAAATAATCCCTACTAAAATAGAAGATTTTATTGAAAAATTTTTAGATTTTTTTATTCTAAAACTTTAATTAAATATAATAAATATATTTTAATTAGAAATAAGGCAGGTATACAATTACATTGTACACAGATGAGGATGAATATTTCTATTCAACAGTTTGAAGAACAGCTCATCTTGTCAAATCAAAAGTAGATGAGTCAATAATAAAAGTGAATTTCAAAACACTTATATGGAAGTGTTGAATCACTATATTGTACACCTGAGACTAATATTACACTGTATATTAACTGACTGGAATTTAAATAAAAACTAAAAAAAAAATCTATATATTCTAGGCATTTTTTTGTTTTTGTTTTATTTTATTTTTTTAAAAGGATTTTATTTATTTATTCATGAGAGACACACAGAGAGAGGCAAAGACACAGGCAGAGGGAGAAACAGGGCCCACGCAGGGAGCCCAATGTGGGATCTGATCCTGGGACTCTGGGATCACGTCCTGAGCCGAAGGCAGATGCTCAACCACTGAGCCACCCAGGCATCCCTGGTTTGTTTTTAGAGTTGATTTTTAGAGCAGTTAAATTTGCAGCAAAATTGAGCAGCCATTACAGAGATATCCATATACCCCTGTGCCATACTCACATAGCTTCTGCCTGTTACCATCATCCCCAGCAGAATGATACATGTGTTACAACCACAACCAGTGGGCCTACACTGACACATTGTTATCACCCAAAGTCCATAGTTCACATGAGAGCTCACTCTTGGTGGTGGATATTCTGTGGGTTTTGGCAAATGTTTAATGACATGTTTCTACCATTATAGTATCATACAGAATGGTTTTACTCCTGTAAAAGCTACATTGAAAAATTATTGTAGTTCCTTTTCTGTTTTTTGGTGTAACTATGGCTGCTTTTCCTCAAGACTCCTTTTTTTTCCTTCAAGGTTAGTTTGTCTTACTTGTGGACTTCAGCACCTTCTCATTTTATACTAGAAAGAAGTTTTTTCCAGAGAGTTGAAGTGACACAGGGAGGTGTAGCAGAGCTATACTAGAACCCAGCGGTCTACTCAACAGATATTTCCTGAGCACCTCCTGTTTGTGGTCCGTCTTAGAATTAGAAAGATAAAAAGACTAGGCCCCACCCCTCAAGGAATTCAGGCTGGTGGGAGATGGAAAATAGAAAGTAAACTGTAATTCGGCATGATAATTTCTCTAATGGAGAGCCATATGGAGCATAAGGAGCATTGAAAGAGGTGCCTCATTTGATTTGGAAAGTCAGGGAAGGATTCATAGAGGAAAATAAAATTTGAGCTGAGGAACCCAAACTCAGACAAAAAAGAAAGGAGGGCCCTGCACGCAGGGGCAGCAATTTTTGCAAGGGCAGGAGACCAAGGGCTTCCTATTATGCTAATGTCAGTTCTCCCACATTAAGCTATAAATTCAGTATGATGCCAACCATAATGTCGGCAGGGTTTTTCATGGAACTTCTTTTTTTTTTTTTAAAGATTTTATTTATTTAATCATGAGAGACACACAGAGAGATGCAGAGACACAAACAGAGAGCTCTCAGGGAGCCCGATGTGGGACTTGATCCCTGGACCCCAGGCTCACGCCCTTAGCCGAAGGTAGACACTCAACCTCTGAGCCACCCAGGCGTCCCTTTCATAGAAATATTCTGAAGTGGGTGAGAATAGCAAAGAAAAATTGAGAAAGAACAATGAAGGCAGAAGGGAGACTCACTCTGCTGTATTTATGTAAGAATGGGTCAGTGGAGTGAGGGAAACACACAGTCCACAAACACAGGCCTGGAGCTGTATAAGGGAACTGTAAATGGTTGGGTGGGGCCTCCAGTTCAGGGCTCTTCAAATGCAATTTCCCAGCAGTTATACATGTACCAGTTTAAGTCAGGGAAAATGACTGCTATGGGTATGAACTGAATAGTTACTGCAAAGGAAGTTGATTATTTGCATGCACATCAAAATCCTACCTGATGTCTGACATGTTCAACTGAAGATTCTGTGTCTCAAGGCTTTTGTTTGCTTGTGTTTTGTTTTGTTTTAACATATAAAGAATAGGAAAGTATGTGCTCATGATGTAGAAAGTATGGGCTCATGTTGTAGAAAAATATATTGAAATAAGTGTAGTTTATATATATGTTGTCAAGTTGCAGTATGTTAAATGTTTAGATTGGCAATAACATGTGCATGGAAGTAAAGACATAATCCTCTGTTTGAAGATGTAAGGATATGGGAAACCTTACTGTGTTTGTAACTACTTTTGTCTCCCTCCACCTGGGAATGCCTGACCTTTGGCAAGATCCTCCTCCCCACTCACCAGGCCACCAGTCAGGAAGAGAAGCCTCTGGGGGCAGCAGGGAGATGGGGAGAGAGAGGGGAACCAAAGAAAATGCCTCCTTAAGGATAAACATATGAAGAAAAGGGATTGGAATATAAGGGAATGGAACAGGGCAGAATTATGCTTGGCCCTCCTCGAAGTTTTTAACAGTGGGATGTTAATTTGTTAAATATATTTATTTGTTCTTTTTATGTCCTCTCTATTTTTCCCATTATTCACTATTCATTTGATCTGTTGTTTATTTTCTTGGTAGATATAGTACATAGAGATCTAAAACTGGAAAACATAATGGTTAAAAGCAGCTTTACTGATGATAACAATGAAATGAACTTAAACATAAAGGTAAGGTATCATAAATTGTGGTAAATATTTGCCTGTAAACAGTTTGATAGCAAAGTGGCAGAGTACATCCTCTTTTTAGATACATTTTGGAAGCTTTTGAGCAGCAAAATAAGTGGCTTGTGCTAAAAAAAATTAAAATTTTACAAAAGAGGTTGTAACTGACAAGAATAATTTTACAAGTTAAGTGGTGCTATTGAATCTTTTTTAAAGTACATATTCATTTGGATAGTTCTAAATCATTAGTTAATAGCAAGCAAACAGATGCTCTGAATTCTAATTAATTTCAAAATTATGCCTGGTAATTTGATGTAAATGTGTTACAGATTTAGAAAAAAAAACACCTTGGCTATGCCTTTGATACTAAATTAACGCTAAAGTCTGTATTTCTCATTGAAAATTTTCCTGGGTATTAATATTTATGTCCTAAGCACAATTAATGTGCCAAGTGTTTATTCTTCAAGATTTTATTCAAATTAAGTGTTCCTTAATGTCAAATAAATGATAGGATACATTATTTATTACTTAGCACTTTAACAGCGGCTGCTTTCAAAATATATGAATGTGTTAATTTAGGAATAAAATGTTGTCTGTGAATAACTTGCTCTGTTGTAGAAGCTAAATCCCTATGTAATGTAAGTTGGCTTACCAGCATTGTTGTTTTACCAAAGTAAATAAATATTCTTGAATATTTTTATTTTAAACTCTATGAGGGCAGGAATTACATATGTTTTATTCACTGTTGGTATCTGCAGAAATGCCTGAAAACATAGTATGTGCTCACTTAATATTTGGTAAATGAAGGGATAATTACTCTCTAAAGAACTGAATTGACCGTGAAACCTTTTGTTTATTTGCTATTTATGTAGATTTTCTGTGGAGAAAGACACATATTACAATGTTCCAAGTGGGATAATTGTGAAAACTCTGGAGAAATTGATTTTTCTATTTAGAAAAATAGTGCTATCACATATTGATAGGAACATTTTCTTATTCCAGAAAGCACTGGAAACTTTGCATTCAGTGTCTGTGGACCAAGAGCCTATCTTTGGTTGTATGATCAATAAATGTGCCTGTTTTTCTGCTTTCAGCCCAAGGCTGTTCCAACTTGGGAGACAACACCAAGGGCACACACTGAATATTTAATAACTGAATGTGTACTGGCCCCGATTTGGAACTGAGCAGAAAGAGTGCAGTTGCAGCAGCAGGCCTCCAGTGGATTTGTAGCTCTACAGTCGCTTTTTTCCCCTGTTAACTTGCTTCTTGTAGTTTTTAATAGTGTAGTAATTGTTTTAATTAGTAAATTCTAGAAACACAAAGGGAGGTCTAAGTAAAGAAAAGATAGTATTTACCAGAGAGAGTGTCTTATAAATAATTATAAAAAGGGGCAGTTTTTGTGAGTTTTGACAAGGATAATGACTGCATTTATAACAGTTCTTTCAACTGGAACATAGCTTGGGTGTCAGAAAAAATAGGTAATAAACATACTAAGGCCAGAATGTATTTTACGATGAAAGAGGTTTTTAAAAATAACTTTTTTTAATCTGAAAAAGCTAAATGCCTTCTTTCAAAATATAACTTCTTGTGTTCAACTGGTAAGTTTAATTAGAAGGAATGAGCAATTGATATCATGGGTGTTTGCTTCAGGTAGGAGAAACCATGCTTCTCTTTACCACTGATTTGTTTCTTCACAAAGAGGGGGGTGGATGGGAAGTGAAAGCAAGGTCCTTAGTAGTAATACAAGCTAAGCCCCTCCATCCGCGAGAATCTCTGAATTAAATACAGTGGATGACAATGTGGTGGAACTCCTACCTTCAGAATGAGTAAACTCTGGGACAGGAAAACAGGTCACTGTGTTTTTTCTTCCAGGTGACTGATTTTGGCTTAGCAGTGAAGAAGCATGGAAGGAGTGAAGCCATGCTTCAGACTACGTGTGGGACTCCTATCTATATGGGTAAGTTAGTAGATTTAAAATGATCTCTCTATATAAAGAGGTAGAACAACTAATGTAGATTAAAACTTGAGTGGCTTGAAAGAACTCCTAAAACTCAATACCAAAAAAAAGAAAAATCCAATTAAAAAAATGGGCAGATGACATGTATAGACATTTCTCTACAGAAGACTCATTCATTTGGGGAATATAAATAATAGTGAAAGGGAATATAAGGGAAGGGAGAAGAAATGTGTGGGAAATATCAGAAAGGGAGACAGAACGTAAAGACTGCTAACTCTGGGAAACGAACTAGGGGTGGTAGAAGGGGAGGAGGGCAGGGGGTGGGAGTGAATGGGTGACGGGCACTGGGGGTTATTCTGTATGTTGGTAAATTGAACACCAATAAAAAAAAAAAAAAGAAGACACATAGATAGCTAAGAGACACATGAAAAGATGCTCACCATCACTTATCAGGGAAATGCAAATCAAAACCACAAGGAGATATCACCTGTCAGATGGCTAAAATAAAAAACACAAGAAATAGTAAGTGTTGGCAAGAATGAGAAGAAAAGGGAAGCCTTGTGCACTGTTGGTGGAAATATAAATTGGCACAACCGCTATGGAAAACAGTGTGGTGATTCCTCAAAAAGTTAAAAATAGGAATACCATATGATACAATAATTCCACTTCTGAGTATTTATCTGAAGAAAACGAAGACTACTAATTTGGAAAGATATGTGTACCTCCATGTTCATTGCAGCATTATTTACTAGCCGAGATACGGAAGCGTCCTTAGCAATAGAGAAATGGATAAAGTGTCCATCAGTAGAGAAATGGATAAAGAAGGTGTGGGATGTATGAGTGTATGTTACTACTCAGCCATAAAAAAGAATGAAATCTTGCCTTTTGCAACAACACAGATGGACCTAGAGGGTATTATGCTAAGTTAAATAAATCAGACAGAGAAAGGAAAATACCATATGACTTCACTTAAATGTGAAATCTAAAAAAAATAAAACAAATGAACAAACAAAACAAAACAAAACAGAAACAGACTCATAGATACAAACTGGTAGTTTTGGCGGGTGGGAGAAGATTGGGCAAAACAGGTGAAGGGGAATAAGGGGTATAATCTTCCATCTATAAAATAAACAAGTCATGGGGTTGTAAAGTACAGCATATGGAATATAGTCAATAATACTGTAATAGCTTTGTATGGTTAGTAGACTTTTTGTGGTGATTATTTAGTAATGCATATAAATGTCAAATCACTATGTCCTATAACTGAAACTAATATAATATTGTATTCAACTATAATTTAAAAAGCAAAAGAAAAAAAAAACTTGAGCAATTTGATTTTGCCGTAATTTTACTTCATGGCCCTAATCAAGCTGCTTCCTCTTTTCTTATGTCAAATAGTTTCATTGTTTTAGCATTTTTTCTCACAGTTCTTATCTTTAAAGATTGTAGTTTTTGTTGGTTTTCTGGACTCTTCTTATAGTTGTTTATATCTCTTAGATAATCATACCATAATCATAACCATAACTTAATTATTGGTTTTGTTAATTCATGCTGAAATCATGTGTGTGTTTTGCTTCTTTCCATTTCTTACCCAATTTTATTACCATCAAATGGTACATCCTAAGGAGTACTGATTAAATATATTTTGTAAAGCAACAGTTTACCATTTTTCTAAGTGAGACTTTTAACAGCTTTACTGAAGTACAATTTAAGTGCCATAAGAAGTGTAGCATTCGGTGATTTTTCCTACATTCATGGAATTGTGCAGCCATCACCACAATTCAGTTTTAGAATAATTCTGCCCCAGAAAGTTGCTTCATGCCTGCTTGTACTCCATCTCATTCCCATCCCAGTTCCAGGCAACCATTCATCTATATTTACCTTTTCTGGACATTTCATCTGAATGGAGTCATACCCTATGTTGTTGTCTTTTACGCTGGGCTTCTCACTTAGTGAAATATTTTTGAAGTACCTTCCTGTTGTAGCTGTAGTCTGTCCCTTTATACTTCTGAACAGTTGTCTGTTGTATGGAGATGCCACATTTTGTTTATTTGTTAGCTGATGGACATTTAGATTGTTTCCAGTTTGGGGCTATTATGAATAATGCTGCTGTGAACATTTGTGTGCAAATTTTAATATGAACACATTTTCCTTCGGTAGCTATCTAGGAGTGAAGTTGCCCTGTCATAGACTATTTATATTTAACTCCCTTTTTTTTTAAAGATTTTACTTATTTATACATGAGAGACACACATACACAGAGAAGCAGAGACACAGGCAGAGGGAGAAGCAGGCTCCATGCAGGGAGCCTGATGTGGGACTCGATCCTGGGACTCCAGGATCACGCCCTGGGCAGAAGGCAGGCGCTAAACTGCTGAGCCACCCAGGGATCCCCTATTTAACTCCTTTTTATTTTATTATTATTATTATTTTTAAATATTTATTTGTTTATTTATTCATGATAGACATAGAGAAAGAGAGAGAGAGGCAGAGACACAGGAAGAGGGAGAAGCAGGCTCCACGCCGGAAGCCCAACGCGGGACCCGATCCCAGGACCCCTGGATCACACCCTGGGCCAAAGGCAGACGCTGAAATGCTGAGCCACCTAGGGATCCCCTATTTAACTCCTTTTTAAAAAAAGATTTTATTTATTTATTAAGGAGAGAGAGAGAGCACAAGCGAGGGGAGGGAGAGGCAGAGGGAAAAACAGATTCCCAGCTGAGCAGGGAGCCCTATGTGAGGCTCTATCGCAGGACCCCAGGACCATGACCTGGCTGAAGGCAGATGCTTAACCAACTGAGCCACCAGGTGACCCTTTGTGTTTGAGTTTTAAGAAACTGCCAAATGTTTTTTCAAAATGGCTGTAGCATTTGACTGTTCTTTGAACAATGTGTGAGGGTTCCAGTTTCTTTGTATCCTTGCTGAGTCTTGATAATCACCTTTATTTTTAATTATAGCCATTCTAGTGGGTGTGAAGTAGGATCTCCAATGATTTTTAGTTTGCTAATTTTCCTAATGACCAATGATGTTGAGCATCTTTTCATGTGGTTATTCATCATTCATAAACTCCTTTGCTGAAAGTCTGTTCAACCCTGGACATATGAGATGATTATATATTTTTCTTTTTAAATTTATTAATGAAATAATTGCATTAATAGGTTTTGAAAATGTTGAACCATCCTTGCTCTTTTAGATTAAGCTCCACTTGATTTAATATACTGCTTTACTCAATTTGTCATCACTTTATTTAGGAGCTTTGAATGTAGCTTGCTTTCTTTTGTGCTGCCCTTGTCTTTTTTGACAAAAAAGTTATCAAAATGATTCAAAAAGGTGTGGAAAACTTAGATAATCCAGTATAAATTTAAAATATAATAGAAACAATCTATCAGAAGGTACCAGGGCCAAAAATATTTTAAGGGAAAATTTCATCAAACTAGTAATAACAGATAACTTCTGTTACTTAAGTGCTTCATGAACATACCATTTTATTTTTTAAATAAGGCTAGCAAAAATTGATAGATAATTTATGTTTTTCTAGAAAATTGTTCATTACATTGGGATTTTAAGTTTTATTGGCATAAGTATGCATATTATATTAACTTATAATTTTCTGATTCTCCTGTGTATCTGTGACTCTATCCCCCTACTAATTACTAATATTTTTAAAGATGGTCGTAATAATGTAAGATTAGCAAAATTTTTGAGGATCTACTTTGTGTAAGGACTAGACCGGGTTATTGAGAATACAACTGTGAACAAAGTATAAAAATGTAATGTTGGTGCAAACATTAAGCAAAATTAAAAAAGTAAAATGTATGGTATTATCTGGGGTGTTAGAGAGAAGTGCTAAGGAAGAAAAATAAAACAGGGAAGGGGAGAGGATATACTTAGGATGGTAATAGTAAGATCTTTCTTACTTGGTTGACATGATAATTAAATGAGAAAATATATGTAAAATGCTTAGCACAATACCTAGTATTTAGTGCTCAACAATTTAAGCTCTTATAATAACATCAATCATTTTGTTTGTGTGTGTGTGTGATTAAATTTGTTAGTGGTTAGGAAATTTGTTGGGCTTTCAAAGAACCAGCTCAGGTTAAATATTATTTTGTTGACTTTTTCATTAATTTCTTTTTTTATTTTTCTGAATTCCTTCCTTCCATTTTCTTTTGGCTTATTTTTGAGCTTCCTATGCTAAATGCTTATTTATTATGTTCAGTCTTTTTATTTTCTATGTATTTTCCTCCGAGTATCTCTTTGACCATTTCTTTAACTAGACAGTGTTCTTTCTATTATTTATTTCTTAATAGTCTATCATTTTAGTTTTAGTCCTCTTTAATCTAAGAATTATTTAGAAGTGCTTTTAGAATTTTCCAAGTGGTTGAGATGCATTTGATGTTTATATGAATATGTGTTAGTTTTTCTAGCCTTTTGGTTTTTCTGTCTGGTTTTCTTCATTGTCCTAGGCAATTGTGACTTAAAGGTTTTCAACTTCTAGGAATTGTTTTTTGTGATTGAACACATGGTTAGTTTTTGCAAATCTTGCATTGAATGTTTAGAAGTATATTTCTGGTTTTTTGACCACAGCAATTTCTCTCAGTGTGTATTTATAAAATCAAATGCGATACCTTTGTGATTCAGACTTTCCATATTGTTAAATTTGTTTTTTTCCGTTGATTTCTAAGAGAAAGAGTTATTAAAGTCATCCACCAAGATAGGGCTTTGACAAATCTTTTTGCACCCTTTATGAATTTCTTTAGAGAAATCTTACTTTATTGAAATATAATTTGCTTACAATAAAATGCACAAATTTTAAGTGTAAAGTTCGATGACTTTTGACAAGTGCATATGCTTATATAATTACCACTCCAATGACGGTACAGAACATCTCTATCGCCCTAGAAAATTCCTTTGTGTTCCTCTGTCAGTCTCCCACCCAGACCACTGATGATTTTCATCACCAAAGCTTAGTTTTGCCTGTTGAGAACTTTATTTAAATTAAATCAGACAGCATATCTTCTTGTGTCTGTCTTTGTCTGTTCCATGTCATGATTTTGAGACTTACCCATGTTGTATCAGTAGTTTATTCATTTTCACTGCTAAGGAGTATACCTAGTTCTGGTTGTTTTTGTTTTGTTTTTTTTTCCTACTTGATGTATAAAGTTTTGAAACTGTTTTATCTTATTTGGGAAAAGGATACTTTAGATTCTGTTCATATCCTCCGGTTGGCAAAAGACATCTGGTCTGTAGTTACATGGGGAAAATATATCCAAGCACCCTGAGTTTTATGCCTGCTTATTAGCTGTCTACACTGATAACAAGTGAGAGAACAAGAGAGAAGACAGATGGTTTGTAGAGCTTTGCTGACTTCCTAAATGGCTCCCTGGCACCGTTACTCTGGCCTCTGCCTCCCTGTGAGAGCTGTGATGGCAGTGCAGGCAGAAATGCCCTGGGTCATTAAGATGGCTCTGAGAGACGGAGGAGGCCACCATCCTGGGCCCCCGCTGTGCGGGGTACCCAGGGTGGAAGCCAGTCACAGACTTGCCCTTGTCAGAGACTCGCTGCCACAGAGCCACTTGAACTCTAGTGATTCAGTATTTAAAGAGTTTAAGTAGAGGTAAGGAATAGTTGCTTAGAGGAAAATACTGATTCATATTCAATGATATAGAAATGAATTATGCAGTTTTGTTAATTATGTATGGTTGAGCCTTCTTGTTCTTTCTTCTCTCTACTTTTTGGTTCCTTTTTGTTGCTCAATAGTTCCTTTGACAATAGGCAGAGGAAATTCCATTTGCTTTTAGTAGTTATAAAAGGGCTGTGTGTGTATGTGTGTGTGTGTGTACGGCGGGAGAATGAAACTTTTCTTAAACAAAAACACCTTTTACGTGGGAGGCACTCTGTAGCTGTGTAACTTGAGGCAAGTCACTTCATATACCCAAACCTTAGTCTCCTCACTGGCAGAGTGAGCCAAATGCCTACATGCTCATCTCACAAGACTCTTCACAGGATTTACACAAATAACATAATTTAGACAAAAGTACTTTGTAAATATTAAAGTTCTATTGAAATATATATATATATATACACACACCTATATATATATACATATATATATATACACACACACCTAGATTTCACTTTTATATTTATATCTGTTTTATTCTTTCTTTTTCCTTAAAGAAAGGTATTTGATTCTTAGCTGCAGAGGCACAATAGATTATTCCTGAAATATCATATGTGACATTTTAAAATCCATTTAAGAAGCCAGCCATTATAAAGTAATCTAATCATTAAAATGTGCTACCTTAAAAAAAAAAAAAGCCAAAACCAAAAAACAAAAGTACCACACAACTACTTAGAGAAGATTGTTTAAAGGAACCCCATTGTGAACACATTGTAAAGTATGGAGCACAGAGCTGGGGAGTCAGGAGTACCTGGATCCTAGTCCTAGTTGGTTTTTTGATCCAGGTATGTTGTAGGAGCTCTCTTTTTGTCTTAGTTTTCTCATTTAGAAAATGTGGAAAATAATTTGTATTCCATCATAGGAGTACTGTGTTATTGTTATTATTATTATTATTTTACTAAAGTGATTTATGACCATTTATATTAGTTTCTCTGTGAATCCAGATTTCCACATATTGGGCTTGCTTTAAATTATATCCACTTAAGGCATATATTCAATTCTATTTTTGGAAAAGAACTGAGATATTGTTGTCTTCTACTATAACTATACAATCTTTGCAAAATCATTTCTTAACAATTTCAAAGGAATGGAGAGTAGTCCATTTAGTTACACAGTTTATGCCATCGTTCCATTAGAAGCTAAATGACAAGAGTGAGGGTACAGTGACATCAATTGTTAAGGCCTGTACATTATTCATTTAACATCTGCTGTTGGTTCTCTTTTTCCCTGTGGGGGAATAAATTACAACACATCAGCACATTTTTCATGCTTTGTGTTTAAGCGTTTAAACTTCATTTATTGTATTATTAATATTATTTCATTTCTGCTTATTTGGCAGCCCCTGAAGTTATCAATGCCCACGACTATAGCCAACAGTGTGACATTTGGAGCATAGGTGTCATAATGTACACTCTGTAAGTAGCCTGCTAAATGTACAGTTTAAAATGAATGGGTAGTCTCTAACAGTAGACCAGAATTACATATATTTTATTTTATTATTATTATTATTATTATTTTTATTTTATTTTATTATTTTTTTAAAAGATTTTATTTATTTATTCATGAGAGACCAGAGATAGAGAGGAGAGATACAGGCAGAGGGAGAAGCTGGCTCCCTGCAGGGAGCCTGATGTGGGACTCATTCCAGGACCCTGGGATCACAACCTGAGCCTGGGTGGCTCAACCACTGAGCCACCCAGGGGCCCCGAATTTTAAATTAAAACTTGACAATATTGTTTTTAAAAAGTGACTGAAAAAACAATTCGGAAGCCATTCTGAAATCTCTCTTGTTAGTCGTCAGCTACCTCCGTTAGATATTTTTTAGTACTATAAATTTTATAACATAAAGGTTTGCATTTTATTGACCTATAAATGCTGCAGTACATGGTATAATCTGAGCAAAAACTTGCTTAACACCTCTCTGATCCTTTGCTCCAGACCAAAAAGGCTTTTGTATTTTCTTGAATGATTCACTTATAGCCCATCGGGTAGAGAGAGTGCTGGGACCTGGCACTTAGCTGCCCTGTGGACAGGACATATGTGAGGAGTAACTAACTAGACAGGTGTTCAGCCCACAATCCAGAAAATACTCTACAGTTCCCAATCCTCTTATTGCTACTGAAAACATTGCTGTTTCTGGCTCTTCCTCCTGTCTCATTCTCAAGATTCCATCAAACTCCATGTCCTATTAATTTTTCCTTTGCAGTGTTCTCACCTATTTCTTCATTTCTCTTCACTTGTATGATTTCTCCTTATGATCCATTTTCTAAAACATTACAATGTCTGTCTGACTGTTCCCCCTGCCTCTGGTTTCCTTCCCCAGTTCATCCTTCACATTGCTGTCAGGTTTGTCTTTCTAAATCACAAATCTGATTGTACTACTACTTTTCTGATTCACAACCTCTGATAATTCTCCCTGGTTATAGAAAAATATCAGAACATCCCATCATGGCATGACAGCAAATCTTTCATGCCCTAGCCCCAGAATGCCTTTCCAGTCGTGGGCTAGCTGTGCATTCCCATGCGCCTACCATATGCCGTAGCCACTCTAGGCCACTCTTTATGATTCATATATGCAGCATCACATGTCTCTGGGTCTTTGCCCATGCAGTTCCTTGTGCTTACGATGTTTTTTTACATCTCTACTAACCTTTCTCCTGGGTCCTTCAGCTCAAACATTAACGCCTTCTGTTTCCCTAACTTGTATCTACCCCAATAGAGTTACTGCATTCATTATGTATATCCATTCCCACACTCCACAGAGGATTTAAAGCAACATACAAAAATGCATGCAAAACCATAACATTGAAAGAAAAACAATAGTATTTCATCAGAAAAGTGTGCACCTGTGTGAATTTGATAGAATTGTTCATTTTCCTGTATTCTCATAACACTTTTTAAAACTAGATTATACTATTGTAATATAATTATTAGAGTATGTATTTTTTTTCTGTTTTTGTTTTCCTTGTTCTAAATTCCATGAAGGACAGAGATCTTATATTATTCCTCTCTCCATCCTTAGTATCTGGTACAATAGTAGACATGTAGTCAGTGCACAATATATGTTTGTTAAATTGAATTAAAGCGAATTGTCTAAGAGGTGTTCTGAAAAGTTAGTGGCTATTGTTCTGCCTCTTGGTGAGCATGAACATTTTTATGCTGATGCAACATTAGTTTTATGGTCATGTTGAAGATTTCACTGTGCACTACCTCTTCCAGATCATTTCTAAATATTGACATCACAGTAGTTACATTTTCACAGTGCTGTGAAATGGAATACACAGGCAGTAGAAATTGGAAGATGTGATTGTAGCTGTAACTCAGATGGCCAACACACATTGCTGCTTAGATTGCATAAAGTATAAACGTAGTCACAAAGTTTTTGATCATTATTTTATGCTAATTAGCATCATACTGTAAAAATTCTGAGCCTTAGTTTTTAATTAAAAATATCACTATTTTAAATTAGTGTTTTATACTTGTAAGAATTTCCAGACAAGTCAGACATAATATATGTAATCTATTATTACACAATTCATGTGGTGTCTGCTGCCTGCTTAGTTTGAATTTGTTGTTAAAGAAAGTGATAGTGTAGTACATATCTAAAATTTTTTCTCCTTCTTAAAGATATAATTTTAATTTTTCTGCTTCAGAGCGTGGCTGCATATCATCCTAATGACATCTTTTTTCCCTTACAGTAGTCTCTTACTTAGCTAATCAGTGCCTATTCATTAATTTGCCTGAGCCTGGTGTTCTTATAGATAATTTCTTTCACCAAGGGCACAAACATATTACCTTCTCCAAGGGGGTTATTTTCTTGTTTATCAGTTACCCCTGATTCATTTCTGCTTAATTGAACAATGATAACATACTTTCTCAAGGTGAAATTAACATAAATACTCTTCACGGGTACTATCCTCTGCTGTTGTGATTCCTATGACACAGGCAACAGAAAATAATAGAAAGGCTTTAAAAGGCATTTTTCATGTCTTGGATTCCCTTTTCTGGATGTGAAGAAAATTGCTGTCATAAAATTTCATATGCTGCTGATTGACCAACCATTAGATACATTTTGTGTAAGTAAAATTGCAAAGGACAGAAAAAAAGTGGGATTTTTAAAACATAGCCCTTAAGCTATGGTTGCATACTTGTCAGGCAATGCAGGAGCAGCTAAGAAATTGGTGAATGTGCATATCATTGGTTGTTAACAGACTCAATGAGCTGGACTTTTGCTGGTGCATACTTGTTACAATAGATAGTAATTGTCCATAAGACCATTTTTTCTGTTTTTTTTCTATTGCATTTTAAAACTGAACACTACAGGCAAATAAGATCACAGAGAGGAGGTTCAGAATGAGCTGGAGAAATGAAAAGTATTAAAAAAGGAGATTGCAGAACAAGTTGATAACTACTGATCTCTTAACAAGAAGCTATTGCAAATGAAAAGCTCTGTTTTCTAGCCTACTTTGACAAGGATGAAAACAACTTTTTTTCCCTAGGAAATTAGCATTGTCATTCTCATTATCATGTAAAATATTTATTAAATTTAAATTAATTCAAAAAATGTTCATGGCAAAGATTTTTAAAAGAATTTAAAAATAGAACTTTAAAAATCAGGAAAAAATCTAACTGCTAGGAGACTTGGAGGTCATTATACTTATTTACATAATAGGCTTTTGGGAAGTATAATGGAATTATGCCAATTTATTCTTTCAGTAATAAAGTGGAAAAATAGAATCCTGAGAGTTGAAGAACAGACATACAGTGTTGCCTCTGTAATGAGTCCAGGTCCAGCTTCTGTCTGGTTGTCATTGGGAAAATCTGATTGTTGACTACAGGGTTGTACTCAGCTGTTGGGGTTGACATAAAGATGATGGCTAACATTTGTTGAGAATGTACTATAAGGAATTGAACTCAACTTTTAAGTAAGTTCTTGTAGTTTTAGACTGGATTACTTACTGAAGGAGAGGTTTGCCATGCTCTTTGTAAAATATAGTACAATACTTACTCTAAAAAAAGATTTTATTTATTTATTTATTTATTTATTTATTTATTTATTTGAGAGACAGTGTGTACGCGGGTGTATGAGTAGGGTAGGGGCAGAGGGGGAGGGAGAGGGACAAGCAAACTCCACACTCAGTGCGAAGCCAGTCTCTGGGCTCAATCTCATGACCCTGAGATCATCATCACCTGAGCTGATATCAAGTCAGACACTTAATGGACTGAGCCACCCAGGCACCCCAATACAATATTTCCTTTTAAAAGATTGTCAAGACACGCAGTCTCTGATTTACAGAATGTACATCAAGCCCGTGTTTACTTTATATATACTGCCAGTGGTTTTACTGATGTTGGTCATTACATATGCTCAGCTTTTCTTCCAGACGGAAGGGTCAAATCATCATCATCATCTGATTTTCTTCATGCAGATTGTCTTCATTTTGTATACCATTTTTTTAAGAGTTGTGGCCATTTTAATGGATTTTTTGTTTTGAATCAGAGCCTTTAGTCCCCAGGGTTATTCTTGGTTTATTCTTACTAACATTGGTGTAATATTTTACCACACATAAAGCCGTTCCATGGTCATTTGACTCTGAAAACTCTCCTTGGACTCTGATAACTCAGTATATTTCCCCTTAAGTTCAGTTTGAATTATGTAACTTAAGCATTGCTTTACCTTTGCTCATGTTGAAGTGTATCTTCACTATTATTTGTGTACTTAAAATCATACTCCAGCTTGTATTTTAGTCCTATTTAAGCTTAGTTTTCCCCATCTGGAAGACCTTTGGGTCATTTGCAAATCTGGAGATTTCAACGTATATAAGGGCCTATCACTGATCTTGCAAAACCCTTCTGCTTCCATTTCTACATCCAGAGAGATGCCCACCTCTAGATCTCTTTTACTTAAATTTGAAGCACCACTACTTCCAAGTTCTAAGGAAACTTAATTTTTGATAGCCTCATTTTGATTATTAAAAAATCTAAACAAAATGATTGCCTTTATTGTAGATTATGTGGAGAACCACCCTTTTTGGCAACCTCAGAAGAGAAGCTTTTTGAGCTAATAAGAAAGGGAGAACTACATTTTGAAGATCCACTCTGGGATTCCATAAGTGATTGTGGTAATTATAGATCTATTATTATTTACTAAGGCAAATGTACATAAGAAACTTGGCCAGTAATTTAAATACTCTAAATCTCTATTTTGTCATTAAATTTACTCATAGAAATAAACACTATTTACTTGTAGAAATAGTGATCTCTTCACTATGGTTGTAGTCAAAACTTCCAACAAAAACAGAAAAATATATAGTAAAAGTTGAAGGGGAAATTTCTGATCATCCTGCTCATTTTTGCTATAGAACATAAACCAGCTAATCCAGGCAATGAGATCTCACCTTAGGTCCAAAACTTTATTAGCCATTTTTTTCTGATGATTTTTATTATATAGTTGGAATTTTCCCCTCATGTCATATAGATCTAATCCTAAATAAAGTGGAAAGTAAATGGTATTAATTATAGCTAAGATTTTCAGGATTTTCCCTTATTTGCAGCTAAAAGTGTTTTGAAACAGCTTATGAAAGTAGATCCTGCTCACAGAATCACAGCGAAGGAACTACTAGATAACCAATGGATAACGGTAAGTTACAGGATTACTTCTTTTTTTTCTTTTTTGACATGCTACCATTGTTTTATTTTTATTTGGTCTTATAGTTTATATACAGTCTTTAAAACAGTCCATTAGTTTCATCTTCTGACAAGTTAAAAAAATTATTGAGTCAACACATTTCTGAAATGGGTATTTTAAAACTATTACCACAATTGTTTATATATGTTTATAGAGGTTTGAATGAACTCTGTTTTGCTCCATGCCATGAAGGTATCAAGTCTGGTAGAAGAGAGCTGAGAAATACCCATTATGAAAACTGTAATATTGAAACAGTCTGTATATTAAGTGATGTAAAGCCCTGGAACAGTCCACTACTCTTTCAACTCTTTGGATGCAAGGAATCTTAGGGGACTGAGAAAAACCAAGATTTTCTAAGTGGCTGTGACCTGGCCTGAAATCTTGAGTAATTACCCATTTACATATTGCTTCCTCCCATCAGACTAACTGCCTTCAGCATAGACCCTATGTCTTACTGAGCTTTGTATTCCTGTACCAGAACATTGCCTGGCCACATAGGACCCTTGGAAGAAGCTGCTACTTACCTTTCAATACTTATCCTCTTTTTGTTCTCTGGTAATGAGGATCCTTGCTTGTAGCAAGAAACACTGCTGTTTAGTCTTCCTTGCTGGTTAGCCCCGGTTTTTGTTAATTATCATGATGGCAGAAATAGGAGCAATTTTTGGAAAGTGCCCTTAAATGGAGAGAGTACGGCATTCCACAGTCCATCTCCTTTCCTGGTGAATGGAATGTAGATGTGATGGCTGGAGTTTGATTAGCCATATTAGACCATAAAGTGGAATTCGTAAACTGAGGATGGTAGAGCAACAAGATGCGAAGATCCAGGGCTCTTAGCTCACAGAGCTGCCATGCCAGCCCTTGACTGCCTACCTCCAGACCTTTTCAAGTGAATAGCAAACAACTTCTGTCATCCTTAGGACATGTAAAAATATAATATTGAGCCTAATACCAATTAATACTCAAATAATTGCTGAATGAATGATTCAATAAATAAATACATCTGTAAGTATCTTTTAAAAAGCCCAAGAGGGGCACCTGTAGTGGCTCAATCACTTAAGCATCTGCCTTTAGCTCAGGTCAAGATCACAGCGTACTGGGATAGAGCCTTGCATCAGGCTCCCTGCTCAGAAGGGGTCTGCTTCTTCCTCTCCTCCCTACTCATGCTCTCTCTCTCATGCTATCTCTGTCAGTATCTCTGTCTCTCTCTCTCTCTCTCTGAAATAAATAAAATCTTTAAAAAAAAGGCCAAGAGCTGAGATTGGATATTTCTAAAGACACATTTTTAAGCATTATTCATCTATGAAAAAATTGTTGTACATCTATTATTTGCTAGACACTGTGCTAGGTACTGGAGATATCTGATATGCTTACATTGCGTGGCATTGTTGCAAGATAATGGTGGCTTGGACAGGGTGGTAGCAGCAGAATTGGAGAGTAATAAATGCAGTATGTTTTTTAGGTACAATCGACTTGGTGGTGGCTTAGATGATAAGTGAGGATAAGGGAGGAATCAAGGACGACCTCCAGATTTTGCTGTAATGCCTGGTCAGGCCATGGTGGTGCCATTTACTGAGATGTGGAATGCTGTGGGAAAAACAGGGTTTTTTTCCTGGGTGGAAGGTGGTGGATTAAGAGTTCCATACTAGATATGCAAAGTCTGAGATGCCTATGTGGCATCCAAGTGGAGATATTAAATAGATAACTGAATATATGAGTCTGCAACTAGAGAAGTCCAAGCTGGAGATATAAATTTGGGAATCATGAGCATATAGATGCCATGTAAAGTCAATGTGCTGAAGAGATACAATGGGAAGAAAATACAGACAGAAAGGAGAAGAGGCCCCAGCACCCAGAAGACGAGAAGCCACCAGTGGGGGCTGAGAAGGGATGGACGATGTGGAGAGAAGAAAACCAGAGGAGTGGTACCAGTGAAGTTGGGTGAGAAGAATGTTTGAGAAAGTGAGAGGAATCAGCTCACAGGTAAATGCTGCTGAGAGGTCAAGATGAAATGAAGAGTTTCCATTAGACGGGCCAACAGGGAGGATGATGGTGGCATTGAAGGTCCAGGTAAATTTAGATACATATCAGAAACTTATAGTGATATCACTCCTGTTTTCAAGTCTCTTGTTTTACTTTGGAAATTTCTAATCATTTTTCTGAATTATATTTTTTCCTTCAAGGGCTAAAAAACCAGTCTTCACTGGAAGCTGGGTTATATCTGCCCTCTTCTGTGAATGTGTTGATCTCTGAAATGATTCTGTGCAATAAGTATTTCTGGCCTAAAGTAATTGTGCAAATGAGCTAGCAGCTAGATCATTGCAAAACTTTTCTGAGTAGATTTGTAGTACAGCAAAATCAAAAACTGTAAAACAGATGGTGTGCCTTAGAAATCTATCTCTTTTCAGCATCACACAACATTCGGGTTTGGCCATTTAATTATTTGTTTTCTAATTAGTACAACTTTATTTCTGGCTTTGGTCATTTTTCCAGAAGTCTCCATTTTTGAGCCTCTGTAACATTTGTCTCTATGTAGTCTTTGCCAAATGGATAGAGAAGTGACAGATAGCGTGTACTATATCGGACTACCCTAAGGAGTTCAGTGTATGAAGTTTAGAATACTGGCATTTTATAAACTTCTGAAAGGCAAAACTCTTTTCTTCCTAACCACTTGAAGTCTTCCTGTAATTCCTATCCTCTGTTTGAAATAATCTAAAAAGAATACGTTACTTCTCTCAGTACCTGGCTGCTTTATAACTAGAGCTTATCTTTTGCGATATCTAACATGTAGTGACATTTTTTCAAAGAGCTTTATTGGATAAAAAGTTTTTATGGTTCAGCCTATGTATTGTGCATTTTGAAATATGGTATATACCTGAAAAGTGTTCTGAGAAAAATAGAGTTCCTCTATGTACATTTAAGTGAATGGAACTTAAAATAAACACATTTGTCATCCTGATTTCAAAAGTTGAAGATTAGATGTAAGGAAAACCAGCCAAAAAGTGACTTTCCTACAAAGGAAGAGTTTGATGATGACTCCCATTGCCAGGAGTGTGCCTGTGATCCTCTTGTGTCTGTTTCTTCCTTTCTGTCCTCTTTCGTCTCAACAGTGGCTCAGGAGCTTACTTCATCCTATTATTATTTTTTAATTTAAATTCAATTTGCCAACTTATTCTATCTTATTAGGCAATTACAGTTGCTTCTTGGTCCCCTCAAGACAACTAACACCAAGAATTTGCATGTTTAACAAGTTTCCTAGATATTTTTAATGCTTCCTTATATTTAAGAACCCAGCTATAAATTAAGGAAACATTTTTCTTCTATGGCTGTTCTACAGTAGTTTCCAGATCTGAGTTCTGTTGGTTCTATTCATACATTCAGTAATTCTTTTGACAGATTTTGTCTGTGTGTGTGCCTACCAAGTTGTACTAGGTAATAAATAAAATATCATTAAAGACATATAGGATATGGTCTCTGATATAAGGAACTTATGACCTGGTAAGGGAGACAGGCTATGTAGAAGATACAATGCAGAGAAGATGATAAATGACATAAGAAATTGCCAAATGACCAGAGAGATGGAGGCAAGCAGTTATAACATCAGGAAGTTCAATCTGACTGACAGAGAAAATGCTTGAAGGAAAGAGGTGGAAAATACATTCCTTTTCCTTAAAAATGGAAAGAGAATTGTGAGGAACCTGAATACCAGGCTAAAAAGCTGTAACTTGCTGTCATAGAACAATATACACTCTTTGAAATGAAGGAAATTATTGTTGTAGTGCATCAGTCTTGCAAGGGGGCTTATTTTAAATGGGATAGCGGTCATTTAAATATCTTTATTGATTTTACAAGTATCTTTGGATTTTTAATCCATCAGGCATTCTAGTGGTCCAAAAAAGTGAATCAAACAAGGTCTTTCCCCTTAAGTAATTTACCACAAAGTACAAGGTACTTTAGTTTATGGTCACACTTTTAGAAGGCACTTTTCATCAAGGCATGGGGTCTGATCTCAGAACGGTCTTTCCTAATGTGTGAACAAGGCCCTTCTTCCTTAATTTACAAGTTATTATCTGAGTTTTGTTCGTTAGCTTTTGACCATTAACCTTAACATACACTTTCTATACAAGAGAATGAAACTTTTTTTTTCTAAAAGATTTTATTTATTTTTTCATGAGACACACACACAGAGAGAGAGAGAGAGAGAGAGAGAGAGAGGCAGAGACACAGGCAGAGGGAGAAGCAGGCTCCATGCAGCGAGCCCGACATGGGACTCAATCCCAGGTCTCCAGGATCACACCCTGGGCCAAAGGCGGTGCTAAACCACTGAGCCACTGGGGCTGCCCGAGAATGAAACTTTTCTGATGCCTAGTTGTTAGGCACTTTTTCCAACTGTATATTTTCATCCTAAATATATTAAGACTCTTATTTTATTATAGTTATTCTTAAATTGTGAATTATCATATGTGTATGAATACATCAAGTTCCTATTTAATGAAGGTTTCTATAAAAATTATGTTACAAAGAAACCCAAGAGCCAGGAACCTTAGGGATTTATTCCATATTCAGTGATTCATAGACTTAATAATCCAATAAATATTTACTGAATAACTACAATGTGCTGTGGAAGACACAGGAATGAGTCTGGCATAGTCCCTGCCCACAGATTGTGCATAGACTAGTAGAAGGTTTAAGTGAAAATATAGGCAGTGAATATAATATATAAAATACACTATATATAATATATAATAATGTGTTCTATAAATATACAAATATACTCTCTATTTTATATATTTTTATATATAAAGTGATATATAATATGGTATAATACAGTGTGATAATGTGTACTATATAGTGCCATATAATGTGGTACTGTATAATTTAGCAATAGTACTAGATTTTCAAGAAGAGAGCTATCATTCCCTTTAGAGAATTATGAAAACTACTTAAAGTGAAGGTAATATGTGATCTGGCTCAAAGAGTGGATAAAAGTTGAAAGCAGTGTTACAGTCATGGTAAGAAGGATGGGGATTCTAGATTGGAAGAACTTTACAAAGATATATAGATTAAAAATGTACAATATATTCAGAGAATATGAAGTATATTAGTAATTCTGTTTTTCTAGAACCATAGAAGACATGTAGGGAAGTAGTAGAAAATTAAACTGTAAAGGCAGGTTAGAACTATCTTACTCTAGACCTTGACTTATCTGGAGGAGACTTTATATTCAGCTTGTTCGATGATGCTACTGGAAGGCACTGAAGGACCCTGATCACAGGTGAATCTATGCAAGTTTTTCCTTTGTCCCTCTGACCCTTACAGAGTGATTTGGGTAGACTTGAATGAGTTCTGTGGGTTAGATTCTGAGGAGAGAACACCTATTCTAATGGAGTGTCCTAGCTGAGAGAGTAAGAAGCTGGAAAAGCCCTAAGAATAAATTTTTTAAAAAATATTTTATTTATTTATTCATGAGACACATACACACACACACACAGAGAGAGAGAGAGAGAGAGGCAGAGACACAGGCAGAGGGAGAAGCAGGCTCCATGAAGGGACTTGATCCGGGGTCTCCAGGATCACACCCTGGGCTGAAGGCAGTGCTAAACCGCTGAGCCAGCCGGGCTGCCCCCTAGGAATAAATTTGAGTTGAAGGTCTTGAGGGAGCCTTACACACATGGCAGAAACAGGATCTTGTTGGGGAGATAGTAAACTAGGAGTCAGGGTCTGAGTGGAAGCAGGATGGGTACTGGAGCAGGTTGGGGATAAGTAGCAAGTGTCAGACTCCTTGCAGCTCAGCTCCATCAGTTAGTAGCCTGGTAGATGTATTGCTGGCAAGAAAGAACTTCAGGAAGAATAATCTGACAACAGTGTATGTGGTGAATCTTGCTTGGTGGCAAACAACAGCCGGAGCTTTGGGGTGCCTGGGTAGCTCAGTCAGTTGAGCATCTGATTCTTGATTTTAGATCAGGACATGATCTCAGGGTCATGGGATTGAGTCCTGAGTTGGGCTCCACACCCAGTGGGGAGTCTGCTTGAGATTCTCTGTCTTCTCCCTCCTCCCCTCCCCACATGTGCACATGCATACTTGTGCACTCTCCCTCTCTCTCTCTCTCAAATAAATAAATGAATCCTAAAAAGAAAGTTAGAGCACTGAAATAGGACTTGAGTGAGATGATGAAGATTGGAACTCGGGCAAAGAGAGTGGAACAGAGAGGAAGGGACAAATCAGACATTCAGAAGAGAATCAACACAAGTTTTCAACTAAGTAGAAATGTTAGATAAAAGAGTACAAGGAATCAAACTGTTTAGGTGCCTGGGGAAGTGATATAAAACAAAAAGAAAGTCTAGACAATTTCTGGTTTCATAGATTAGAAAAAGAGTGTGACTTTTTTTTATAAATGTAAACATTATATTTACATTTTTATGCTTGAATAATCCAAAAAGAATATTTTTAAAAAATGGTGAATCTCCTAGTGTATTAAGTTTAAAATTTTTTCATCCTAAATTTAATTAATTGCAAAGGATATAATTTCCCATATTTTGTAAATATTGATAATTAAACATAAAATTAGTATTGTTTTTACATGAATAGGACATTATCTATTTGTAAAAACTTATGAACAATCTCTTCTTTAACAGAAACTATAGGTTATTCATTCTTTTCTTTGGATTTCTGTTTCTATTCTACATCTTTCACAGAATTTTATCCTAATATTTATTTTTGCTTGAAAGGGTTTTATTAATCATCCTATCATTTATCTCATATTGCAAAAAAAAAGGTTCAAATACATATTTAAATTTTGTTTTTATTTCCTGTGATTTTAAGATTCTAAATGTTTAAAAATTATTTAACAATGACTTATCATTATGATTATTAGTATGTAATTGATCAAGAGAACATTATTATAATTTGTTATAATTATTAAGTATCACAAGTACAATTATATTGGAAATGCATCTCTTTAGTGGATGTATAGGGCTACATCCCACCCCCTCCCAAATAGTTTATTCATCCATGATTGAATATTACTTATTGTTAGAAAGAGATAGCATTTAGCATCAATTATATTGATGTTTTTGTTTTTAAAGATATAGGCACTGAGAACCCTAAATAAATAAGTAGATGAGAAGGGAAGGAGTTTCAACATAGCAGTGTCCTTCAGTTCTTTATTTTTTATTTATTTTTTTTAATTTATTTTTTATTCGTGTTCAATTTACTAACATACAGAATAACCCCCAGTGCCCGTCACCCATTCACCCCCACCCCCGACCCCCCTCCCCTTCCACCACCCCTAGTTCGTTTCCCAGAGTTAGGAGTCTTTATGTTCTGTCTCCCTTTCTGATATTTCCCACACATTTCTTCTCCCTTCCCTTATATTCCCTTTCACTATTATTTATATTCTCCAAATGAATGAGAACATATAATGTTTGTCCTTCTCCGACTGACTTACTTCACTCAGCATAATACCCTCCAGTTCCATCCACGTTGAAGCTCAGTTCTTTAAATCTGTCTGAGTTAATTGTCAGAAACCACTGAGGGAAAGGCCTGTTAGAGAAGACTCTGGTTCCTGCCAAGATGCTGAATTAGCACAGACTACAGCATCGTCTCTGATGATTAAACCTAGAATAACTTTAGAGAAAAATCTCATGATACCAGGATTCAGATAAAAGTATGAGAAATCTTTGGGAAGATAAAGGATTTATTTTGAGTTGGCACGTATGGTGGGTGAGGTGACAGCCAGGAGCCAGGACAGGATGTTAAAATAGGAAGACAAAAAAACCAAAGTTCCCCTTTTGCTTATCTTCTTTTGCCTTGGGACATTGATGCCTTTCTCCTCACAGGGGTCTGAAGAAATAAAATCAGAGTAGCACTGAAGTCCTATTATGAATGAGAAGCTAAGGAAAGTGGATAGGAATTGACTGGTTTTTGTCATTGACTCTTTACCTGTTGAACTCTAAACACTGGGACTGGTGGGTTGTACTTTTAGGAGTGCCTCCTCCTAAGATGCCTTCTCCTGAGAGAAGGTTGATAAGGATGAAACCCTGGGCTGAGGGGTAACTTGGAGGGGGCAGGTTTTTGGTGCCTGAGGTTCTTACCCTTTATTCTTCCTTGAACTCCTGGGCTGAAGGCCTTGATCTGGCCTTAGAACCGTATCCCGTCCTCCCAAGGAGCCAGTACTCCCTGGGGAAGATGAGATCACAGGCCAAGTTTCAGACACCATTAGGAGCATTTAGAATAGATAGTCCAAAATAACCTGAGAAATGGTATATCAGAAGTTGACAAAATTACATGGAGAAATTGGCAAATTCACATCATAGTGGGAGATTTTTATGCACTGCTCTCAACTGCTGATAATGTAAAGCAAATGAAAACAGAAACAAAGGTATGGAGATTTTAACAACACAATCAAAACCTTATCCTAGTAGATGCATATATAATTCTACACCCAACAATTGGAGGACATATAGTTTTCTTAAGCCCATGTGGAACATTTATCAAGATTGATCTTATGCTAGTCCATGAAGCAAACAAGCTTCAATGAATTCCACACAGATCATGTTCTCTAACAATACGCAACACGTTAGAAGTCAATAGCAGTTAGATTAAACATCTGCATGTGTTTGGAAATCATATCACATGCTTCTAGAGGAGTCTTGGGTTAGAGAATGAATACAAGAAAAAAAAATCCAAAATCCCTAGAACTGAATGACAAAGAAAATACAACATGTCAAAACTTGTAAGATGCTGGGAAGTATATTTCAGCAGAATTTTTTAGCCTAAAATATTTATGTCAGAAAAGAAAAAAGGTTAAAAATTAATTAACTACCTATCCAACTTAAAACTTCAGGAAAGAAATCCAGCAGAATATAAAATAAAGGAATAAGAAAAAAATCTAAGTGAAAATAAACTAAATAGAAAGCAAAGTAGAGAGGAGAAGATAACAAGACCAATATTTGAATCTTTGGAAAGACCAACAAATAGAGAAAACTTTGGCAAAAGTAATCAAGAAAGAAAGAAGACAAAAAGAATATTATATATGAAAAAGAGAATACAGCCACAGATAAAGCACAGAAAAGGGTTAAGATTTAAAAGATAAGAAATTTAAAAGACAAGGGAATCCTACCAACAACTGTATAGTAATAAATCTGAAAACTTTGGCCAAATGGACAAAATTTCTTACAGCTTCATAAAACTCTCAAGGATAAGTGGAAAACTTGAAATGATCTTATAATTATTAAAGAAATTGAAGTAGTAGTTTAAAAATCCTCCATAAGGAAGATGATGGGATGATGGGCATTAAGAGTACACTTATGATGAGCACCGGGTGATGTATGGAAGTGCTGAATCACTGTATTGTACACTTAAAACTAATATAACACTGTATGTTAACTATACTGGAATTAAAAGTAAAAACTTTATATATATATATATATATTATATATATATATAGTTTTTTTATATAAAGTATAAAAAACTTTATTTATATATATAAACTATATGTTGGGTGTAGAATTGTATATGCATCTACTGGGATAAGGTTTTGATTGTGTTGTTAAAATTATATATATATATTATATATATATAATTAAAATAAGATCTTCCATAAGGAAAACACCAGGCCCAGATGATTTTACAGATTAGTCCTACAAGATTTTCATCTCAAATTTTAAATCACCTCCCACCCCCAAGAGGGAGTTTTTCTTAACTTATTCAAAAAGTCTATTATAACTCTGTATACTATAGTATAACAAAATTAGACCACTGAAAACTAAACCTTTGATAAAGGAAAATGACCCATTTCACTTATTAATATAGATGTAAAATCTTAAACAAAATATTAGCAAAGCGGATCCAATGTTGTATATAGGATAATACATCATCACCAACTTGGATTTTTGCTAACTATACAATGATGGTTTAATTTTAGAAAAACGTCTATAGGGATCCCTGGGTGGCGCAGCGGTTTAGCGCCTGCCTTTGGCCCAGGGCGCGATCCTGGAGACCCGGGATTGAATCCCACGTCGGGCTCCCGGTGCATGGAGCCTGCTTCTCCCTCTGCCTATGTCTCTGCCTCTCTCTCTCTCTCTGTGTGTGTGTGTGACTATCATAAATAAAAAAAAAATTAAAAAAAAGAAAAACGTCTATAAATATAAATTCCCACATTAACATATTAAAGGAGGAAAAGCATGTGATGATTTCAAAGGAAACACTTAGAAGACTCAATGTACATTCATAATTTAATTAGGAATGGAAGAAAATTTCTCTAACCTGATATAAAGGTTATAGCAAATATCATTCTAAAAAGGAAATATGAGAACTTCCTTTAAAATAAAGTGCTAGTCAAGGAAGTTAGCTTTCAATATTTTTTTCCAGCATTGTTGTTCTTAGTTAACTTGAAACAAGGAAAAGAAATTAAAGGTGTGGAAATTGGAAAGCAGAAATAAAACTTTTATTTTTTATTATAATATACAGATTATTAGACATATTATTGGAAATAATAAGCTACTTGAGTAAGATAGCTGGATTTAGTATTGATATATATTTGATCCTTGAACAACATGGAGGTTAGGGGTATTGACCTCCTGTGCAGTGGAAAGGCCACTTATAACTGACTTCCCAGAAACTTAACTAATAATAGCCTGCTGTTGACCGAAGCCTCACTGATAACATGAGTAGTCAATTAACACATATTTTTTATGTTATATGTACCATATGCTATATTTTTCAATACAGTAAGCTAGAGAAAAGAAAATGTTATTGAGAAAATCATAAATAAGAGAAAATACATTTATAGTTCTGTACTGTATTTACCAAAAAAAAAAAAAAAAAATCTGCATATAAGTGGACCCACACAGTTCAATCTCATTGTTCAAGGGTCAGCAGTATATTAGTATAGAAGTGTATCAATCAACACATCTACGCCTTAAACTTACACAGTGTTGTCACATGTCAATTCTATCTCAATAAAGCTAGAAAAAAAGATTGGTGTACAAAGGTCAATTACATTTCTATTCACAAGCAACCAACAACAGAAAATGTAATAAAAATAAAGACATGTAAAGCAGTATCCAAGAATATAGAATATCCAGGAATGAATCTAACATAAGATTTCTAAGACATCTTTGGGTAAAGTTTTGACATTTTATTGGAAAACATTGAAGAAGACTTCAATAAATGAATAAAGTCTAGTATGGTCTAACAATGGAATATTATATAGCAGTGAAAGTGATTAAACTACATGTAGTAATACCTGTGAAGCTATGAAATTTATCTTTAAGCTCATCATAGTTTTGTTAAGATATAATCTCACTATAAAATACACTGATTTTAAGTATATAGCCTGATGAATCTTTGTATGTGTATGTATCTGTGTAACTACCACCCAGAACAAAATATGGAACATTTCTATCCCAACCAGAAAGTTCCATTGTTTCCTTTCCCAGAGTGATTGTACCATTCGACACCAATGTGTGAGTTCTAGTTTGGCTCCTCATCTGCTCTAATGTCTGTTATTATCAGTATTTTTAATTTGGATACTCTGGTAGATATGTTTTAGCATCTCACTGTGGTTTTAATCTGCGTTTTCTGAATGACAAATGCAATTGATCACCTTTATTTATGCTTATTGGCCTTTTGGATATCTTCTTTTGTGAAACACTTGTTCAGTTTTTTTTTCCCCTGATTTTTCTATTTGGTTTTATGTCTTTTACTTATTGATATGTAGGAGTTCATTTTTTTTTAAAGATTTTATTTATTTATTCATGAGATACACAGAGAGAGGGAGAGAGAGGCAGAGACATAGGCAGAGGGAGAAGCAGGCCCCATGCAGGGAGCCTGATGTGGGACTCGATCCCGGGACTCCAGGATCATGCCCTGGGCTGAAGGCAGGTGCTTAAACCGCTGAGCCACCCAGGGATCCCCCTATGTAGGAGTTCATTATTTTAGATCAGTGAGCATCTGTGACACACAAATAAATATACATACAATAACAAGAATTAGAAAAAGCTGACTTAAGAAAAAGAACATCAAAAGGATTACTGCAAATCTTTGCTCAAGGGGATGACTTTTGAAAAAGAATAGATCATTGGAAATTGGGGATCTTGAAATGGATTCCCAGCAAACTCTATCCTTGCCGACACATCCCTTTGAAAGTCTTCATGTACAGCCAGATGTACACAGTTTGAAGAATGTTGATTTGGAATATATTGAATTTTTAAAACTTTTTCCAGCTTTATTAAGATATAACTGTATAATGTTGTATTTCAGGCATAAAACATAATGGTTTGACATATATATATATTGTGAGATGAGTAGCACAGTTAAAGCATCCATCAGCTCACATAGTTACAATTTTTTTTCTTTTGATGGAAACTTTTGAGATCTACTATCTTAGCAACTTTTGAATATAGAATACAGTATTGAGAAGGCTCCACAACACCTCTGGCTGGAAATTCTTGGCAGACAATTGGAAATACTTCTGGAATTGGGTTAATTACTAAATTTCTCAGCCTGCTTCCCCCTGAAGAACAGGAATATCAACACTAACGTTGTATATTCATATAGTTGCTACACTTGTAAAAGGAAATCACCAAGATGACTTGTAGGAAAAATGTTAAAGTGGCATGCAGTTGTTTACTTGAGTGGTCATTATTACCTTGATATGCTGCCACCTTGGACTCATCAAGGCCCAGTAGGGTGAGTTGGGTGGTTTTACTGGGTGCTATCAGTTCACGTGGGGACCTGCACTCTACATTATTTCTCTTCCTACTGTAATTTACAATTAATTACTAGTCATGTAAAGGTAATAGCCGAGATTATCTATGGTAAATAATTCAAATGGTAAACAAAAAAGGAAGAATAACTTTTCTTCCTCCATTCCCTCATTCCCTCTTACTAAAGATAGCCATTAAGTCTCTATACATTCTCTCTTTTTTTTAAGATTTTATTTATTAACTTGACAGAGAGATAGTGAGAGAGCACAAGTAGGGAGAGCAGCAGAGGGTCAGGGGAAGCAGGCTCCCTGCTGAGCAGAGAGCCCTATGCAGGGCTCCATCCCAGCACCCTGGAGTCATGACCTGAACCAAAGGCAGATGCTTAGCCAACTGAGCCACCCAGGCACCCCTATACACATTCTTTCAAAAAAGCTCCATACATTTTTATGTATATACCTTACACAAGTGGGTTCATATGCAAGCTGTTCTTTTCTACCTAATATGTCTAGGAAATATTTTCTTATTTTTAAAAAAGTAGTATTGTATCCCAAATTATGGATACACTATTATTTTCTAAATATCCTATGAATATGGAACATTTAAATTGTTTCAGATTGTTTCTGTTACAGCAGTGGTGCAACAAATGTTTTACAAATATATGTTTGCATGCTGTGTTATCAGATAAATTCTTCACAGTGGACTCTTACTGGTCAAAGAGAATATGCATTATACATTTTGTTAGGTTTTTGCTAATTTACCCTCTCATAAAAAGCAAGTAAATGAGAAAGCTTATTTCCCCACGCCCTCACCAACACACAGTATTCTCTAACTTAAATTTACATCCATCTATTAAGTGAAAATTGGCATCCCATTGTTTTGATTTGGGTTTTCTTAATTTTGTGAAGTTGAACATCCTTTTATGTTTTTAAAAATAAAGTGACTATTCCATTTTCCTAATGAAAAATTTTATTCCTAGGTGTCAACTATACTCAAGGGAAAAAACAAAAACAAAACAAACTTACTCTGAGGAACATTACAAAATGAAGAGTTCTGGCTATTTACAAAAAGTAGAAATAACGAAAAGCTAAAGATCTAGAATGTTTCCTTTTAGCTTTGCTTATTTATTTATTTACTTATATTTATTTATATATTTATTTGACAGAGAGAGAGAGAGAGAGCACAAGCAAGAGGAAGAGCAGAGGGAGAGGAGGGACAGAGGGAGAGGGAGAAGCAGGCTGCCCACTGAGCAGGGAGCCCAACATGGGGTTCGATCCCAGGACCCTGAGATCATGACCTGAGATGGAGGCAGGTGCTTAACCAACTGAGCCACCCAAGCACCTGTAGCTCTGCCAATTTTATGTGTCATACCACCTCATTCCAGCTCATAAATATCATTCATTCTTTGGTTCATTCAAAAATACTCATTAAATACTTATATTGTTTATAAAATACTGATAGTCATAGTCCTTGAAAAGGCAAAGTATGCTAGAGAGGGACCTATATTTAGGTCTCCAATTGTGGTCTCCATTTAATACTAAGGTATTACATCCAAATCTAATTTTTTGCCAATGCTGCTTCTCCATGAGTATTCATTTTTCTATTTTTCAAAATAAAATAGCCTCAACCATCCATTAGTTAAACAAGAGGAAGAGTTTAGTAACCAAGGTTGCTGTTCTACTATTGAAAGCCTCAGATTATTGGCCTGTTACTGCTGCCTTCTTGCCATTTACTACTTCACAATTGTTGAGTTCAATGTCTGACCCCTGATTATAGCCAGTAAAGAGAATTCAGATAGTGAAATGGCAGTGTCTGTCTTAACAATTCTGCCCATTTTTGTTGGTTGGTTCATTTGTAATTTCTGTTGAGCCTAGAAATCTCATGTCACATAGCCCTGGGCCACCTATTCATTGGTCAGTCCAAGCATTTGATGGAATTCCTCCTCCAGCCACTGGCAAGCAAGAAGGGAGTAGTCTAGTAAGTTATTGACTGGATTTAGACAGCAGGGAAAGTCTGAAATTGGTATCACCATTTGTACCCTGTTTGATATCACACATGAATGTAGGAAGCAAAGAGTTAAGGATTTCTAAATAGTAGGGTATTTCTTAGGGGATAATGTCCTATTCTGAATCCTTTCTCCTCTTCACAGTCTCTTTGAATGAGAAATAGGATCATTTCTTTGAGTACAAAGGCACTCTACTTTAGGTATATAGAGTATCAGTCATCAAGCTCTTAGTGTATTACAAGCATTTGAAAACTCGCTAGAGATGCAGATTCAAGATAATACAGAGAATCCTTGCTTTGTATAGTAGTGCAAGACCATAAAGAATAACAATGCAGGTTGAAACTGCAAAGCGATCTTAATAATCATTGGGGGAAATTATAATTGTTCCATGCCCTTAAATTTTTTTTTTTAGATTTTTTATCTACTTATTCATGAGAGACACAGAGAGACAGGCAGAAACATAGGCAGAAGGAGAAGCAGGTCCCTTGTGGGGAGCTCAATGTGGGACCCTATCCCAGGACCACCGGGATCACAACCTGAGCCAAAGGCAGGTGCTCAACCACTGAGCCACCTAGGTGTCCCTAATTTTTTTTGTTAAATGATGAAAACTAACTGTTGGTTATAATACTTAGAAAATGAAACAAAAGAAAAACATATTTTTCTTAGTACGTTGTAAATTAAAACATTAGAAATATCAAGAATGAAAGTATCTTATTTTTTCAATAAAAACTTAATCAAAATTAGCTTAAACAGTGCTTACCTTCTTTTGCTTGTCACATAACTTACAATATGGAGAGGAGCATCTTTTTTATGCTTTGCTGAGTTATATAATACTATTTTCTAAGTTTGGATCGGCTTCCAACATTTTATCCTTTGTGCTTTCAGTGTAATGAATTATCTTTGAAAAGTATTCAAATGTCACCTTCTTTGCAAGCATGGCTTTCTCTGGAGCACCTCTGTCCTTTCTGCACACCACTTCTCATTTATGTTTATAAATTTGCCTTTGCCAAGTTCCTTTGGTTAAACATCTAGGTTCTCTCAAATGGTGGCAGTGTCACTGTTTCCAAGGTCAACTACTTCTTTTATTACTCTATTGACATTTGATTTAAATATTTCACTTCCATCATGATCACTTTTAACTTATCTGCTGCCCTTTCATCTTAGCTGGCAAATTCCTGGGGAGGCAAGGAGGCAACACAACTGCATAGTTTGCTGCCTGTGTGTGAATTGAATAGCAGATGCCTAGTGTCCCATCACCAACAGACTGTGAAAGAAGTGACATGTTTTGCCACTGATCACCATACAATCTGTAATTTACATAGTGACTGTGGCTTGAAGAGCTAGCAGGGAAATTTGAACTTTATGTAATTATTGTTAGTTTACCATGATGACTGAAATTTGAACTGTGTTGTTTGGGGACTGATACTATTTATCTAAGTTATGATGATTGAAATTCATATATTGATATATGCTGTGCAAAGTAAGGACTGCCCAAATAAATGGGCTATCAGATGGTACTGATGGGGTGTGATTTCTGTACAATTTTGTTGGGTATGCTGGTTGTATAGTGGGCTCACTCTTTTTTCTTTAAGTTTTTAAAATTTATTTATTAGAGACAGAGAGAGAGAGAGAGACAGGCAGAGGGAGAAGCAGGCTCGCAAGGAGTCTGACGTGGGACTCGATCCCTGGTGTCCAGGATCACGCCCTGGGCCGAAGGCAATGCCAAACCACTTAGCCACTGGGGCTGCCCAAGCTCACTCATTTTAAGGCTTTCTGGAAGTGACTTAAGAATGCAAATGTTTAATTTGCTGTTTATATCAGGATAGGCCAAATTATGCTTTGATTAAAAATGACCCCCAAACCTCAGTGGTCTCGATGCTTTCCATCAGACATTGGCTGGGAGGAGGGGAGGAGGCTTTTTTTTACTTTGTCCTCACTCAGGGACCCAGGCTGAGAGAGGCTCCATCTCTATGCTTCTATAGTTACTAAGGTAGGAATTGGGAACATGATAAATTGCACGCTGTCTCTTATAGTTTCCACCCAAAAGTGATATATACTATTTCCAATAACATTTCACAGGCCAAAACAAGTCACATAATCCTATCCCAAAAGGGATAGAGATGCAGAATTCTATAACATGCCTAGAAGAAAGGAGTGTTAGGTGAGCAGCACTAGTGACTACTACCATCTTCAACGAATTATAGAAAGTTTATTAGGGAAGAGCATTTGTGGACTGGAAATACAGACATAGATAATATCAGATTGTCTGCTAGTGAAAGAATCATGCTGAGGCAGAGTTTTGTGTACTAGCATTCGAGGAGCCTGGATATTGTGATTACATGAAAATTATGGTTAAAGGTCAGGATGAAACCAGAAAGTTGTAATAGAGGCTAGATGGATCATAGGGATCAAGCAGGGCTATTGGCAAAGTCCTGGAGGCTAGAACTCTTTCAGATGAGAGATCAGAGACTCTACCATTCTAGACAATTCCAATTCTTTTATGGTCTCTGAGACTCCATCTATACTTCATCTAAGTTTAAATTGACAACAACTTTTGAAGTTCTGAGATGCTTGACAGAGATGACTCTCAAATTCTGCCTTGGAGGAAATGTATGCTATTGGTTGGCAGAAGGCATGGTAAGGGCATTCTGGGAGTGTACTGGTAGAGGATACTATGAGTAGAGTGTAACCAAAAGCATGATGTTATGAAAGTGGTAAGAATGTAGAACTTCTCAAAACATGATGAAATAGAAGAACCACAAGGAATTAATTGCATAATGAGCCTCAGTTATTACCTTTCCATACTTAATGTGTGTCTATGTCTTTAACCACAAAAATATTAAACTCTACAACTCCTCAACAGTGTACTCAGATGGCTGCCCTTAAAGTGCACTGTTTCATACTATTCTATGTCACTGATGCTTAATGGTTTAATCCACCCACATTCCAAATTAATGTAGAATCACTGCATAGCTGTGCCCACACCTAAATTTCCCATTTTAATCTAAATGTGATATAAACTTGTCTAAACTTTCTCTACTAGTCTGAATTAGGAGAAAAAATATTAAGGCATACCTACTCTAGGAGGAGCCATTTGAGACTGTATTCATGTATTTTTGGCATTTAATGGAATATTATATTTGAGAAAAATATTGTTAATATAAAAATCAATATTTGGGATTAATATTGCTGAATCAGTTATAATCATGATCACTTTATATTTAAATTTTCCAGTTGACTAAAAACTTTCAGATCAACTATCTTCTTAGGCACAATGTTTAACTACTCAATGAGTTTAGCTTTCCTACTTAAACATTTTGATATTATATAAGCTTGCCGTTAGTGTTGGACCCACTAGACTGGGGGTGACTTTTTTCATTCTTACTGCTTCCCTGTTGGTTTTCTAAGAATGGGTCTGTAAGGGGGTCTTTGGATTCCAGGGAATTCCCATGTCTAGTGTCCTTTGCATGAGCATGTTGCATTGTTCTTTCAAATTTGAATATTTCCCCCAAAACCCTAACATGTCATATATGATCTCAGTCTAGAAGCATGAGCCATGTCAGTGTAGGGAGTATGCTCCAAAGGGTGTCAGAAGTTTTGCTGCTTATTCAGCACTATAGTCATTCCATATGATTTACTGAATTTGGGAAAATATATTACTAGAAGATGTAAAAATCTTTTCAATTTTCTAAACTGTTTTTAACACTGAAAATTCATTGTTAATATTAGGGCAATATGCTTTCCTCAGCAAGACCAACTAATGTGTTAGAAATGATGAAAGAATGGAAAAATAACCCAGAAAGTGATGAGGAAAATATGGCAGATGAGAAGAACAACTGGTCCATTCAAGAAAAGTTCAAAGGTTATCAATCCAGCGGGCCCAGCGGAAATGTCCAGGATAATAGTAGCACTTCGGATGAAGAGGAGGAAAAACAGGTAGGAGGAACCAACAAAGCAAGAAGGGAGACCAATTGTTTCATTTTTCCAAACTATAAAATACCCTCACAACACTTAGAAGTTATTGCAACTCTACAGTTTTTGCATCTCTGTCTTTTTTGTTGGTGGTTTGTTTCTAAAGAAGGACCTACACAACAAAGCAAGTAAAGTCTTCTCCTCCCTTGAGACTATCATGATTTAGCACTGTAGCCTACATGTTTATTTTAAGATCTCTGATTATGTAGGGCAGGGGTTGCAAACTGTTCCCATAAAGGAACAGAGAGTAAATATGTTAGGCTTTTTGGGGCCATAATAGTCTGTGTCACAAGGTCTTAACTCTGATGTTATAATATGAAAATAGGCATAGGCAGCAAATGAATGAGTATGGCCATGTGCCAATAAAACTTTATTTACAAAAACAGATGTGTGCAATATTTGGCCCATGGGTCAAAATTAATAATTTTTGTACTTTACCAGGTTATACAATTTGGAATGAGTTTATGTATTACATAGAAAAAGATTTATTACATTATCCAGTTATTTGCTTCCAATTTTATGATAACTAAAACTGTTTATATAGGTTTACCATTTTGCCTTATTAGATCTGAATAGAGCTTTATTCTTTTTGGTGAATAAAATTTAGTAACATTTTGATTAATTCCAGACAGTGTTCTACTAACCAGATACCCTAACAATTTACCCAAACCCTTTTCTCTTTTGTTTTATGTTTTTGGGACATTTTTCCATGGGTTTGTTCTCTTACTTATCTTGGAATCTAATGAACATATTTGAATTCTTTCTCAATAATTAAATGTCCTGCCAGTGGGGGCTGTGTTCACCTCAGGGTAGCCCAGAACCCTGTGAGGAGCTGTTACTTTCTGGCTCTCTGAGGCTTAGCATAGGCAGAATGCAGAGGTGGCCTGCCAGGTTGGGTTCTGAGCTGCACCCAGGGGAAGGTGCTGTGCTGACCTTTCCCTCCCAAGCTAATAGAGCCACTAGAAACCAACAGAAAGAGACTCAGTAGAGTGATCTACTGGTTGATTTTGACTTACTGGTTGAGAACTTCATCTATTTAATAGCAAATGTCTAGATAATGTTTAACATTTAATGACTCAGAAATTTTGAAATAATCATATTTTACTATAATATAAACATGTGTTGACTTCCCTTCTTCCTCTTTGGTCTGTACATGACTCTTGAAGTGCTTAGCAGCTGTGTATATTTTATATTGTTAAAAACAGTACCCTAAAAACCCATGTTTGCCTTCCTTATTGAATACGGTTTGAAGATTTTTCTGTTAGCCAATTTGGCGTATTATACATACATATTCATATGCACACACACACATATATATATATACACCTTCTCACACACATGCACCTACACCAAATATGTATATACAGTTGATCCTTGAAAAACAGAGTGGGTTTAGGGGCACTGACCCCCATGCAGTTGAAAATTTGCATATAACTATTGACTCCCCCAGAACTCAACTACTAATAGCCTATTGTTGACCAAAAACTTTCCAATAACATTAGTACCCAATTAACACATATATTGCATGTTATATGTATTATATGCTGTATTTTTACAATAAAGTAGGCTAGAAAAAAAGAAAATGTTATTAAGAAAACCATAAGGAAAAGACATTTACAGTGCTGTGCTGTACTTATCCAAAAAGATCCATGTATAAGTGGACCTATAAAGTTCAAACCCCTGTTGTTCAAGGGTCAACTGTATATAGGGTCAACTCACACACTCAGACATATGTATTACACATATATACTCACATGTATCTATATCTACATATGTATATACAAACACAAATACTTATACATACACCACACATTCACATTATCTTTTATATTTTGTAGTCTTGGATTACATCTGTGTTTATCACCAAATCTGACCTTTGTGAACCAAGTATTTGGTTGGTTGTCTTCCATCTCCTTTTCCATGGCTCTGTCACACCCCTCCTTTCCCCCCTCCCTCCCTTTCCCCTTGTGAGTCATAGAGTGATGGGACTTACTATGCTGTTCTCAGCTACTACTTCCAACCAGGGAACAGAAGAATTGGAATTTGAAGTGCTTATGGATGCTAAAACTATAACCAGTGGTATATAAATTTTATACCAGGTAGGTTGAAATTTTAAGAATATAGATTTCTACTCATTAGCGGGAAGAACTTTTCTATAGTCAGAGCTCACCTGCAATAAAACGTGCTGGACCATGGATAGTAAACCTCACCTCCCAGTTAGTGGAAATATTCATGGAGATTCTGGAAAGCTACTTATTATAAATGCTGTAGCAGGAATTCCTGCAAGATGGTTAGGAGTTTGTCCTGCATGGCCTCTAAGGAACTTTCCCATGCTTAGGTTTTAGGTGTGATGTCTTGGGAGGAATACATTACCTTGTGTGAGAGCTTTCTGAAAAATATTACCCCTTAAATGAAAGACTTCTCATATATTTAACATATTAAGTTTTTTCTTGGACTTCTATGAATAAAGTACATTACTTTGTTAATTATATTGAAGCTGAGCTTGTGCTAAGAAATTACTTCTTTTCTTTCAAATCTTCATTAACAACAGTAAATAGTGGAGTATAAAGTTCTCAAGTGATAACTGAAAATAGAGCTTGCCATTTATTCTTGAGTCCACACAGGATTCATATAATAATTAATATTCTTAAGAGTGAAATTTTAATTTTATTAAAATTATTCTATGAATATTAAAATAGTTCCCATGGGGAAAATTTTGTTTGTTAAAATTAGATTATATGAACAGTTTGATGTGATAATATAAATAATTTATACCTACTAAATTAAGGAAATTCTTTTTTCCATTAAAATTTTTGAAATTTGGCTTTAATTTAAGTGGAAATCTGCTAGCAGTTTTCTGTTGTATCATTGTTCTCTCTTTTGGGGAATCTCATAAATCCATTTAGAGCTGATTTTATATTTTTTATAAGCCAGGGTAATCATGCTTTTTAGTTAAGTGGCAGAGCTCTTGGAAGATTAGCAGAGAAAGTGAAATCAAAACACTTGAACTAAGCACTCTCTTTCACTGAATAACCATCCTTAGTTCCAAATGCCCTGGTCATCATGGAAAAATATAGTATGCATCTCCTCATTGTTCATGTTTGGATTAAGTTATCACACTATACTTTTTCAAACTTGTCTTCAAATAGTTGACATTTGGCCATGTCCTTTTTTTTTTTCTTTTTATTTCCAAATTTTAGCCTAATTTGGGTAATCATGTTCTTCGAGGATAGAAATGTCCTCTTGTATATATCTCATGTTTTATAAGGCTGAGTACATCTAGGTAATGTTTTGTGTTTTTAGTAACCATCTAAATTCCCCGTAGTGGGTTCTTAATCCCTTCTATCAGGTAGACCCAAGACTTCAACTCCTACGACAGCATTTACTCATCTTCAAATGAGATGCTTGGCAGACCATTGCTTATTGCAGGAGCATGCCTTTTGACATTATGTCCTTAGTGATTTCTGATAAGTAGTACAATACTTTCATTATTTGTTAAGCTCAGAAAACAATTGAGAAATGAATATCTATAATTAAAATGCATTCCCCCATAACCATGGAGGAAGGGACTAAATATTATGGATGTATATTTGCATTACAGAATTCTTGTTTCATAAAGGAGATATTTATTCATTGTTAAATTATTTATCAAACACAGTCTTGAATGTACTTGTTTTTTTTTTTTGAATGTACTTGTTTAGTGAAAATGGAAGATTTTTCTGATTGTCTTCTTTAATGATAATTTTTCTTGACTGAAAATATGGCCTTTACAGTGTCACAGGAGATGGTACATGTAGCAGATACTTTAGTCTAGAAAGTAGAAATTCAAGGTTGCTTAGAAATTTTAAAAAGTTATTTTGATTAATGAAATGTATTCATGTAGCAGTTCTTCAAAGACAAGAAATGTTTGAATTTAAATAACATTGAAATTAAACAGTTGAACTGTGGTATGTTGATATATTTCTATGAGAAAGAGTCAGGTTGTCTTGGTATTTTAGTAGGATAAAAATTTTCTTCTCTTGACAAATTAAACCTTAGCTTTCTGAGCCCATGTGAATCATGTGCAAATTTGGTGGAGCTTCCACAACTTTTATATAGGCATATTTTTCCAGTCTGATATTGAAGCCTTGCAGTCTGGCATGCACTGAAAATATAACGGTTAAAAGCACAAGCTCCAGGGCATCCCTGGGTGGCTCAGTCGTTTAGCACCTGCCTTTGGCCCAGGGTGTGATCCTGGAGTCCCAGGATCGAGTCTCACATCAGGCTCCCTGCGTGGAGCCTACTTTTCCTTCTGCCTGTGTCTCTGCCTCTCTCTCTCTGTCTCTCATGAAAAAAGAAATAAAATCTTTAAAAAATAATAATAAAAGCACAAGCTCCGATGGAGGCTGCCTGTATTCAAATCCTGACTTCACTATTTATAAGTTTTATGACCTTGGACAAACCTCTTGGCCTCAGTTTCCTCATCTGTAAAATGGGAATAATGATGGTAGCAACCAGGGATTAAATGAAATAATGCATGTGACACTCTTGATACATTAAGAGTTCATAATATTAGCTTTTATTACTTCTATTATTATGTTGCTAAAGAACTTGCATAGACTATTACTAATATTCCATGTTTTTGTCCTGTGAGCTTCAAATCTCCTTTGGGTATAGGTCTTTGAATAAACTAATGAACAAACCAAGAAAAATCATTTTCAAAGGTGATAAGGTGATGCTTCCAACCTAATTTGCCCTCTGAGTTTCATGAGGCCCCTAGGATACTGTGATAGATTAGATTTTTTTTCCCAATTGTTTAATTTCTCTCTGTAAGTGATTTGTACATTTACATCCTATGTCATGTGACATTGTGGTTCTCCCTAATAGAGTAGATGAAGGATATTTTCTCATCCCACTTATGTTGGTTTTAACTATATGACTTACTTTGGCTGATGCAATGTTGAGAGGTGTGATGTAAGTAGAGACCTTAAAAGTGTTTCCATGATTTAGCTCGTTCTCTTGTATTTCTGCTATCTGCTCTGAGAAGCACATGCCTGTGGGGAGCCGCAGTTCTTGAAACTATGAAGATTTGTGGAGCAGACCTGAACCCAGTACAAAACCTGAAGTCTGGTCTAGCTTGGCATGGCCAACCCTTATAGCTAACTGAGACTTTTATAGTTATTTGTTATGTAGTTGTACAGAAAAGAGTTAACATGGCAAATCTAAGCTGCTGTCCTTGAAAAGGTCTGCTTGCAGGCTTGGCCCTTGGCTGGCCTCTGGGAACTCAGATTTGGTTGCTATCATTATCTGGTAAGAATGATTTATTCTGCCTAAACTGTGCAAACAATACAGTGTTTGCTGAAACCTGCTTTTCTTCTTGGGGTCTGAGATTTTGGTAGGTGCTAGGCAGAGAATGCCTGCATGACCAGTTCCCAATAAAAACCCAGGGTGCCGTCTCTAAGACCTTCCCTGGTTGGCAACATTTGACACATGTTGTCACAGCTCATTGCTGGGGGAATTAAGTGCATTCTGTGTGACTCCTGAGAGAGGACCCTTGGAAGCTTGAGCCTGGTTTCTACTGGACTTCATCTCAAGTGCTTTTACCTTTGTTAATTGTGCTTTGTAATAAATTGTAGCAATGAGTACAACTATATGCTGAATCCTGTGAGTCTTCCGAGTGACTCATGGAACCTGGGGGTGGTTTGGGGGACCTCCCAAACACAGTAGCATAACTGTAGCAATAGATGACTAATATAGGTACAAATAACCGTGCTAATATGAATCTTGACATGTTCTTTGACCCAATGCTATTATAGTGCCACTTGCTAGTTTGGATTCATTGGATTTTGTCCCTACTATTCCCACTAGAATGTTCTATATAAGGCTTAGATTTCACCACAAGCTTAGCCAGACTTCCACAGTTGAAGGGATGTATTAGAGAATCCTTTCAAATCATTTCCCTCCTCTCCCAAGCCTGGCTTTTGCTCAGCTCCTCTTAGGGATTGTAGCTGTTAGGATATGCTATGTATCTTTTCTATATGGAGAACGAATACATTGGTTCGGGTTATAATAAATATTGCTTTAGTTCCACATATATTAATTTGGATCTACTCATCTGTTATACTGCCTTTAGGCTATAATTGTTACATGTATTGTAGCTACAGAACAAAACACAATGTTTTAATTTTTGCTTTAAATAGTCATATATATTTCCAAGAAATTAAGAGGACAATTTGTCTTTTATATATACTCAGGTATTTACTACTTCTGATGTTCTTTTTTCTTTTCTGCAAATCTAGTTTTCCATCTGGTATCATTTCCCTTCAGCTTGATTCAGTCTCCATTTCTCTGTTAAACTTACCTGGTGAATATTTGAATTTTAGGCATTTTATTCCAAAATTTCCACTTGATTCTGTTTTATTATTTCTGTTTCTCTTCAGAGATCTCCTTTATTCCTCAAAGAATATTTTCCTTTATATCATTGGTAATTTATGATACCTGCTTTAAAATCCTTGTTTGCTGATTCCAACATCTGGGTCACCTCAGGGTCTGTCTCTGTTGTCATTATTTCTGTTGCGTAGTTTAGGATTGTATCCTGGACATTGGAAGTGTGATGTTGTGCTGACTTCAGATTTGACTATTTTCCTACAAAAAGTGTTGATGTTTCTGGTTTAGCAGGCGAGTAGTTGGTTGGACACGAATTGCAAATTGTCTTTTAGCCAGCAGTTCAAATCATAGGTCAGTTCATTTCTCTTTATCTGGGCAGAATTTAGGATGCCCCTTCTCTGGCTGTCTCCTTCCAGGGATTCCCTCATTACTTTCTTGTGTCTGATTGCTTTGAAGTCTGCCCTCTAATTCTTTAGACTAGAGAGAGAAAATTGTAAAAGTGTCCAGGGTTGGGAGGGTAGTAGTGGGGAACACATTGCCATCGAAGGAGTAACATTTGATCTACCACCAGAAATAATGGAAACCAGGAGACAATGGAGTGATTGTTAAAGTGCTAAGAGGAAATTAACAAAACTAAGAAACTGCCAACTTGGAATTCTATATGTAGTGATAATTTTCTTCAAAAATAAAGATAAAATTTAAAAATGTTTTCAAGTATGTAAAAGATGAGAAAGTTTGTTACCAGCGTATCTTACTGTAAGAAATGCTAAGAGAACATTCTCAAGGTAAAAGAAAATGATCCCAGTTGGAAATGCTGACTACAAGAAGGTTCATAAAGGGCATCAGCAAGGGTAAATACATGAGTAGATATAAATAATGTTGACTGCTTGAAACAATAGCAATAATAATGAATCTAAGCTTTCATCTCAATAAACTAGGAAAAGAACAGCAAATTAAGCACCCTTCCTATAAGAGGATATTGTGAATAACTTAGTGCCAATAAGTTAGAATATTTATATGAAAAGGTCAGATTTCTTTAAAAAACATCAAAGCAGATAGACAAAAATACAAAATCTGAATAATTCTATATTTCCTTTAAAAATTGAATCTGTAATTAAGAACTTTCCAGTAACAAAAATTTCAGTTTCAAATGACTTCAGTTAATTCTGTAAATATTTGCAGAAGAAAAGAAAGCTAGTTACACAAACTCTTGAGAATATTGACCAATTCATTTATAAAGCAAGTATAACTTTAATACCAAAACATGACAAGGATATTATAAGAAAAGAAAATTGTTAAAAAAAATTGTTAACAATATCTCTCATAAATATATATATAAAAATCCCAAACTCAATATTGGCAAACTGATTCCAGAAATATTTTAAAAAAGAGCACATTCATGATCAAGTATACAGTATATGCCAGAGATGTGTGTTTGGATTAACATCCAAAAATCAAGCCTATAATTTACCATATTAATAAGTAAAAGAGAAAAGCCTATCTCAATAATTGTGATAAAAAGCATTTAATGAAATTCAACATTCAAACACGAGTAGTAGACTAGGAACAGATGGTAAGTCCTTTTGACATATTAAGGGATTTTTATATTTAAAAAATCCCCTCTAATGCTAAATATCATTCTTAATGGTGACATATTGAACACTTTCCAACTGAAGGTAGGAGAAAGGCAAAAATGCCCCATTCTACTTATCTTTATTTTTTTTTCTACTTATCTTTAATATCATACTAGAGATCTTAGTCAATGCAACAGGGCACATAAAAGATAATAGATTGGAAAAGAAGAATAAAAGGGTCTCTATTTGCAGATGACATGATTGTGTACCAAAAAAATCCCATGGAATCTACAAAAAGTGAATTGAACAATTCTCAGGGTGCAAGATCTGTGTATAAAAATAAAGTATATTTTTATATGCTAAGAATGAATAATTAGAAAACAAAATCTTCAAATACCATTAAAATATCACAAAACATAAAATACTTTGTCTTAACTCTAACAAAATATGTGTATAATACTTATACCATATCCCATGACACACTGAAATTGTGAAGACTGAAATATTTGGCGAGAAATACCATGTTTATGGACTGGAAGATTTGATACTATTGAGATGTCAGTTCTCTCCAAACTGAGTTATAACTTTAAAGCAATCCCAATTAAAATCCAGGGCTTTGCTTTTCTGTTAGAAATTGACAAAATGATTCTAAAATTTGCTTGGAAATACATAAGACGTAGACTAGCCAAAATAACTCAAAAGTACAAAGTTGGAGAACTTATATGGCATAGTTTCAGCACTTACTATATAGCTATAGTAATTAATACAATGTGGTATTGATGTAAGAATAGACAAATCAAGGAAACAAAATATAGTCTAGAAATAGACCCACCCTTAGGTTGATTTTTGACAGAGATTTCAAAGCCATTCAGTAGGGGAAAAGATAGTCTTTTTCAGTAAATAGTGCTGAAGTAATATGTTAGATATCTCTATGGGGGAAATGAACCTTGACCCCCAGGTTACATTGTACACAAAAAATAGTTTGAAATGGTAGTGGACCTAAATCTAAAAGCTAAACTGTAAAGCTCATAGGAGAAAACATAGGACAATATCTTCCAACCAGAGAGTAGTCAAAGATTACTTAGAATACCAGGCAGCATTTTAAAGTCAGATCAAATGGACTTCTTCAAAGCAAATGTATCTTCTCATCTTAAGGAAAGGAATAGGAAAGCCACAGACAGGAGAAAAAATTTGTAATAGATACATCTAACAAAGGGCTTGTTTCCAAAATATTGAGACAGTTCCTACAACTCAATAATAATAAGGCAATCCCACTTTTAAAATACACGTAAGATTTGAACAGACATTTCAGGTATGAAAATACACTAATAGTCAATAAGCATATGAAAAAGTATGCAACATCACTATTTACCAAGAAAATGCAAATGATAACAGGAAAAGCCACAATAATATATGATTATATCCTTTCTAGAATGGCCAAAATTTAAAAAGGCAAGTTCATATTTTAGCAAATATTAGAGCAATTCGGAATTTTCCTACATTGCTTATAGATTGCAAAATGGCTCCATTTCTTTGGAATAGAGTTGGGCAGTTACTCATAAGGTTAAACATTTACTGGGCAGCCCGGGTGGCGCAGTGGTTTGGCGCCTCCTGCAGCCTGGGGTGTGATCCTGGAGACCTGGGATCGAGTCCCACATCGGGCTTCCTGCGTGGAGCCTGCTTCTCCCTCTGCCTGTGTCTCTGCCTCTCTCTCTGTGTCTATGGATTAATAAATAAAATCTTTAAAAAAAAAAGGTTAAACATTTACTTACCATTTATCCAGCAATCCCAAATTTGAGTTCATAAAAGTACTGGTAGAATATATTTATAGCAGTTTTATATATAAAGAGCCCTAAAATGAAAACAGCCGAAATATCCATGAATAGAAGAATGGATAAGCAAATTGTGGTATATCCATACAATGGAATACTACTTGATAATAAAAAGGAATGAACCACTAACACATGGATGAATCTCAAAAACATATGTTGCGATAACACGAGACTCTAATTATCTCAATAAAAGTTTCTTTTTTTAAATCTCAATACAAATTTCAATTTAAAAACAGGTTAAGCAAAAAGAGTCAGACAACAAGAGCACATGCTGTATGTTGTTTCATTTACATGAAATTTTAGAGAAGTGATTATGTTGAAAAACATCAGAATACTGGTAACCTCAGGAAGGGAGGGAGTTGAGTGGGATGTGGCCCCAGGGAAATTTGTGGGGAGTTGTTCTATTTCTTGATTGGGCTGTTGTTTATACAGGTCTATGCATTGTCAAAACTCTTCAAATTGTACATTTGAGATTTGTACATTCTACTGTATGTAAATTGTAGTTTAACTAAAAAAGAAAAGAGGAATTTATATCGCTCTCTAATTTGCAAGTTAGATTTTATTTTCATTAACTCCATACAAGGCCCAGCTATTTATGTAGGTAGCCTTATAAAAGAAATCTATATATTTGGAAGTTAATTACCCTTCTTCCCTTTGGTTTTTCTTTCCCTTCCTTCTTCCTTCTGAAAACCACAGGAATGTGAGAGAAAGTGGGTGACCATTGCAAAACTGGAGCTGAAAACTTGTATCAGAATGTTCTGTCACTTGGACCTTGTGCAGGCCTATAATTTGAATGTGTGACTCTAGAAATGGTTGCTATGGTGATAAACCACTTTACTTAAATAGCATGTATTTTACTCAAAATTCAGAGAAATGGTAACAGTTTCTAGTAATCATGTACTGGTATTAACTTGCAGGGATATGCCTAGAGCTTACAGGTTTTGCATCCATTATCACCAGATGAGTTCATCAGGTTAAAGTTACGCCAGTGAATAATGAAATATGTATATTTAGCCCAATTTTCTTGTTACATATCTCCCCTTGCACACATGGAGCCCCTTTGCAAGATTAATAATATGAGCTGGGGAAATCAGGCCAAGGGTGTTGACTTACTAAAAAATGAAACTGGAGGGAACTTGTAAGGTCATCTTTTCCATCATCCCGCCTACAGTAGGACTGACTATTCTTCAACCGTCCCAAGCGGTAAGAATCTGTTAAGGATGAGAAACAATTGAAATGCTGCTTGGGCCAGCCCCTGGTGTAACCATCCTGATTGCAGCACTCACAGCCACTGTCTAGCTCCACAGAGCTGAGATCTTTCCCCTTCTGCATTCTACAGAGTGATATTATATATGTCCTCTATTCTTTATATTTCTAGACTGAAGATCTCTCTTGTAAAGAAACTTCCACCCATTAATCATATTAGTAACCTGTCTGTAAACCTTCTCTGGTTCCTTTATCTCTGTTCAAGCTGATTGCAGTGTTTCAGGTATGAATTCTTCATGATTTTATATAAGGATAAAAGAAATTTTTTTTGTTTCTAAGATGCTTTCTGATCATAGCCAGGTTTTCTTGATCACTGTGCAATGGTATGTTGCGCCAGCATCTTCAGAGAACAATCTATAATGATTTGTAAATCCTTTCTTGGACTGATAATGATGGCCAGCTCTCTCATAATGATCATTTAGACTCTTTTCCCCTAGAACTGAATATTGAAATTCCCCTCTCATCTTCCTCCCCCTCTACATAATCTTGTGGGAGATCATCACCTTCTATTTGCGTTTTATAACCTAGAAGATCTTAGCAATTCCTATAGCCTTGGCAATTTCACTTTTCATTTCTCTGTCATGTTACTTACAAAACTGTAAAATTGCATCAGTGACAGCATAGATCCCTGAGGAATCCCTTCAACTATGAGAGAAGAAAAAGAGAAACCTAAAAATTTAGAGAACCCTATAAACCTACAAAGGAAATCCCTGAAACATTAAGATTTGTTTATATTCCTAGAGAAAAGGTTGGAATCTGGAATTTGCCTTGGCCATTTGTGTTCAAGGAGATGAGAGGCATGGCTCTTGGTGAAGAAAGCTACAGCTCAATCTGAAGGATACCATGAGGGTCAGCCTGCATCCATGTTTTGTTAGCATCAGAACACAGTTTCAATGAGAGGTGATATTTCAGAGAGGAGTCTCAGAGTCTTCAGGAAAGCTCTTACAATTCTGACTCCTGAACAGTGGCATCCTAAACTTAATGCAACTGCAAATTAGCAAAGAGAAATGGTAAGGTGTACACGGGTACACACACACACACAAAGCATTTTACGAGGTACACATATAAACACAGAAGCTTCTAAGCATTTGCAATAAACATTTGCATAAATATGTGTAGATTTGCATTAATGTTACCAGAGAGTAAAAGAACAAATATTGAGATTTGTGTCAGTGTAGCCAGTTTTAGGCCAGCTTGCAGTTCAATTAAAATCTAGCTGACTATTTTAGTTTTAATATGTATTAAATACCAAATTGAGAAAGAGAAGGCACTCATACGTTGCTGGTAAGAGTATAAGTTGATACAACTGCAGTGGAAGGCAATATGGCAATAGCTTTCAAAATTACAGATCCATATACATTTTGACCCAGGTGTCCCACCTCTAAAATATATATCCTGGAGATATATTACACATACACAAAATGACACAAGTACAAGATTATTCATAGCCTCACTATTTGTACTGGGAAGAGAATGGAAACAACCTGAGCTCTCTTGTAAAGAAACGCAAGAAGCCACAATCTCCACTGTGAAGGGAGCCACTAAATAAATTGTAGTACCTTCAGACAAGAGAATGTTGCATAACCAAAAAGAAGAATGAGCATTCTTTTTACATATGGACATGGAAGGATCCTTAAGACAATCATTAGTTTAAAAAAAATCAAGGTGTGAAAGAGTGCTTACAGTGAGCTACCAATTGTGTAAAAAAGGGAGAAGAAAGTATGTCAATACATGGATTAGACTGAACCATATGAAATCGCCATTATTAGGCTGTTTTTGACCTGCAGAAATGACTAGCAATTCTATTTGGTTCCACTTAATATTTGCTCGAAGATGCATGAACTCTCTCTGGAAATGTACACTGTAAGTTGATAGTATTGGTTGTCTTTAATGTGGGGCAGAACTGAGTTAACTGGGAGATAGGTAAGAGATTTTTAACACTGCGAATATGAAATCATGGGGGTGTGCCACCTATTTTAAAAATACATCACTAAAATTAGGTATGAATAAATAAAATAATGTAGCTGAAGAGTATCATTTTCTCATCTTGCTCTAGAATGAAACCGAGAAATATTCACTGAAGCAAACATTTTGGTTTAGGTTTCTCTTCCCTTCCCCTTTGCCAGAAAATTCTGAGGATTATCTTATGGTATCTTACCCAAGAAGAAAATACCAGAGCGTCTTATGATTTTGGAAAATCTGACCTACATCACCAGCCCCGCCCACAGAGACTGTTTTTGAGTATTTTTTCCTGGTGACTGCAACGTCTGGTCTACTTTAGTGACTCAAGTCCATTAACAAATGGAACCCTGGAGAAGACGGGAAGGGTTAAACCAGATATGAATATGCACACTTTAAAAAGAAAATGCCAGAGTCTCTGTTTCTATTCTAGAGAACAGCAGTTGTAGTGGGCATGTTGAAAAACATTTCCTCAACTCCTTGGATGATAGCTCAAAAGGTGGAAATGTCAAAAGGGAGAAGGTTACACTTAGATTCACCTTTTAATAGGATTTGTATGTCAAATGAATTAAAACTTTTATGAATTGAAATTTCCAAGATAGGTTTCCTGTCTTAGGGATCAGCACTATACTCAACAAAGCAGCTTCTCTCCAGGCGGAGACCTGAACGTCAAGGGAGTCAGCGCTCACCCCACTGCTGCACATGGGCGTTCTCAGTGAGAGGGTACCAGCTGTATTACAGAATGCTGATGTATCTTCAGTATTTTCTATTTCGTGAAAGAATCCACAGAGAAGCAACCTAGAAATTTTGTTGGAAAAAAAAATCGACGGAGGAAAGGACTTTCCTACATTTCCAGATGTATACAAATTAACTTTTCAATGCACAAAATTAGGAGCTCAAGAATTAGCAGACACAGTTAATGAAGGCATACGTGAGTGACGTCTGAAGAGACACATATTTAGCGGCTGTCTGCAAAGGTCAGGTGAATTTTCTCTTTCCCTAAATACAGCTACCAAAAATCCTAAGTGCCTGGAAGTTCTGCTGCAGCCCAGGGAGGTCATTCGTTCATCGGCGAATACATTAAGCGCCTACCACGGTGCATGAAACCCGCCACTGGTATCACAAGAGCCCGAGTGATCAAAGAAACGCCAGGTTTATTTGTAGCGTGTCACCTGTAATCTTTTCACATTTCTTTGAAAATTGTTAACCTGATTATTAACTCATCTGTAGAGTAACTCTGCGATGAGCCCTTTCCAGAGCATTCTGTGTGCGCGAGGCCCGCGGCATCCATCCTCCCGTGGCCACCCCCCCCCCCCCCCCCGCGGCGCCCCCTCCTCCCAAGGGCTCTGCCCTTCCAGAATCCAGCGCTCAGCTCCGGCCTCCAGGAGTGATCGCTGCTACTTCGGGAGGGGGGCGCCCTGGAGGGCCGGGGTGAGCACTGGGCGGGGCGCCGCAGCCCCGAGAGGTGAAGAGCGCGGGAACGCCCTGGCCCACTTTGCGCTGCCGGGCATTTATTTTCATTTTGCGCCGCAGAGAATGGGAGATTGTGCCTGTAGTTTGCACCACACCAGACACCGAACGGTCCTCTTTTCTTTTCTTTTCTTTTCTTTTCTTTTCTTTTCTTTTCTTTTCTTTTCTTTTCTTTCTTTCTTTCTTTCTTTCTTTCTTTCTTTCTTTCTTTCTTTCTTTCTTTCTTTCTTTCTTTCTTTCTTTCTTTCTTTCTTTCTTTCTTTCTTTCTTTCTTTCTTTCTTTCTTTCTTTCTTTCTTTCTTTCTTCTTTTTCTTTCTTTTTTTTTTAATTTCATTTGGGGATCCCTGGGTGGCGCAGCAGTTTAGCACCTGCCTTGGACCCAGGGTGTGATCCTGGAGTCCCGGGATGGAGTCCCACATCAGGCTCCCTGCATGGAGCCTGCTTCTCCCTCTGCCCGTGTCTCTGCCTCTCTCTCTGTGTCTCTTATGAATAAATAAATAAAATATTTTTTAAAAAAGATTTTATTTATTTATGAGACACACAGAGAGAGAGGCAGAGACACGGGCAGAGGGAGCCCTACATGGGACTCGATCCCGGGACCCCAGGATCACACCCTGGCGCTGAACCGCTGAGCCACCAGGGCTGCCCCCTCCTCTTTTCTTGGAGGCGCTGAAGGAGCTTCCTCTGGCATTTCGGACGCCCTGCAGCGTCCTCAGTGCCTGCCCCCCTCGGGAGAGGGCTCCCGCTTGCGCCTCTTGGGCCACTTCCCAGTCCCTCGCTTCCTTGAATGGCTACATACCACTTCCTGTCTGAAAAGTGATCCAGGCCTTTTCTTTTGTTTCCAGCCCACTGCGACCAGTAAGAAGGAAAACGTGGACAACTTGGACGCGAAGTGCACAGCTTCCCCCTCTGGCAGACACCTTCTCCCTGGGCTCAAAGGAGAGCCCCCCACGACTGCAGGCCAAGGAGGGGCAACCAAATCCACTGCGAAGTCCAATGCCCTCCCCAGAACCAAGAAGAAACTCTAAGTCGCCTTTACCGATGAATAGCACCAACCCAGAGCTGCTCTTCCTAGCACTGGATGAGGGGCCGGGAGGGGAGAGGACAGGACTGTCAGCTCTTTTAGCCTTTCAGCCCCGCTGAGCCCTGCCCTGTGTTGGCACCGGTTCAGACCCGCAGCCTGGTATCTCCAAGGCAGCTCAGGGTGTGGGAGGACCGCCACTCACCTGCTTGATGGCCGGCTGCGGCCTCAGTCAACTCCAGAGGCTTCTGAGAACTGTTTAGAGGAGCCCGGGCCCTCAAAGCAAGCTGGTGGGCAGACTTGCTCAGTTTTACTTCAAATTCTTATATTTAGGCACCATTATTTGTAGGAGAAAATGAGAGCCAGGCATGGCGATGGAGGTTCCAAATAATTATGTGCACTTTGCACTAGAAGATTTTGTTAGGAAATCACTAATAAACTTGCCGTAGGCATAACAGCAGAAGTGCTTCAGCCCTTCACATGTGTTCTTGTGATTTGAGGTTGCTTATAGATTATTTAAGACCATTTATTTTAAATGTAGAAAAATAGGAGATTTTGTAACCGCTTGCCATTAACTTGCTGCTAAATTCCCAATATATTGATTGAATCAATAAAAAACAGATGTTACCCATGCACGTTAATTTTTATGTTAACAAGAGGTGGCTATAATAGGGTCCTTTAAGCCCTTATGCAAATTATGAGTTTGGGCTGCTTCTGCAAAGGTAGGCACCTATCTTTGGGAGAGGTCGTGCAGCTGGACACGGGGAGTGCATCATTACTCTGGGCGTTATTAGGTATCTCCTTTCCACCTGGGCAAATCATCTTGCCATTCAAGGTCAAACCGGGTGAATAGATGCTTTGCTTGGCCCTCAGACAAATCCTAAAGAGACAGTTTACATGTGCTTTTACCTGTGTCAAGCAATAACCTAGCTTCAGCCCACCTCCCCCACGGGATCATTGTAGACCTCCAGAATGACCCTCGCCTGGCCTGCTGGGCTTGTACTACTGGCATATAAATCCACTCAGTGGCTGGGGGTAATAGAAGTGCTTCTCGGGCTTAACGTGAAGGCCCTGTTGTATTTGAGAACCGGGCAAAGACCGCACTCGTAGGTAGGGTTTGGCCCTGGCTGAGCAGCTCGGTCGGCATCTTCCTAGGGCCTTCAGTGTGCTTCCCTGGGGGATCTGCGAGCTGAAGTGTACCTGATTTAAATCGCCTAGACTTTATTGTCAAGCTGGAGTTGGCACAGCTCCTTCGAGTTCTTTCTCCCCTTACTGATTATTACTTCCAGTCCCGTCAGGAGTCCATAAACCATCTCCTGAGCTTTATGCCTTCTCTCAGGGTTTAGCGAGTCAGTCTTAGAGGATCATGTCCTGTTTACCTGTGAGACGCCCGGCCTCATTGACGAAGTGGAGGTTTCCCTTCCCTAGCGGTCCTCCCCATGGCAGGGGTAGGAGCTGGCGGCCTGGTCTCCTTGCCTAAAAGCCACCCGGGACAGTGGCTCTGATTCTGTCCAATTCCTGAGCCGGAAAATGGAATATTCCCTGTATCTAAAATGCTCTGACTTTCATAGTGACACAGTCTTTAGTATCATGCATTGGAGAAGTCTAATGTTAAATTTAAGATGATCCAAATTTCTGTCCACATTTCTTCTCTTTGGTCCTGAATTAGTGACTCTGCTCTGTAAACTTGACCAAAGGTCCAGAACTCAGCACTTAGTGACAGGTGAAGTGGACTAGTAAGTTGGGATCATGTCTGTACCTTTTCTCTGGGCAGCCATCACCTCATCCTGTCAGCTCTCATCTGTCCACACCTTCATTTTATTAATGTAAAATCATTTTGATAGAAGCTTAGCTCACTCTTTCTAAAGGGAATTTTCAAATAATTGGGAATTTTGAAATAATTTTCAAATTATTTTTATGTGTTATTTATTTGTATGGAACACCCGGGCCAGGCCATGTCTGAGCTTTTCCTCCCAACTGTTGTACCTCTTTACCATCTGGGGGTATATGGCCTTGCTCCCTCCATTTGCTTCCATGGCTATGAAAAAAGTAGCTCTCCTGCTTCAGAAGGGTTTTCAGTGACTAACAGGCCAACTCCAGGGCATCAGTGGCCATTGCCCTGACACCTCTGATGCCTTGCATGGAGGGATGGGCTTGGCATGGCCCAGAGGGACACTGGGACAGTACAGAGCAGGTGTTCTTGCCAAGGCACGCAGATGCTATCGCTCTCCAACTGAAATAATAGACAAGTTGAGGCAGGAGATAAAATTGATAAATGCAGGCTTGGGGCTGAGGAGTTCAGCTGAGGAGAACAGAAGATGCTATTAGAGAAGGGCTGAAATCAGAGGACAAAGGGAGATGGGTTGAGGAGAGGGGGCAGAAAGAAAACAAAGTATAATTACTAAAGAACATGGGGCGCCAACACACAGTTCCGCCAAGCCGGGGCCCGGCGTCAGAGGAGGGAAGCGCCACAGAGTGCTGGCCCTGGGCCCGGCCCAGGGAAAGCCTGCCCTCCAGGGCCTGTGCCCAGACACAGCCAGACCAGATGAGGACCCAGGCTGAGGAGACAAAGACCTGGGTGAGGGCGTGGGGGATGGAGGCTGAGAGAGAAGCTGCGCTGGCGACCACAGGACAGCCCCTACCTCTTGAGCACAAATCTTATGGGGTGTTGGGAGGGAAAAGGAGAAAAAGACCAGAACATGTTGTGCTTATCACTGAACTGCTTTGTTTAAATAATTCTATTTGACTCCAAATTGTAAGTTCCAGGTTAGACACATCAAAAAGCAGCCAGTCTTGAAAATGAAGCTTTTTCAATTCCAGCCCTGCTGTTGGAAGAGAAAGAATAAAGGCTTTGTTCAAACATGCATTCCCAGCAGTGAGCAGAGCTTTGAAATTGGCCAGGGAGGTTGTGTCCTGTAATGGTTGCACTTGGCTGGAGACCAGGAAGCTGCGGCCTCTGGGAAATGACCCTGGGCTGGCCATTTCCCATCTGCCCCTCCGGAGCCACCCTGCCCCACACTGCCCTCCCTGCTCCGAGAGGCTGATCTTCGGGGACTGCGTTCACCGTCTCCCTGGGCCTCTGCCTAGGTTGGGCTCCTGTCCATGGGAGGCACCCACGGGACATCCGGTCACCCGCTCCCTCGGGGCCTTCCGGGCAGGGCAGCTGGGAATTCACTCTGGTCTCTCGTGTGCTCCCGCCGGCAGCACCTCTGGGCCAGGACCAGGGGCTATTGTCCTGGGTACTGTGTCTTCCTTTGTGGGTTCCCCTCACTCTCTCAAGTACCTTTTTCACAGTCTCCTCGGTAAACTCTCAGCTACCCCATTTGAGTGGACCATCTGTCTCTTCCTGGGACCCAGAGTGACCCAGACTCTTTCCCTGTGGGTTCTGCAGTGGTCTTTGACCTGGGGCAGTTTTGTGTTGCTACCAACCTCCTGCCAAATAGCAGTCAGGTGAAGAGTGGAAAGCCGGGCTGAGTTCTTCCCGAAGCCAAGTGGTTCGCCCGGGTGGTTACTAGGGGTCGAGGGAGGGGACAGCAGAGGCGACTCCCCAGGGTGGCCCTGGACGGAGCAGGGGAAGTCTAGCATTACCCAGCTGGGTCTGAAATTGTCTCCACCCCTTCGGGACAAAAACCACATTAGGTCTAAATTCCACCTGTGGCTTTTGAAGCCTAAAGAAAGTAACACTTGTGACGCCAAGGGGGGGTCGCCCGGCCCGGCCCAGCGCTGCCACCGCCGCCTCCCGCCTCCCGCAGGAGGAGGGCCGGGCAGAGGCTGGGGGGCCGGGCGGGGCGGGTGGCGGCCGGAAGCCACGGCAACCTGAAGACGAGCCTTCTCCCCGGCCCCTGTGTTTCATCTCCGCGAGCGCTCAAATCACTTTACAAAGCATTTGAAAGTAAAATTTTCACTCTTCAAAGGTCTCACCTAGTTCAGTTTTACTCTTCAGGATCCGGTATTTTGTCTGAGTGAGCCGGCTTAGAATCGGTTTGGATTTCTGCGCGGTACATTGTTATCACTTCATTCTCATTGGTGGGCCAATTTGCTTTGCTTTTGTTCTTCAAAGGAAGGCCATATTCTGCGTCTGCCTTGGATTTTCGCGGCTTCCTTCCTCAGTAGCCAGTATAATCAGCTCCAGTCTGTGCCTTCTGTGCCAGTACTTCTGTGCGTGGCTCTAAAGACAGTGGAGCAGCCGGTGGCAGCGGAGGGGTGGGGATTCCTGGGGGTTCCTGCCGCGGCCCCAGCCGCCTCACTGCAAGCAGCGACGCACACGGGACCGGGACGTTGGGATGACTCCCAGCGCCACTCCGGTGTCACCACCTGCCAGCTCAGCGACTCTCGTCTCCGTTGCCTTGTGCCATCCCAGGCACGTTAGGAGGACCCAGTGAACCCAGGGTGAAGACCTCCCCAAAATATGCAACACTGCCTGGCTTGGCCCAGAGGACAGGGCCTTGGACCAGTGCCGCCGTGTTCCCCTCTCCTAACAGGCTCTATGGCCTCTTGGGCATTCACGCACGTCCCTGCGGCTGATGCAGAGATTGCACCTTGCCCTTGGGGGACAGATGCACAATCTTTGACCCTCACCCACGACGGCCTCTGCCAACGAGATCCTGACATCAAGCTGTGTTTAGAAGAGATTTTTCTCATAGGGACAGGAAGTCATCTCTGTCCCCCGGGCAAGTGCAAGGTCCCAGAGCCGGCATCTGCAGTCCAGCCCTGGGGTGAGGCAGGTGGAAGATGAGCCAACGGACACCTGCCCTGGACCCTGAGGAAGAGGCCCTTGCTTGGAGGTCCCTGCATTGATTTATACCCAGTTTACTAGAAATCAGAGTCCTCTTGGAAGGAACCAAATTAGTGGAAGGGATCTTGCCTTTTAACCAAAGCCCATCTTCAGGGTAATGATGTAGAAGTAGCAACATTCACAGAGCCCTTACCACATGCCAGACACTCCTTTAAGTGTTCTTTTAATCCTTACAGCAGCCTGTGACCTGGTAATGTAGATGGCACCTGACATCTCCAATGTACTGTTCGTACATTAAGGCACAGAGAGGTTGGCAGTGTCCAAGGTCATCCCACTTAGGAAAAGCAGAACAGAGATTCGAACTCAGCCAGCAGGCTAAGTATGTCACTGTTGCACTACCTGCCTCTCAAGGTCTTTGTAGTTTAGGCTGAGGCTGCTGTCAAGTTTGATCTCAGAGTTGCAAAAGGCCAGTGGCTCATGATCACGTCCATCTCTCAGCCAAAGCCTAGAGTAGTCATGTTGGCAAGTTGGGGGTTGAGGTTTCAGAATGGAGTCGGGTTATTTGGCGTGTTGATGAATTTGAGTAAGGTGCAACCACACCATCCCAGGGAGAGCTGTATTCTGAAGGACCTTGTGGAGCGAAAACCAATTCTGAGTGCTTTGACCGGTCATTGTCAGGAGCAGTCTTTGGAAACTTTTGAATGTGTTTTTGACTGAAGAGAGAAAAGAGGCCCCATGGCCGCCCAGACAGCCCTGTCTGTATAGACATAAGAGACAGACGTCGCGGGGGCTGGGAGCTGTAACTCCCGGGGCACCTTACCCGTGGGGCTAGGGATCCCTACCACTCTTCCACTTGCCCGCATGGCGTCACCAGGTAGTGGGCGCAGCTGTGCAGCAAGCAGGTGTGGAAGTCAGCGCGGGCACACTTTCAGCCCCCCCCTCTCTCGTACTCTTAGCTTTTGCCATCCTTCCTGCTCTCAGCTTCTGTTTTCCTCCTCACACTGACAGCACTTGGTTTGGGGAGCACAGACTGTTTCTGGAGGCTGGAGCCCACTCTCTCGTGCAGGACAAGGTCAGACCTCTGCTCTGGAAAGAAGCCCAGCAGCCAAGGATGGCACCTGCTGCCCCGGCTGCCAGCTGGTCTGCTGCTCACCGCTTGGTCCCAGGAGAAGAGAGGCACTTCTTACCCTGGGTGCTACTCGGAGCTTTGGAAGAAAGGCTTCTAGTGCAAAAGCTCCCAAAGCCCACGGACACGGGTGATTTTTTTGACAAGAGTGTTTTCCCTCCAGAAGAGTTAACCAGTTGGCTTAAGCCCCTTCCTCCCATCAGTGGGGACTCAGTCATGGGACCTTGGTGCTTCAGCCTCTGGGACCTTGTCTGGGCCCCATCTCCCCAGTCTGGAATCTTGGGGGGATATCTCACCTATGGTACACTCTGCTTGCCTGGAGGGGAGCGACAGTCTCTCCACTGCTGATGTCTCCATTCACGTCCAGGGTGACCAGCCCCACACTCTGCGGCAAAGACCGGGAGTTACCCCCAAAATTTTCACTACATAGAATTGGATTGTGAGGGGCAGCCCCGGTGGCTCAGCAGTTTAGCGCCGCCTTCAGCCCAGGGCCTGATCCTGGAGACCCGGGATCGAGTCCCACGTCGGGCTCCCTGCATGGAGCCTGCTTCTCCCTCTGCCTCTCTCTCTCTCTCTCTGTCTCATGAATAAATAAAATCTTAAAAAAAAATAATTGAATTGAGAGACTCAGTTGGTTCATTCAAGAAAAATACATACTGACTGACCCTCCACTATTGCCAGGCACAGTGATGGGCGCTGGACATAAGAGGAGGTAAGAGACAGCCAAGGTCATTGTCCTTGAGGAACTTGCCACCTTCGTGTGGGGCAGATGACCAAGATTTATACAAATATGTAAAATAATTATGTACCGTGATTAGAGCAAGGATGGAAGTAAATAGAAAGCTAAAATGGAGCATGACAGGATAGGAGTCTTCTTGGGAGCCTTTCTGAGCTTTAGCTAGAAGGCTAAAGGGAGGGCTGCTTTAGGCCGAGGGAACTGGGACACAGCTGGGTGGACTCCAGGACCTTGACCACAGGCCAGGAGGGTGGGGCGGTGGGGAGAGGCTGGGGCCAGGTCCTGCAGGGCCTTGGGGGTCACAGGAAGGAGTCTGTTTATTCTAAACACAACAGGGAACCAGTGACAGGTTTCCAGCTGAGGAATGACATCTGATGAACGCTTCGTTCTGTCTTCTACGGAACAAATGACGCCGAGTGGAGCAAAAAGAGAAGCAGGGAGTTTGTTAGGAGACATTGAGTAGGATGGTGGCGGAGAAGATAGGGAGGGATGGTTGGAGGTGAAAAACAGTCTGGGGACAGATCGATCGGATCCAGTGAGGGATTAGACACGGAGGGTGAAGAAAAGTGGCCCAGAGACCATGAATGACTTTCAGCCTCGGTAACCAGACTGATGGTGGCTTTACTCACTGAGGAAAACCTAGCGGGGGGTTGGCAGTGAAATGAAGAGCTCCTCCAGGTCATCCTAAGTCGCGGTGCTATCGGACTCTGAAGTGGAGGTGGCCTCTTGAGGTGGATTTAAAGGCCAGAGTGGGTCACGGTGTCCGGAGAGGAGGGGAAAGGATGTGAAGAGAGATCCAGGGCCCTGGGGAGACGGAGGCATCGCGGCATCGTCTCGGTTGCGCCCTCACTCAGGGACCGGGCATGGCCGTATCCGGGCAGGACTAGCAGGAACGTGGTGCGGGATGACGTGAGAAGCCGTTTGGACAAGCGTCCCTAGGAGATGCAGCCAGACCTCCTTCTGGTTGATTAATCACATCTGAATAGTGACAGGTAACAGGCGTTCACTGACTCAGAATTCCACAGCCTCCCTTCAGCACAGACCGGGAAACAGTGGCCCAGATACCTTCCCGCAGCCCAGATCTGCAGAATCGTGGACTGTCCGCAGCGGTCCCTTCAGCCTCGCTCCCCCGACAGAGGACCCCCCCCCCACGCAGCCGCTGATGAAACACTCCCCGAGGGCAGGGGTCTCACTAGAAAAGTCTCCCTGTGAGCTGACACCTACTCCTCGCTGGCCACTCTGGAACAATTTAAAGTCTACTCCTGCCACGTGATGGCCCTTGGGGAGCTGGAGGCGACCCCCACGTCCCTGTGAGCCTCCCCAGCTTAAACATCTCTGCTTCTCTCCGACTCCTCCTCAGATGTTTCTCAGGCCTTCATTCTAGTCCATCTGGGTCTTTTTCCAAAATGAACCTAAGCCCCCAAGTGTGGCCTGCCACCCCTGTCCTCCGGACACCGGTCCCTGTCCCCCGGGGCTCATCATGTTCCTGTTAGCCCGAACTTGTGGACAGTCTGGTTTGACTTTACTAGCACAGCATTTAATAATTATGCAGCCCTGAAGCACATTTATTTTCCTATCGATGTCCTTGTGGCAGACTCTCAGGGACCACCAGAGAGGCCGCTCCCAGTGTGGTGCCAGCAGCGAGCTGCAGAAGGTGCCCGGGTCGGATCTGAGGCCCCAAGGCCTGAGATCCCCCAGGGAGACAGACACATTTTCCTTTAGTATCTGTCTTGCTCACCACCACTGAGATACACAGCGGGGAAGTCACGAATGGAGTCAAACCTGCTCACCAGAGAATGTACTAGTGGCTTAGCTACTGCCCGGGGGCCACTGAGGAGCCACAGGCTTGGCGCCCCTCGGACCAGGCCTGTCCCCAACCCTCCAAATAGGACGAGCATGAGGTGTCCTCTGTGTCTGTGCACCCAAATGTCTCCTGGCCTCACTGCCACAGGGACACATCAGCATCTGGGCCTACACTAAATGGCTCTGAGCCATTTAAGCATTGGAGTCTTGTCAGCAGATTCCCTCCCCAAAGCTCTCTAGACTTCCCAGGAGGGCTCACAAGCATCCTTGTTCCCGTGCTGCTCCTCGCCGGCCAGCAGAGGCTAAGATATGACAAGTAAGACCAAAGCGTCACTTTTGATGTCCTCGCCTCCCACCTTTATCCCCAGAGCTTCTGCTTCCCCAGCTTCTGTACGGCGCCTGGTGTGCATGTGTCCAAAGCCATGAGGCCTTGGGCCCAGGTCCCAGGGTCCACCCGGCAAACACAGAGCAGCTAGGCCTCGGGTCCTGGAATGTCCCTCTCTGCGGGGCACCCCGTCTTCCGGCCCCTGAGTGGGCTCAGCTTTGTGTTGTGGGTGGCTGTGGGTGGTGAGGGGGTGCTAGGTGCATGAGATGTAGGGTAGGAGATGAGGGTGAGTGGGTGTGTGGGAAGGAATGTCATATGCACTGGAGGAAGGGTGGGAGGGCCCCTGGGGGATCTCTCAGATCTTCCCTGGTCTGCTCCCAGGTCTCAGAGCACCCAGGTAATCCTGACACACATAGAAGTCTGCTTCCTATCTGGGCCTCAAAGCAAGTAACGGGATTTGCAGGCAATTTTTGAATGTCAAGGAACGTTATGGAAAGAGCATATGAGTCCGTGATGAATGTCTCTGACCACATACCTGAAGTTTTTGGTTGACAAAATCTTTCAAAATACAGAGCCCACAGAAGCAATTTTATTTTTTTAATTTTTTTAAAGGTTTTATTTATTTATTCATGAGCGACAGAGACGGAAAGAGGCAGAGACACAAGCAGAGGGAGAAGCAGGCTCCATGCAGGGAGCCCGACGTGGGACTCGATCCCAGGTCTCTGGGATCACGCCCTGGGCCGAAGGCAGCGCTAGCTAAACCGCTGGGCCACCCAGGGCTGCCCCACAGGAGCAATTTTAAAAGGCATCTTTGGGAGTGCAGAGGGCAGGATGTAGCCCGACCCCTCGCGGCACAGCAGGGCCCGACGAAAGGGCTGTTTGGGCTACTCGGTGCCCACTGGACTGATAGCCAGGAGGTGGATGCTGAGTAGTCTCTCGGGACCCTGTGCTCAGGATGCCCGCTGTGGGACAAATCTTCTGGATTCCGTGTGAGGGCCAGTTGGGTGCTGCTCCATGACCAAGTCACCCACAGCCCTAGCGGGCCCTCACCCAGTAGCTGGCCCCCTGCCCTTCTGTCTGGGGTGGCAGCAAGAGCCTAACCCTAAGCCACAGTGAAGGTGAAGGGCCAGGCAGGAGACCCTCAGCCACCTGATGTCTCGGAAAACCCTCTATCAATCATGTAGGGGTCCCTGTCACTGCCTCTGAGGGATAAGAGAGCTTGAGATGTATTTTAATTGGACAGTTTTTCTGGGGTTTGTTGACCAAGGTGAAGATTGAGGGCTCTGCATTGCTCCCACATAGGTAATGAGAAGAACTGCATCCACCCACGACCGTGGGCATGTTTATTGGTCATTCTTGGTTAACAAGGGCACGATCTCTAGCTTTTAGCGCTGGCTTGGGCTGTGACATAGTTGAAGGGAAATGGGTCTATTTTATAAGGTGCACAGAGGCACAGTCAGGTTACTGGCTCTGATGCATGGACAAGTAGGCAGGATACAGGACACCTGGAAGGAGAGCTCAGATGCTGGCAGATATGGCTTCAGATTCGGCCACGGACGACACTTTCCTGCAAAGAGTGTGGGGAGCTTCAGGGATGGCAGGAGCCAAGTGCAGCAGCTGGAAGGTGTGCTGATTTCAAAGAAATGCAAAATGAAGGCGCCCAGGAGAGACAGGAGGAAGGGGAGCTCCGGGAGCCCAGACTCTGCCTCAAGCGTCCTCCCTTGTCCCAGCTGCGGCCGAAGGCTCTAAATAACATACACACGTGAACACACTCGTGTGCAGCTTCCAAGCCTCACTGCTGCAGGGGGCAGATCTGAGCTTGCCCGCGTGACATGTCCAGACATATAAAACTCGGAGTCTCTCTGTGCCCCTCCTGCCCAGGACCCAGATACCCCGGTCTCCTGCCTCTGCTGGGTATCGCTCAGGAACCACAGCTCCAACCTCGCTTCTCCTCCTGGGGTCTCTTGGGAACATTCCATGGGTGGCTGGCATGAGAAGCAAAGAATGCAGGAAGCAAGGGGATGCACCTGTCCTTTGGAAATCTGAAAATCCCAGTGGCCCGAGTGCCCAGAGAGTGGACTGTGTTCCGAAAGCTGAATTTCCCTCCAAGGCTCACTGATCTGCTTCCACTCTCTAGGTAAAAAGAATTCACAAATTACGTTGCAGACAACTCGCTGTTGGCACCGCGTATGAACTGCGGCATTTTGTTGTTTTTTGTTTTTTGATATTAATGAATATAAGTTTGAACACATTATAAAACAATTCTATGCATACTTGAAAATCCTTGGGAATCCCTGGGTGGCTCAATGGTTTGACGCCTGCCTTCAGCCCAGGGCCTCATCCTGGGGACCCGGGATCGAGTCCCACATCAGGCTCCCTGCATGGAGCCTGCTTCTCTCTCTGCCTGTGTCTTTGTCTCTCTCTCTCTCTCTCTCTCTCTGTCTCTCATGAATAAATAAATAAATCTTTTAAAAAAAAAGAAAGAAGAAAGAAAGAAAGAAAGAAAGAAGAAAGAAAGAAAGAAAGAAAGAAAGAAAGAAAGAAAGAAAGAAAGAAAGAAAATCCTTCAGTGGTTCTATCATTCTTACCTGATGGTGCAGGTTCAGCCATTCAAGGAGCACACATTCTAGGGTTTTCTCACCAGTAAGGAGTTTCTCTGGGAACAGCAATGTGGGGAGGGAGTGGTGAGTTATACCTCCACGGTAGCCACGGATTGAAACGTTTCACATCTGATCCAACAGGAGTGCCCACCCTTGCTCTTAGGTGGTGGGAAGTCCCACTCTAGAAACCCTGTTGTCGCAAATATGTGTCACAGCGCATCGTAGGGTTAACCAACAATGATGAAGCTGAATTGATAGAAGTCTGTACTTAGTGGCAAGACTAACACCTAATTAAAACTACTCTGAATAGTGTTCTTCAGCCCCTGCAAGGGTGTGCTCCTATGGGAGTTTTGAAGCCTCGGCGGTCACCAGACTTCTCACCCGGGCTCGGCATCCGAATCCTCCATAGGCTCTGGAAGCACAGTGATGACTTCAGTTTGTGATGCATGATGGGAAATGTTATTGGTTAAAATCCCTCCTGGGAAACATACTTCTTTGCAAAACATCCTTTGGTGGGTCCCCAGTTTAAAAGGCAAGCTGGCCAACAGGCCTGAGCCAGGTGGAAACATCCGAGGAGAGATAGGGCGGGTGACAGCGTCTGTCTGGGAGAGGAGACAAGGGAGGAGCAGTCAGATGATCCAAACCCCCCATTTGCAGTGTGATCTCTCTGCGACGACATCCCTGTTATGGACTGCATTGTACACCCCCTCCCCAGATTCCTATATTCAATGCTCCACAGCTCCTGTAACTGTATTTGGAAGCAAAGCCTTGAGGGAAGTCACTAGGTTAAGTGAGGTCATAAGGGTGGGGGCCTGGCGTGGTGTTGGTGTCCCTATAAGAAGACACACCAGGGACGCCTGGGTGGCTCAGTGGTTGGGCGTCTGCCTTTGGCTCAGGTCCTGGGATCGAGTCCCACATCAAGCTCCCTGCGTGGAGCCTGCTTCTCCCTCTGCCTATGCCTCTGCCTCTCTGTGTCTCTCATGAATAAATAAATAAAATATTAAAAAAAAAAAAAAAAAAAGGAAGAAGAGACACCAGTGAGTGAGGACATGGGATGTAGTAGGCTGCTGTCTGCAGGCTGGGAAGAGCGTCCTCACTAGCAGCCAGCCCTGTTGGACCTTGATCTCGGACTGCCCAGCCTCCAGAATTGTGAGAAAATAGTATCTATTGTTTGAGCCACACCCTCTGTGGTTTGTGTTAGGGCAGCTGGGGCTGCCCATTCAAGCCCCCTGACTCTACCAATCTCCCCCTCCTTCCAGCTTCCAAGCACCTGAGGGCAAGGGGGCAGGCAGGGCTGGGCTCCGGGCTCTGGCTGTCCCTTGGCGGGGACCTTGGTGGGCCCCAGGGCAGTGTGAGAGTTGGTGCGAGCTGAGAGGCAGAGAAGCACCAGAAGCCCCGAGAACTGGAGACCCTTTGAGGGCTCTGGACCCCCACAGGAGGGTAAGTGATGTCAAAGCAGCAGGGGTCCCGGCCGAGACAGGGGGTGGGGATCACACACTAATATGAGCCTTAGTAAGCAGGGGGCTCACAGCAGAGAGGGTTGGTGGGGAGGCCCCGGGATGAAGGAAGACAGGATGCGTGGACGGGAAGGGCAACGACCTGGGGAAGCCCGGGCTTCACTGGGCCTGGGAGTGAGAGGAGGACCCCCCAGGCCCCCGGAGCAGCCGCAGCCCAAGGCAGAGTCCCCAGAACCAGCCCCCGGGGGGAAGCAGCCTGGGAGGCTCCAGCGCAGGACTGGAACTGTGCTCCCCCAGGACTCCAGGTCCAACTCCCTGCCCCTGGGGGGCAGCTGGGCTGAGCCTCCTGGGAGAGGGCTCCTGTCCACAAATCCCCGAGTGTGGCATGGAAGGTGAAAGGGTGTGGACGCTTCCTGTCTTAGCCTGATGGCCTGACATCTTGGGGCGGCAGGGCCTCCCTGGGGCCAGGGTGAGTTTTCCCTTCAGATGAATGGGAAACTGCTGGGGGTGGGGGATCAGCAAGAGCTGGACTGGGCCCCCCGAGGGCGGGGACCAGGCTCCCATGGGGGACACAGGGCTTCAGAACTGGAGGGGTTAATTAAAGAGGGCTTGAGAAATCCATAAACACCCGGCACTGACTGGCAGGTGCTAATTTCTTCTTTGGTATTCACGATGACTTTCTGTTAATTAAGCAGAGAGAGCGCCCAGGGGAGGGGCGGCCAGCCAGACATCCTGGCACAGGCGGACCAGGCAGGCTGCCCAGCCGGGCCTTCGAGGGTGGGGGTGGCCGGGGCACAGCTTGACTTTGAGGCTCTGAGGCTGGAGAGCGAGGCAGACCGGCCCCCAGCCCGGGGCAGCCTGGCCCTCAGGGAGCACCTTGGGCGACAGGTAGCATCGTCCATGGGCAGGCTGAGCCTTAGGTTCCCTTTTGAGCCCTCTTAGGAGGACTGGCTTGGGTGGGCACACACGAGGCTTGGGTGGGGGCTTGGGTGCTCTCATTTCCCAGAGAGTCCTTTTCACAGGCTCAGGGGGTGGCCAGGGGGCAGCATTCCCCCTCGTGGAGATGGAGACATGAGGCTGCACCGTCTACGAAGCGGTGGTGCGTGCTTGTGGTGGCAAACGGGAGCTCCGGCCCGGCTGGGGCTGCGGGGTGTGCTTACAAGGTGGAGCCCGCCCCGGCTCCCGGCTCCCCTGCATCCCATGCCCACCGCCCTCCTCCCTCCGACCGCCACCCGAACCAAACCGGGGCTGAGCTGGAGCGCTGGGGTGGGTCACTCCTGACAACTGGGGCACCTGGAGACAGCCCAGGGATGTGGATGTGTGTGTAGGTGTGTAAGTGTGTGCTCAACATGCCTGTGTGATCAGGAGTGTGTGAGTTGCCTTGTCTACATGTGCATCGTCTATCATCGTGTGTGCAGACGTGTGTGTGAACGTGAGTACCTGTCTGTCCAAATCCTGATTGTGCGACTTTCAAGCTACAAGTCTCGGCAAGCCGCTGAACATCTCTGACTCACTTTCCCCATGTATGAAATGAAAATATGATAGTGCTCACTTCTTGGGCTTGCTGGGAAGATTATATGAATGTGTAACCCGCTTGGAACCTTCAGCCTGGAACGCCCTTCTCTCCTTTACCTCTCCAATTGCTTGGTGAACTCCTATGCATCCTTCAAAACACGGATGAAGGTCCGGCAGCATCAGGTCCGTGTCAAGGGCGGGATCTACTCTTAAAACCCTGGGCTGAAGGGCAGGCCAGTCCCTGGAACGGCAGAGGGACTGCTCACTACCCCACACCCATGCAGCAGAGAAAGGGCTCTGCTAGCCAGAGCTCCTCACGCTCAGCACACGTGTACAAGTGAGCACACTTCCGCCTATGGGTGTCTTGTGCACCCCTCTGCCGTGATGCAGGTAGACACGGGATGGTGCACCCACATATGCACATGCAATCCACGCGGGTACAGGAGGCACAAATTCTTAGCGTCCTCAGTGTTCACAGACATAGGACGCACATGATCTGTGCGTGCACACACAGTGTACATAGACGTAAGCTCTACGCTGTGTACAAACATACAGGCGTAATTTATATGCACACATGTTGTACACATATAAGGCACATAATGAGAGCACACAGTACTTTGTTCACATATATACGAGGTTTATAGTCTGTACATGTGAGGTTGTGCATATGTACAACACAGATGTACACAGAACGCACACATGGGTACACGTACACAAGGGCTATACCAGCAAAGGATGAACATGCTCTTTAGACACAAGGCAATGCAAGGACTATATGCACACACAAGCTACACAAACAGGCCCGTGACTGTCATCCTGGGGACAAACCGCCCTGAGCCAGCGCCCCTCCCTTTAACCTTCAGCACTGAAGGCTGCATGGGACCCACAGATGGGGAATTAATTGGTGTCATTAACATGTGGCGATGATAATGACTTCCCATCGATCCCGGTGGCAGACGTATGGTCACCCCCAGGTGGAGTTGGGAGCCCAGGACTGGGGGCCAGGCCTCCCTTGCGGAGCCCTGACCTTTGGTGGCCATGCCAGGAATCCCTGTCCCTCCACCCAGGCCGCCGTTCCCACCATTCCCACCGTTCCCACCATTCCCACAGAGGGGAGGGAAATGGAAATCCAGGGGGTGGTTAGAGACTTGCCCGGAGGTACCCTGGCCTGCTGGAAGGACAAACAGACCAGCAAACTGCTGTTCAAAATCCTCCTTGAAGATGCTTCCTCCTCCAGGAAGCTCCCCTGACGTGCCCCACGTCTGAGGTCCTGGGGTCCCCTCTGCTGCTGCTTCCTCAGTCTTCCCTCCATCCCATCCCTTATCTCACGGACATGTGTCCGTCTACCCAGTTCGTTCATTGCTGTGGCATGAGCCACTCAAGGACTTTATCTGACCTAGTTTGTAACTACTGCAGGCTTAGTCCAGAATAGGCGAATAGTAGATGTTAATGAGTGTTGGATAAATGCAGACATACTGAGACAGGCGCACATAAAGGCTGAGACCAGCGCTGGAGAGACAGATAGGGATAGTCCAGGACACACAGATGGACAGGCAGGCCCTCGGACGTTTGACATTGGACCTCGCAGGCTGGCCTGGGGCCCCTAGAGGCTTTGGGGTCCCCCTTGTTATCTTGGAGCCAGGCTACCTCCTCTGGACCTTGAAGGAGAGGAGGGTGGCCTCGGGTCTTGCAGCTGGGGGGAGGGGCTGGGGTGCCATGGGTGCACTGGGGCAGAGGGCATTTTAATGGGATCCGATGACTGGGATTCAGACTCTGAGGACTCAGGCCTGGGCAGTGAGGCTTGAGCTCATTCCCAGTAGCCCCCCAGAAGCCCAGCCTGGGTCAGGCCTCCAGGGACACCCCAGACTGCCTGGTTGCACTGAATTTGTTACTGTCACTGCATTTCCAGGGTTTCTAATGAGCTGCTAATGAGCTGTCAGCTAATTATGAGAATTAAATGGGGCAGCCAGGCCAGGCTGATACTGAAAGCTTCAGGAGTATCAGGAGGAGGGAAGGTCCCCGGACTGGCCTCCTGGCCCCACATGCCTGATTTGATCTCAGCTCCTGTGTGGAGAGGCTGGAGGCATTTGCCCATGGAGAGGGAGGGAGAGCCCAGCAGACTCAGGATAAGGCCTGTTCCAGCCTCACAGCTAGGAGGGGCTGTACCCTGGACGCCAGCCCTCTGCAGAGTACACAGACTCCAGCGGTCTGTGTGTGACCTCAGGCAAGGCCCTCTGGGCCTAGTGTCTATCTTCCTATCTGTGAAATGGGTCTGGGGAAGGGGAAAGAGGTAAATTTGATGATCCCTGCGGGCCCTTCTTACCATCTCAGTCCACTTATAACCCTGTGAATCCTCTTCTTTACAGATGTGGCCCTCTGAGGGTGGGGTCTTGCCTGGGTCATGTGGAATCATTAGTGAAGCTGAATAAAAAAATCTTTAGGGGCACCTAGGTGGTGCAGTCAGTTAAGCATCTGACTCTTGGTTTCAGCTCAGGTCGTAGTCTCAGGGTCATGAGATCGAGCCCTGTGTTGAGCTCTGTGCTCAGTGGGGAGTCTGTTTGAGGATTCTCTCTCTCTCCCTCTGCCCCTCCCACTCATGCTCTCTTTCTCTTTCTCTCTAAAATAAATAAATATTTTTTTAAATAAATAAATCTTAATAAAAAAAAGAAAAAGAAATCTTTAACCAGCTGAAATGAGTGTGTATATTGACAGGAATGTCCATAGCAGCCCTATTCATAATAGAGGCAAACTGGAAACAACCCAAGTGTCCATCAACAGAAGAAACGGTAAATAAATTGTGATATAATCATACAATGGAGTAGTACACAGCAACGAAAAAGAACAGATTACTTATACAGTCTTTATTTTACATGGTTCTGACATGCATGGATTTCAGTTACCACAGTTTAGTTAAATAATACTAGTTGCCCAAGAATGCTGTTCAAATTTTAGTTATCATGGTATATTAACTGTAATCGCATAAAATTCAAACTAACCTACCAGCTTTTCCACAAGTCACTACATAAACAGCAGATGCACACCATGATCTGTGACCAATCATGTCACTTATTTCAAAGTCCATTGGTGACTGGCCCCTGAGCACCTGCTGTTCATGCCATGCATGGCACAGACAGCAAAGGGTGCAGTTGTGTTGTCTCCTTATCTCCAAGTTTTAAACCCGTGTGACATTTTACAAAATTGATAAGCAAAAAAAGAAGGAAGTAGTCAATGAAGATGTGACTGCAACAAAGAAATAAAAATCAATAACAATAACATCGAAATTCAAATCCAATATAAATGGAACTGCAGAAGAGCTAACCGGCACTTTGTGACCATGAACTTATCAACATGAATGAGGCATGAGGTAGTCACAAAAAGGATGAAGACGTCTCAGAGAAAGTGATGCTCAGAAAATAACCTCCCATGAAAAGAACTTTCAAAGATATTTCACAACACTGAAAGCACAAAGGATAAAATGTTGGAAGCTGATCCAAATGTACAGTTCACCACAGCACAGAAAAGACCAGAAAAGATGCTCATTCTGTATTGTAAGTTATATTATGAGAGGAAAGAGGCAAGCACTATTCCAACTGCCCTTTATATGTTTTTACAAAGAAATAAAACTCTTGAATTCTTAATATTTTAAATTACAGTATGCTAAATGAATATTAGTGTTACTACTTTTTAAAATATTTTATTTATTTATTTGAGAAAGAAAGGCAGCATGAGCAGGGAGAGGGGCAGAGATAGAACCTCAAGCAGACTCCCCACTGAGCACAGAGCCTGATGCAGGGCTTGATCTCATGACTCTGAGATCATGACCTGACGTAAAACTAAGAGGTGGATGCTTAACCTAATGAGTCACCCAGGTGCCCCTAGTGTTACTGTTTTTAAATTTCCCTATACATATTAAACCAAAAGTAAGAGTTTTTACCGTTTCGATTTCAAAATTTCAAGTCGCAGAACAATTGTGATTTCCCCTACTGATTATTAAGGTCACTTTCCATGATTTTGACCTACACAGTATTAACAGTTGCTCACTACCGTGCAAAGCCAGAGCCCTGCTGGCACCCGCAGTGACATGGATGACTCTCACAGACACGAAGTTAAGAGAAAGGAGCCAGATGTAGGAAAGTACATACTTTATAATTCCATTTACATGAAGCACGAAAGTAGGCAAATTCAACCACAGGATAGAAGTCAGAATAGTGGTTACCTATGGGGCGGGTGGGACTGTTAACTCGTAGAGGTCATGAGGAAGGCCACGGGGTGCTGGAAATATCTCAATTTAGGTGGTGATTACAGGCATGTACAAATTGATAGGAATGTCATCAAGCTACATGCATAATATTTGTGTACTTTACACAACATAAGATAGTTTTAAAGAAATAATTTTTTATTGGAGAAATTCTGTGAGTGCCTTGCAGTTTTCTGTGGCTCCATCTTCTAGAATGTGATGGTGTTTGACACGACTGATCATTTTCTCTTCCTCAGTGTTTTCTGCCTGACTTCTGTGCCCCAGCCCTCCTGGTGTTCCTCCTTTCTCCCTGGCCACTCCTTCATGCCCACTCCCTGGCTTCTAAGTGCTGCTCTTCACCAGCTCTCACCCTGCTCATCACCTGCTGCACTTGTGCTACACAAGGGGCACTGCCTGCCACCCTGGAGCTCAAGGACACCCAGAACCCTCCTTGCCCTGTCTCCATCCAGTGTGGTCAGTGGTTTAACCCTGACACCACTGTCTCCTCATCCTTTCCTAGGAGGAAGGAAGGAAGGAAAGAGGGAAGGAAGGAGGGAGGGAGGAAAGGAGGGAGGGAAGGAAGGAGAGAGAAGGAAGATAGGCTTCGCTGCTGGGTAAGAGGCAGTGTGGGGGGCAGTCATAAGGAGCAGGAGTTGCTCAGGAAGGATTTGAGCCTCATCCCAGCACTAAAGAAGTGATGCCCCATTAATGCCTTCCTGGCCACCGACATGTCTCCCTGATTGAGCCTGGAACTCCACACTATTAGCCACAAATGGCATTTTGAAATGGCCTTTTTTCTTTTTGGGGCGAACCCCAAAGACATGGCTAAGATTTACATTTTCAAATATATGCTGACCTTTTTTTCCTCTTTCTTTGAGTTCATTTGTCATCAGTGTATAATTGAATCAATATATTTCCTGATCAGCCCCAAGATTGAATAAGGTCACGGGGAGCCGTGTGTGGGCATTAGACATCATTATTTCACTCTGAATGAGCGGCCATGGCATGGAGCATTCCAGGCGCCAAATGAAATTCTATTAGATTCTATTACACTTTTACAATTATAGAGACGTTCCAATATTACAAGGGGAAATGAAGTCATAATAAAAAAGCCCAGAGGTGTATTACAGAGAAATGGGCACACTATTTTTCTAGTTAAAAACTTGATGGAAGGAGCTTGACTGGTTTTCGGTTGCCGAGATGTGACCTCGTTCTCCAGAGCCCGTCAGCTGCCTGCTGGGGCCCTCCCTCCCCGACACTCTGCCAGCCTGAGGATGGCTGGAGCTAGAGCCTGGGGACCCAGCAGACCCTCTCTGTTCAAACTGAGTCCAGCTCCTGGGCCCTTCGAGGCAGAGATACGATCCCAAAAGATGTCACACCGGGGGAAACAGGCAGCCCAGATACTGAGCCATTCTGGGAGGGTGTCCAGTGTGGGAGGGGAGTGAAGTGGCCTGGGTGGGTATGTAAGAGGGTGCCATGGGACCCTGTGAGCGCTTTGGGGCTGTGTGGACTTGGGGGCAGCTTCCCCTGCCAGACCCCCTTCACATAGGACTGGGTATCCCATAGTCACATGGGCAGCATTGGTATTTTGGGGCGCTCCCTCCCTCCCGTGGAACACTCCCACACACAACCGTGCTACAGCAAGCTAGGGTTCCCTCCACCTTATCCTGACTCTTCCAGAGGGAGTTCTGCTCAACTCCCAGCAGAGCTAAGACAGAGCCCAGTGGGTAGTCTCGTTGGGCTTCCAGAGGAGCCAGTAGACAAAGGAGGCCTTGAAGCATTAGGAGGACATGAATAAAGGTGTCAGAGAGGAAAAGCCTGCAGCTCAGTGGGGAGGAAGGCCAGTGTGATGGAAGGCCTAGAGGTTGGCCGGAGCAGGCTCCTGGGGAGTGAGGGGTGAGAGAGTGGAGGGCAGTGCAGAGAGCCCAGGCTGGAGAGTGGGAGCAGGCCCGGGGTCCTCCTTTTCTCTTGGGCCCTGTCCAGGTACTGCTGAACATTATCTGGTGGAGAGATGGATGGATGTCAGGAAGGGTTTCTGGAAACACTGCGATAATGGTCTGGTAACTTTTCACTGCCCCCTCTCTGGGGAGATGCATATCTTCCCACCGGTACACGCTGTGCTTGGCCATGTGCGGTCAGCAGAATTCTAAAGGTGGCCCCTCAAATTCCTGACCCTGAGTTATTCAATGAACACTAATCCAGGTACCGCTGTGAAGGGGGTCTGCAGATATAATTAAAGCCCCAGTCAGCTGGTCTTCAAACGCAGAGATGATCCAGGTGGGCCTTTTAAAAGGTGAGCCCTTTAAAAGCTGAGTGATTGCTCTCGTTAGCAGCAGAAACGGAAGCCAGGAACATTCCAAGCATAAGAAGGATTTGTGGCACCACTGCTAGCTTGAGGATGGAGGAGGCCTCATAACTAGGAAAGCGAGCAGCTTCTAGAAGCTGAGAGCAACTCTGGCTGAGAGCTGGCCCAGGAAGCAGGGCCTTCAGTTCGAAGGCACAAGGAATGATCCTACAACTGCAACTGTGGGCATGAGCTTGGGGGAGGAACCCGAGGCCGTGAGCTTGTCAGCCTTGACTTCAGCCTGAGGGGAGAATCTATCACCCCAAGCCTGACCTCTGACCTCCTGACAGTGAGCTATTGGTGCCTGTGGTTTTAAGTTGCTAAGTCTATGGTAATGTGTTATGCAGCAGCAGAGGACTAACAAGTCTATGACTTGCCCAGATGGTGGCAGTGACAGAGTGTGGCTCTGGGATGAGACGTTGTGATTCTGCTCAGCCTCTTGCCTTTGGTGGTGTGAGAAGCACATGCCCAGGGAGGCACTGCTCTTCCAGCTGCGCCTGGGGGGCAGGCCCTAACCCAACAAAAACCTCTAACCGACCCAGCCAGCCTGTGTCCTGAAGTGGTCACCCACCACCCTGCAGACCTGGGTGTGAGAGAGAGTGGCTGTAAGCCATGGAGTGCCGGACTGGTTTGTTACACAGTCATGTCACAGCAATAGCTGACTGTTACACATGTCTTCAGCTCAGCAGCAGCTGGGCACAGGCTGGGACAAGAGGCAGAGGCTGTACTGGGGTCCTGCGCGGGCCCCCTGTGCAGAGGCGAGTTCCACAGTCCACATACACAGCTCAGTGCATGCTGGCTTTGCCCTGCCTGGGCCTCCAGCACTCAGTCTGTTCACTTGTCTTTACAAGCTCTCTGGGCTTCTGCGTGCCCGTCTTGTCAGGGTCACCTCCTGAAGTCACCATGCCCTGCCAGCCCCCTTGGATAGGGTTCTTTCAAGAAAGCTGCAACCCTGTGTCCTTTCCCTGGCTCCCAGAGACACCCTTACTTTGCCCACTCAAACTGCCAGCACAGAGCACCTGGACTGGTGGGTTCTCTTCTCTCTGCAGCACAGACAACTCCAGGTGGCCTCTGGCCTTCAAACTGCCTGGAAAGATGTCCGTCAGCTGTCCCCAGACTCTGGGGACACAGGCCATGTTCCCTTAAAGAACTCCGTGATGCCCTGGCAGCCCTTCCCACCACTGGGGAAGGGAGAGGAGGTGAGCAGCACTGTGCGATCTCTCTGGAGGAGTCCTGGCTTCTCTCTTCCACCAGCTGGAGGCAAGTGACTGACTCAGGGGCCTGGGCCACCCTGACCTTCCCCTCATGAGCCTGGCCTGGAGCATCCAGCACCTCCCATGGAACATGGGTGACGGTGCTCTGGTTTTTCCCAGCTTTGGGCCTCTGCCTAAATCAGGACCTCCCCCTAAATCAGGGCCTCCCCCTAGCCTTTTAAATCTTATTTTTTACGTTGAGGTAACTTGAACTTTACAGAAAAGCAGCAAGTGCCATACACACAACTATCTTTATTGCTGAACCATTTGAAAATAAGTTGCCTACATACTACCTCATCACACATCCCCATGTGTCAGACTGTATTTCCTGCAAAGAAGGGGATCTATCTCCTTCAGTCCACCGTGTAGCCAGCAAAGTCACCTGGACACATAACCACCTTTCAGTCCTCCGCTCCCACCTGAGTTCACCAGCTGTCCCAGTCATGCTCTTTATAGCACAAGGATCCAGGGTTTCCCACCATGAGTCTCACTTCATCATTTATTTCCTCCCCTTTGGGAGGTTTCTTTTCTTTTTTTTTTTTTTTTTTTTTTTCCGGGAGGTTTCCCCAGCCTCTCCTCACCTGGTCGCTTTTGAGACCACAGGCCCGGCATTTGGCAGACTGTCCATCAATCTGGGTTTGTGCAACGTTTCTCAAAGTCCCATTCAGGCTGGGCGCTTTTGGCAGGAACCTGACAGAGCGAGGCAGGGCTCCCCTCTTTGTGTCCAAGCGGGTGGCGCCCAATTTTGACTGGTTCCATCACCAATATTCACTCGGGTCCCTTGCTGAAGATGCCGTCTGCCAGGCTCCTCCACCGTAACATGACTGCTTTTTCCCTTTATAATTAATAACTGTGTGGGAAGGTACTCTGAGACTATGTAAATATCCCATTCCTCATTAAGTTTCCAATTTATTCATTTATGTCAGTATGGATTCATGGTTTCCTATTTTATTCAATGGGTTATAAACTGCTACTATCATTATTTATTTTGATGTTCAGATTGCCCCAGATTTGGCCAGTGGGAGCCCCTCCAAGCTGGCTTCTAGCTCCTGTTGCTATATCCCTGTCACGATCTGAGCACACGTTTGCTTTTTGGCCCAACCGGGTGCCCCAGGTTCACCCTGTACTTTGGAACCCGCCCCCACCCCGGAATCAGCCGTTTCTCTAAGAAGCGGTGCTTCACTTAGGTGGATGATTCCATCTCTGTCTCTATTGAAAACTGCAAATTCACATTGATCCTTCCAATTCGATCTCAGGGTTCGTTCCAGTTCACCCCTTTTTCTAATTTTTACCTCCCTTTCCCCAGTCAGCCCCCCTGTATGCAGGCAGCCCCCTCTGCCACCCCATGTTACTTTTTAAAAAGATTTTTATTTATTTATTCACGAAAGACACACACACACACACAGAGGCAGAGACATGGGCAGAGGGAGAAGCAGGCTCCAATCAGGGAGCCCAATGTGGGACTCGATGCCGGGACCCCAGGATTACGCCCTGAGCCGAAGGCAGGCACTAAGCCGCTGAGCCACCCAGGCGCCCCACACCCCACGTTCTGACCCGTGTGGCAGCCCCCCTTCCTCCTGGGAGTCCCGTTCATCCCACCCCTGCTCTGGGCCACCGAGACTTCCCCTGACCTTGTCTGGCCCCACCTAGTGGCCTTTAGACAAAATTGCTATGAAAAGAAGGGGGAGGATGGGGGGTGGGAGATGAAGAGGAAGAAAAAGAGTGGAAACCTTCCTATGATCCTTCTCCCTTGCCCATGATGGGAAGCCACCCCCTTTCCTGTAGGTTCCACAGGGCAGTGCCATTTTGCAGACCCTGGGTACTCCCCAGCAGATCGGGGAGTGGCTTTGTGCTCAGCCTCCCTCTCTATTCCCTCTACTTAACCTCTCTGGGCCTCAGCCTTCTCCTCTGTGAAATGGAGAGAGCCTCACACGCTGTTAAGAGGATGCGATGACCGAGGCTCAGGACGCACCAGGCCTTCTGGGGGGACTGGCCCACTGCCTTGTCCCAGTTCCTGCCTTCCCCTCCCTGTCCCCCCAGCTCCTGGCCACTGCTCAAGCAGAAGTGTACCTGGACAAGCCTCCAGTCCACCCTTTCATCCTCCAGGCATTGTTCAGCATCCCTCAGACCACTTCCCACCCCCCACTGGAGCCATCAAGGTCCTGACAGGTTTGGGCCTTGGCTGGAGGGCAGAGGCAGCCCCTCTGCCCAGTGGCAGATGCTGGCTCCTGCCCCTGGCTGGGGCAGACCTAGGACTGAGGACTGAGCCAGTGACCTCCTGGTGCCCCTTTTGGCTCAAAGGGAGTCTATATAGGTGTCCTGGGTGTGTGCTCATTGCCAAGGCCCAGACGTGCCCACCCCACCCCCGGGCTATGGCTCCTGGTCTCTGAATCCTAAAGTCTTTCCCCGTGTTTCTGAGATGAGAGTGCACAGCAGGAGGGGCCTGTGCTCAGCATGGCCCTACAGCCGCTGGCAGGCGGTCCGTGATTTTTAGGGTATGGAGAAGGTCTGGTGGCAGCGGCGTCATAATGGACGACATCTGGGCAGAGTCCGGGGAGGCAAGGGAGGGCTCAGAAGAGAGGCCGAGTGACCCCAGGAGCCCGGTTGGAGCAGGGGCTGGAGTCCCTCCCGCCGCAGAGGCTGGGCCCTAGGAAGCCAGCCTTCGGGTAGAGAGCCACCAGGCAGGCCAGAGTCCCTACACTTCTCTGGCTTCAATCCCCTGTATCTCTAGACATCTCGTGGCATGAAGTTTGTTGACAGACTGCACGTGAGCCGTCTGAACCCAAGCCCCAGATAGGCCCCGTGTGGGTGGTTCCGATGTGACTTGGGGATCTCCCTGAAGGATATGGGTCCCCGTGATTCCTGTGGGCTTCCTGGAGGGGACTGCGGCCCCTCGCCTCTCCCTGGCCCTCTCCTGGTGGGGAGGGGTCTCAGGGCAGACGCACCCTGAGATGTGCGGGGCCTTCCCTGCGGGCCGTCCCCTACCCCCTCTCATGGTCCAGGCCCGGGTCTGGCTGTGCAGAGGCCTGGAGCTCGAGGCTAATTGTGAATTAGGAGCCCAATTATGCCCTGCAGAATTGGCTCGGCGCTGCCTCCTCTTCCCGACAGACATGTATATTAATAGTTGGCACTTATTGAACCAAATATGAATATTCATCTTCATTTATATTTCAAGGCCTTTCCTCCTGGAGGCCCGCGGGGCTGCGACCAGCTCCAGCCCCATCACGGAGCTGACAGCTCGCACTCCTGGGCCCTGACTCCTGGCTCGGCGGGGCCGCGGTGGCGGGCCTGGCTCCCAGCTGTCCACAAACACTCATTAGGGGGCCGGACCCAGCGAGCTGCGGAGAATGTGTAATCGCGCCGCGCGCTGCTAATTAGGGAGCTGATGGGGCATTGAGGGCGAGAGGACGAATTCTTTAAACAGAGGACGGGAAACTTGAAGAGCTGTAATTACTTGGAGCAGAGTTCATTTCAGAACTTGGGAGCCAATGAGTCTGATGACAGCCCCGCTCTCAGGAGGGCCGGGTGGTGGGGACGGTGATGGGGAGGGAGGGAGGAGCAGCTGCCCCACGCACCCCAACTCCGGACCTCCTTGATGTATTTTGTTCAATGCTGTCCTGCTGGATGGGTGCCTCCCCGTTCGGGGACAGCTTCCTCCCCCTGGGGGGCTTAGGGTCCTGGCCGCTGGCTCTGCAGAGTGCTCCCCTGGGGTGGCAGGTTGTCAGGCACTCCAGCTCCAACGTGGGCCTCGGGTCTCCAGTGACAGCGGCCAGAAGGGTGGGTCACAGTCCAGCCATCTGATAGACCATGTTGTTCTTTCCCTGAGCCAGGAGAGAGTAGCAGGGGAAGTAGGGGACTTCCAGGTCACCCTGGGCCTCAGGGCCTTGTAGAAGCTGGTGATTTCTGGGTGTTCCCCTACTCCTCATCGGCTTCCCCAGCTACAAGGCCACGGCCCCGCCATGGGTCTCCTGCAAACCTCTCTGCCTAAAACCTGCCACCCCCTTTCACCCCGCTCTCAGGAAACCTTGCCCATGACCAGCAGGACAGGATAGCTGGCCCTGTGTCTGTCCTTCCACCCTAGCGCAAGCACCTCACATCGGTCATTTACTTTGGAGCAGCTCAGAGGGGTCCCCACTCCTCCACCTCCCCAGTTACTGTCCACCACCCCCCCACACTCAGCTGTGGGCAGGAAAGGACCAGGCCCATGGTCAACGGTGGCCGTGGGAGCTTCGGGATGATTGTCCTGCCTCTGCTCCCCCTGGGCTGAGCTTCGTGCCTGACTGTTCCCATAACTACTGACAGATCCCAGCCATCATGTGTGTACCCAGCCCTGGCCCCCACCCGATGGGCAGGGATTCTTAGGTCTGATCCCTACTCTGAGAGGACCCATTTCCTCAGCTAGCAACAGGTATTATTGCCTCCCGCGCCCCACCACGCTTGGGTAGGGCCTTGTGCGATTTCTCTGCTGGTGGCCTTTATTGTCACTTGAGAAGCTCCAGACTTAGACTGCGTTTTCAGGTCTGCAGCCTCCTTCCAGAGGACACTTGTCAGCCCTCGGTCCACACCTAGCGGCTGCTAACCACAGGCTAGCGAGGGCAGTGGTGATGACCGCGGCAGCAACAAAATCCTCCGCTTCCCCAGCGCTTCCCGCGGGCCAGGGGCGGGCCTCAGCGCCTCACAGAAGGCCGCACAGAAGGCCCCAGAAGAGAGTAGTAGTATGTATTCCCCCCTGTTTTACAGATGAGGAAATGGAGGTTCGGGAAAGCTCATGGCTTATTGGTAAGTGGCCAGAGCAGGGGTGATTTGAACTCCAGCCCCAAAGGCTCTGCTCCTGGAAGCCCAGGCATATGGGGCTTGGGGCTCCCAGGACACAGGCCCGATGTGGGGAGGAGGGGAGGGAGGCCTGTTTGGGTGAGTGAGGGAACAGGATCAGGGGAGTCATGTCATTCCTCAGGTTCCTCTCAGAGACCTGGGGGCACTCTGGGTAACGCTTGCCTCACTTCCGTCTGAATCCGTGCTTCCCTTACGTGTGCTATGTATATGAACTACAATTAAATGACACGCTGAGCTCCTCAGTCATGCCAGCCACACGTCCGTGTTCAGTAGTCAGATGTGGAGCATTAGCCTCCGCTGTCATGCGCCGCCCCATGCCAAGTGCCAGTGGCTTTCCCAGTCCCTGCAGGAAACCTTCCGGAATCTTCTCCCCCAGCGCCACCCTTCAGGGCCTCAGAGCAGTGAAGCACGCCCAGTGGGGGCAGTGCGGGGAGGGGCTGGGGCGAGAAGTGCCCCGCCTTCCACCTGCCCCCCTTCCCACCTGCGCCCCCTTCCCACCTGCCTCCACTGCCCCATTCAAGCATCAGAAGCTGCAATTAGCAGGTGGCAGCCACTGCTTAGACCCGCTGTCCCCTCCTCCCGGGAGCTGGGCAGCTCACAGCGGCTTTGGAAAAACCTGCAAGAACAGATCAGAAACAGAAGCGGTCAGGCTGTGCCGGCTCGCTCCTCGCTCGGCGTGACGCCCGCGCCCAGCCCTGCCAGGCCGGCTTCCAATTAGAGGAGCGAGGCTGTGGCCACGGGGCGGCGCCCAGCCGGCACCCACCTGGCCCCCTCCCCGCTCATGGGCGCCTAACTGAAGGGCGGGGGCTTGCTCGGCGCCGCTCCCCTGCTTCCGCGGGCCCAGCTGCTGCTCCTCAGCCTTTTGTCCCAGCAAGTTTGAGACCATCTGGACAGAAGTTGGCAGCCCCGCGTTCACAGCATTCTGGACTCTCTTCGCACCCCCAGGCAGATTGCTGGGAGGGAATGTTCCCGCAACCTGTGCTGAGCCGGGTAGGACTGCACCCCCAAGGGCCTGTGTTCTGTGCCTGAGTTCAGACCTGGACACATAGGTACCCTGAGGCCTGCGCCTTGGGCTCTTCTATTTGGGGAGGAAGGATGGGGCAGGGGTAGGCAAATTGTCCACTGGGGAGGGCGTAGAGCTCAGGCTGGGCCTGGCAGGGGGTTTTCCTCACTGGTGCGCCTTGTCCTCCTTGTCCGTGGAGCCGATCCACGTGGAGGAATGCAAGGAAGGGAGCGGACGCAGTTACAGACCACTCTCACCTTGGCATCTCAAGCTACAGCTTATAAAGTGCTTCTTCTCCATTTATCCCCACAGTTCTGGGAAACAAGCAGGGCAGGACCATCATACCCATTCTGCAGAAGGGAGAAACTGAGGCTCACAGTGGGGAGTTGATTTGCTTAAGGTCACACAGGGTCTCAGTGGAGTTGAAACCTGACCCTCGCCCTTTCACTCCCTAGCCCAGGGCTACAACATCCGGCTGTGGTCTCTGGCTGCCCATAGAAATGTCGGAACTTCACTTGGTTTAGAAATGTTACTTATTGCTGAAGTGGCCACATTTGGTTCCAAATGGCCTGGATGTAGCGCTGTGGCTGTTTTATTTGGAGTCTTAAGGAAAATGGCACAGATGAGAGAGCTCAAATTAGCTGTATGAAACTTTGAAAACCACTCCAGAGGAATCTGGTCCAGGCTACAAGGATAAAGAAGTAGTAGTACCCTAGGTCCACCCCCGCCCCCCCACATCCCCACCTGCTGCCACAGAGGCCTCCAAGGAAGGCCCCTTCTGTCTGAGACAGCCAAAAAGCAACAGGGAAAGGAGAATTCTGGACATGGAGTAGCATATGGAAAGGGATTTCATTTGGGGCATTAATTTCTCTCTACGAACTTAATGATGGGAGCAGGGTGTGAGGTTCAGACTCGGGGGATTTTTCTATTGCTGCCTGGGCCTGTGCTGTCTGTGGCACTCCTTATGCGGTCCTCGGATGAACTAGCTGGTGAGTGTGCCTGGTTATAACTGAGGGTGGGGAAATGGAAGGGAGGGTGAATTTTGGGCCTAAGTGTGTAGGCCAGCCTTGGTTTAGCCACTTAAAGGCTAGTTCTAACCTATTCAGAGGCCTTGGGTGCGGTGGGGGTGGGGGACAGGGCTGCTTTCCAGGAGGTATTGATGGATGAGCCAAACTAGCTAGGAATAGGCTGCATCTATGGGATGGGCTGCAGACTGTCCCCCCGTGGAGGCAGCCCTGACCCTGCTAGGCAGACCAGAAAGAGAACAAACACTAGGTGGCTGGAGAAGGAGGTGCTTTACTCCCCTTTCTCTCTTCCCAGGCCAGACCTTCCTCTGAGCACTGTCCTCCTAGCTCCTTCCAAAGGAGGGCTTTGCCCACCTGCTTGGTCAGAACCTAAGGCATCCCCGGGACCCTAGTGGGCCCCACTCAGGTTCGTGGCATCTTGCTAACCCAGGCAGGGCATGAGCCCTGAATCCCACCTCTCCACTCATCCCTTCTGGTTCCATGTCCCAGGAGGGAGGTGGACCCAGGGCCTCTCCCGGGGCATCCTTCTCACTCCACAGGCCCTCCTGAGGTGCTGATGCCACATTTACTTTAGGGGAATTGATGGACCCCTCGGAGGACCTTGCGCTGAGGTGCATGTTCCATCATGCTCCAGAACAGGTGCTCAGAGCACTGCGCTGGGGCGGGAGGCCTCACAGAGCTATTAACAAAGCGGGGCTCTGACTTCCATTCTGCTTCTGCTCCCTCAGGAAGCCCTCCGGGAAGAGGGGTGTGCGGGGCAGGATGCGGGAGCTCCTGGGTCCCTAGCAGAAACCTTTTCTGATGGTACCACAATCTCCCCCTCAACCTAGAATGATTATTAACATATTAATTAATATTTTAAAACTCATTACGCCTTGATGATGGCTTCCTTAAGCTGCTTTTATATTCATTGCAGCCACCCAGGAGCAATAACCATACTTATGTGGCAAAATGGAGTCATTCTACTTAATTACCAGGGAGGTTTTACAGGCAGTCTTCTCAGCCCACAAATAATCAGAGCGTTGATGTGATGTCTTCTTAGATTTTCTTTTTTAAGTCAGATGCCGCGATGGTTAGAAAGTTGTTCTTATGTTGAGATTAAATTTTCCCATCGATACCCTACTCTTCTCTCCTTGTGCCAGGCTGGAGCTCCAGGCCTGGGGAGAGCCTCTTGAGGCTGGGGACTCCCCCCCCCCACCTCCAATCTCAGGGCTGCACCGCTGGACGAGGTTCCAGGTCTGGAAATGCTTCTGCTTCTCCTCTTGGCCTGGGGCTCAGACCCTAGGGCTCGGCTGGTGGTTAAATCAGTCTTCTGGGTGGGCCATGCCTTCAACAGTTGCAGTTCCCTGGGGGTAATCCTGCCAGGCTCCAGCACAGCCTCCCTCCTGGTTACCTGCAGGCTTTTCCTGAACCACTTCTCCCCAGTGCTCTGCTCTGCGGCGGCTCAGCCAGCAGCCACCCGCCAGCCTGGCCCCTGCCCGTGGGGTCCCTGCCCGTGGGGTCCCTGCCTGTGGGGTCCAGCGACAGCATGAGGCAGCTCGTGTTCAGTCTGTTGGGACGGTTGCCAATGGTCAAGGTCAAGGCCCTGCTTACATCCTTCCTGCCCAAGCACCTCTGGAGTTTTAGGATTTCTGTCGTCTTCCAGAGCGGCTGAAGGCACAGCTTGGCGGGGAGCCCTGGTGGCATTTGCCCTACCTGCCTCCTTCAGGCCCCAGGGAGGTGCTCCTGGTGGCATCAGGCCTCAGATGAGCCAGCAGTGGGTGCCAAGGCCAGAGCAGAGGGGGCCCAGTGTGGCGCCTGTCTCGGAGGCCAACAGAATGTGTGACTGCTGAAGCATGGTGCCTCTCAGTGTCTGGAAATAATCACACTCGCGGGCCATCTCTTCTGGGTCCTGGCCCCAAGGAAGCCTTCAGAGACAGGGATGGAGTCAAATGGTATTGTGAGGTGGAATCAGCTTACTGGGCCTCAGAAATCATAGTAAAGTGACAGGCAGGGAGGTCGGTGAGTCCCTCCCATGGTGCTGATAACACCAGAGCCCATCTGTCACCACTCGATGGCGAGAGCCATGCAGAGCCCAGCGCTCTAAGAGGTCCCCCCTGACCCTCAGAGCAAGGTGGGCAGAGGGCTGCAGCCACCAGGGGGCCAGCAGAGTTCTTCTGAATGAACAGAGCTGTGGCCCTGAACACACAACACAGGTCATGCTGCCCGGTCACAGCCAAGGTGGCAGGGTCACAGCAGGCGTTAAAGGTAGCGGTAGGGACACCTGGGTGGCTCAGCAGTTAAGCCTCTGCCTTCAGCTTAGGGTGTGATCCTGGAGACCCAGGATCGAGTCCCGCTTCGGGGTCCCTGCATGGAGCCTGCTTCTCCCTCTGCCTGCGTCTCTGCCTCTGCGTGTGTGTGTGTCTCTCATGAATGAATAAATAAAATCTTAAAAAAAAAAAAACGGTAGAGGTAAGGTGAGAGGGGGATTGACAGTGCAGTCTGGGGTCAGTCAGGGTAGGTTTGAGGGAAGCCTGGATTTAAGTCGGGGTCAAGCAAGACTTGCATCTGAGTTTAGGAGAGTGCTCAGGGTCCAGGGATAGAATTGGAGTTTGGTTTCAGGGGGATGGTATTTTGTCCCAGATGGAGGGTACAGTTGGGGGTTACATGTGCATCAGACTGTGGGGGTTCCTTATCCGAGAGATCCTTATTTACTTGTCAGTATCTGGGGGCCCAGACAGAGGATAAGACCAGGCATGTCAACCCAGGGTCCAGTCCAGCTCCCCTTGGGGAACACCCAGGGATTTCCGTCTCTGGTTTCCAGTCTAGTGTCCTGTCTCTCCTTCCCTTGTACCAACCCTTCCTCCATCTCAACTATTTCTTGAACAAAGGGGGCTGGGTAGTAGCCCATAAGCCCTGAAACTGAGGGTCCTCAGTCACTTATACTGCTGCCATTGTGGGCAGTGTGTGCCATCTCCAAAGCACAGTGATTCTTGGGCTTCCTCTTCTCTCTCCTTTCCTGCACACAGCCATGACCACCAGCCCACACCTGCCATTTAGCTGCAAATCCTGTCCCCAGCTCAAGTGGAAGTTTGGCTCCAGATCTCAGGAAGGGGAAGTCTGGACTCCTGGTTGGCCACACTCGACTTAAAGCCACTCCTGCAGCCTCCCAGGACTTAGGCAAAAGCTGCTCTGTGACAGGTCCCAGATGCTGCTCCTGTCTGCCCTCCCCTACTGACACCCCCAACACCCTCCCACACCGTCCAGCTGAGGCCCATGCCCACCCCCCCAGCTCCCCCATCAGTAACTAGAACAGGGTGATCCCTGAATTGATATCAAAACTTGTCACTTAATGGTTGTGTCTCCCAGCTTGACTCATGACCCTCCGTGACCAGATCACTCCTGCTCTCAGCATCCCACATGGGCCTATTCCATTCTTCCTAAAGGCTGGAGCATGCTGGGAGTCTTATGGTATAAGATAAGGTGTTTATAGCCGGGAGAGCAGCATGGGGCAGACCAGAGACCCCGCAGGAAACGGTGAGATGTGAGCTGTAACCCCCCGGGCTTCCCCGGTATGTGTGCATCACTGTGGCAGGTGCACATGCCTGTGGGCTGGCTCAGCCCAGCCCATTCCCAGTCCCATGTCCTAATCCCAGGTAGGGGTTTGCTTCTCTACACATATTCCCACTTTGAGCTCTTTCCATGATTTCTCCTAAAAGGATTTTGTTCTTCCCCCATACTCCCTGGCCTCTTGCCATAGGAAATCTGGGCCCTATTCACTCATTGTACATCCTGGGGTAGGGTGGGCATTGGGAGGGTGGCACAGTCCTGGATCCAAATCCCACTTACCTGCTGGAAGGACTTCAGTGAGTCAAATGACCGCTGTAAGCCTTGGTGTCCTCATCTGTAAAGTGGGAATAATAATGTGTCCTCTCTGGCAGTTCGGATCTGAGGATTAAGTGAGACAAGGCATGTGAAGTGCCATGCACAGGGCAGGCGCTCAGCAAAGAGCTGACACTCTTAACCTGCTTGAGTGGGGCACCTGGCGCCTCAGGGCTGGGCTCTTGGCAGCAGCCCCCGGGATGAGGATGTGTGCTCACATGGTTTATTAAGGAGGTGCTTCCAGAAGAAGCCTGTAAGGAGTGGCAGGGGGAAGGGGAAACCTGGTGTGTCAGGGGATGAGGCCTAGAATTTCAGTGTCAATTCCCCAAAGGGCAGTGTCAGTCCAGTCTGTGGGCGGGAGTGGGGGGAACTCTGGGGTGAAAGGCTGCTTCTGGTTGTCCTGACCCAGGTCAAGGGAGCTGGGCTTTCATACTCCAGCCCCTGCTGGGCCAAGGCCCATGTGATGGTTCATTTTATGGGTCACCTTGACTGAGCTGATGGATGTCCAGAAGGCAGGTAAAACATTACTTCTGGGTGTGTCTGTGAGGGTGTTTCCAGAAGAGGAAGGGTTTGAATTGGTGGACTGAGAAAGAAGGCTGCCCTCACCAACGTGGGCGAGCATCTTTGAATGTGTTAGGGCCTGAGTAGAACAAAAAGGCAGAGGACAGGCACCTTTGCTCGCTTGCCTGAGCTGTGGCATCCATCTTCTGTAGCACGGGGACCCGATGCCACCGTGAGGGCTGCCAGTGGCCCTCTGCAGCCAGCAGCCATCTTGGGAGGAAGGAAGTAGGTCCATGAAAGAGGAGAGAGACCGTCATGATGGCTTCATCCTGGAAAACTGAGGATTTATGAAAAAAAATCATTGAATTAACCTGAAGAGACTTTCAAGCTGGACAAGGCTGGGGTATCTTTAACTGGGAAGCCAAAGGATGCCCCACCCTCCTCTCCTCATCGTCTGTGGGAGTTCGGGCTGCACAACAAGGTGAGATGGATGACAGAAACGAAAGGCCTGTGATTTTGCACATCCGAATGTATAACGTCCTGCAGTTTTGTGCTTGCTTAACTCGGTTCTGTGCACCCGGCCTGTCCCTGGCTGACCCAAATAGCTCAGGTTCCCTAAAGTGCTGCCCCGCATGGGGGAAGGTTCTCCAAGGGGCCGTGTGCCTGGCCTAGAGTTGTGGCGGCAAGGAAGATGGCAGCTGGGATAGGGGAACCCGAGGAGGCCATTTCACGGAGCTGGTTAAGTCCTTTAAGAAATAAATAAAGGACAAGATGAGGCACGTCCCCCAGGGCACGGAGCCAGTGCTGGCCACATGGGAGCCTCAAGGCGGAAGCAGGGGCCTTCCCTCACTGGTGTCCTGCCCTCCCTTGTCTCTATCTCAGAGCATCATGCCACCAGCTGCCACCAACGCTGCCACCAGACCTGTGTCACCCTTGACTCCTCCTCCTCACCTGCACTCTGGCCCACCCTGGGCTGGACCCTCCAGCCCCACCCCCCCATGCTCCCCAGCCCTGTGTCTCGGCCCCTGGCTGCATGGACTACCTTCATGTCCTCACCATTCTCCTCCTACTCCAGTCCCTACAGGGTCACCACAGGCTCACTGTGTCCTTTAGCTGAAGCCCAACACCTCCTGGGTGCCACCTCACTGCTCTCCTCTCCCTCTCTGTCTCCTTTCTGGCCTGGGGTGGTCACGGCTACAAGCTTAGGGGACACACCATTCTTCAGACCCTGTTCCCCTGCTCAGAAAACAGCCATCAGGTTAAGCTATTGTCACAGTGCTCAGTTCCAGGGCACCACCTGCTTTCCGCCCAGATGTGGCCAACAGGACCTGCCTGGGAGGATTCCTGTAAGGATGGAAATAATGATGTCAAGCACAGAGATCCAGCACCTAGGACAGTTGTCACTCCATACTCAGACACTGTGATTAACTGTGACCTACTAAGTATCTCTGAGACATCATTGATCTCCATCCCCACTGCCACTCTCCTAGGCCAGCTCCTGTCACCTCGCCCCTGACCATCTGAGGCGTCCTCTTTGTCTACCTGCTCCGGTCTCACCCTCTTCCTCACCTGCCAGAGGTCCCTCTCATTGCGACACCCTCATATAGAGCCTTCAGCCCCTGGCTGCTCAGCCTGACCCACAGGCCCTTCCTGGCCATCCCTGCCTGTCACACACACATGAGCCCTCCCAGCAGGGACTGTGTCCCCAACTCGCTGGGTCACCCTCTGCCCATGCTCACAGTCCACAGATGGGTTTGCTGGGCCATCTCTCTCACTAGACTGTTAACTCTATGAAGATCAGTATTGTGTCTTTCAACATTTTCCCAGCATCCAGCATTTGCTCCATTAAGTGTTCAAAACATATTTGTGGAAGGGAGGGAGGGAGGAAGGAAGGAAGGAAGGAAGGAAGGAAGGAAGGAAGGAAGGAAGGAAGGAAGGAAGAAAGAAAGAAAGAAAGAAAGAAAGAAAGAAAGAAAGAAAGAAAGAAAGAAGAAAGAAAGAGAGAAGAAAGTTTAGCAGCTTCTTTTCTGTGCCAGGCCCCTGGCACATTGTCTTCTGTTTGCATAAGAGTTGCCAGCCTTTAATAGTGCTAACACAGACACAGTAGTCTTATGACTAATATAGACCAGAACTTTCTTTTTTTTTTTTTTTAAAGATTTTTATTTACTTATTCATGAGAGACACACACAGAGAGAGAGGCAGAGACACAGGCAGAGAGAAGCAGGCTCCACGCAGGGAGCCTGACGTGGGACTCAATCCCGGGACCCCAGGATCACGCCCTGGGCTGAAGGCAGTACTAAACCGCTGAGCCACCGGGGCTGCCCAGACCAGAACTTTCTAAGTGATGTTAAGATTAGAAGGTTGGGATTGTCAACAGCTGGAATTTGGATGCTAGCAGGACAATTTTAACTTGGACTCTGCAGGTTCTCTTAGGAAAGCTCTGGAGGTGCCTAGAGTCCTGCAGCTCACCCATCTCTGAAGCCAATTGTGGTGGAGGGTGGAGGTGGGGCAGTGAGGGATTCGGAGAGGCAGGACTCCAGATGGGCCCTTTTCCTGTGGATCCTGAGCTGATTAGGGAGGTTATCATGTCCAACCAGGCAGCCCAGAGGTACATGGGAGATGTGACAAGCCAGGTGCTAGGTGAGAAGGAGCAGAGGCCCCTAACCCCAGAGGCCTCAGCCAGCTGTGGGATTTGACTCCAAGCCAAAGGGGTAGGCAATAATGTGGACCTACGGCCTGAGCACTCCTGTCCATACCCTGGAAGGAAACAAAGCCTATGACTGACCCACAAACCTGTGAGAATAAAATAATGGTTAAGACTCTGGAACCAGACTGTCAAGGTTTGAATACCAGCTCTAGTCCTTACTAGCTATGGGATCCCAGGCATGTTTCTTAACCTATCGGTACTCAGTCTTCTAGTCAGTGAAATGGGGTGACACAGTACGTACCTCACACATCATAAGGGTGAAAGGTGTAAAGCTCTTGCAATAGTGTGGGCACAGAGTTAACGCTGTCAAGGGGGGTGATGCTGTATTTATATGTGTTGCCTGGTTGCTCAAGGGAGGAAGAAAGGGGACTGCAATGGGCTGCAGGGAAGACGGGGCCATGAACTGCAGCTTTGAAGGAGTAATACAATGACCTGTGGAGGAGAAGAGCATGGAAGGGTATTCAAAGCTGAGGACACTGCCTGAGTTTGTAATTGGGGTGCCTTTGGGGGATGGTAAGGCTGCGTGGTTATTGGGGCCCAGGCAGCAAGAGGGTGTGTGGTGGGAGATGAAACCATATCTCCCAAGGCTGGGAGTGTTGGGCTCTGTCCTCTGGTGCTAAGAAGCCTCCAGAAGGCTGTTACCAGGGACAAGGCGCGGGTACCACGGTATTCTGGAATCAGTCTGGAATAGCAGAGAGGATGGGGCCATGGGTGGTGGGGACATTCAGTAGGAGGGGGGAGCAGAGAGGCCAGTTAGGAAGCATGACTCCCAGACTCAGTGGAGGCAGGCCCAGGAGTGAGCGAAGCATGCAGCCTCTGAGCTCTGATCTGGAGGGCGCCTGGGTGCCCAGGCCTCTCTCCTCTCCCCTTGCTTTCTCCCTTTGTCCGGGGCCTGCCCCAGGGCTCCACCCCCACTCTGGAGGGTGTCCCTCAAGGGCCTGGGCACTCATCCCTTCCAGGCTTGCAGAGTGACAGGCCATCTGTTTCCTCAACTTTGGCTCTCATCACTGGCCCCAGCAAGGCCCCTGCTCAGTGTACCCTGAGGAGTCCTGCAGACGGCAGCAGAAAGCACAGCCCAGGCGGAAACAGGCTCCCAGAGCCCTGACAGGGCAGGTGCCTAGGTACGGCTCTGACGCCCTCTGGGCTGGTGGCTTGGGTTTGGCTTCTGCTTCCCTCAAGAAAGGTTGGGACCCATCTTACTGAGACACTCCTCTCTGACCCACTGTCCCCCCTGACCCATCTTACAGAGGGCCACGGACCCTGTGTCCAATAGGAGGGGGCCGTCTAGTCAGGACAGCAGGGTCCTTCTTGTGCCCAAGATGGTATTCCTGATGGCCCCGCCTCCAGGCTGGGCCCAGCCATGAAAGAAACCATGGGTGTAGTGGCCTATGTGGTGGGAGGCAGCACAGAATGGGGGCTCAGCCTGTGGACCTGGGGTAAGCCGCCTGATACCACCGCTTCCCGATAATGTGATGCCGAGCAAAATAGCCTTGCTGGGCCTCAGCTTTGCCAGCTGTAAAATGGGGATAGCAATACCTGGTTAATCTGCAAAGTTGTGGCACACGCCATCCCTATGTAAGTGTTAGCTCATCTTTACCATCATCTTTTTGTGCTCCAAGGACCTACATGTGCCCAACGATGTGTGAGCAATGAACCTTGGGACAGAAGAGCATTAGGTGGAAATTGGGCGTATCTGAGCAGGAAGGGGAAAAGAGAGGAGGAAGCAAAGAAGAAAAAGAAAGATGAATCAGGAAGGCTCATCGCACCCCTCTCAGGATAGGACACAGACTTTCTGCAATATCCCTGGCAGGCGGGGATTTAGAGACTTGCATCCTCACAGGGATGGGGAGCTCATTCCCACTCTAGCCTGCTTGGTTTGTTGTTAGACCCTCTGAAGTTAGCAAGTCCATCCTTATGTGACCTGTGTGTCTCAGGCATTAGCAAAACAACTGACCCTCCATGGTTCCAACCCCAGCTCAGGTCTCTGTAGGCCTTCTTTCCCCGAGTGTTTTGGGTGATTACCAGAAGTAGCTTCTATGATTCATACTCACAGGGGCAGCCAACTGAGCCAGAATCCTGGCCAAGCTTTCACTGCTATTGCCTTCGCCACCACCTGGAAGCTCATTGTACAAGGCGTTTGCTGCTGCCTCTACTGCCAGTCACATAGCACGTGAAGCCCATGTCTTCAGGGTCCCCCTTTCAAAGTGAGGGGCTGCCTCTCCTCCATGCCATGCCCAGTTAGAGGTCCCACAGCTTGGTGGCTTCAGAGTATGCATGTAAAAGTGACTCAATCTGTGATGGTTTCCTCCCTGCAAACGTGTGTTCCCAGGATGACCAGCCCCTCCAGTTGCAGGGCCATACCCCACTTTCCTGCAGGGGCTCTGACCTGGCTGGGTTCGCCCTCCATCTCAGCCATTATCACCCTTTGGATGAGCTGTCACCTGGGGCCTGTTGTCCAATGGGGCCCTAGCACCCATATTAAAGGATTGTATATGGTTCTAAACTCAAGTCCTTTCCCAGTATATTTCTTGGCTCTTATGTAAATCTTGGATGTAAATGGTTGCATAGGGATGGGCCTTAAGGTTTCCATCAGAAGTACCACAGGCAGAGGTGCCTGGGTGGCTCAGTCGGTTAGGCATCCGACTCTTGATTTCAGCTCAGGTCACAGTCTCAGACTCACGCTCAGTGTGGAGTCTGCTTGAGATTCTCTCTGTCTCCTGCTCCCCGCTCCTGGCTTTCCCCCGACTTGTTCTCTAAAATAAATAAGTCTTTTAAAAAAATAGTATGGGAGGTAGCCCTTGCCCCTACATTCCTGCTCCATTCACTCTCTCTGGCACATAACTTGTCCCCTTGATTCCCCCCAGTGGGCCTCATTCTGCTTTTTGGACTAGCACAGGGAAAATTGAGTCTAAGTAACAGAAATGACAATATTTATTGAGTTCTCACGTATGCCAGGACTGTGATATCTATTGGAAGAATGCCTATTAGCTGTGTGGCAAGTATTAGCAAGTATTTGTTTTTTTAAGATTTATTTATTTATTCATGAGAGACAGAGAGAGAGGTAGAGACACAGGCAGAGGGAGAAGCAGGAGCTTCTCAGGAGCCCGATGCGGGTCTCGGTCCCAGATCCCCAGATCACAACCAGAGCCTAAGGCAGTCGCCCAACTGCAGAACCACCCAGGCGTCTCTTGAGCAACTATCTTAACCTCTGTGTCTCATTTTCCTGATCTGTAAAATGGGGAAATGATACATATCTCGCAGGTTTGCAGTGCAGATCAAAAGAGTGTGTGGATGTAAAGTGTTTAGAATAGTTATAGCAGTGATCCAAATGCGTTAGGTCTCATAATCATACAACTTAATGGCTCTGTTGTTCCATTTTTCCAGGCAAGGAAACCGTCTGTGAAGGTGGTACGACTTTCAGGCCCCACATAGTTGGTTAAAAGAGGGGCAGCAGTTACAGTCCAATCTGACTTTGGGGCTCACCCTCCCAAGCCCCAAATGTTCTGCTTCCCCCTGGCCCCTCAGGACACATTCCTCTCCATCTCCTTCCTTCTCCAGTTCTTCCAGCTTATAGGTTATTGTTACTACTCAACGAGGTATTATTTCTTCTCCCGTTAAGGCAGAAGGCAAGGCCACAGTCACGAAATCAAGAAGGAAGTTAGTGGGTGGGGAGGTGACTGTGGGCTTGTGAAGAGTTGCTCTGGGAGCCCAGGGATAGGAGCAAAGCGGAGGGTTTCAGGGAGACAATGGGAGTGGTGTGGCAATGGCCCCCCTGGGAGGCCCAGAAACTGCCTGCAATGTGTTGGGGGCAGGTGAATGAGGAATTAGAACCCCACAGAGGCAACTGCCCTGCCCCAGAGGTTCACCGTCACTGCCTCCAAGGCAACGAGGCCTTGCCAGAAACAGCAGCCCCAAGCCCTGTGGCTCCCAAGAGGACCAAAGGTGGTGATGGGGTGCCTGGCCCTAACTCCTAGGCTGCTTATTAATGCCTAAGAGCCTGGGAAAAGCCCCCTCTAAGTATTACATGGGGTCTCTGGGAGCCTCAGTTTCTTTATAAAATGGAGATGTGTAGCCAAAGGTGCTCTCTGAGGACCTGCTCACGGCCAGGGCTCTTCTGAATGCGTTGCCTCTCAGACTGGAGCTGGAGCCCCCCCTGACGTTGGGAGACAGCCTGGACTCAGGGGAGACCCAGATGCCACCTCTGCTTCAGCCTGGGACGTGCTTTGTAGTTGGGGCACACTGCCTGGTCTCTCGGTGCTTGTCTCCCCAACTGGAAAAAGAGGGAAGAGGATAATTGATCACTGTTGAGGGTCTTTCCAACTGAGGTCCTGTAAGCTTTACTCAAGGTCTGAAGAAAGATCGTGGGTAAGAAGCAACTGAGGAGGCTTCCCCAGAGGACGGGTCCTCCAGGAACCACACTACCGGACACCACCTCGGGGCAGGCACGGTAGCCGGCACTTGGGTTCACCAGTGATTAAAAACCAAGCCCCCTGGGAGTTAGCGGCAGGCCAGAGAGAGACGGGAGGGCACCGGGGTACACTCCGCCTGGGAGCCAGGACCCCTGTCTTCCAGGAAAGCTAGGATCCCTTTGCAAAGCCCGGGAAGTCCCTTCATTTCTGTCCTGAAAAAAAGCCCCCAGTTTTGTTTTGTGTTTTATAAAGTGTGTTTGCTTAAAAGGAAGCGATCAGAGACCAGCCAGTTTCCAGGCTGTCGGAGGTGCTCATTTGCATATGGATAAGCTATTTATAAACGTACTTCTATTCATTAAAGCAGGTTCCCCAGGGCCCTGGGCTGCTTGACAAGGTGCGGCGGCGCGCGTGCGCCTTTGCCGGGACGGCCGCTGCCCGGGGCGCAGCTCCGCACCAGCCCGGCGGGGTGGGGGGGTCAGGCCGGGGACGGGGGGGTCAGGCCGGGGGGGGGTGCAGAGGGCTGTCCCGGCGGGGATGGGGGAGGCGACGGGGCCGGGGGTAGGAGGGGCCGCGGCGCTGCGCTCAGGGCCCCCGCGGGCCGGGCAGGCGGGGCGCAGGGCTGGGGGGGCGCAGGGCTGGGGGGGCGCAGGGCTGGGGGGGGCGGGGCTGGGGGGGCGGGGGTGCCGCGGGCCGCCCCGGGGAGAGCGTGGGCTCCGCGGTGCTGCGGCCCCGGGGCGCGCGGGAGGTTGCGGGGCGGCGGCAGGGGAGGCGCGGGTGCGCAGGGCCGGCCTCCGGGTGCGCCGCGCCCCACCCTCCACCCTCCACCCTCCGAGCGCGCATCCTTCTAATGGGATTAGGCTTCACACGGGTCAGGGAACAATTTATTATTCTGCTGGCTAGAGCCAAGTTTCCCTTTGAAAAATGGTTACTCCTGGAGTCGGCAATTACTTCAAAATAAATTTACCAAAGACAAAATTGTGCCTCTTGGGTCAGTAAACGACTTGCCTGTTTGGGGCTGAGGAGACAAGGTGTTTATTAAGGACCGCCTTCGTTTTCCGTGCAGGTTTTTCAGTTTGAATAATTGTCCAATTAAATATAATTTGGAAGTCAGTGCTAACCCAGTGCCTGGATTGCAGGAGGAAGAATCACTCGGAGGCGTGCATTAATAAATCCCTCGGAGCCCCATCGCTCCCCAAACCCCTCCTTTGGTTTAATTTTGAGAAATTTTTTTGTCTTCCCACGGCCTATATGCCTACCGTTTGGAAATGAGCTTCTTTCCCCCAAAGAATTCCTAGGCCTCGCTGGCTTCCATCTGTCTGTCTGCTCCCCAGCAAGCAGATGCATGGGGTTTCTCAGTGGGGCCCGTGCGTCGGGGCTGGGGCTAACAGCCAGTTCTTTGATGAGCCTGCGCACTTGTGGGTTCTTCTTTCATCCATCTAACACCTCTGGGGAGCTTGCCAGGCCCGAGCTGGGAGAGGAGAAAAAAACAGACATGGCTCTGGCCCTCAAAGATGACTCCGCCCATTGAGAGAGAGGGACAGGTAAATGGACAGGTGTAGTGCAATGTGGTTAGTGCCGTGTCCTCCTCCCACAGGGACCCTGGGAGCAGAGGAGACCCCTCGCCCACGCTGGCCAAAGGCCCACGCTTTCCTGTTACCTGGAAAAGGTGACAGCCAAGGGAAGACCAAGAGGAGACAGGCCCAGGAGGAGAGGGGGTACAGAAACCCAGGAGTAGGGGGGGCGTGGAAAATAATGACCCCAAGTGCTTTGTTGGGGGGAGGCACAGGGGCACTGGGGATTGGGTAGGAGACAAGGCAGGAGAGGGCTGGGGCTGAGGTGTGGTGGTACCTTGAGCCAAGTGAAGGAATATGGAGTTTATCTGGATTTAAGGGTGATGCAGGGCTGGGACTGGGACAAGTCCAGCAGGGCCCCAGATTTCCACAAGGTTTGGCACAAGATTTACAGAAGCACTGCTTTTTTAAGAATGACTCTGCACTCACACAACTCTCGGAGTGAGTGCCTTCTTAAATTTTGTGCCCTAGTCTGGGCCCAAGGGCAAAGCAAGCTTTCCAAGAGGTAGATACGGGACCAGATTTTTAAAGAAAGCTCATTGGCAGCTATATGCTAGAACCCATCCTCCCAGCCCAGTGCAGCCTAAGGTTTAGGGTCAGGGTCAGAGAGGCCAGTTGGGAAGTGACTGCAAGCACCCTAGAGAGAGGAGGGCCACACTTCACTCAAGGTAAGTACTGGGGGAGGATGGGGAGGAGCTGTATCTGGCATCATGGCTAGGCACACCAGAAAGGCAAGAATCACTGATTGGCCTCACTGGGTAAGTTCATAGACTAAGGGAGAGAAACTGGCCTCTTGGAGGCTGGAGGGGTCCCTGTGGGTGGAGATGCCACCTGCATGGACTGCAGATGAACGTGGTGGAGACAGATGCAGCCCAGCAAGGAGACTGGCAGCCCTGAGAATAGCGTGTCCACTGAGGCAAGAGGTCTGGGTTGTGCCTGGTGCCAAGGTCACGGTCAGCCTCAAGGCTGAGCTAGTGACCAGGATTTTGCTCAGCACATTTAAGCTGGGAGAAGCAGAGATGACAGAGTCATGTACCCTGAGTCAGAGACTCTTAGCCACTAACTCCTCACCCTGACCCCAAACATGAAGAATTGATCAGTGTAGTCTCCTTGGGGGCTGAGGTCAGGTTTGGTGGCCTTCTGATCCTCATAGCTGGGCACCTGGCCTGTGGCTCACTTTGGACCCAAGAACAGAGGGAATGAAGTAATGACTTGGGGTGCTTCCCTCATTGCCACCCTCTTACCTGTCTCTTCTGGGCCCGGCCCCAAGGTTCCACTCTATCCCAGGCTCTCAAACCACCCTCCTGGCTGAGTGAAGCCCAAAGATGAGAACTAACATGAGATCAGTCTAGCTGCTGGGCTTGCCTGCCTGCAACCCCAGCACCTCCAGCTGGTGGTTATGATTTCCCCCAGAAGGGGCCAGGGGCTCTGATTATCAGGCCTACAGTGGGGTCCTTGGGTTTCATGTTGCATGTGGGAAGACTGAGGTCAGGAGATGGAAGGAGAGTCACTTGGGGACACACACTGGGAGAGCCAGGCCTAGCTCCAGGGCTCCTGTCAGCCATCCAGGGTGGTTTGTACACCACTAGGGCTGTATACCAAAACCCAAAGACTGAGGAGCTTATAATCCATAGAAATTTATTTCTCACAATTCTGGAGGCTGGAAGGCCAGGATGGGGGTGCCAGCATGGTCAGGTTCCTGGGAAGGCCCTCTTCCATGCTCTAGACTGCTGACTTCTTGCTATGCCCTCACATGCTAGAAGGGGCCAGGGAGCTCTGTGCAGCCTCTTTTATAATCATTTCCCAAAGGCCCCATTTCCTAATACCAGCACCTTGGGAATTAGGATTTCCACATATGAGTTTGTGGTGGGGTGGTAGGGAGATGTGAACATTCAAGACCATGGTGTTTAGTAATTGCTGTACCTACTTCCCAGCCTAGAAACATAATGAGGGAGGTGGGCAGCAGCCCTGGGGTCCCCACAGAAGGATCCATCCTCTGGGTGCGGCTTGTAGAGGGCAGCTGGGGACCCAGAGCATTTCTGTGGCACTGTCCTGGCCAGCTGGATCGGACGCGGTGAAACACCTTCACACCTGGGCCTGTCCTGCAAATGTTCCTGCTGATGGGGTGTTTAGATTTTAGTTGGGGGGAGATAGCCACACACGCAAGTAAAATGTACAATATGTCAGTTATAATATGGGCTATGCAGAAAAATAAAATGCAGGAGGAGGCTAGGCAGTGGGGAGTGCAGTGTGCCATTTTCAGTGGGCCAGCCACTTAAAGGAGTGGAGGACTGAAGGAGGGTGCTTGGGGGAAGAGCTTTCTGGGTGTGAGAACAGCACTGCTAAGGCCCTGAGGCAGAAGCATATGTGGCCTATTGAGCAAGGAGTCGAGGCTGGAATGGGGTGACCAACGTGGCAAGGCTTGAGGGTGGGACAATCGCAGCAGATGAGCGGCAGGAGGCACAGGAAATGGGAGAACAGGCTGAGGGCAGAGATGGACAAATTCTAGGGTCCCTGGAGTTGTCCTACTACCCAGGAAGGGCAGGCAAGGCCCCGGCTGCCAGCTCCCCAGCCCAAAGCCTCCCCGCAGGCTCACGGTGCCTTCCCTCCCCCGGGACAGGGCTGGCTCCAGCCCTGTGGGAAGGCACACAGTGGGTGGTGAGGAGGGTGCAGCAGCTCCCAGACACGCCGCCCCCATTCTTCCGCAGCCCCACTGGCGAGGAAGAAGTGGGATTTGTCTGCCCATATTCACAGCTATGGAGGTGATCCAGGTTGAAAGAAAATCAATAAGATGTGTCCATTTATGTGGCACAAAGGAAGAAAGGTCTGCAGACAGAAATAGGCCGGGATTCACACGCAGGTGACTTAATAAGACTTTTCCCCAGTTTGAAGAGGACGGTAATTTAGATTTGCCTTTGAACGTCTCCTTTTTTGTGCCTCAATAACTCTCAGGATCAGCCTGCTTAGGAAGCAAGGGAAAGGAGATTGGCCGCCTTCTTAGAAGACAGGCCCGTTTGGGAAGGCCGCTTGCTCGGAGGAGTTCAAACACCGGCCTTGAGAAAAGATGAAAGTGCCTTGTCAGCACATCCTCGGCCCATTGATCATGATTGAGGCCTGGGCCTGGTGCATTTGGGCTGGAGCAGGACAATGAGAACAAGGCTGGGCTGCCAGGAGGCCTCCTCTGAGCCACGGTGGTGCAGGAGATGCTCATTACCAGCATCGGGCTTAGTGGCCAGGTGGGGGCAAGAGGCAGATAAACCCTGGCTGCAGAGTGCAGGCCCCACAGGCCCTAAGAGCTACAACTAACTCAACCTTGGCCTGGGAGGCAGGCCAGCTCCCACCTCGGGCTGTGGCTCCCCGGCTTCCGGCAGGCAGGGCTCAGGCTGCCTCTCCTGCCCAAGCGTGGCCCACAGGCAGACTCAGTTCATCCCCAGGAAGTCCAGGAATGCCCAAAGGAATGAGGGAACCGAGGCGAGGCTCCTTGGGGCTCTGCTGAGGAGGACGCAGCAGCGGCCTCCACGGCGACGGGCTGTGGGCAGGGCTGGGCCACCCACTTTGTGCTTCCTTAGTGGGCTCCCCCCACTGAGCTGCTCACCGTTCAGGGATAGCTGGGGTCCTGGGGTTTTAAGAAGCTGGGTGGGTCCCAGCTGCAGAAAGAGGCCTCTGAGCAGATTTCTGCTCCAACTCAAGTATCACCTCTCCCTTCTCCCCGTGAATCCCTGTCCTCCATGGCTCCCCAGTGCCATATGCTCCTCTCTTATAGGCCTTGCCACACTGTGCTGTCCTTGTCACATCCTGACAGTGAGCTCCTCCAGGTAAAGACCGCCCTTCCCCGCCATGCACAGCATGGCTCCTGGCACACGTCAGGTGCCAGAAATATCTGCCGCTCTGCTGTCTTCACTTGAACTTCTTGCATGGTTGACAGGATGAGAGGGCAGAGCCAGTAGGGGCCATCCTGACCTCCCCATTAAGGCCATGCATGGGGAGGTTACCAGTGGACCCAGCACATGATCCCAGGCCCAGCCCCAGCCTGCACCCCCAGGACCCAGTAAGGCTGTGGGACAGCCAGCGGCTGGATTCAGGGGACTTCATCCTGAAGTTTGGTTTGCATTTGACCCCAATTAAGTCTGTCTCAGTCAGTTTGGGCTGCTACCATAGAGTGTCATAGGCTAGGTGGCTCATAAGCAATAGAAATTAGAAATTTATTTCTTACAGTTCTGGAGGCTGGAAGTTCAAGATCATGGTGCCAGCATGGTTGGGTTCGGGGAGAGCCTTCCTTCAGGAGTTAGACTGCCAACTTCTCAGTGTGTCTTCACGATGCAGAGAACCAGCTGAGAAGAAGTTAGCTCTCCCTCTCTTCATTGAGGGCCTGGGGACCTGGGCTAGGGATCGGAAAGGGGTGCTCCAGTTGGTTGAACTGAGAGTCTCTCATTCCCAGGCTTCTCTGGCCTCCCTGCACTTGCCCACTGCTTTATCTTCTGGATGGCTCTGTTCTTTCCATCCCCTGGAGACTTCCTACTGAAGCTTACTGGCACCTAGCTGCTCAGAAAGTCTCCAGATGGACTCTATGACTTCCCTGTCAAATGCTCACACCGTTTACACTTTGATGGATCTGCCCTGCTGCTTGACCTCTCATCTGGCTGGAAGCATCCTGAGAGCAGCATCTGGCCCCTGGGTGTCAGTACCCATGTGGTGTCAGGCACAGAGCAAGCCTACATACTGAGGGGGACTGTGAGCTAATGGGCAGAATGTGGTTCCGGATCAGCCCTGGAGCAGGGCGGAGGGGCTGCTGGGGACTAGGTGGATGAAGACAGAGCTCAGGAGGGAGACTCAGAAAAGCAGCCTGTAGTGCAGCAGGGGAGGAGAGGAATTGAGGGCTTCTGGGAACTCCCATGACCTACCCTGTGACCCCCACTAACCCTCTTCAAGTGTGAGATCCTCCCTGCAGAGAGCCACACCAAACAAGGTGAGAAGGTGAGTAAGAGGGGAAAGGTCATTGCCCCCCTCATCCCCTACCCCCCACCCCCACCCCACCCCTGCTTTCTGGGAAGCTGGAGCCAATAGAGCAAGTGGGGGATTGGGCCCAGAAACCAAGGGAGCCACTGGGGGACTTCAAACAGGAAGAGGCTACAGAGACTGGGAGAGAGCGGTGCCCTGTCTGGAGATGAGGACTCTCCTTGGCCTGGGAATTTGGAATCTGGAATAGAAAGGTCTCTTGAGAGATGAAAATGCCCAAATGTCAGGTGCGAGAGGACTAAAGAATCTTCCTGGACTGCTGGGGCAGGACAGCATGAGGCTGAGCTGGGGGAAAATGGCCCAGCAAAGCAAGAGGTCAGGCCTGGAGGTGAGAGGAGGCTCACTGGGTTCCAGAAGGGAGGTTGCTGGGAGCGCTGGGATCCTGCATGGCTTCAGCCACCATGTGGGCAGGTGTGTTGGCAAGGCTGTGGGCTCCGCGTCCTACTGCCCCACTGAGCTGCCCCAGGACACTTGGCAGCCTCTCTGTACTCCTGCAGGTCCTGTGAGCAGAGAACATCATTGTGGCCTTCAGGCGGGCAGCCCCGAGGTGTCCCTGGACCAAATGGCTGGCTTCAGCAGCAGCTCAGAAACTGATGGCCTGGGACACCATATCCTCTCCCTAAGCCTTGGGCTTCTCCTCTGTGCGGTCCCTGGGGGCAGCTGCCACTTCCTGTCTACCCTGGAGGGTTCAGGCTAAGGTCCAGCCTTGGCCTCTTCGTGGAGGAGGGAGGTCAGCGTCTCAGCCAGTGGGGGCAGATCCCCAGAGCCCCTCAGGGTGGGCAGATGAAAGGCGCTGCCCCTCCTCCCCCAGCCCCCTGGCCAGTCACTTCCCCTCTCTCCTCAGCAGAACTGTAAGAATTATTATTTTTTAAATCCTCATTGGAATGCTAATTTTGATTTTGAGTGTCTGTCATGGGCTCTTTGAAGTTTTTCAGACAAAATAAGTATCTCCTTAACAGAGGGGATTAGCGCCTACTTGTTTAGAATCCTCTGACTGAGAGTGACAAGCAATTTCAGAAGCTGCGGGCTTTAGGGAGGCTGCAGGAAGAGGGGCCGCCTCCCTCCCTGGTGGTCAGCTTTCCATAAATGGCTTAATGGGGTTAGAGTTTAACCCCTCAAACAGGGATCAGAGCCCCCAGCTTGAAAGCCAATGAAGAGTGAGGCAGATCTTGCTATTTAAATCCAGTGGGACTTGGTTAGAACTCTTTTATTCTCTTGAGTTTAAAGAAAACAAACCCACTTCTCTTGCAGGATGTAGGGCCTGCTCCAAGCCAGCAGCTCCCGGCTTCCTCCCCAAAATGCAGGCCTTCCAGCCAACAGGTAATTCATGGCCCAGGCTCAGCTCAGGCTGAGATGCTCCTGGCTTTATGATTCTGCTCAATTCGGGAGTGCTAATGGGGCAATTTGTAAAGAAAGAAATATAATGAGTTATCACAAAGCTCAGCAAGGACTCGACAAGCCGGGCACTTCCCATCCATCAGGCATCCCAGCGTGGTTGCAGACCAGCGGGCCGGGAATCTTGGGGGGGCCCCTGGGAATCTAGCCTGATGTCTGTCTGGACTTCCAGAAGCCCCCTTCCCCTTCTCTAGGCCAGTAGATATTGGCCCTTAAAGGCCAGGTGGCTGGAGGTGATGGTGTGGGGTACATGGAGGTAAAAGGGGGAATCCTTAAGGATTTATTTGCTGAAGCAAAATTATCATGCAGGCCATTTTTTAAAAGAGCATTAATACGTGTGACGGCCTGTGGAGCCCCAGGTGGGCTGCAACAATGCTTGGTCTGTCATTAAGCCTGAGGTCATGGATGGTGTCGCAGCCAGTCCATCCAGCATGTCACAAGCCAAACTGTGCTCAGCCTGGACCTGTGAGCGGGCTGTGGGACCTCCTCTGCAGAGAACAGGTGAGTGACATGCTATGTCCATTTGCTGAGATAACAAGCCATGAACTTGAATCACAGGCCCCTAGACCCTTCTGCTCGTCTTTCAGAAGTGCAAAATGAGGTCCAGAAAGGGGAGGTGAAGAGCCAGAGGACTCCCATTATGCAGCTTGTCACCTATGTACATGACGGCCAAAGTCCGTGCTATTGAGTCTGGCTGAGGGCTGTGGGGAAGGTGGGCTCAGAGCCATAGTTCTGGAGGCATAGAGTGAGGCATCTGGGCTCGCCTCGCATCCCGGGATGCCTGGAGGGGCCCCCACCCCTCCCTGGCCACCCACCCTTCTGGTCTAGCTCAGATCTAGGGACAGTGGAGGACACGGATCTTGGCCGGCCTGGGAAGGAGGGCTGGCCCACACAGAGGGGCTCTCTGGGCTGCTGTGTCCCTGTGCCCTCTCTCCTGTTCCTCGCGTCTCTGCTGCCTGCATGGCTGGCCTGGTCCCCAGGGATCTGCCCCTTCAGGTGCCTCAGGAGCCCTTCCAGAGCTGCAGGTCACAGGAAGGCCCCATGGCCCACAGATGGGACAAGTAGAAGTCTGATCACTGTCAGGACGGCTTGCTCCCAATCAGAGTGATGGAGTCCAGATAGTCCTCAGGGAGGTTCTAGGTGGCCTTCTTCTGCCCACGCAGATCCTGCCTCTTTTCCTCCTATTTTTGTGGGCAACCTGGAAATCCCTCAAGCCCAGGAAAGTTGATCTGCAGCCTTACAACACGCAGATTCCACAGAAAGGGCATCAGTCCCCTTCCTTGTAAGGACGACAGATAAAAATAATGTCCACCACTAACGCCCACCGTGCGTAGGTGTGTTTCTGAACATGGTACATTAATTAACACACAAAACCTTATTCACAGCACAATGATAAAATTCTATTGCTGTTATTCCCATTTTTGCAGATTGGGAAACTGAGGCATGGAGAGGCTAAATAACTTGTTCAAGATCACTCGGCTAGTGAATGACAGTGTGAGAGTTTGGACACAGCCAACCCAGCTCCAGAGTCGCTGCCCTAGTGGCCACCAGTGCCTGGGCCAGCAGAAGCCTGAGACCCACCCCTGGCACCCACCATAAAGCCAGGCTGAATGGCCAGAGGCTGAGATTTCCCTGTGCTATGAGGGATATGGCACAGGGAATGGGCAGTGAATGCAGGGCGTGGACTCAGGTTTGGGGAGACCCCAAAGAGCATGGAGCTGACCCAATACACCTGCCAGGTGCCAGTCACCTTGACTGGCACTTCACCCATGGTATCTGACCAAAGTCTGGCAGCCCTAACGAGGTAGGAATTGCTGTCTTCATTTAGCGGAGATACTCAGAAAGGTTAAGTAATTTGCCTGTGGTCACACAGCTCACAAAGAGCATACCTGGGTTTCAAACCCAGGTCCATGTGGTTTCCAAGCTGGGTCCTTGGCCACCCCATTTGAGAGAGGGGACTGGGATGTGGATGGAGGAAGAGGGGGAAGGAAGGCAAGGAAGGCAAGAACAAAGAGTGTCGGACCTGGGGGAGTGGTGCGGGCCATTCTGCAGCTCAGTGGCACAGGAAGTCACGGAGAGCCAGGGAGCTCTGGGTCGGACTGGCTCAGGGCCACATGGGGATTCTTGAGCACGTTCACATGCTTCCGGCCCAGGGTGCTGGCCTGAGAGCAGGCAAGGGCTGCAGGGACGGACCTCAGCTCCTAGGTCCTTGCTCCACGCCGCCTCTGGGGCGATGGGAGTTGAACTCTTGCTAATCAGAGGGAGGCTGGGCCTTGCGGCCAGACAAGGGGAGGAGGCCAAAGCCCCCTGCTGTCCTCCCTCCCAGGCCCTCTAAACCCCGGGCTCCAGCACTGTTTCAGCTCCCCTGCCCCCTGGCCTTTGTGTCTCCTGGGTCACCGTCCCTGTGTCCCAGGTTCCCACGTCCTGGGAGCGGAAGGGTTACGGCTTCTGCTGCTGAGTGGAGGCTGCTGTTCCCCAGCGTTAAGCAGCTTTAGTGTCTCCTACCCCAGCCCTGATTTAAAATTCATAAATGCTAATCCTTCATAATTTACGGTTTAAAAGCAGCCCCACTCCCAGGCCCCGTGGCTACAGCTCTGTCAGAGTAATTATGCCGCCAAGCTGAAATTGGACTACTAACTGAGATATTAAACAGGGGGGGAAATCCTCGCGCTGGCAGCCGACCCAATTATTCCAAATAAGCAAACAGATTAGTGAGTAATTTTCCAGTTAAATTTGGTGATTGGTGCCAGAATTGTATGTTAAATATTCAGAAGTAAATAGATTAAAGATGAAATGTGCCCCCCTCCCTTTTTCTGGGCTTAATTTACTGTGTATATTAAAACTTTTTCATGAGGAGAAAAAAAGTAAAAATGATAATTAAAAAATCCAAATAAACCCCTCTGGGCCTCACCGGTGCAGTTTGGCAGAGGCCAGAGCCGGGCCCAGGCCTCTCCAGTCTCCTTGACTTCCCGGCCCTCCTGGGCAGGGCCAACCACGTCCCCTAAGCCCAACTCCAGTCCTCCCCGGGGAAGCAGGCTGTAGGATTCTGGGCATCTGGGTGGGCTGAGGAACCTCCCCGCCCCATATGCTGGGCTTAGATTCGTCTTTACAAAGAGAAATCCCAAATCTATTAGTCCTGAAGTCAGACAGAACTGAGAGAGCCCAGAAGTGGCGGAGGGAGAGGCGATTGGAGGGCACGCAGGGCCCCTCCAGGCACGCAATGCTCTCTGTTCTTAGGTACAGGGCCTGGAGTAGGTCCCTGACCACCCTGCTCCACCACCACGCTCCCCTGGCCTGTCTGTAGTTGCTGGTCTGCTGTCCTGGAGGTGGAGGGGTTCGGAGCCATGCACCCTTACCCTAGGCACACAGCTGGTGCACCCCTCATCCCGCCCCTTAGCCTCCAGCACTCCTTCCTGGCAGCTTGTCCACTCACTTCTCTACCTCCTCCTTGGTTCTCTACAGCAGCTCAGCCACAGCAGTATGTCTGACCGGGAGTCATCTCCCCAAAAAGCGAGTGGAGAAATGGAGGCCCAGAGAGGGCAAGGGACTGTCCCAGGGCACCCAGCATGTCAGGGTGGAAATGCATGGAGTACAAGGCCCTGCGGCTGCTTAGCCCGGAGTCTCTCTGTCGCCCCCTAGAGGATGCGGGCTTTGGGCACAGGCTCATCTGAGATAGCTGGTGGGGAACAGGGGAGGAACCCTAGTTCCAGGCCAGGAGGGAGCTGGTCTGTCCATGGAAGGGGTGCAGGGTGGAGGGGAGAAGATCATGGGCCCATCCTGGGAGCCCAGCGGGGAAAGTGGAAGGACGTGCCCAGGGAGCAGGGTGTGCCTGTGGGGAGGGGCAGGTAAAGCTCGGAAGCCCTGGGAAGGGAGGACAGTCCTGGGACTAGGGCCTTCACCCCTCACCCCTCAGGGTACCAGTTCCAGGTGTGGGACCGACCTGAGACACAGCCTCCTGCCTTTCTCTCAGGGAGCCCCTTTCATTAGGTTCCAACTCCTGAAGCACTGAGAGGACAGTTGGAGGAAGCTGGGGAACCCTCTCCAGAGGCACCCTTCTTCCCTTGTTCTGTCAGAGGAATCTCCATGCTTCAGGTGATGCTGAGAAGACTCCCTGTCCCCTTGGGTGAAGGGGGCCTCCTTTTCTCTCTTGCAGCTTCTTGGAGGCACCTGAAGGCACTGGGGCTGGGGTGTGGCAGGTGTGCAAACACCTCTCCCTGGCACAACATACTGAGGCTGTGATCACAGGAAGGCCTGGCCCAGGCCACCAAGACAGCACCGCAGGTAAACACAGGATAGGCAGGCCTCTGGGCCCATGTCCGGTTAGAGGAGGGACACAGAAAGGACATGATTCATCCCGTCTATGGCGTCTGCCTGGCTAGGCCTTCTCTGACCCACCCACTAGGCACTACTGCTCTCAGGCAGAGCAAATCAGAACCCGAAGAATCTTTCACAAAATACATGCAACTCCCTGCCCCACCCACCATGTGGAATCCCCTCAGGGTTATTCACCAACCTACCCAATGAAATGACTGCTCCCAAGCAATGATTTGCAATTCTTAAAAAGTAACTGAACCCTTTTCTTCAGTCTTTTGTACAAACAAGCCTATTATGCAAAGCAGATAACAACAGAGCTTGGCTTAAATATCTTCATTTGCCACTCCCCGCCCCCCCCCCCATTCTGAGTCATCTCCAGGGAGCCCCTAGAATGCCACCAGAGGGCAGCCAACCAGGCACCAGGAAGCTGAGCCTCTAGTCTGTGGTTCCTTCGGTGCTCCTTTGGGGGGATCCCCCTTAGTGGGTGCAGCCAGCTGAATGTAGCTATCGTGCTTGGGATGGTCAGGACTGGGGGCAGAACCAAGTCCCCTCCAGGTGCTGCTGACGTCAGCCGCTGTGGCCAGGAGGGCCTGTCCAGCCAGCGGTGAACTGCAGTCTCTCTCTTTTACTCAGAAAGTTTACCATCCAGGCCTCTGAGAGCTCCCCAGGAGCAGGGACCAGTTACAACTAGAGTGAGTGAGTCCTGAGGTCCTTACCCTGGCACCTCCGGTGCAGGCAGAGGCCTTCTGCCCTGGCTTCCTCCCTTCAGGGACGTGGCAACAAAGTGCTTCCCTCTCAGACCTTCACGGAAGATGAGAGGAAGAGCCTGGATCATTATCTTCACATCCTAGTCTCTAACCAGTGTCCAGAGGGGGTTATGCAGACATCTCTAGTGCTTACCTAGAAAAAAAGGGTAGGAGGAAGGAGAGAGAGAGAGAGAGAGAGAGAAGAAAGAAAAGAAAAGAAAAGAAAAGAAAAGAAAAGAAAAGAAAAGAAAAAAGGAAAGGAAAGGAAAGAAAAGGAAAGAAGGAAGGAAGGAAGAAAGAAAGAAAGAAAGAAAGAAAGAAAGAAAGAAAGAAAGAAAGAAAGAAAGAAGAAAGAAAGAAGAAAGAAAGAAAGAAAGAAAGAAAGAAAGAAAGAAAGAAAGAAAGAAAGAAAGAAAGAAAGAAAGAAAGACCCTAAATAAAAGGAAAAAACACACCACTTACTGAGCACCCCGGGTGCATGGCCAACACGGGGAAAGTGACAGTATCACTTAGTGGTCTGTCCTCTCATTTTGGGTGCACGCCCATCTGTCTGGGCTGATGACCTCTGGCGATTGAGAGAAGTTTCGACTCCTTCCACAAGTGCCTAGCCCAGCTCAGCCACCGCCTGTTTCCGCAGCCTGCCTTTTCCCTCAGTTTGGAGTTGCCTTAGTAACCAGCCCCCTCCGGCTCTGCCCTCTAACCGGTCTCCTCTGGATTTGGTGTGAACAGTATTTGACACCAAAAGCTGAAGATGATCTCTTTACTAACCGCAGGTAATTTGTTATTGTTGTTGCTGTTTTAACTACTTCACACTTAAGAGTTTTCAAAGTCACCGAACTTTGTTTTCTGGGAGTGTTAAAACAAAAAAGAACCACCAAATGAATCAGAACGCAGTGTGTGAACAGAGCTAGCCAGTGGCTGCCGACCCGCTGCAGGGATTGTGGGGTCACCAATGGGCTTATTAGCCCTTTGCTGTAATGCAGGTGGGCCTGAGGCCCCTGGGGTTGGGTGGAAGAGCCTGCATGGTCACGTTCTGAGCCTCTTCTGAGACCTCTGGGGGACATTTTTCCTACCATGGGAAACTCTAGTTCCATGGGTAGCTTTGGTTGTCAGAGAACGCACTACCAGGGAAACACAGAGGGCCACGCCAACATGCATCTCATGCCTACACATGCATGTTTCTACAGACACATACAAGGGCACCCACAAGTGCAACATGCATGCATATATGTACATACATGCTCATATTTACACACACACACACACACACACACACACACACGCCAGGAATCCTCTGGCCTCTGAGAATCCCGGCTCTCCATGTCAGGGTGTGCTAGTAAATTGACTCTCCAGGGGGAAAACAGGCCTTAATTTGTAGGATTTACCAATTTCCTTGATGTAAATATTTCCACTGTGGCAGACTTTAAGCTACCAATAGTTTAGCGAGAGACTTGCAAAATTCCTGAATATTTAACAAATTGACTCTTACTGACACAAACAGACCAGCGTCTCGGGACCATCCCAGGCCTGGTTACTGTAGGAATGACCTGAGGTGGTCTGAGCAGATGCAACAAGCAAGGGTCTTGGCCTGGAGTGAGCTCAATCTCCGACAGTGGAGTCCTTGAGCTCCCAGTGTGTCACAGAAGGACCCCAGTTAGGCTCAGAGAGGGGGGAGCTAGAGGCAGGCAGGTGAGCTCATCTCAGGAGGCAGTGAATTCCCCCTATGTCCAGAGGTATAAAAGCAGGGCCAGAGGACCACTTGGTGGGGACACAAAGAGACACAGGGACACCTCCTTTTCTTACTACCTCTGCAGGGCCCATACTCAGTGCTTTTGCCCTGAATCACAGCACAGAGTAATGCAGGCTTAGGTTGTTCTTGTCTTCCTGGAACTAGGAAACCCACTTCTCATGGATGGGAGACCCGGCTGCCCGAGCCAGAACTCACGTGATACCACTCAATATGTTCAGTGGGCTTGGCTGAGAGCCCGGCCCCAGCCTCTGTTTTCTGGCTCCTGTTCATGCCCTTGGTTGGCCTGGTGGGAGGCGGCGGGCATCCTCCGGCTGCATTGGTCTGGCTCTGTCTGTCCTGATTTCCCTACAGGGTCCATCCATGCTCCCCAAAAGTGACCTTCTGGAATGATCCTGGGGCCCCGATTTTCCACTGCCCCAGCAGGTAAGTTCTCATCTGTGTGTGTGTGATGTTGATAAGGATAGGAGCCTATGCCTGTGTGTGAGGAAAAATGCTTGTAAGAAATAGAAAAATAGCAACTATCATCTTATTGAGCACTTATTTAAACAAACAAGGCCTTGAGTAGCACTGTGGCTATGAGGCTATGAACACAGACCCTGGAGCCTGCAGTTGAGGACCAGGGGTTGTAAGCCTGCTTCTTCCACCAGCTGTGTGATTTGGGACAAGTTCTAATCTCTCTGTGCCTCAGTTTCTTCAACTGTAAAATGGACCTGACTTACAAAGTTGTGCTGAGAACTGAGCTGATAGGCGTAAAGCCCTGAGGTGGTGCCTGGCACACAGTAAGTGCAATACAAGTGTCCGTTATTCTTATCATAGTAAGACTATTATTCTGATTGTTTAATAGCCCGTTTAATGTCAAACACTCTATTCAGCAATTTTTTGGATTTATCCCATTTAATCCTCACAATGGTACCATGAAGTTGGTATATTCCTGTCCTCCTTTTACAGATGAGGGATCTGAAGTTCAGGGAGGAAAAGTAACTTGTCCACATTTCCAAAAGGGGTAAGCAGCAGAGCCAAAGCCCCAACTCTTAATTCCTAGGGGTACCTTGGTGAAGATCCTTATAGCAACCTAAGCCATGGGCAGGCTCAGTTGTCTTTGTCAACAAACAAATCCACAGAAACGGAGTTATAAAGAACCCCCCTGAAACCTGCAATAAGTAGCAATGATACATCTTGTCTTTTGATCATCCCATGGCGGCCACACCAGGAAGATAAAGCCAGAACAAATGGTGGGATGGTCAGGAAAGGGCCTGCCTTGTTTTATACCCCACGTGCCTCATCTGTTATCCCTGCACAAACTGAAAAGGCCCTTTGCCACGTGACAACGCAGGGAGGGCATGTTTAGGCTGAGAACCTGTCCCTGCATGGAGGCTGGGTGAGAGGCCCCGATGGAGCGGACTATAGGCCTCTTCTTGACCCTGGCAAACCAGGGTGGGCAGGGATGGCTGCAGCCTTGCCCTGCCCAAGAAGCTGTGGGGTGTGTCCCTGGCCTTCCCCAGGTCTGTATCCAGACCCCTGCTGTGGTGAGGGCCCATGCAGAATGAGGATCCCCCTCTGCCCCTGGAGTGGAGGGAGGCAGCAAGGGGCCATGAGCAGGGCAGTAGGAGTAGGAGCAGGAGCCCCAGGAAGTTTGGAAATAGGACTGTGCTCCAACCCTTGGCACATGCTCCATTGTCCCCTTGGGCTTCACCTACAAAATGCAAATTCCAAGATAAAATTCTAAGAATTTCTAGAAAGTAACAATGGAGCATTAAACCGTAAGCTCGGAAAAAAAAAAAAAAAAAAGTAAGCTCGGGGCCCTTCTGAGCATGGGCCACTGCACCCAGGCACAGCCCTCTGTTCGACTACTGGGTCCCACGGATCTGCACCCAAATGGCTCCTTTTCACCAGGATCTGCCTGGTCATTTCCCCCCAGACTGTTGGAGGAGCCCCCATTCACCTTCAGGGGGAAGCATTGCTTCCTGCATTCTGTGACAAGAGCCAGCTTCCCCCTGGCATGTCTGCCACCTCCTGCTCCCCATGCCCTGTGCCCCGGCTGTGCCAATCACACACTCGACTGCTCCCTTTTGCTTATCCTCCGTCTGTTCTGACATTTGCTCAGTGTCCTTCCCTGGCACCACCTGTAAGCTCCTATTCAAATCTTGCAGGTTCATCAGGTTTTCACCAGCCTCACGAAGTCTTCCCTGATCTCAGGAAGAGGAAAGTTTTCTTTTCTTTCCTATCACTGTGCCTTACTCCGTTATAATCCATTATCACACTCACTAAGTTTGTTCCCTCATTTATTCAGTATATATTTATTGGGCACCTATTATGTTCAGTGACAGCCTGGCTGATCCTCTCTTCATCTGACTCTCTGCTTTGAGGGATAACCAACCCCCAGAGGTCACTGTCTGAGTTCTGTTCATCTTTGTATATTCAGATCCAAATAAATATTTGTTGAGTTAAAGAAGGTAGGGGAAGAGAGGGAAGGAAGGAATAGAATGGATTGGGCATGTGTGAGGGAGAGGGGCAAGATGGTACCATTCACTCTGATGCTGACAAAGGTGGGAGGAGAACAATTTGGAATCAGTAAGGTTAGCTGCCAGGGCACTAGAGCTGCAGGGTGAGAACATTCCAGACTCGGGGGAGGGAGCACTTTTTACCAATTACTCCCCTGCCCCATTCCCGCCAATGAAGCACCAGAGGTCCTCCCTCTCTACATTGCTTCCAGAGTTCTTTGGCTTTGAGAAATAATCGGGAAATGGGATGGGATGTCTGGTTGTATCTTTGAGGGATGTGAACCTAGTTTCTGATTAAATACCCCGTCCATTCTGTGGTTTTAGAAAACATAACATTATCCAAAATATGCACACATGTGTCACACATACGTGTCACACACATGTGCACACTCACACACGCTTATGCACACACATGGGGGTGGGGCAAGGGGTAGAGCAGCTCCCATCACAGTCACCTCCCAGGGTGGCCGCTCCCTCCTGCTCTGGCTGAGGCCCATCCACCCTGACCCCACCTGCCACACCCAGTTCCCACTGGCATCTCAGGCACTGGATACCTCTGTAGCCTGACCCTCCAGTCTCACCCCTCGTCTTCCTCTGATCCTGACCTCACCTTGCACACCCAGTGACCGCACCCTGACTCCACATGTCATGACCCCACCTCGACCTCATCCAATCCTGATTTTGCTCTGAGCTCATGGCCGGGACCCTTGCATAGTCCCTGCTGAGGGGGCATCCTCAGGGCAGCCCCTTCTTCTGAGTGAACTGTGCTGTGGGGAATCATGGGAGAAGCAGGCCTAGCCCCACTCAGGTGTTCTTCCCTGACTCTAAATACAACCACATTTTCCTCAACTGCTTTACATTGTTTGGGAAAGGAGGCAGGAGAGAAGTTTAAACCTGTAGGTAACTGTATATACTCAAGTCTCCCCAGTGGTTGCCAAAAAAAATCTTATTCAAGCCTTCCTTCCCCCTGGTTCCCTCCCAAGACATCTTGAACGTCTCTTCTTCCTGCTTAGTCTCTGTGGGCCGCAGGACTGGCCAAGCCTCTGTGAAGCCTTTTACTCCTGTCTTCTCTGGACCTACAGTCCTCTACTTTCTCCCTAGCTCACTAGCTACCCCTCCTCACTTCCCTCCTTCTCCCCTTCCTCCCCTGGCCCCCTGGATATTGGTGCTCTCCAGGGCCTTGAACCAGTCCTCTTTCTCTTGCTGAACATACCTCCTTGCAGCCCAGGATGTGCTTTCTTTCACTGTGGCATTTTACACCACGGCCCCTGCATCTTTGTCTCCTGCCCCAAGCAGGCTCCTGGCCCCCACAGCCAGCAGATTCCACACATCTCCCCTTGGGTGTCCCGTGTTCAGAATGGAGGACAAGACTTTCCTCCCATCCACCCCTCCTGGCCCAGACTGTCCTTCCTCCTGGATTTAGCATCCTGGTGAATGGCACTACCATCACACAATGGCCTGGGAATTCTCCAGAAACCTGGCAACCTGCTAGGTCCTCTACTTCTCTTTTTCTCTTCCCTCAAACTCAACAGTCACCAAAGCTATTAATTTCAACTCTTTTTTTAAATTAAGATTTTATTTATTCATGAAAGACATACAGAGAGAGGCAGAAACATAGGCAGAGGGAGAAGCAGGCTCCCTGCAGGGAGCCAGACACAGGCCTCTATCCCAGGACCCCAGGATCATGACCTGAGCCAAAGGCAGCCGCCCAACCACTGAGCCACCCAGGTGTCCCTCATATTACCTCTTTAATGCCTCTTGAACCTGGTCCCCTTCTCCACTACCATCACCACCCTGGCTGGCCACTCTCAATTCTTATGTAAACGATTGGCAGGCGGTTCCTATCTGGTTTTCCGGTCTCCACACCACATTCCTTCATTCCAAAGCAACCTTTCTAAGAAATCAGATCATGTCCTCTAACTTCCTGAAACCCTCAAGGGCTTCCCCAAGGCCGACAAAGTAAAGTGCACAATCCTTACTAGACATCCCAAGCTCTTCACAGCCTTGTCTCTGCCCACTGTTTCTTCTTCCTCAGCCTCTGCAGCTCTGCCCCCATTAGCCCATTCCTCAGTGTCCACCCACCTGCCATAGGCCACCACTTCATGCCTCTAACATGTTGCAGTTGGGTCCAGGTCCAAAGTGTTGACTTCAGAACCAGTAGCCTTGGGATGGAGGAGGGTAGAAGGGCCACTGGTATATACCATGTACTCACTCAGCAATCGTTCAGTGAGCCTGTTCTGTTCCAGGCACTGGGGAGAGAGTGGGGAGAGTCCAAGGGTCATGCCCTGGACTCCCGGCGCGGGGCGGGGGGGGGGGGGTGCGGGCAGGTACAGAACACAGAGGAGCAACTGAAGAGTGTGATGACATCCTGCCATGCTTTAGACGCAGGTATCGAAGGCAGTGGATCAGGAGAGAGTGGACCTGGGGAAGCCGATCTGGAGCCACTGTGATGGTCCAGGAGAGAAACTGCAGTGCCTGGAAGGAAGAGGAGGCAGTGAGAATAGAGGGATGTTCGGAAAGTGGAATGTACAGAACTATACAACTAAGTCACTATGGGGTGCAAGAGAAGATTCTAGAATGACTTCAAGGTTTCTGCCTCAGGCAAGAATGGGATGGTGGTACCATCCATGAAATGAAAACAGAGGGCATGGGGAACAGATGTGGACCCCAGCTGCCTTAGGTCCTTGTTTTTTTTCGTTGTTATCATCGTTATTGTAGCTAACAGTAAGGAGCACACACTGTAGCCAAGCAAGTGCTAAGTCGTTTACCTGGAGGCTGCGGTGGCTGCAGGGCTGCCAGTCCCTGTGCGGACAGCCCAGCCGGGCTCGGTGGCTGTAGCCTTTGGGGTGTCTGTCCAGAGCATCCTCCTTGCAGGTTTACCTGCTTTCTGCAGTGGTACTCTCACAATTCTCGCCTCCCTTGAGGAGAGGATTATTATCCCTGTTCTGCAGATGGGGCTACTGAGTCTCGAGAAAGCTCAATAATTTGCTTACACTTACAGAGTGGCAAATGAAGGAGCCAGGATGCCAGGCCAGGCCTGGCTGACGCCAAAGCCCCCTCTTATAACAGCAGCTCTGCAGGCAGTGGCCCCTTCCTGGGGTGTGAGGCTCTGTGGGGCTGCCCTGGCCTTACATCCAGGGCTACTTTTTGGAGTTTCTGCCTCCATTCCCTGCTTCATGCTCACAGGTGTAGCTTGCTCTTCTTCATCATGGCTCTGGATTCCTCCAGTGCCTGCTGGTAGCGGTGGGTGGTAGGGATCCAGAGCTGGGGCCACAGCCTGGCCTGTGGACAGTGGTCTCACTTCTCACACACATCAGAGCCAAGAGCTGTACCCTCCGAGGCCTCCTCTGCCCCTCCATGACCTGCCCTTCCACTCTGAGCTACACGGCTGCGACAGAGGTCAAGGACTTCATGGGGTTTGCAGAGGCTGGGTTGGGGAGTGGGCTTTGGTGGAGTGGAGTGGAGTGGAGAGGAGAAGCAAGGCAGGGGGCGCCACGGAGCCCTCCAGGGTGGCAGATGAGCTTGTGAGGTTGTACCTGCTGAGCTCCCCTGAGCAACCAAGCACTGGAAAATCAATATCGTTTTCCACTTTCTGTGCTGGGCGACTCATTTTCATTATGTCTCACGCTTCCTCTGTGCTGCTGGGGACTGAGACGGTTCTCTGGCCATGGTCCCAGCCCTAATCTCTGTACAGGATGACAAGCTTGGTGAGCACATGGCTCTAGGACCCATGGTCTGTTTCACACTGCCTCAGAACCTGGGGGCCATCCCCAGGCCTGCCACCCTTAGCTCCACCCCTGCCCTTCTTAAACACATACACACACACACACACACACACACACTCGACCCTAACTCATCACCCACATTTTTCAGAGGGTGGAATATGTGACCATTGAAGCACCAACACTTCATCATTTTAACCCTTATGGATGAAAATCTTGCCCAAATGTTCTCAAATCTCCCCTGACATTAAAAAAAAAATAAAACCTGTATCTTTATCTCTTTTTATTAAAATAATAAATATCTGTTATATACAAAGTTTGGCAACTATAGGCCATTAGGAGGAAAAATTATTTCATGCAGGAGTCATTAATGAAGAAGAAAATGCAGACAGGTGTGCAGGCATATGGGGTCTGTAAGGATTTGCAGGTATGCACCAAGAGGGGGATGTGTTTATCACCCTCCAGCATCATCTCCTCAGAGAAGGAAGGAGACTGATCCACAGCGCTCAGAAGTGCCTAGACCACAGCAGGTGTAGACATGTAGCCTGAACTTGGGAATGTGCTTCTGCATAAGGATACAGCTCCTCCTAGCCAGCCTCGGGCCCTTCCCCGGCTCCAATTCAACAGAGACTCAGGAAGGAAACAAAGAGCTCGGAGTAAAATACACATCCCGACTCTTACTTTGAAGAGAGGTCCCCCACACTCTTAGCTAGTCTATTTTATCTTTTTTTCACGAAGAATTCACAAAGTTTGGCTATCTTAGTCCTCGTGCTCCAGAGTTGATTCTTGCCTCCAAGCTCACCAACAGTTCAGAGCAACACTAGGAAGTGAGGATGCTCTGGACAGACACCCCGAAGGCTACAGCCACCGGCCAGGCTGGGCTCTCCGCGCAGGGACTGACACCCCTGCAGCCACCGCAGCAGCAGAGCGCTTCAATACATTACGCTTGCAAACGCTTGCAAACGTAACCAGGATGGGGGCCATCTCAAGACGAAGCCCTGTCTAGGACTTCTTTAAGAAGGCACAGGAGGCATATGGTATTCGTGTTTTATTCCGTTCTTCCGTGCAGCCCCCGCCCTAGCCATCCCTCACTCTGCTCCACAGGCCCACACTCAACTATTCTGAAGACGAGAGAGGAGCACACTTGTATTACCTCCAGCGAGGGATGATCTGGAAAGCCCAGCCCTGGCGCCTGGTGCTCCCCTGTCCCCTTGCACCCTCCACCCTCTACTTAGCTCTCCCCCTACCCCACCTCCCTCCCCAGTAGGGTGGATTCCGGAGCCCCAGGAGCAGATCAGCCTCTGCAACAATGATTAATTGACCCTAGCAGTTTAAGAATGCTTATTTGCACACAGTTATGAAGTGTCACAATATGTCTCAAATGCAAGCGGCTTCCATTAGAAGCGGAACGGCGGAGCGGGAAGCGCCAGCAATATTTCCTTAAAAGTTCATCGTAGGCAATGGGGTAGTGTGCGGAGCTAAACAAATCCAGGCAATAATGGAAATGTAGCATGAAATTACTTCTGTAAACAACAACCATTCATTATTTGAACATTTTTCATAAGCGAGCAGGCAGGGAGGGGGCAGGGGCCGTGGGTGGGAGGGGAGGGGGCTTCAGCAGGCAGGGCCCGAACACCCACTGGAGTCTCGGGCGCAGCTTTCTGGGGGCTCCCGGTGCCCATCTGTCTTCAGAAAAATGCCGAGGCGAGGCTCCGATCTGCCCAGCGCCTGCCGTCAGGTTCCCTTTCTTCATTAAGCGGGATTGGCTCAGGCAGAGGGAATGTATGATTTAAGGAGGAAAGAGAGGCCCACTACTTAATGTTGATTTGGCGGAGTGTATAACCCCGGAGAGAAATGTAAATAGCAGCCTGCAATAACATGACAGCCCACTAATCATATTTACAAACGATATTAAATCTGTCCGCACGCAGGCCTGCCTGCGGATTGGCCCGGCCGTAATTGTCATTGTAACCAGCGCCGGCTTATGGGAGGATTTAACTGCAGTGATATAAGGTGAGTTGCGGGCTTATTATGACTTTATTATTACCCGGTTTATGTTTATTAAAACAATTTGTCATGCAGAGCAGGAATGGAGGAATGGGAGCATTAAATCGTGCCATACTCAACCTGGAGAGATGACTCCGGGGATGAATGGCAGCAGGCCCCCAGGCTCCACTCGGTCTCCTCCGGAGCCGGCCCCAGGGGCACCAGCCACCTGGAGCCTCGGCCTGGCCCACAGGCCGCTCTGCCCAAACCACAGAGCCAGGCGACACCCAGCCAGAGGCTCTTCTGTGCTTGTGACTGCCTTTCAGGAGTCAGCTCCAGACAGCCCTGGGCGGGATGATGGCCGGAGTTATCGCAGGGCTTCTGCAGGGGTGACCACGAGGGCCCCACGGAGGGCTCCCCTTGCCGGCAGGGACAGAGCCAGGCCCGCCAAGGCGCCACCGAGAGAGCCTGCAGAGGCTCAGCACAAAAGGTCTTGGAAGAAGTTTAATAAAAGCTGCTTTATTTTCTCTGGGGGTCCTTATTGGTTATTATCAAATTTATTTCATCCCCAATCTTTGTTCTTTGGCAAGACAGAGAAAAGGGAGGGTAGATGGGTCTGAGAGGAACAGGTCCACGCGACTAGTAAATAACACTCCCTTTCCCCAATCCAATTACCCGAGGAAGAGAGGCGCTGGGAGGCGGGAGGACCGAGGTAGCAGCTCCCAAGGATGGAACTGGGGCTGAAGCCTGGTGTCGCAGGCACCAGTTCTCGCTGCCAATCCCAGGAAAGACCCCACATGCTGGGGATGGACCCATGGATGCACTAGAACTCTCTCTGCGACTGTCACCAAAGCTTTGGAAACGTGACCCTTGGTCAGAGTGACCTGAAGAGGGAAGAGCTGAACAGTGGCAAGAATAGCCCTCATGAACCAAGTGGCTGCATTTTCAGGGTCTCTACTGGCCCTTATTGTGCCTCTGTGCATATTAAAATTAGGAAAAGGTTCCCCTTCCTCCAGGCAGGGGTGAGCATACAGGGCCAGGGTTTGGAAAGCAGAGCAAAGTCGGGATTCCAACTCTCATTTGCCCCCTTAACCCTTGTGCAGTGAACAACTTACACAAGTGTACATGATGGCCGTACCTGCCCCTCTACCCGCAGCCTTGTGGCCTAAAATGTCATTATTTAGCAACTGACTACCTGCACAATGTCTCCAAAGCCATTGATGTCCTGGGCAGAGAAGTAAGGAGACTCTCCAGAGGAGGTAATGGACAGCAAGAAAGGACGTTCCCATCATCACTATCTACCAGGATACCCACAGGTATCAGGCCTTCTGGTAGGTGAGGGCAGGCAGAAAGATAAACTGTTCAGGCTCCTTCTGGGCTGAGCCATGCTGCCATGGGATATAATACAAGGAACTTCCCGCAAGAGCTGCTCTGGGACATGGTGCCTCCTTTGGATCTCTATTCTCCAGGGGCATGGGACACCTGCTCCCAGGGGTACAGCACCTGGTGGATGCCTCAAGTGCAGTGTCTTTGAAAAAGGGTCACCACATCCCTCTGCTCCCCCCGTTCCTGTCTGACCAAAGAGCCAGCTTGGAGATCCTGAGCCTGGCATTAGGGCACTGGAGGTGACCTCCTCAGCCAGAATTCAGCCTTTGTTCTGGGCCCCCTCCTGGCAGGTGGGCTTCTGGCCTCTGCTCACACACCTCCTGTGGTTGGGAATTCACTCCCTCCTGAGGTGGCCTCTCTGGCTTTTGGAAACCTTTCCTGGGATACGCCCCTACTTTTCACAGAGGACTCTGAAAATGAGGCTCATCCCCTGCTTCCCTCGCACCTGCTTTTCTTCTGGCTGCATAGCAACCCTACAGCACGACTTCTGGGCCCCTCCCTGCCGGCGTCCTGCCTCCTGGTGCTCTGGGGTCCTCCAGAGTCCCCCATGGACTGTGCCCCCACACCCCACTTGAGCATTCCCATGGGTGCAGCCCAGATGGAGGTGGAGTTGGACCCTCCCCACAAGGCCTGGTTCTGGGGTGGCTGTCTGCTAATTGTGGACCCAACTCCCCAGGCCTGGGGAAGCCTGTGGGCCTTGGGTTCCCTTTGTCTCACTTAAGAAAGGAGTCACCAAGCAGTGGCTCAGAGGAAGAACAATAAGCCTTTATTGCGGCTGCCCTTCTCCATAAATGCTCAACCCGCTGGCCAGTGGGAGAGGCCGAGCTGGCAAATTAAAAGTCTCTAAACTTTCTTTATGTCTCCTTGGACACTCCAGCGACTTTAACACTGAATAGGCTGGCCTGCCTCAGAGACAAAGAGGCAGCCTGGGGTTAAGGAGGATCAGCAGGTGTGGTCCCTTCCCAGCCAATGGATGATGGCTGGGTGGGGTGGGGGTGGGGCCTGGGGGGCTCTGAGACCCCGAAGGCCTCTTGGGGCCAGACCCTGCTTCCCTGCTTCCTGGCAGCCTTCACTGCTGTGGATGGTAGACACTGAATCCCCACTGGCCGTCTCTGTGGTCCAACCTCAAGGAAAGTATAGGCCGGACCCCTAGAGAGTTTTAGCTTCCCACCTACCTGCCCCACCCTCACTGTGTCCTGAGGCTGGTGTACCCCCAGAAGGGGTTGTGGGCCAGGTCTGGTTCTGCCACAGGGGAGGCCCTCCCACAGCTCCCACCAAAGACTTTGGCTCAGAGTCTCTGAGCTCTGACACCGGCTGAGAGGCAGCAGGTCCAAATTAACAGTCCTGTTAACACCTGTAGTTCCCACATTATTAAACTCTCTTCACTCCCCAAATTGCCAGGGTTTCCTCCTATGTACCAGCATGGTGCTGGGTCATGCCATCTTTCCAGTAACAGCTTAGTCATAGGCACCTGGGAGAGCCCCATTCTCCTGCAAACAAGTGCCAAGATTTGCAGAATAGAGATTACCTTTGCGGGAGGGTACTGACTGGGAGGAGGCACAAAGGAGCCTTCTGGAACACTGGAAATCTAGGCTTTGGGCTGGGTGTTGGTTACACGGGTATAAGCATGTGTAAAAAAATCATTGAGTTACACCCTTTGCTGTATGTAAATGTAAAATTGTAGTGATAGCAAACAAACATAGGCTCATCCTTTAAGGGCCTCAGTTTTTTTTTTTTTGGGGGGGGGGTGAAACTTTATTTTTTTGAAGTGTCCAAGCTAAGGGCATCAGCTTGGATCCCAGCTCTACCACTCCCCAGCTGAAGGACCAACAGGACACCTTACCCGATGTTAGGGCTTAGTCTCTTTGTCTGTAAACGGGGAGATGATCACCTGCCTCTTTCCCACTGGCCCTCGAGCTCCATGAGAACAGGGGCCACAGAGAATGTTCCAGTAGACAGCAAAGACTTCCCTCTGTGACTCTCTGGGCTCCACTCAAGGACCGTTTTAAGAAACTGCCAATAGAGGAAGACCCTCCTCAAGTGTTGGCCAGGGCTGTTGGTCTGAGGGAAGCCGTGGCTCCCTAGGAAGCATCTTACCTTGTTTTACCAACTTCCTGGTTATAATGTGATTTTTGGTGAGGCCCTGTGTGCCTCTAGCTGCTCTTCCATAAGGGGCTTGGGGTCGCCTGGCTCTCCCATGGAAAGGAGGACCAGAACTGGGGTGCTGAGGCTAAAATGGGGCCTGGACTCTGGAAATTAGGAGCAGGAGTCCTAGGAGGTGTTGGAGCAGCTGGCTTTGGCTTGGAGAGGGGCCGGAGTGGGGTTTGCTCTTCTGGGCAGGAAGGGAAGGTCTCCAGAAAGAGCGGAGGCCCAGTGATGAAGCCCTGACTCCAACTGGCTCTCTGGGAGAGGAGGGGACCTGGAGTCTCAGTCGGGGATGGTGGGGAGGTGACCCTGCCCCTGCCCACCGGATTACCCCATCTCTCTTGGGCCCCCACCAGGCCGGATGTTCCAAGCTGTTTTGGGAGGAAGGGTCCCTTCTCTCCATCACTCTATCTGATCTTCTGCTAGGCTAGTTCTTGGCAATTTCTTGCTCTGTTTCTTTAATCCCTGATTCTTCTCAAGCGCAGAGGGAATAGGAAAAAGCTGAAGGCCTGTTGAGGGGGAGTGGGGGGGAGGGGTGAAAAGAGGTGAAGGAAGTGGCTCCAGCCCCAGGCACCCAGCCTCCATACAGGGTGGCGATAGCAAGGGCCCCCGAGGGTCTGGACCAGGGCAGAGACTGCTTCCTCCTTGACCTCCCAAGGACTGGCCGGGTCAGTGTGAGTGGCCCGGGGGGGTGGGGGGGGTGGGGCGATCCTGCTGGGCTGCAGTCATTTTTATAGGTGAAGACCAGAGGGCCAGGGTGCACAGCACCAAAGGCAAAAGCCAGACCATGGGGTAGAAGATACAGTCAACTCACTGCTGCTCAGCAAACTCCCGGACACAGAGCTGGGACTCAGGTAAGGCTCGGGCCATGGCTCAGACACAGTCTAGGCTGGTGTCGAGGGTCCCCAGGCCCCAGAATGGCAGCTTCCCCACTGGATGCTGCAGGGGGTGGGGGAGAAGAGGGCTGTGTGGGTCCCAGTGAACCAGCCGGCCAGTGCTCCCCTCTGTGGCTTGCCCTGGAACCCCCCTCAGGCCTCAGAAGCCCTCCTGCTTCTAGGGGAGGCTGTGGGGGACTTTGACATAGGGCAGGCTCTGGAGAACAGCGTCCGTGTGGTGTCTGCAACTTCTTAGAGGAAAAACCTATTGAGAAGCTCAAATCATGGCAGTAATTAGGCCACTTATTTTGCAAAAGTCCAAATTAAATGGAAAATTTGGTGCTAATGAAAATGTTTCATTTTCCCCTTTTATTAAATCTAGCTCTGTGCCTTCTAAGAGTTCGGGAATAGCCAGCCCCTGATGGCTTTCTCACAGCCAGTTCATATCCTCCGATTGTAGAGTTGCTGAGATAGAACACGCTCCCAGGGCCTCTAGTTACTGGCTCAATTGAAAAATGTCCTTCATAAGGTAGCAGCATTAACCCACCCCTAGCCACCCACTCCTCCAGCCGTCCCCCAACCTCCACCCCCACCACTCCTGGCCTTCTGCTTGCCACCGCCAGCCAGGCTGTGAGGGCCCCAAGGACCCCAGGCCCCAGGGGGCCAGGCCAGTGTGCTCCTTAAAGCTGGGCCTGCTCCCTCTGGAGCCCAGGAAAATCCAAGCTCAGCATCTTCTTCCAAGAGCCCTGTGGCCCTACCTACCACTGCAGGGTGCCTGCATCCTGACCACAGTTCTGGAAAGTGTTGCCAGGCCTGAGATTCTGATCAGACCTGTGCTTTGATCCACCACTTACCAAAGAGAGGGCTCAGGCAACTTGATTTGCCTTGCTGGGCTTCAGTTTACAGCCCAACGGTAAATTGGGGGTGCTGCTACTATCTGCCTTGTAGAATGTTGTGAGAGTGAACAGGGAAGAGATATTGCAGAGCACCTGACAGGGGCATGGGTAGAGCACAACTCTCTGGAGCCTGGTGCCTCCTGGAAGCACTCTCCCTGGCTAGGGTTAGTTAGGACACGGGTTCGATCACTCCCTTCCCTGGGATTTCCTCTGGCAGGTTTGACTGGGGTGAGAAGAGACACCCCCACACCAGGCTGGATATTAGAGCTGGAGTAGCCCACTCTTATCCCTACCAGCAGAATGCCTGGCCCTGGGCACCTGGCCCTCAGGGATGGGGAAGTTGGGGGGTGAGTGTAGTAGGTGGGAAGGTCATCTCACACAGATAGACAGACAGACAGACAGACATGTACTGGCTCGCCTCAGCCCTCCTCAGTGGGACTGTCAAGGACTCGTCAATGGGTCCCAAGGAAACTTATGCCTTGAAGTGCAGGCCTCACTTAAACCTACAATTCAAAGCAACTCTTGATTGGTCTCTCCACAAAAATTTGTCAGAAGCCTAGGGGCACCTGGGTGGCTCAGTTGGTTAAGCATCTGCCTTCTGCTAAGGTCATGATCCCAGGGTCCTGGGATTGAGCCCGGTATGGTCGGTTGGGCTCTGTGCTGAGCAGGGAGTCTGCTGCTCCCTCCCCTTCCCCTCCCCACCCCCCACCCCACCCCCCACCCCCCACCCCCGTTTGTGCATTCTCTCTCTCTCTCTAAAGTAATAAATAAAATCTTAAAAAAAGAAAAAAAAAAGGAAAAAAGAAAGGCAGCAGCAGAGCCTAGAGTGTACCCAGCACCCGGTTAGAGGACTGGACTAGAGGACGCGGAGTAGAGGTGCAGAGCAAACTGTCATAACATAAGGAGCCCATGTCTCTCAGACTCCCATGAGCACCCCAACCCAGATACCCGATACCCAGATGAGAAATGTGGCTGCACTTTGACTCTTTCTTCCTTATACCCCAATGTATAGTCTCCACTTGTTGATCAGCTTCCGACTGACTGTTCCCTGCTCCCTGCCCCACACAGCTTCCTTATGCCCCTCACCAGAATTATAGTCACAATCCTCCCTCTCACAGGCCCCAGAGGGATCCTTCTAAAATGGACATTCGAACTCCTTGCCCTCTGCTTCAACCACTGTGAAGCTCCCATTACATTCAGGATAAGATACAACTCCGTAGTCCACATGTTGTGCCCCACCCTCACCTCCCAACCTCTTTCTGGCCACGTCCCCCTTCATCAGACCCTCCACTCCTACAGGACAGCTAGCAGGTTCTCAAATGGACAGCAGTCTCTCATGCTTTGAGTGATGCCGATTGTTTTTGCTCCCTTAGGATTTCTTCTCATTCTGAGAATGGAATCCTCTCTTGTGAGGAAACAGGTCTATGTGGTTGGAATGAAGCTGGTTGGTGACCTAAGTTGGTGATCTAAGATAATAATACCCCATCCTTTTAGGCTCGGTGGTTAATTCAAGAATGGGAACATCACCCAAACAGGTCCTATTAAGAGTCTTCTCTGGGAGTATTGGCTGGCACTTATGAAAGAGACCACCTCCTAATGATATTACTGTGCTGAAAGGAAGTGAGTCCCGGGCTCTTGAGGACCGTCTGATTCCCTATGTAGGGAAAGCCTATCTGAAAGCTGTGGAGAGAAGTAGTCTGAAAATCTATTAAGTGCCTGGATCCAGCCATGCCTGAACTCACTCACCTGGTTTTCAGTTATGTAAATATAAATCTTGTGTGTTTGCCTAGTTTGAATCTTAACTAAGACAATAGCTGAATTGCTTCACACTCTGTTTAAACTGTCAGCAGGTCTCACCTCCCTTGTCATATTGGAAAATAAGACCACTAATTTCAAGACTCATCTCAAATATCAACTTCTTTAAGAAGTCTCTTTTCCCGGGACCCCTGGGTGGCTCAGCAGTTGAGCATCTGCCTTGGCTCAGGGCATGATCCTGGGGTCCCGGGATCGAGTCCCATATCGGGCTCCCTGCATGGAGCCTGCATCTCCCTCTGCCTGTGTCTCTGCCTCTCTCTGTGTGTGTCTCTCATGAATAAATAAAATATTTTTAAAAATCTCTTTTCTTTAGTCTGATTGTGATGATACCCCTTCTTCGCGCTCCCATAGTTACTTCATCCTGTGTCACAAGGACCCATCACACAACCAAACGCAGTCCTTTAGATGACAGGATCCATGCATAATCCACCTCTATATTCCTTTTGCCCAGCATATGATTAGATACAAGGGAGACATGCAGATACCATGCAAAATATAGATCTTTTTAATAGAAAAAGAACAGGCAAAGAACCAATATTGTTTAGGGATGTACATATAAGTAACAAAACAGTAAGAAAAAATAAGAAAATTATCTTCCTAAAAGTCAGGATGGCAGTTGCCGCTGTGGAGCAGAAAGAGAATGCAGATGGAGAGGAGTGCACAGATTTCTGAGATTCTGGAAATACACTGTTTATAAATTTGAGTGATGGTACATAGATGTTTACTTCATTGTATTTCTTTACATTCTGTGTAAAATATGTATACTTTTTTATACATATAGTATAATTCACTACAACAACAAAAAAGTGAGATATTTTTGGACCTAACTTTTTTTATTGTTTTCTAATTTTATTGAACTGGAGTCATAGAACATGTGTCATTAATTATATCAGATTTCTAATATCTGTTAAGACGTCCTTTGTGGCTTATTATATGGTCAATCTTGTTAATGTTCCATGTGTACTTAAAGTATACTCTTTATTGGATATGGGGTTTTACATACATACATTAAGGAGGAGTTAATTGTGTAGTTTGATCACAAGTATTCGGCTGTATATGTTCTTATTAATCATTTGTTCCATCAGTTTCTGAAGGAGCAGTGTTAAAATTTCCCATGATGATTGTAGGTTTATCAGTTTCTCCCACATTTTACTATATAATTTTGTTTAATATATTGTTCATTTTTCCCTCAAAATTCTGTCATTTTAATAGTTAACGTCATTAAAAACAATCAGGTTCAGTATCACTGTAGATTCCTATTGAATTGTTTCTCTAATCAGTATTCACCTTTTTACAATCTCTGGGTGCCTGGGTGGTTCAGTCACTTAAGCATCTGCCTTCAGCTCAGGTTGTGATCCCAGAATCCTGGGATGGAGCCTCATGTTAGGCTTCCTGCTCAGCAGGGAGCCTGCTTCTCCCTCGCCCTCAGCCCCTCCTCCTGCTTGTGCTGTCCTGCACTCTCTCTTTCTCAAATAAATAAATAAAATCTTAAAAAAAAAACTCAAAAAAAATTTTTGCCTTAAAATCTCTTTCACTTCTGTTACATTATAATATATAATTATATTACATATATAATATAGAATTATATGTGTAATATTATAATAATTATTATAATCTTATAACATTATACTATTACTATATCTCCTTAGTTAGTATTTATATGTTCTCCTATCCTTTTACTATCAAGTTTTCTGCACTGTTATGTTTTAGTTGTTATATCTCTTATAAACAACTTATAACTGGAATTTAAAAATCTCAGACTATCTGGCAATAAGTAAGCTTAATCCATTGAAATGAATTGTGATTACTGATAAACTTGGTGTTTTTTATACCATCTTGCAAAAATTTCACCATGTATTTTTTTCTTTGTTTCTTTTCCTTTTCTGCTTTCAACTGAATTTACTGAGTTCTTTTTATTACCTTTTTTTTTTTCCTCTATAGTCGTTTGGATGTTACACTTTTTTTTTAAGTCTAAATATAATTAATATCTTTAATTGCCTCCTACAATACAAAGATCTTTAAATGTTTTAACTCCAGTACCTGCTCCCATCTCCGTGTTATTGTTATAAAGTACTTTAGTTCTACTCTGTTCTTTTTTTTTTTTTTTTTAAGATTTTTATTTGACAGAGAGAGAGCACGAGAGAGCACAAGTGGGGGGGTAGGGACAGAGGGACAGGGAGAAGCAGGCTCCCCACTGAGCAGGGAGCTGGACACGGGCAATCCCAGGATGCTAGGATCATGATCTGAGCCAAAGGCAGACGCTTAACAGCCTGAGCCACCCAGGCACCCCATTTCTATGCTGTTTTTAACTCCTCTCAGAGGCTAATCTTTATTTTTTGTAGGTGATGCTTGTTTAGATTAGCCAACCATGTTTTCTACTATATTTGCTCATCATTACTACTTTTTGGTCTTGATTTCCTTCTAAGGTACAATCTTTATTTGTTAGTTCAGAGAAGATTGTGAGTATAAACTCTCTGACTTTTCCTGACGTGTTTTATTTTGTCTTGATTCAGGGTGAATTATACATTGCTGGTTATTTTTCTTTTAGTACTTTAAAGATGTCCTTCCATTGTCTTCTGAAACCAATCTGGCTGCTGAGAAATCAGCTGTGAGCCCAACTGTTGTTCTTTTCCAGAGATTCTGCTGTCTCTTGTCCTCTAGTTGCTTTTCTCTTTCATTTAGCATTTTAAAGTTTCCTGATATTGTATCTAGGGGTAGATATGTGTTATTTGTCCTTCTCAGGACATAAGGGGTCAGTTTGGGGACTCATCTCTTTCTTCAGCCATGGAAAATTCTTAGCCATTTTCTTTTCTCGTATGGCCTCACCATTCTTTCTGCTTTTTTCTCTGAGACCTATCAGGAATCTTCAGATGATCTTATTTGTCCTGTTTCTCCCTCATGGTGCCTCATTTCCCCATGTAGTTGGTAACTCTTCTGAGCTTATCTTTAGAAGGGGTTTTGTTTCTCTTGGAATCTCTTGTGTCATAGTTGTCAAAATATTCCTCCTAAGCAGTTTCATGGTTCCTGTTTCTGGCCCCCCAGACCCATTTATTCTCTTAGCTCATGGATCTTACACCCCACAGGCAGTATGCACTGGGGACTTCATACCTGCTTCCGTTTTATTCCCAAGTCTTTACCTTCTCATGGGCTCTTTCCCCCTCTCATCCACCACCCCAGGCATATAATATGCTTGCTTGCTGCTTCCTCAGCTTGTGAGTTCAGTTTTTTTTCTACTTCCATTTTCATATAGATGGCAGCGTTTCAGTGCTTCCAGCCATTTACAAGGGACTTAGTTCCAGCTCTGTGCTTTTCATGGGCAAGAGGCTAAATCTCCTGTCCCTGCTTGGGTGTTAAAACCCTACGACCACCACCATGGGACACTACAACATCACTTCCTGCTTACTGTCCTAGCAATAAATACATTCTTTCTCATCCTGGAGACCTTTCTTTTTTCTTTGCTTTGCTTTTCCTTCTTTCCTTCTTTCTTTTTCATGTGATGCTGTATTGAGCATCCCTATCCGTTCAGTAATCTTCATTTAGAAGTTGAGTTTCACCTATTTTAAATATTCATACTATGGGTATCATTATTAATTTTTGTAGTCAACACTGAATTGAATTTTCCAACACACGCTTATTATTTCTTGTGGTCATCCATGGTTTCTACACCCCATTTGCTTTTACTTTGTGTCCACTTTTCTTCTTACTAGGGGACATATTTATTTCAGTAAGAGGCTATAGTCTTTGCATGTCTATAAGAAGTTTTATTTTGTCAAGGCGCCTGGGTAGCTCAGTCGGTTACATGTATAACTCTTGATTTTGACTCAGGTCATGATCTCAGGGTTGTGAGATGGAGCCTGATGTCAGGCTCTGCACTGGGGGTGGAGTCTGCTTAAGAGTCTCTCTCCCTCTCTGCCCCTCCCCCTCTAAAAGTTTTATTTTGCCTGCACTTTCAGATAAGGTTAGCAGGGCATAAATTTTTAGATCGATTGTCATTTTTCCTCAGCACCTTGAAGATATTATTTCATTTTCCTCTGGCATCCACTATTGCTGAAGAGAATCCTGCTTTGGTCTAGCTGGATTTTTGTCATGATCTGTTTCTACTTTCTAGTAGCTTTTAAATGATCTCTTGACCCTTGATGTTCTGAAGTTGCACTATGATGTATCTGGATGTGGATCTATTTTTATTTTTCCAATTCAGTACAATGAGCAGATTTTTAAATCTGAAAACTCTTAGCTTTCTTCAATTTTGGAAAATTCTTGACAATTACACTTAAATATTGCTTTTCTACTATTGCTTTCATTTTCTTCATATGTTGCTTTTATTAGACACACGTTGGAGCTCTTCAATCTAACTTCCATGTTTCTCCATTGTTATATATTATATATATATATATATATATATTTTTTTTTTTTTTTTTTAACTCTATCACTTTCTGATGCATTTTCGGTGAATTTCTCCAGTTCTAACTTCCAATTCAATCCTCTGGTTCTCTCTTTACCTATGCCCAGTATCGCATTTATTTTGTCTATTGGAACTTTTAATATCAGTGACTCTATCTTTCATTTCCTAGATTTCTAATTGGTTCATTTTCATATCCACTTGTAATTTGTACTTGTTTTTATTATATATATATAGTTTTCTTTTATTAAGAGTTTATCTCCTTGAACTTCTAAATGTACTTACAGATACTTCTGTCTAGTGAATTTTATCTAGAGTGAATTTCTGTTCAGATTATGGATTTTTTTTCTGGTAATAAATCTCTTCATATATCTTGGAATATTGATTCATAGATTCACTTTAAGTGGGGATTTCTTTTTGTCTTTCCCTTTCTCTTCCTCCTCCTTTTCTCCCTCTCTCTCCCTATCCATGTTTACCCATTCTTATCCCAAACCAACTCTTATAATAGTAGTTTGCATGGGTGTAATGGTGTGTCCCAAACATAATCACAGAGTCAGCCAGTCATCTGGCCTTCATTCCTGACCACAACGCTGCTTCCTACCCCTAAAGGACCATTTGCATCCCCTTAACCTACAAGGGTTGAACTGTCAACTGCATTGCTTGATGCCAGACCCAGAACCCAGCAAAATTATGGCTTTGGTTCCATTTACCATTTTAGATTTCTATTCCATTTCTGGTTCATGGAGATGTTAATCTTATTTTTGAAACTGCCGATGAACTTTTGGGTTTCTTTCTATAAGATTTATAGTCATTGCTCCTTGTATAGGCCAAATTTGGCAATCAAAGTGTGAACCAACTTCATTCTGAAGTTGACAACCCCTCCACCTCAATTGAGAAAATCTGGATAAAGAGAGTGATGGGCCCAGCTATGTCATGGGGTCTAGGATGTACAATGCAATGACTGCTCCCGTTGTATTACATGCTTACCTTGTGGAGAACGTGGTACCAGATACCTGGACTGAGAACCTCATTATGGCCACATGGGACAGAAAGAGGTGTTCTTTCTGTCAAAACAAAAAGAAAAAAGAAAGAAAGAATAAAAGAAAAAGAAAAAAAACAGTTCTCCAAAGATGGGAGATGAAATAATGTGCTAAGCAGAACACAATCATCGCTACTACAATCCACCCTGGGAGCCCTTCTCAGGGTATGGAGCACCTGGAGAGCTTAGACTTACCTTTATGCTTTCACCTCAACACTTCCAGTGCCCAGCAGAGGGCTGAGTGCAAAGCAGGACCCCACTGATGTTAGTGCAGCACAGGAGAGAACCAAGCTGGGAAAGCCCTCCTTCCCCCAGGCTCTTCTCCGAGAATGGCAGGGCCTGAGAAGCAGGGAAGCAGGCTTGGTCAGTGTAGGATGTTCCTTCATTTGAGACATTGGCTTTATTCTTCCTCAAGCCCCAGAAGTATGTAAGTGGGCAAAGAGGCCCATAGCTCCAAAATTAAGAGAAGTCTGGTACTGAGCTGGCATTCAGATGCCATCTTGCCATCATGGGGGGAACAATCATTTGCTTAAACCCTAGCCTTAGTAACCAGCCCAGAGTCATGGGATGTTGGGCAGTTGGTCATTCCCCCCAGGGGCTCTGGCAGGAGGACAAGTGGCCATGCGCCTTGGCTAGCCAAGGCACAGACCCAGTCTCCCACAGGAGAGCTCCAGCCTGGGGTAGGAGCGAGGTCAGCTGGGGATGGGTGGGTTCCTAGGCAGGGCTGCTGGGTCAGCTTCTACCCTGCACCCCCAGGCCCCCATTTCCAGGCCTGCTCAGCACTGCCACTGCTGCAGTCACAGTTAATGGCATCTTTCATTTCATTTAGAGCTTGATTTGTTTACAAACTAATAAATATGATTTATAAAATGTGCCCGTGGTTTGCTAATTACTGCACATATGGCGTTTTCATTTTGTAAAACTGGCATTTGCATTCTTTGTAGATTATGACTTTGTGTCCCCAGTGCTAATTAGTCTGATTAGGCAGCTAACTTCCCCGTTACTGGGCTGAGAGGCCGAAGGCTGTGGTGCTAGGGGCGATGGGGCTGGGGCTCTGGCCAGCTTTGGGGGAGGAGCCAAGGAGGTCCCAAGACTTTGCTGAGGACCCTGGAATGTCAAGCAGCCCATGTTGTGTCCTTCTCCAAATCCAATTAAGCACAGTGCGTTAGCACAAATTTCTTAATAAGGCCTAATCTTCCCACCAAATGTACAATTTCTGAATTGTCACAGAGCTGGGTCAGCTTGCAGGGAAGGGAGAGGCTGGAAGGGCCTTGAGCGGGACAATGAAGGGACTGCAGCCAGACTCTTCCAGTGGCCAGTGAGGACACAGGGTGAGGCTTGCTGAAAGCCAAGACCTTGGGTGGCCAAAGGAGATCCTTGGGCACTGAGCCAACATATGAACCTCAGGTGGGTCCTCCAAGAGGTCTAGTCCACGGGATACATCCTCAGACTCCAGGAAGACCTTGGAGACAATGTTTTTGGGTCTACCTAGAAGAGTGGGTGTAGGCTGAACAGCAGGACCCAATGCTTGGGAGAAGGTCCCAGCTGAGGGAATGGGCCCAGGTCAGGAGCAGAGGCAGCCATGTCTGAGGATGAGGGCTTCCCTGAGTCTCTGGGATGTGTAATCCCTGAGGTGCTTATAAGATAAAAAGGAGAAGAGAGAGCCCATTACAAATAGTGGACATGGGATCTCTCACCAACGTTGGTGAGCTTGGGCAGGCATCAGATTTGTGTTAGAAAACATTAAAAGTGTGCCATTGCTTGCATCCTGAGTGTCACAGAGGGCTCTGTGCTTGCTTCATCACCCCCAAGGGAGTATAAGCTGTGGCACATGTCTTTGGAGTGCTTGTGCCAGAGCTAGTTATATTTTAAGCAGTGCTTTGAGAAGGGTCCTCTCACCCCAATTGGTCAATGTGCAGTGGAGAAGTTGCAATGGATGTGCAGTAGAATCAGAGCCTGTGGGCTCCAGGTGAGGCCAGGCAAAGGCTTTATGGAGACTCTATGGACACTCAATAGAGGCAATCCTGGACCCCAGACCCCCACCTCTCTCTCTTTTCCCTCCCACCAAATGTTTGGAAAGGTCACACATGGTCCAAACTCCTTCCTCTCCTGGAACCCATGGCTGGCTCTTCCATCTGTTGTGGCTCAGGAGCTGAATAAGTGGCATCTCACTGCTACCCCAGCTCCCCGTACTTTTCCTGTCACTACACTTAACATTGGGTTGACATGATTTTCCTGTCTTCTTACAGACCCCTGAGCAACTGGAGGGTAAAATTGTGGTAACTTTACTTCCTGCCCTAGCCACAGTGCAGCTGAACTGCTGGGTGGATGGAAGGATGGATTTCTATAGGTTCTGGAATCCATCTCCTCCCTTCCAGGCTTTCTTCCTGCTTGATCCTGGGACCTGATGGTGCCAGTACAGAAGGATGGTGTGGGGGTAAGAGTAACATTTACATGGCCTACTTCTTTGTCTCTTGGGGCAGGAAGCCCTATAGACTCAGCAAGAGGGGAGCTGGGGTCCTGGGATTACCTTCCTCATGAGCCTTCCTCATGGAGTCAGGAACCTGGCAAGGAGCCTCAGACCTGCGCTTGGAAGTCTGAGACATTCTAAGGGGAGAGTCCTGACCTTGAAAGATCTGGTCCTGGAGGACCCTGGAAGGATCACTCCCACCGCCCAACATCTGAGTTTCCTTTTTCTCTTTTCAACAATAGCGATTAAATAGTCATTTCCTTCCTCCCTGAACAATATAATGATTCAAAGAAGTAATTGTAGACAAGGAAGGACCAGTGTGTACGTGAGTGCATGTGTGTGCATGTTTACATGAATGTGTATATGCATGGTGGGGAGGAAAGCGAAGGTGGATGAGCTCAGGCAAGGCCGGTGTGGTGGCTTCCAGGAGAGTCGTGCTTTGCTCAGTGGTCCAGTTCTCCAAAGACTCAATACTCTGAGGGGTGGGCCCAAGCCCCCCCTTCCTCTCCCACTTTGACGTGAGGGAGGTGCTCTAAGAGGATTGCTTTGTCCCATCCATTTGAATTTCATAACCAGCATCCTGGTGTAGGGATATGATTCTTTCTCTTTCTTCAAAAATCTTAATGCATTCTGCTTTAAAATTTTTTTGAAGTAATAAAGGGATTTTCACAGGCAACAAATGAGTCTCTGGACAGACTTAATCTGAGGCCAAAAGCCAGAGACGGGGATTTACCTCCCATAACGGCTCCTTTCAAGTGAGACAAAGCGGAAGCCCGACTTCCACTCCTGAAGGGGATCCACAGAGAGGCAGGAAGGAGCGCCCCAGAAACCCCTGCTTCAGGCCTAGAAGCCTTGTTTTTGAGCACACCCAGGCCAGCAGCTCCAGGAACCCCACTTTAACCAGCTGCAGGGAGCTACCTTGGCCATAGACTGCCTGCCTCACCTACCTCAGAGGTCTGTTCCATGTGCCCCAATCTGTTCTGATCCTGGCTGCATGGCCACAGTCAAAGCCAGGAAGGACACTGAGGCTGAAAGCCATGGCATGGACATTGAGGGCACATGGAAGAGGGCCAGAAACCATAGGCCCAGCTCAGACCTTCTCCCCAGGCTCCAGACCTGCACATATAAAGGTCTGGATGTCTCATAATGCCTCTGACTCATTGTGTCCACACCTAGACTCATCCCCAACACCCAGCCTGCTCTACCTCCTGTGTTCACCATCCTCAAGATCGTGTCACCTTCTCCCTGACCAGGGCACGGAGCTGACTCGCATTCTGGAAGAGAGTGGCATAGGAGATGCTCATTCCCCAGAGACTCTTCAGCTTCAGAGAGGGGCCAATTGGTGTACTTAACCTGACCAGAAGTCAATGCCCAGCCCCCTCTGGGGACCAGGCTAATGGGAGCCTTTACCACAGAGAGTTCCAGGAATAGGATGATGAAGGGTCCACAGACAGCCCCCAGGGGACCAGGCTTTCCTCTGTCCTTCCCATTCTCTTCAAGGCCTTCCCGGAGGGACTGAAAGTGAATCTTTCATGATTTGAGTACACATCACTTTGTGCATTTGCTTTGGCCTTCTGCTCTTTAGATTCCATCCGATGGGCTGGGGTAACAACGCATACTTTGGGGCAAAGTATCCAGTACCTACTGTGTTCAGCACACGTACACACCACGTTGTGCACAGGGGACCACACCACGACCCCAAACATGTAGACATCTAGCCACGCATGTAGCTGAGCAATTGTATGTCCATGGGTCCTACTTTGTGGCCCAGGGATAAAAGGGTATGATACAGGCCAATCAGTGAACGAAACTCCCAAATTTCTGGGTAAAACCCTGAGCTGGAAGAAAAAGAGGGAAGGAAATGATGGTACCTCTTTCATGAACTGGGGCCACAGTAACTGATGTTGACCGCATACCTGTGGGTCATAGGCACATAATCCTCTGAGGTTAGTTCAGAGCTCCTGCCATGGGAGGTAGAAGGTGCCCTGAGGGCATCTCCCATGTCTCAGGTCACCTCTCTGTCTTTGGGACAGCTACTATAATGTGGGAAAAGAACTCACTAGGTCAGACCTGGGTGTTGTTTTCTAAGACCCCTCTTATAGGCTGTGTGACCTTAAGCAAGTCACTTAACTTCTCTGGGCATCAATGTCCCCATCTATTAGATAGGGATAATGAAACCTGCCTATCTATTGCTAGGAATGAGATGAATCAATGACAGTGAAAGTTCTTCAAAGCTGTGAAACCTTGTATATTTTTGAGGGGTTATTAATATGTTCTTCTGCCTCCCAAGCTGGCCTTCCCTGAGGAGATGATGCAATGTTTTTGAACATGGAGCAAATTCCTAAACTGTGCCCTCCCCCTCTCCAGTATTTCTGCCTTGGATTGTCAAAAATGGTAATCTTCTCTCAGGCCTGAAATTATGAGCCTGCTTTATTGGTCAAAGGCCATAATAATTTGAGCTCTTATTTTATAAACTCATTTCTGCACAGTGATATCCTGATAGGAGCAGGAATAATAAATCACAAACATGTCCCCCAAGATTGCATTGTAAATGTCAAACTAGACAGGAAATTGTAATTAAAGAAAGGAAATTGCTACAAAGAAGCACTTGATTTTAAAATGAGCCAAGCATAGAATTTTCTAAGCATTTAATTATAGTCCAATTTCAACTGACTTGGCTTTTGCAGTCATATTTCTTATTATAACTCTTCTACATAATAACCCAATCTCCCTGCTCACATAGGTCCAGCCCGTCGAAGGGTAAGGACAGTGCATAAGTACAGGGATTAGGAACTTTATAGGGATGGTAATCACCGTGGAGGCTGCAGTGATGGACACAGGTGTCAGCTTTTAAATCAGCCACAGTTGAATTTCCAGCCAACAAGGGAGCAACCTAACACCTGTGAGGAAGCGGATTTGGCCTGGCTTCAGCTCCATGAGAAATCTGTCCAGGGCCTTGCTTCTGTCAGAAGAGAGGCCCAGGCTTCCATGTTCTGTTCCTCACAGCACCCTCCCTAATTTTTTATGGGAACAGCCCCCACACAACCCACCCACCTATGGGTCACGCTTTACCCAGGGTGCACCTCTGACTGGGCACGGGCGCAACATCCACATCTCGTACCTGGGCGCTGGGGGCTTTGTATGTTTATCCAAACAGATGTCCGGTGTCCTGAGGCTCGAGAGGTGAGAGAGCAGAGTGGCTGAGAATGTAGGACATGCTGCCAGACAAGCCTGGGTTCAGATCCAGTTCTGTCACTTACCGGGAGTTGGACTAAGTCACATAACCTCCCTAGCCTCCATTTGCTCATTTGTAAAATGGGCATCATGATAGTCTCCATCCTGTCTGGTACCTGGTTAGCAATCATACATGGAAGCGATTATAATGGTCATTATGGCCTGAGTCTGTGTTGTGCCAAAGAGGAAGATGGGGAAACTGATGGGCTATCTTGATTAATGTGGGCAGCCCGAGTAGATGGGGCTGAGCCAATGCAATCAGTGGTGGATGTGGGGCGTGGAAGTGGTGAGCAGTGAGCAGGGGCACTTTGTTGCCACCCTACGTAGTAAGGAGGAACGATCAAACCATGTCAAGAAGTCTTTGTTGGGACACCTGGGTGGCTCAGCGGTTGAGCGTTTGCCTTTGGCCCAGGGTGTGGTCTTGGGGTCCCAGGATCGAGTCCCACATCGGGTTCCCCGCATGGAGCCTGCTTCTCCCTCTGCCTGTCTATCTCTCATGAAAAATAAATAAAATCTTAAAAAAAAAAAAAAAAGTCCTTGCAGGCCCAGAAATCATCCTCAAAGTAATCTGCCCATAGGATCTTCTTGTCTCTCCATAAGTTCATAGGGCCCAGAAATTGGTTGGCTACTGGTTCATGAGGGCTGCTGTTCTCAGCTGGGATTCCCTTTGCCCTCCTGCAGGCTTAGCTTATCCCACAGGAGACAGGAAGAACCAGGAGATCCTTCAGAACCAGGAGATCCTTCTTTCTGAAGTCTTTCTCTCTCTTCAGATAATTCAGCTAGGTTGTGGGCAGAAGGGCGAATGAAGTCTGACACCAGTAGAACAGAGCAAGGCCCCAAGAAAGGCCCGAAGACTGCCATCTCAGTGGAAATGTTGCCCAAGGAGGTACTGTGAATGAGGGCCCCGCAGGTCTGCTGGTCTGGTTGTGTGATTTTGCACTGCACAAGCTCCAGGGAGGGCTATTTACAAAGACCACAATATGAATGCCCCATCTCAAATTGTGCAGTGTACAACCTCTATATCCGAACATAATGAAGCTAGTCTCTGGGCTCTAAGATGGAGCTAGATTGATAGAGAGATGAGAGTCAGATTAAAAAGAGGTGCAGAGCAGTTTGCAGATGAGGACTTAAAATGGAGCGAAGAGTCAAAGGCCCTAGGAGGGGAGCAGAAACCAGAGGAGCAAAGTCCCAGAGAACTGCAGAGGCCTGTCTGCAGGGAAGGCCAGGCTGATACTTCTCCCCTGGTTACCTCTGCTCCATGCGGTTTGCCTCAGCCCAGTCTCCCAGGCGGCAGGGAAGCATGGCATCCGACAGAAATGCTGAGTCGGACACTAGCCACCCCCCCGCCCCCGCCCCAACAGAAAATCCTCATCGCTAGAAGTAATGAGTCAAATGCAGGATCACCCACACATAGGGCAGCGTGTGTGGTCAGTGACATAGGACCAACTTTCCGGGCTGTGACCATCCAGGAGCACTGGCTCTACCTGTGAGAACTGGCTTCCCCCAAAGAAGCACTGCCTTGGAGGGCCACAGGGAGAGCGCATTGGAGTTTTATAGGTGCCTCTGGGGAAATCCATCCAGAGGAGATGGAACAACCTAAGCCAAGATGCAGAAGGGTAAAGATGTTTTTAATTCATTAAAAAAATATTTATTTCACCTGCCGTGTGCCAGGCACTACTCCAGGCACTAGGTGTGCGCCAATGGACAAAGCAGATAATAATCCTTGTTCTCGTGAAGTTTCCATTCCAGTGGAGGAGAAGATTAATAAATAACCATAATAAATGCATTATGCAATAGGTCAGCAGGCCATTAAGTGCTACATAGAAAAATAAGGCAGAGGAGCACCTGGTGACACAGTCAGTCAAGCGACTGACTCTTGGTTTCGGCTCAGTTTATCATCTCAGGGTCGTGAGATGGAGCCCAGCGTCCAGCTCTGTGCTCAGGGTGGAGTTTGCTTGAGTTTCTCTCTCCCTCTCCCCTGCTCTCTCTCTCTCTCTCTCTCTCAAATAAATAAATCTTTTTTATAAACAAATACATAAATAAATAGAGCAGGGAAGAGAAATAGCATTGTGGAGGACTTGCAATTTTAAATAGAATGCTCAGGGACCTTCCTGGGAAGGTGAGATATTTGAGCCAAGACATGAAAGAGGTGAAGGAGCAAGACAAGCAGACAGACTGAAGAGCATTCTAAGCAGCAGGAAGAGGCAGTGCAAAAGCCCTGAGGTCTGGCATGTTCCAGGAACAGCCACGAAGGCACTGTGGAGTGAGGAGGGGGACGCAGAGGGGGCAGAGAAGTAAGGACGCTAGGTTACCGAGGGCCTTGGGGAGAATCGTAAGGACTTCAACATGATCAAGGTCTTTCTGACTACATCTTTGAGAACAGGTTGAAAGGGGTCAAGGGCCGAAGTGGACATGGTCTGGGGTCAAATCTTGGCTTGGTCCTCCTACTGGCTGTGTAACTCAGGCAAATGACTTCACTTTTCTACACCTCAGTTTCTCAAATGCTACCCAGGGGTTGATAACAGTGTCAACTTCATAGGATTGTTACGAGGCCAAAAATAGCTACTTCACCTAAAATGGTTAAGGAAGTACCGGGCTTGTAGCAAGTGCTGCGTGACTGTCAGCCACCAGGGTTTCAAAGGGAATACAGACAGATCACATCTCCATCTCATAAAGCTCACCTGGGCCGGTGTGAGGAGGTGGGATGTGGGGGCAAGCCTGTAGGCTGGGACAGTGGCTTTTGCTATAGTCCCCGGGAGAGGTCCCGATGGCCTGCACTGAGGGGTCTAGGCGAGGCCTGGAGGACCATTAGTCAGAACTGGGAGGGTTTGAGAGAGAGGTAAGAGGGAAACGTGGTGATGGTCAGAGGGGGGATGTAGAGGGAGTCAGGCCTTCCTCATCACTGCTGGGGGCCCTGCAGCAGCCTTCTAATCACCCCACTGCTGAAGCCCCATTGCTCAGTCCCCTCTGCTCCCAGCGGGGTCTATTCAGGCAGGCCTCTCCCTCCCCTGCCTGAGCTGCCTGTCCCCCTGCACCCCTAGCCTGACAGGGTCCAGTCCAGTTTCCTTGGGCTGCTTGCTAAGGCCCTTTCCCCTCTGACCCAGGCTGGCTCCATTGCTCACTGCCTCTCCAAGCCCCTCTGTGCTCTTTCTACACCTCTGGCCCTGCATCCTTTTGCTGGATCCTCTGGTTCAGCACCAACCGCCCCCTCCCCCCCACACACACACACCCCTGCACATCCCCACCCTACCACCTCCCCACACCTCGGAGCCAGCTCCCCAGGAGCCAGATTCCTTGCCAGAGACTCAAGTCTGCCTCCTGGCGGCCACAGGCCCCTCAACAGGGCAGTGGCTCCTGTGCATCTCTGCTTCAGTAAAGGGCTCTCTGGCCAGCATGGCTTCATGAGTGATTGTTGACCTGTGCCCGGTGTCCTCAGTGGCTGCATCTTGGAGGGAGCATGCCCCTGCCCCCCAGCACCTCTAGCTGGCCCAGCCAGGGCCCATTTGTAAAGGAGGCAGATGTGTGCTCAGGACTCTACCATCAGGCCCCATGCCTGGTCACCTTTCGCTCAGGGAAACCCCAAAGGTTTCTCCTGGGGAGACAGAGGTTCAGGAAAGGCCCTCAAACTTCCAGTTCCTTAATAGGCAACTTGAGGCCCTCTGGAGGCAGCCAAGCCAACCAGCAGAGGCAGCCAGCCTCACCGGCCCCAGGACACCTGGAAGCCGTTCTTTCCTGCAGAGAGAAAGGGTCCTCCAGCCGCCAGACTCTGCTGTCACTCCACGACTCCACCTCATTCTGGCCAAGACACAAAACCATATCCAAATGTCTCCTCCTGGCCTCCAAGCTTCCCTGCCACGCCACCATTGCCCATGGAGAACTCTGTGGCCCGGCCCTGCCCTACTGCTCCTCCTACCCCAGCAGGTTAACCTCCCTGCCCTGCTCACTCCTGTCCTCCACCTTCCTAGCCATCTCCTGCACCCTTTCCAGGGAGCAAGGCTCCCTGAATCCCTTCACCCATCTCTGCCTCCCTCACCTCTTTGCTCCAGAAGCCACCACGTTTGATAACCTCCATCACTGAAAGCCCCCTAGGCCAAGAGCACCTCATGCTCCAAACGCCAGCCCTGCTTGCCTGAGGCCTTCCACAGATGCCTATCAGGCGCCCTCCAGGCCATGAGCCCTCCAGGAACAGGGCCCACCAGTCTTTGCCTTCTCTGTGTCCCCTCATGGGACCTAACCTAGTGGAAGCCGGAAGTAGGTACCCTGATCCACACCCACAGTGGTCCCCTGGGGCCCCAAGCCCAAGCCCAGGGCTTGCCAGAGAGGAACCAACCTGGTGGGGGCTTCAGGCAGCAGAGGGTGATGACAGAGGATTCAGAGAGCCCAGTGGAAGCCCCTCGTGGTACCTCAGCAGGGAGCCCCAAGCCGCGTCTGAGGGAGAAGCGACGTCCATTAAGTCCATTAACTTTAACACTGAAATCAATGTTGCAGCCACCAGAAGTAATTAGCGTAATTCACATTTCAGATCAGGAGATTTCTGAAAACCAAGTTTAATTATGTTGAAAAATGACAACTTCATTTTCCCTCCCTGGATAGGTTCCCCTGATGGTCCCCATACTTTTCATTAAAAAGAGGACTGGTCGCAGGGTTTTTTGTTGTTGTTTTTTGGTGTGTGTGTGTGTGTGTGTTGTTGTTGTTTTTAATGCCATTAAGCAAAAACAGTACTTTGGCTATTTCAGAGCTAATAAATCAGCTTGGATGCCCACACAGAGTTCAGCTTTGAAAGGTTTCCTTCCTCTTAGCAGAGCAGGACATGTGGTGTTCGGCCTGAGACACTCCAGTTGGGGCTCTCAAGTGGCCAGAGTGGCTCTAAGAGATCATCAAACCCATTTTACAGATGAGTAAACTGAGGACCAGCCAAAAGTGGAGACCCATTCAAGGTCACCTTGTCATGCCCCAGGCCAGCTGCCAGGCATGCGGACATGGCCCCTGCCATCAAGGAGTCGGGGAGATAGAGATGTGGGCTGTCGCAGACCAGCCTGGGGAGTCAGGAAAGGTGGAGGTGACATCAGATCTGAGTTCTGAAGGTTCTAGGACTTAGCTGGAGGAAGAAGAGAAGGCTGCCATTCTAGGTGGAGGAGAAGATAACAACCAAGGCCAGGCAATGGGCAGGAGACTCAGGAGTCTCTCTGGGCATAGGTAGAGGATGGGAAATGAGACCTGGGGACCCTCTTTCTCACCTCACTGTAATTCCCAATAAATTGAAGATGGCAGCCTGGAAGCTACTCTGACCACCGCCTCTGTCCACCAAAGCCCATTCCACTGACACATCATGCCCTGCTCCCACCCTCCCCTATTCACTGTTCCTGCCGCACTCAGCCCCCACCCCAAACACTGATCCTACCTCTCTGTCCCCACCCTCAGATCTGTCCCACCTCCACATTTTCGCCTGATCATCCTTATTTTCAGCTTCGCTCAACCCCAGCCTATGTAGCCTCTGGCCCCTCTGACAGATGCATCTGAACCTCCCCCACCCCATGACTTGGTCCCATGTGTTTGTTTAAGAGGCTGCCATGGTGCTAATTGCTGTGTTTATTCCTGCTCGCCAAATGCGCTCTGTTTTGCAGGCATTTGCTTGAGTGGTTCTGGATGCCTGGTCTTGCTTGGTTTTCTTTTTTTTGCGGGGGGCGGGGGGTGGGGGAGTGTGGTGGTGCGGGAAGGAAAGAGAAGCATCCTTCTCAGCACTGCCTTTCTGGGACCACAGGCCAGAGCCAGTACCAGGGCCTGTCCCCTTGTCCACCTCCACCCCTCCTCTCCAGGGAAGGGGCCCTGGTCTCCCAGTTTGGCCTCCTGGGTCAGGAGAATTTAAGTTTGCTGTCGTGGTAGTGGGGGGGTGGGGGTGGGGAGGGGCGCGTGGGACTGGGGGTGCTGGGGCAGCATTTCCCTCCCTGGGAATCACGTCTGTTTTCCCAGCAACCCCCACGGCCAGAAAAAGCAAGTGTTAGCTCATTGGTTGTGCAGTCTGGCCTGGCCTGTTCTCTAAGTAAAGGAACAACCTAGATGAGAATGTTGTGCTTCACTAGATCTCAGAAGATGAGGCAATAAATGTGAGCCATCCCAGCCTCCAGGGATCCCCACGAGGGCTGCTCAGCCAGGCAGGCCCCCCTCGCTCCCAGCAGCCCCCTTCCTGTGCCAAGCCACACCATTGTGTGGGCTTGTAGGGGGGGTGGGGGAGCTGGGGGGGTGGCTTCAAGCTGAAAGCCACCCCCCCCTCCCCTGGGCCCCACCAGCCAGGCCAGGGTCAATGGGATTAAAGGCTCAATTCACGCCAGTCAGTTCTCTGGTAACACGATTTCATTTAGAGGCAGGCAGGGAGGAGAATGGACGGAAACAGCTGGTGTATAAATTATAAAGTCTACTTTGTACTGAGTGAGCACACCTTTCCCCAGCCACATGACTAATTAATGTGGCGGGGAGTGGACTTGAAGTCAAATTGCCTTCCCCCCTCTCTCCTGGGGCTTGGTTAACAACAGGTCCCCGCAAAGCTGGGAGAAGGGAAGATTATGCAAAGCTATCATCATATGAAAATACCGTATTAACATACTGCCTGTGAGCTGTGTCCAATCAGTTCCCTCCCAGTGGCGTGTGTACGAAACAATTAGAATGGCATCTCTACCACGCTTCTTTAATACATTTTGGCATTAATATAATCAAGGAGCGGGGGCCTAGACATCTTGCAGGCACGGTTTTCTGTAACACCCCTGGGATGTTGGAGGGGGGTTGGTGGGATCCTAGGGGGCGGGGTGGGACGCGGCTGCGCTCCCCTGGACCAGAACCTCACAGGCATGGTTTTCCCGAGATGCCCTGAACTGTGCCAGCCACCCACAGCCTCCCCCTGCCTGCCTGGGAGCCAAGCTGCCTTCCCCTCGGGCAGGGGACCCCAGACCCCCATGGCCCCTCTACCGGCAACAGCAAGAAGTTTCAAAGTCAGAGGGATCCTTTAGAAACACGCTTCGCATCTTTCAATCATGGGCTGAAACCCCAGTGACTTCCCATCCTGCTTCCAGGAAAATGCAAACTCCTGAGCAAGGAGTTTAGGGCCAAGACCTACCCCCCACCCCACCAGAGACCCTCCCAGGCCGGCCTGGAGGCCGTTGTACTTGCCATTCGCTCTACCTGCTGTGGTTTTCCCTCTTGTCCTCAGAGAGGCCCACCCCGACCCACCCCAAATCAGCTCCACCCCAGTCACTGTCTGCCTCTTTGGTTTCTGTCCTTGGTCTTGTCCAGATGAAAAATCGTCTTGTGGATGGATTTGTTCCTTGCTATTTGCTGCTTCCTGCTGGAATGGAAGCACCTGAAGGCAGTGGCGTGGACACTGCGTTTCTTCCCAGTACTATAGTGGTAACTGGCACATGGTAGCTGCTTGGCAAATATCGTGTGGATGAATGAATGAATGCATGAATGAATGAATGAGTGGCTTGAATCCTAGCATCTAGAGGCTCCAGGGGAACCAGTGGACATGGTGGGAATCCTGGCTTTGTTGCCATCTCCCTCTGCGGCCTTGAGCAACTCGGCTTCATCTCATTCACCAAGCCTTCATTCAGCACCTGCTGGTTGCCCAATCTTGAAGAACTGGGAGAAGCAGGAACCAGATGTGGTTCTGCCCCGAGGGGCTTGAAGTCTAATTGGGAAACAAGTCTAGATATGAGAAAAGGCCGGCTCTCTGTCAGGATTTGAGCACAGGGGGTGCAGGGAGATGAGAATGTGGGGGTGAAAGACGTGGGGCCAGTTCTACTAATACTGCTGGTGTGTGACCTCAGACCAGTCATTGAACCTCTCTGCATGTCTTTTCCCCCCTCTGTAAGGCAGAGCATAGCCAAAGTCAGCTTGAGTCCCATTTTAGAGGTAGGCAAACTGAGGTCTAGAGTGGGCAAAGCCTTACCTAGGGTCACAGGATGAGTTAGTGACAAAGGCAGGACCAGCACCCTAACCAGAACCTATGCTTCAGTGGGATGTCAGGCCCTCAGCTCCTCTTTGCCACCAGCCACCTGCATAGTTCCAGCTTCTCTGGGGGTCTAACTGGTACCTAGCCCTTATCCCGTAGCTCAGAGAAGGAATTGAGAACCTGAGTATGCTCCTCCTACCTCACAACAGGTGAGACCATAGCTGAGTGGCTGCATCTCCAGACCAGGAGCTCCTTGGGCCCTGCCGTGAGACATCTGGAAAGTGGCCTGCTGCTCCCCGGATTTTATATGAACACAGTCTTATTTTGTGGGAAAGAATCAGCACAAATAAGCCCAGCTCAGGCCCTTTCTCCCTTAACCTTCCCTGACACCCCTGGGAGTTGGCCCCAACGAACTCGTATCCATATTCAAAGTAACCAACAAGTGTTTAGTGAGAACCTGTCCTATTGGCTGGAGATGCCTCAGTCACAAAAACAGAGTTCTTCCCATGGATCCTACACTTAATGGGAGAAACACACACACTAGTACTACTATGTAACATTTGGATAATAAGTACAATAAATACATTTAGCAGGGGAGGAAGATAGTAACCAGGAGGGAGGGCTCATGGATAAGGGGCCGGAGGGTAGAGACCCAGATGTAGTGATAGATCATGGAATGAATGCACCTATCTGGGGAAAGCATTCTAGGCAGAGGAACAGAAAGCCCAATGGCCCTGAGCTATGAGGATGCTTGGCATATCTGGGGAACAGCAAGGAGTCTCATGCATGGGAATCGAATTATCTAGTAAGAGAATAGGAAGGAGACCAGGTTGGAGGGGTAAGTAGAGGGGCGAGGAGGCATGGGACTGATCATGTGATGTGAGGAGCCATTAGGGGATGGCATGATCTGGTGTATATTTTTCAAGTTTACTGGCTGCTGAGACAGAAATGGTCTGCAGGAGAGACCAGCAGGAAGAGGACTACTGCAATGATCCAGGCAAGGGATGATGGAGTTTTAGATTAGAACATCCATGGTGAGAAACAACTGAATTCTGCACATATTTTGAAGATAATGCATCCCATGAAGGCAATGCTTTTGAACCAGACACGGGGTCCAAGAGGCTGAGAGAAACTCTCATGGTCCTGAAGGCGAAGGTCTCCTTTGGAGAGAGAGAGGCTCCTTCTGGCCTGATGCCTGGGAAATGGGCCCTTGGATACTGTCCCCTCCAGCCTTCACCCACCCAAGGATGGTGGGACAGGGCCATGTTGTTGACTCGCCCTTGGCAAACAGAGACTAAGAGGCCTCTTCAGGATGCAAATCCAAATCTCCTGGGTCATGCTCTCTAGAGTCAGCCCATCTTCCCAAGGGCATAGTCAGTTCTCATTCTTCAAGCCTCTGCCCTTGTTCCCTCTAGGGTCCTTCTTGAACTCTCTTTTTAGGGGTACAGGGGCTGAGGGCTGCTTCCAGGTGGGGCTAGTGGTCTCCCAGAACTGAGGAGCATGTCTGGCCTCTTTCCTCTGAGCGGGGACATTCCCACAGATGCCAGATGTCCATTCCCTGGGCCTCAGGACATTTCCCTGCCCTCAGCTGGACACCTAACCCTGAGGCCCATTTTGCGGAGGAGACTGGGGCTCAGAGGAGTCAATAACTTGCCCAAGGATGCAGAGCTGAGTGAGAATTTGAAGCTGTCTGCTTCAGGCCCCATCAAGGCTGAGGACATTCCCATTCCCCCAACCCAACAGAGCTCCTGACAGCCTTCCCGTCACTTGGCCTCAGACTGGGAGCTCTCCAAGTACCATCACTGAATTTCTTCTTGAGACTCTCAGCACCCAGTGCAGAGCCTGGCCCAAAAGTTACATGGATACAAGCATAAGGCACTGCTCTAAGCATGTTGTCTGTATTAACTCACTTAATCCTCAAGACAGGGCAGCCCGGGTGGCTCAGTGATTTAGCGCCACCTTCGGCCCAGGGCCTGATCCTGGAGACCTGGGATCGAGTCCCACGTCAGGCTCCCTGCATGGAGCCTGCTTCTCCCTCTGCCTGTGTCTCTGCCTCTCTCTCTCTCTCTCTCTCATGAATAAATAAATACAATGTTTAAAAAAAAATCCTCAAGACAGCACTATGAGGCAGATACCACTATGGTCCCCATTCTACACATGAGGAAGCTGAAGTCTGGAGAGGTTAAGTAATTTGTTCAAAGACACAGATCACAGAGTTGGGATTTGAACCCCAGTGGCCAAGCTCTTAACTATGTCTCTATCTTGTTTCTCTGAGGTCACAGGTGTTGATGAGGGCTTAAGAAATGAATAAATGAATGAAAATTGATTCTGCTCTGTCTGTGCCAGGCTGTGCAACAGGATGGAAAGAGGGAGACATCAGAGAGGTGGGCAGATAATTTCAGGGCCAAGTGGTAGGACCAGTGATGGAAGGGAGACAGAAAAAGTAGGAAGATACCACACAATTTAGCCTTGGAGGCCAAGTAA